>NC_139398.1:33785552-34985552 GCF_054392235.1 Sus scrofa
GAACCTGTAACGTCATAGTTCCTAGTAGGACTCGTTAACTGCTGAGCCACAGCGGGAATTCCTTTATATGTTCCTTTTTTTTTTTTTCTTTTTTTTGCCTCAATATGATTTTAATTTGCGTTTCCCTAGTGATTAATGATGAAGAGCATTTTCTATGTGCTTACTTGGCATTTGTATATCTTCTTCAGTGAAATGTCTATTGAAAGTTTAAAAAAAAGTTCTGCCCATTTTTAATTGTGGTGTTTGTTTCCTTATGATTGAGTTTCGAGGGTTTTTTAAAATAATTTCTGGATGCAAATCTATTATCATATATGTGATTTGCAAATATTTTCTCCCAGGCTGTGGCTTGTCCTTTCATTCTCTTATTTCAAAGAGCAGAAGTTCTTAATTTTAATAAAATTCAGTGTATCAATACGAATATGAATGCTGTCTGTCATATCTGTGAAGTCTTTACCTAACCCAAAGTCCAATGATTTTCTCCCATGTTTTCTTCTAGAAATGTTCTAGTTTTCATTTTACATATAGGTACATAATCTATTTTGGGTTAATTTTTGCAGAAGATGTAAATTATAAATCTAAGCTAGGGGTTTTGTTGGGTTTTGTTTGTCTATGGGTGTCTAAATGTCATTTGCTGAAAAGCTTTCCTTTTGCTCCTAAATTGCCTTTACCCACCGGTTAAAAATCAGTTCAGGAGTTCCTGCTGTGGCGCAGCAGAATCCAACTAAGAATTATGAGGTTGCGGGTTCGATCCCTGGCCTTGCTCAGTGGGTTAAGGATCTGGCGTTGCCGTGAGCTGTGGTGTAGGTCGCAGATGCGGCTTGGATCCTGCATTGCTGTGGCTGTGGTGTAGGCCGGTGGCTACAGCTCCGATTTGACCCCTAGCCTGGGAACTTCCATATGCCTCGGGAGCAGCCCAAGAAATAGCAAAAAGACAAAAAAAAAAAAAAAAAAAAATCAGTTCACTATTCTGGATTGATTTCTGTAGTCTGTTCCATTGAAATATGTCTCTATCTTTACCATATCATCTTGATAGCTTTATAAATCTTGCTGTCAGGCAACAGCAGATCTCCACGTTTGTTCTTCTCAAAATTGTGTTTGCTCTTCTGAGTTTTCTGCATTTCCATATGAATTTTAGGATCTGCCTGTCAATTCCTATGAAGAAGTCTGGAATTTTGATAGGCACTGTGTGGAATCTGTAGATGAATTGGGAAATAGTGTCATTTAAAAATCTTCCAACCATGAGCATGGGATGTATTTTCATTTATTTAGATCTTCTTTCAAAAATGTTTTGTAATTTTCAGTGTACAAATCCTGCATGTTTGTTCATTTGTTTGTTCATTTTGCTTTTTAGGGGCGAACCCATGGCATATGGAAGTTCCCAGGCTAGGGGTGGAATCAGAGTTACAGCAGCCGGCCTATACCACAGCAAAGCTGGATCCAAGATGAGTCTGTGATCTACACCACAGTTCAGAGCAACACCAGATCCCTGACGCACAGAGCACAAGGCCAGGGATCAAACTCGCATCCTCACGGATACTGGTCAGATGCATTTCTGCTGTGCCACAATGGGAACTCCTAAATCCTGCACTTTTGATGTTAAATTTATTCCCAAGTATTTTTGATACTAATCGTTTTGAAAAGTATATACAAAAGCAATTGATATTGTGCATTGATACCATATCTTAAAACCTTGCTGAAATTGTTCATTAGTTCCAATAAAATGTTTATGGGAGTTCCCATTGTGGCTCATGGGAAATGAATCTGACTGGTATCCATGAGGAGGCAGATTTGATCCCTGGCCTCACTCAGTGGGTTAAGGATCTGGCATTGCCATGAGCTGTGGTGTAGGTCATAGACGCAGCTTGGATCTGGCATTGCTGTGGCTTTGCTATAGGCCGTCAGCTGTAGCTCTGATTCGACCCCTAGCCTGGAAACTTCCATATGCCATGGATTCGACCCTAAAAAGTCCAAAAAAAAAAAAATTATGGATTCTGAGCATTTTCTTTATACAAGATCATGTCATCTGAGAATAAAGGTCATTTTACTTCTTCCTTTACAATCTGAATACCTTTCGTTTCATGTTTTCTTGACTAATTGCCCTGGCTAGATCCTCCAGTACAATGTTGAATAAAAGTACCAGGAACAGATATCCTTATCTTGTTCCTGACTTTAGGGAAAAGCACTCACTGGTTTTTTGGGGTTTTCTTGTTTTTGTCTTTTTGAGGGCCGCATATGGAGGTTCCCAGGCTGGGGTCTAACTGGAGCTATAGTTGCCTGCCTACGCCACAGCCACGGCAACGCCAGATCCAAGCCACGTCTGCGACCTACACCATAGCTCAGAGCAACACCAGATCCTTAACCCACTGAGCGAAGCCAGGGATCAAACCTGCAACCTCATGGTTCCTAGTTGGATTTGTTTCCTCTGCGCCACGCTCCCAAGCACTCAGTCTTTTACCACTAATATGACATTGGCCAAGGGATTTGTTTGTTTGTTTTGATGTCCCTTATCAGGTTGAAGAAGTCCCCTTCTTTCCAGTTATGTTGAGTTTTTTCCTAATCATGAAAGGCTATTGGAAGATTGTTTTTTGAAAATCAAACCAGCAAAATATTTTGTGGATTTGGACAAGCTGATCCTAAAACTTATATAGAAGAACAAAATAAATAAGCAAAGAATGTAAGAAACTCAAGGCTATAAGCTTTCCAGTATCTCCCCAGTCCTCCTAACTTTAAGAAATAGGCAGTATTGTCTTCATTTCAAAGATGTGGATATGGAACCATATAGAAGTAATGTAATTTGACCCCTGACAGTAAGTGATAAATTACTTTAAAAAGTCTGACACATAAGAAGTCCTTAATACATGTTCATTCACCCAGGAACAAAACACCCCTTTTTCCAGAAGTAGAGATGGTATCTCCCCAGCTTCTCAAGGACAACTATTTTTTTGTCAGAGAGAAGAAATCTTTTGAAAGACAGTATACCGACCGTGATACAAACTCAGTTTTCTAATTCCTTCCTTTATTTCGCCAAATATTCAGAAAAGGTCTAGTGGAAATACATTCTTTCCCCCCCCCACCACCACGCCCCCAGTACACAGTAAGTTTTCTTACAGCAAACCATCTATCACCTTCTACCAGGTGTCTTAAGCCTCCTGCACTGACTTTTCTAGAGCATTATCTTTTTCGCATGGCAGCCCTCGCTGGTATCTTGTATCTCCAGTGGAAATAGGATAGAATTGAAATAAGAGCTTCCTATTGTATTGACATCCCATTGATAAAAGTCATTTTTGCAATCCCTTGAGTTGTCCCATACTTGGGGGGGGGGGGGAGGTGTGCATGGCAGGAGAATGAGTTAGCAATTGTCTTTCAAAGTCAAAGCCTCCCTTCCACACTCTGCTCTGTGTGCTGCTTTGTCCTCTGGCTCCGTGTTGGACTGTATCCCAGGGAGCACTGGAGGAAGACTGCGATGCTGGCGGAGGCAGAAGACACCTGCTCCTTCCCATTTGCTTCTTGTTGGGTTTCTGTGGGCTTCTTGGTGCTGTCAGCAGCCACCCTGACAATGTTTCATTGCTCCATCACCACCACCAGAGCACGGCTCCCTCCTCGGAAGTCCCCTCCTCTAAGCATCTAAGTTCCACTATTGACAACTTCTTCCTTTGCTCCACAGCCCTAAGGATGGTAGCTGATTCCTGCAGTTGCTCCTCTGTGATACCTTAACATGGTCTTTTTGCCTTTTCAATTCTTCAAGCCTAGTTAACAATTACGTATTAAATCATTTCCATTAAAAAAAAAAAAAAATGATGTCGTCTCCCAACTGGATTTTGAGTGATACAGAGGGGACAGAAGAAGGTAGTTGCAGAAGGCTATTAAAGACCCTCCAACAGCAACCATGTCCCGTAGATGGGATCTACTGAGTGGGGTAAAGAGGTAGGGTCCCTAAGTACAGAGGGGAATGAAGAGAATCTGAGCTTGAGGCCCAGGGGAAACTAGGAAGACTCCCCAGCGCTGGCTCTTAGCCAGCATTTAAGCTGTTCAGTGTCCAGCTTAACTTTACATCCTGGTGCAGCCCCGCCAGCAACAAAGAATGCATGAGAATGGTGACCGCTGAGTCACAGTTCCCAGACACCTTACAAGCACCAGCCCGGTCGCCTTTGGTGGCAGAGAGAGGATGTAGCCACCAATCCTGGTCCCAGCAGAACTGGGATGGGCTTCCTCACCTTGAAAAAGAGACACTCATGAAGAGGTACAGGAGGGCCCTTCACTCAAGGGAGAGCAAGATTGCTAACTTGAACCGGGATGGGGGCAGAGCAGATGTGCCCCCTCCCAGAAGAACCAGAGTCCAGAACTTCCAGTTCACTCAACTATTGGAAGCTGACAGAGTCATTATTAAGAGTTTGGATCCTGGTGCCAGACTGTCCAGACTCAAAATTCCACCACTGCCTCTTACTAGCTGTGGGATCTTTGGCAATTTTCTTTTCTCTTTTTTGTCTTTTTAGGGCCTCACCTGTAGCATTTGGAGGTTCCCAGGCTAGGGATCAAATTGGAGCTGTAGTCTCTGGCCTACACCACAGCAACAGCAATGCCAGATCCGAGCGTATCTGCGACCTACACCACAGTTCATGGCAACACCGGATCCTTAACCCACTGAGCGAGGCCTGGGATCGAACCTGCATCCTCATGGATGCTAGTCAGATTTGTTTCCGCTGAGCCACGACGGGAACTCCATTTGGCAATTTTCTTAACCTTTCTATGCCTCAGTTTCCTCATCTGTATAAGGAAGATAATAAGAGTATTTATAGGGTTTTATAAAGGTTTAATGAGTTACTTTATTTAAAGCATTTAAGGACAGTCCTACCACATGAAAAAGTGATATGAAATTAGTAGCTATTATTACAATCTGGGTATCATAAGCTAGTATGGGGGAGATGATATGTATGGAGGAATTATTTGGGGTCAGAAAATGGATGTTTTAAGATATTTTAAGTTGGAAGAAGTAGAAAATGCTAAGACAAAACCAGCTTTATTATCTCCAAAAGAAGAAGCCCAGAGTAAAACATGGTCAACAGCCCAAGAATGTCATCAAGGACTCAAGTCATTTTCATATTTTTTTCTGCAGTTCTCCTGGGGCTTATCTTCTGTAGCGGCTCTCAATATCACAGCCTCCAGACAACATTAAGAAGGGCATGAAGAAGGACTTTGATTTCTCCAGCGTATCTTTCAAAGGCAAAAGACAACCTTCCCCATACACCTCCCCTCCCCTAGCTTATTTCCCTTCATTCTCATTGGCTAGGTTTGTTTCACACGCCAATGCCTAAACCAGTCACTGACAAGGAGAATGGACCTCTCAAGATCCGTTAGACCAATCATGAGCCACGGCTGCGGAATGGAGGCGCTAGAGCCCACCTCCCCTAGAGCACCTGGCTGAGCAAAAGGTATGTGTTCAAATTAGGGTTTAATTAGGAAGGAGAGTGGGAGAAATGGCTGGTGGGCAGGCAGCCAAGAGTGACTGCTGCAGTGGCCTTCTCAGCACCTTGCAAATTACACAGCTCTTAGTTTATGCATCAAATTGACCTTGCGTCCAGACTGGCCACACGGGACATGAGGAGTATTTGTCAGAGACAACGATACATGTCTTCCCACCTCATCGGGGATGTGGGGACAAAAATAGGTTGTATTCTCCTAGACCCTGAGCACACACACACACAATTTGGAGAGTGTTTGTCCATTAGGAAGAGTGTGAGGAATGGAAAACAGCGGGGAGAGGAAGGGGGAGGCTAGTGCTGAATAAATTGGCGTGTCAACAAAGGATAGAGGAGAGAACACAGCAAGAAAGGAAAAGGATGGGAGCTGGAGAGCCCCCAAGCACAGAAGCTGGGGAAATGAAGGGACAAATTCAGGAAGGAATGTTATTTTAACTGTGTGCACATCTGAGGAGCAGAAAAACCAAAGGAGCCAGCACAAAAGGCTGAACAAGAGAGGGGAGCCTGGGAGCGGGAGTTAAGAGGAGGCTCTTTCATTGCAAGTGTAAAATGGTGTTACAGTTTCAGCAGCAATGACCCAGCACCAATTCTATTTTTTCTTAACATGAAATCTCTGCTGTTCCGAAATTAAATGACTATGAAACTATTATTTCTCTGAGGCAGGAAGAAAGCATGGAAAGGAATCAAATCAAGCAGATGGAAGCTGGGACAGTGTGGCAGCCCCTGGCCAGAGACACAGACGAACACCCACGTGGACAGCTCCTGATGGGAGCTCTGTTTACTTTTTCGTGCCCAGACCTTCAGGAGGTCTTTTTGGCAGTATTTTGGGGGCCTCACTCTTGGCATCACACAGCACTCAGGCTAAGGGCGGGAGGTTTTGAAATATCTGGAATCTCTTTGACCCCACGTTAGTGGCTGCATTCTCTGATGAACACTTGTAATAACTGAATCCAGAGATGCCCACTCACCCCTTCTAGGTATTGATGCTGTGAAAATAAGAAGAATAAAGAGAATCTCCTGGAATTATTCTTGGAGAAAATATGGTATTTGTTTAGAACAACTCTTTAGTAAGTCATTTAGGGTGGAAGATGTGCCCCTAGAGCCATCCTCAAGCCATGGCCATGCTCTACAAGCTGCCATGCAAGGGACGGGGAGCAGAGTTTGCTTCTAACAGAAGAGAGAGTCATTGGAATCCCCTGCATGCCAATTAGAGGCTATCCAGGAGTTCCCTGGTTGTCCAGGGGTTAAGGGCCAGTATTGTCACTGCTGTGGCATGAATTCCATCTCTAGCCCAGGAACTTTCTCATGCCACAAGCATGGCCATAGAGAGAGACGGAGTGAAGCTATGCACATGTCATTTTTCATTTTCCCAATAAATTTTTTTTTCTGGTCCTTCTAGACATCTTCCATAGTGGAGTCCCCAGTAGATGTTTTGGGCCTCCAGTTGTCACTAGTACACAGACTCATGCACAAGGACTCTGCGGTCAATCTGTATAATGGGCAGAAGGAGATGGTGAGATGCTACACTCTGCCAACAGACCTCCCACCATCCCCAAATGTTGAATGAAAGTCTACAAAGATTCACAAAACATTTGGCAAGAATGGATATTTTTCTGGAAAGGGGAGCAGAGGCGGAATCTTGCTCCTGCAATGAAGTGGTGGTGAAACATATAAGAGTCAGAGGGACACCTCTACGGACATCTGGGGTCACTTGGGCAAAATACTGTCTCAGCGAAGTAGGTAGGGTCGGGGCAACTATCAGTCAATCCATCAACCAATCAACAAACCAGACGCTGGGAATTTATTAAGTTTTTGCTTCATGCTGCATACATATGATCGCAGATATGACAGATACAAACTATGGGAAAGACTCGACTTTCAAGGGATTGCTAATCTAACTTGCATACCAAACTTGAGCCCCCAAAGGGTGAAAATGTGCGCTCATGACCATAGTTACAATAGGGATTGGAGAATAGGGAGCCAATAAAGTCAGAGGTAGTGAGTTTAATGGGTTTAAGGGGGGGGGGGCGTTGAAAGCAGAGAGGCACAATCGAGTCAGAGAGAAAGATGGGGAGGGTAGCCTTCCAGGCAAGGGACCAACTGAGGCAGGGATGAGCACGGAAAACTTGAAGGAAACTTGGTCTGCTGGCATAAAACTGGACAGCCTCTTAACCTGATGTCAAAGGAAGAGAAAGGCCATTCCGGGCCAACACAGTCTCCATTCCTCAGAGAGCAAGGGCTCCCCACGTAAGCCAGTGTGGTCACACACGGGACAGTGAGAGGAAGAACCTTCTGTGCCTGATAACTGTGTGACCCTAGACAGAGGCCACTCTAGAGCCCAGAGTGCTCCTTCGGAGAGCCGAGAGATGTTTCTTCATACAAATGTGATTTGACCTTAAAGCCAAAGTCCGAAAAATTAAGTCTGGACCAAAAAGGAGACTTTCTCCCAGAGACCTCTGGTTTCCCCTTGAGGCTCCCAGGGTGCCTGGCCCTGCCTCCAGCCTGCAGCCTTTTGGGTCAGCCTCTGCCTCAGGACAAGGAAATTACCGATTCCAGTCTCACACGAGGAATTAAACACTGAACAATACAGTATTTTACAATCCAGTACAAGCTGCATTTATCCAGAGCTTTTCATGCGTGGCATCTTAAAGCTCTTTATGACCCCCTTTTTTTTTTAAAGGGAAAAGAAAAAAAAGAATTTAAAAGAGAAAACCTTCTAAAAACCCAAACCCCCACGGAACTAAATGAGCCATTGAGAATGAATAAGACTTAACAGTGGCCTTCAGAATGGGAACAGAAGTCCCACTCGGATGGAACAAGAACAACAGAATCAAAGGAAATCACAGCTCAGGGAGGGATGCACGGGCCCTGAGATGTACCCCTCGGCTCCCGGACACCAGTGGCACTGCCGTCTGCCCCTGGCACAGGGAGCTCTGGACGGGGGTCAGGAGACAGGGTATGGCTCCTGTGTAAGCACAGACAGGACGAGAAGGCCACCTCTTGGCCCTGAAGATGGGCAGCTCCAGCCTCAATATTTGCTCTGCTCATCCAAGCATTACCCTCCCCGGGGGCCACTGCACAGGAAGCGGTTCAGCAGTGTGTCCTTGGACTCCATCCTAATCATAGTTTTACTTGCCAAGCTCCAGGGCTCCGCCCCAGGCTGCATGTCTCTACAGCCCCTGGCAACACCGGCCCTTCTCTACAGCCCCTCACGCTTTGAGCACCCGCCCCACACCTCCTTTTGCTCACACCCTGTGCCTCCAACCCTCCCCCACCCCCACCCCTCCTCTGGCTCCCCCCCCCCCGCCCCAGGTCCTGGTTCATGCACAGCCAGCTCTCTGCTTGTCACAGTCCGATCAATTCATTCCTTTAGGGCTGTTATAAGATGATAATTATTTAATACAATACTTGCCTTGAAAACTATATTCACATCTTAAAGAGAGCTCTAGTGTCGTAACCAGAGGAGGGAGCTGGAATTGCCATGGAGGAGGATGTTGCCGATGAGATATGCCCAGAGTCGCCTTGGTGCCCTAGAGAAGGAGTTTCTTTTTCATTGCAAGCCAGGTAACTCCTCTTGGGCTGTTGACAAATTAAGCCA
The DNA here is from genome assembly GCF_054392235.1 of Sus scrofa. Classification (NCBI taxonomy): domain Eukaryota; kingdom Metazoa; phylum Chordata; class Mammalia; order Artiodactyla; family Suidae; genus Sus; species Sus scrofa. Next base: position 33,794,628 of record NC_139398.1, read on the forward strand.
TCGGCCTCCTGAGTCAGTCCCTAGGCAACTCAGTTACTTTATTTTATTTATTTATTTTTTTGTCTTTTGTATTTTAGGGCTGCACCTGCAGCATATGGAGGTTCCCAGGCTGAGGGATGAATCAGAGCTATAGCTGCCAGCCTACGCCAGAGCCACAGCAATGCTAGATCCAAGCCGCATCTGTGACCTACACCACGGCTCACAGCAACGCTGGATCCTTAACCCACTGAGTGTGGCCAGGGATCAAACCCACAACCTCATGGTTCCTAGTCAGATTCATTTCTGCTGCACCATGACGGGAACTCCCAACTCAGTTACTTTAAATTGACAACTCTACATTATGAAATTTTGTTTTTTCCCTGCTGCGTGGGAATGAAGTTCTGGAACAAGATGAGATGGGTGATTTTTATTTTTTAATCAAAGAAATTACTTTTGGGGGGTATAGTTTGAGTTATAGATTCTGACTGCACTGTGACACCCACCTTCCAGATACTTTGTAGAGCGTAGTAAGATCTCTCTGAGCCCCAGAGCCTGCTGTTTGGCACACAGTAGGTCTTCAGTAACTGCTGGCTCCCACACTCTCTCTCTGGCTCCCTTCCCCTGGTATCCTGTACTCCCACCCTGCGCTTGTCCTTTAACAAGTTGTACCAACACCCTCTGGCTGTCATTCTCCCCAGGCCCTGGGGGTGGTTAGTGTGAAGAGCAGCAAGGCCGAGACCTGGAGAGAGGGTTGAGGGGGTAGGTACAGGGGCCAGTAGGCCTTCCTCTCATCGCGACTCTAACCGATGGCATGACCTTGGATAAATCATTTCACTTCTCTGCTCCTTGCACTAATCATCTATAGGAAAAGTTCACTGAATGAGATGATTATCTAAGGTTCATCATGGGTCTGATATGCCAGGTTTGGGGAGAAATAACATAATACTGTTAAATATGTTCAACTCCTCCGGACCATGACTACTGTGTGTTGCGCCTTCCGTTTTATTTTATTTTTATTTTATTTGCTTTTTAGGGCTGCACCTGCGGCATATGGAAGTTCCTGAGCTCAGGGTCCAATCGGAGCTGCAACTGCTTGCCTACACCACAGCCACAGCCATGGGAACATTGGATCGCAGCTACATCTGTGACCTGCACCCCAGTTAGCGGGCAATGCGGGATCCTTAAGCCCCTGAGCGAGGTCAGGGATCAAACCCACATCCTCATGGATGCTATGTCCCACTGAGCAGCAATGGGAACTCCTCCTTCCATTTTAAACACAAGCATTGTCTCCTCAAACCTTTGAGCACCGAGACGCAGATACTGGGATTTGGAAATGAAAGTGAGAGCATCCCAGGCCACGCGATGCACTGCAAGATTAGTGTGTGGTTTGCTGGAATGCGTATCCGTGTTAGCCACACAGCTAATGTCATAGTAACAAGACAGCTAATGTCATAGTAACAAGACAGTGGCGACGACTTGTTCTGCTAGGCAGCAGTCTCTGGAACTTACTCTGATCCCGAGGGCAAAGGAGCCAGTGACCCTCAGTACCCTCCTGACAGCTGATTGCAGAGGGGAAATGGAGGGAATGGAACCCAGAGGAGGTCGAACGGTGTTGCAAATGCCCTTTACCATTTGTGCACCCATCAGTCTGACCTTCTGAGACCAGTGCTCATCTTTGCTTCAGGGTTTTCTCGGGCCCGGAGCCGACTCTGCTGGGGCACTTAGCAGCTGGAACTGATGCCGCCTCAGGAAGTGTCCTTCTGCAATGCCTCATGGGAGCTGATGGATGATACCCACAGGTTCTGGCTCCTTCACTCTTCAGGTGAGATGACTCTCAGAGAGATGTCCATGGCGGGCTCCGCAGCTGGAGCACATGCCTGCTGCCCAAAGTGCTGATGTGCGCCCTCTACTGGCTGCTCTCCTTTACCTGCCCCACTTCTTCTCTCTTTAAACTATAGTTGATGTACAATATTGTGTAATTAGAGGTGTACCATACATTGAGCCCCAATCTAAAGATTATACTTCATTTATGGTTATTATCAAATATTAACTGTATTCCCCTTGTTGCTTATTTTATACCTAATAATTTATACCCCCTACCCTTTATTGCCCTTCCCCCCTCCCTCTCTCCACTGGTAACCACTAGTTTGTCGTCTACATCAGTGAGTCTGTTTCTCTTTTGTTATATTCACAAGACTGTTGTATTTTTTTTTAGATTCCACATATAAGTGATATCATATAGTATTTCTCTTAATGGCTTTTCCCGGGATCACTTCCCAGAGGGACTATTTTCACTCAACTCCATGTTCCAGCCTGCTTCAGGGGGAACCCAAGCTAAGACAAATGCTTCTGCTCCTAAAGATATAGCTGTGATCTAGGGTTTCATTCAGTATCTCATTTATTCATTTGACAAATATTCGTTAATGTTCCTATGGGATCAGGCGCTGAGCCCAGTGCCAAAAAGCTACCCATACACATTCTGTGGAAGATCAGTAGATAGGTGCTTGGCTAAAAATCTTCCATGACAGGCAGGGTGAGCTGTGCCTGGGCAAGGGGTTAAGGATCACCAAGGTGCCCACCCTTGCTGGACACAGCAAGGTCCAGATGCACTGACTGGCTGAGCATCTAAAAATGAAAGACCAGAGTTCCCATTGTGGCACAGCAAAAACAAATCCAACTAAGGACCATGAGGTTGCAGGTTCAATCCCTGGCATCACTCAGTGGGTTAAGGATCCGGCTTTGCCATGACCTGTGGTGTAGGCCGAAGATGTGGCTCGGATCTGGCATTGCTGTGGCCGTGGTGCAGTCTGGCAGCTGTAGCTCTGATTCAACCCCTAGCCTGGGAACTCCATATGCCACGGGTGAGGCCCTAAAAAGCAAAAAAAAAAAAGAAAAAAAGAAGAAAAGAAAAAGATGAAAGACCTAGCTCTGAGACGCTTCTAATCCAACACGGCACTGTCTTCCCCAGCCCCCCACCATACAAAAGCCTCTTTATGTTTTGGGGCCTGAGAAGGCAGTTCTGGCAAATTCCACTTAGGGAAATGTGTAGCAGGGATAAAGCACTACGCTGCATCCTTTGTGTTTGTCCAGGTGTCTATTCACATCAGAGGCACTTCCAGAGGCTGACTTGCTGCAGGGGCTCATCCAGGCCTTTGAAGCCCGCAGCCCTCTGGCCAGCAATCCTGCCCAGCAGCCTGGGAAATGGATGTCACTCCAAGGGTGAGCCCTGAGCACATCACAGAGGCCAGTTACCCCCAAGGGGCAAAGGGAAGCATGCAGACCTCCCTCTGCCTTTGGGGTCCTGAGGAGAACTCATGCGTTTTTTTAAAAGAAACATCCAATAGGAGTGACAGGGCTTCATTGCTGAGAGATGGGGGATACAGCAGCTGAATAAATGCCATCCACACAGTCACCTTCCGGGAGGCCCCAGGGATGTGCACGGCACCTGTGTCCAAAGTGCTAGAGGCCCTCCTGTCCTTTCTTTGATGCTGCAGATGCCCATGGAGGGCCCGTTCCTGCTCTCAGGGTGGGGAGCTCACCCAAACCCACTTCAGGAATTTCTCCTTCAATTTACTTAATCCAAAATGACATTCCCAGGAGTTCCCCTTGTGGCTCAGTGGGTTAAGAACCCAACTAGTATTCATGAGGATGCAGGTTTGGTCCCTGGCCTCACTCAGGGGGTTAAGGATCCAGCATTGCTGTGAGCAACGTCTAGGTAGAAGATGCTGCTTGGATCCCCATGTTGCTGTGGCTGTGGTGTAGACCAGCAGCTGCAGCTCTGATTCAACCTCTAGCTTGGGAAATTCTGTATGATGCACCTGCAGCCCTAAAAAGAAAAAAAAAAAAATGACATTCCCAAACCTCAGCTTTAATGAACACCAGTTACTGGGATCACAGATGATGCTAAAAGCTCATGAAAATTAGTATTCAAATCAAATAATAGCAATGCCCATTTAGGCACATTTTTGTAATTCCCTATGTAATTCTTTTAAAAAGAGAGGTTTTTTTTGTCTGATTCTTTTCTTAAGTGGCTCTTTTCCATTGTTTTGGATTTGGCCAGAGTGTCCCACGTTGGGCAGCACGGGGGAGGCAACTGGGAGGGAGGAGCAGAGGAAGCAGCAGGTCTCCTTTACTGTTTGATGCAGCCACGTGGAGGGAAGGGGGACAGGCTGGGAGGGAGTCCACTGCTGAGCTGCTTCTGCCAGCAGATCCATAGCAGCATGGAATGTGGGACGCTGTCACTGTGCCACTGAGCACCACGTTAACGAAGGTCATGGCATAAGTTTGTTTCTCCTCATGAGAAGATATAAGTGTTGTGCTCAGAAGTTAAAGATGACCACTTATTAATGGATTTTAGTAAGTGGCATTTATTTTTTATTTTTTTTTTGTCTTTTTCTAGGGCCACACCCACAGCATATGGAGGTTCCCAGGCTAGAGGTCAAATCGGAGCTGTAGCTGACAGCCTATGCTACGGCCACAGCAATGCTGGATCCTTAACCCACTGAGTGAGGCCAGGGATCGAACCCACATCCTCATGGATGCTAGTCAGATTCGTTTCTGCTGAGCCATGATAGGAACTTCAAAAGTGGCATTTATTAAATTCATTTGATTTTTGAAATTAAAGGTGAAATCTTTAACAAATTAATTTTGGTACTAAGGTTTAAGATGAGTAAAGAAATTGTGGGAGAGCAGTGGGTGAAGGGAGAGAATATTCCAGAATTCCGGAGTTGAGTTTTGCCCAATAAGAGCACTAATGCTGGCTGCGTGCTAGGCTTGCAGAATAAGACAAAATGCAGTGAGAAAACCCTCCCACTCAGGGAGCTTACAGTCTGGTTAAGAGACATCCCCAAATAGTACAGTGTGATTTAAACTCTAATCAGTAGCATGAGAAAATAGCCATCAAAGTGACATAGGAACTTAGAAGAGGCAGAGACCATCTTGATTGTAGGAAATGCATTCATTCAGTCTTTCCACAAATGGCACCTGCTATGACCAGGCATGATTCTAGGACAATGAGTTAACAGTGAACAGAATAGGCCTCCTTCATGGAGCTTACCATCTAGTAGGGAGAGACTGATGATAATCAATATGCATATCAAATTAGTGATTTGATAATAAGTAATTTTGGCATACCAAATAAGTAATTTGGGTTTTTTGGCCATGCACACAGCATGCAGAATTTCTCAGGCCAGGGATCGAACCCATGCCACAGCAGCAACCCAAGTCGCAGCAGTGACATCAGATTCTTAACCCATTAGGCTACCAGGGAACTCCTAAGTTAACTGTTTTAAAAAAGGTCTCACATACCAAGAGAAAAAGGAAACAGAGCATGAAAAGGCAGTAATGCACCTGGAGAGGTGTCTGCAAGGATCTTGACTTTCACCCTGAATGGAAGGGGTTCTGAGCAGCAGAGTGAGGTGATATGATTGACATTGTAATAGGACCATCCTGGATTGAGAAGAGCTTCAGAGGCATTTGAAGCAAACATTAAAACCATCAATAGTTAAGGTGTGCTGAGCAAATCCTGCATGCCAGACACCTTGATAGTCAAGTATTGTGGATTTTCTAGTGTATCCTCCTATCGACACTATGGGGTAGATATTATTATCATCCCTAAATATACTGAAGCTGAAAAGCTAAACAGTTTGTGCAAAACCTCAGAGCCAGCAGAAGGTAGGGCTTCACTTCTGTCAGATGTTCCCACCACTAGCCTCCCTGCTTCCAGGCAGTTCTGTTAAGCGGCTATCAGGCCTCCGTAACAACCCACGTTCGTGATATGGATTTTCTGTTCAAAAACCCCAAAGGGTTCCCAACATCTGCAGCCCTCCTTTGGGAACTCTGTTCCACCCAAGCCAAGAAATGCTTGACTGTAATGGACAAGGCACTACTGAAGGGAACACAAGTGAGAAAGCATACCATGTCAAAGACTCTGCAATGTAATCAAGCCAGAGCTACAAGATACATATCTGTATTTTAAAAAAAAAAAAAAAAATACAATTCAGGCAAAAAGAGGCAAACAAAAAGCCAATTGAGTTTAGAACACTCAGCTTATTGTCTTTCCAACATGCCATGCTCATGTGTCAGTTTATGCCCGGCTCTTGCACACTAGCCCTCACACGTCTTTTTTATCATCGTAAGAAATTTAGAGCTAAGCACTGATTGTTATCATCCCCAATTGAGAGATGAAGGACCAAGCTCAGATATAAGTAGTTGATTGCCAAGGTTACACAGTAAGGTGGCATCTTGGAATCCAACACTGTTTTTGTTAACTCCAAATTCCATAGGATTTTACTCTATCACACTGTCATTTAAATGTCTAATACAAGGAATGAGAGGCCAGGAAAGTTAATGGATTCCTAAAAGAACACCCAACTGGGTACAGGGTGAGGGGCCTCCCTACCCAAAGATGCAGAAGCCAAAGCCAAGCATAGCAATAACTACAACAAGCCAAGTCTAGAAGGGGCCAGATGCCAAGATGGGTGGCAGGTCCAAAACCAGGGAAGAATCTGGCCAAAACCTAAGTATGAAATCCAAACTGGTGCTCCTGGGACTTACAGCAGCAGGAGACACAGGAAGAATCTTGGGGAGGGGGTTGGGAAATCAGGGGCTGGATAAAAGAGAAAGGTACATATGAAAGAGAAGGGCACAGAATGTCACTGAGAGGGCTTGATAGCCATTCCTGAGTGGACTGTGGGGGAGGGACAGGACCTCCATGAATGCCTTAGATCAAAGGCCAGGCTCCTGCAATGGAACAGAATGTCATGGGCAACACCAGATCGTGGGCTGATGGAAGACCTCTGTGGAAGGGAATCCTCCCCCATGTTCAAAGCGGGGGATCAGAGGTGTCTCTGCCACAGACCCATGCAAAGCTCTGAGGTGTCCAGGGTCTGGGATCTGAGGACGGATAGTGTCCAAGATGCCGGCCTGCGCTTGGCCATGCAATGTCATTCTGTAACACATCTGTGATCAATGTTATGGGACCCTTACAAAGAGATTTATTTAGTAACCTGAAGTGACTTTTCCCTGTGCAGAACTCCTCCACAAAAGGATTCTATTGCATGTGTTGTAGATGAAATCTTATAACTTTTTTTTATCCAAGAGTCTTTTTCTCAAGGATTCTTGAGATTCAAATTGGATTTGATGAGGTTAAGGGATTCAAAGCAATCGCTTCAATATTCTGCCGTTTTGCCATACATGGAGGGTCTGAGGATATATAAGGACGGATGTGCATGATGCCTGTGAACTCACATCTTGTTCTTAAACCTTGACATTATTTGGAAAATAGCTCCTGTGCCCCATATGATCAAAATATTTGGTACCGATTTACTCTCTTTTACCATAATCAAACCCATGCAGGATTCTGAAGCCTGAAGCATGCTGTTTAGGAAAAAATATGTAGTAAGGACAGATCATGATATTCATCACCCTTGTACTGACATTCAGGCTTCTCTTCCTTGGTCAACACCCCGTGGCTGCCATTAGCCCATGTGACCACGTGGCGGCCCCTGAACCAGGCAGGGAATTTCGCGAAGCCAGGCAGCGCACACCTGGCTAAAGTCACTGATTTTCCCTCCTCACAAACTGGCTGAGGACCCAATCTCCTATTCAAACGCTAATATAATACAAGCTAAGGTTCGGCTTTTCTCCCCGCCTCTAGCTGGGTAATTAAACTTCTCAATGGAGGAAACGAGAAGAGAAAGTTAAGGCATATTTAAATTTCAGTCTCTGGAAACATGAGGACAAGGCATGGCTGGATGGACTGGTATCAAATTCGTCTTTGATGACTCTTATCCTACGTTCTGATCTTCTTACAGGCAGCTGCAGAAGAACCAGCAATCCCCTGCGCACCTTGCTGGGCACAGGAGGATTAAATGACGCATGAAGGATTTCCTGGTCTGTCAGACAAAGTTTGAAACATGCAGAACATGGCTCAGGGTCTCTGGAGTGACAAGCCCAAGGAGCAATATCACTGACACTCTGAATTTAATGTTTTTTCAGGCAAAATCTATTTCAGGCTCTAAAGCTTTTGTTATTTTATTGTATTTTATAGTCTGCACCGCCCCAAAATGGAAGCCACTTGATGGCCACGAAACACTTGGAGTGTGTACGGTCCGGATTGAGATGCTGTACATGTAAAAACACCCCAGATCCTGAAGACTTCATGAAAAGAAAGTATGTAAAATAGCTCATTAACAATGTTTATTCAGTTACATGTCGAGATGATAATATTTGGGCTATATTGGGTTAAATCAAATATATTATTAGGATTTTCCTCATGGCTCACTGTGTTAAGGATCCAGCATTGTCACTGCTGTGGCTCTGGTTATGGCTGTGGCATGGGTTCATCCCCGGCAAAGGAATTTCCACATGCTGTGGGTGTGGGCAAAAAAAATGTGTGTGTGTGTGTGTGTGTGTGTGTGTGTGTGTGTAATTCAAGTTAACTTTACCTGGTCCTTTTAGCTCAGTGTCTGTGAAATTTTAAATTATGTATCTGGCCCACCTGAGAGGCTTGCATTACATTTCTGTTGTATAGCAGTGATCTAAAGAGCACTTCTTTCTCATGAGTGTGAAGAGTTTGTGATTTCACCCCACTTGCAAGCGAAGAAGTCATCCAGCCACAGTTTCACATGTGTTGGTATTATTTATTTTTTTTAGGGCCACACCCACAGCATGTGGAGGTTTCCAGACTAGGGGTCCAATAGGATCTACAGCTGCCGGCCTATACCACAGATACAGCAACACCAGATCCGAGCTGCTTCTGCGACCTACATCACAGCTCATGGCAATGCTGGATCCTTAACCCAATGAGCGAGGCCAGGGATGGAACATGCAACCTCATGGTTCCTAGTCAGATTTGTTTCCGCTGCACCACGATGAGAACTCCTGTACTTGTAGAAGATACAATGCTCTTGGGTCAGAGACAAAGGATAGTTTCTTTCTCACAGCAGTGGCAGTAGCCAGAGTATCATTGTATTTGTACCAGTTTGTCAAGCTCCAATCCCACAGGCCAATATGGAAAGACCTGTAACATGTAGTGTATTGTGTTATAGGAGAGAAATTCAGACCTTAGAGAGCTTGGATCTCTGATGCAAAGGGCAGCAAGCAAACCTGCCATTTACTCTGGAAGAAGACACAATCTCTATCTTTCAGACTGTTAACTATATAAACCTACTTAAAAAGAAACTCCCCCCAAAAAAGATAGTCAGTGCGCTACTTGCAAAATACGCAGAAAGGTAAGATACCTGTGGAGAACTGTCTACCAACATTCTCATTTCCCTCGTCTTCTTTTCTTAGACCATACATTTCGCTTTGGGGGTGTTATATTTCTACAGACTAATTTAACATATATTGTTAAAAAGCCAACATCAGTCCTTAACTCACTGTAATTTTCTAAAGGACTTATCGTTTCTTTATTGGTGGTTCTTAAGCCTCACTTCTCTTCTCTGAAAAGAACCTGTTTTCCTAAAATCATGACATTCAAAATTGACTTAGATTGGCAGTGCTATAGAAAAGTAATGCAGGAATCAGGAGTTCCCATCATGGCTCAGTGGAAATGAACCCGACTAGTATCCATGCCTCGTTCAGTGGGTTAATGATCCGGCATTGCCGTGAGCTGTGGTCTAGGTTATAGACATGGCTCGGATCCTGTCCTTTCTTGCTGTGGCTGTGGCATAGGCTGTCAGCTATAGCTCCAATTTGACCCCTAGCCTGGGAACTTCCATCTGCCGCAGGTGTGGCCCTAAAAAGACAGACAGACAGACAAAGAAAGAAAGAAAGAGGAAGGAAAGAAGATAAGAGAGAGAAATAAAGAAAGAAAAAGAAAGAAAGGAAGGAAGGAAGGAAAGAAAAGTAAAGTAATACAGGAATCAGAAAACTCATCTATAATAGGCCACCTTTCTGGGCATGCACATTTAAGAAACATTTGGAAGCACTGGCACTTAAAAAAAAAAAAAAAGTTTGATTTACTAAATAGTCATGGAAAGTCTCCTCAAAGCCTAGACTCTTGGAATCTTAGTTTCCATGACAGCACACAGGTCCCAACAGGCCCTGCCTCACACCCTGGAATGTTGTACCTTCAAAGCATTTCAGCAATATCACGTAATTGGTTTTCATAATGCAGAAGTGAGCTTGAACATTAAGTACTATTATCCAGATCTGACTGGCTTAATTCACTTGCCTCAGAGCCCAGCCGTCAAAGTTAAAAGCTAAGAGATAGGTCCAGATCTGGCTTCCATGTTATATTAACATCCTAGGACTATGCCTATTTTTGCATATATAACCACTCCTCCCTGTTCTTTTAAATACAGAGAGGAAGTAAAGAGGTGTATGTTTGAATTTAGCTACTTAAAGACATTTATTTTCGTTCTTTTTATTTATTTATTTATTTATTTGTCTTTTTAGCTATTTCTTGGGCCGCTCCCGCGGCATATGGAGGTTCCCAGGCTAGGGGTCTAAACAGAGCTGTAGCCACCGGCCTACGCCAGAGCCACAGCAACGCGGGCGGGATCGTTAACCCACTGAGCAAGGGCAGGGATGGAACCCGCAACCTCATGGTTCCTAGTCAGATTCGTTAACCACTGCACCACGACGGGAACTCCTGTTTTCGTTCTTTTTAAATTATGGTTATTTGACTTTTAATTTTCCCTTCATTTGAATAGGTGACAGATGCACATATGAAAGCAAAAAAAGGAGGGAGTGAGGATAGTGTGAGAGAAGTGTTCTGCCTTCCTCCTCTGTCATCCAGCCTCTAGTTCTCTCTGGAGGCAATGCTCCTCACTGATTTCTTGTGAATACCTCCAGAGATAGACCATGTATCTATATTACACAATAGATATGCATGTTATACATACTTTTCTTCATCATGATTTTCTCAGATATTAATCTTGGCAATCATCTAAATCAATATCCTCACTGCCTCCTTCTTTTAACTGGACCATATTATATTTAGTCAGTTTCCTTTTATTTATTTATCTTTTTAGGGCCTCACCCACCGCATATGGAGGTTCCCAGGCCAGGGGTCGATTCTGTTGGCCACAGCCACAGCCACGTGGGATCCAAGCCGTGTCTGCAACCTACACCACAGCTCATGGTAATGCCAAATCCTTAACCCACTGAGCGAGGCCAGGGAGAGAACCTGTGTCCTCACAGATGCTAGTCAAATTTGTTTCCCCTGAGCCACTCCTAGTCAGTTTCCTTTTAGAGTCATGTAGATAGTTTCTAATCTCTGCTATTATAACAGCACTTATTTACCTACCAACACTTACCCGGTGCTTGCTTTGTCTCAGTTATTAATCTTGGCAATCATCTAAGATTAATGGATGATTAGCCTTACACTACTATTTCCTGCATATGCAAATGTGAGACATGCAGCATTTCTGCTACTTTTCAGCTGTCCTCGGCAAACTGCTTAGACTTTCTGAGCCTCGGTTTCTTCCTTTACAATATGAGGATAATAATAACTACCTCATAGGCTTGTTGAGAGGACTAAGTGAGTTAAACATACTGTATATAATATATATAAAGCACGGTGTCTAATACAAAATAGGTGTATTCATTGTAGCTGTCATTTGCATTTCTCTAATTGAATTAATCAAGTATCTCCCCAATTGTCTATTTATATTCTTTGCCTGTTTTGTTAGGGTATTGACCTTTTACTTATTGATTTGTCAGGCCTTTTAAAATTATGTGTGTGTGTGTCTATATATACATATATACACACATATATACGCTAAATATTGTATTCCCTAAACTGTGCCCAGTTTCCTGACCAATAGAAACCATGAGATAATAAATGACATTGTTTAAGCTACTATGCTCTGGGGTAATTTTTTAGATAGCAATAGAGAATCCAATACACAGATATCCTTCATATATATATATATATATATATATAATATATAAACACACACATATTTATAAACAAATACACATTTTAAAGTTATATACACATATTTTTATTGATGTATGAATTGAAAGTGTTTTCCTAGTTTGTAACTTGTCATTTCATATTATTAAATACTTTCCTCACCATATAGATTTTTTTTTATTATTATTATAGAGTCAAACGTCTATAATATGAGTTCTGGAAAAGTCTTTCCTATTATGAAATGATAAGAAAAATTATTTTCTCTTTTTTCTGGTGCTTTATGCTTTCTTTTCCTTACATTTAAACCAATGATCCATCTGCAAACTATTTTAGTCTTGGAGAAACAAGAATTACTTTCTTTTTTCCAGATGTATGTTGTGATATTATTCTACTACCATAAAGACAAGTTCCCGTCGTGGCTCAGTGGTTAACGAATCTGACTAGGAACCATGAGGTTGCGGGTTCCATCCCTGGCCTTGCTCAGTGGGTTGAGGATCCAGTGTGGCTGTGAGCTGTGGTGTAGGTTGCAGACGTGGCTCGGATCTGGCGTTGCTGTGGCTGTGGTGTAGACTGGCGGCTACAGCTCCGATTAGACCCCTAGCCTGGGAACCTCCATATGCTGCGGGAGCAGCCCAAGAAATGGCAAAAAGACAAAAAATAATAATAATAATTTAAAAAATAATAATTTAACTTCAGAGAGTTGTATAAATGACTAGTAGGACAAAATTTACTTTACTCCGTGTGTGTTCTGTGAAAACATAGGTGAGAACAAAGGTGGCCTTTCTCATCCAGCTCATTATTAGTAATAGGTTCTTGTCCCTGAGTGGCAGGACATAACTTTGCTGTCCATTTACCGATCAAGGCATACCAGCCCTCAGCTATGGAAGGACGATACTAGGATCCCCAGAGCCAGAGGACCCAGCTAAGCTGTGTGCAGGTTCCTGACTCACAGAAACCATGAGATAATTAGTGACATTGTTTAGGCCAATAAGATTTGTGGTAATTGTTACATGGCAGTGAATAATGCAATAAGCCTAGACCAAAGCAGAGAGGTGAAGGCAGAAGTGGAAGCCAGAAGCAGTTCTTTTCTGATTGCTTCTATTTTCTCTGTGAAGAAGGGGGCAAGGTCATCAGCTGGGAGTGAGGTGCAGCCAGAGGTAATAGAGGTTTGAAGAGAGATGAGAAGGTATAACACAGAAGCGGGGGAGAGTTAATAGACCAGGGAAGCATAGTATGATTGACAGGTGTCATTCAGGCTGAGATAAGCGGTCTTGGATATAAAATGAGAACAGGCAGCCTGGCCACATCGCTCTCTGCAGCCCTGGGCTCTTGAGTGAATGCAGGTACAGAGCCAGCAGAGGTTTGGCTGTCGTCAGAGCTAGGGTTTTGCCAGATGAGCATGATAAAGAAAGAGAAGGCAAGGGAACTGAGGGTGCATGCAAAGGAATGAATATTGTGACAGACCATGGACTATAGGCTGGGTACGTAGGAAACTGAAGAGCGTAAAAAAGTGCTATGTTCAATAGCTACAGGTCCTACTGACAGCAGAGAGTTTTTGACATCAGAACCTAGTGGAAGTGACCTGGAATAATAGGAAGTGACGTACAGTTGCTTTAGAAAATAAAATATCATCAGGCAAAGCTGAACACTTTCACGCTCTTTGACCCATCAGTTCAGCTCCTAAAAATTCACTCTTGCAGGAGTTCCCGTCGTAGCGCAGTGGTTAACGAATCCGACTAGGAACCATGAGGTTGCAGGTTCGGTCCCTGCCCTTGCTCAGTGGGTTAACGATCCGGCGTTGCCGTGAGCTGTGGTGTAGGTTGCAGACGCGGCTCGGATCCCGCGTTGCTGTGGCTCTGGCGTAGGCCGGTGGCTACAGCTCCGATTCGACCCCTAGCCTGGGAACCTCCATATGCCGTGGGAGCGGCCCAAGAAATAGCAACAACAACAACAAAAAAAAAATTCACTCTTGCAAATATACACCAAAAGACATGTATGAGTTATTTATATCAGCAGAGGTAATAATATTAAAAGCTAGAAACAGCCACGGAAGGAAGGAAGGAATTTAGATAAATTCACCCCATGGAATATAATACAACAGTTAAACTAGGCAATGCCCAAGAATATGGAGACATTTTATTTATAGAATACTGAGGAAAAGAGCACTGCAGGCAGTATGATATCATTTTCATAAAGTTCCAAAAATAACTAAACAACATATTGTTTCAGAATATGTACGTATCGATAAAGTCATTTTAAAAATCAAGGGAATTAAAAGCACAAAATTAGGGACAGTCATTACGTCTGGAGAGGAGGCAAGGGAATGGGGTGAAGAAGAAAGATATAAGTAGATGCAAATAAAATAAACAAGAAGTAGCAGTGAGCTATTGGGAGGTTTGGAATTAAGATTCTGGAAGGAGGAGTTCCCATCATTGCTCAGCAGAAACAAATCTGACCAGTATCCATGAGGATGCAGGTTTGATTCCTAGCCTCCCTCAGTGAGTTAAGGATCCGTTGTCACTGTGGCTATGGCATAGGCCAGCAGCTACAGCTCTGACTTGACCCCTAGCCTGGGGACCTCCATGTACCGTGAGTGCAGCCTTAAACACACACACACACACACACACACACACACACACACACACACACACACTAAAATTCTGGAGGGGCTAAAATTCTTGCTAAGGACAAGGTCACCTGGCATGACAATGTGAGTGAATGGCTGAACTAGGGTGGATTATGAGATGTTTGAAGGAGAGGAGGTCAAGAAGCTGAATGGCCAGTGTACAGGAAGATTCATCTATGTAGATATTGAAATCAGCAAGAATATAAATGGGCAGAGTGCTGGAAAATGTGACAGTGAGCCAGGAATAGGGGAAGTGATTCTGGAGTCAGTAGGTGGTTGCCAAAAAGAAAGTGGCCGATGATACAGTCCGATGTTACGAGTTTCTGAGAAGGTTGTTTTTATGGAGGAAGGTAGGGCAATGGTTTGGGACCAGCAATAAAAAAGCAAGGAGAACACCTACCCTGTTCCAGACCCTGTGATGCCAGTGATCTGGAAGAAGAAGCAGCCACCCTTATGGAGGACTGCAGAGGGAGCACTGTCCTCAGGGGAGAGCGGTTAGAATAAGAAGGTGATAGAGACACAAGGAAGAAGGAGAGTTCCTGACGATACATTGAGTTGCAGAGGCACAGAGGAAGAGTTTTGAGAGCTGGGGAATGATGAGAGATTGGGTCAATGAAGGAGATGTGAGATCTTTCAGGGATGAGAAGCTGGGGGATAAAGACCGGCCAGGACTGTCTAGCATCTAGTCACTGAGTTACATAGAGTGAGGTTAGTCCAGAGGACCTCAAGGAAGATACTGCCACTGGGACTGTGTTAGTGGATAGGGGAGCGTGGGTGTCTTGCCAGAAACACATGAAAATGTCTAAAGTGTGGAAATTTCTTCAGGACTGTGATAGAGGCAGGGAGCCTGGGGCGGGGGTGCCCCCCACTCCAATCTACTGAAATATCAACCCAAGGAAAAGCTAGGTTGGCTCCATTCAAACTCTGTTTCTGTATGTCAACCACATCCCTCTCTTATGCTTTTCCAGAACCACAGCCAAAAGCATTCAGAGTCTGCCAGCTGTTACATAATACTCACTATTCTTTGTATGTGTCATTATCCATCAAACCCATTGAAATTATACCCACTGGCCAAAGACCTTGGGCCTATATTCAAAACCAAAAAAAAAAAAAAAAACAACCCCAAGAATAAAGCAAGCAGAAGACCATTCATATGGAAGCTTGTCCTAAGGGTAGGGAGCCCATGCTATGGGAGAAGGAAGGGAATTATTCCACCCAAGCATGGATTACAGGCTGGAGGTCCAGAGTGAAGGAGATGGTTGCAGAATCAGTCAGATCCCTTTGGCTGTCCTTAGCACGCCTCATGAGGGGTTTGGCACAAGGGCTTTGACCTTGGCAGGTCCTTCAACCCTGAAGGGCCCAGAGAAATTGCATCATTCATTAGTGTACAACCCTTCTAGAGGGTTGATTTTCAAAAAGTAATAATAATACGTGGACAAAGGTTAGAAAGTAGCCTCATAATTCCCACCGCTCTCATCAAAAGTGGCCATTATTAATCACATGTCATAATTCCTTCCAGAGGGAGTAAAATTGTGAGGCTGTACACTGGTACAAGCTTAAAATCTGACCATTGTCCCTATTTTAATTCAATGAAAGCAATACCTCTTGAGTGTTTTTATGGAGGAAGGTAGGGCAATAGTTTGGGACCAGCAATAAGGGTCCCAGAGAGGTTTAACCAGAGAGATAGGAAAAACAACAACAAAAACAACAACAACAACAAAACGGCTACACTTTCGTTGTCTTCATGAATCTTATAAGAGAGATAGATAAGTCAGTGGATACCTATAATATAGAGAAGAATGTTGCCCCACTTGGGGATCTACCAGAAGCAGATTCTGATGCCAAGGTTCAAGTGCAAGTAGATGGGAGGTGAAGGAATGGTTGACAGGGGTGGGAAAGCAAGACAAGGAAGGGAGGGTAGCCCCTAAAGCCAGCAGCCCCTGTGGGTGGCCCAGCTGATTCCCAGTGGGGAAATGCTGAAGGCCACTATTACACAGGTGCCTCAGGGCGGTCCTACCCAAGGGGACAAGGAATTGAAGTATTTGTACATCTTCTGTTAGTCATTGGTTGAGGGCTGTGGGAATTCCTCTGTCCTCTCAGCCTATAGCACGGGCAGAAGAAATCCAGTGAAGTGACAAGAAAAATCTCTTAGGAATAAAAAAATTATATTGTGGCAGTTGGAAATCATAACTGAAGTAAAGGTGAGGAGATTTGGGGGGTATGAATTGCACCTGTTACAATAATAATAACTCAGTAAATATGCAAATAACATATAACTGAGAGATAGAACAAAGACACCATCATTCTTTTTTATTAAAGTATAGTTGACCTATAATGTTGTGCCAATTTCTGCTGTACAGCAAAGTGACTCAGTCATATACATATATATATATAGTCTATCGTGGTCTATCCCGGGATATTGGATGTAGTTCCCTGTTACACAGCAGACCTCATTGCTTATCCATTCTAAATGGAATAGTTTGCACCTACCAACCCCAAATTCCCAGTTCATCCCACTCTCTCCCCCCTCCCCCTTGGCAACCACAAGTCAGTTCTCTGTGTCTGTGAGTCTGTTTCTGTTTTGTAAATAGGCTCATTTGTGCCATATTGTAGATTCCACCTATAAGTGATATCATATGGTATTTGAAAGAGACCGTAAGTCTTGCTGTGGTTTTAGAGAAGGCTTTCCAGGTGAGGAGACTATTGAGCTGGACCCCAGAGTAATGAAAGTTTGTCATTCCTAGTTGGATCTCTTCTGTGTTTGAATACTCTTTCTGTGTGGAGGGACTTCCCGACTTTATAAGTCTGTGTTTCCTTATGGTAGAAGCCAAAACCTTTTTTTCCCAGCTTCCCTTGCAGCTGCAGAGTAGACATGTGACTCAGGTTCTGCCAGTCCAATATACCCATGGCAAGAGTTGACTCAGAGGCTCATGATGCAAATAAGGCATCAGTTTGGCTGGTCTTGATGAGGGTGGTGGCAGATACCCAGCTGCAAGAGAAGGTCTAGCACCCCCTAGTGTCGAGATGGAAAGTGTGCTCTCTGTGTCTGGCTGCCTCAGTATTGTCTACCCTGGACCAGTCCTTCAGAGTAGCCTTCAAGTCAGGTGCTCTGGCCCTTCTAAGGTTTCTGTGAAATCATCTGATAGTCTTTATAAATTAAGGTCTGCTAAAACAAACTAGCATGGTTTCTGTTATTTGCAACAAAAACCTTGATATGGTTTAAGTTTTTTTTTTTTTTTTGGCTTTTTATGGCTGCACCTGTGGCATATGGAGGTTCCTAGGCTAGGGGTCGAATAGGAGCTGTAGCTGTTGGCCTACGCCACAGCCACAGCAATGCAGGTTCCGAGCCACATCTGTGACCTACACCACAACTCATGGCAACACTGGATCCTCAACCCACTGAGTGAGGCCAGGGATCGAACCTGCAACCTCATGGTTCCTAGTTGGACTCGTTTCCACTGAGCTACAACAGGAACTTCCTAATTTTTTTTTTAAGTTTGTACAGGCAGAGAATCATGGGCAAGGAATCCCAAGGTCAGGGAACAGCGCAAGCACCAACAAACAAGTGTGAAAACCCAAAGTGTGTTGTTAGAAATATTAGCTTGTTGGTGTGACTGAGGAAAAAAGGAACCCAGAACTAAGTGTTGGATGGTTCACCCAGGTTCCTGGAAGAGAGAAACACTGAAACTGAAGCCACATCTTGAGGAATAGTGGTGCATGGCAGAATTGGATACTAACTGTGACGAGAAAGAGAAAAGTGGTATGAGTGGATTTTGTGGCTTCACCTTGAGCGGAATTGGCAACCAAAAGTAGAGTAATGATGAGCTGGAAGATGAAGGTGGGGAGCAGCCTGGACTGGGCTTCATCACCCTTCAGACCTCAGTGTGAAATCTGTGACTACCTATCATCCGTAACCCCTTGTATGTTTTATTCAACCTTCTCAAGGCTCAATTTCCTTATCTTTAAAAACAGGAATAGTAGGAGTTCCCTCCTGGCTCAGAGTGTTAAGGATCCAGCATAGTCATTGCTGTGGCTCTGGTACAGCTCTGGCTCAGGTTTGATTCCTCGCCCCAGGGAACTTCCACATGCTGTGGGTGCAGCCCAAACAAAAACAAACCCCAAAACACCAGGAATAATAAAGCCTACTGTCCTAGCCTAATCAGTTTAAGCATTCCAGGGACAAACCCGTATGCCAACAGAAGCATATTTATTGGTCCATTACCGAAAGGGAGATCACGCTAGAGAGCCATGGAATTGCCCAGCAAACAAAGGAAAAGAGATTTATTATAGGGTTTGGGGGAAGGGTAGAGTTAAGTCACCTTTAACTGAGGTAGTATTTTGACAGGTTCAAATAAGTCACCAGCAAGCCTGGACTGAAAAGTGGACCCAGCATCCTATTTCCTTGGCAACTATTAAGATGGATCTGAAATGCTGGGTCCAGATACCTCTTCTCTCAAGCGCTGCACCTGGGTTGGAGATCAAAACTTCTCTTCTGTGTCAGAGTCCTTTAAGTCCTCTGGGCAAGTGCGAGATGTTTCATTCTTAACCAGTCTCGTTTCAAACAGTGAAGTTTCTCATTGAATAAACAAACAGCAGTC
This sequence comes from Sus scrofa, assembly GCF_054392235.1. NCBI lineage: Eukaryota > Metazoa > Chordata > Mammalia > Artiodactyla > Suidae > Sus > Sus scrofa. The sequence continues at coordinate 33,813,697 of NC_139398.1, forward strand.
ATTCAAAGAAAAGGGTTATGATACTTTGATGTTGAAACATGTCCCTGGAAGAAATACTGCTTTCTGTTAACTCTACAACTAGCTATGTGAGCATGTGTGTGCGCGTGTGCATGTACGTGTGCGTGTGTATGTGTGTGTGTGTGTGTGTGTGTGTGTGTTTCCAGTCAGAAGAAAGGCAGAGCTCATTCTTATCCTCCAAGTTAATTTTTATTTCTCAGCTTCCCCTGTTGGCCAAGGAATAACAAGATTAGCCTGCAGGATATTATTCTGTGAAATCCAGATCTTCGCCATTGCCCAGCGTCCACTGATTATGTGACTCTTTGGAGAGGTGGAACTTAATCAGTCCTTTATATTTTTTCATTATAATATGAGCTGTTGAGCCATTCGACATGACAATGGCTTTATTGTAGCACTTAAGACTTTATAGATCGCAAGTTGGAGCAGTGTGACACAGACAAATATGAAGAGAAATACTTGATCAGTTTGTGATATACTTGATTTCAAGTTCATGTGGCTAACATCATATGTAAGTAACAATTTCAGTCACATAAACTTTGTCATCACAGTTTTTGTTAGTAGCTGAACATTCACTTTCGACTATATTGAAGTATTTCAGGTGTAATTTAGAGTAAAACTCTCCTGTGTGCTTTGCATATTGAAATGATATCCGCAAGTTGAGATTTACATGTATATTTATTTTTCCAAAAATAAAATGCAACAATAATTAATGGGATTACATGGGTGTATACAACAGTTTACCAAGCTGTGAACTTTTTTAAATAGCATTTTGTATTATCTATTATTAAGATAAGACACTTTACGTTTGCTACATCTCAATTAAAAGGTTTTTTTAAGTAAAGAAAAACAATTAAATAATGTCATTGAGGATAAAATTCCTTGCCCAAGGTTATAGAGTTTTCTTGTATGAAAAAAATGCAGCAAAAAAATTTACTGTGAGACTAATTGTGAAAACGTTCTTAGTTTTGAAAGTTCTGTACTGTGTACATGAAAGTAGTAACAAAAACACTCAAGAACTTTCAAAGATAAGAAAATAAGGAACTAGGTTGGCAAAACATTCAAACTTTAAGAAAGAGTATGGTAGGGAAGTGATTGAGTTATGATCTGAACCCAGGTTGTCTGAATTCATAGCCTACACAGTCAGCCATGAAGTTGTATTAAATAAATACAAAATATGTAATTCACTACCTCGCTGACTGTGAATATCTTAAACATAGTCATTCTTTTAGAAAAGTTGACTTGCCAGTGTTATGAGCATAAGACGATAGCCCAAATTCATTAGAAGGGCTTAAAAAAAAATTAAGATCCTACATTCAATAAAGAAAATCTGAAAGGGAAGCTTGACATTTCTCAAGATTTTTATGATCCCCAAAGGAAGAAATAACTGAGTGGAGAGATGAGTGGCCTGAAGTACTTGAAGGTTCCCCAAATGCCAAGTCAGGAAATATTACATCCCAGCCTACAGCTGGTAGGTCACAAAACACCACCGCTCCTGCAGGGACACATTCTTGTGGTCAGGAAGAGACAGCATTTTGATCTACTCAGTGTCTTTTTTGCTGAATCTGAAGTTGAGAAAGTGCATTTTTCCCTAGTGGCATTCTTTACAATCTACTAGAAAGTTGAGAGTCTGTCAGGGCAAATTAGATTCCCTTGAGTCACATCCCCACCCAACCGATGTCCATTATCATCCAGTCTTCTCCAATGCCACACATCCAAGATTTAAGGGTCCTGGAGTTAAGGACCACTGACTGGAAGCTCTGAGCAGGGTCCCACCAGTGGCAAGATAAATTAATAGAACATGCTACCACTTGCAACATCCTATACGTCTCCTCAGAATGAGCGTTTGGAACAAAGGCTCCACTGCGTGCAGCTCTTATCAAACTCACTCACTCCTCCATCAGGTGGTTCATGGAGTTGTTATGCTGGGTCTTCTACATAGAGAGCTCCCTAAACACAGGTCCTGTCTTCTAGACCAGGGGCTACATACAGCTTCTCAGGGTGGCATGTTGGTTGACTCTTCTTTCAACCTTAAGTGTAAAGGGGCCAGGCTGTGCATAGAGGACAAGATGAATCCTGAAGACTCAGACTCCACTAGAGGGCGCTGCAGAATGAGTTGGCTGCTGTCCTACACAAGGAAGGGACACATTCCAAAGAAACACCTCCTGCATCAGCCAACTTCAGAGCCGAAGAAAGGGGTACACTGAGGGGAGCCTCACCACTATCGTTTGTGGGCTCTGGGCACGAGAACAAATGGAGGCCTGCGCAGAGTCTGATCAGTTTAACCAATAGCACGAAATTGCAAGATTTTATTTAACCTATTTGAGTTGTGCTGTTGGTAAGAAGAATTTTCTTCCTCAATTTAATTTTTTGATCAGTAACTACTTTATCACCAAATAAAATGGCTAAATTGAAATTAAAAAAAAAAACACTTCGCAATCATGCTAGCAAGGATGCAGAGCAAGGGAACTCACATCCATTGCTGACGAATGTGCAAAATGGCACAGCCAATTTGGAAAACACTTTGGCAGTTTCTTTCATAGTTAAAATTACTTTTACCCTATGACCCAGAAGTCCATTCCTAGGTGTTTACACACGAGAAGTGAAAATACAGTCGCACAAAGACCTGTAGAAGAAGGTTTATGGCAGCTTTATTCATAATCTCCCAAACTGGAAACAACTCAAATGTCCATCAACAGATGAATGGATAAACAAATTGTATAGTGACTGCATATAATGGAATAATGTTCAGAATAAAAGGGAAAGATCTATTGATACTTGAAACAACATGAATGACTCTCTAAAGGATTAGGCTGAGTGCAAGAAGCCAGACATAAAAGACTATATACTGTATGAATTTTATTTACATCACATCCTAAAAAAGACAAAACGATAAGTACAGACATCAGATCAGGAGTCCCCCTCGTGGCTCAGTGGTTAATGAACCCAACTAGTATCGATGAGGTTATAGATTTAGTCCCTGGCCTTGCTCAGTGGGTTAAGGAGCTGGCATTGCCTCGAGCTGTGGTGTAGGTCACAGACGTGGCGGCTCAGAACTCGTGTTGCTCTGGCTCTGGCGCAGGCTGGCGGCTACAGCTCAGATTAGACTCCTAGCCTGGGAACCTCCATATGCCGCAGATGTGGCCCTCAAAAAAAAAAGACAAAAAGACCAAAAAAAAAAAAAAAAGAAAGAAATCAGATCAAAGCTTGCCAAGGGCTGAGGGCTGGGAGAGGAGTGGGAAGGGGATTGACTACAAAGGGGTGTCTGTAGAACTTTTTGGGTTGATAGAAATATTCTACCTCTTAATTACAGTCACGATTATATAACAGTATACATTTCGTCAAAACACATAAAACTGAACAGCTGGGAAAGGAGGCTGCTACTATATGTAATGATACCTCAAAAACCTGACTCAAAAAGAATTTGTAATGTCCTATTTGCAAATTTTATGTGGGTCATACCCAACAGAAGTCTGCTGGCTTTCCTTTTTAATAGTTTTTAAAAATTTAAGCAGGCTATTTCTTTGAAGATTTACTTATTTTTCCTTTCTAGCTCTTTCTCTCTTCTGAACGCTACATTTGTATTTTCAGTTTCTATCACTGTTGCATATTGTACTCATTCGCAATGACCTGAAGGACAAAAATTTGTAAGTAATATTCAACATTTATAAAATTTAAACTTATTTTCATCAAATTATGTAAATTAAATTCAAAAAAGTTGGAAAAGTAAAAATGACTTTTCCTAAAATTTCCAAAGAAACTATTTTTCTTCTGAAGTATTCAAAATTATCTATTAAAATTGCGACATAAGGAGTTCCCGTCGTGGCGCAGTGGTTAACGAATCCGACAAGGAACCATGAGGTTGCGGGTTCGGTCCCTGCCCTTGCTCAGTGGGCTAACGATCCGGCGTTGCCGTGAGCTGTGGTGTAGGTTGCAGACGCGGCTCGGATCCTGCGTTGCTGTGGCTCTGGTGTAGGCCGGTGGCTACAGCTCCGATTCGACCCCTAGCCTGGGAACCTCCATATGCTGAGGGAGTGGCCCAAGAAATAGCAAAAAGACAAAAAAAAAAAAAAAAAAAAAAAAATTGCAAGATAAAAGATAAATTATAGTTGAACTATCAACTTCCATTTATTTATTTATTTGTTTATTGCTTTTTAGGGCCACACCCACGCAATATAGAGGTTCCCAGGCTAGGGGTCAAATCGGAGCTGCAGTTGCTGGCCTACACCAGAGCCACAGCAATGCAGGACCCGAGCTGAGTCTATTACCTACAGCACAGCTCATGGCAATGCTGGATCCTTAACCCACTGAGCAAGGCCAGGGATCAAACCTGTGTCCTCTTGGATGCTAGTCAGGTTCATTAACCCCTGAGCCACAACGGGAACTCCTGAACTATCAACATTTAGAATGAAAAGTGTTATTTAAATAAAGGTGAAACTCTTCACTTAATTTTCAGATTTTAAATAAATCTTATTAAATATTTTTATGAAAGCAAGCCTTTGCTCTTCTGGAGTTCAGTGTTCAACTAGCTAAGAAAAAGAATCACTATTAAACTTCACATGTGCCTTGTCTGTACTGACATAAATACAGCTTTGAGTCATACGAATTCCTTGATGTTGCAAAGTGTTCTCAATCACCATTTACAAGTACGGCCAACATCATGCTACTTTACGAATATCTTCAGAACCACTAATTGGAGCATGAATAAGAGCAAGAAAATGCATGTTCAGTGCTACTGGGAAACAAGTATATCCTTTGCATTCATGCTTTCAGGGTGGGGAGACGGGAGGCCTCCCAAACAAGCTCCAGGACCATAGAAAGTTGACTCTGCCTTAAAAATCCTCACATATGCCTCAGGGGATGAGTATTCTCTGAAATATCGGTGTATAGAGAGCCTAGATGTGGAGACTCATGCATAAAACAAAGGGGGGAAAACATTCCACCAAGACTCATGTTCACATTGAATTAGAGGATATTGTAGTTTGGGATAGAGAGACAGACAAATATAAATATGTAATTTGTATTTTCCAAATACTTACAAGCATTTTTTTTAGGGCCACACTCATGGCATATGGACATTTCCAGGTTAGGGGTCGAATTGGAGCCACAGCAACACCGGATCTGAGCCACGTCTACGACCTACACCACAGCTCATAGCAACGCCGGATCCTTAACCCACTGAGGCCAGGGATCAAACCTGTGTCCTCATGGATGCTAGTCGGGTTTGTTAACCACTGAGCCACAACGGGAACTCCTCTATGTGTCATTTCAATATACTGGAGTAGGGAATTTCTGTTGTGGCACAGTGGAAACGAATCCAACTAGGAACGGTGAGGTTGAGGTTCGATCCCTGGCCTCGCTCAGTGGGTTAAGGATCTGGCATCGCCATGAGCTGTGGTGTAAGTTGCAGACACGGCTCGGATCTGGCATTGCTGTGGCTGTAGTGTAAGCCAGAAGCTACAGCTCTGATTCGACCCCAGCCTGGGAACCTGCATATGCCATGGGTGTGGTCCTAAAAAGCAAAAAAATAAAATAAAATAAAGAATAATATACTGGAGTAGGATTCACTCTTGCTGGATTTCCCTTTCCCCATAAATTAATGACTATTAAACAGGCCGCACACCCTTTATTTATTTTTAAGCTGTGTGACTCCTTAGAGCCTTTAACATGCTAATATATAATCAGAACCACAGAAACCTTATTTATTTTTTTTTTTTTGAGCACAGATTAGCATTTCCTGGAACTAGTGTTTCCAGCACATAGTTTGGGAAATGCTGTGGGGTCATCATTCTGCCTTTTATTCAGAAGCTGCAAGACCAAATTACATGCTGCAGAAGAAAATGCTACAAAGCTGGGTGGGGAAACAAGAGCATATAGGGTCAAATTTGCCTGGTGTGAGCCTGCTTCTATTTCTCCAAGGAACATCTCTCCTGCATTTCCTGCTTCTCCACAGGACTTTGAAATAGAAACAGCACTCCTGGGTTATTAAAACATGCAAAGAGATTATACAAATATCTTTTGGTGGTCAAGATCCTTGGGGGGGAAGCAAGGAATCCACACAGACTTTCCAGCAGAGCTCATTTTTATGAAGTGTGTATGGGAAAGTGTCTAGAAATGCAGTTCCCATTCTTTTTCTGATTGTGAGATTGAAACGGTGCCATTCGTTTATTCATTCAACAAATGTGTATTTGTTGAATATTATTACTATGTGTATTCGTTGACCTATTCAACATAATATTCAACATATTTAGCAAGGACCTGCCACATGTCAAACTGTGTTCTTGGGGCTGGGAATACATCCAGTTAATAAAACAGATAAAAAGTCTTGCTCAGGTGGAGCTTATTATCTAGGGGGGAAAGACAAATATTAACCAAAATAAATAAGTCACCTGCATAGCATATTAGAAGATTAGAAGTGCTACATAAAAAATATAAAGCAGGAAGAAGGGCTAGGGAGAGCCAGGGTTCCAAATATGACACAATGGCCCAAAAGACCTCAACAAAAAGCACAGACTTGAAGGAAATGAAAGAGCTGCATGGATGTCTGGGGAAGCAACGCCAGCAGAGTAAATTGCAAAGCCTTGGAGGCAGTGCTGAAACTGGAGGCTTGAAGATTTGCAGGAAATCTAGTGTGTCTGGAAGAAAATGAGCAGAAAGAGAATGGCAGTAGTTTTTTTAAAAGTTTTTTATTTTATTGAAGAATAGCTAATTTACAATGTTTCAGGTGTACAGCAAAGTGATTCAGATATAGATATATAATCTTTTTTCCAATTCCTTTTCTTTATAGGTTATGAGAAGATATTAAATATAGTTCCCTGTGCTATACAGTAAGTCCTTGTTTTATTTATTTAATTTTCTTTTATTTTTTTGCTCTTTAGGGCTGCACCCACGGCATATGGAAGCTCCCAGGCTATGGGTCGAATCAAAGCTGCAGCTGCCGGCCCACACCACAGCCACAGCAACGCAGGAACCAAGCCACATCTGTGACCTACACCACCACTCACAGCAACACCAAATCCTTAACCCACTGAGCAAAGCCAGGGATCGAACCTGCATCCTCTCGGATACCAGTTGGGTTTGTTAACCACTGAGCCACGACAGTAACTCTTGTTTTATTTTAAAAGTATGACTTTGTTAATCCCAAACTCCTAATTTATCCCCCTATCCCCTTTCCCCTTTAGTAACCATAAGTTTATTTTCTGTGTTTGTGAGTTTATTTATTTTTTAATTTTTAAATTTTTTGTCTTTTGTCTCTCCAGGGCTGCACCCGTGGCACATGGAGGTTCCCAGGCTAGGGGTCCAATCGGAGCTGCAGCTGCTGACCTACACCACAGTCACAGCAACTCCAGATCCAAGCCATGTCTGCAGCTTATACCACAGCTCATGACAATGCTGGATCCTTAACCCACTGAGTGAGGCCAGGGATCGAACCCGCAACCTCATGGTTCCTAGTCGGATTCATTAACCACTGCGCCATGACGGGAACTCCTTAAACAGTTTTATAAATAATTTCATTCGTACCCTTTTTTAGATTCCACATATAAGTGATATCATATGATATTCGTCTTTGTCTGACTTACTTCACTTAGTATGATCATCTTTAGATCCACCCATGTTGCTGCAAATGGCATTATTTCATTCTTTTTATTGCTGAGTAATATTCCATCATATATATAATATATATTTTATATGTATATAATTCCACATCTTCTTTATTCATTCATCTGTCAAAGGACATTGTTTCCATGTTTTGGCTTTTGTGAATAGTGCTGCTATGAACACTGGGGTGCACATATGTCTTCAAATTAGAGTTTTTATCTTTTCCAGATGTATGCTCAGGAGTAGGATTGCTGTATCGTATGGTTGGTCTATTTTTTGTTTTTGAAGGAAACTCCATACTGTTCTCCATAGTGGCTGTACCAATTTACATTCCACTAACAGTGTAGGAGGGTCCCAGAACAGCAGGAATTAAAGTCAGAGAAGCAGTGGGGAGTTGAGAGGGCAGAGAGAGAAATGGGACCACAGGCACTGAGGAGAAACCTGATGGATAGGATATTTTTGTAGGATCCCTCTGGCTGCTGCACGGCAAGTGGACAGAATCCAGCAAGGGGGGAATGTGGGAAGCCAGATCCTCACATAACAGACCAGGAAAAAAAAAACACACATAAAAAACTCTCATTGTAAAAATTTCACATTTTCTATAAACATTTTTTACATCTATTATCTCTTTTGATCTGCATGCCACCATATACCTCTTTTTTTGGGGGGTGGGGGCCATGCCGGCAGCATGCAGAAGTTCCCAGGGCCAGGAGTCGAACCTGTGCCAGAATAGTGACCTGAGCCACAGAAGTTACAATGCTCGATTCTTAACCCATTGTGCCACCAGGGAACTCCACCACCAGCTTCTTAATGCCTGTCCTTTTTTTTTTTGCTTTTTTTGCTTTTCAGGCAGCACCTGTGGCATATGGAAACTCCCAGCCTAGAGGATGAATCGGAGCTGCAGCTGGCCTACGCCACAGCCACAGCAACTAGGATCCAAGCCACATCTGTGACCTACACCACAGCTCACAGCAACACTGGATCCTTAACCCCTTGAGTGGGGCCAGGGGTCAAACCTGCATCCTTGCAAATACTAGTTGGGTTCTTAACTCACTGAGCCACAATGGGAACTCCATTACACTTATCTTATAGCTGAGAAAATTGACCTGAGCATCTTGCCCAACAACATGCAATTCTTATGTGAAAGACTCAAGAACCAGTTGTAGAGTCAGGGATGCTGCCTGTGAATTGAGAACTCTTGTCTCTACACTAGAGTTTGCCAGTTCCAAAGGTCAAACCAAAGGCTTCTGAAGTGCCAAGTGACAGAGTTCCCGTCTTGGCTCAGAGGTTAACAAACCCAACTAGTATCCATGAGGATGCCTCTTGGATCCCTGGCCTCGCTCAGTGGGTCAAGGATCCGGCATTGCCACGGCCTGTGGTGTAGGTTGCAGACGGGCTTGGATCCTGCTTTGCTGTGACTGTGGTGTAGGCCAGCAGCTGCAGCTTCGATTGGACTCCTAGCCTGGGAGCCTCCATATGCTATGGGCGCGGCCCTAGAGAGACTAAATAAATAAGTAAATAAAGCTCTAAGTGTCTGGAGAAATGCTAAAGGTCAAGTGTGATAAATATGTAAGAGGAGGTGAGACTTTAGCAGAGTTATTGTTTTTCTTTTTTTTTTTAAATAAAATTTGAAGCAAAATACACATATAGAAAAATACTCAAGCCCAGGCAGAGATTTTAAAGGAAACTTTGATGTTTCCAAACTGACCACTGGCTTGAAGAGCTTTGAGAGCACACGCCAAAACGAGGGTAATAAATTCTTGGAAAGATATTCTTTTAGGTACACATGAAACCGCTCATTAATTCTGTGCCTGGCTTTCCAGAGTTGGAGATTATACACTGCTCCGCACACTACAAAAATAACTGCCTTGGGACATTTCTTGCATGTCAACGGCAAGTTCAACCCAAACCTTGCTATTACTGTTAGGATTGAATAGCCAAGTGATGGAATAGTTGGGCTGCATTTAAAGGAAATCTCAAGGGTTAATTTTCCAAAAAGAGATTTTTAGAGCTATGAAACTCTGGCCCTTTACTGTTTGGCTTTGGTTTTTGGTTTGGGGTTTTTTTTTTTTTTTTTTTTTTTTGGATAATAACTTTACTCTGAGATGTCCATAATGTGTACAGGGAAGTATGGCACCTATTCTTGGGAACAAACCCCCCCCCTGCAGCCAAGTAACTGAAGAGGAAAAATGGCTAAATTTCTTCTTCTAATTCTCCTTCTCCTCTTCCTCTCCAACCCCATGTCCATCTCCATCTTCAGCGCCATCTCCTTCTTCATCTTCTCCAACCACATCTCTGTCTCCAACTCTATCTCTTTCTCTGTCTCCATCTCTCCTCCCAGGACTAAGGGTCATAAGCAATCTTTATTTTGACTCGAGTGCATCACAAAACAGCAGGATGGAAGCAAGCCGGAAACTTGTCAATCCTAGGATGACAGCTGAGACTGCTCCAGTTTACAGAGCATATTTTCTGTCCTCTGGCTGATGTGAAACAAGTCATCCAGTGGCACACAGACCAGACAGCAGGGAGAGTTAAGGTGCTCTCGTCAGCTTCCTCTTTCTACAGGTAACATCAGGACAGGTTAATGAAGCATTCAGGGTTACCCAAGTGGTTAGAAAGAAATCAGGGATAGAACTCAGATCTCAGGGCTCCAAGCCTTGAGCTCTTTTCTTTCAACTGCGCTGCCCCCCTTAAAAGCACCCACTCATCTTCACATAGCCCAGGAGGTTGTGGCAAGCAGAATACGAGAACATAAAAATAAAAATAGCCATAATCAAGAACTGACATGGCATTATAGCATAATTGGTATTATTATGACAGCAGTGAGGATGAGGATGAGGGTAGCTGTTGTTATGATTATTATTATGATAGTTATTGAGTACTTTGTATACATTAGGCAATATTCTGGGAGCTTCACATATATGAACTCATCAAACCTTCACGATGATCCTACTGGCACCATTATTATCCCCCTTCTATGGATGAGAAACCTGAAGCACAGAGAGGTTCAGTGACATGGTTCAATGTCACCCACTAGAAAAGAAAAAAAATAAAGCAAATGACTCTGAGCATTCTTACTTTAGGGGCAGAGAGATGGGATATCAAAGTTGGTCCATAAGATGTGAGCCCTTTATGGTCCATCCACCCAATGGACTACTACACAGTCATATAGAAAGATGAAGGTGATCTCTATGTAGTGATGAAGAGTGATGTCCAGGGCATATTGTCGATTAATCAGGGTCCAAGCAAGAAACAAATATCTGCATAGTAAACAGAAAAGTTAATATCACTGATTGTAAAATCTTGAATAAAAAATGTCCATAGGTTCATACTGACATTCAGAAAGATGATATAGAATGAAAAAAAAAGAAAGAAGAGGAGTTCCCGTCATGGTTCAGTGGTTAATGAATCTGACTAGGAAACATGAGGTTGAGGGTTCGATCCCTGGCCTCACTCAGTGGGTTAAGGATCCGGCATTGCCATGAGCTGTGGTGTAGGTCGCAGACACGGCTCAGATCTGGCATTGCTGTAGCTCTGGCGTAGGCTGGCAGCTACAGCTCTGATTCGACCCCTAGCCTGGGAACCTCCATATGCCACAGGAGCAGCCCTAGAAATGGCAAAAAGACAAAAAAAAAAAAAAAAAAAAGAAAGAAAGAAGAAAAAATTCACTTGCCAGTCTTTGGAGGTGACTATTCTACTAACCCATTATTCCAAGAGCTAGTCATTTAAAGGAAATAATTAAGCCTTTTTATCTTACCTACTAATCAAGAAGTAGTCATGAGTTTATCTACAGTTGATGAAGGAAAAGCTCTGTTGTCTAGAACAATTCTGATGATGAATTAGCAGAACTTTAACCTGAAGATAATCAAGTCTTAAGTCTAGCTTCCAGTTTACAGAAAATGCAAAACATAAAGGACCAAATTAAGCAACATGTGAGAAAGCAATTAGACAAATCCAGAAGGGAGGACATTCAATAAAATAACCGAATTCCTCTCTTCAGAGCAGCAATGCTATTTTTAAAAGAGGGAGGTTGTCCTAGAATAGAAAAGATTAACATTTACCCAGACACAATGTGTTAAGCTTGACTGAATTTTGATTTGACTGCAACATACATTTTTGGCAATTATGAAAATATGAATATGGACTGACATGACATGAAGCTCCATAGTCACTCTTAACATTCTTAGGTGTGAAAATGATACCGTCTTTGTGTAGAAGAATGTATTTTTAGGAGAAGCATTCTTAAGTGTTTAGGGGTGACGTGATAACGTCTACAGTGTACCTGCAAACACTCATACAGAGGTAAGCAAGTATAGCAAAATGTCAGGCAATGTTTGATTCAAATGGGCAGGAATAGGAGCATACACCATACTATTCATTCAACTTTCCACTATGTTTGAATGTCGTGATAATGAAACGATGTAAAAAAATACATACAGACCAAACAACATACAAGTCATAAGAACAAATACCTGCGTAGGAAGAGGAACACAAGTGCGGTGTGCAGCTGTAAGGAAAAAATAACCACCCAACCAAGGGAGGAGCCATGTATTGACAAAGATAATAGTGGGCAATGAGCGGAAGGTTATAACTGACTCAACTCTACACACCTCAATAAAGAAAAAAAAAAAAAAAAGACGGAGTTCCCATCATAGCACAGTGGAAACGAATCCGACTAGGAACGATGAGGTTGCGGGTTTGATCCCTGGCCTTGCTCAGGGTTAAGGATCTGGCGTTGCCGTGAGCTGTGGTGTAGGTTGCAGACGAGGCTCAGATCCTGTGTTGCTGTGGCTGTGGTGTAGGCCAGCCGCTGTAGCTGCGATTGGACCCCGAGCCTGGGAACTTCCATATGCTGTGGGTGTGGCCCTAAAAAAAAAAAAAAAAAAAAGACAATCCTCAATCAGCCCAGTGAGTCCCTTCCCCCACAGCTGGCAGAGCAGAGCCACACGAGGATGAGGGGTTTGGAGCCAGTGGACCCACTTGCGTGCAGCGACAGGGTGACTACCTAGAGCTCGTCTCGTGGCAAGTTGAGTCTGGATGCATTCAAATCTACTTGGCAATGCAGTTACCTCCCTTATGTAACGAAGGCCTCTTTGTCTGTGATTTACAGCTCCTCTCTGGATGTAAGATTGTTCCATAATCCCCAGGATTGTAACTAAACCCCCAAGGACGTATTTATTCACTTGGTTGTAGTCAAGCCCCACCCCCCCAAAATTCTCCATCTCCTCTGGGCATGAAACGAGGATTTCTTTCCTTTGTTTAAGGTGGATCTTCAGCTTCCAAGCATTCCGGGAGAACCCTTAGGTGTGGCCTCCCTGTTGAGCCAGGTAAAAAAAGAGATTAGGAAGATCCCTCAGGCTGCATCCCTGGTGGAGAAGGGAGGTACTGAAGTGCCTTGCCTGTGGGCCTTGGGAAAAGAGCCAGAATAAAATCTTGGCCAACTGATGCCAGGCCTTGATGACACAAAATCAAGAGAATATTGTCTTTTGGGAGGTCTGCAGAGCCATCCTGAGAAAAATAGGTTGAGAATTCGGAGAGGGTGGAAGCTTCCAGAGAGCGGAAAGCCCACCTTCTTATTGCCCAATGCTCAGTTCTGAGAACATGATTGGTGCTCAATACCTATGCGTCACCTGCGTACATGAATCAGTGAAGGATCGAACAATGAATAAGTGATTCCGACTGGAAAGGATAGGCCCATGGGTCCGAAAACCATGATGCTTTTTTTCTTAAACTGAATGAGGAAATGATTTGAATACTGGACAAGAAAAATAAAACATTGTGGTGGTATCTTTAGTTGCCCATGTGCTTTTGTGGGCTGCCACCATGTTTAAATCAACATAGTAAGTGGAAAGAATGTTGCCTGTGCAAGTGAGGAACATGTTCACTGACTAGAAACAAATTGTTCATTTGTGCTAGAAACCAAAATGTTACCTTACAGAGGTCCAAGGCCGAAGACTCTTAGAACCTCCTTAGACGGTTATCTAATATTTCTGCTCTCAGAGCAGCAATCCTCCATTCTGATTCTACCAACCACAAGGGTTTCCATTTCACCCCCAGAAGCATCAGAAAATTCTTTCCTAACTTCTCAAAACAAACGATTATTTTAATTTTAATTCACCAAATGCTTATAAAAACAAGGTGGTATTGGAGAAGGGACTGTTGGGAAATCAAAGACGCAATGATTATTCTCCAGAAAAGTTCAAAGCCCCTTGCTCGTCTGGACAGACAGTTGTTGCTGAGAATATCACACTCCCCAAAGCTAGAAAGAAAAAAGCAGAATGGTTTCAAAATTCTCCCCCAGTTTTTGTCCCATTCCCGCAGGGCTTCTACTGAGATTTTTTTTTCTTTTCTCTTCTCCATAGCACAAAGAGGTGAGTCTTGTTAGATGACAGAAGCTAAGTTTGTTGGGACTGGCACAAGGCAACATTTTCGCCTTGCCTGAATTTTTTTTTTTTTTTTGCTATGTTATTTATTTATTTATTTTGCTTATTTTAGGGCCTTGCCTGCTGTATATGGAGGTTCCCAGGCTAGAGGTCAAATCAGAGCGACAGATGCCAGTCTACACCACAGCCTCAGCAATATGGGATCCGAGCCACATCTGTGACCTACACCTCAGCTCACGGCAAAGCTGGATGCTCAACCCACTGAGCGAGGCCAGGGATAGAACCTTCCTCCTCATGGATCCTAGTCAGATTCGTTTCCGATGCTCCATCATGGGAACTGCCTGAATTCTTTTAAATAATTGAAAACATCATTCCGATGGCCAGTGCCACAAGGCACAACATAGTCAACTCGGGAAAAATCAAGGGTTGTGACCTGAAATTCAAACCTGGCCTAGGTAGCTGATCAAGAGAATTTGAACATTCTAACTTTGAGACAGTTGCTGAGTTTTAAAAAGGGGGCATTAGAGATTCTGAGTCGGCCGCATTCCATTTTTACCCACCTCTTTCTATACTAACAAGGGATACACCTGCCAGGCTCCCAAATTCCCTGGGCTTTTGCTTCAGGCTTCCTCCCAGAATCAGCTGGTCTTGACTCTGATCCCGCCAAATACAGACCCTATTACACCCCAGTTCCTTCCTAAACTTCCCCTGAGTGGGGCACCCATTCCCAGCCTCTGATTGTGATTGGGTTGGTCTAGTTCAAGTTCTGATTCTAACCCCCCAGGGCTGGGATGGCATCCAACTCTGGTCCCCACCTCTGTTCTTTTGTTAGTGTTGAGCATCTGTGAACATCTGTCCAAGGTCATGGTCTTAGGAATCTGATTAGAAGAGAACTTGCTCTGTGCTTTCTTTCTCCTTCCTCTCCTCCTCCTTCTTCTTCTCCTTCTCTTCCTTCTCCCCCTTCCCTTCCCCTTCTCCCTTCTCCTTTTTAGTCCTCTTGTGTTCACCAGTCGCCCCCAGGCAGCAAAGAAGAGGGAAGAAGCAGCCATTGTTCCAAACGAGAGCAATGGCCGATTTCCCTCTCACCCCTCACCCCTCACCCTTAGGGCGGTTTCCTGCCTCACCTGTAAGCTCAGCCTCACTTTCAGGTGCCAGAAAAAGCAACCAGAAGTGGGACAAAAGCCACTCCCCAACCCCTCCATCTTAGTGGCTTGGTATCATCACCAGAGCTGCCAGTCAGACTGGAACCTCAAGTAAAAGGATAGTAATCCTCAACCTTTCACTTGGTATCCCTCGAAACAGTTTTTCAAACACCCTCATTCATATCTAAGTTGGCACCTAAAGTTTTCATCTCAAATTTAAATAGTTGCAAAGGATTACTTTCTGGCATATTGTGTATATATAGATTTTGGGGTTTGTTTTGTTTTTTTTGTTTGTTTTTTTGTTTTTTGCTTTTTTTTAAGGCTACACCTGAGACATATAGAAGTTCCCAGGCTAGGGGTTGAATTGGAGCTGCAGCTGCCAGCCTACACCACAGCCACAGCAACACTGGATCTGAACCACACCTGTGACTAATGCTGTAACTTGAGACAACACCAGATCCTTAACCCACTGAACTAGGCCAGGGATTGGACCTGCATCCTCAGGACACTATGTCAGGTTCTTAAACCGCTGAGTCACAACAAGAACTCCTCTTTCTGAGATAATTTGAATCATTTATCAGTTGCAACTTGATTATATCCTTGAATTTTCTTTTTTTTTTTTTTTTTTTTTGCCATTTCTTGGGCTGCTCCCACGGCATATAGAGGTTCCCAGGCTAAGGCTCTCTAATCAGAGCTGTAGCTGCCAGCCTATGCCAGAGCCACAGCAACATGGGATCCGAGCCATGTCTGTGACCTACACCACAACTCACAGCAATGCCGGATCGTTAACCCACTGAGTGAGGCCAGGGATTGAACCCGCAACCTCATGGTTCCTAGCCGGATTCGTTAACCACTGCACCACAATGGGAACTCCGATCCTTGAATTTTCTTAAAGCAATGAATCAAAAATCATAAGTTGCAAAATGTTTTTCAACATAGAGTCATTTCCTTTCTCCCACCAACACCAGTATTTCAAATAGCACCTTAAGGCCCTAGGTTTTTACATTCTAGGGCATGGTTATTTGATGGAAGCAAAAACTGGTTCTTGAGGGATAGCAAAAATCATACTCTTTTTAATGTATAAAGAACAGATATGCATACAGTACATGAACAAGTACACAGAGTATATATATGGTACTAAATTTTAATGGTGGGGATGATTGGGAAAAAATGATTAAAAGGCTCCTTAGGAGTCTGTGATAAAAAAAAAGTTGAAAAACACTGCAGAAAGGCAACGTCTCATTATAAGATTTGGAGTGGGGGAGAGCTACACCTTTTCCTTAAAGCAGGAGAAGGGCATTTGTGGGAGAGGAGTGAGAAAGGAAACGAATAAGCAATGAGATCCTGCTGTGCAGCACTGGGAACTATGTCCAGTCACTTACGATGGAGCGTGATAATGTGAGAAAAAAGAATGTATACATGTATGTGTGACTGGGCCACCTTGCTGTACAGTAGAAAATTGTTGGAACACTGTAAACCAGCTATAATGGAAAAAATAAAAATCATTATTAAAAAGAAGAAGAAGAAGAAAGGGAACCAGCTTCAGCTGCAGGCTTATTCTAAGACATTAATTTTAGGAGAGAATACATCCAAGTTAAGATATGTTAAATAAATTAGTATAAGTAAAGTACTGGAACATAGTCAATTGCTAAATATGAGTTGCTGTTTTTGTTGCAGTTATTTGAACATTCCGAGCATCTGGAAATTGATTCCCTTCAAACTACGACTTAATATCCCACAGAGGATAGTTATCCCTCAGGGAAGCGTATACCTCACTTTCAAAACCACTAAGTCAGGATGCAATGAGACGCTTCTAAGGGAGACCCAAAGAACAACGATTACACTCAATAGAAATGTATTTCTTTGTCACACAGAAGTTGGAGCTGGTATGGTGGCTCCTCTCCAGCTGGTCAGGGTCCCAAACTCCTTGTATCTTGTTATCCTGCCAAACTCCAGGATTTTGTGCTCATAGGCATGGTCCTACTCACCCTCCCCTCTAGTCCCTGGCAACCACCACTCTACCCTCTTCTTTTATGAGCTTGACTTTTTTTAGATTTCACTTAAAAGTGAGATCATGCAGTATTTGTCTTTCTGTGTCTGGCTTATTTCGCTTGGCATCATATCCTCTAGGTTCGCCCATGTTGTCACAAAAGGCAGGATTTTCTTCTGTTTTAAGGCTGAATAATATTCCATGGTGTACAGGGTAAACCTTAATCTCCTACACCCTCTCATGCGACCTCATTAAAAATGAATCGTAGGAGTTCCCTTCGGGGCTCGGCGGAAAAGAACCCGACTAGCATCCATGAGGATGCGGGTTCCATCCCTGGCCTCACTCAGTAGATCGGGGGTCCAGCATTACTATGAGCTGTGGTGTAGGTTCCAGATGAGGCTCGGATGCTGCATTGCTGTGGCTGTGGCTAGGCCAGCAGCTTCAGTTCCGATGTGACCCCTAGCCTGGGAACCTCCATATGCTGTGGGTGTGGCCCTAAAAAGCAAAAAATAAATAAATAAATATTAATTGTACAGGTAACTCTGAAGTTATTGATTGATGGCTTTTCTAATATCTTAAGACCTGGAGAGGAAGGGAGGAGAATTCAGAGAATGGAGTTCACATGACCCCCCCCCTTTTTTTTTTTTGTCTTTTTAAGGCTGCACCTGTGGCATATGGAGGTTCCCAGGCTAGGGGTCGAATGGGAGCTGTAGCCACCGGCCTACACCACAGCCACGCACACCAGGCCACATCCAAGCCACATCTGCGACCTACACCACAACTCACAGCAAAGCTGGATTCTTAACCCACTGATCAAGGCCAGGGATCGAACCTGCATCCTCATGGATGCTTGTCAGATTCGTTTCCACTGAACCACCATGGGCACTCCCACATGACTCTTAAGAGTGTGTCATTTGGAGGCTGCAAAAGACATTGCAAACAAGCACAAAAAGCTATAACTGCCTTTGAGTTCTAAATGGCTCTAGGAGCCCTAAGATATGCTGAATGTGTGATGTGACATTATTTGATGAGAAATCTGTGTTGACATATGTTATTGCTCTTGCCAGAGTCAGATTCTTGTGGCAGTATTTGTATCTAAGGAGAGGGAATAATGATCAAGTGAAAGGGACAGTTTAAATTCAGTTGACAGTAAAAAAAAAAAAAAAATTACTGAAAACTATTTAGTAAAATTACTTACTAGTTGATAGTAAATAAGTGAAAAATAATGTCAAACAAGATGGGTTAGATTATGCTGAAACACCAATAACGCTTATTCAAAATCTTAACAAAAAAACAAATATTTTTGAGGATAATGTTTCTGCTGTGGCATGATGGGTTAAGAATCCAACGGAAGCAGCTCTGTGTGGCTGTGGAGGAGCAAGTTCAATCCCCACCTCGGTGGGTTAAAGCATCCAGAGTTGTCATTGCCACAGCTGCCTTACAGTCTCAGCTCCGGCTCAGACTCAATCCCTGGCCTGGGGAACTTCCATAGGCCATGGGTGCAGCCATAAGGAAAAAAAAAAAAAAGGAAGGAAAAAAGGAAAGAGAGGAAGGAAGAAAGATTTTTGAAAAACTCTAATCACGGCCACATGAAAGTATGGGAGACTTGCTTGATTTTTGTATTTGAAACAATAGCGTATCAACCTCTAAGGAAAATTTCTGTGCTAAGTTTACAGGGAAGACCCGGAGTTGGGGAGGGAAGTTCCACCCTTGCTCAACCCAGCAGGCTTTCCCGGTGGAGATGTATGAGGGTCCCAGCTTAGAAGGCTTGATCTCTGCCTGAGCCCAGGCAGAGCCTATGTTTGTTGAGGGAGGGGCTGAGTGAGCAGGGGCAGCATTTGCGGGGATAGGTGGCTGAGACTTGGAGAGACATACGCAGGTCTCATTGATAAATTATTAATGGAGTTATTTAGTCAGTTATTCAAAAATATTTTCTGGCTTCCCATGCAGTAGGCACTGTAGTGGCACGGCAGGAAGATAACTAGTAATTACAACAGATGGTGTTATTATGATTCTGGAAGAAGAGGACCACGAATAAATGATGGGATGCTCTAGCGTCTAGGAAGGAAGAGTCTGACACAAAACAGGTGCTCAGTAAGCCACCTCTTGGGCTTGGCAGATGACCACGTATGACAATTGACAAACTTATGTGGTTGCCTACCCTTGGTCCAGATGAGCTCTGCCAAAGTGCTGATGGGCTGCCCCCAGCCCAGGGTGAACTTACAGGATAGGAGGGTGCCTTGCATACTGCCCTGTAGGTGCCATTGTGCCCAGAATTCTCCCTTCCCAGCAGAACCCTCAGCATCCTCAATGCCTGATTATAAGCACTTTGAATTTTAAATTTTAAAAAGATGTGGTTTTTTAGTTTTTTAGTTTTAGTTTTTGTTTTGTCTTCATGCCATTTCTTGGGCCACCCCCGCGGCATATGGAGGTTCCCAGGCTAGGGGTCGAATCGGAGCTGTAGCCACCAGCCTACGCCAGAGCCACAGCAACGTGGGATCCAAGCCGTGCCTGCAACCTACACCACAGCTCACGGCAATGACGGATCATTAACCCACTGAGCAAGGCCAGGAGTTCAACCTGCAACTCATGGTTCCTAGTCGGATTCGTTAACCACTGCGCCTGACGGGAACCCCAGTATTTTTTTTTTTTTTTTTTTTTGCCATGCCCATGGCATGTGGAAGTTCTAGGGTCAGAGACTGAATTCTTGCCCCATCAGCAACCCAAGCTGCTGCAGTGACAATGACAGATCCTTAACCTACTGTGCCACAAAAGAACTCCAATATTTTTAATTTTGTGAAGAACTTTTGATTTTTTCATCTTATACTTTATGCTTTATTTTTTGAAGTTATTTTTATTAAAGTATAGTTGATTTATAATGTTGCTCCAGTTTCTGCTGTACAGCAACATGGCATATGGAAGTTCCCAGGCTAAGAGTCGAATCAGAGCTACAACTGCCAGCCTACGCCACAGACACAGCAACGCGGGATCCGAGCGTCTGTGAACTACACCCCGGTTCATGGCAACACAGGATCTTTAACCCACTGAGTGGGGCCAAGGACTGATCCCACATCCTCATGGATACCAGTCAGATTCATTTCTGCTGTGCCACAACAGGAACTCTGAACTTTTAAAATTGTTAAAGAAACATTTTATTGAAATATAGCATATATACAAATAATATAAAATGAAGGTCATAATCTGACCTCTAATTAATTATGTTTGGTACATTTTTCCATATTATGTTGCATGGGTATATATGTTTTACATAACTTTACTCAAAGACTATTCCTATTTTGTGTTATACGTTCATTTAATGTTTTATCATGTATATTTAGAGCATAAAGTATGCTCTAGTGAGACTTTTAGTGGCTATTTTATATTCCATTGTGTTTGTGCCAGAAAATCTGTTAAAGCATTTGCCCAAAGCCTTCTCTCAAGAAATAAGAAAGAAGTTTTAGTAGAATTTTTCAAATGTCTTGCTCTTAACTTCTGGTTTCTTTCTTATATGAGAAAAAAGTCACGACTAGTACCATATTTCATTGACTCTAAAATGTCACTCATGGTAAGACACAGTCATTTTATGTTCCTAAGAAAGAACACAGCTCTTTAACAATGCCTGCAACTTGTGGAAATGCATCTGGAGTGAGAGCCACTTTTTCAGTATTATGGAACTCTCTGTTGGCAGAACTGTGGGAACTACCCACCATAAGATTATGGAATTCTCTCTCCCTTTCCAACCCAACCCTCACCCTCTGGCACCGCCATACATTCGGCAAGATGTCATGCAGTAGAACTGACAAATGGGGAGAATTATTCCTGAAGTTGGACTAATTGCAGACTGCAACCTATCACGGCAGCCCACGGCATCTCCTAGCTTTTCCTTGCCCCAGAGCCACTCTGGGCAAGTCTTACATTCTTTCTGCCACCTCACAATTGTCCCTAGAGGCCCCGCCATATCTTCTCTCCTAGGAAGGGTTCACCCTCTCTGGAATTTGTGTCCTTTGGTTTTAGAGGTTTTAGTCCATAGCCCTCCAATTTTTTTTTATGTGATTTTTTTTTAAATTTCTCTATTTTTCTCTCAGTGTTATAGAGAAAGCAATGATCTGTTCCAGCTATTGACAGCGGAACAAGAAGGACCGCTTTGTAAAAGTAAATTTTGTCCTCCCTGGTTAGGCTCATATAAATTACACTGGCTGTTATTCCTCAGCCTCTAGCGATTTTGTTTGTGTATCATGGAGAATTTTCTCTCTCTCCTATGCTTTAGCTGAAAACCCAAACTCCCTGAAAATGATTGTCTAACGCAGAGGGCACAGAGTGGTGGATATTATCTGCAGATATATTTTCCTTGGCCTGTGCTGTGTGTGTGCATTTAATTTGAATATCTTAAAAATTTAGGAGTTCCTGTAGTGGCAAAGCAAGTTAAAGATCCAGTGTTGGCTCTGTGACAGCATGGGTTCCATCCCTGGCCTGGCACAGTGGGTCAAGGATACGGTGTTGCCACAACCGTGGCATAGTTTGCAGCAGTGGCTCGGGTTTGATTCCTGGCCCAGGAACATCCAAATGCCATGGGAGCAGCCAAAAAATAAAAATTGAAATCTTTCACATGAACATGTTTACATCACATTTTCAACTATCAAGAGTGACCTCTGAGGATTTAAAGAAATGGAAAGATATCCCATGATCTTAGTTTGGAACAATTAATATTGTTAAAATAGTAATGCTACCCAAAGCAATTTACAGATTTAATGCAATCCCTATCAAATTACCCATAATATTTTTCACAGAACTAGAACAAATAATTCAAACATTTATATGGAACTGGAGTTCGTGTTGTGGCACAGCAGAAATGAATTCAACTAGTATCCATGAGGATCTGGGTTCGATCCCTGGCCTCACTCAGTCGGTTAAGGATCCAGTGTTGCCATGAGCTGTGGTGTAGGTCACAGACAAGGCTCGTATCCTGCATTGCTGTGGCTGTGGCATAAGCCAGTATCTGTAGCTCTGATTTGGACCCTAGCTTGGGAACTTCCATATCCCAAGGGTTTGACCCTAAAAAGCAAAAAAAATAAAATAAAATAAAAAGTATATGGAACCATAAAAGACCCAGAATCAACAAAGCATTCATGCATTCCTTGGAGGAAAAAAACGAAGTGGGAGTCATAACTCTCTCAGACCTCAAACAATACTGCAAAGTTATAGTAATCAAAATAGTATGGTATTGGTACAAAAACAGACATAGAGATCAATGGAACAGAACAGAAAGCCCAGAAATAAACTCACACACCTCCTTGTTTGTTTTCAGACCAGTGAAACACACTCCAGCCTCAGACCTTGGCTACTTCCTTTGCCCCTCATATTCCCCCAGAGAGTCACTTGGCTTAGTTCCTAACTTTATCCATGTCTCAACTCAAACACCACCCTTCAGAGAGGATCATCCAGGCCATTCTACCTAAAATAACCCCACCTTTGACTTTATACCCTTATTCTACTTTATTTCGGTAGCACTTTCCTCTGACACTTTATTATCTATTTGTTAGGTTGCTCACTTACTGTCAATTACCCCCATTAGGAAACTGTTTCTGTGAGGACAGATAACCTTCTTTTTTTTTTTTTTTCTTCACTCTTTTCCCCAGCAGCTACATCACTGACTGGCACATAAATATCAAATAAGTAGATGCCTAGGAGTTCTTGTCGTGGCTCAGCAGAAAAGAATTGGATTAGGAACATGAGATTGCGGGTTTGATCCCTGGCCTTGTTCAATGGGTTAAGGATCTGTCGTTGCTGTGAGCTGTGGTGTAGGTTGCAGATGTGGCTCAGATCCAACATAGCTGTGGCTGTGGTATAGGCCAGCAGCCATAGCTCCAATTCGACTACTAGCCTGGGAACCTCCATATGCAGTGGGTGTGGCTCTAAAAAGCAAAAAAAAAAAAAAAAAAAAAAAAAAAAGGAGAGAGAGAGAGATGCCTAAATGGCATCTTTTTTAACTCAAATCATTGGTTTTATGATTTCATGATGCTAGAGTTGATGAAGTTTGACGTCATTTCCTTCCTTTTAAATGAGGACATTGAACTTCATCAACTCTAATATCATTTCCAACGTAAACATTTTGTTCCTTTCACTATAAACCTCCTAGTGATATGTAGGTTTCAATTTAGCCTTCCCGTGCTCTTGGAGAACACCCAAAATGCCCATTTTATATGTAGAAGTAGAGAGAAATGTCAATAATTTAATGCTAAGTGGTAAGAAGAAAGACTGGCAGCTTTACACGAAATGGAGAACTGAGGTTAACAGGTTCACAGAGGAATAGATGGAGGTAAATGGTCATCAGCATCCTGATCAAGATTGGACAAAAAAGGAGTTCCCTTCATGGCGCAGTGGTTAATGAATCCAACTAGGAACCATGATGTTTCGGGTTCAATCCCTGGTCCTGCTCAGTGGGTTAAGGATCCGGTGCTGCCATGAGCTCTGGTGTGGGTCACAGATGTGGCTCGGATCCTGCGTTGCTGTGGCTCTGGCATAGGCCAGTGGCTACAGCTCCGATTCGACCCCTAGCCTGGGAACCTCCATATGCCGAGGGAGTGGCCCTAGAAAAGGCAAAAAGACCAAAAAAAAAAAAAAAAGATTGGGCAAAAGAGACTCCCTCGGTCTGCAGAGGGGGATATCAGGTGAGCTGGAGATGAGCTGCCTGACTCCATTCTAGAAGTCCCAGTGGCTACAGGCTACTGGAACCTCTGTAGGTCCAGACCTGTCTGACAAATGAATGGATGGAGAAATGGATAAAAGCAGATTTTAAACTCCAGTGGAAGCTGCTCAAGACTGTGGGCCAATGTTGACTTGTTCCTATGCTAGGTCCACATCTATGTTGTCCAATATGGTAGCCCCTATCTAGGTATCGTTATTTAAATTAAATGCAGTAATTAAATGAAATGTAAAAGTCACTTCCTCAGTGGCACTAGCTGTATTTCAGGTGCTAAGAGCCACTGGGTCTATTGGCTACTCATCAGGTGGGACCCATCCTAGAACATTGTGCAGAAATTCTCTTCAGCAGTTCTGGCTAGATGCAGCCGATTGCCTGGCTTCCCACTATCCAACTCTACATCCTAGTTATTTTTTAACTGGGACTCCCCCATTCTCCCTTTCTTACTCCAAGAACTCCCAGTCTGTGAGAAGGGAGGCAGGGAAGTTCTGAGAAACACCCCAGCACATACTGCTACTTTTCACACTTTTGGAATAGCTGCTCAGCACCCAAGCGCAGTCTCTGTCTCACTTCTTTGGAACTGCTAGGGACTCCGGGGCACCTATGTGTCTAGGGAGACCAGGTGCTTCTCTGTGGCTTCCCACTGTTCACAGGAGCCTGGATGCATATTTCAACCATGTCCTGCTAAGCATTATGAATCACTTTCTATATAAAAAAAAAAAAAAAAGACTCACTGGAGTTATTCTAATTCACTTTCTTTCTTGGAATTCACAACTTCTTTTGATGTTTATCAATAAATCACTACCTAGCATGCTTGCCAAGATCGTGTCTAGGTTTTGGTGATGTATCATCTCCCTGTCGCTTATTGCAGGAAATTCTCACCCCTTTGGGGTCCAAAAGACCCATGAGCAGCATAGGATGGCGAGATGCCAGAAAAGCAGGACTCTACTCTCAGCTCAACATCTTATTCACGAGCACAGGCTGCCTTTTCGAGTCTGTGTGTCTTAGGGAAGGGTTCCAGGAAGATGTGTGGCTTTGGAATAACTACAGAGGCCAGCTAAGTAAATGAAATAAGCCTGGAAATCATAATTATGGCCAATACTAGACAGGGGGATGATGTCGAGGAGTTTATCTTTGGCTTCTCTCCAAACTCCCCTGAGAAAGTTCTTGTTCATTTTTCGCCTTTGTCCCGCTCTCTCAGGCTTGCCCAGGACTCTTTATCTTGGCTGCTCACCGCTTCAGGGCAGCAACTTTTGAGCTCTTTTTCTCTCCCATGGAAACTTAGTCCCATGTGTATTCGACTCTGCTAGTTAAGACCAACCAGCTAAGAAAAAGCCAATTTCCTTAAAGACAGGAGTCCTTCTCCTATTTCCAAAGATGGGCTTCAGAGGGCAGTGAAGACCCTAAGATGTTACCATATTTCATTTTTTTTATGGAAAAGAGCCAGAGATCTCATCAGATTTTTAAATATGTCCGTGACCCCAAGAATGATGCAAGCCACTGCTGGTGAATATTAATGGTTGGTCACAGCACGAGGGTTTCCTTCTCATATTTTATTTGCTTTTTAACCACAGTGTGATGGAGAAACCATTGTCTATCAGATATCTCTGCCTCAGGAAATAATAATAGGAGAGTTTGGGAGCCAGAGGCAGGAGAGGTAGAAATGATTCTTTGGGGACAGAAAACAGCAGCCCCTCACTGCCTTTTGTACCCAACCACCTTGACTTTGGATCAAATGTGCATGGTTTTTCTTTCTTTCCCTTTCTTCCTTCCTTCCTTTTCTTTCTCTCTCTTTTCTTTTCTTCTCTTTTCTTTTCTTTTCTTTTCTTTTCTTTTCTTTTCTTTTCTTTTCTTTTCTTTCTTTCTTCCTTCCTTCCTTCCTTCCTTTCTTTCTTTCTTTTTTTCTTTCTTTCTTTCTTTCTTTCTTTCTTTCTTTCTTTCTTTCTCTCTTTCTTTCTTTCCTTCCTTCCTTTTCTTTCTCTCTCTTTCTTTCTTTCTTTCTTTCTTTCTTTCTCTTTCTTTCTTTCTCTCTCTCTTTCTTTCTTTCTTTCCTTCCTTCCTTTTCTTTCTCTCTCTCTCTCTCTTTCTTTCTTTCTTTCTTTCTTCCTTCCTTTCCTTCCTTCCTTCCTTTTCTTTCTCTCTCTTTCTTTGTTTCTTTCTTTGTTTCTTTGTTTGTTTCTTTCTTTATTTCTTTCATCTTTCTACCTTTCTTTCTTTCTTCCTTCCTTTCTTCTGTGCCTGCAGCACATGGGAGTTCCTGGGCTAAGGATCAAACCCAGGCCACACCAGAGGACGGCTGCAGTGACAACACCAGATCCTTAACCTGATGACCCCCACAAGGGAGCCCCTGCATTGTTTTTCTTTGAATACAAAACCTTTCCCCTCTCTGTAAGGAAAATGTAGGTTTGCTTTGTAAAATTTTTTAAAAAATGAATCGGGCTTAGGAGGCTCCTCATTTTCTTCATTACAGATAAATTCTGTAAGAAGTGGCAGTGGGGCATGGTAAAAAGGCAGGGAGAGCGTTTTAGTCCCCGCTCTACCACTCATTTGCTGAGCAACCTTCTGAGAAAGGCTTGGCCTCTCTGGGCCTCAGTTTCCTCATTTCTAAACAATCTGGGCAATCCTCTCCAGTCCTGTGATTCCAAGAAAGCCGCCAAAAGTCTACTTTCAATAAAAATGTTGTACTGCTCTTTCATTAAGATGGAGCAGTTGTTTTCGTATTGGGGGGACGGAGGGAAAGCCAACCAAACACTAAGTTATTTTCTTCCTTTTTAGCATGTTAGCATCTTGTCCGAAGCAGCAGAACCTGCTCTTGAAAGCTTCAAAACAGTTTGTGGTGGGATTGCGATGCTTGTTTCAGAAAGATTAATTGGAAACAAACTCTAAGGAAGAAAATTCAAAGCCCATTGCTATGCTTCCTGCCTTTTAGATCTTCTAACATGTAAATCGAGCATCACAAAGAGGACTAGTCATTAGAATGGTCTGCGTGAAGACCAGCATTCAACTCCCCTTTACTGCGCGCCAACGTCCTGGGTGACCAGCATCCTAATGGCCTTCTTTTCAGTTTTGCAGGAAGACAGACCGCATACTAACTCCAGATCCTGTGTCCCCAACTTTAATTAACCACAGTCTTAACAAACTGGAGGCTCTTCCCCACCCCGAAATGATGCTTTAAATCAGAACAAAATGTGGTAGCAATAGGCGCGCCAGACATCCACCGTCAGGAACTATAATTTTTTTTTTTTTTAATTTAAGAAAGCTGCTTCTGATCCCTGCTTTCTTGTTGGCCTCTTCCATACTTGCTTCTGCTATATTTCTTATCTGCTTCACCTTTTTCTTTCTTTCTTTTTCTTTTCTTTCTTTCTTTCTTTTTTTTTTTTTTTTTTTTTTTTGGACTGCCATCCTCAGAGCATGAGGAAGCTCCTGGGCCAGGGATCGAACCACAGCAATAACTCAAACCACAGCAGTGACAATGCTGATCCTTAACCCTTGAGGCCACCAGGGAACTCCTTTTTATCCTGAAGTACTACGTTTTATTTTTGTTTTCTTGGCAAAATTCCCTAGAAGACTGCAGTTTTCTGATTGCTTAATTCTCCCTCATCACCAGTCTTTTGTTCTCCTCCTTTTTTCTTCTGATACAGGGACGCCTCCTTCCTAAGCCATCTCTTGTATTCTAACACGACTGGGAACCAGGCAGCAAGCAAGCAACACCATTAAAGAGACAACATGGACTTATCACTGAAGTTGTGATAAATGAGACTTCACTCAAACCAGTTTCCTTTTACATTAATGTAATTCTACCTAGAAAATGGGGTTCCTGTCGTGGCTCAGCGGTCACGAAGCCTACTAGCATCCATGAGGATTCGGATTCGATCCCTGAGTGAGATCCCTGGCCTCGCTTAGCGGGTTGCCATGAGCTGTGGTGTAGGTCACAGACTCAACTTGGATCCAGCATTGCTGTGGCTGTGGCATTGACCAGCTCCAATTGGACTCCTAACCTCGGAACCTCCACATGCCATGGGTACGGCCCTAAAAAGACCAAAAAAGAAAAAAGAAAGAAAGAAAAGGCAAATATCAAGTGTATAAGTGGTTGGTGGAGGGGAAGGGCCAGGCAGGCATAGGAGAGGGGAAGGTTCCAACTGATAGACCACCAGGCAGTGAGACAGGAAATAGAAGGCAGTGAAAAAGTGGTAAAAGGGACTCACAGGGTCTTTGCAATCTAGGATGTTTCATAGCGAGATAAACAGAACCATTTATCCCAGTTTTAACTAATCTGAGCCACATGAGAGTAGAATGGATTATCAATACAGCTTGGAAACAGGACAGATACTAAGCTGATTGAGAAAAACTATTTCACCTAAGCTCCCAATAAGCACTCTTTCTTCTTATCTGTAGTATAATAGCTGAACAAATCACCGCTGAGCATGCTTTTGCCATCCTCTCTTGCAGTTGGGGTGTGGCCAGTGGGAGGGGCATGGGTGTGACACGGACCACATCTGGGTCATGCCCTTCTTTGAAAGGAGGGCTCATGCTCTCCATTCTCCTCATCTGCTGGCTCTGATGGGGACCTGGTACCCAGAGATGGGACAAACAGCTGCATATTGAGGAAGGCAGAGCAACAAAAAAGTCTGGGTCACCGACACAGTGGAGCCACCATACCACTTACACTGCTTGCGTTTGCTCTGCTTTTTTTTATAAGAGTATAAACCTGTCTTATGTAAGCCACTGATATTTTGGGTTTTAGCAGCAAACCTACATTCTAACTAATCAGCTCATGAGGCTTCTAACTGGAGATCTGATTTAAAAGCTCCTGTTGATCGTGACCCCAAATTTCACCTTCTTTTCTCATCTTTAGCAGTGACCCTGTGGTGAAATGGAAGAAGTGGGATTTGGGAGTTCTTGTCGTGGCTCAGTGGTTAATGAATCCGACTGGAAACCATGAGGTTGCTGGTTCGATCCCTGGCCTTGCTCAGTGGGTTAAGGATCTGGTGTTGCTGTGACTGTGGTGTAGGCCAGTGGCTACAGCTCTGATTCGACCCCTAGCCTGGGAACCTATATATGCCGCGGGAAGAGGCCCTAGAAAAGGCAAAAAGACAAAAAAAGAAAAAGAAAGAAGAAAGAAAGAAAGAAAAAAGAAAAAGTGGGATTTGAAGTCCAATTTGGCTCCACTGGTTACTAAATTTTCTTCATCTACAAAATGACAATCGTGTAGTTCCCTGGCAGCTCAGCAGGTTGAGAATCTGACTGCTGTGGCATGGGTTTGATTCCTGGCTCAGGAACTTCTGCATGCCACGGGTACAGCCAAAAAAAAAAAAAAAAGACAATCATGAGAGCTAATATTTAATAAGCGTTTCTGAAGCATGCTCACTTAGGTGCATTATTTCATTTAATCCTCACAACGACCCTATATGTTAGGCACTATTATTGTTCTAGTCTTATAGATTTAATTAAGCATCTTTCCTAAGATCTTCCCGATGGTGAGAGGCAAAGAGGGGATTTGGACAGAAAGAAAGTGATGAGAGCCAGCAGCTCTTAACCACTTCCCTCTGCACTGAAATTTCCACTTTGGTGGGAGAGTCAAGGCTAAATACAGCAACGAGAACACAGTTTTTTGTTTTGTGTTGTTTTTGTCTTTTTCAGGCTGCACCAGGCTAGGGGTCCAATGATCTACACCGGCCTACACCACAGCCACAGCAACGCCAGATCCAAGCCGTGTCTGTGACCTACACCACAGCTCACGGCAACACTGGATCCTTAACCCACTGAGCAAGGCCAGGGATCAAACCTTCGTCCTCATGGATACTAGTTAGATTCATTGACTGAGTCATGATGGGAACTCGCAGACGTTTCTGTACAAACTTGGGTTACTTCTGAGTGATGCTGATGGTGTCCTGACCGAGTCTGTCTTTTTGAGCCAAGGTGTTGCATTACCTGCGACCACTTCCTCTTGGTTGAAACACTTGTCCTTTAGGGAAGGGAGTTAAAGGTCTTTGATTAAATCACCTCTTCGTTAACCAAGGAAATATTAAATTCCTTTTTGGTCAAGATTTCAAAGTCCCAGTTCTCCCCATAGCCATGGTCCATAATAATCATTCCAAGTCACCAAGAGAACTTGACCTTCTGCTTGAAACACTTTGGGAGGTAGGGGAGGCACCCTGAAGACAAAGCTGCATGCAGAGAGAGGGCTCCCCGAGATGAGAGGGACAGACAAACGCCAGCCATCTGGCCTTTCCTTTCTCACACAGGCAGGAAAAAGAAGAAATAAACATTGCTCGGTGCCAGAAATGAGACTCTGGAACTTGAGGCCTGTCACTGCTCAGAGAAAGGAAAAGAGTAAAAAGAAAAGCAAATGTCAGAGGAAGAGAAAGTGGGGTAGAGAGAGGAGGAAGAAAAATATGTAACCCATGAGGATTTTCTCCTAAAAGAGGTAAAAGGAAAATCAAGGAAGCTTCAAAAGGTAGGTTCAGTTTTACTCTTTCAGGATCATTCTGCTCCCACCTCCCACCATACAGATGAGGGGGATAGGCTAAAGGCAGATGAGGTAACGCCAGGTGGAAGCCCCCTGAAAACTGCCCTGGGCCCCCAACTTGGATCCTTCCCTCTCTGGCCTAGAGAGGAGCAATCTCTGCCTCATGATGCAAGAAAAATACATCTTCCCATTTCACAGACAAGGAACTTGAATCTTGAAGATAACACCTAACGTGTCCAAGATATATAAGCATTAAGGGGTAGACTTGGGATTTTTTTTTTTTTTTTATGGTTGAACATGCAGCATATGGAAGTTCTTGGTCCAGGAGTTAAATCAGAGCTGCCACTGAGGCCTGCACCACAGCCACAGCAATGCTGCATCTGAGCTGCCTCTGCAACCTACACAGCTGGATCCTTAACCCACTGGAGGAGATGCCAAAGATAGACTCTGGATCCTCATAGAGACAACATCCAGTCTTTAATATGTTGAGTCACAATGGGAACTTAGGTTTTAAATCAAAGGCTGTCAAATGCCAGAATGGACTGAAAAATAGGATTTATTTGATGTGTTGCTCTAACATTCTCCTTCCTAGATTACTTCCTATATTAGCTATCTATTGTTTGAGAGTCTTTCCTTCTTTCTTTCCTTCCTTCCTTCCTTCTTCCTTCCTTCCTTCTTTTCTCCCTCTCTCTCTCTTTTTGTTGCTTTTTAGGGCCACAGGTGCGACATATGGAAGTCCCCAGGCTAGGGATCAAGTCAGAACTGCAGCCTACACCACAGCCACAGCAATGGCAGATCTGAGCTGCATCTGCAACCTGCACCACAGCTCACAGCAATGCCGCATTCTTTTTTTTTTTTTTTTTTTTTTGTCTTTTTTGTTGTTGTTGTTGTTGCTATTTCTTGGGCCGCTCCCGCGGCATATGGAGGTTCCCAGGCTAGGGGTTGAATCGGAGCTGTAGCCACCGGCCTACGCCAGAGCCACAGCAACGCGGGATCTGCAACCTACACCACAGCTCACGGCAACGCCGGATCGTTAACCCACTGAGCAAGGCCAGGGATCGAACCCACAACCTCATGGTTCCTAGTCAAATTTGTTAACCACTGAGCCACGATGGGAACTCCTGGAAGTCCCGTATTTTATCTGGCACTTCTGGGTGAGGAGAGTAAGAGAGCAGGGGAATATATGGGTTTCATAGAGATGGTGAGTCTTGGAGATGAGTAGCTTTTCTCCAGATTAGGAGTAGTAGGGAGGGACGTTAGGGAGAGAAACAAGGACTATTGAATATCTAACCTCAGATGAATCAGAACCATAAGAGACTATAATCTTTCAAAGGAAAGACCACTAGAATTGCTTTCAAAGGGAAGAGCTGTACCAAAATCATTTCAAAACCATTCCTTTTTTGGAAGTAAGTGGGCCACAAATTAAAACATATGTTTCCTTACTTTGCAATTATAAGCTCTCCCATTGAGTTAGATGGGAGTGGAAATATGTTGGGTGAAGAGTCCTGCATGCTGGCCAAGCAACCAGTCAGGGTGTAGGCACTTCCTCTTCAGGAGTAATGGGGGTGCTTTGCTTTAAAGAAATACCTTCTACCCTCTCAAAGAAAAGATCATAGTAAAAAAAGGGTAGGTCGGGAGTGGAATTCGTAGTTATCCGACACTCCCATGCCTGGCCAGGTGCCTTGGGAAAAGCTAACTCCCTCTGTCGGTTTCTGCTTCTTTCTCTGTGAAGTCACAAGGTCCCCCTGACTGATATCTAGGGCCACCACCAGTTCTTACAGTGATCCAGTTTTAAGTCGTGAGGTTAAGGCACATCCGCTCTCAGGTCAACCACATGAGGAGACAACGTGGTTCTCTAGCCTTCCTGAAAATTCTACAGGCTCCCAATATTCCTCCGGAAAATGAACTTTCGCTCTTTTTAGCTCGAGTTGGTCTCCACTGCTTTCAACCAAAGATGCAAAGAACTTCAGATCATGTGAGGGGCTTGGGGGAGGAAAGGTACCAAGGTCAACTCTGTGTTTGAAACTCGGGGTTAAACAATGCTACCCCACATTTTTACGGCAAGATTTCCCAGACCCTTTAACGTGGTCCCATCTTGGTGACTCTCTGAAAGAGAAGGCAGCATTTGGAGTTTCACAAAGCATCTTTCGCATAGATTCTTTCTGTTGTTTTGTTAGAGCAATTGGGAGGGCCTGTAGCCTGTGCTTCCTCACTCCCGAGACTTTTCACTTTTAAGTGTTGTGCTGTATGTAAAATCTAACAGTGTCAGAAATTTTACGTTGACAGAGTCCGCCAATTTTAGGCTCTTAGGTGAGGAAACTAAATTTTCCAGTTCGTCTTCACCTCCATGAAGCACTAGACATGAACTGATGATTATAGTAAAGCAAAGAACCATACTTCGAACTCATGGTGAACCAGCCATCCCATAACCACAGACTGCAGAATGCTCTTTTCGAGGCCAAGAGAGCTGACCCATGTCCCTTGGCCAAAAAGCAATTTTCCTGATTACTCTCTGCCTGCCCGGGATTCCTGTGGTTTCCAGTGGTAAGGTGATCCTTCCCTTCCTGACATTGCTGCTCTCATCCTGCTGTTGCCTGCACTGTATCACGGGGCCCCTGGGAGGACTGGCTGCCTCGCAGTTAAAGGATGGATGCTCCAGGCATGGCCAACTGTCAATTATCCACAAGGGGTCCAGCTGCAGCTCCATCAGCAAATTGTGGTTATCAGTGACTCGATTGCCGGCGCTGAGGGCACTCTCTTCAACCCAAAGTTTTACTCAAGTCAAAGGTTTTATCCAATACACATCAAACCCATCCAAGATACAGGGCTTTTTCATATCACCTCATATTTTCTGTTTAAGTTTTATTCTATATGATTGTGTTTTAACGCTTTATGAACTTCTGGGGCATATAAACCCCTCTAATATGTTGTGTTGAATACAGAGACACTGATCTGAAGAACTATGGGTTCCTGCTCATCAGAGGGACTTTTGTGTGTCTCTGGTAGAAACCCCTCAGCATTGTGTTTAAACAACAAAAGTAGATGCACAAAAAATGCAGGTCACAGAGGCTTCAAATTATAAGAAAAATGGGGGAAAATCTTTATAATAAAAAAGGGGTCTAAAGTTTGGGCTAGAAGTTATTATTAACTCTTAAAGATGTTCTTCAATAAAGAAAATTCACGGGAGTTCCCGTCGTGGCGCAGTGGTTAACGAATCCGACTAGGAACCATGAGGTTGCGGGTTCGATCCCTGGCCTTGCTCAGTGGGTTAATGATCCAGCATTGCCCTGAGCTGTGGTGTAGGTCACAGACGCGGCTGGGATCCCGTGTTGCTGTGGCTCTGGCATAGGCCAGTGGCTGTAGCTCCGATTAGACCCCTAGCCTGGGAACCTCCATATGCCTTGGGTGCAGCCCTAGAAAATACAGAAAGAAAGAAAGAGAGAAAGAAAGAGAGAAAGAAAGAGAGAAAGAAAGAGAGAAAGAAAGAGAAAGAAAGAAAATTCGTTTAATGCAAAATTTCTGTTGACTTAAAAGAAGAGAATGCCTTCTACTGTTTAGGATTGATGACCAAGTAGCTTGCTAAGGATGTTACATGTATATAGTACATGCACACTTTTATATGTAAAATGGACATTATAAGCTAGATACTTTTCTTATTATCCTCATTTTAATGAGGAAAAAATTAGGACGGAGGGCTTACAAAGTTGCCAAAGGTCTTATAGTTAGCAAGAAGCAAAGCTAGGATTGAAATACAGGACTGTTGGTGTTCCAATTGTGGCTCAGTGAGTAACGAACCCGAGTAGTATCCAAGAGGATTTGGGTTCGATCCCTGGCCCCGCTCAGTAGGTTAAGGATCTGGCATTGCCATGAGCTGTGGTGTAGGTGGGCAGCTGAAGCTCCGATTTGACTCCTAGCCAGGGAACTTCCATATGCTGCAGGTGTGACCCTGAAAAGCAAAAAACAAAAAATAAATACGGGACTGTGTGACTCCAGCACTTATTATGTTCAGAACTATCTCGCTATATCACTAATGGTTTTGCTGATACCTTGATCCCATCACACCTCCTGGGCAGGTGGAGTTCCTTAAGCCTGGGTGCCTCTGGACGTGAGCCATTGCATCAGTTCCACCTTCTTCCATTCACCAACCTCCCCGCCCCCCACAACCCTGAGCTGTACAAACTATCATTTTCCAAGTGTTGCATGACACGGAATACTTTAAGGCAGATTTACCTGAGACTTTGGGAACAAAGTTTTGATATTTAGTAAGAAAAAAAGAAATAGGAACATAACCTCCTGTTTCCCAGTTTTACACCTTCCAATTTGGTAGATGTCCAGGTATTTTGTGAGCTTTTTCCAGGCAGATTCTGTGAGAATGAATGGCTGTAAAGAGAGGGTTTCAAGAGGGGACACGAGGGCCCTTCATCATAAGGAAGAAGGAAACCAGTTATTTAATGTCTACAACATACCAGGAACTTTCATACCTGCTGAATAGAAAACCCTACACACTCAGCTCCATCTTACAGATAACACACTGGGTCTCAAAAGGGCTAAGTGACTTGTCCAGGATCAAACAGCTGGTAAGTAGCAAACCTGGGCTGCAAATTTCAGCTTTCTGATTCTAAGTCCGGTGTTTCTCTTTCTACACTTGATTCCAGAGAGTAAATGTGAACATGCTCCCGATGGAGACTCCAAAATCCAGAATCCAGAGTCCCAGCGTGGCCCTGCTTCCTCATCTGGTTAAGTAACTTATGAGACCAGAAGATGGCAAGGTCTCTCCCAGCTCCCTCCTTCCACAACTCTTTCTGAGAAATGATGCAAATGAAACGGAAAAGGAAACTCAGGTAGAAACTTTATGTTCTTGGCTTGTCCAAGTTACTTGGGATCTGAGGCCAGTGGAGGTTGTCCAGATGAATTTAAGTGAGACATGCATGACTGAAACATGAGTACGAAAGGGTTTCCGTGCTCAACTATGGCAGCCTGACTTAACAAAGACTCCGCTACCCCCCCACCACAAACGCATGTAAATGCTGGATAAATATATTACATCTTTAAAATCCATAGCCTGAAAGAAAGCCAAGACAGTTCCCAGGTGCCAGAAACAAAAAAGAAATTCAAAACCAGAAATGTAAGCTCCAGCTGACACAAGAGGAACCAGGAAAAGAACCTGGCCTGGGTGTGAGCCCCACAGTCAATTAGGCTGAGAGGCAGGGTGGTTCAGGCTGGAAGTGAGACTTCTGCTTACAGTTGGGACTCTCAGGTGTAGATATGCATCACATCTTTATCCATTCCTCCTTTGATGGACATGTAGGTTGCTTCCATGTCTTGGCATTTGTGAGTAGTGCTACTATAACACTGGGATGCACGCATCATTTCAAATTAGAATTTTCTCCAGATATATGCCCAGGAGTGTGATTGCTGGATCATATGATGACTCTATTTCTCTATTTTTAGTTTTTTTTTTTTTGTCTTTCATCTTTTGTTGTTGTTGCTATTTCTTGGGCCGCTCCCGCGGCATATGGAGGTTCCCAGGCTAGGGGTCGAATCGGAGCTGCAGCCATTGGCCTACGCCAGAGCCACAGCAACGCGGGATCCGAGCCGCGTCTGCAACCTACACCACAGCTCACGGCAACGCCGGATCGTTAACCCACTGAGCAAGGGCAGGGACCGAACCCGAAACCTCATGGTTCCTAGTCGGATTCGTTAACCACTGCGCCACGACGGGAACACCTATTTTTAGTTTTTTAAGGAAACTTCATACTGTTCGCCATAACGCTTGCACCAATTTACATTCCCACCAACAGTTAGGAGGGTTTCCTTTTCCCCACACCTCTGCAACATTTATTATTTGTAGACTTTTTTCTTTTTTGGCTGCGCTCACAGAATGTCAAAGTTCCAGGGATCAAACCCACGTCCAGGACCAGAGCTACTGCAATGACATTGCCAGATCCTTAACCTGCTGAGCCACAAGAAAACTCCTATTTGTAGACTTTTTGAAGACTGCCATTCTGACTGGTGTAATGTGATAGTTTTGATTTGCATTTTTCTAATAAATAGCAACGTTGTACATCTTTTCATGTGCATGTATGAACAATGGACTATTACTCAACAATTTAAAATAATAAAATAATGTCATTTGGGAGTTCCCGTCGTGGCTCAGTGGTTAACAAATCCAACTAGGAACCATGAGGTTGTGGGTTAGATCCCTGGCCTTGCTCAGTGGGTTAAAGATCCGGTGTTGCCGTGAGCTGTGGTATAGGTTGCAGATGCTGCACAGATCCTGAGTTGCTGTAGCTCTGGTGCAGGCTGGCGGCTACAGCTCCGATTCGACCCCTAGCCTGGGAACCTCCATGTGCCACAGGTGCAGCCCTAGAAAAGGCAAAAAGACAAAAAAAAAAAAAAAAAAAAAAAAAAAAAAAGTCATTTTCAGCAACATGGATGGACCTAGAGATTATCATCCTAAGTGAAGTTAGGTCAGACAAAGACAAATATCATATGATACAATTTATATGTGGAATCTAAAAAAAAAAATGATACAAATAAACTTATTTTTAAAACAGAAATAGATTCACACACACCTAGAAAACAAACTTATGGTTACCAAAGGAGAAAGGGGAGGGGGAAGGATAAATTAGGAGTTTAAGATTCGCAGATGTAGGAGTTCCCATGATGGCTCAGGAGTAACAAACCCGACTAGCATCCACGAGGACATGGGTGTGATCCCTGGCTTCACTCAGTGAGTTAAGGATCTGGTGTTGCCATGAGCTGTGTAGGTCGCAGACACAGCTCGGATCTCGTGTTGCTGGGGCTGTGTTACAAGCCAGCAGCTGCAGCTTCAACCCAGCCCCTAGTCTGGGATCTTCCATGTGCAGCCCTGAAAAGAAAAAACAGCTAAAATGAAAAAACTGGGTCTTTGAAAATCCTTCTAGGATTTGAATGTAGAGCAAAAAGAACTCTGTCTACTGTCTGGAGAATCAACAGGGAAGTGAGATCCGTCTTTTTGGGGCTCTGGGTGGGAAAAAGTATTATCCTCAGAAAAGTCTCACACCCAATTTGGGTATGAGGTATGAATTCAAGCTATCTACATATTATAAGAATCTCAAGCAAGAAATTGACATAATCACTGGTCCATGATCAGTGGAGACCCCAGGAACCTGGAGAGAAATAAATACAAGACTGCTTTGCAGGGAATGGTCCACAATTCAGCTACATGGGACCCTCACCAGAAGAAAAGTTAAAGCTCACAGTAAAGAATTACCAACTATGTGGTGAAAAAGTACCTGGAAGAGCATTAGCTGATACAGCACATGGAAGAAGAGTCATCCCAAGAAACAGAAATAATAAATAATCTGAAAGACAAAAACAAGTATGTCTAAATTGGGAGATAAAAGAAAATACAGTGAAAGTTAATTAGGACTCTGAACAATTTGAAGAATAATCAAATAGAACTTCTAGAACTGAAAAGTATAATCGTCAAAAAAATTTTAAATCAAATGAAATAGCAGACTAGATACAATTTAAAAGAACTAGTGAGCTGGTAGACTGATTTGAGAAAATCATCTGGAATGAAACATAGAAAGATAAGAACACGGAAAATATCAAAGGTGGTTTAAGAGACATGAGGGTGGGAGAGAGGAGGGGTTGTTGCCTGATATATTTGGAATTTTAAATCTAAATCAAATATAAAGTCCAGAAGAGAATGGAGGGAAGTGGATTAGAAGAAATGCAAGGAAATAATGACTGGAAATTTTCCAGAATTTAAGAAGGCCATTGAGTCCCATGTGGCATAAAAGAAAAGAAAACAAACAAAAAAGACACACAGCTACATACATTGGAGTCAGAATTTTAAACAAAAAAAGGAACTCTTAAGAGCTACTGAAAAGAGAAATACCCTCAAAAGACATAACAATTAGGTTGACTTCAGAATTATCACTAACCACAATAGAAGATTTTCTCTTATATCCAGCTAAACTATTGTTCCAGAATGAGGGTGAAATAAAGGTTTTTCTGATGTGCTTGTGAGAGAACTGGAGCTCCAGGTCCTAACTCCTCTGCTATTTTGATCCCCCCAAAATAAAGGTATTTTCAAAAATAAGGCTAAGATTTTTTTCACTGACATCCATTGCTGGAAAAACTGCTAATTTGATGTGTTTTAGAAAGACGCCAGAATTGAAGACCTAAAGAAGTTACAAAGGAATGGTGAACAGAGAAATAAATAAGCATTGACTTAAAATAGCCATAATGAGGGCTAATTTGGAAAAGTCAAAAGCAAGTTAAATTATAACACTAAGGAGCAACAACATGGAAAATAGGAGGAAGTATTTTAAGTCTTTATATTTTAGGGAAAGAAAACAAAAGAAATACCAAGTAGCTACTGAAGTATGCATGATAAAAATTTTACCGTAGCCAGTGAAATATTTAAAATATAAGGAAGATTTTCAAGTCCATGGAGGGAAGTGGAGTAATGTAACGAAAACGAACAGCATAAAAAAAGGAAAAAAGGAAGACAAAGAAAATAGAAGGAGGAGAAAGGAGAGAAGAAGTCTGAGGTGAGGAACAGGGACAAGGAGTTCTGGATCCCCTTGCAGGAGCCCGTTCTAAATTCATCCCGTCCCTGTTGAGGTTTGGCGCCACCTGCTGGTGATTATCTGCTGGGAGATTTCTGGGCGGAGTTAACCGGCTGGGGACCACTTCCCTTACCTGTCATTTGACCTCTGCTCAGCCCCCCTCCCACCTACACAAAAGATGAGAACTTTAATCCACCTTCTTAAGAACAAGGGGCCGGGCACACAATGGGATTGCACACCAACATTAGGCCAACATTCATATTTTGGCCAGGATTTATTGCGTTCAAAAAGAATAAAAGCCGTAAATTAATATTGAGCATTCACCTCGAAGAGTTAGAAAATGAGAAAGTACCCCAAATAAAGTAGAAGGAAATGACAAAAATAAATAAGGATTTGACAAATTAGAAAATAAACAACAGGAATTCCCATTGCGGTGCAGCAGAAATGAATCCACCTAGGAACCATGAGGTTGAGGGTTCGATCCCTGGCCTTGCTCAGTGGGTTAAGGATCTGGTGTTGCCATGAGCTGTGGTGTAGGTTGCAGACTCAGCTGGGATCCTGCGTTGCTATGGCTGTGGTGTAGGCCAGCAGCTGTGGCTCCGATTGGACCCCTAGCCTGGGAACCTCCATATGCCATGGATGTGGCCCTATAAAGACCAAAAAGAATAATAATAATAATAATAAAGAAAATAAACAATAAAGTGTCAACAAAATCAAAGATTTTTTTAAAGGTAAGTAAAAATCAACTTCTGGCATAGAAAAAATATATACAATATTAAAATCTTGTAAATGAGGCCCAGCTGCAAGTATTAATTTTTAAATATATGAGCAACATTATGCCAATAAAGTTTAAAGCAAATTAAATGGACAATTTTATTACCTTCAAAATATGTAATCATTTGTTCTAACATATATCAAAACATACACAGAGCTATGCATGTGCATGATTACACGTTTAATGTTTTTTTGGGGGGGGGCAGGGGGCCTGCACCTTTATCATATGGAAGTTCCCAGGCTAGGGGTTGAATCAGAGCTGCAGCTGTCGGCCTACACCATAGTCACAGCAATGCCGGATCCGAGCCATGTCTGCAACCAACACCACAGCTCACAGCAACACCAGATCCTTAACCCACTAATTGAGGCCAGGGATTGAACCCACTTCCTCTTGGATGCTAGTCACGTTGTTACCACTGAGCCAGGACGGGAACTCCTACATGATTTTTTAACTAGCCTTGTATTTGCTTTTCTATGTTTTGACTTACCTCTCCCCACATGCATACACATGCCCAAAAATGTTCTATATGTATGATGATACACATTTATTGTGAGTAAGACAAAAGGTATTTAGTTTCCTTGTCGTAACAAAAAATTCTGGAGAGCCTCTGCTACTAGCAATTCTTTGAGCCTTTGCTTCATAGCCTCAAAATGGCTGCTGCAGCTTCATGCATCAAGCCCACATCCCAGTCGGGAAGCAGGAGGAAGGGACACAGGATAACTGGAAAATTAGCTCTTCAGGGTTCAATTCAGGCTTCTTTTTAAAGCCAGAACTGTGTCACATGACCATCCCTGGCTGGAAAGTGGCTAGGGAAAAGGGGATTGGGAGTAGGCTTGGAACCTAACATCAAAGAAAATACCCACAATTATCTGAAAAGACGACGAAAATACTCTTCTCTTTTCCAATTAATTCCAATTACCTAAGGCCAGATTTTTCATCATATACTTGAGTAAAAACAACATATTGGAGCAGATGGAATGTAGAAGCAGAGATGGGCCCTTAGCTGTCCTCTAGTAAGTCAGACACAAAAGAGCCTCATGAATGGAGGAAACATGTCACACTTTTTACTGCTTGCTTTTTGTTTGGGAAAACATGCTAATTTTCACAAAGATATGTTATATTAATATGGAACATTTTATGTTGTTATATTTAGGGAAATTAATATTTTAATGTTATTTTAAATTTCTAATATAGTATCTATAGATAAATTTAACCCACAAAACTCAAAAATTACTTGGGGTGGCGAGGTCCTCATGAATCTTTAAGAGTGTAAAAGAGTCAGAAGACCAAAGAGTTGGCAAGCGGCTTTTTACAAACCCATGAAGCTAACTTTGTAATCATCTCTGTTCTACATTGAAGAAGCTGAAGTTTAAAGAAGTTAAGTGGAGTTCCTGTTGTGGCTCAGCAGTAATGAACCCGACTAGTATCCATGAGGACTCAGGTTGGATCCCTGGCCTCACTCAGTGGGTTAAGGATCCGGCCTTGCTGTGAGCTGTGGTGTAGGTTGCAGGTGTGGCTCAGATCTGGCGGTGCTGTGGCTGTGGTGTATAGGCTGGTGGGTACAGCTCCAATTGACTTCCTAGCCCGGGAATTTCCATATGCCTCAGGTGCGGCCCTGAAAAATGCAAAAATATAAAATAAAATAAAAAAGTTAAGTAATTTGCTCAAGGGTACGCAGAAGATGGCAAGTAGCAGAGGCAAGAGACAACCCAGGCTCCAGGGCTTTAGGGCCCAGGTATTTCACCTCTGCACAATATTGTTGGCATTCCATCAGACAGCGCAGCTCTAGGAGCCCCAACAAGAGTTTGGCTTCATTATCACCCTCAATTTTGTCCACTCTCGGTGGCACAAAGTTCCATTCTTGCTCTCCCAGGATTACTAAAAAAGGCAGCATAAACTCTCCAGGGGCAAAGAGCTGCTCCAACACATACCCACTGACAGGCTGTGGGACCTTGGGTAGGTTCCTGGACCGCTCTGAGCCTCAAGCTCCTCTTCCGTAAAGTGACGGCATGAAAACATCCACATCTGGAGTTTCCTTCGTGATGCAGTGGAAACAAATCCAACTAGGAACCATGGGGTTGTGGGTTCGATCCCTGGCCTTGCTCAGTGGGTTGAGGATCCGGTGTTGCCGTGGGCTGTGGTGTAGGTCGTGGATGCGGCTCGGATCCTGCATTGCTGTGGCCGTGGCGTAGGCCAGCAGCTACAGCTCTGATTGGACCCCTGGCCTGGGAACCTCCATGTGCCTCGGGTGTGGCCCTAAAAGGACAAAAGACAAAAAAAAAACCCAAAAAACAAAAACAAAAAAACAAAGTCTACAAGAATCATGATAGATCAATACTATGGAAACATATTAAACATCCACACAAAGGATGTAAGAACGTCCAGTTTTCCAGGAGTTTCATAACCTTGACTGTCCTGGCAGATACTCCCACCCCATCTTCTACCTTATTCCAATTCCAGTGCTGGGAACATGGCTCCAGCGACCACAGCCTCAAGGTGGGAAGACCCCCAGCCTCTACAAGAGCCCAGAACTCCCAAGGCCAGGCAGTGGCATCTTTCCCCTGAAAAAAAGCCTCACAAGCCTATGGGGGAAAGGAAGAAGTCCCTGTTGGACTCCTGTCCCCTCTGGCTTCGCTAACACGTGCCAAGTTCAATGCCATGCTCTAGCCAGGAAGATTTGGCCTTCTGCCTTGCCACTGGATTTATCATCTCCCAGAACCCACCCCTTAAGTCTTCCCACATTCTCCAGAGGTACTGACCCAGGGCCTCCGCCCTCTCCTGCCTTGGTGTTTGAGAGGCTGGGCCCAAGTTTGCAAAGTATTTCAGTGCCAAATCTGTAAGCACCCCAGAGCCCGAGCCGCTCCTTTCATTTACGATATTGTTAGGTTGCCTTGGGAATTCTTTGGGGGTGCAAACCCAAAATAGGTGTGACCCCAGCCAGGTGTGTGTTCCCTCTCCCATGGGAGGCGGGGCGGAGATGGAAGGCAGTTATGAGTGGGTGGGGAGTCTCGTTAATCAGTCTGGGTGGAGCCGTGGAAAAAAATTTCCACAAGCTTGGAAGACTCCGAGAATTTTCTGAAATTCTCTTCTGAGCGTGCAGTTGAGTATTCTGCTTTCACGGGATCTTTGCTATAACATGACTTTCCTTGGCTCCAAGTCCAGGGTTATAGAGGCCTTCTTAGGGCCCCG
This sequence comes from Sus scrofa, assembly GCF_054392235.1. NCBI lineage: Eukaryota > Metazoa > Chordata > Mammalia > Artiodactyla > Suidae > Sus > Sus scrofa. Next base: position 33,856,523 of record NC_139398.1, read on the forward strand.
GCCAAAGAAATCAGATTAGCAGAAGTGCCGAATGAGGGCACTGTGTCACCTATAGAACTCGGGCCTGGAAAAGACACGCCAAGGCAGTCCCATTGCAGGGGTCTGAGCTGCGGCTGGGCCAATGGGGAATTTCAGGATAAGAGATGATGCCGAGTTTCATGGGATCAGAGGACTGTTGTGTGGGCTGAACATTCCAGAACCCAAGGCAAAGCTCACCAGGCCAGAACAGCTGCCAGACCCCTGGCCACACCCAGCCACTGGCTGACACCACCCAGGAAGGCCATGGATCCTTCCTTCCTACGGGGACACGGCCAACTAGGCGGTGGTGCAGCGCCTGGTATGTGCAAAGGAGCATGTGCAGCTCTTCTGGGGGCGGATAGAGAATCAGTAAAACAGGAGTTTCTCAGCCGTGAGAGGCATTTGTGCTCCACAATAGGTTAAAAGTGCAGCTTAAAGGGGAAAAATAAGTAAATATGAAATTATCTATTAAATGTGGTTTAAGGAAAGGGACTCAAGGGCAAAAAAAAAAAAAAGCGAAAGGAAAAACAAAACCTTTTAATGGTGACTGCATTTTATATTCTATTACTTTATTGCTTTTTTTTTTTTTAGGGAGCTTCCAAGGCTAAGGGTCCAATCAGAGCTGTAGCTGCCAGCCTACACCACAGCTCAGGGCAATGCCAGATCCTTAACCCACTGAGTGAGGCCAGGGATCGAACCTGTGTCCTCATGGATGCTAGTCAGATTCGTTTCCGCTGAGCCACGTTGGGAACTCCCTTGATGGTGACTGTATTTTAAAGAGGATGGTTAAGATGAACAATCTAAAAATTAATTCTTGGCTAATTTGCAGGCTGGGAGCTGGCAGAAGGGGTGTGTGTGTGTGTGTGTGTGTGTGTCTACATGTACACACACCCCAGAGGCATGAAAGCTAAGCTGAATCCCTCTCTCCCCGGAGTTCGTTTCCTGACTGTAGACTTTTTCTTGCCCTCCTGCTCCTTCCCTCCCCTCTACCTTCATTTTCCCCTTCCCAGGGCTCACTCGGGGACCTCTGACTTCACGGAGGAACAACCTTAGACAGCGTATGTTGTCTCCTCCACACTCCGAATTCTTTCCTTGCCCTGCACCCTTCTGCTCCTTCCACCCGCCTGACCCAGCTAAGCCTCAGCCCCACATCTTGCTCCGACTGTTTGGGATTATTTCCCAGCGTGTGGTAAAGAGCGTTCTGGTGCCAGCAATTCCATGCCATCTCTGGATCCAAATAAGTTGGCAGGCAAAAAAATGCAGGCCAATACAATGGACCCTGCCAGGGAGCCAGCCACATTTGGACCCCCCCCCACCACCACGATCCCCCCCGCCCCCCCTCACCCCCGCCCCCCGACCCCCGCCCTGGCTCCTACTCACGCTTCCACCCTTCCTCTGGTGTCCCCCTTCATCACACCAGCAAACACACTGCACAAGGGTGAAGGCACAGGCTGGGGAAGGGTGCTCAGGCCCCCATCACACTCCTCTGCCCCTTCTGCTTCTCCCCAGGACCTCCTCGGCTGGGATGGATGTGGTTACTCTCCTGTGAGGGAGAGGACAAGGCAAGGACCGTGGGACCCAGCCCCAGGCGTGTGGCTTAGAGGGTCTCCTTGTCCCTGAGTCCACATCAGTTAGGCTCTAGCAGGGACCTCGCTCAGAGTCCCCATGGCTATGCAGTGAGTTCTCATCTCTTACTGGTTTGGTGTGGGTTCCAGTGAGGAGCATCCTAGAGCATCACAGAAGCTGTGAAATGTCAGTGGTTACTATGTCACTGCTGTTTTGTTTTTTTGTTTTTGTTTTTTGGGGTTTTTTTGTCTTTTGTCCTTTTAGGGCCACACCCGAGGCACATGGAGGTTCCCATGCCAGGGATCCAATCAGAGCTGTAGCTGCTGGCCTACGCCACGGCCACAGCAATGCGGGATCCGAGCCACATCCACGACCTATACCACAGCCCACGGCAACGCCGGATCCTCAACCCACTGAGCAAGGCCAGGGATCGAACCCACAACCCCATGGTTCCTAGTCGGATTTGTTTCCACTGCATCACGAAGGAAACTCCAGATGTGGATGTTTTCATGCCGTCACTTTACGGAAGAGAAGCTTGAGGCTCAGAGCGGTCCAGGAACCTACCCAAGGTCCCACAGCCTGTCAGTGGGTATGTGTCGGAGCAGCTCTTTGCCCCTGGTCTCATTTAAACAAGCAGAGGTATGCAAGAAAATGGGTAAAGGAGCATTTGCCTATAGGACTGGGGTAGCACCACTGTGGGTCTCATCTGTGGGTGAAAAGCTAGGGCTTGGAGAGAGAAGAGGAAACAGTTCTGATGCTAATGTTCTCGCTCTTACCGGTTCCTGCTGCTGCTGGAAGCCCAGCTGGGATGCTTCCTTTGAAATCTCCAGAATGAACATGATCTAAACCCATTGTGAACGTGACCTAGACACTTGGCCACTGCCAGACAGAGACCACACTCCACAGCCCTTGACTGATGACAGGGGGAGTCAGGGCCACACAGCACATTCTTCTTTGGGCAAAGCCTGCTGGTTTTTTAGGACTGGTCCTTGACATCGTTGGTACCAGCACAAGTGGCCAAGTGGCCCCGCCCACCCAGGCCATAACAGCAGTGACAGGAGTTCCTGTCGTGGCTCAGTGGTTAACGAATCCAACTAGGAACCATGAGGTTGTGGGTTCAATCCCTGGCCTTACTCAGTGGGTTAAGGATCCGGCGTTGCCGTGAGCGGTGGTGTAGGTTGCAGACACGGCTGGGATCCCGTGTTGCTGTGGCTGTGGTATAGGCTGGTGGCTGCACCTCCGATTCCACCCCTAGCCTGGGAACTTCCATATGCTGCGGGAAGAGGCCCTAGAAAAGGCAAAAAGACACACAAAAATAATAATTAATTAATTAATTTTAAAAAAGAGAGAGAAAGAAAAAAACATCCACACCACAACCCTGCGTTGTGATAATCAAGTGAGATCAAGCCCACAAAAGTGCTGTGGCGATGGTAAATCAATGCGAACCTGCCATTGTTTCTCAAGTGCATTCCTGCTCCGGAAGAGAAGAGGCTCTTTTCAAATGCTTCCTGCTCTGTGGTCAAAACTATCCTCTCCAATCTGTGGGAATCAGGTCAGCCTGAAGGGGGGTGCAGGTGGTCCAGACGTCTGAGTAATAAGGGTAACGATCTGGATCAGAACCAACTCAAGCGAAGTCGTCGGACGTGGACGAGGTGCACAGACTGGAAACTCCTGAGGGGATTCTGAGGGAAACCCCGCAGAAGAGCCCTGGGCCAGGCTTGCAGAACTCACAGCCCCCTCAGCCTAGGACAGAGGTTCTCCGACCTGCCTGGTGACCCGCATCGCCTGGGGTACCTGCTGAAATACAAATTCCCATACTCCATCTCAGACGCCCTAAATCAAATCCTAGGGGAACAGGCCTAGAAAGTAGATGAATCTTATCATCGGACACTGGGAAACACTGCGCAAGTCTCTCAAATGTTTGATGTGTATAAGAATTAACCAAGAACCTAGGAGTTCCCGTTGTGGTGCAGTGGAAATGAATCCGACTAGGAACCATGAGGATATGGGTTCGATCCCTGGCCTTGCTCAGTGGGTTAAGGACCTGGTGTTGCTGTGAGCTGTGGTGTAGGTTGCAGATGTGGCTCGGATCCTGAGTTGCTGGGGCTGTGGTGTAGGCCAGCACCTGTGGCTCCAATTCGATCCCCAGCCTGGGAACCTCTCTATGCCACAGGTGCGGCCCTAAAAAGCAAAAAAAAAGGGCCTGTTATGGCTTAGTGGGTTAAGAACCTGACAGAGCCTCTGTGAGGATGTGGGTGTGATCCCTGGCTTTGTTCAGTGGGTTAAGAATTCAGTGTTGCTGCAGGCTGTGGCATGGGTTGCAGCTGTAGCTCCAACATGACCCCGGGTCCAGGAACTTCCATATGCCAAAAATGAGGCCATAAAAAGAAAAACGAATTAACCAAGAGCCTTGGTTTGATTTTGTTTTTGAAGTATAGTCGATTTATGATGCTGTGTTTGTTTCTGGTGTATGGCAAAGTGATTTGGAGGCCTGACTAATTCTGAGAAGGGACAGCCCTGAGCTGTTTCAAGTCTTGGCAGCAACAGGTGTAAGTGGGGCATGTGGCTTGAGGTGCTGAGGCCAGCATCCAGGGAGCTGCATCCCTAGGGCTGCTTCCTCAGACCCTACGCCCTTTAAGCTGTGAGTCGACTCACATGCCACTGTCCCCAGGAAGAGCTCTCCCACCCCATCTACACAGGCCCACTGACTGTCACCACGGGCGGGAAGCTGGGCGGGTTTCCTTCGGTAGCCATGCTCTTGGCCCTTCCCACCGCCGTCTTGGACCCCAGGCCCCTGCAGGCTGCAGGTTCTTCCCCAGGGTCCATGAGACTGAGTGCCTCTCAGGGCACACGTCACAGTCCTCGGTTGAGTGCATGTGTATCCCTGAACAAGGAGCCATCGGTTATAGAAAATGTGAAAGAGGCATGTACTTTTCCCCCCAAGTTCCTGTTACCACACAAGCTAGAATGTCTGCCTTCTTCACAGTATGGAAGAAAAGGCTGCTAATTTCTTGTTACCTTTCACTGGCTTTTCCTGAAGTGACAGAGAGTTTATCAGTGTGGGAAGGGGGGTTGCTCTTCATGAGCCTCTACCTTGAGTTGGAGGCAGTTACCCAATGGAGAATTTTATCCCCATCACTCTGTGTCCTAGAGAGTCTGAAGCTTCCTTCTTTGATGGTAAGAATCTTAAAGTATGGATTCAGAAAGCAGTAGGTTAAAGCTTCCTCAAAAATACAAGAAGGGCTGGGAATTCCCTGTTTGTTCCTAAAAGATGAAGGGGGAAGCTTATTTCTGCACTCCTACCTCCCACCTGCTTTAACATCTCACTAGAAAACCCCATCAACTAAAAGTGTTGTGACCAACATAGCTGAGGAATCCCTGAGCATGGGGACTGGTCCTTCCTAAGACCCTGGTGGGCAGACTCACCTATTGACTGACAGGTTGACTGACCAACTGGAGAGGTTTTCTTCTTTTTTTTTTATCTGCCCACAGCATGTAGAATTTCCCTGGCCTGGGATCAAACCCATGCCACAGTAGCCACCCAAACTGCTGCAGTGACAACGCTGGATTTTTTTTTTTTTTTTTTTTTTTTTTTGGTCTTTTTGCTATTTCTTTGGGCCGCTCCTGCGGCATATGGAGGTTCCCAGGCTAGGGGTCCAATCAGAGCTGTAGCTACCGGCCTACTCCAGAGCCACAGCAACGCGGGATCCGAGCTGCGTCTGCAACCTACATCACAGCTCACAGCAACGCCGGACTTTAACTCACTGAGCAAGGGCAGGGACCGAACCCACAACCTCATGGTTCCTAGCCGGATTCGTTAACCACTGCGCCATGATGGGAACTCCCTGGAGAGGTTTTCAACTGAACACACTTATATTGGCTCCTACCATTCATTTGCCACAGTCGCCAACTAAAGAGAATTTTTTTTTTAAATGAATGATAAAATCTGCAGACTGCACATGGCCATCTACTTTCTTTCCTTCTCAAAACGCTACTAAAAATGCCAATAAAGAGAGGATTTGCTTAGGGCATAAATCTAAAAGCCTGGGGGTCCATGAGAGGAGGCCCTCAGAGCAAAACTGCCAAAAATGGAAAATACATGAATGTATGCCCTAAGCCAGAAAGCTGAGAACCAGTTTGATTTGCACCAAGAAATTCTCAAAAGATTTAGAAATTAACATCAAAAGGCACCTCTAGAAGAAGGAGCTGAACAGAGTGGCTAAAATCCACAGAATTGAGTGAAAATCTACAGCCTCCCCCAAAGCGCCTTGCAGGACTGTCATGTTATACAATTTGCTGTTTTTCTAACAAACTGTATAAATGTCTTTGACCCTTTAAACTATATGTATTTACTACTTTTTTTTCTTTCTTTTTTTTTTTTTTTTTTGTAATTTTCCTTTGCTGCAGCTCCTGGCCTACACCACAGCCACAGCCAACGCCTGTGGCAACGTCGGATGCTTAACACACTGAGCAAGGCCAGGGATTGAACCCACATCCACATGGAGACTAGCTGGATCTTAACCTGCTGAGCCACAGCAGGAGCTCCTACTATTTTTTTTTTTTTTTATTGATGAAAGAAGGGAAGGAAGGGGGTCAGAGAGCTTCTCCTTTGCTGAACACATTGATTAATTTTCCTCTCTTCCTCTGCCCTCTGCATATGGCCTTTTTAAACCCAGCACACACACTACGAGCTCAAGATCCCAAACAAATGGCTGCAGTATGAGAAGGGTTGGAGTCTGTGGGAACTATTGGGTAGCTTGGCTTCAGTTTAAAGCATGCTGTAGACAGGTCCATCCAGGCACTCCCCATCTCCCTGCTTTCTGCCAGGTCATGGCCCGAGCTGCAAGTCCTGACCCTCAAGGCTACTGTCCCACTGGCCATCACAGCTGACTTCCATGCCTCCATCCAAGGCTGAGGTCGTACCTTTAGCTCCAACTTGGTCCTGTAGGAGAAGACACTTTCTCTCCCTGACCCAGTTCTCCTTGTTGAAACTGAAGCCCTCCAAGTCGCATTCCTCACCATTACCTGCTGGAAGCCCATTTTTTTCTTTCTTTTTTTTTTTTTATCCATGGCAGATGTAAGTTTCCAGGCTAGAGATTGAATCGGAGCTGCAGCTGCTGGCCTACGCCACAGCCACAGCAAGGTTAGATCCCAGCTGCGTCTGCAACCTACACCCGAAATGCCGGATCCTTAACCCACTGATCGAGCCTAGGGATCGAACCCGCATCCTCATGGATCCTAGTCAGGCTCATTACCACTGAGCCACGATGGGAACTCTCCATTTTTTTCTCAGTCATTTCCACTTGCTCTTATCAAGGCTCCTCTGGCCTGGAGTCACCCCATGTCTCCATTGTCAGAGGGCTCACTCTGGATTAAATACACGCTCATCCTTTCTAGGCATTTTTCTTGCTGCAAAATGGCTTCTTCCCAGTTCTGCCTCAGGCCAGCCCTAGCAAGCCAGGTTCTGTCTAAGGCTCCTCTGCTCCCAAACCCTCAAATCTCTCCATTTGCACGATAAAGACAAGGATCTGGCTCTGAGAAGCCTGGTGGACTAAACGCAGGATTCTTTAAACTCTTAGGATCCTGTCTCATTTACATTTTCATGCATAAACCTCAGGCGCCTGCCAGAACTCCAGTTGCTGTCTTTGGGAGAAAGATTTCTAAGCAGGTTTTAGAAGCAGAGTTACCTGAAATAGAAACTTCATGGTCATTTTGTTTCTAGGGACTCTCATGTCTCCAGATGCTTCTCCCTGGGAAACCCTGGATCCTAGTCTCATAGCTGGGACTCTACACCCTGCTGGAGCACCTATAAGACATGTTAAAGATAACTAATCCACACCTATTTTTCATATTCTTTTTTTTTTAAGGGCCACACCTGTGGCATATGAAAGTTCCCAGGCTAGGGGGTCGAATCGGAGCTACAGCAGCCGGCCTACACCACAGCCACAGCAACGCCAGATCTGAGCCACATCTGCAACCTACACCACAGCACACAGCAACGCCAGATCCTTAACCCACTGACCGGGGCCAGGGGTGGAACCTGCAACCTCATGGATGCTGGTCAGGTTTGTTAACCACTGAGCCACGACGGGAACTCCTATTTTTCATCTTCTTAGTCCTGGAGCAGCCTACAGGAAATGGTTGCCAGAAGCATATGCAGTCATTAATCCTATGCTCTGAGGCACTGAATCCTGATAGTGTGACCTTAAGCAAGTTACCTCACTTCTCAGTTTGCCCATCGGGGGACAGTCATAGTATTTGTCTCACCCATTTGTTTATTAGCTAATACATGTGTGTACTTAGAATGGCGCCTGGAACACAGTAAATCCTCAAGAAATACTAATATCATTCGTCCATCCTGCCCTTCTAGGGGGACCCAGAACCCCCAGTTCCCCACTCTCTCCTCTGCTGGGCCCACTGCTGCTGTGATTCCTACCAGCACCCCTGGACTGTGAACTCCTGAGGACAAGAGCTGTATCTTTTTTTCTTTTCTTTTTTTTTTTTTTTTTTTTGGCTTTTTGTCCTTTTTTAGGGCCATACCCATGGCATACAGAGGTTCCCAGCCTTGGGGTCTAATCGGAGCTGTAGCTGCCGGCCTACACCACAGCCACAGTGCTTGATCTGAGCTGTGTCTGTGACCTACACCGCAGCTCAGGGCAATGCCAAATGCTTAACCCACTGAGCGAGGCCAGGGATCGAACCCGCAAACTCATGGTTCCTAGTCAGATTCGTTTCCACTGCACCACGACCGGAACTCCAAGAGCTGTATCTTAATCGTCTTTATGATCTTCAGTATCTGGTAGGGAGCTTGACATTTTATAAGAGTGCAAGAGCTGTTTGTGGAGTTAATATCTTTCAGAGGAGACAGAAGAGCACGCAGTTCTGAACCAAGCAGCAGAAGACTTAATGACCTTGATTTTCAGAGAACCCAAAGGAGGGTGGCCCTCTGGCCACATCCCTGTGGCACCTGAGACATTTTCTTAGATGCCTTGGACTTCCCTCCTGTCTTTACGGAGGAGAAGTGAAACATCTGCAGGGAAGGGGGTGCTGGAAGCAGAAGGGAGGGAGGGTGAGTCCATGGAGTGGCTGATCTCAACCATCAAGGCAGCCGGTTCCATTGCCTTGTGTTCTGTGACCTTTTCACAATATCCTTTTCCAAGACTTTCCCAGCAAGAGTCCCCTGCCGCCCCTAAACTTCCCTTAGCATTGTTGAACCGCCTGGGGAGTCTGTTGACCGCAGAGTTTTGTTTACAAACACTATGGTAACCCCAGGAGCTCTGGCAAATCTGAACTAGCTTGCCAGCAAATAAGGCACAAAGCTGGAACCATCAAAGCCCTCTGGGCTCCCAGGCTTACTGATAGGGTTTTCAAGACATCTGTTTTATGTTCCTGAGCAAGCATTACACCATGCTTTTCAGGGCATTTTTCTCCTTCAAAGGTCTCATGGCCCCGTCTTAAGGAACATTTGAAAAACCCATTCTTCTTACCAGTAACTGCATTACAGTTTAGCGCCAGAGCTTCACTGACAGGATTCTCGACTTTTTTTTTTGGATGCTCTGATTTTAAGGGAACAATGCACCAAAGGTGATTTTTCATTGTGCCTCTATCTCCTTCCCTTTATCTGTGTAGTTTGTTCGCATATCCTCAGATAAGAATTCAAGCGTAGGGCGTTCCCATTGTGGCTTAGCAGGTTAAGAACCTGACTAGTCTCCATGAGGATGTGGCTTCAATCCCTGGACTCACTCAGTGGGTTAAGGATCCATAGGTTGCAGATGCAGCTCAGATCTAGCATTGCTGTGGCTGTGGCATAGGCCAGCAAATGCAGCTCCGATTCAACTCCTAGCCTGAGAACTTCCTTATGCCACAGGGGCAGCCTTAAAAAGAAAAAAAAAAAAAAAAAGAACTCACATATAAAGAGTTTTCAGGTGACCCCCAAACCTTGGAAGAAGAGAAGGAAAGAGGAGAAGACAGCAAATGAACAGTGAATGATAGAGCCATTTCTATGGTGAATAACTGAAGTTCAGACCCATTTGGGAACAAGGAGTCAGAACACACACCAGGAAGTTACCACAACCCAAGGGTGAGGGAGCTGAAGGATTTATACCCCAACTTTCATTAGTTCTTAGCTGAGGACTATTGCAATGGGAAGGCCAGAGGGGTTACGTACAGGGTGCCATGAAAACTCCTATATCCCCCCTTTGGCCTTATGCAAGTTGGGGGATTGTGCCTTTTGTACACATGGATTTTTGGTTTTTCTTATCCAAGGCAGAATGACCATTGGTGACAGGCACATGAGACTTTTCCTTGGCAGAAGTTCCTTTCCCACTACCTGTGGATCCCATCTGACTGTCTGTGTAGCACCCAGGTGGGACTAGAAAGATGATTAGGTCTTGCAAGTTCCCTCCACCACATATTTCTACCTTTTGTTTCAAAGCTCTTTAAATAATTGGAGTTCCCGTCATGGCTCAATGGTTAATGAATCTGACTAGGAACCATGAGGTTGCGGGTTCGATCCCTGCCCTTGCTCAGTGGGTTAAGGATCCGGCGTTGCCGTGAGCTGTGGTGTAGGTTGCAGACGTGGCTCGGATCCCACGTTGCTGTGGCTCTGGCGTAGGCTGGCGGCTGCAGCTCCGATTGGACCCCTAGCCTGGGAATCTCCATATGCCATGGGAGCAGCCCAAGAAATGGCCAAAAAAAAAAAAAAAAAAAAAAGCTCTTTAAATAGTTGATTGTGACTATCTTGGCTGGCCACATCTTGGCTTCTCCCATTTGAATGTCCCCCAGATCCCTTCTAAATATAGTACAGTGACACCACCTGGTGTTTGCACATTGCTTTACTTGCTCAGGAATCACGGAACATGGTCACATCAGAGTTGCCATTCAGCGTGAGACCTCCCATGTCTCCCGCACTCTGCATCTCTGCACTTTCATCAGTTTGGAAGTAAATTCCTTATTCCTTGTTGGAATAAGGAAGCATGGTCAAAGTGCCTGCAGCTTAGGTAAATGTATCCTGTTTTACTGTCCAAAACTGTGAAGGACCTGATATTTTACCCTCCTTGCAGGCAAGCAAGGTAGCCTGCCACAGCTTCATGAATGCTGGCAGAAGACACAAGATTCCTGGGTCAGAGACAAAGGATTTTCTTACTCATGGCACAGCAAAGAGCAGAAACAACAGATTACTTGAGGCCAGTTCCCCAAGCCCAAAGTCCCACATGCAATGGATTCCTTTACAGGAAAAGTTACGTAACCTGAATCTTTTGTAATGACCAATGAGCAAACCTGCCTAGCCTCGGCTCCAGGGGGAGAAAATCTTTTTTATATCAAACGGTAAGCAAACTTGTCTTCTGCTCTAGAAGTAAATTCTATCCCTATCTTCCAAGCTGTTCGCTATGTAGACATCTGAGAAGTTAGTCAAAAACAAAGGTCAGTTAGTTCTCTGCTCATAAAACCTGCAGAAACATGAAAATTGGGTAACTCTCTCTCAACATTTACATAATAGGTAGATAAACATAGGTGAGAACATTAATTTCTATAGACAGGACTCCAATTTCCAAATGACGTCCATTCTCATTTCATAGGTGCCTCATTTGCATTTTGGGAAATAGTATCTTTTAATTTTGCTCACACCACCCTCTGTCCCTTAATGAAGGAAATATACCAACACTTAAAATATAATAGTGGAGAGCCTTCTTAAATAAACACTGATTTGGGGGGGGGGTTAGGTATTTTTAGGGCATATGGAAGTTCCCAGGCTAGGGGTCGAATTCCAGTTCCAGTTGCTGGCCTACACCACAGCCACAGCAATGCCAGATCCGAGTCATGTCTTCAACCTACACCACAGCTCACGGCAACACCGGATCCTTAACCCACTGAGTGAAGCCAAGGATGGAACCTGTGTCATGGAGGCAAGTCAGATTCATTTCTACTGAGCTATGACAGGAACTCCTGAGGTTTTTTTTAATTAAATGAAAGATTATAAAACATCCACTGTGAGCTAAGATAAAGTGACAACTTCCCACCTGAAACAACTAAAAACCCCAGACAAAATACATGAAACAACAGTTTTCAGGACATTGACCAAGGACAACAAACAAGGAAAGATGAGAAACAAATGAAGTGTGTCCTCTAATTTTCACAGCTTACTGCCTAGAAAAAGTTTCCCGAATGTGGAACAGGAATGAAAAATTAAGGTGGAGCCAGCATTGTCCCCAAGTTGAAGAGACAGAGCTGAGAGTCTAAGGAAACCAAATGGTGGAGATTACAGTGGGGAGTATTGCCAAGAACAAGGCTTCTTAGAGAGGTCCTGGGATCAGCAGGTGGCCCACCACGTCTTCAGTGGAGTAGTGAGCAGTAGGTGTGTGTGAGGAAATGACTCAAGACAAGAGGGAAGTTCCCACCGTGGTGCAGCAGAAATGAATCCGACTAGGAACCATGAGATTGCGGGTTCGATCCCTGGCCTCCCTCAGTGGGTTAAGGATATGATGTTGCCATGAGCTGTGGTGTAGGTTGAAGACATGACTCGGATCTGGCATTGCTGTGGCTGTGGTGTAGGCCAGCAGCTGTAGCTCTGATTCAACCCCTAGCCTGTGAACCTCCATATGCCATGGTATGGCCCTAAAATGACCAAAAAAAAGTCCAAGTATAAGAAACACAAAGAACACTAACTAAAGCAATTCATAATGAGACTGCATGAAACCAGTGATAAGATCTTAAAAACATGTAGGAAAGCCATTGTATGACTTTTGTGGCCTATTAATGAGGTCATTAGGTACAAAAAAACAAAGATAAGAATTATAGCGGTCTTCTAGTGAGAAGCATGCAAGTCAAAACGATCTAGGGCAACATATTCAAAGGCTGAAATAGAATTCCATACCCAGCAAAAATATCTTTTTCAAAAATGTAAAATAAAGATTATTTTCAGAGTTAGAAAAGCTGAAAGAGTATAATACCAGCAGAACTTCACTATAAGAAATAGCAAGTGAAGTAATTCAAACAGGTGGAAAATTGTACCAGATGGAAATTTCAATATATATGTGGAAATAAAGAACATCAGAGTGTTAACTATGTAAATATAAGTACATGCTTTTCCTTATTATTTAAGTCTCTTTGAGTGATCATTGACTTTAAAGAAAAAAAATGTGTTGTGATGTTTATATTGCATATAAAAGTAAAATATAGAATAATAGCACAAAGATTAGAAGAAAGAAATGAAAATATTCTAATACTGATATGAAGTGGTATAATATCACATGAATGTTGGAGTTTCCTGGTGGCTGAGCAGGTTAAGGACCCAGTGCTATCACTGCTGTGGCTTGGCTTACTACTGTATTACGGGATTGATCCCTGGCCCGAGGACCCACTGCACGTGTGGGCTAGGCACGTGAATATATACTATGATAAGCAACCACTACAAAATACAACAGAGTTCTAACTAATTACCCAAAACTGGAAATACAATAGAATCATAAAAAGGTACTTAATCCAAATGTAGTAGTTTGCATCTACCAACATGGGTCACTCTGCTGTACAGTAGAAATCGAAACGACACTGTAAATCAACTACATCCTAATTTAAAAAAAAATTTTTTTTAATGTACTTAATCCAAAAGAAGGGCATGCTCTGGTCTGAAGTTATTCCCCCCAAATTCCTATGTTGAAATCCTGCCAATCCCAGTTGGTGGTACAGGGATGTGGGGCCTTTGGGAGGTGATCCGTTTACAAGGCCAGAGCCCTTATGAATGGGCTTCATGCTCTTATTAGAGAAACTGCAGTGATATCCCCATCCACTTCCCCTGTGTGAGGATACAGCAAGAAGTCTGCAAATGGGAAGAGGGCCTTCACCCAACCATCCAGGCACTCTGATTTCAGACTTCCAGCCTCCAGGACTGGGAGGTAAAATTGTATTGTCTTAAGCCAGTAGCTTTGTGGTAATTTGTTACAGCAGCAATAGGAAATGAATCAAAATAAAGCTCGTGTAGCTATTTGAATATCCAACAGTTTCGGCGTAAAGACCATTGCAAGGATAGGGAAGCTCATTACATAATGATGAAGAAGGCAGTTCTTCTAGAGGATGCGACAGCTCCAAAAATGTATGTACCTGACAACAGAGCTTCAAAAGTGCATGAAACAAAAAACAATAGGACTTCAAGGAAAAATGAACCAAATCCATAGTTATAGCTTCAGATTTCAATGTCTACCTCTCAATAATTGATAGGAAAAGGAAACAGAAAAATCAGTTAAAAGATAGACATCTTGAACAACACTTACCTGTCAGCTTGACTTAACTGATATTTCCACAACAATCTATACAGAAGAATGGACATTATTTCCAAATGCTATGGAACATAGACCATCATCTGAACCCAGATGAACTGCAAAATAATTATGCTGAGTGAAAGAAGCCAGACCAAAATATAGTAGATATGTATGATTTATATACATTTCTAGAAGACAAAAATCTATTATGAGAGAAAGCAGACCCACGGTTGTCTGGGGAGCGAGGTGAGTGGTGTGAAGGGTGGGCAGGAGGACGGGGGAGGGATGAATTGCGAAAGAGCAAGAAGAAATTTTCGGAGGTGATGAATATTTACCCTTTATCTTTTGTGTGTGTGTGTCTTTTTGCTATTTCTTGGGCCGCTCCTGTGGCATATGGAGGTTCCCAGGCTAGGGGTGCAGTCAGAGCTGTAGCCACCAGCCTACAGCAGAGCCACAGCAACGCAGGATCCAAGCCACATCTGCAACCTACACCACAGCTCACCGCAACGCCAGATCCTTAACCCACTGAGCAAGGCCAGGGATCGAACCCGCAACCTCATGGTTCCTAGTCAGATTCGTTAACCACTGCGCCACGACGGGAACTCCATTTACTCTTTATCTTGATGGTAGTGATGATTCCATGGGCTTATACATATGCCTAGACTTTAAATACATGGCAGTTTATTTTATGTCATTTGATAAACCAGCCGTCAATAAATTTTTTTCAATTTGAAGGCTTTGTTCTCAAACCCTCAACACAATCTACCTTTTTTTTTTAAGAGCTGTGCAGTTTTTTGGAGTTCCCGTTGTGCTCAGTGGTTAGCGAGTCTGACTAGGAACTATGAGGTTGTGGGTTCGATCCCTGGTCCCGCTCAGTGGGTTAAGGATCAGGCGTTGCCATGAGCTGCAGGTCAAAGATGTGGCTCGGATCCCATGTGGCTGTGGCTCTGGCATAGGCCAGCAGCTACAGCTCTGATTAGACCCCTGGCCTGGGAACCTCCATATGCCTTGCTAGAAAAGGCAAAAGGACACAAAAAATAAAAATAAAAAAATAAAAAAATAAACAAGCATTAAAAAAAAAAAATAAGAGCTGTGCAGTTTTATTTTTTGTTTTCATTTATTTATTTTCTCTTCTTAGGGCCACACCTGCAGCACATGAAGGGTCCCAGGCTAGGGGTCGAATCGGAGCAGCAGCTGTGGGCCTACGCCACAGCCGGAGCGACGCAGGATCCAAGCCACATCTGTGGCAATGTCAGATCCTTAACCCACTGAGCCAGGCCAGGGATGGAACCCGAATCCTCATGGACACTGTGTCAGGTTCTTAACCTGCTGAGCCACAACGGGATTTCAAGTTTGAACTTGAAAGACCATCCAGTTACATTAAAACAAGACCCACAGGGAACAAGGAGACCCATGCCTCTGTGGGCACATTTACCCTGAAGAGGAGTAACAGGGAGGGAAGATGGAACGGAGGAGGCAGAGAGCAAAGGCAGAGCCTTGTCGGAGCTACCAAAGTGCTACCAACACAAAACCTGCTTCACTTGCCCGCCGTCTCCCCAGGCACTACGCCGAGTACAAAGTAAGTGAGATCCATTTTCTTTACTCCTGGCCTGACAGCTATTCTCTGGCCCTGAAGCAGAAGAGCGTGTTCCAGCTAGCTTGCTAGTTACACCATCCTGGCCGGGCCACACGCTCAGCGAGCTCCATTCCAAGTCCCTGCGTCCTGGCTAAGCCCCCAAGGGCATTGCTTGGAGCTTGCTATAGGCAGGCCAAAGGTTTGCATTTTTGTAGCTGGGGGACTTTACGACGGAGGGGCTCAGTCCAGGCGGCTGGAACACACAGGGAAGGTTTTGTTTGATCTATTAAGGCGATTGAGATGTTGTAACTCATTTGCAACCGATTTGATTTTATTCCAAAAGTATTTCCCTCCAGCCTAGACTTGGCTTAGGTGTCCTGGAAATCAGAAGAGCTGCATGTGGGTACAAAGTAATGAGGTCCGCAGGGTGACAGGAAAAGAACTCGAAGTCTCCTTGCATAGGAATATTTTAATTACTGTAGAAGTCACGCCTCCCTCCATCCGCTGGTGAGCCAGTGGCATTTCCTTCCACGGGGGCGGGGAACGGAGCTGCAGGGAATGCTGCTGGGGCTCTCAGAAATGCCACCACGGTTGCCATTGGCAATCCTTTCTTGTGCAATGCCCTTTCTCAGGAAGATGAATACGAGCTGTACGTACCCAGCGTCAATCAAACACTCGGCAACCACCGGTCTCATTAAGCAGAAACTGAAAGGCCCCCGGGGAAAGAAATAAATGCCCCTGACTCTGGGGTTCAGGGGAGAAGGGAGGAAGGGAGAGAAACTTCCTGCACTGTGAGGACCACTTCCAGGCAGAAAACCTGAAGTCCAGTGCAGAACATTGTTCTCCCTCCCGAGGGCAAAGCCCATTTTAAATTCCATCTCTTTGTCGCCCTGTTTCATCAGTAAAACCCCTCATTTGGGAGCCGCAGGCAGAAGGACTTAACCGCGGGCAAAGGTCTCCAGTGCTGGACAGGACAGCACTTGTGTCTCTTAGAACAGAAGATGCATCTGTGGAAAGGATGGGGCACCCGGGGTCTTCTAACCTAGATCTGCCTCGTAGGGGAGAGAAAATCATTTTCCCCCCACCCTTCCGAGTTCCTAGCTGAGACCTCGGTCATAAAAGACAGATGAGGAGTTCCCGTCCATAGCTCAGTGGTTAATGAATCCGACTAGGAACCATGAGGTTGAGGGTTTGATCCCTGGCCTTGCTCAGTGGGTTAAGGATCCAGCATTGCCGTGAGCTGGGGTGTAGGTTGCAGATGTGGCTCCGATCCTGCGTTGCCGTGGCTGTGGAGTAGGCCGGCGGCTACAGCTCCGATTGGACCCCTAGCCGGGGAACCTCTATATGCCGCGGGTGCAGCCCTAAAAAGACAAAAAGACCAAAAAAATAAATAAATAAAAATAAAAAAATAAAAGACAGATGAACAAGAGAAAAACAAACAGAAGTTTATTGACATGTATACTCGTGAACTCAGGGGAGACACCGGGGAAAAAAGGAGTAACTCAAAGAGGTGGCTTTAGAACTCAGGATAAAGTCCTGTCTTGACAGGGAACAGAGAGAGGGATGTAGGCCTCCCAGGGGAGAGGCAATGATTTGGGTAAAAGATGAATGGGCTTTTAGGAGAATAGGTGAGAGGTATGAGAGTTTATGACAAAGGGTTTCTGGGAGGCCTGCCGATTTTAAGGCTCCTCTCCTGGGATAAAAGTCAATCTTCCTCTGGTTGATGGAAACTCCGTGGGAGGGGATTGAGTTCCTTTTTTTTTTTTTTTTTTTTTTGGTCTTTGTGCTATTTCTTAGGCCGCTCCCACGGCATATGGAGATTCCCAGGCTAGGGGTCTAATCGGAGCCCTAGCCAGCGGCCTACGCCAGAGCCACAGCAACGCGGGATCCGAGCCACGTCTGCAACCTACACCACAGCTCACGGCAACACCGGATCGTTAACCCACTGAGCAAGGCCAGGGATCAAACTTGCAACCTCATGGTTCCCGGTCGGATTCGTTAACCACTGCGCCACGATGGGAACTCCTTTTTTTTTTTTTGGTTGAGTTCCTTTTGAAGGATCTGTCTTCCAGCCCATAAGGGGAGACTGGGGAAAGCCTCTTCCTACATTCACCGTTTTTCAGAAGCCTCTGGCTCAAGATAATCTATATACCAAAGGGGCATATTTGGGGGTGGCCTGTCCTGACTTCCCACAGTCATATTTGGAGGTGTCACATTCTGCTCCCCTTTGGCTTTGAATGAATTGTGAAACCTCACGCCACTCCCTTTACCTCCCTGGCTGTGTTTCTGCATCTGCAGAATAAGAAGATCGCACTTTGGTTTTCGAGCTTTAAGTAAAGACTTAATAAAATCCACTCTGGCTGTTCTCTGGAACTCTGAGGTCTTAGGAAATCAGTAAGAATTCAGCAGAAAATAAAAGTTGGTTCGCTGAAGAAAGCCATTCTACTTCAATTTGGTTTTACTGCATTTTACCTTCCGTGTACTATTCTTGGCACCTCCTGACAAACGAAACAATCGGTCTGAATTTCAAGAAGCCAAAGTTGTAAGGGCAGGAATGATTTAATAAGAAAAACTTCTCTTGGCCCTTTGTCCAAAAAACTCCTTTCTGCATACAGAGATCAGGCCACCTCTGAGTTTTCAGCAGACTCTTAGTAGAAAGAAAGAAATTCTTATTTTGAATATTCCATGCAGCACTCAGGACTTGGTCCTACACAGTTTGTCTTAACATTTATCATTCTTGGAGTTCCCGTCGTGGCGCAGTGGTTAACGAATCCGACTAGGAACCATGAGGTTGCGGGTTCGGTCCTTGCCCTTGCTCAGTGGGTTCACGATCCGGCGTTGCCGTGAGCTGTGGTGTAGGTTGCAGACGCGGCTCGGATCCCACGTTGCTGTGGCTCTGGCGTAGGCCAGTGGCTACAGCTCCGATTCAACCCCTAGCCTGGGAACCTCCATATGCCGCGGGAGCGGCCCAAGAAATAGTAACAACAACAACAACAACAAAAAAGACAAAAAAAAAAAAAAAACATTTATCATTCTTGCTTCAATGTATCTGGTCTTAATTCCTTGTAATAAAATAAGCCAAATGTAAAACGAAACCTCACTTATTCAGCATCATGGAGGGTCTATGAGTCAACATTCTTGGGAGAGGGGAGGGAATGGGATGGACAGAGAGTTTGGGGTTGGAAAATGCAAACTATTACATTTACAATGGACAAGCAATGAGGTCCTGCTATACAGCACAAGGAACTATATCAGGTCTCTTGGGACAGACCATGATAGAGGATAATATGAGAAAAAGAATGTATATATATATTTATGACTGGGTCACTATACTATACTGCAGAAATTGACACAACACTGTAAATCAATCATACTCTAATAAAAATAAAATTTTAAAAAAATTTCTCAAAAACATTCTAGGTTGTACACCACAGAAGCCACTGTAGCTAGTCCGAGCCAAAAAGGGGTGTCTTTCTTTTAGGATATCACTGTGGGAGGGGCTTTTCACCTGTGACCTGTGAGGGACCATATCCAAATTATAGCGCCAGACTTCTGCTGCTGCTCCCTGGGTAAACCAAGTCAGAAGAACATCAGCTAGCCTTTTCTTAATTTATTTTTCCATTTTTATTGAGAAATAACTGATACATAATATTTTCTAAGTTTAAGAGCACAACACACTGATTTGATAAATGTATATATAGTGAAATGATTATCGTAATAATCTTGGTTAACATTGGTCATCTCACATCTTACAGTTTTTCCTTATGATGAGAACATTTAAATCTACTCTCTTAGCCACATTCAAATAACCCATATAGTATTGTTCGCTAGTGTCATGATGCGGTATCTTACCTCCTCAGAATTAATTAATCTTATAAACTGGAAGTTTGACTATCTTCACTCAAATACACATTGAAGATGGAGGACAGTGTCCCATAAACCAGCATGACCTCAACTCCCAGGAACCTATGTCTGGAGCCAAGCAGCTGGTCCAGGATCATGGGACAGAAATATAAAACAGTGTCCCCGGTTTGGAACACTTTGTGGAAAATATCAAATGCATAGGGAGCCAATAGTGAGATAAAAGGGCAGCAACTGAGCTGCAACAGTCTCAAGAAAACTCTAGAAGACAAATTTGAGACAAGTACAGAGAGAGTCAAAGAGACATGCCCAAGTGCTATACAAAGGCAGAAACAAGATTCCAACACAGGCTGTTTTTGTCACTTACTAGTGGCCAAGTGTCCCCTATTGTTGTGTTGTTTTCTGAAAGTTATTACTTCTTAGGGAAAAAAAAAAATCAGACAATAGCATCATAAAGGAGAGGAGGAATGGAGCTTTTTAGAAGCAGTTTCTATGTGGTATTGAAGTTAAGTTGGTATCATCTCAAAGCAGATAGTTATAAGTTTAGGATGTTAAAATGTACTCACCAAGGTAATCATAAAGAAAATTGCTTTAAAAGATACACAAAAAAGGAGTTCCCATGATGGCTCAGTGTTTAACAAATCAGACTAGCATCCATGAGGACACAGGTTCTGGCATTGCCATGAGCTGTGGTGTAGGTTGCAGACTCAGCTTGGATCCTGTGTTGCTGTGGCTGTGGCATAGGCCAGCAGCTACAGCTCCAATTTGACCCCTAGCCTGGGAACTTCCATATGCTGTGAGTGTGGCCCTAAAAAAAAGAAAGAAAGAAAGAAAAAAAGATACACAAAAAAGAAATGAGAAAGGAATCAAAGCAGTTCAACTACAAAAAAATCAACTTAACACAAAAATAGGCAGCAATAGAGGAAAGAAGGAACAAAAAAGGTGTTAGACACATAGAAAACAAGTAGTAAAATGGCAGAAGTAATCCCTTCTTTATCAGTAATTACATTAAATGTGAATGGATTAAACTCTCGAATCAAAAGGCACAGATTGGCAGAATGGACAAAAATAACATGACAACTATATTCTGTCTACAAGAGACTCATTTTTCAGTGCAAAGATGCAAAGAGGTTGAAAACAAAAGGATGAAAACAGATATTCAATGCAAACAGTAATCAAAGGAGAGCTGGGTGGCTATTCTTACATTAGACAAAGTAGACTTTAAATCAAAATTGTTACAAGAGACAAAGATGAACATTATATAATGATTTAAAAAGTCAATCTGCCAAGAAGATATTGTTATAAACATCCAGCCAAAACTATAATTCAAAAGGATATATGCAGCCATATGTTCATAGCAGCACTATTCACAATAGCCAAGACATGGAAACAACCTAAGTGTTCATTGACAGATGAATGGACTAAGAAGATGTGGTATGTATACACAACGAAATAATACTCGGCCATAAAAAAGAATGTCATTTGCAGCAACATGGATACAACTAGAGATTCTCATACAAAGTGAAGTAAATCAGAAGGAGGAAGACAAATACTATACTAATACTATACAAATACTATACTATACAATATATGAATACTATATAATATCACTTATATGTGGAATCTAAAATATGGTACAGGAGTTCTTGTTGTGACACAGCAGAAATGAATCCAAATAGTATCCATGAGGATGCTGGTTTGATCCCTGGCCTCACTCAGTGGGTTGGGGATCTGACATTGCCATGAGCTGTGGTATAGGTCACAGATGTGGCTTGGATCCCACATTGCTGTGGCTCTGGTCTAGGCCAGCAGCTATAGCTCTGATTCAACCCTCACCCTGTGAACTTCCATATGCCCGGGGTGTGGCCCTAAAAAGCATGCATGCATAAGTAAGTAAATAAATAAATAAATAAATATGGCACAAATGAACCTGTGTTAGAGTCTCATGATTTTCAGTGTTGATCACCTCCACTAGTCTATTAATTTTTTTTAGCCTGATAATCTATTGACGTGAGGTTCCTTAAATGGCCCAGCAAGAGGCATAACTAGGTGCAGTGGAACACTATTTGGGCCCCCTGGTAGAATTTCCACCCCCTCGCCACCAGGGACAGGATCTTTCATTCTGAAGACTGTAAAGTTTTAGGAAGAGAAAACAAAAATTTTCTAATTAGGACGGTGAGGGTGAGAGAAGTCAGCTCAACTTCCACCCATTGGTTCCACCCCTGAATTTTAATCAACAAAGACAAACCACTGTATTATAGTCTGTTGGAGACACAGCACTATGTAAGACACCTTTACCTTTAAATATGTTATTTTCCAAACAGGAACTTTATCTGTATCTTTAAGAGGGTATTCCAACTTTTTATCATGCAATAGCTTCCAGGTGATGCAATATTTCGTAGGACTAATGGATTCTATGGCCGTTGCCCATTGTTATACATCCTTTCGGTAAATACCAGGTCCCTTGATCCAAGGCAACATTAGGCAGAATGTTATAATGATAAGTCAGAAATTCTACTCAGTTAGTGGCACTGGCCCAAGATACTGTGGCAGAGATGGAAAAACTTAGAATACTAGAATACTACTTAGAATACTTAACAGTTTCAGGTAGGAAGAATTCTTTTCCTTCCTGCATAGAAGGATCTAATGTAATCAACTTGCCAGCGGATAACTGGTTAGTCTCCCTGAATGACAGTATCAAACCAAGGGCTTAGGAGTGTTTTCTGTGTTAACATGTTGGGCATAATTCAATGGCAATGGCTAGATCAGCCTTGATGAGAGAGAGCTCCTGTCATTGGACCCATACGGAGTCTCCATGCTTGACCATTGCTGCACTCTTCATGGACTCATTGTTTAAGCACAATGGTGCGGAGACAGAGACCAGCCAATCTCTAATGGCTGAGTTATCATGTCCACTTATTCAGTACATTCTCTATGGCTGATACTCTCTGATGAGCACGTATTCACTGACTCTCATCCTTTACCAGGGAAAGCTTTCCCCCAGGAGCATAATTTCACTTATTCTTCTGGAGTGTGCTTGCACACCATCAAGTAAACTCCCATGGTACCAAAGAAGGGCTTCAGGCAGTAAAGAGGAGCAATGTAGGTGCTTGAGAAGAGAAGCTGTCAGTGCCAGGAGCGGTCTGCAGCTTCAGGTGTACTCAGGTGAATGGAGATAATAGGGGATGAGGTATTAAAGGCATCTGCACAAACTGGGAAATGTGTCAAGGCTCACACTACAGTACAGAAAATAGAAGTTTAGGAGTTCCCATCGTGGCTCAGTGATTAACAGATCTGACTAACATCCATGAGGACACAGTTCAATCCCTGGCTTGCTCAATGGGTTAAAGGTCCAGCATTGCCATGAGCTGTGGTGTAGGTCACTGATGTGGCTCAGATCATGCATTGCTGTGGCTATGGCATAGGCCAGCAGCTACAGCTCCAATTCGACCCCTAGCCTGGGAAGCTCTATATGCTGAAGGTGAGGCCCTAAAAAGCAAAAAAAGAAGTTTGGACAAGAGCTTCCCAAACATAAACAAGATTAAAATAAATTAAGTAGAACATATACAGTTCCAATGAAAAGAAGATACAGGAAAATAAATGCAAAAAATAAATAAAAGACTAGGAGTGGGATAGAGCTCAAGAAACAGGAGCAGATTCTCTTAGAATGTGTACTATAGAAAACTTTAATTAAAATATTACCTCAGGAGTTCCCGTCGTGGCTCAGTGGTTAACAAATCCACCTAGGAACCATGAGGTTGTGGGTTTGATCCCTGGCCTTGCTCAGTGGGTTAGGGATCCGACTTGCCGTGAGCTGTGGTATAGGTTGCAATGCGGCTTAGATCCCACATTACTGTGGCTGTGGCATAGGCTGGCGGCTACAGCTCCAATTCGACCCCTAGCCTGGGAACCTCCATATGCCGCAGGTGCAGCCCTAGAAAATTAAAAAAAAATAAAGAATTCATCTTTCCTCTTCCAAAATTTTTTTTTTTTGGTCTTTTTGTCTTTTTGACATTGCCTGACATTGCCAGCCTCTTCCAAGCTGCATGGATATATTTTTCACACCTGTAAAATCACCAGAAATTTCTATTCCTTTGTAAATTATGACAAAATAAAGACTATGCTTTTTAGCATCTCTGTAACCTCAGCATCACTTCTTTTTTTTTTAATTTTTTTTTTCGTCTTTTTGCCTTTTTCTAGGGCCGCTCCTGAGGCTTATTGAGGTCCCCAGGCAAAGGGTCTAATCGGAGCTGTAGCCACTGGCCTATACCACAGCCACAGCAATGCCAGATCCTTAACCCACTGAGCAAGGCCAGGGATCAAATCCGAAATCTCCTGGTTCCTGGTCGGATTCGTTAATCACTGAGCCATGATAGGAACTCCTTTTTTTTTTTTTTTTTTTTTAATTTTTATTTATATATTTTGCTTTTTAGGCCTGCACCCAGCTGCATATGGAGGTTCCCAGGCTAGGGGTCTAATCAGAGCTACAGCTGCTAGCCTGCATCACAGCCACAGCAACATCAGGTACGAGCCACATCTGCAAACTATACCACAGCTCACGGCAACACCAGATCCTTAACCCACTGAGCAAGGCCAGGGATAGAACCCACAACCTCATGGTTCCTAGTCAGATTTGTTTCTGTTGTGCCATGACAGGAACCCAGGTTTTATTTTTTTTATTTATTCTTTTTATCTTTTTTTATTATTTTTATTTTTTTATTTTGTCATTTTTTTAAGGATCATTTCTTATCATTACTTTCTTCTTTAACTTTTCCTTTTTTTGTCTTTTCAGTTGAAGGAAATTTCCCAAAAAAATTTGCATAAAGTCTCTTTACGAATTAGAAGATTCTCCTTCTGCTTAAAGGATGGCTGAGGTGTGGCCATTGAGGAACATCTTGTCTTAACATTTTGAGAAGTAGAAATAGAATAGAATATGATTATTTTTATGCACATCAAAGAAAAGTGGTAGATTTTCTTTTTTTTTTTTTTTTTTATGGCTGCACCCGTGGCATATGGAGGTTACCAGGCTAGGGGTCCAATCAAAGCTACAGCTTCCAACCTACACCACAGCCACAGCAATGCCAGATCCAAGCCAAGTCTGCAACCTACACCACTGCTCATGGCAACCCCAGATCCTTAACTCACTGAGTGAGGCCAGGGATCGAACCCAAAACCTCATGGTTTCTAGTAGGATTCGTTTCTACTGCGCCATGATGGGGACTCCCCGAAAAGTGGTAGATTTTCTAAAGGATTCAAAGAAACAGAATTGATGTACCAAGATATGTAGCTATCTCAGTGGCCCAGCATCATTTGGAAATAAATTAGTTCACATTATAAACTTTCCAGATAACTGAAAATTCTCACTGCCAACCCAGTGGTTACCTTTTAGTATAATATAGGGATGAACTCGGTTCTTGTGATGTTGTAGGGTGACTTGCCCCTGCATTCAATAGCTTTATGCTCCTACACTTCTATAAAATTAGGACTGCCTTTTGTCACACTGTAAGCACTCCCTTTTTTTTTTCTGTCAGAGTCACCTCTTTTCAGCAGCACCTCCAAATTACATGTACTCTACCGTAGCATGGAAACCAGATGACCATGCTTGTTGAATTGTGCCTCAAATAAAAACCTAGGGAAATTCTGGATCGTGTCCCTTGACTGTCCATTTGCTATGGCTTTGGGAGGTCTCATACCTCTTGAAAACCATTCTTGCTTGGTAGGACTGCGTATAAAAAACATGTCCTTCATTCATTCAACAAACAATTATCATGTGTCTCCACACTCCATTTAGTATTCCAGACACCAGAGGGAACAGTAGTGAATAGAGCAGACATCCAGTCCTTTGCATGTATAGAGTTTATTTTTTTATTTTTTTTATTTTTTATTTTTTTGTCTTTTTGCTATTTCTTGGGCCGCTCCCACGGCATATGGAGGTTCCCAGGCTAGGGGTTGAATCGGAGCTGTAGCCACCGGCCTACGCCAGAGCCACAGCAACGCAGGATCTGAGCCACGTCTGCAACCTACACCACAGCTCATGGCAACGCCGGATCGTGAACCCACTGAGCAAGGGCAGGGACCGAACCCGCAACCTCATCGTTCCTAGTCGGATTCGTTAACCACTGCGCCACGACAGGAACTCCATACATAGAGTTTAGAATCTAGTTGGGCAAAAGGATATTATGAAGAAAGCTTCGAAAATAACATTAGAGCATGAAGCAGGGGAATTAATCTATACGGCTGACTCAGAATTCAAATTTCAAAAGGAAAGAAAAACAAAAAACAAAAATACTTCATTTCAAAAGGACAACTTACAGCCAAAAAACCATAATCGTCCCATTAGAGGTATGAGTCAGAGGCTCTTCAGGGAATGAACTCTTTATGGCAGTGGGGCCCTATTCTGGAAGCAGGTCCAGTCCCGTGCATGGCCTCACTTCCTGGGACTGCAGCAAAGGATCTGTCCCCAATCCCTTCCCATTCTTCCCATTCACCCATCCCCTCAGCTGCTCTTCAAGCTGAATCTGCACCAGCCCTTGTGCTGCAGGAGAAGGATGCGAATTCAGTAATTGAAGGAATTGAATTAGCATCCACATCTGGCTGCACCAGGCAGGAGAAAGGTACCATGACACGTGGCTTCTCCTCCAAGGTGTCTCACGGGTCAGCCACACAGCCTCACTCTCAAGAATGAATAGAAGGAAGAAACATGCAACCTGTAGCAACAGTTTCAAATTTGAAGACACCTACGAAAGAGAAGTGTGACCATTTTGATGAGATGAGTATTATGGTGGCTGGTAGAAACATCACGGTCTCAATTCCATTCAGGAAAATCTGAACCAGAGTTTCTATTCTTTCCTTACGGTTCCAACTTTGGTGCCAGAAAAATGAAAAGCCCTATTCTCCCCACCCCTGCATCTCCCTAAACTCCCACTTTGGGTTTGTTTGTGAAAAGAATATGAACAGTTGGCTGTCTCTAACCACTCTTGACAATAAGCAGGACAAGGGGCTAAATTATTTTAAAATGAAAAAACAAATTTTTTTTGAAAAACATTTAAAAAGCTAATGGTGGTTGCTAATGTGTTTCAACATGAGAGGCATGAAAAGGAACAGCCTCTCTGCTTCCTATCCAAGCAGGAACTCAAACTATCAAGTCCCTAACTGGGGCCCCTGGAGTAAGCAAGATGAGGTCACAGCTGACCACATGAGTGGACTTTATCCAAGAAAACTCTTTGAAGGTATCCCTTTTGGAGGCTGAACAGATTGTACCCTGAGGTTGAAGCAAACATAGATTAAAAAAAAAACCACTCGGGAAAAGCCATTGCACATGGCACAGAGATGATAAAATGCCTGCTGATTTCAGCTACTGACTGCAGGCTTCAGACCATTTTTCCTTAACTCATTCCTATGCTTACTCAAAACTCCAGAAACTTCTGTCTTGAAGAAGAGGCTGATAGGTGTCAAATGAGTTTGCTTAGCATGGAAAAGATACAAAGGCTTCCTAAGAACCCAGGAGTTGAAAATGTGTACGTAGTTAGACTCCAAGCTTCCCATCTATCAGAACAATCTTCCTAAAAAGTCACTTTCACCATCCAGTGCTCAGAAGCCTGCAGTGTCCCTCAAATGCCTTTATAAAGAGTCTTGCTGCCATGAGCCTTTTCCTGAACCTAAGCACTCTACTTGTTGGAGACCAGTTGTCACACTCGGCCACCAACGTGGACCTGACTAATTTCTCTTTGCTGGGTAGACGTGCTCATCCCAACTTACACCTCAAGGTGAACTTGAGTCCTGTCTTTTTCACGCAGCCCACCGCTCCCACACTTGCAAACGTGATTTCTACCCAGTTTTGCACAGATATCTTCACTGAAGGGAGGTGGGGACCTCTGAGCCCTAAGGAATGCCAAGGTTGTGTTGACTTAACAACCTGTGGAAAATGAGTTGCCTGAAAACCAGGATCCTGGGTAAAGGGACGGGAGGCGGGGGGGCAGCGGTACTTCTAGCTAATCTTCTTACCCTTCCTAGGATCTGAGGACATAGCGACCATTGAAGAGTCTAGGGCTACATGGAGGTCAGCAATCCGGCTCATCCTACCCTGAAAGAGGGGGTCTGTGGGTTCCTTCCCTTACCCATCTCCCCTGCACTGTCTGAAAAGTTCTCATAGACATGATGATAAAATGTCCACCTTTCCACCTGCATCTCCTTCCATCAGGGGTTCTAGCTTTGGCAGTATCTCTTACACCAACTTATATTTCTTATTTTATTTTATTTTTTTAAATTTATTTATTTATTTATTTATTTTTGTCTTTTTGCCATTTCTTGGGCTGCTCCCACGGCATATGGAGGTTCCCAAGCTAGGGGTCGAATCGGAGCTGTAGCCATCGGTCTATGCCAGAGCCATAGCAACACAGGATCCGAGCCGCGTCTGTGACCTACACCACAGCTCACGGCAACGCCGGATCGTTAACCCACTGAGCAAGGCCAGGGATCAAACCCACCACCTCATGGTTCCTAGTCGGATTCGTTAACCACTGCACCACGACGGGAACTCCTATTTCTTATTTTATTTTTTTTTTAGGGCCACCCCTGTGGCACCAGGAAGTTCCCAGGCTAGGGGTTGAGTCAGAGCTGCAGCTGCCAGCCTACGCCAGCCACAGCAACACCAGCTCCAAGGCTCATCCTCGACCTATGCCGAAACTTGCAGCAATGCTGAATCCTTAACCCACTGGGTGAGGCCAGGGATCAAACCCACATCGTCATGGATACACTTGGGTTCCTAACCCACTGAGCCACAACGGGAATTCCCACACCAACTTATATCCACTTCATACATATTTATGCTCCCAAGATCCCACCCTTGTTCTTCCCTGTACCTGGAGCATCCTTTTTCTCCTTTCCTACCTGGTAAATATCTCCCCAGCCTTCTTAGGTTTCAGATCAAATGTAACTCCTTTCTTCACCTTCTCTTTACTGAAACACTTAGACGATATTAATTACTCTCTCTTTCCTAGTCCCCAGGTATATGACTCTTCACTCTAAGAAATTAATGGTTGCGTGTAGTCAATTGTTTATACATATGTCACTCCCAGCCCCAGGGGAGAAAGATTGTCTTTTTTAATCCGTACGTCCCCAGCTCCTAACCTTGTGCCAAGGACATAGTAGATATCTGTTCTGTCAATAGGTGGGATTGGGGAGTTCCCATCATGGCACAGCAGAAAGGAATCCGACTAGGAATCATGAGATTGCAGGTTTGATCCCTGGCCTCAATCAGTGGGTTAAGGATCTGGCATTGCTGTGAGCTGTGGTATAGGTCGCAGACGCGGCTCGGATCCGGCGTTGCTGTGGCTGTGGTCTAGGCCGGCAGCTGTAGCTCCGATTAGACCCCTAGCCATGGAACCTCCATATCCTGCAGGTTTGGCCCTAAAAAAAGAAAGAAAAAAGTGGGATTGAATGTGAATAGCCTAGACGTTTTTGAAATGCACCCATGGGTACACCGTCCCATTTAGGAAGAAGTCTAGCCCAGGACAATATTCTGCTAGTTTTGATGCTTGCTAGGGACCCCCTCCAATTCTCCCATGTCAACTTCTTATTTCTTCTTCTGATCCCAGCTCTGATACTTGCTTCTGGTTACACTTACTCTGCAGGCCCCATTGCAAGCACACTTTCTCCAGCTTTAGTTTTTGGAACTCTTTCTACACAAATCTCAGTATGTGCCTGCTGTCTCTGAGCCTCAGTTTCCTTATCTGATTAAAGCCTACTTGTAGCATGTTGTATAAAGAAATGTGTGAATTACATAAATATAATATAAATGAGATGTGTGTCTTAAAAGTGTTTTGGGGAGATCCTGTTGTGGCTCAAGGGTAATGAACCCATCTAGTATCTATAAGGACTTGGGTTCTTCAATCCCTAGCCTTTTTGAATGGGTTAAGGAGCCGGCTTTGCTGTGAGCTGTGGTGTAGGTTGCAGATGCGGCTTGGATCCTGAGATGCTGTGACTGTGCCGTGGACCATCAACTGCAGCTCCGATTGGACCGCTAGCCTGGAAACCTCCATATGCCACAGGTGTAGCCCTGAAAAAAAAAAAAAAAAGAGGCAAAAAAAAAAAAAGTGTTCTATACTGAAATATCAAACACTAATGCAAATAAAATAAACTTGAATTGCATGTTTTGGGGTAAAATATATTTCTAATCAAAAATAAGGATGATACAAACCTCTCGTGGAATATGTATGAATGCAAAGGAGTCAGAAATGTATCAGTGAATGGCCGAATAAATCAAGAAAGAAGAAAGTTATAACAGTAGGAGTATGACTGAAAAAATATATTGGACTGAAAGGTTACTGAACATTACCAGTTGTCAAAAACAAAACCAAGAGTTCCCTCATGGCTCAGCAGGCTAAGGATCAAGTGCTGGCACTGCTATGGCTCAGGTTGAATCCCTGGCCCAGAATTTCCACATGCTGCAGGCACAGCCAAAAAAGGAAAAAAATCAAAAATCTTTCTTCTTATCCCATGCTTAGATTCTTTTATCATTTCCCCATAGACATCTCAAATCAATATGTTGAAAACTAAACTCAGAATGTCTTACCCACTTCACCCAACTATCTTCTTCTGTTTTTGTTTTTGTTTGTTTTTGTTTTTTCCTTTTGGCTGCACCAGTGGCATGTAAAAATTTCCAAGCCAGAGATCAAACCCATGCTGCAGCAGCAACATGAGCAGCTGCAGTGACACCACTGGATCCTTAACCTGCTGCGCCACAAAGAAACCCTCCCTTTTTTTTTTTGCTTCTATTCTTACATGCCTTCTCTTGACCAGTGCCACTACTATCCATCACCCCTAAAGCCCCACATCCCTAGTCCAACTGCCCATCCTATTCCAAGCCAACCTCAATCCTGCGGAGTCTATGTTCTAAAATATTTCTTGTCCTAATACTTCATATACAAATTCATCGCCCCCACTTTCAGGCCATTACAATTTCCCACCTGTTCTGCTTCATTGTATCCCATTAGATCGTCTATCTGTAATTCACTCTCCGTCACACTACTAGAGAAAACTTTCAAAGATATAAATTTTAACATGCCACTTAGAAATATTCTATGGCTCCCCATAATTCAGATTAAGGATAGAATTCCTTAACATGTCCTTCAAATTCTTTCATGATTTAGCCCCTGGTTATTTTTCAGTTCATACATCTGTGAGTCTTTCCTTATCTTCTGATACAGAAAATTTCTGAGACCTTCTCAAAGTGACCTTTCTCCCCTTTGCCTCATAACACCATGGGCTCACCTTTATTAGAGCATCTGTCTCAAGCTCAATCGTATCCTTTTTTTTTTTTTTTTTTTTTTTTTTTGCTTTTTAGGGCCACACCCACTGCACATGGAAGTTCTCAGGCTAGGGGTTGAATCTGAGCTACAGCTATAGCCGCAGCACTACGGGATCCCCGACCCACTGAGTGAGGTCAGGGATCGATCCCACATCCTCATGGATACTAGTCGGATTCCTTTTCACTGCACCACAATGGGAACTCCAAGCCCAGTCATATCTGATTAAGCATCTTCCCTCCCAGACTGTACAGTCTTTGCTTCTCAGCTAAAATCTTTACATGAAGAGATTGATTGGAATTCTTCCATTGCCTCCCCAGACAGACAGGCAGCCCATGAGTAAAGTGATTGGAAGTGGAATAGAATATCACTAGGAAGGGAGGAAGGAAGATGAGGTGAATTTGGACATGGGACAGAGAAAAGTCCAGGGCCTTGTAGCCCTTACTGGTGGATGAAGAAAGGAAAACACTGAACTCAGCATAAGCTTGAACCATACGATCCCAGCAAGGATCAAGGAATTTAACCCTTGGAGTTCCCGTCGTGGCGCAGTGGTTAACGAATCCGACTAGGAACCATGAGGTTGCGGGTTCGGTCCCTGCCCTTGCTCAGTGGGTTAAGGATCCGGCGTTGCCATGAGCTATGGTGTAGGTTGCAGATTAGGCTCGGATCTGGTGTTGCTGTGGCTGTGGTGTAGGCCAGCGGCTACAGCTCCAATTTGACCCCTAGCCTAGGAACCTCCATATGCTTCGGGTGTGGCCCTAGAAAAGACAAAAACAAAAAACAACAAAAGGAATTTCACCCTTGATATGTGTCAGCTTAAAAGAGTACAGATAGCAGGTCTCCCTATCAGGACCTCTGGAAAAGACAACTGACTACTAGACAAGCTTTTGCCTGATGGATATGGGCGAATCCCAATGAACTAATGTTTCATTGTGAATTATGTCTCCACAGCTCGCCAACAGGTGATTGCATTTAAAGAGCAACAAAGGTTGGTTTTTTTTTAAGAGTTCTTAAAATGTTCCCATTACTGAACTCTCCGAGGGCAGATAAACACTTCAAAAATCAACATACTGGCCCCAAAAAGAGTAAAAACAGATCACAAAAACAATAACTTCTGGTAAATTTAACTGGTTGAATTTAGTTCTCTGTGTTCCTCTCTCTGCACAAACATCCTCATCATCGGTCTCAGCATCTAACCAAGCCCAAGTTTATACCAGAAAAATTAGGACATTCTAAAATTCTACCTTCTCCAAGAGGAAGATTTATACAAATGAGGACTTTAT
The DNA here is from genome assembly GCF_054392235.1 of Sus scrofa. Taxonomy (NCBI): domain Eukaryota; kingdom Metazoa; phylum Chordata; class Mammalia; order Artiodactyla; family Suidae; genus Sus; species Sus scrofa. Next base: position 33,888,387 of record NC_139398.1, read on the forward strand.
CCGCTTAGGCAATGTGTCTTCAACCAAGCTTTCTGCCCTAAAAGCACCAATATTTACAGAGAACATAGCATAGAGGCATTCCCTTCACGGCTCAGCAGTTACCAAACCCGACTAGGATCCATGAGGATGTGGGTTCCATCCCTGGCCTCGCTCAATGGGTTAAGGATCCAGCGTTGCCATGAGCTGTGGTGCAGGTCACAGATGAGGCTTGGATCTGGTGTGGCTGTGGCTGTGGTGTAGGCTGGCGGCTACAGCTCCGATTGGACCCCTGGCCTGGGAACCTCCATATGCAGTGGGTGCGGCCGGCCCTGAAAAGGAAGAAAAAAAGAACATAACATAGGCATAAAGAACATAGTTCTACAGTTATCATTGACTCTGCTACCTGTAGTTTTAGAGATATCTCTTAGCTATTTTGTGATTGATATGCCCCTCTTTACCAACATGAGATATAAAATAAGGCTGTCTTTAAAAAATATTCAAATTAGGAGTTCCTGTCGTGGCTCAGTGTTAATGAATCCGACTAGGAACCATGAGGTTGTGGGTTCGATCCCTGCCCTTGCTCAATGGGTTAAGGATCTGGTGTTATCGTGAGCTGTGGTGTAGGTTGCAGATGCGGCTCGGATCCCCAGTTGCTGTGGCTCTGGTGTAGGCCGGTGGCTACAGCTCCGATTCGCCCCTAGCCTGGGAACCTCCATATGCTGAGGGAGCAGCCCTAGAAAAGGCAAAAAGACAAAAAACAAAAAACTATTCACATTAAGTGACTAGGCATCCTATTCCTCATTTGTGAAAAAGTATTGCCTTTCTCTTCAGGGTTGCCTCAACTCCAAAGCCAAGAGAAGAAAATGCAAGGAGTCTTACTCAGGCCAAGGAAGTCAGTCCTGGTTTACCATCCTCTCGACAGAAGAAAACTGGAAGCTATGAGAAGTCTGTTCACTGACAGAAGCCAGGATTTGTGGCAGCTGCCGCAGACGGAGTATCTGTGAAAAGTGAATGGTTGGATAGTGAGACATGACTCTTCCTCATGGCGCTGAGAACCATGGTGTCTCATGATACCTGGGCTGGCCAGCAGTCCATCGAAGAAGGGAACTTGGCTAGCAATCCACAGCTCTGCCACTGGGCTGGAAGGACATACTTAAGGTAGAGTATACGGAAAAATAGGAAGACTTTTTCTTGTTGTCTTTTTCAGTCTACACCCACAATATATGGAAGTGCCCAGGCTAAGGGTCAAATCAGAGCTGCAGCTGCCGGCCTACACCACAGCCACAGCCACAGCAACACCAGATCGGAACTGCATCTGTGACTTATACCTTGCGACAGTGCTAGATCCTTAACCCACTGATCGAGGCCAGGGATCAAACCTGCATCATGGATACTAGTCGGGTTCTTAACCTGCTGAGCCAAAAATGGGAACTCTTAGAAAGACATGTTAAGATCTGCAATACTCATTATACAATACTACTAGTTACCTGACTTGTTCTAAAGGATCAGACACAGCTATGGTTCAGAGGTATGTCCACAGGGCCAGGGAGGCTGCATCAGGGGAAACTTGTAGCCTTGGCCATGTGCCAGGCTCTCAGCCAGCCCTTTTCTTGCCCTTGGTTCATAGTAAATGTCCCTACCCACCAGGTGACCCTTGGTCTAAGCCTCCTCAATTCATCAGAGACAATCTGTTAACATTGTCTGCAGGAGATTCTCCCCCCCCCGGGGGGGGTGGTTCCCATTGTTGCAATCCTGCAACAGGATTGGCAGCATCTCTGCAGTGGCAGGACACAGGTTTCATCCCCAGCCTGACACAGTGGGTTAAAGAATCTGGCATTGCTGCAGCTGAGGCATAGGTTGCAACTGTGCCTCAGATCTGATCCCTGGCCCAGGAGCTCCATATGCCATGGGGCAGCCAAAAAAACAAACAAACAAAAATATTGTCTGTACAACAAAGGGTATTTGAGTCTCTATTCCAATCTTCTTAGGAGGCTCCTTTGATTCTTTGCAAATTGCTAACTCCTGCAACCTACACACATCCAAACTGAAGGGAGTGTCTCAGAGTCCTGACAGCAAATAGATGGCCCACATGTCATTTGAGGATAGTCAACAAAGGGACTGTTTACTGTTTCCTGTGTGGGCAGGAAAATGCAATAGCATGCTAATAACAAAGGCCTGAAGGGCAAGGGCTCAGAGTAGATACCAGAACCTAACGAAGGCAACTGTAATGAGAGAGCTACCCGACAGGGTCTGGAGCCTTTAATTGAGAGACAGAGACACAACCAATCCTCAGTGACCCATTAAGAAAGAGCTACAGGAAAAAAAAAAAAAAAAAAAAGAGTTCCCATCGTGGTACAGTGGTTAACGAATCCGACTAGGAACCATGAGGTTGCGGGTTCGATCCCTGGCCTTGCTTAGCCGGTTAAGGATCTGGCGTAGGTTGCAGACCTGGCTCCAATCTGGCATTGCTGTGGCTCCAGCGTAGGCCGGCAGCTACAGCTCCGATTAGACCCCTAGCCTGGGAACCTCCATATGCCGCAGGTGTGGCCCTAAAAAGACAAAGAAAAAAAAAGAAAGAGAGCTACAGGAACAAATACGCCAACCTCACTCTTTTCTGCCCTTCCATTTCCTTCTCTTGTCTCCATCAGCCAAATGAAACAGAAATACATGAGATTCATGAGATACATGTCAAACTCCTGAGGACAAAGCAGAGCAGCAAGGGTGAAAAATTCCATCCAGAGAGCCAAGGTGGTGGGGGGAGAAGGTCATGTATATCCGTATCCTTCATGGGATGCTTCCCAAAGGGGTGCCAGTCTGTGAGATGTTTGTGGCGAACAGCCGTGAAATAAGCCCTGAATTGGAGAGTATGCCTTTAGAAAACTTGATAGCACAATCAGATGCTGCCATAACCCTCAAATACGTAACCATGGACTCAGCTCATTAGGTAGTAAGTAGAGCCATTCAGGGGCCGTTGACTTGGGATGTGAAGAGCATGTGGCATGAGCTACATTCCAGAGATGCACAAATAGGCTCAGTTAATACATGAGATATTTTAAGGTAACTTTGTCAACTGTAACCCTAATATTCATCTGGACATATTTAAAATTTATTGTTTTACCACTGCATTTGTTTTGTATACCTTTTTTTTTTTTTTTTTTTTTTTTGTCTTTTTGCCATTTCTTGGGCTACTCCCATGGCATATGGAGGTTCCCAGGCTAGGAGTCGAATCAGAGCTGTAGCCTCCGGCCTACGCCAGAGCCACAGCAAAGCAGAATCCGAGCCGCGTCTGCAACCTACACCACAGCTCACAGCAACACCGGATCCTTAACCCACTGAGCAAGGCCAGGGATCAAACCCTCAACCTCATGGTTCCTAGTAGGATTCGTTAACAACTGAGCCATGACGGGAACTCCTGTATACATATTTTTATATATGACATATTCTTCAATTATTAGGTAAATTACAGAATAATATTTGTATTACAATTTCCATCTGACATTGGCAAAACAGCTTGTATTTTCTGCAGTTAATACTGAAAAAAAAACAAAACAAAACATGTTTTTTGTCTTTTCTAGGGCTGCACTTGCAGCATATGGAGGTTCCCAGACTAGGGGTCTGGTTGGAGCTGTAGCTGCCAGCTTACACCACAGCCACAGCAATGAGAGACCGGACAGAAACGGGGGACAAGAGTCACATCTGCCACCTACACCCCAGCTCACAGAAACAGTGGGATCCTTAACCCACTGAGTGAAGCCAGGGATGGAACCCACAACCTCATGGTTCCTAGTCAGATTTGTTCATCACTGAGCCACGATGGGAACTCTGAAAAAAATACTTTAAAACCAACATTTGAAGTCTCTGGAGATCAATCAAAAGCAGCAGAAACGGAACAATTTTTGAAAGAGAATTAAATTGGATATATTTGTGTTTATATAACTTTTTCAGTCTGAAGATATTTCCTAGTCCACACAGGTAGAAGTTAATTAGAACCCGGAGTTCCCGTGGTGGCGCAGTGGTTAACAAATCCGACTAGGAACCCTGAGGTTGCGGGTTCGGTCCCTGCCCTTGCTCAGTGGGTTAATGATCCGGCATTGCCGTGAGCTGTGGTGTAGGTTGCAGACGCGGCTCGGATCCCGCGTTGCTGTGGCTCTGGCGTAGGCCGGTGGCTACAGCTCCGACTCGACCCCTAGCCTGGGAACCTCCATATGCCTCGGGAGCGGCCCAAGAAATAGCAACAACAACAACCAAAAAGACAAAAAAAAAAAAAAAAAAAAAAACTTAAGCAGAAAGCCCCAGTGTTACTGGTTTGAGGAACCAGAAATATGAAGTTCGAAGAAAAGGTCAATGAATTTAATAATGTGTCAATAGGAAGTATCTAATATAAAAAGAGAAAAAAAAACAATTGAAAAATAATGAACAAATCTTCAGAGATGTATAAAACAATGTCAACAAGACTAATATACCTACAATTAGACCCCAGAAGAAGAGAAGAGAAAGAATAAGGAAGAGAAATTACTTGGCCAAATGGCCAACGTTACCCAATGGCCAAATGCTGCCCAAACGTTATGAAAAACAGCATAAAGATCCAAAAACCTTAGCAAACACACCACAAGATAAACACAAAGAAAAATACACTTGGGCATGTGATAATCTAACAGCTGAAAATCAGAGATAAAAAGAAAACCTTGTAAGCATTAAAAGAAACATGTTCCTAAAAAGAGAACAACGACGTGGCTGATGATAGACTACTCATCAGAAACAATGGAGGTAAGAATGGTAACCTTGGAGGTCCCGTCGTGGCTCAGTGGTTAACGAATCCAACTAGGAACCGTGAGGTTGCGGGTTCGATCCCTGGCCTGGCTCAGTGGGTTAAGGACGCACGTTGCCATGAACTGTGGTGTAGGTCGCAGACTTGGCTTGGATCCTGAGTTGCTGTGGCTCTGGCATAGGCCGGCGGCTACAGCTCTGATTCGACTCCTAGCCTGGGAACCTCCATATGCCGCGGGAGCAGCCCAAGAAACGGCAAAAAGACAAAAAGAAAAAAAAAAGAATAGTAACCTTACACAAGCTCTATCAAAAACTATTTAATTTTTTTTTGGCCAAGCCCATGGTATACTGAAGTTCCTGAAGCAGGGATTGAACTTACTTCACAGCAGTGACAACACCAGATCCTCAACCTGCTACTGTCGAAAACTATGTAATCAGGAATTCCCATTGTGGCTCAGTGGGTTATAAACCCGACTAGTAACGATGTAGATGCAGATTTGATCCCTGGCCTTACTCAGTGGGTTAAGGACCCGGTGTTGCCGTGAGCTGTGGTGTAGGTCGCAGACATGGCTCGGATCCGGCGTTGCTGTGGCTCTGGCGTAGGCCGGCAGCTGCAGCTCTGATTTGACCGCTAGCTGAGGAACTTCCAAATGCCACAGGTGCAGCCCTAAAAAAAATAAAAATAAAAACCCTAATCATAATAAGACAAACAAATGAAATAAAAGGCAAACAAGTATGTCCATTTGAAAAATTCCATCACATTGTACACTCAAGATTCTACACTTCACTCTATGTAATTTTTACCTAGTAAAACTGTTAATATACATTAAACTCTTATTAGTAAATTTGCTCTTCACAGTGGTATGGTTGAGCAATTCTGAAGGTATTTTTGGGTATTCTAAGAATGAGGAAATGAGTAACTAATTATATATTGTAGATATGGAGAGGGAGAAGACAAGAATGTATCCTGTGGTATTGGATGGAATTAGAAGTATCAGCATAAATGCATGGTTCTATATACAGACATAGAGAGAGAAATTTGTATACGTACATGTTTGTGTGTGTGTGTGTTAGCTACCATTGAGAGGGTCTGTAAGCAATGACATACATATAACAATAGGCACACTAAGTTCTCAGATCTTGGTTTATGAATATCATTTTTTGTTTAAAAAAAAAATAGGGCTGTTTGGAGAAAAGGCTGGTTCCCAAGGCTAATTCCAGGCTTGGAGCAATAGAAGCACAAAATGGGGAGTTCCCGTCGTGGCGCAGTGGTTAACGAATCCGACTAGGAACCATGAGGTTGCGGGTTCGGTCCCTGTCCTTGCTCGGGTTAACGATCCGGCGTTGCCGTGAGCTGTGGTGTAGGTTGCAGACGCGGCTCAGATCCTGCGTTGCTGTGGCTCTGGTGTAGGCCGGAGGCTACAGCTCCGATTCGACCCCTAGCCTGGGAACCTCCATATGCCGCGGGAGCGGCCCAAGAAATAGCAAAAAAGACCAAAAAAAAAAAAAAAAAGAAGAAGCACAAGATGGGAGTTCCTGTCATGGTGCAGCAGAAACAAATCCGACTGGGAACCATGAGGATGCCGGTTCAATCCCTGCCCTTGCTCAGTGGGTTAAGGATCTGGCATTGACGTGAGCTGTGGTGTAGGTCACAGACACGACTCAGATCCTGTGTTGATGGGGCTGTGGCTATGGCTATAGTATAGCCCAGCAGCTACAGCTGATTAGACCCCTAGCCTGGGAACCTCCATGTGCTGCGAGTGCAGCCCTTAAAAAATAGAAGAAGAAGAAGCACAAGATGATCCTTTAATATCTTGTGCTGAAAATTAAGGAAATACTTAAGGAATAAGAGATCCTATCCACAGAACAAGGAGCCAGTCTGCAGGAGCTCCCATTGGTCCCATCTTGGACATTGATTTATGTGCTCTCCAAGAAAGTCCCACAAAATACATCTTCCTCCTTCAGAGAAGAGATCTGGTGGACACCACCTCATCCAAAAGATCTGTGTCAGTGTCATTAACACTGGGGCAAATGACACTGGGTGCCTCCAGATGTGATGCTCCAAGAAGAACATATCAGTTTATTCCTTCCAAAAACACATGGCCTCCAATTAGTCACACCCAGAATGAGAAGCATTTTGCAAAACAACTGGCTTGTTCTCTTAAGAAATATCAGGATTAAGTAAGACAAAGAAACGCTGAGGAACTCTTTCAGCTTAAAGGCTGCCAAAGGCACCTGACAACCACCACTACACGTGATAAATGGATTGAATCCTGGACCAGGAAAAAGGCAGCCGTAAGGGATATTATTGAGCCAAGAGATAAAATCTGAATATGAACTATGGGTTAGATAATTGGGCTATAGTGATGTTAAGTTTCCTGAATTCAATATCCTTATTTTCAGAAAATTCACATGAAGTGATTTCGTAGAAAATGGGCATGGCATGACGTCTTACACTGACACAGAAATGGTTCAGAAAAAAAAGGTTTTGTATACATAAACACACTGACATGCGAGAGAGAAAGAGAAAGGAAAATGTTAAAGTAAATGGAGCAAAATGGACCCTCGTGAAAGAATCCAGGAGCTACTTGTAATAGGTTTGCAATTTTTCTGTGAGTTCGAGATTGCATCAAAATAAAGACTTAAAACAAGTAGTTAAATTATATAATATTGGGGAGTCCCCGTTGTGGCTCAGCAGGTTATATACCGGGAGTAGTATCCATGAGAATTCGAACAGGTTCTATCCCTGGCCTCGCTCAGTGGGTTAAGGATCTGGCATTGCTCTAAGGTCATAGATGTGGGTCTGATCTGGAGTTGCTGTGGCTGTGGGGTAGGCCAGCAGCTGCAGCTCCGAGTCAGCCCATAGCCTGAACACTTCCATATGCCACAGGTGTGGCTCTTAAAAGCAAAAAAAAATATATATATATATATGTGTGTGTATAACATTTTGAAATATGTACTAAGTGACCAACAAAATGGCATTCCATTATTGGATAACTTATACATGATTTTAGTAAAAATTATTTTCAAAAATAAAATTCTTTGTGAAAAAGTTAAGATAATGTATCTGAGTATATTAGGACAAAGCTTTTCAAGTCCTTATAATTATCTAAACATTAAAAATAATGTTTTAATCTTATTAAATGCTTATGTATTTAATCAGTTTCTTAGCTTTATCTGTCTATAAAACAATGTGACCAGTGTCGTGTAAAAAATTTTTTAAATTTTGGAATTATTTTTAATTTTCTCATAAAATTGCCTTCAGTATTTTTTTTTTTTTTCTGTCTTTTTAGGGCCACACCTACAGCATGTGGAGGTTCCCAGGCTAGGGGTCAAATCAGAGATACAGCTGCCAGCCACAGCCACAGCAACACCAGATCCGAGCCGTGTCTGACACCTACACTACAGCTCACAGCAACCCTGGATCCTTAACCCACTGAGCAAGGCCTGGGATCCAACCTTTGTCCTCACGGATACTAGTCGGACTCATTTCCACTGAGCCACTTCAGGAACTCCTCCTGCAGTATTCTTTGCAGCTGGATTTTGTGATTAATAAATTTGAAATTCATGACAGCTTTTTTGACTTCTTCCTTTGGCCATAATATTTTTATTCAAGAAACGATATTCTCTTATGTACATCTTAATTATGATAGATAGTAATTAAATCTATTGTGGGGAGTTCCCATTGTGTCTCAGAGGTAACAAATCCGACTAGTATCCCTGAGGACAAGGGTAAGATCGCTGACCCCGCTCAGTGGGTTAAGGACCTGACGCTGCCATGAACTGCTGTGGCTGTGGCGGAGGCCGGCAGCTGCAGCCCCGATTGAACCCTTAGCCTGGGAACCTCCATATGCTGCAGGTGCAGCCCGATAAAAGACATAAATAAATAAATAAATAAATAAATAAATAAATAAATAAATCTATTGTAATTATTTCACAATATATATGCATATTAAATCATTATGTTATGCACCTTTAAAATGCAATGTTATATGTCAGTTATATCACAATAAAACTGAAAAGTTAAATTAAGAAATAAATATAATGAAATGTTTAAAAAAAGAAACTACACCACCAGAAAAGAAAAGAAGGGAAACTGTACTCTCTACTGGTGCTGAGCACTCCACAAGCAGCTCTGAGCTAAACAAAGCCTAGCTTCAAATTTTAAGTTTTAAAATGAGATCTGTAAATTGTTTTCGGTATTTTTTTTTTCAGGGCTGCACCCACAGCATATGGAAGCTCCAAGGCTAGGAGTCCAATCAGAGCTGCAGCTGCCAGCCACAGCCATAGCAACGACAGATCCAAGCTGCAAGTGTGACCTACAATGAAACTCATAGCAACGCCAGATCCTTAACCCACTGAGCACGGCCTGGGATCAAACCCAGGTCCTTATGGATTCTAGTCAGGTTCATTACCACTGAACCACAATGGGAACTCTGAGATCTGTAAATATTTTAACCCAAATATTTTACAGGTAATTTTTTTTTTAAATCCCAGAGTACTTTCTTCAACAAATACTTTTCACAAGCTAAAATTCCTTTAAAAAGGTGTCTTATTTATAATTCTTCTAGTTAATCAAATTTAGATTATGAAGATCACAGTTCTTAATTTCAATCTATTTCAGAATAGAATAAAAACTTACCAAATTGAAGATGAAAATCTTTTCAAAGGTTCTTTTCCACATGTTGAGCTATTCCACTATTTGAGCACTTATTAACTAATTTGGTCGCTTCTTCCCTTGCTTTTGTAAGGATAAACTATCAATATCTTATCTGTTTGCAAACTTTGATTTTAATAATTGCAGTTTGCTATAAACTTTAAAAGCTAAAGATCTGGTTGTTCCCGTGGTTGAATAATTTGATTAAATGTTTCCAAATGATTTTGAATCAAATCCAGTTAAATTTAGAGGATTTCTTACCCGTAGGTGACATTTAAGTTGATTCTCCAAACAATTCTTCAGAAAGCTCAAACATTTCTAAAATTCAATTTATGATGCATGACAAAGAAGTACATAGTGCCATGCTGCAGTTTGTGTTTGATTTTTAAGATCAACTTCATCACACATACACAAAAAAACAATAATTCAGCTACTCCGCATACTTCTAAAATTTAACCACTATCAGCTTCTATTTCAATTAGTAAAGTATTGAAATTTGGATGCAATTCAGAGTGGTATGTGCATCAAAATCAATTCTAAGTATATTTCTGCTCCATAGCATGATTAGAGCATAGTTTTTACCATGATGCTATGCTCTGCCTAAATTTGCACTCATAATATCACCAGAGCAACAAGTAACTTCATCTTCAGTGTTGAAATGTATTCTTATCATGCCCACAGCATGTGGAAGTTCCCAGGCCAGGGATCGAACCGGCAGCACAGCAGCAATCCAAGTCTCAGTGATCAGACCTTTAACCCACTGTGCCATAAGGGGACCCCCAATGTTGAATTTTTAACTAAATTTATCACGGTATTGACAATGATATCAAAAGTTTCACTTTCAACAGATGCACCTCTGGAGACTTTACCTTGATTTCATGAATCGTCAGATGGAAAAAGAAACCAATCACTAACCAGAATTAACTGATTTCCTATTTGAAGTATCTGATGACTTTGACATAAAACTAGGATTACTTAACAGTTTGCAAAATTCTACTGCCAATGGGGTCAATGTTTTAACATTGCTTCGTACATGCACAAGAAATCCTGAAAGTGAAAATGATTGAAATTAATGTAGAAGAAGGGCATTTGATCCAAATGAAAAGTCACACTTCAAAGAGGAATGTGTAAACATTCCTTTCTACAGCTGCACATATTTAATTGTTTGTTTTGGGATCAATCCTATCAAAACAATGTCTAACTTTAAAGTAGGCTCTTTCTTCAGCACGTGTATGACTTTGCTTTTTATGTTTAGTGATACCACTAACACCCCTGATGTCAACCAACATTTTATGCAAGTTTTATATTCATCATCAACCTTCTTGATAAATGAGCATTCAGAACCTTACTTTTCATTAAATATGCTCTTTAGGTTTTTGATTTGGTTTCGTGTTGTTGCTTTTGTTTTTTAGCTTGTTGCTGCTAAAAGCAAACATTGCAGAAGTTTTGAATACAGTTATCAAGTATCAAATGACAAAATCATTATAGCTAGGAGCTCCCACTGTGGTGCAAGTGGGTTAAGGATCCAGTGCTGCCTCTGAGATGGCTCGGGTCACTGCTAAGGCACAGGTTCAATCTCTGGCCTGGAAACTTCCATATGCCATGGGTATGGCCAAAAAAACCAAACCAAACCAAACCAAACCAAATCAAATGAAAAAAAAACCCAAAACGAAAAAAACATTATAGCTATAAAGTTCATACTATCTTCTGTTTATCTGTTTGTGTCGCCGCCACTCAGACTTTACATCCAGCGTATAATTCAAATATAGCTAATGTGTAATTCCCTACGTTTCCCACTGATGGACAATCTCATGGTTTTGTGCACTTCTCTGGCCCTGGCACAATTGGCTAATAGACCAAATGGTTGGCAGAGGCAGCCACTTGTCAGAGAAAAAAAGGAGTTAGCTTAAGTGTGGATGCACTACCTTTTCACAGCCAGCACTCTGCATACTACCTTTGAAAAGGAGGGGTTAAGAACATTGCATCTGGAAACAGTTAAGAAAAGAGATATAAGTTATCATTAGTCCTCTTTCAGATTTAACCATACGTTAAATAAAAACTATTCATTCACATGGGTCTAACATGTGACTACGGCAGAAGCTAAAAGCACAAGGTAGGAGGCTACTATATTAGTTTTCTATGCTGCTAACAAATTTTCTTCATCCATAAAATAGAATAATAATAGGTCTATTTATGAAGTTGTTGTAAGGAATAAAAGACTAATATGTACAAATATTACTCATGAGTTCCCTGGTGGCCTAGTGACTAAGGATTCAGCGTTGTCGCTGCTGTGGCTTGGGTCACAGCTGTGGTGAGGGTTTAGTCCCTAACCTGGGGACTTCTGCATGCCATGGGAGTGGCCAATAAATAAATAAATAGATAAATAAAATATGCCCAGATCAAAGGAACTGTTTTATCAGAATTAGGTTATTACTATTATTAGCGCTTTCGAGGGAGAAAAAAAAACCCACTATGAGTCCTCAATGTTGAGGTTTTTAGAAACCAACGTATTTTCCAGATACTTCCATCATACTTGCTCTCTTAGTGTCCTCTTTGCCAATTGTGTTATGGTTGTATTTCTGGAGATCATGCTTCTGTTGCACAACTGTAGCAGTTTGCTTTCATGGGCAGCTGTTTACAATTTGTTGGCTCATATGAAACGTAAATTTTAAAAGAAAAGTAAACCTAAGTGTATTCCATGTCAATTGTAAGCCATAGTTTCTCCATTTTGAACTCAAATAGCTGGTTTTATGAAGGTACATTCAGAAATCTCCATCTATCTCCATTTTATTTAATCATGTCTGTTTCAGTCCATAGCTCTGTTTCCTTTGAGCTTTTTCTTTTTTTTTTTTTTCTTTTTTGTCGTTTTGTCTTTTTAGAGCCGCACTCGTGGCATATGGAGGTTCCCAGTCTAGGGGTCTAATCGAAGCTGTTGCTGCTGGCCTACGCCAGAGCCACAGCAACACCAGATCCGAGTGGCATCCATGACCACAGCTATGCCACAGCTCGTGGGAACACTGGATCCTTAACCCAGTGAGTGGGGCCAGGGATCGAACCCTCAACCTCATGGTTCCTAGTCAGATTCATTTCCGCTGCGCCAAGACGGGAACGCTGAGATCTTTCTGATTATCCATATTATTAGCTCTGAATTACTTGTTATTAAGAATAGTGTGGGGTGAGTTCCCTCAGGGCTCAGAGGGGTAAGGACCCAATGTTGATACTACAGTGGCTCTGATTACAGCTGTGGTAGGGGTTTGATCCATAACCCAAGAATTTCCAAGTGTCGCAGGTGTGGCCAACAAAAGCCCACCAACCAAACAAAAAAGAGAATAAGTTTGGATTCAAATAGTCATAGGCTTAAATACCAGCTCTACCCTTTATTAACTATGTGGACTTGGGCAATTTCAGCCTAAATCTTACTTTTTTAATCTGTCAAATGGGATAATAACAAATATTTTGCATCACAAGATTCTTGGGATGAAGAAATGGCATAATTGGTATGTGCCCTAAAATATCTTATTACAGAAATAAAATATTGTTAATATATTTATTGAAACAACATACATTATATTTTTTATTAATTATTTATAGTGATAAGTACTATTATGGAAAACTATTCACCAAGAGAACATTAAGTATTTAGTATTTATCGTAATAATTAATGAAATATTATTATGGAAAACTGTTACCTAGATGTGAATGATCCCTGTGGTGGTCAGTAGACACCTCCTTCTAGGTAGGTATGTGACTGTTTAGCAACTACAAACTGATCTCTTAACCAGCTTGAAAAGCCTACCAGTAAAGGAGTTCCTGTTACACCTCATTGGTAATGACCCCAACTAGTAGCCATGAGAACTCAGGTTCAATCCCTGGCTTCACTCAGTGGGCTAAGGGTTCAGCCTTGCTGTGAGCTGTGGTGTAGGTCAAAGATCCAGCTTGGATCTAATGTTGCTGTGGTTGTGGTGTAGACTATTGGCTACATCTCCAATTCGAACCCTCGCCTAGGAGCCTCCATGTGCTGAGTGTGGCTCTAAAAAGACCAAAAAAAAAAAAAAAAAAAAAAAAAAAAAGCCTACCAGTAAGAAATGGGATTACTAGGGTTTTTTCCCTTTATTTTTTAGCACACTGTGGCATATGAATTCCCAGGACCAAGACTAGGATCCAGTCAGAGCTGTGACCTGTACCACAACAAGCCAGATCATTAACCAACTGCATCACAGTGGGAACTCCTGAGATGACGACTTTGTTAAGACAGTCAACATAAATTCTTGTTGTCTTACGCCCAGATCTTTCTTTTTTGATGCATTACTTTTGTGCCTTATTCCCATTTTATTCTTCCATGCTTTAGGTATGTCTAAATCAGTGTGTCTACCTCAGAAAGTAAATTTCAGGGCAGAAAACTTATCCTCAATTCAGTACTGAAAATAAGCATAGAACACGTGGACACGTGGACACGTGGGGGTTAAGGAAGTATTTGATATGATGAGCCTTCTGACAGCAGTTAACATTTATAGAATATCTTCTAAGCATAGATTTTTTTTTTTTTTTTGGTCTTTTTAGGGCCACACCCAAGGCATATGGAAGTTCCCAGGCTAGGGGTCAAATCGGAGGTGTAGTCACTAGTCTATACCACAGCCGAAGAAACGCCAGATCTGAGTTTCCTCTGTGATCGACACCACAGCTCACAGCAATGCTGGATCCTTAACCACTGAGCAAGGCCAGGGATCGAACCTGTGTCCTCACGGATACTAGTCAGATTCGTTTCCACTGAGACACGATGGGAACTCCCAGCACAGATACTTGATAATAAGGAAAGCCAACACTGCTGAGCTCTTACCACGTGCCAGGCTGTCTTCTTGCTGTTTCACATGTATAAACCGACCTAATCCTGTAATAATCCAATTATACAGTTGATATACTATTATCCCACTTTACAAATGAGTTAACTAAGTCCCAGGAAGATTCCATTCCATCCCATCCCAGTGGCAGAGCTGGGCTACAAAACCAGAAAATGTAGTGCCAGAGTTGTGTTTTTGACCTCAGGCTATGCTGCCTCTCTCCCGCCTTCCCCAGTGATCTAACCAGGCACCCACACCACTCTGGAGGGAGCAGACGAGGGCCAAAACCTGCTACCCTGGAGATCTTGCACCGGAACTCATTCCAAGGTGACACATCCCCAAATGCTGCAAATGCTGCAAATTCATTGCTCTTTCTTCCCAAAAGGCCCATACACAGAGCAGGCCCTCCATACACAGGGCACTATTGCGCACTGTGCTGCTTTGCGGGGTGCCCCTGCTGTCCTGGAGCCCCACAAAGCTACCTGAGAATATGACCCTACATTTTCCCTCTTTGAGCCCACTTTCTCTCTCTTCTACATTGTCTTCTATCCACTCTATACCCCTTCGCCCTTCTCGCTCCCTCTCGGGATGGACTTGGGGAGAAAGGGAGGAGGCACAGTGGGGCAGGTCCCGTTGGTTCTTGTGCATCACTTTCATAGTTTTGGTTTTTTGTTTTGTTTTGTTTTGCCTTTTTTAGGGCCACACCCGCGGCATATGTGGGTTCCCAGGCTAGGGGTCTAATCAGAGCTACAGCTGCCGGCCTACACCCCAGCCATAGCCATGGCAACACCAGATCCTAGCCACATCTGTGACCTACACCACAGGTCATGGCAATGCTGGATCCTTAACCCACTGAGCGAGGCCAGGGATCAAACCCAAACCCTCATGGTTCCTGGTCAGACTCGTCTCCGCAGCACCACAACGGGAATTACCTGTGCATCAGTTTTGAACATGGAACCAAGCGGGGCACTTCTCCGGGCACTTCTCCCTCCCACACAGGCTGGACACTCAACCCAGCTGTCCGTTCACTAGAATTGAGGAAACCCTTGCACAATTTATCTTTCCCTTGCCCTACTTTTTTTAAAGATGTTTCATCACGACATTTCCCTTAAGAGTATAACAAGGAAGTGCAGAGGTGGAGCAGCAATGGCTGCTCCTTGTCCCTTCTCTGTGACCCTAGGTGGCCAGCCCTTCCTGAACAGCCAGCCTATCCCCACACCCACCCTGCTAGAGTGCTCCTTCCCTGGTGGCCCTTGGGCCAGTGGGACTTCGATGGAGTCAGCTGGCCTGTCCCCAGCCCCTTTGCTCCATTTCCCTTTCCTCTGAGTGCTTTCGCCACCGCCACCACCACAGCATCATGTTCCCTTCCAGCAACTGATGCTGCGTGCTGCCCTCTGCCAAAGAGCCACAGCTGCCTGGGGAGTGCCAGAACCTTCCTTTAAAAGCCTGGCAGAGACGTCCGATCTTTAAGATCCCAGCTCGCATCCTCCTGCAACGCTCTGGCGTGTGCCAAAGTCCTCCCTACTCTTACTTCATCTATATTCCTTCGGGAGGAAGTACTTTCTTTTTTTTTTTTTTTTTTCGTCTTTTTGCCATTTCTTGGACCGCTCCTGCGGCATATGGAGGTTCCCAGGCTAGGGGTTGAATCGGAGCTGTAGCCACCGGCCTACGCCAGAGCCACAGCAACGCCAGATCCGAGCCGCGTCTGCAACCTACACCACAGCTCACGACAACACCGGATCCTTAACCCACTGAGCAAGGGCAGGGACCGAACCCGCAGGTTGCTAGTCGGATTCGTTAACCACTGCGCCACGACGGGAACTCCAGGAAATACTTTCAGACCTTCAGGGTGTGTAAAGCCAGACCTGGAAAGATTAGCAACCGGAGGAAGGGAGAAAAGGCCACAGTACGTTCTGTCCAGGTGAGAGTTCCCTGGGGCTGTTTACTGATGCTCACAGCTATCAGGAGACTCATCCTTGACCCTGGAACTGAACCTGCGCCTCCAGCTCCAAACCCAGCGTTCTTTCCATGAAGCCAGAGAAAGCACTTTCCCCAGATCTCTCCAGAAGTAAATTGCTCCCTCTTCAGCTCTCCCACAGCAGTTGTGAAAATCACTCCCACCTCCCACAGCCTCAGTCACTTTCATAGCTGCCCCTCTCCATCACTGTCTGGGGGAAGCCAGTGTCTTTTGCTCATCCTTATAGCCAGCTCCTTCTCTCCCACCTTGGAGATTCTCAACAACATCTGCTTTATGGAGTTATTCTGAGACAGACAAGGGCCTGACATACAGAGAGATTTCATTCATACTCAGGATCAGGGGAGGGGGACTGCTAGCCTCTCTTCTTAGGTGTTCTTCTAATCCGACCCACCCACCCCCAGCACTATTACAAATTCAACAGGTAGCACCTCCTGTTCCTCTGTGGGATTTAGTCATCACCTCTATAAGGGCACTTATCATGTGTACCAATATAATTTTTCCTTGTCCTATTTCCTCACTAGACAGGGAGTTCTCAAGGACATGAGATCATGTAGTTCCCCTCTGTGATAGATGAATAGTAGGTGCTGGATAAATGCTTCTCGAATGAATGAATGAATGAATGAATGAATTGAAGAATGCATGGACTAGGTTTTCCACTCGAAGTAGGAAGTTGGGTAGTTGATATTTGATATGAAGTTGTCAGAGTCTTTGGTCTGTAGAATGTCAGCTTTAGAGGTGAAGCCCAACTCCTCATTCGATCCAAGAGGAAGCCCAGGGACATTGAGCAATTTGCCCAAACTCACACACTCAGCCATTCAGCTGGAACTAGAACTCAGGTCTTCCCAGGTCAGCAAGGCTCCACCCTTTGAGAATTTGAAATGAGAAAGAAGGAAGACAGGAGTTCCCGTCATGGCTCAGTGGTTAACGAATCCGACTAGGAACCATGAGGTTGCGGGTTCGATCCCTGGCCTTGCTCAGTGGGTTAAGGATCCGGCGTTGCCGTGAGCTGTGGTGTAGGTTGCAGACTCGGCTCAGATCCCGCGTTGCTGTAGCTGTGGCGTAGGCTGGCAGCTGTAGTTCCGATTAGACCCCTAGCAGGGGAACCTCCATATGCCGCAGGAGCGGCCCTAGAAAAGACCAAAAAAAAGACCAAAAAAAAGAGAAAGGAGGAAGACAGAAACTTCCCAAAGTGTCCTTGTTCTTCCTTTGGCCCAGGCTCGACAGAAGGCAGACCCAGGCTGCTATCCTTTCTCAGAGGCCTCGTATCTGACGCAGTCACAGGAGGTGATGAAGAGTCTGGGCTGAGATGGATGAGGAAGACTCTCCCCCCGCTGTCGTCTCTTCCTTTTCCCCAGTGATTTCTTCCCCTTGCAGGAATTTACCTTCACTTGAAAGGTGCACAAAATTTTATATTCAAGTTCCTTTCATCGCAAATTATTCATAACAGCGATATTTTCCCCCAATATAAATGTCCAAAATGGAGGAATAGTTAAATAAGTTTTACTATAGTTGTACAATGATGGCATATGCCCTCACTGACAGATGCTACTTTGATAATATAATGAAAAATCATACTTTTGATAATATCACATGGAAATGTTAATATTAGCTAACAAGTTAATGAGTGCTTACCATATGCAGGGCACTAGTTAAGAGTTTTACATATATTATCTTATTTATTCCTGGCAGCAATCTTGTGCAGGAGGTACTTTTTTTTTTTTTTTTTTGTCCTTTTTTGCCTTTTCTAGGGCCGCTCTGGCAGCATATGGAGGTTCCCAGGCTAGGGGGCGAATTGGAGCTGTAACCTCAGGCCTACGTCACAGCCACAGCCACGTGGGATCTGAGCTGCATCTGCGACCTACACCACAACTCAGAGCAATGCCAGTTCCTTAACCCACTGAGCAAAGCCAGGGATCGAACCCGCAACCTCATGGTTCCTAGTTGGATTCATTAACCACTGCGCCGAGATGGGAACTCCAGGAGGTACTATGATTATCTGTGTTTTACAGATGAGGATCTTCAGATTTATAGAGGCTAACTCACTCACCCAAGTTAACATAGCAAGTAAAGGCAGAGCTAGAAATTTCAGGGGGAAAAAATGTTTTCTTTAAAAGGTTAGGCTTTAAAAATCAGACGCACGACTTCATAGATTGCTCCAACTACCTAAAAACTTTTTTCTTTTTTAGCCACACCCACAGCAATATGTAATTTCCCCAGGCCAGGAATTGAATCTAAGCCACTGCCTCTACCTACACCGAAGCTGCAGCAACACAAGATCCTTTAACACTTTAACGTTCTGCCTCTGGCCAGGGATCAAACCCACGCCTCCACAGCAACCCAAGCCGCTGCAGTCAGATTCTTAACCCACTGGGTCACAGCGGCAACTCCACGAGTGTTGTTTTAAACCATCAAGTCTGTGGTAATTTGTTACTCAGCAAAAAGAAACTACTATCCTTACCTTTTACTTTTGGATAAAAGCAGAAACCAGTCTGTTGCAGGATGAAGGCGTAAGGTTTAGATTTACCTCTGTTAAAAACAAGACAAGAGCCCCCAAACAGAGCCATTTATGCTTAGCCCCATGTCACCAAACTAACACATAATCATAGCTCTCTCAGAAACACACACACTGTGAGGCCAAACAAACTGAAATGCCATAGTGATGCCGGAAAGATGTTACTGGAATCCGGGTTCTAGTTCACACAGGGGAAGAAGGAACTCCACAAACACACTGGCAGCGAGCAAGCAAGGGCTTTATTACAGGAAAGCAAATAGCCCCCAAGGCTGCTGGGAGGGGGAAGAAGAGCCCCCATCTTTATTGTCCTATAGGGGGTTTTACCCCTTAAAGATTGGGAGGGTACCAATGTGGGGTCCAGAAAGATGTGGTTTTCTCCCATTGGCCTTGCTCAATTACCCCTGAGTCCTTATCCAGTAGAGTCTTAGGGGTGGAAATGTCCCGTAAGTCTCATAGTTTCTTTGCCCTTTTCTTCCCATAAACTGAGTCACAGGGGGTTAGGGATTCATGTCCAACTGGGCGAAGATACACTCCCTAAAGTAAACAAGGGCCTGTAGGGATGTTACTCCCTGGAGCCCTTAAGCCACAAATGTTAATCAATGGCCATATCAAAGAATGCATTGAAGCCCATGCTTCTACACTGACTACCTGAGCTAGTGTTCTGCCTCAATATTTTTTGTCTTTTTTTAGGGGCATATGGAGGTTCCCAGGCTAGGATTCAATTGGAGCTGTTGCTGCTGGCTCACGACAGAGCCACATCTTTGACCTACACCACAACTCACGGCAACACCAGAACCTTAACCCACTGAGCGAGGCCAGGGATCGAACCCACAACCTCATGCTTCCTAGTCGGATTCGTTTCAGCTGCACCACAGCCTCAATAGTTTGGAGCAGAAGAAAGGTTTATTGCAGAGCCAAGCAAGGAGAACAGGTGACTGCTGCTCAAAAAACCCAAACTCCCCAAGGGTTTGGGGGGCGTTTTTAATGAACAAAATTGGGGGCGAGGGCTGTAGGGCATGTGACTTTCTTTTGATTGGTTGGTGGGGTAGCAGGAAATGTCCCAGGAATCGTGCTCAGTCTGAAGTTACCATCCTCCACCTGGGCGGGGGCCTTAATTCCTGCCGAAGCCCTCAAACAGATTGTTATGTATATTCCTTAAAAAGGAACTGGGATCAGCTTTAATCACTGTACGAATTGTTTCTTGATGGCTCCTCCTTTGTTTCTGCAGTCCCTTATTTTCCTGATGAGGAACAGTTTGAATCTGCCCTTTGCTTTTCTGAAAGCCTTTATCCTGCATATCAGAAACTGGGGACTTGGAAAGGCTTCTGTGCCCAGGAGGACCCCATTGGTCCCGGCTGGGTTTCAGAATCAGGAACCACTTGATTGGCAATCTGCCTGATAGACCCCTCCATTTCCTAAAGGAAAGTAACTACCATAACCAACCTCCTTTTTTTTTTGCCTCATACAACTTCCTTTTTCCTGCCCCTCTTCTGCCTATAAAGTCTCATTTTGTACAGCTCCTGAGAGGTTCTTTCAATCTGCTAGATAGGAGGCTGCCCTATTCGAATCGATTTTTG
Source organism: Sus scrofa (assembly GCF_054392235.1). Taxonomy (NCBI): domain Eukaryota; kingdom Metazoa; phylum Chordata; class Mammalia; order Artiodactyla; family Suidae; genus Sus; species Sus scrofa. Next base: position 33,908,695 of record NC_139398.1, read on the forward strand.
CTCAAATAAACTTGTAAAGTTTTTGATATGCCTCAGTTTCTGTTTCAATAGTTCTGAAATCAGAAGAGGGAATCAAAGGAGACCCCCTCCCTGTGAGGAGCACCCCCCCCCCAGGAGCAGAGAGCCACCAAACATCACCACCTGTGGCACCCCTTGACCCTGCTGCTTTCTTGCTGCCTCTGGAGTGGTAGGTAAATCCCTCTCAGATCCCAGCTCCGCAGTTTTTGAGTTAGGAGTTTTCAGACACTTCTTTTTACTGACTAAGGTGGAAATCGATAGGAGTTCAATTTAGAAACCTATCTAGGTCAGACTAGGTCTGACTTAGAAACCGGACTGGGTTCAAGTTCAGACTGGGGTCCAACTTAGAAACGGAGCGGGATCCCATGTGAGGCCCCAAGTGAGTAAACATTTTGTTTGGGCAACTTAAAAAAAAATGCACAACCTGAAAGTTGAGAATTAAGTTTTATTGGGAGCAAAATTAGGGCTTAAGCCCCAGAGAGAGCATCTCAGGTAGCCCAGAGAAACCTCTCCAAGGAGGCGAGGAGGCAAGAGGGGAGCTAAGATATATAGGAGTTTTTGCAACAAAGGGCAGGTAGCAGGAAAAAGAGGTCTGAGCTGGTTGAAGTCATTCCTTTGATATGCAGCTCCGCTCTCAGGGCCAGTATTCTGAGTTTTCACAGCCGGAGGACTCACCGGCTCTCACCCTTGGAGGTGATTGCATTCACAAATCAGATGACTGTGACATTCTTTGTTTTATCCTAAACTAGAGACGGGGCTGAAACACCACACAAGGAGGAAAAGGAGGAACATCAGGATGTGATAAAGGGGAGGGGGAGGGGCGTGCAGCCAGGCACACGTTTTACCAAAGTTGGTGGCTCATCTGAAGGTGACTACCAGTCACGGGGAGCAGACATCACCAATGAAGGATTTTAGGGTTTTTCTAGATATGAGGCGATGCAAGAATTGGGCACTTAAAATCTTCTAAAAATACCTGACTGACTATCTGAAGACCTGTTCTGCCAGTTTTCCCAAAGCACAGAGTGCCTCCCTCCAGATTTTCACCCTGAGCTCAGGAGGTGCTGTGGGTCGGCAGCTGATTCATGATTTAATCCATGTAGAGGCTGACGGCAAGTGCCAACCTTTTCTTTTTCACGTGATTTTTAGTTTTTCCATTATAGTTGATTTACAGTGTTCTGTCAACTTCTACTGTACAGCAAAGTGACTCAGTCACACATATATGACTCACATTAGCCTCCATCATGTTCCATCACAAGTGACTAGATACAGTTCTCTGTGCTATATGGCAGGATCTCATTGCTTATCCACTTCAAATGCAATAGGTTGCATCTATTAGCTCCAAACTCCCAGGTCGTATCACTCCCTCCACCACCACCCCCGCCCCCTCTTGGCAACCACAAGTCTCTTCTCCAAGTCTGTGACTTCCTTTTCTGTGGAAAGTTTCATTTGTGCCATATACTGGATTGCAGATATAAGTGATATCACATGGTATTTGTCTTTCTCTTTCTGACTTACTTCACTTAATATGAGAGTCTCTAGTTCTATCCAAGTTGATGCAGATGACATTATTTTGTTCTTTTTAGATCATTTCTTAAAAAAATACTGAAACATTAACCACTGAACACAAGCTTACCCATGTCCCCAAACTTAGATTCTCCCAGAAGTGAAATCTTCAGCCAGTCCACCAGGAATCACCTGATCAGCACCGTCAGGTAATCTGACTCCTAGACTCCTGCCATCCCTTTAAAGAAAGCAATTTCGCAATAACCAACCTGCTCCTTTTTGGGGGGAGCACCTCATAACTTCCTTCTTCCTACTTCCCTTTGCCTGTAAAAGTCTTTTGTACAACTCATTGGAGCTCCTCTCAATCAGCTAAATTGAATGCTGCCTGATTCGAATCAATTCTTGCTCAAATAAACTCTTTTATTTCAAAATATGCTTCGATTTTATCTTTTAACTCAAGTCCACTTACACCCTACTCAGGAGCCACTGGCCCAATGAAAAGGGATTGTGATGTTCTCTCTCCCAGTGGTGTTAGTGGCAGCTGCTAAAAATCAAGGTCCCGGAGTTCCCGTTGTGGTGCAGCGGAAACAAATTCAACCAGGAACCATGAGGTTGTGGGTTCAATCCCTGACCTTGCTCAGTGGGTTAAGGATCCAGCTTTGCTGTGAGCTGTGTTGTAGGCCAGCAGCTATAGCTCTGATGGGACCCCCTAGCCTGGGAACCTCCATATGCCATAGGTGCATGCCTAAAAAGCAAAAATAATCATAATAATAAATAAATAAATAAATAAATTTTTAAAAATTAAAAAAAAAATCAAGTTCATTACACAGGTAGTAATGATGGCCACATGGCTAGGAATGATCAATAGGAGCCAGCATTTCCTTGTCCTTCGCCTACATCCTCTGTGGCACTTCAACAGTCCCTCCATCAAGCCCTTAACACGGGCTGGCCTTCGTGATTCACGTCCAATGAACTGAATACAGTGGAAATACCGCCGTGGGTCTCCGTCCTAAGCAGCAATACAGCTGCTCCTTTGACAGTTTCTACGAAGTGTGTTCTGGGAGCCCAGTCACTATGCTGTGAGGAACCCAGGCCACGGGGAGAGATCACGGTGACCCACAGGTGTTCTGGCCAACAGGTTCAGCCGAAAGCTCAGTCAGTAACCAACATCATCAAGCACCAGACGTGTGTTTTTGAGATGATTCCACCTCCAGCCCTTGTCTGGCTAAGTGAAAGATCCTGAGTGATAACCACCGCACTGAGCCCCGTCAACCTTTACAATCATGAGAAATAATAATAATAATTTTTTTATGCCACGAAGTTGAGGATGGTTTGTTATGCAGCTATAGATGAGTTTATAGTCACATGTTCTAATGTCTGGAGCAGACAGTAAACAATTATCCAAAAAGATCAACGCAATTAGAGGAGGCCTTGAAAAAGCCAAAGCTTGCACAACTATAAATGTAATAAATTCATTGAGTAAGTAATACTGAAAAAAAGAAAGAGGGAGTTCCCATCGTGGCTCAGTGGTTAACGAATCCGACTAGGAACCATGAGGTTGTTGGTTCAATCCCTGGCCTTGCTCAGTGGATTAAGGATCCAGCGTTGCTGTGAGCTGTGGTGTAGGTTGCAGACGCAGCTTGGATCCCGCATTGCTATGGTTGTGGCGTAGGCTCTGGTGGCTACAGCTCTGATTCGACCCCTAGCCTGGGAACCTCCATATGCCGAGGGAGCGGCCCAAGAAATGGCAAAAAGACAATAAATAAATAAATAAATAAAATTTAAAAAAAGAAAGAAAAAGCCAAAGCTGAAAAATTTAAGTCATTCTTGACCTATTTTCTTCCTACTCATGCTCAATGGGTTATCACATCTTGTTGATTCTATTTCCAAAAGTTTCTCCCATCTGGCTCTCCTGGACCAGTCTCCCCACCACCTTGGCCCAGTTCAGGCCCTCAAAATCTCATTCCTGGTTTATTGAAATGATTTCCCAAATTGGTCATTCACCTCCTAGCCTACTCACCACTGTCAGATATATGTTCTTAAACCACACCCCCTGTCTTCCCCTCCCCTACAAAAAAAGCTATGCTAGGAGTTCCTACTGTGGCTCAACAGGTTAAGACCCCAACATAGTATCTGTGAGGATGCAGGTTTGATCCCTGGCCTCGCTAATTTGGTCAAGGATCCAGCATTACCACAAGCTGTGGTGTAGGCCAGCAGCTGCAGCTCCAATTCAACCCCTAGCCCAGGAACTTCCATATGCCCTGGATGCAGCTGTTTAAAAAAAAAAAAAAAAAAAAAAAAGATATTCTATCTCTTCATCACCTGAAAAGTACAGTCCAAATATCTCAGGCTCTTTATGATGTGCTGCTAGCCATCGGAAATTTTTTTTTTTTTTTTTTTGCCTTTTAGGGCCTCACTCTCGGCATATGGAGGTTCCCAGGCCAGGGGTCCAATCAGAGCTGTAGCCACCGGCCTATGCTAGAGACACAACGTGGGATCTAAGCCGCATCTGCGACCCACACCATAGCTCACAGCAACGCCGGATCCTTAACCCACTGAGCAAGGCCAGGGACCGAACCCGCAACCTCATGGTTCCTAGTCAGATTGGTTTCTGCTGCTCCACAATGGGAACTACCATAGCCATCCCTTTCACACAGCAGAAGTTATGAGTTTTAGCTGAGCACACGGCCAGCTAGACACAATTCCCGCCCTCCTGATGTAGCTTGATACAATCATGTGACTTAGCTGTGGGCCATGGGATGGAACCAGAAAGAGAACACGCCACTTCTGGGTTATTCCTTAAAAGCAATAAGCGTGCCCCTGCTGGCCTTTTCTCTTTCTTGCTGGCAAGGATGTGATAGCCTGGAGCAACCATCTTGGTCTTAGAAATGAAAGTACATTTTGAAAAAGGCAAAGATATTCTTACAGCCCCAGACTTCTTAGCTCTAACAGAGAAAAGTAGTTTCTATTATGCTATGCTACTAGTTTTTTTGGGGGTCGAAGTCTCTGTTACAGTAGCGTAGTTCATATATATATATATATATATATATTTTTTTTTTTTTTTTTTTTTTGTCACACCAGAGGCATGTGGAAGTTTCTGGGCCAGAGATGATACCTGCGCCATAGCAGTGACCTAAACTGCTGCAGTGACAACATCGGATCCCTAACCTGCTGTGCCACAAGAGAACTTCAGTCCACATCTTATGTAATATGATAGCAAATATTTTTTCTTTTTGTCTTTTTGCTATTTCTTGGGCCGCTCCCACGGCATGTGGAGGTTCCCAGGCTAGGGGTCAAATCGGAGCTGTAGTCACGGGCCTACGCCAGAGCCACAGCAACGCGGGATCCGAGCCACGTCTGCAACCTACACCACAGCTCACGGCAACGCCGGATTGTTAACCCACTGAGCAAGGGCAGGGACCGAACCTGCAACTTCATCGTTCCTAGTCGGATTCGTTAACCACTGCGCCACGATGGGAACTCCGAAAATCTTTTTTCTTCATTGTTATTTCCCCAATACAACTTTTTTTCTACTGTACAACGTGGTGACCAGTTATACATACATGTACACATTCTATATCTATACATTATCATGCTCCATCATAAGTGACTAGACATAGTTCCCAGTGCTACACACACAGCAGGATCTCATTGCTAATCCATTCCAAAGGCAATAGTCTGCATCTATTAACCCCAAGTTCCCCAACCACCTGCTTCCCTCCCCCCTCCGCCCTCCCCCTTGGCAACTACAAGTCTATTCTGCAAGTCCATCATTTTCTTTTCTGTGGAAAGGTTCATTTGTGCCTTATATTAGATTCCAGATATAAGTGATATCAGATGGTATTTGTCTTTCTCTTTCTGACTTAGCAAATCTTTTTATTGAGAATTTATCCTGCAGCAGACGCTGCGCATCACATCATTTAATCCTCACAATGAAGAAGACAGTATGAGAGATGGGCAAACTGAGGCTCAGAAAGGGTTGGCAACTTGCCCAAGGCCACACAGCCAGTAGGTAATGAATTTAAACTCAAACACAGGCTGGTCGCTTTCAGAAATTATACCGTTATTCACTGCTTTATCTTTTTGCTCTGATCTACGGCTTTAAAGGCATAGACAGTCCTCACTGACGTTTGCCAAGTGTTCCCATAAACACTTGGAAAAATTCTTTCTATGTAGTAGATGCTCGATTAATGTTTGTTGAATGAACGATCGATGGCTTTTTAGGAAAATGGGCTTTCTCGAAGTTCCTGAGTACAGTCATATGATAGAGGTAACTGTTTCTGGTTAGCCTGCAGCCTCGCCTCCCTCTTTTATACAGAACACTCTCCCAGGTGCTTAATACCAGACAATTTTCTCTCTGAACGATACCATATATTGCTGCACTTTGGGACACATGTCTTTATCCATCCTACACACAATCAACAGAGAGCCCATGTGAGTGCAGCAGGCAGTCAGGGAAAGCATGCAGCCAGTTGCAGTCATCTGTATTTATTTACACAGCTGTTCTTCCCCTTGTTCAAGCAGAAGACTCCAGCTCAGAAATCAGAGGCAGAAATAAAATCAGGGGGCTTTTTGAAGACCGCTGTGCAGTATCCTGCATCCTGGGCTCTCAGCAGGGATGCGGAGTCCAGGGATGTTCAAAGTCTTCCTTTGTGCTATGCTAAGGATCCTGGGATAAAGTGAACAGTGCTGAGAGCTGGGGGCTGTGGGAGAGGTTATTATAAATTACTGACGTCCTGCTGTGAGGGCTGAATATGTTCCCTTCTTCAGGGCTCTTATCTGGAGCCCTGCGATAGAAAAGGAATAGAAGAGAACGCCTGAACTGTTCTAGGATTGCCTGTAGCCCTCCTCTGGGAAAACTTTTAGCAATAAACAGAAATCAAGAGGAAACTGAAGAATGATTTTTTTTTTTTTTACAATGGGTCTTCAAAGAGCCAGACTTTATTTGTTCAAGTAGAGGGGACGAAAAGAAGAAATTAAAGCCAACTTTCTTTCCAATTAAGTTCCATGGACCTCCCAAAATACAGCACAGATGCTGTGATGAACACTAACAAGCTCTTCAGTGGAGTGAGCTTAAGCTTCATCAATAGCTCTAAGACAGAAAATGATTTTTAAAACTAAAACAAAACAAAACAAAAAAAACACCAACCACCACACACAGAAAGGAAGACCATAAACACTTGTTGTACTCATGACTTGCGTTAGTTCTTTAGCAGGTTATGCAATAAAACAGAATTCTTTTTCAACCATCCATTCAAAAGTAAATACATTCTTCTCTTCTGATTCCAATAATAATGTACATTTAAGATGATTCTTTCTAGGAGTTCCCATCGTGGCGCAGTGGTTAACGAATCCGACTAGGAATCATGAGGTTTCGGGTTCGATCCCTGGCCTTGCTCAGTGGGTTAAGGATCCGGCGTTGCCGTGAGCTGTGGTGTAGGTCGCAGAGGTGGCTCGGATCCCATGTTGCTGTGGCTCTGGTGTAGGCCGGTGGCTACAGCTCCGATTAGACCCCTAGCCTGGGAACTTCCATATGCCGAGGGAGTGGCCCTAGAAAAGGCATAAAGACAAAAAAAAAAAAAAAAAAAAAAAAAAAAAAAAAAAGATGATTCTTTCTACCATATGAACATATCTATTTAAAAGTAAGTACTGGAATTCCCATCGTGGCTCAGCTGAAGTGAATCTGACTAGCATCCATGAGGACGCAGATTCCATGCCTGGCTTTGATCAGTGGGTGAAGGATCCAGCATGGCTGTGGTATAGGCCATTGGCTACAGCTCTGATTCAACCCCTTGCCTGGGAACCTCCCTATGCCACGAATGCAGTCCTAAAAAAACCAAACCAAACAAAAAAATAAGTACCGTATGGTTTCAGAACATATGCTTGGGTAGGTATAATGTCCTGCTTTGAAATTCGATAGAGCCATAGGTCTTAGGGGTGGGGGGACAGGGGTTGGAAAGCTAAGATGGATCTACCACCTCAAAGACCATGTGGATTAGGAAGAGCTAAGTGATCATTGAAAAGATATGTTGGGCCCACCATGTCTGATCAGCTGTAGAGCGGCCAATGCCACGGGATAGGAGTAGAATGGGTGTAGGGCAGATGGTTGGCCCTGAGTAATTCTAGCTTCAACTTCAGAAAATCAGAGAGGATTTCTAGGTCTTTCTCCTTCAACATTAGGGTCCACAGCAATAACCTTATAGAAACCACCAAGGATATGAAAACCATACTCTGTAGAGGGAACTGTGCGTGGAAGTTGACATCCTTTCAGGGTTAATCAATTTGAGAAAAGAGTCAGAGGCAAGCTACATGAGAGACGCCAAGAAAGATGGAAAACGCTGTCCTGCACTGCAAAAAGTTGACCTCGATGTCAACATTCCAAACAGAAGCAGTTCAAGGTTGGATTGAGGATTATTTGCCTGTGAGACTGAATTGAGCATTATTTGTAAATCATGTAAACCAAGCAGAAAAAGATCAACGGAGAAATTTATCTTTATGATTTCCATCCTGTTTACACTGGGGTGAGAGGAGATACCAATGTAATTAATGTAGATTTGTTGATGGCAACAAAGTCTGTACATGGAATATGAGGGTTCCCAGGCTAGGGGTCTAATGGGAACTGTTGCTACTGGCCTACACCAGAGCCACAGCAACTCGGGATCCGAGCCGCGTCTGCGACCTACACCACAGCTCACAGCAACGCCGGATCCTTAACCCACTGAGCAAGGCCAGGGGTTGAACCTGCAACTCATGGTTCGTAGTCGGTTCCTAGTCAGATTCGTTAACCCTTGCACCACGACGGGAACTCCCGGAAGTTCCTGAGTTTCTTCCTAACATCTCTGTGTCCTACGTATCTTACTTTAAAAAAAAAAGTGGAATAATAGTTGACTCTGCCCAACATCAATTTGTTAGACGGGAAAGCTTCAGTTTTCTTTCTTGCAGAGGATTAATTTTTCAAGGCCTCTTTCTCATCACCGCTCCCTCCCCGGCCCCCACTCACTCACTCCTCCTTCTCCTTCTCTGGCAAATTTGGGAAAAATAAAGTAGGCTTTCTTGGCTCCATTCCTTCCTTTTTCAAGGATCATGGTTCCAAGAATCTCACCTAGTCAGCTTGCACCTCAAGAGGCCACCCCCAGACCATGGGGGTGCCTGATCCTGAGATTCAGGTCACAAGGCCATTTGGAGGTGTGCTTAGCTATCCAACTAAGCCATAGTCTCTAACAAAGCTTCTATTTTTATCTCCTGTATGCCTAATTCTTTACCATTTTTTCTTACTTTGTTTATAACCCGGACAGAGAAAAGAAATGCTATTTTTGGGCTCTCTGGGAAATCTCAATAAAATAAGGAGATATGGGAATGTATAAGCTGGCTTTAAAATGAAGTACACGTGGAAAAATAAGCATTCAAGAGTAGTTAGGATAATTGAGAGAAACAAAAGCACTGAAAGAATGTCTTAATATTATAACACTGTGGTCTTGACACACTGAATGTGCAGACAGATAAATGAATCAATGTAGAAAGGCAGTAAATAGACATAAATATATGTGGAAATTTAGTAGTTATGGAGATGGTATTTAATATCAATAGAGAGAGGCGGGAGGAAGTGGAATGGACGGGGTTTGGGGTTAGTAGATACAAACTATAACATTTAGAATGGATAAGCATTGACTCCTACTGTACAGCACAGGGAACTATGTACGATCTCTTGGGATAGAACATGATAGAAGATAGTATGAGAAAAATTATATATATATATATATGTATGACTGGATCACTGTGCTGAACAGCAGAAATTGACACAACACTGTAAATCAACTATACTCTAAAAAAAATAAAATATTAAAGACATCAATAGAGAAAATAAAAATTATTTAATAAAATGTGTTGGAACAATCATCTGGAAAAGAAACCAAGCCAAAGGCGTTGCCATTGTGGCTCAGTGGAAACAAACCCAACTAGTGTCCATAAGGACTCAAGTTTGAGCCCTGGCTTCGCTCACTGGGTTAAGGATCCAGCAGTGGTGTAGGTCACAGGCGCGGCTTGGATCTGGCATGGCTGTGGCTGTGTTGTAGGCTGGCAGCTACAGCTCCAATTCAATGCCTAGCCTGGGAACTTCCATATGCTGTACCTGCAGCCCTAAAAAGAAAAAAGAAAAAGAAAAAGAAAAAAAAGAGAGGGAAGAAATCACTGGAGTCTCTTTATAATCTTAAGTACCATAAAATTTCCCAGGAACCATAAAAGGAAAGAGTGACCATTTCAATTACATAAAAATCAAAATATATGTATGGAGTTCCCATCATGGCACATGGGAAAAAATCTGACTAGGAACCATGAGGTTGCCGGTTCAATCCCTGGCCTCACTCAGTGGGTTAAGGATCTGGCATTGCTCTGAATGGACCCCTAGTGTGTGAACCTCCATATGCCGCAGGTGTGGCCCGGAAAAGCAAAAAAATAAAAATAAAAATAAATAAAAATATATTTAAAGCAAAACCCATCAAATATCAAAGATAAAAAGCAAACTGATCAAAATATTAGAAACTTAAATCACAGGGAAAAAGGCCAAATTTTCTTAATATACACATTCTATGTATGCAAGAAGAGACTAACAACTCGACAGGAAAACAGGCAAAGAATATGAAATAGAAATGGCTCTTAAAGACATGAAAAGATGTCCAGTATCATTCATCAGAAGAAAAACATAGGGAGTTCCTATTGTGTTGGCTCAGTGGAAATGAACCTGACTAGTATCCATGAGGATGCAGGTTCAATTTCTAACCCTGCTCAGTGCATTAAGGATGTGGCATCGCCATAAGCTGTGGTGTGGGTCGGCAGCAGCAGCTCCAATCTGACTCCTAACTTGGGAACTTCCATATGCCCCAGGGTGCAGCCCCCTGCCCCCAAAAAAGGAAAGAAAAAATTCAGGTCACAAGTACAGAGACAGTGCACCATTGTCCCCTTTGACAATCTAAGTCCTTTCTCAAAATAAAATTAAAAATATAAGTAGGAGTTCCCGTCGTGGCACAGTGGTTAACGAATCCGACTAGGAACCATGAGGTTGTGGGTTCGATCCCTGCCCTTGCTCAGTGGGTTAAGGATCCGGCGTTGCTGTGAGCTGTGGTGTAGGTCGCAGACGTGGCTCGGATCCTGCGTTGCTGTGGCTCTGGCTTAGGCTGGCGACTACAGCTCCCATTAGACCCCTAGCCTGGGAACCTCCATATGCTGCAGGAGCGGCCCAAGAAATGGCAAAAAGACAAAAAAAAAAAATATATATATATATATATAAGTACATTAAATATAGTGCAAAAATTACAAAAGGAACCAATTGTCTCAAAATACAGTTATATGTATATATGCTTAATCACTATAAACATATTTATATGTACATATGCTTAGCTACTAACACAATAAAAAAGGTACAACATCAGTCTTAATAGCTATTGCAGTTTTCAAGTAGCGAGGCACATAGATGATGTGTTGAGAGATTGGGAACAATTTTAAGGCATATCTGTAATATGTAGTAATATCTGTTCTTTCTCCTGGTGACAAAGTCCAAGTACTGCTAATGTTAACATGATTTTTGCCTACATTCTTCAGTGAAGGAATTGCTATATGTCAACTAAAATTTAACAAACGTGAAGTTGTAGTATTTTTCACATCCAAGTTCACAGCTGCCTGGGCTCTGTCCATAGAAGACCCTCCGGACATCTCCTCCAACCTCAGGTTCAGAACTCCAGAAAAAAGTCTCGGCATAATCTCAAAAAATAAAGGATTGCAAAGAGTTCCCTGGGGGCCTCGGGGTTAAGGATTCAGTGTTTTCACTGAGATGGCTAGGGTTCAACCCCTGGCCCGGGAACTTCTGCATGCCGCGGGCATGGCCAAAAAATAAAATAAAGAAATACAACATCCAGTGAAGTGTTGTAGCTCCTTTGTGGTTGCTTAAAGACTCCAACCTCCAAGTCCTCTCAACCCTGGGAGTTGAATTATGTAACCACGCCATTCTATACCCTCTGAGTTCACGACAGAGAGACTTAAAGAGCATCTCACAGCAGGGCCGTCAGGAGTTGAGAAGCCAGTTTTCCGCTTCACGTATCATTCCTGCCAAAACCCCTGGTCGGTGTGCCACACAGATTAGCTGGAAATGTATAGCAAGTATATATACAATCCTGAGAAGACTCAGAATCAACTACAGAGACCTAAATAAAACCCATGATATTCTATGATTGTTTTACATTTCAAGAGATTCTCTGACTATTTGATATTTTTAAGTTCCTGTCAGGTTTGAAATAATTTGGCATATTAAATAACCCTTCTGCTTTTTCCTGCCTTACCACAGGTCTCCCTCCCAATTCCTCCATATCTTTTCCACCTCTAGGTATTAGGAAATCCACGTTTTTAATATTAATCTGTGCGATAGCTTTAAACACTATCTAGAGGTTGATAATACCAAATCTAATCTCCAACCAGACCTCTGCCCTGATTTCCTTGGCTTACATCTAGCAGCCTTTTCAACCTCTCCACTTGATTATCATCTGATTTCCGGTCCTGCCCACACCCAGCACAAGACGCTTCCTGGTCTTCCCCAAATCAGTAAATTACAATCACAGTCTTCCAGTTTCTCAGGCCAAAAGTCTTGGCCTTTTCAAGCCAATAAATGCTTATCAGAAATTTGGCTAACATTTGGGAGCAGGATAATAGAGATTTTATTAGATATCATTGCAGCCCTTATAAAAGTGTTTGGCGTCCGAGCCTGTATAATGTTAAACAAAACCAACTGGACTCTTTGGTTTTCAGTAATTTCATTCCATTTCCATTACAAACCTTCTGCTTTGTCTCTGTGCACACTCACGCACTCTCTTGACACGCTCATGCAGAGCTGGAGCTTTTATTTTATTTATCTTTTTTGTCTTTTTTTTTTTTTTTCCTGCCTTTTAGGACCATACCCACAGCATATGGAGGTTCCCAGGCTAGGGGTAGAATCGGAGCTATAGCTGCCAGCCTGTGCCACAGCCACAGCAACATGGGATCCAAGCCATGTCTGCAACCTACACCACAGCTCCCAGCAACGCCGGATCCTTAACCTACTGAGATAGGCAAGGGATCAAACGGCATCCTCATGGATTCATTTCCGCTGCGCCACAACGGGAACTCCACAGCTGGAGCTTTTAATTTCACATGAAGGACAAGTCCCAACTATGGAATCTGAGCTCTCAGTCTCTCGTAAATGCCATTGTCACCTGACCATCTCCACTTGGAGATCTGAGAGAATCTAAATCAGAGCTTTTCATTTCCTTAGAGCTAACCTGAACCTCAGGCTTTCCACCCCATTTCAGTTAAATTCTATTTACCCAGTTACTCAAGCTTAAAACTGTAGTTCCATCCTTCACTGCTCTCTTTCCTTCACACCTTTTGTCCAAATATTATCCAATTCTGACAATTCTTGCAAAACACATTCCCTGATAGGATTACTACTTGTCACTTTTCTGGTTAGTCGCTTTTTTTCTTTCTTTTCTTTTTTTCTTTTTTTTGAGTTTTAGGGCCTCAACTTTGGCTTATGGAGATTCCCAGGCTAGGGTCTAATCGGAGCTATGCCAGAGCCACAGCAACTCAGGATCCGAGCCGGGTCTGTGACCTACACCACAGCTCACTACAATGCCAGATCCTTAACCCACTAAGCAAGGCCAGGTATTGAACCTGCAACCTCATGGTTGCTAGTCGGATTCATTTTCACTGTGCCATGACGGGAACTCCTCTGGTTTGTCACTTTAAACCAAGCCCCTAACAGCTCTCCTTGGGGCTTTTCCAGCAGCCTCCTTAACTAGTTGCTCACCTTAACCATTCTCCGTGCAGCAGCTAGAGTTTGCTTCTTTAAAAAGCCACTTCCTCCTCTCTGTGCTAAGCTAAGCACTACAGCGGCTTCCAGTTCCACTCGGAGGGAACTCCAGAACACTTTCCTAATGGAAAAAGAACATCTCTTTGGTTAGGGTCTGTCTCCTTCATGAACAAGTGCATCCAGACCCTCTCTCCTTTCTTCACCACAGGGACTCAATAGAAACTTGTTGCATGAAAAGTAATAAACAGCTGAGGAGTTCCAGTCATGGCGCAGTGGTTAACGAATCCAACTAGGAACCATGAGGTTGAGGGTTCGATCCCTGGCCTCGCTCAGTGGGTTAAGGATCCGGCGTTGCCGTGAGCTGTGGTCTAGGTCTCAGACGCGGCTCAGATCCCACGTTGCTGTGGCTCTGGCGTAGGCTGGTGGCTACAGCTCCAATTAGACTCCTAGCCTGGGAACCTCCATATGCCAAGGAAGCGGCCCTAGAAAAGGCAAAAAGACACACAAAAAAAGAGTAATAAACAGCTGAATGTCCAGCGTAGGCTGGGGGCATGAAGGAGTGGAGAAGGGCAATGCTCACATTTCACTTTATAATTTTTACTCTTGTCAAAAAAAAAAAAAAAAAAAAAAAACATTTTTGGAGACCTAAAAGCTCAAAATTTTTAGAGGGAAAACATGGTAGCGAGTCTGAGCCTCTGTAAGTAGGGAAGAGGCCCTAGAATAAGATGTGAAAACTCCAGAGCCATGCTGTCAGGGCTAAGGAATCTGGAAATGTCGCATCAACTGAAGAGAAAAGGTCAGAAAGGAGCCTTCCTCTAGTCCACACTGACTTCCTAAAGAGAATCAAAATCCCAGCTTTCACCATAGCCTGTTGCTATCCTTTTGGAGATTACTTGTGCTCTTGCTCACTGTTTGTTCTTTTCCTTTTTCTCACCCTAATCATACCAATTTCAATTCATACAGTCAATGTGCATTTTTTTCCCCTTTTATGGCCACACCCATGGCATATGGAAGTTCCTAGGCTAGGGATTAAATTGGAGCTGCAACTGCAGGCCTAGGCCACAGCCACAGCCATGCCAGATCCCAACCACATCTGAGACCTACACTGCAGCTATGGCAACGCCGGATGCTTAACCCACTGAGTGAGGACAGGGATGGAACCTGCATCCTCATGGACAATATGTCAGATTCTTAACCTGCTGAGCCACAATAGGAGCTGCTCAATGTGCATATTTAAGCTCTCAGCAACTCAAGGCTAGCCTGGAGGATGGACTTCCTTCCATAAAGCCCCAGTATCTCAAATAAAGATTGAAGTCTCATCCAAAAGACCCAGAAGAATAGTTCTAAAGGGCCAGCAAGAAATGAAATTTTCTGTGATAAGGAGTTGGGGAGTTCTTGCTGTGGCTCAGCAGAAACAAATCTGACTAGGAACCATGAGGTTGAGGGTTCGATCCCTGGCTTTGCTCAGTGGGTTAAGGATCTGGCGTTGCCATGAGCTGTGGTGTAGGTCACAGGCGCGGCTTGGATCTGGCATTGCTGTGGCTGTGGCTCTGGCGTAGGCTGGCAGCCAGAACTCCGATTAGACACCTAGCCTGGGAACCTCCATATGCCGAGGGTATGGCCCTCAAAAGACAAAAGACAAAAAAAAAAAAAAATGTTGGGAAGACCAGACATCCTAGGTGGATTAAGGAGAGGCCAGAGATGAAGCTGCAGGATTGACGTAGGGACCTTATTCCAGGTAGATTTTACTCAGTCCTGTCTACAGTATTGAATTCATAGTAAAAGACTGGTGCAAAGGGTAGTTAAGCTGGAGTAAATTTACCCTCCAGCTTGCCTCCTTTCCTTAGTTTCACCCCCACACATTTTAACCTGGAGACAAACCCTGCGCTGAAATTAGGTTGGGACTACATTTTTATCACTCGACTCTTCCATAACAATAGACCTCACCTGGTGGCTCCAATTTCCTGGAAGAATTTGAAAGCTGATGGGCAGTTCTGAGTCACAGTGAATTTGGTAAAAAAATGGGCATATGCCAAGGAAGGGGAAACTCAAGGATGTGAGGCGTGAGTTCTGTGTTTAAAATTACATTTGAAAACTTTGATATTTAAAAAGGGATTCCAGGAGTTCCTGTCATGGCTCAGTGGTTAACGAATCTGACTAGCATTCAGGAGGACACAGGATCAATCCCTGTGCTCGCTCAGTGGGTTAAGGATCTGGCATTGCCGTGGCTGTGGTGTAGACCAGCAGCTGTATCTCCAATTCGACCCCTAGCCTGAGAACCTCCATATGCCGCAGGTGTGGCCCTAAAAAGCAAAATTAATTAATTAATTAATTAAAAAATAAAAAATATAGGAGTTCCCGTCGTGGCTCAGTGGTTAACGAATCCAACCAGGAACCATATGGTTGTGGGTTTGATCCCTGGCCTTGCTTAGAGGGTTAAGGAGCCGGTGTTGCCGTGAGCTGTGGTGTAGGTTGCAGATTCGGCTAGGATCCTACGTTGCTATGTCTCTGGCGTAGGCCAGCAGCTATAGCTCCAATTAGACTTCTAGCCTGGGAACCTCCATATGCTGCGGGTGCGGCCCTGAAAGGACAAAAGACTAAATAAATAAACAAATAATGATAAATGGGATTCCAACAGATTATCTAATGAAATTCTTTACTCTCTTCTACATACTGCTGAAAGCTGCTTTTTCTAGCCTTTTAGAAAATGTTAGCAATCATTGGAGGTCCTCTTGTGGTACAGTGGAAAAGAATCCAGCTAGTATCCATGAGGAGGTGGGTTTGATCCCCAGCCTCGATCAGTGGGTTAAGGATCCAGCTTTGGGGGAGCTGAGGTGTAGGTCGCACACTTGGCTTGGATCCCACATTGCTGTGGCTGTGTTGTAGGCTAGCAACTGCAGCTCCGATTGACCCCTAGCCTGGGAACTTCCATACGCCATGGGTGTGGCCCTAGAAAAAAAGAGAAAATGTTAGCAATTATTATTCTTTTGTGGATCTATTGCCCCTGAGACAAATCTCCTGTAATGGAGTCAAAGAAAGCCAGTATTTTGACTCGATTAGACTGGGGTGGGGCTGTGGCAGGAGCGTAGGTGAGAAGGCATATTGTTTCTGCTGATAAAAATCTTGAACTATGAAAGAGTGTTGGCCGCCAGGGGGTCCCTCCTGCTGTGTCTATATTACATTTGGATAAGATGTTCCTTTTGGTTCATGAAGATTGGTGGTTCTCAGAAGGCCTTAAGAGCTGATTTTGCATCTGTTGGGACTATTGCTTGTTTGGCCAGATTCTAGAGAAAAAGATTGAGCATTTTACAAATGGCATCAATACAAAAATATCTTCGATTTTTTTTTTTTTTAATGTCTTTTTAGGACTGCACCCGCCCAAAGATGGAACTCCCTTTGATTTTAAAAGTCACACCTAAAGACTTTTTTGCAACCCAAGAAATGCTTGTCAAGAAAGAAAAAGACAGAGAAGGATAGATAAATTAGGAGCTTTGGGTTTATACTTCCACTTTTTATACTTCCACATATAAAATAACAACGAGGGTTTACTGTACGGCACAGGGAACTATATTCAGTATCTTATAATAACATAATGGAAAAGAATAGAAAAAAGAATATATAGATAGCTGAATCAATTTGCTATATGTCTGAAACTAACAAAATATTGTAAATCACCTATACGTCAATAAAAAACAAAGAGGAGTTCCCGTCGTGGTGCAGAGGGAACAAATCCGACTAGGAACCATGAGGTTGTGGGTTTGATCCCTGCCTCGCTCAGTGGGTTAAGGATCCGGGTTGCCATGAGCTGCGGTGTAGGTTGCAGACATGGCCCAGATCTGATGTGCCTGTGGCTCTGGTGTAGGCTGGCAGCTGTAGCTCCAATTAGACCCCTAGCCTGGGCACCTCCATATGCTGCGGGTGCAGCCCTAAAAAGCAAAAAACAAAAAACAAAACAAAGAAAGCAAGGCATCCACGCTGTGGCCATATTCTTAGTCTCTACCTGTCCAATATACACTGTGCTCAACCTCTGGTTTTTCAGCTGTGCCTCGTTTTAACAGCTGCTCTGGAGTCCATGCTGTGCCTTTGCTCTGGGGGCTCCTCCACTTGGAGGATTCTCCCTAGCTCTTCCTAAGTGTGGAAAAAAGTTCTGCAGAGTTCCATCTGAAATAAGACCCCTTCCATGCAACCCTCCCCCTCCCCGGAGACTGGAATGAATCTCTTTGCTGTCTGTCTAGAGAGTTTCCTTTTTCAATCTCCTCGGGTCTTACTTGTCACCTCCCTCACTGTGCATAGGTTTTCCCTACAGTATTGTAAGAGCCTTGAGGACTGCAGCTACCTTGCCCGACTCGGTGCATCCCACCTTCCCTCCAGAGACTTCCCACCTCGTGGGAATTTGTAGATTTCGGAAGGCAGTGTTTTCATTGGGAATGTTCATTGCGGTAAAGTACAATTGTGCGGCACTCAAGTGCCAGAGCTTTGAGAGCAAGTGGCCTGGGGTGGAATCTCAGTCCAACCACTTAACCAGCTCGTGACCTTGGCTGATTGCTAATTCTCTCAGAATCTCTATTCCTTCATTGGTCAAGTGGGAATAATAAAACTTAGTAACAATAGGGTTGTTGTGACAAGTAAATGAGGCAAATGTAAAGCGCTTGGCACTGTGCCTGGCACATAGAAAAGATTTAATACATAGTAGCTATTTTTATTATGATTACTATTACCACTAGCATTAAACCTCGTGCAGAGACCAAAACATTCTCACCACACGCTAATCTATTTAAATAAATTGAGAGAGAATGGTTTGGAGAGGGGACATTGCCATCTGCCAATTCCGAGTGTTCCTCTGTGAAGAGTTATCGCTTTATAGCAGTGCTAGCCAATAGAGAGAAAATGCAAGTCACATCTGTCATTTTTAATTTTCTATTAGTCACATTAAAAGCAAAAAGAGGGGTTCCTGTTGTGGCACAGTGGAAATGAATCCGACTAGGAACCATGAGATTGCAGGTTTGATCCCTGGCTTCACTCGGTGGGTTAAGGATCTGGCATTGCTGTGAGCTGTGGTGTAGGTCGCAGACGTGGCTTGGATCCAGCATTGGTGTGGTTGTGGCATAGGATGGCAGCTGTAGCTCTGATTCGATCCATAGCCTGGGAATATCCATATGCCTCAAGTGCAGCCCTAAAAAGACAAAAGACCAGGAAAAAAAAAAAAAAAGGCAAAAAGAGGATTTCCCATTGTGGCTCAGTGAGAACACAACTAGTAACTAGTATCTGTGAGGATGCAGGTACAAGCTCCAGCCTTGCTCAAAGGATTAAGGATCTGGCGTGACTATAAGATGTGGTGTAGACCAGCAGCTGCAGCTCTGATTCGATCCCTAGCCTGAGAACTTCCATATTCTGCAGGTGCAACCCTAAAAAAAAAAGAAAAAAAAGAAAGAAAAAAGAAATTGGCAAAATTGTATTGAATATATTTTTAATATATTTTGCTTAACCCACTATCTAAAATATTATCATTACAAACATCTAGTCAATATGAATTATTATTATTATTTTTCGGATTGTTTTCAAGATCCAATGCATACAGACCGGCTCAATTCGCATTGCCTGCATTCAAGTACTCCCTAGGGCCATGCAGCTAGCAGCTACCATACTGGACAACACAGCTTTAATAACATTGGGTTTGAAAGTATCTGCCTCATAAGTGAATCAAGTCTCACCAGGTTTCGTTCTACGTTTCTTTGAAAATGATCACGGCTGGGGGTGTGAACACCAGGTTTGGGTGCTGACATTGACGTGTGCTTGCCTTGCTCGATTTGGCTCTGTTTCATTTCCTGCATATATCCTGGGGCTTAGTTAGGTCACAAAGCCATAAAAACTATGACCTGGCCCTCAGTTCAGTCTGTCTCATCACCATGCACCTGCGACATATGGAGGTTCCCAGGTCAGGGGTCAAATTGGAGCTGTAGCTGCTGGCCTACACCACAGCCATAGCAACTAGGGATCCAAGCCAAGTCTGCCACCTACACCACAGCTCACGGCACCTCCGGATCCACTGAGTGAGGCCAGGGATCAAACCCGCAACCTCATGGTTCCTAGTTGGATTCGTTAACCACTGCGCCACGACGGGAACTCCAGGAAAGCCAAGATTTCTTAATTGAGGCATCACTAACACTGTGCGGTCCTTAGAGTTTACTTTAAGACTTTGTCTTTCCCTTTGAGGTTATTCCAGCTTATGAGAATGTTATTCTTAGAATTTGAGCACTTCGGGTTACCCGACCCAGTCATTTCTGTATCTTGCCCTGGCAACCCACTCAGGGTCCAGATGCTGGTGGGGCCAAGGGAGGGGACGCCAGAGGAAGGGCAAACCTCATGGCTCTGGGCAGTCCACCTCCACATTAGGCTTATCCCTGCTGTGCCATATTACCAGCTGTTTCATCATGAGCATTTATTTGAATAAAGGGCTTACCAAAATGACAAAAATAATACGATTTAGAAACAAGGCTTAGGCGTTCCCATTGTGGCTCAGTGGTAACGAACCCGACTAGTATCTATGAGAATGCAGTTTGATCTCTGGCCTTGATCAGTGGGTTAAGGATCTGGCATTGCTGTGGCTGTGGCGTAGGCCGGCAGCTGTGGTTCTGATTTAGACCCCTAGCCTGGGAATCTCCATATGCTGCAGGTGCGGCCCTAAACAGCGAAAAAAAGAAAATAGAAAGAAATGTGTTTCTTTACTCAAGGGAAAACATTCCATGCATGAGGGGAGCGCAGAGTGAGTTGACAGAGCTTTAAAAGGAGCCACACTGAAACAGGGCATGATTGGCTAGGAGGTCATTATAAGGCTGGCAGGTCCTATTTCCTAGGGTAAAGCAAGCTGGCTAAAGCTGAGCTGGAGGATTGGAGTTGGTGTGTTAGTTTTCCTTGACAGGGCAGGCTGACCTAGGTTTAGACTTGTGACATGGACTAATAGACAAATTACTTTATCCAGTTAAAAAAGTTTGAAATATAGTTCTGGTCTCATCTTTTTTTTTCTTTTTCTTTTTCTAGGGCTGCACCCGCAGCATGTGGAGGTTCCCAGGCTAGGGGTCCAATTGGAGCTGTAGCTGCAGGCCACAGCCACAGCCACAGCAACACCAGATCCGAGCTGCCTCTGCAACCTACACCACAGCTCACAGCAACACCGGATCCTTAACCCACTGAGCGAGGCCAGGGATCAAACCTGCAACCTCATGGTTCCTAGTCAGATTCGTTAACCACTGAGCCACGACGGGAACTCCTCTTCTCATCTTTTCCTTGGAGGGAAGGCTCATAAAGTTTGCCCAAGCTTCTTCGTAAAAATGCTCTTTTACAACGGGGGCCTGTGGATAGGAGTGAACTGGTCACCCTGAGTGAATTTCATTTTGCCAGATGTGATCCTGTGTGAGGGGCAGCAGGTAAAGATGGAGGCTTAACTAGGCCACTTCTGTGACCCAGAGGTGACCTGCCTCAGGAGGCCACAGCAATTCCTCTGCCCAGCCAAGGAAGATGGGATTGGTAGCATTCTGGAGGTTTTTTCCTTGGTCTTTTTTTTTTTTTGCCTCGACAACCAATTTTTATTTGACAAGCAGCAGTTAGTTCTCATCCACGTTAACTGTCTGTAGCCTTTTGAAAGTGGTGACAGGTACATAGGTGACCCATGTACAGAGCTTGTTTGGTGAGTCTTCATCTTCATTACGTTTTCTGGGCAACCGCGCTCGGATCCTTTATGGGACATTTCTTATTCCTTTGGCCCAGATGCCTTTGTTGAGCCTGGGGTCGCCGTGCACATCTGGAGTTCCCATCTCCTTGATGGCAAATTTCCGGATGCCTTTGAGTGCCTGAGGGGCACGCTTCTTAAAACCCACGCAGTGGAGTTCCTGTTGTGGCGCAGTGGTTAACGAATCCGACTACAAACCATGAGGTTGCGGGTTCGATCCCTGCCCTTGCTCAGTGGGTTAATGATCCGGCGTTGCCGTGAGCTGTGGTGTAGGTTGCAGACACGGTTCGGATCCTGCATTGCTGTGGCTCTGGCGTAGGCCGGTGGCTACAGCTCCGATTGGACCCCTAGCCTGGGAACCTCCATATGCCGCGGGAGCGGCCCAAGAAATAGCAAAAAAAAAAAACCAAAAAAAAACCCCACGCAGTGGATTTGCTTGTGAAGGGGGATCGCATACTCCCTGATCACCACGTCATTGATGGAGGACTGGCCCTTCTTCTTCTCGCCTTCTCCCTTCTTTGCTGGAGCCATCTTCCCAGGCCCTGGTTGCAGAGGAAGAGCCCAAGGCCTTGTCTTCCTTGGTCTTTCAATTTAGAGTCAGCCTATAACCGTGGCACTAGCAGAAGATGGACTTTAACTCTGGAGCACAGCACAGATCTTGAATGTAAGCTTGAAAGCGTAAACTAACGTTATTCAGATTTACCCCAATTTACTCTCACAGTTTCTGATGACCAAAAATTATTTTAGCTGCTGAGATTGATTTGTGTGCAAGACCCAGACGGTTTTCACCATTCACCCTGTTTTCTCAAGTCAAAGCTGCATTTTCTCTTGCTTAAAAAATTTGCATATTTTCTCAGTGCCTGTTTCTGACTCACAATAAACAATGCCCAGACCTCCTGCCAAAAAAATGTCCAAACGCGAAATAGTTGCTATAATAGTCGTTTTGTGATGGCAACTTTGAGCTGTGTGCTTTTAAATTATAATTACTTTTTTTCCTTACAAAAGAAGTGTATCTGTCTTGATTGCTGTAATTATGATTCTATACCAGCAAACACTTATAAAAGACTCATGTCATTGCTATGCTTCATAAAACCCATGCCCTTCAATATGCTTCTTTTGGTAACTGTTTATATGTTTGTGTTTAATTTGTGGCAGAAAAATCTAATGAGAAGCCATTCATCACTGCGTGCATATAAAAATTTGTGTCCTTAACTAAATAGACCAAAGTGGATGGGGCAAGCCCGTTATTGGCATGACATGACTTAGAATCATAGAATGTGAGAAGGGAAAGCAACATGAGCAAAGTAACGTAGTCTGACCTCATTTTACAGATGACATTCAAAATTGAAAGAGGAAGAACTTGTGGTTGAGTGATTGAAAACATGATGGGGAGTTCCTGTCGTGGTGCAGCAGAAACAAATCTGACTAGGAACCATGAGGTTGCAGGTTCAATCCCTGGCCTCGCTCAGAGGGTTAAGGATCCTGTGTTGCTGTGAGCTATGGTGTAGGTCAAAGGATCTCGTGTTGCTGTGGCTCTGGCATAGGCCAGCAGCAACAGCTTCAATTAGACCCCTAGTCTGTGAACCTCCATATGCCACAGATGCGACCCTGAAAAGACAAAAAAGACCAAAAAAAAAAAAAAAAAAAAAAAGAAAGACAGAAAAAGAAAACATGCTAGGAGCAGAAATGGACACAAGTTCTAAACCTGAACCTGGCACTAAGGAATCTGGCACAAGCTGACCTGATTTTTCATTCATCCTTGTTCTCAAGGATGATGGGTGGAATCCATGGATTGATGAAAGGTCTCCCTGAGGGAGAGAAGGGGACACTGAGATAGGTTCTGACCCCATCACCTCCCACCCATTCCATTAGAGCGGTTTCACTTGAATCTATTTTGAAATTGTTTTATTTTATTTTTTTGACCGCCCTGCAGCATATGGAGTTCCCAGGCCAGGGATCAGATCTGAGTCACAGTTGCGACCTATACCACAGATGTGGCAATGCTGGATCCTTAACCCACTTTGCCCGGCCTAGGATCGAACTGCATCACAGTACGCCTGAGATACTGTCGATCCCATTGGCCACAATGGGAACTCCACTTGAATCTATTTTATATTGTAATGATTGACAAGGGAATTCATTGGCTTTTCCCCCTTTTCAGGTTTGATGCTTACTGATGTTCTTTCTCCCAAGTTTTAGGATTGGAGATAAATTGATATAATTTCTCATATTTGTGGCTGTGTTGTGTCCATTTATTCATGCAGCAACTCTTTTTTGAAAATGTATTTTATTGAGGTATAGTTGATTTGCAGTATTGTGTTAATTTCTGCTGTACAGCAAAGAAAGCTTCAGTTACATTGTGTGTGTGTGTGTATATATATCCACATAGAATATAGTTCCCCGTGCTATTCAGTAGGACCCTGTTGTTTATTCACTCTATATATAATAGTTCGCATCTGCTAATCCCAAACTCTCAATCCATCCTTGGTAACCACATGTCTGTTCTCTGTATCTATGAGTCTGAGTCTGTTTCTGTTTTGCAGATAAGTTCATTTGTGTCATATTTTAGATTCCACATATAAGTGATATCCTACGGTATTTGTCTTTCTCTTTCTGATTTACTTCACTTACTATGGTAATCTCTAGGTCTTTGTTGCTGTAAATGGCCTTATTTCATTCTTTTTTTATGGCTGAGTAGCATTCCATTGTGTATCTATGTACATATCTTCTTTATCCATTCATCTGTCTATGGAGGTTTATTTATTTATTTATTTTTTTGTCTTTTTGTCTTTGTTGTTGTTGTCGTTGTTGTTGCTATTTCTTGGGCCGCTCCCAGTAGCATTCCATTGTGTATCTATGTACATATCTTCTTTATCCATTCATCTGTCTATGGAGGTTTATTTATTTATTTATTTTTTTGTCTTTTTGTCTTTGTTGTTGTTGTTGTTGTTGTTGCTATTTCTTGGGCCGCTCCTGCGGCATATGGAGGTTCCCAGGCTAGGGGTTGAATCAGAGCTGTAGCCACCGGCCTACGCCAGGGCCACAGCAACGCGGGATCCGAGCCGCGTCTGCAACCTACACCACAGCTCACGGCAACGCTGGATGGTTAACCCACTGAGCAAGGGCAGGGATCGAACCCACAACCTCATGGTTCCTAGTCGGATTCGTTAATCGCTGCGCCACGACGGGAACTCCTCTATGGAGGTTTAGATTGTTTCCATGTCTTAGCTATTGTGAATAGTCCTCACGCAGCAACTCTTAGCAGCACCCTCTGTACTGGGGCCTGGGTATGCAGTGGCTGTAAAGACAGGCTCTGCTCTGAAAGAGCCTACAGTCTAGAAAGGCAGAGTTACAGAGCAAGATGAAACTGAAGCCCAGGGAGTCTTGGGAGCACACAGGAGGAACATTCAACCCTGTCAGGGACTGGAGGAGGAGCAGAGGGAAGAGGAGAAGTTTATGGTTGACTTTCCAGAAGAAGCAACAGATGGTAGGCCTTCCTTTTAATGGTCTTTACTTTCTTTTCTCTCTTGTCTTAACAGAAACTACCGGGGACTTCTTTTGGAAAAAGATGAGAAAACAAAGTTCCGAGAAGTGTTAAGAACTCTTGTCACTCACTGCCTGTAAGCCTGGGCACATTGCTTCATCGCTGTGAAACTGCATGTCAACATCTGGATATCCAGGACTGGTAATGATAGACTGTACCGCAAAGCACTGTCCCAAAGATCAAATTAGATAATGTGTGTCAAAGTGTTTACAAAACTAGAAAGCACTATAAAAATGTTGACTATCATTATTGCTAACACCCTGCCAAACGCTTTAATTCCAGCTAATGTCCCCTATCTTTCCCAGCTATGCTAAGATTCTGGTGATTCTGGTCCTGTGGATGTTTGGCTGGGAAAAGAGCCATTTCACAGTATGAGTCATAATTAATAGCAATAACACTTGTGAAATCATCATTAAAAAGCAGACCCTCTTTAGTCTGAGTATGGAGAAAATGTGCTAGATTTCTTTAAACCACCATTATGTTCAACTTTTAGTTAACCTGCAGGAGGAGTCCCTGTTGCGGCTCAGCGGTTAACGAATCCGACTGGGAACCATGAGGTTGCGCATTCGATCCCTGGCCTTGCTCAGTGGGTTAAGGAGCTGTGGTGTAGGTCGAAGACGCAGCTCAGATCTGGCGTTGCTGTGGCTCTGGCGTAGGCCAGCGGCTACAGCTCCGATTAGACCCCTAGCCTGGGAACCTCCATATGCCACAGGTGCAGCCCTAGAAAAGACAAAAAAAAAAAAAAAAAAAAAAAACCCAAAAAAACTTAGAGTAAAATTTGATTGGTATAATTTCTCACCACCTGTTGATCTATTGAGGAGGCTCCTGTTGTTCTCTGTTCCTCTTTTTTTTTTTTTTTTTTTCCTGGCCACACTTTGGGCATGCAGAAGTTCCCAGGCCAGGGATCAAACCTGAGCCACAGCAGTGACAATGCCAGATCTTTAATCACTAGGCCACCAGGGAACTCCCTCTCTGTCCCTCTTAAACTGGGTTCCCCAGGCCTTTCCCCTTAGACTGCTTCTTTTTTTTCTTTTTCTTTTTATGGAAGTTCCCAGGCTAGGGGTCTAATCAGAGGTAGACCTACACCACTGCCACAGCCACAGCGATGCCAGATCCAAGCCTCGTCTGTGACCTATACCACACCTCATGGCAACCCCTGATCCTCAACCCGCTGAGCCAGGGATCGAACCCGCAACTTCATGCTTCCTAGCTGGATTCGTTTCCACTGCGCCATGACAGAAACTCCCTTTAAGCTGCTTCTTAAAACCCCTTTAGAAGTCGAAACATTGTAATGTGCTAGAGGAGCACACTGGTAACTAAGCAAGTGAAGTTGGCTGTGTGGAGGCAAGTACCTGGAGAGGAAGAACCTCAAGAGGTGGTCCCAACTCAATGCCAGCTGCCTGAGGCCCTCAGTGCCGTGAAGTTGTCTGAATTGTTCAATGGAATCGATTTTTAATTTTCTAATTTTAAAAAAACTTTAAGTATTTTTTGTCTTTTTTTAGCCTCACCTGCAGCATATGGACGTTCCCAGGATAGGGGTCAAATCAGAGCTGTAGCTGCCGACCTACACCACAGCCACAGCAATGCTAGATCCTTAACCCACTGAGCAAGGCCAGGGCTTGAACCTTTGTCCTCATGGTTCCTAGTCAGATTCATTTCCACTGAGCCATGATGAGAACTCCTGGAATCAATTTTTTAAAATGCAAGTGTGAATATCCCAGTTTGTAAATGTGCCTCCTACCCCTTGGCTTCTGAACTCAAGTCGTATTATGCTCTTAAAGGGTTTGCATCAACCTAAAATTAACATCACTCCAGGAGTTCCTGTCATGGTGCAGTGGTTAACGAATCTGACTAGGAATCATGAGGTTGTGGGTTCGATCCCTGGCCTTGTTCAGTGGGTTGGGGATCTGGCATTGCTTTGAGCTGTGGTGTAGGTTGTAGACGCAGCTTGGATCCTGCGTTGCTGTGGCTGCTGGCATAGGCCAGCAGCTACAGCTCTGATTAGATCCCCTAGCCTGGGAACCTCCATATGCCGCAGGAGTGGCCCTAGAAAAAGCAAAAAAGACAAAAAAAATAAAAATAAATAAATCAAATCAAATCACTCCAGCGCTTAATCCCTCTCCCCTTGGAGTAGAGTTCAAGTTGGTGTCTGTTTGTTTTTTTTCTTTTTAGGGCCACACCCTCTGCACATGGATGTTCGAGGCTAGGGATCAAATCAGAGCTGCAGCTGCCAGCCTGCACCACAGCCACAGCAACACCAGATCCACCCAAGCGACCTAACACAAAGCTCATGGCAATGCTGGATCCTTAACCCACTGATCAAGGCCAGGGATACTAGTCAGGTTTGTTCCTACTGAGCCACAAGGGGAACTCCGACTTCAAATTTTTTTAATGGAGTGTTTTGGATCCTCTGTATATACAGTGTACAGTGTTGGGCCAGGCACAGCTCCTCCAAGGAGCTCTCAGTCTCACGTCTCCCAAAACTCTCATGGGGGCCTCCCATGCCCGCTGCCTAATAATTACAGCCGCCTTTGTGGGCTCCTTAAGGAAAGGGACTAGTATTGGAGGTACAGTATTGTTCAAGGTTTGTTGAATGAGTGAATACGGTAAAGATTAATTAGAGTTCACCTTTATAGTTGGGTTTTTCAGGCTTCCCATAAGGGCTTAAGATAAACCCGATCAGTTAAAAATCTAACCAGCACTCACCACCGATTTTTTGCTGTGTTGCTTTCTCCATTCAAACCTAAGAAGGAAAGAATTTCAGACAAAAGATCAACTGCCACAAGTACTATCTCTACTACGCCTACCTCCTCGGCTACTTCCACTGGGATTAAGTCACGCCCCCTTCACTGTCTCAACAAATTTCCATATTGCAGAAGGAAAAATCAGCACTCCTTCCAGCGATTCTAAAATGTAAACGACGTGAACAAGGAAGGACGAAATCTCCCATGAAATTAAAAATGAAAGTGGAAAATATTCAATAAAGGTTAACAGGGTTTCTAATCACATTGTTCCTCAAATTCCAGAATTCCCTTATCTTCAGTGCTGAAATGTGACTGTTCTGTACTATGTTACAAAACATACTTGTTCTTCACCCTCATACTTCACCCTAATGAATGGGAATAGTCCATTTAAGGATAGGTTGGATCCCATTGTTTCTTGCTAGAGTGACATTTCCCCCGTCCCTCCCCCAAATGAAGTAACCTACAACATATGTCATAATAGCATGGTCAAAGAAAATTCTTGGTAAATTTTTCAAAAGCAACAACATTTGCAGCATCTTTTTTTTAATCTCAGGAATATCACTATTAATATGATTTCCTGGCTCTGTGTCTCCTACCCAGAGTAGCTTTCAATGTAATGCAGCATATAGAGGTTTGTTCATAACTTCTTACCATTTCACTTATTAAGTATTTCTATGAAGGAAAAGATGTTTTAATGCTCAAGGGTCTTATTAAAAAAAAAAAAAAAAAAGAGGAAAAGGAAGAAATATGTGCTGAGTAAACCCAGGTTGTCCCAAAGGCATAACTGCAGAGAAAGTGGTACTTAAAAGTCACTCCCAATGTTTCCTTCAAACTAAAAGTCTGAACCAAGACTCTTGGCATCTCATTTTCTCATTAGGTTTTTATTACAGCCAACAAAACTTTCAGTGGCGAATGACTTCCCTTCTCCAGGGTTCACCAGGCTCCCATAACGTCTGTGCAAACGGAAATAATGAAATGGTTTTTCACCAAGATTTAGGGATTAGAAAAAAAGAAAAAAGGAAGGGGCGCTAGGGCCTTCTCATCTTAAGAGATGCTAACCAAAGTGTGGTTTTTCTAGTCCTTCTTCTTGTCTCTAAAAAAAAAACAGAATTAGGAAACGGAAATTCCACTTGGCTTGAAACCCCCTTTAAAATCATGTAAAGATTTCACTTTTAAGTTCTCTTAAAACACAAGTCACTTCCACAAGAAATGTGGACAAATTAGTCTTAAACCCATGGCTCAGAGAGGACTTAGTGTAGTAAATAAATGCTTTAAAATGTAGTCATGGTGTTGAGAAATGACATCTGCTCCATGTACCTAGGCCAGAAGCGCCAACACAAAAATAAGCGATTTTGTTTTAACACAGAAGTTTGCAAAGTGTTTTGTTGAGTACCCTTACAGTCTGCCATTCATTTATAGGTGTTATGTAATGTTTATTATGTATCAGGTATAAGATTCCCTTCTTGCCCTCAAAGAACTTACAATTTAGCTGCGAGGTCAAAATTTAACACAAAAAAAGACAGGCGCAGTAGGAGACAGTGTAATTAAGTGTTAAACAACGTGATACAGATGCTAAGTGATCTAGGAGAGCAGAGGAAGAGGAAGATTGCTGAGTTTGGGGACCGTCGAGAGTATATACATTTTCAGTAATCTCTTAAAATGGTGCAATTTTAAAAGTTGTTACAATCCCTGCTAATTTATAACTTTAGCATTTACATGATTCACCCAGTTGCTTTCCAACCAGTAGCTGTTCCAAAGAATATATACATGCAAGAGTTGAAGCTTGGCAGGAGACATATCTTTAGAATCTCCCAGGATTTGCTAATGAAGGGAAAAGACATACTTTCTTGTTGGAAAACAGACCCAAGAATTAAGCAGATTTGGCATGGAGAATATGAGATTTAATAAACAGGAATATAGAACTCTGGTTGTAATTTTCGGTATGGGTTTTTGTTTCTATTAAACATTTTTCTTCATGCTAAATAAATTCTAAGTTTTGGAGTTGAGTCAGGCTCAACAGTTTTTGTTTTGTTTTTCATTTAAAAAAATCTATTTTCACAATCTACTTTCCTTCTTAAAAGAGGTGGACTAGAGTGCAAGTTATATTCTCAAGGCAAAGAGAATTTTCTAATTCCTAAAAATGACAGGGCAGGGGGAGGAGTATGAGGGACCTTTAACCTTTAAAACGGAGGCATCTTTCGGCACAGTAACTTATCTTTTCAAATGACGAAACTTCAAGCGTGCATTTACACTCTTGGTCTTAAAATGTTTTTTACTTTAGTAGTTTAGCAAAGATCCTGGTCTCTTTATGTTTCTTATTTTTTAAAATCTTTGCAACGCAGACAGTTTGAGCTAAATTAGGCTTGTTATAATAGAGTTTAAACTGCTAAAATAGAGGCATGTCTCATCTTGTGTTTTGAGTAAGTTTAGGCAAGTTTAGAGAATTGTAGCTAAGTATTATTTTTCTCCATTCTTGATTGCGTTCCGGGTCTTCCCAAGTAATGTCAGTTATTTCCCCAATTCTAAAAAGAGGGACTCTTTCATAACAGTTGTACAACCAGGCAAAAGAGCACACACTCGTGTTTCCTTAAGGGGAGGAAAGCTGCAATAATGTGAGATAATTAAATTTAGCCCTAGAAAAATCTTTGAAACGTTCTAATCAAGACTTCAAGCTTTCTGGAGTGTGTGTGCGCGCTTTATTCTCCCATTCTTCCTGGTCTTGGTTTTGCATTTCTAATGAAAGTGAACTGACAAAGCGGGAAAGTGGTCTAAGAAGCAAAACAAAGCCAGCAAGCATGCTTCTGGTGCGCCAAGATTAATCAATATTCCAGAAACCTCGGGTTTCCCCCCTCCTGCTCCGTGGTGTTTTCATTTTTCCCCACTCCCCCTTTCCCGGGCACAGACTCCGCCCCTTTTCTTAAGTTGCCCTCATAGTAATTTGCAGTTTCAGAGCACATGCACGCCTTGCTCGCTGCGTTTTGTTGCTCCGCTGTACCTGCTGGGAATTCACCTTGTCATTGCCTGGGGTATCTTCCACCCGCCACAAAATCAGAAAAGGTAGGTCTGACGTCCTGTATTCCTGTTCAGCTTAATTTCTCACTCTTTTTCTCTGCCCGTGTATTTCGTTTCCCAAGCCGAGGAGTAGCGAGAGTAAAAGCTAGCCATTTTGGTAGATAAAGTTCACGTTAGTAATTTAATGCAATGAGCGTGTGGTGTCTATTTACGCCGTGTCCTCTCTTAATTTGGAGTTGAGTCATTCAGGGTGGATTGGGGGCAGCCTGTGGTTCGAGCTCTAGACAAGAGCCAGGGCTGAACTGGTCTGTTTAAAAGTGACTGGTGAAGGGAATCAGAGAGTCGTAGGGGAAACAAAATCTGGTCTCGCGTCTCCTCTTCTTCACGTCTCCCCAAACTTCTAATCTGCTGTGAAGTCTTAAGCAAGTTGGGGGTCTTATTGTCACTGCCCCCCAACCTGCAATTTTATTTATAAGTCAAAACTGTTAAAGCAAGTCCTTTTTTCCGCACTTGGGTTTGCCGAAGGCTTCCAAGGAAGCTCTTGCTTTCTAGTTACCTCCCCCACGGACGCACACGCTGGCTGTTCGCGTTGCCAGATACACACGTCCACAGGCACCACTGACTTTTCCTTGGATTTATCTATCATGGGAAAGATTATGGATTAGAAATCTTGTAAAACAGCAGGAGGAATCCCTTGATCTTTCCCAACAGCTGATTTCTACCTAGGAGAGATTTACTTAGATATATTCGAATAACCTCGGAGCACTTTAAAGAAACTAGAAACCATATGCTGCAAAGTTTGGAATGAAAATGAGATTCATCTCCTCATCTGTTTTAGAAATTCTAAATTTTCACATCCTGGGAAGTCAGTGATAGTTTCCTCAGACGACACCAGCATGTGTGCCACAAGACAAATGCCACTTTGTACTTCTAGTTGTGACAAAAATGAAAAGGGATTATGATTTCTGATAGCTTATAAATATGCCCAGTGGTAGTTTGCTTATTTCATGAAAAACATTTCATAGTTACCATGTGAAAGAGTCAAATGTCTTTTGCAGCTCCCATGGGTATCTGTGTTCTTTTTCATAAGCACAGCTACTAGTTGATATTATCATGGGTTTTTTTTTCCCTTCATGAAGAAAATACTTTATTTTACATAACAGAAACCGCTGACTGTGAAATCTCAATATCTGAGTTCATTTTATTGACCTGGATATGACTTCACCGTGTATACATCATAAGCCATTAAGTAGCTATTGAGCGTTTCCTGGGCATTCGGTTGGACATTAATTGAGGGTGAATGTTGTGCAAAGCTCCCTGCTAGGTTCTAGGGGATCAGGTGGGGGTTGGGGGTGCTCAGTCAGTTCACCCCCAGCCCTGGTGAACTCTTTTATACCTTCACTGGAGAGAGAAGGGCAAGTTTTTAGAAACATAACCTAAGTTTCTGCTCCTATATTCTGGATTTGTGCACATGTCTCACACGTGGTCCAGAAAATATGCACATTCTACCCTTGAGTCACTGGCATCGCTGCTCTCCAGCCCTTGATTCCTACTGGGATTGTGCAGTTTGCCAACAGCTTCCCCTGGTGCTGGGCAGCACTGATTTCTCACCCCTGGAGGTTTTTTAACCCTTGTCTCTCTCTCTCTCTCTCCTGTTCAGTTGTGTTCTTTAACACCAAAGAGGACTGGCTTTCTGGGGCTGATTCTGTGACATTGGAATTCAAAGAAGAGACGCTCCAGAGAAATACGCTATGACTAAAAGCAATGGAGAAGAGGCCAGGATGGGGGGCAGGATGGAGAGATTCCAGCAAGGAGTCCGTAAACGCACACTCTTGGCTAAGAAGAAAGTGCAGAACATCACAAAGGAGGATGTTAAAAGTTACCTATTTCGGAATGCTTTTGTGCTGCTCACTGTCACCGCCGTCATTGTGGGTAAGTCATTTGATAACCACCAGAAAACCAAAAAACAAACCTGGATCTTGTTTCTCTGGGGCATCTGACTGCCTGGGAATGTTATCAGATGAACTTATTGTTGGTATTCCAAAGGATAGCCTAGGTTTTCCTCTGGATCAGATGATTATTATTTTTTTCCCCCCATTAAATGACAGTCTGTTGGCATATTTGGAACAGTATATGGTAAACACATGGGAATCTGAAAGAAGCATCCTTAGGCATTATGCAAATCAGTTGATTGTGTGGAGAAGGGAAATAAATGTTTTTCCATCTCATGTGAGGATAACAGGATAATTTAATCATTAGGCCTGAGCAGTTAAGTAACAATAAAAACCAGCAAGCAGGCAAGATTTGGCCAAAATGTGATCATTATACAATGTCACTTTCACTTAAAACTAATTTATGCAATTAGTATACCCAAAATGAGACACATGTCTCTGGTAGTAATTATATTCTAACTGATGATGACTTGAAGTTGAGTATCAGCACTTAGACACAGAGGCGGAATCTTTTTTGTTTGCGCACTCTCTCATCCAGTGCCTGGGAAAGGTAAATTGGGGAAGATGTTAACACAGATAGATCTCTCATCATTGCCCCCAAGCGCCTGCCATAAATAGCTATACCTGTTTTTGAAACATCTCAGTCTCTTACTAATGTAGCATTGTTGACAGCAGTCTGTGCAAATAAAACGTTCCTGTTTTGTTTGACTCCTTGGTAGCCGAAATGATAGTTCATTACTGATGGGTAGCATTAGTCCTCCTTTAAAATATAGCTGAAAAAACTGCTTACTTGGTTTTTTGACGGACCCAATACAGAAATCCTTCAGCTGGTAAACACATAAGCCAAGGTCACGTAGTAAAAAATGCTATAACTTAAATTTTTACTAATCTGCCTCAAAAAAAAAAAAAAAAAGCCTTTAATCTCTACTTTGGAGTTTGCCAAGATCTCCATCAAATGGAAGAGGCAATAATAAAAACAAAGAAAATTCTATAGCATGTGAATATAATTATAACTTTATCCCGCAAAATAGGATTCTTAGATTGCAGACAAATAGGAATATGGCAGAAGAGTTGTTGTAAGACTTTAAGATATATTCCACTTTGGCTCCTCTTAATAACTGTTGGTGATTAATGACTGTTCAGTTACTTTTAGAAACGTGACCTGATTTTCAGAGAAAATGTCCTGATTGACTTGAGAAGTAATGCTTTCTTTAGGCTCCCAGGTTTAAATATCTTCGTGGAAGAAGTGTTTCCATACTGTATCCTTGTCTTGGAAGTTGATAGAAACTGCGGTATTCTCACCTCATTTTTGCTTTGAATTAGTTGTTGTCAAGCCAAATAATAGCTGCGTTATAATAATCGTGCGTGTTTATATAGCACTATTCTAGCTACTTTCTAGGTATTTTGCATGTATTAGCTCACTCCTTAAACAGGCCTATGAAGGCAGTGGGTTGGTATGATTAGTCTGATCTTCATTTTATGGCTGAGGAGATGGAGCACAGAGAGTTCAAGCAACTTGCTCAAAGATACACAGCTAGTAAATGCTAGAGCTGGAAGGCAAACTTAGGCTGTCCAGTGCCAGAAGCCATTCTCTCAACCCCTCTGTCTTCCCGCCTCTCTGCTCTCCTGACTAGCTGACATCCTATGAGAGATGCCAGGAAGAAAAATGTTGCTATGTCCTGGCAGAGGCCAATTACCAAGCAATGCTAGATGCATTCACACAGCATTGTCATTTTGCTATACGATTGACTTTAACTCAGCCAAAAAGGTGTAATTCTCCTACAAATGATTAAGCCACATCCCTCTCATTCATTGAACAAATATCCATTTATTTTGCAACCCTGTAGGTATAATAATAGAGCTCAGTGATACTGGAGTATGTTTGGGAAAGATGCAGAAACGTGTATTCGACATGGTGTTCTAAGCACTAGGGTTCAATTTCTAGGAGAGAAATGTTTCGGTTAAAGAATAGAGAATTTGGAAAGTGATAAAACCTGACCATGGAAAGCAGATTGATCGGGAAGGAAGTTCGGAAGTGATTACCAAGAAATAACATCACTAAGAGGAGGAAGTTAATGCTGGGATTTCAGAGACCATTTTCCGAGGGCGTTCTGGGATCATTTCCTAGTCCAGTGAAGACTTTCTTAAGATTTGTGAGAACTGTGATGAGTTGGCTGAGCTGGGATAGAGAACTTGGCAGGATGCCCTCAGGGTTGGCTTTCCTAATGGAAACTGAGGAGGTAGAAGTAAGAGAAGAAGGTCCTAACAAAGCAAAGAGCTCATTGACAGTCAGAGAGACCACTGGGTCCACACCAAGTCTACACCAAAGACTTGGAATCGCAACTTAGTAGCAAACAGATTTAGGAGCGGAGGAAGAACCCCCCAGTTGTCTCTTGGTTCCTCTTCCACTGAGGGCCCAGAGAAAACAAGGGTTCCTTTAGCTTGTCACTGAGGACCCTGTCTATGTCAATACTACAAGAAAGAATGGGGAAAGGACATGGGGGATATCAGCTCTGTAATTTATTTGCTTCAGCATAAGGACAAACTGGGGATGCTAGACAATCGTTATTTTCCCCAAAGATGAAATGAGAAGAAAGAACTACAGCTATTACTGCGTTTCTCAGGGTTTTGTTTTTTGGTTGTTTTTTTTTGGCTCCGTCGGTGGCATGCATATGTTCCTTCTCCAGGGATCCACCCTGTGCTGCAGCAGTGACCTGAGCTGCTGTCACGACAATGCTGGATCCTTAACCCCCTGCACCACTGGGGAACTCCTTGAATTCTTAGGTTTTGATCACTTTTACTAAAAAAAGACTGGGAAGAATCTCCATGTTGGTGCATTTTTGGGCTCAATCTGTTTTATTTTGTCTTTTTGAAGTAAAATAAGTGCGTTTAATATGTGGAAGTAGAAACTAGAAAAATAATGGAAGAGGAGTAGAGACACATGAATTTATATATTTAAAAGAAAGCAGAGAAATGTATAAATATTTCAGTCCCGTTTGCTCTACAAACACAGGCATAGAACCACATGTGCAGTTTGATGCCATTTCTCTGCAATGACATTTCTAATGGCGTCTTTAAGCAATATCAAAAATAATCTGAAAGTGCCAGGCTGCACAGCCCAAGTAACAGGAGCAGGTTCGCAACCTGAGAGAAGGCAGTGCCATGTGCTGCGTTCCCAGAGGATAATTCATCATTGAAGCATTAGACGAGGAGTTCCGTTCCCATTGTGGCTCAGCAGAAACAAGTCCAACTAGTATCCATGAAGGTGCGGGTTCGATCCCTGGCCTCGCTCAGTAGTCAGGGATCTGGCAGTGCCCTCGGATCCAGCATTGCTGTGGCCCATGGTGTAGGCCAACAGCTGTAGCTCCAATTCCACCCCTAGTCTGGGAAGTTCCATATGCCCTAAAAAGCAAAAAAAAAAAAAAAAAAGGGGGGGGGGGATTAGATGAAGTGACTTGCAGGGCTGTTGCAGACATTGGTCTGACAAAAACCACACTGAGAAGAGTGGTTCCTGTCTTTCTTCCTCCAGGAAGCACTTTCTCATTTCAAACTGTGGCCGGTTGTGTTAGGGTGACCGCAGACAGCTCCCTGAAAGAAAGGAAAGTCCTTTATCATGGTCAAGTCACAGAATGTCACTCTTTCCATGTGCAGGGAACAAAGAGCAAATCAAAATGAAATCTCAGGCCAAAGAATTATGAAGAAATGGGTCGCAAGGTCAGCATCAAGGGAAGGGAATCTATAAATATCATTGCATAGAATTAGATGATTGTACCTGAGGGAGTTCACAAGCATAGCAACTAACACCTTTCTCTGCTCTTGGTCTTAGGACACACGCACACACACACACACACGCACACACAATTAATGTTTAGGTTATTATTTATATGGCCTTGA
Source organism: Sus scrofa (assembly GCF_054392235.1). NCBI lineage: Eukaryota > Metazoa > Chordata > Mammalia > Artiodactyla > Suidae > Sus > Sus scrofa. The sequence goes on from NC_139398.1 coordinate 33,944,918, forward strand.
AAGAAACTGATGACTTTTCAAGAGAGAAAACATGTTGACTAAAAGTATATAAAACAGTTCCACCATTTCCTAATACTCTGGTAATAAATTTAAATTGCATTCAATTCAATGCAGTCAGATAATATCTGAAAAGATATCCAAGAAACTGGTCACTGTGACTGCCTCTTGGGATCTGTATCTGGAGAATGCAATGGAAGGAATATTACTTTCCCTTAAATATCTCTTTGTATAGTTTAATTTTTTTTTGTTTTTTTTTTGTTTTTTTTTTGTTTTTTTATCTTTTTAGAGTCGCACCCGCAGCATATGGAGGTTCCCAGGCTAGGGGTCTAATTGGAGCTACAGCTCCTGGCCTACACCACAGCCACAGCAACAATGGATCCAAGCTATATCTGCCATCTACACCACAGCTAACAGCAACGCCGGATCCTTAACCCACTGAGCGAGGCCAGGGATCAAACCCGAAACCTCATGGTTCCTAGCGGGATTTGTTTCTGCTGCACCACGATGGTAACTCCCTACTCTTTGTATAATTTGAGTGCTTTTTACATGTTTACATATTACCCACGGTTATCTATTATCTGCTAAATAAGTCAGATAATTTTTAAAAAAGATTCAATGCTACTCAGCAATTTCAAAAATATTAGATATTGTGTATCTGCTACACAATAGGGACTGTCTGCCCTCGGGTTGTTTAGTAAGGGAGATGGATGAAAAATGAGATGATGAAAGAATACACGCGGTTCAGAGGTAGTAATAGAGAAGTTTGCAGCATTTTTTTGGCTTTTTGTTTTGTTTTTAAATTTTTTTTATTATTGTTGATTGCAGCATTTTTGGAAATGAGATCATATTGTGTATACATTCTATATCATATGTGATGCCTTTCTATGTTGGTACTTTAGAGGTTCTACTTTGTTATTAATAACCACATTTGGAGCCCGAGATGTGCCATGTGGAAGAAAATTTTAAATGTGGCTTTTGATGAAGGATAGATCTGGACTCATATGCCAGGTATACTTAATCACCATGTGATCCTAAAGGTGTTTAACGGTTCTGAAGTCTCAGTTTCCTCATTTGTCATTTCATGTATAATATATATATATATATTGTGAACACACGCATGGTGCCAAGCAGTGTTGCAAGTATTGTTAGTGTGTTAGCTTTATTTCATCCTCACTCCCCGGGTGGGAGGTATTTCTATTCTCATTTTATAAATGAGGGAACTGAAGCTCAGATACTTATCCCACAGTTGATGCATTTTGACTAGGATTCACATCCACCATTCTGGCTCCAGGTTCATACCATGGTGTTCTGGGTGCTGGACCCTGCTCCCAGGAAATGTTCATTCTTGTTTTATTACAGCAGTTAGCTAAGGATGTGCACTGATGCATCAACAGGAGGGGTAGAAGGGAGAGAGTGAATTGAGGATTCAGAACAAGGGTCGCTCTTGAGTCCTGGTGTGCGATTGCGTGTGAGTTGACAGAGAAGGTGTGCTGCAGGCTGATGGTCTGATTTCTGGCTTGGGTGGCTAAGTGGCAATGATGCCACCCGTGAAGGTAGATGAGTAAGTCAGTTTTGGACGTGTTGAACGTGAGATGCAGGTCGCACTGCAGTGGACATGCAGGGCAGGAGGTTCACCCCAAATAGAAACTTGGAAGACAGTCTTACCATTTCCAAACTGAACAAGGACAGGGTCCGTCTTTGAACATAAATGAATAATGATCGATGAATCAGGTTATCCTCCTGCATAAGCTACTCTGTCAGTGAGTCTATTCCCGGAGCAGTATTAACTCCAGGACACTTCTTTCTGACTAGAAGCAGTAACCTCCAGAAATGCCGTGGTGCTGTTCTGAGCCTCGGACGTGTAACGCAATATCTCGCTGAGTCAGTTAGCTCAACCAGAAGGTTCATCAATGCAGACTTATCAGCTGCTGCACAACAGTGCCAGGAGTGGGACCCAACTAGCCAACTGCCTGCGTTTGTGGCCCACATGCTGACATCTTTTAGCTTACTGAAAGGAGGGCAATCTTCTGAGGTTGAACAATAGGAATCCGAAGAATGGTAAACAGATTTCCAGCTGAGATTGCCAATGTCTTCAGCATTTCCTGGAAATGAGAAGGAGAGAGGGAGCTTCAGGAAGGTGGGGGAAGGGTGGCTTCTGAAGCAGGCCCTCCGCTGGTCATATCAGAGCCCAGCTATGTGCTGTCACACACAGAGGCTCTGGGCTGGGCTGGAAGGCTCAGAGCTGAGAAGGAGTGGATCCACAATGCCCTGCTCTAGAGAAGTGACACAGGGATAGAGTGTTAGGGACTAGAATCTGTTTGGTTTTTTTTGTTTGTTTGTTTTTTCTCCCTACTTAATCATCCCTCCCATGGAGCAGAACTGTAGAAAAATTGTCAGGGACAGCAAGAGCAAATACCCAACCTGCATTAGATCCCAGCCCTCCCTCCCACCTTCTTAAAAGCATTCCAGGGAGGAGTTCCCATCGTGGGGCAGCGGAAACCAATCCAGCTAGGAACCACGAGGCTGAGGGTTCGATCCCTGGCCTCGCTCAGTGGGTTAAGGATCTGGGTTGCCATGAGCTGCGGTGTAGGTCGCAGACGCGGCTCGGATCCGGCATTGCTGTGGCTCTGGTGTAGACCAGCGGCTACAGCTCCGATTTGAGCCCTAGCCTGGGAACCAACATATGCCACAAATGCGGCCCTAAAAAAAAGCAAAAAAAAAAAAAAGCATTCCAGGGAGCTGCCTCCTATCTCCTGGACAGAGTCCAGGACCCGATAGGGAGTGGATCAGAGTTTCAGATTCTGGAGTTAGGCATTTAGGTTTCTATCCCAGTTCTGGAACCGAGCCTCCATTTCTTCGTGTGCAAAATCGAATAATTATGACACCTCTCTCCCGAGACTTATATCCCAGTTCTGCCACTTACAACCATGTAATCTGAAATAATTTCCTCACATGCTTGGCAGGCAAAGTGCCCATGGAAACTATACACCCTCCGTCTTTGGCTTCTGTCTGTGCTGTGGCATCAAGTGAAAATACACTTGATGGATGGTGCTGATCTGGGACCCGGGGAAGAGGGAGGACCGCTGGCAGGAAGGGCAGAGGAGAATCACCTGGTTTAGGTCTGGAAGTGGCTTCTGTTTCTTTGCCGAGACAGGAGAGGCAAAGAGTTGTAGGAAGAGACTTAATAGTTGTAAAGGGCTTTGAGAGGCAGAGATGAAAGCCTCAGAGTAAGTGATACTGGCATTATCTGTCCCTTCCCTACCTGGCTTTTTGAGCCAAAGCAGAGAGTAATCCCCAGGCAGCTCGTTATCACCACACAGGCTGCTCGGTGGAGGGAGGGTCTGACAGCCGGAGGTCTCTCTCAGGAAAATGGGAAATGGCTGAGCAAATGTTTTCAGTGGATGTGTTCACATACTCAGTGGTGCCTTTTTTTATTTTATTTTTTTGTCTTTTTGCCATTTCTAGGGCTGCTCCCCTGGCATATGGAGGTTCCCAGGCTAGGGGTCCAATCAGAGCTGTAGCCGCTGACCTATACCAGAGCCACAGCAACGTGGGATCCGAGCCACGTCTGCAACCTACACCACAGCTCACGGCAATGCCAGATCCTTAACCCACTGAGCAAGGGCAGGGATCGAACCCTCAACCTCATGGTTCCTAATCGGATTCGTTACCCACTGTGCCACGACGAGAGCTCCTCAGTGGTGCATTTTTGTTCATACCACTTGGGACCAATCAGAGTTCTCCTCCTCCTGGTTCCTCCTTTGCCCCAGCATTTTGATGTCTTCTGTTGATGCACTGTCGCCCCCCATCAGAATGGGGGCAAGTGAGATGAGGGGTTCTGGAAACTTGGGGAAAATAATGGTGTTGGTTTCTAACTGAGTTTGTAAAGCTTATTTTGAAGTAGGAGGCAGAAGGCTTAATGTTCTAAGAGGATCTCTGGATTTTTTTTTTTTTTTTTCTCTTTTTTTCTTCCTGTTAATTCTGATAATGAAAAAAACTGAGCAGGCCATTTCAAGTGTATTTCTCTTTCAAGGCGGAAATCAATAAGCAGGTGTGTTCAGAATAGTTACCTGCAATAATAATACCTTCCATTGATGCAGTGTTACAGATAACAGTGCTTTCCCAGAGCAGGTCTGCGGCCCATTCATCCCTATTTCTTTTCATTTATTTATTTTTGGTCCACGCCCTCAGCGTATGGAAGTTCCCAGGCTAGGGAGTGAACCTGCGTCACAGCAGCAACCCAAGCTGTTGCAGTGACAACTCTATCCTTAACCCACTGCACCACCGGAGAACTCTCCCCTCTTCTGATTAGCATCTGTGAAGGTCTGAAACACAGCTGAGAAAGCCCTGAGAGTCTAAAGGTCCTGCTTCCAGACTCAGCTCTGCCATTAGCTCCTTTATGATTTAAGACAAATCTCTGGGCCTCCTGTTTCTTCATCAGCAAAGTACATTTGGGCTAATGTCTGCTTCCAACTCAAATTCTATCATGTTTGCCTTCCTCTGAAGCTGAATATTTGGAGCAAGATAGAGGAATGCTTTCTTTCCAGTCCAAGATGCTCTACAATTGCAGGGACCTTTTCCCTGAATTCATCTCCGGACCCATTCTAGCCGGTCTCTAATCTAACAAGCATCGCCTTCTCTGGCTCTGAATTCTTGTGACTGTCAAGTTCCTGACTCTGGGTGTGATGACCTGTGCTTTCTAAGCCATGTTTGAGGACAAAGGGAGGCACACTTCGCAGAAGCCACTTCTGCCCTCTGTCTTCTGCCCGTCTCAGAAATCAGAAGGCAAAAAGTTGCGCGTTGTTGTTTCTGCTCTGCAAGGTTGGGAAGAGCCTACACTATTTGGAAGAGGTAATGGGAATCTAAGCACCGTCTTTTCCAAGCCGGACATTCCAGGTGTTACGAGTTCTTGATATTTATGGAACACCGGGGTGTCGTCATTCATCAAGTATTTGGTCTGGCAGTTAGGTCAGCTGTATCGTTGCTGTGAGATGTGGAAACACGCAGATCACTTCAGGGCACAGAGTTTAGCCACTGTGCTCATCAAAGATTAAAAATTGTGAGTTTGATGTCAAACGTCAGTGTTCTCACAAGGGCACAGAGCTTATTCCCCAGACCAGGAATAGTGTCAACATGACGCTCAGTCAAAAGATGCCCTTAGAGGAGTTCCCGTCGTGGCACAGTGGTTAACGAATCCAATGAGGAACCATGAGGTTGCTGGTTTGATCCCTGGCCTCGCTCAGTGGGTTAACGATCTGGTGTTGCCGTGAGCTGTGGTGTAGGTTGCAGACGTGGCTCGGATCCCACGTTGCTGTGGCTCTGGCGTAGGTCAGCGGCTACAGCTCCGATTCGACCCCTAGCCTGGGAACCTCCATTTGTCGTGGGAGCGGCCCTAGAAAAGGCAAAAAGGCAAAAAGGCAAAAAAAAAAAAAAAAAAATGCCCCTAAAAAGAGTTCTCTTGTGGTGCAGCCCCTTGATGACCTGGCCTTGTCATTGTCACTGCAGTGGCTCAAGTCACTGCTGTGGCGTGGGTTTGATCCCTGGCCCAGGAACTTCCACATGCCTGCGGCTCGGTCAAAAAAAAAAAAAAAAAAAAAAAGATGCACTTAAGTGGTTTTGAAAACCAAAAAGAGAACACTAAAACCCCCAAAACTAGATAAAGGGAGATACACCCTGGCTGAACTAAGATAAGGTAGAAGAAAGCCTCTCCTTTTTTCCTCTCTGTGTGTCGTATCAAGAGTTGGAGATAAATTTAGGAGCAGCAGTCAAAAGACACACTTAAGTTTTGAATTTCAAGACTGAGTTCCTGTCTCCAGAGAGGACAGCTTCATTCTTCTGGTCCCCAAAGAGACTTCTCCGGTTCTCCAGCAATGATTCCAGGCCACAAGTGGTGACTGCTTCCCCGAGAGAAAACAGTGGGCTATTAGTGAGAGACTTTCTGTTCAGAATCTTGTAAGATGAAGCTCATTTGTCCCTAATGAGAGCACAGATGGACAATTGCTGCCCTTCTCACCCTGAAAAGATGGCCTCTGCCATCCTCTGACATGTTGCATCACTGGACATTCCATCTTTAAAACAAGGAAGGCAAAACCCTAGGGGTCCATGTGCTTGCTGCTGTCTTCAGTGTGTTGATGGAGGAAGGCCAAGCCAACAAGAAGGAAACGATGAGTGCTTTTTGTCTTTTTGTCTTTTCAGGGCCGCACCTGCAGCATATGGAGGTTCCCAGGCTAGGGGTCTATTCAGAGCAGTAGCCGCCGGCCTACACCAGAGCCACAGCAACGCCAGATCCGAGCCGTGTCTGTGACCTACACCACAGCTCACGGCAACGCTGGATCCTTAACCCACTGAGCGAGGCCGGGGATCGAACCTGCCACCTCATGGTTCCTAGTTGGATTCATTTCCGCCACGCCATCATGGGAACTCCAGGAAATGACGAGTCTTTTAAGAAACTGCCTCTGACCCAAGTTGTTTTCTCTATTTTTTCTCATTTATTTATTCTTGTCTTAGATTTGCTTTTTGAAGGCAAAGGAAGTAGTCATGTACATAAAGCTGAGACTCAATTTTACCAGGGCTTTGTAAGTTCTGGCACTGGGATGCTTTACACAATATGATGGATGAGGAAAGAGCATGCCTTTGCCAAGTGGCTCTCATGTGCATTTTCAGCTTTGATATACCTGTACCTCCGTGGGGTAGGTAACTGATGGAAGCAGCATATGAGCCTGTAACGACTAAGGTCAAAGTTTTTTCAGCCACTTTCTTGTCTTCAGAAAGAGTCTTTTCGTCAGAAAACTATCCACTTACTATACATCTGAGTACAGCTGGTATCTCCCAAGTGGGTTAAGGATCCAGCTTTGTCAGTGGCTGTAGCTTGGGTCCCTGCTGTGGCTCAGGTTGAATCCCTGGCCCCAGATCTTCCACATGCCAGGGGGGCAGCCAAAAAAAAAAAAAAAAAAAAAAGAACAAAATGGTATAAAATGAAAGTGTCCCACCCACCAAGGTCCCTGGGGATTTAGTTAACTTTGTTATCAGTTTTCTTCTGTGTCTTTTATGAGCGTAAAAATAAATTCGTACTTGTTTTTTTTTTTTTTAAAGCAAATGATAGCACAGTATATATAACCCCCTTCATGCTTTGCTTTTTACACTTTACAGTATTCCTTAGATGTCATTTCCTTTTTTTTTTTTTTTTTTTGTCTTTTCTAGGGCCACACCTGCGGCATATGGAGGTCCCCCAAAATATGGAATGCTTCACAAATTTGCATGTCCTCCTTGCGCAGGGACCATGCTAATCTTCTCTGTATCGTTCCAATTTTAGTATGTGTGCTGCCAAAGTGAGCACAGGTGTCATTTCTTACTAACACATACAGGGCCTCCTCCTTCTCTTGTGGGTGCATTGTATGGATGAACTATAATATTTAAGCAATTCCCAATTGATGGACACTTGAGTTGTTTTCAACCTTTTGATATCATTTTTCAAATGGTATAATGAATAATCTTGGAAAAAGTTATTTCACACTCTAAAAGTGAAATTGCTGAAACTAAGGGAATATGCATTTGTGATTTTGATAAATATTGCTAATTTGGACCCTGTAGAGGTTGTAGTAATTTACTCTCCCATATTGTGAGATTTAAAAGAGTTTGCCCCAATGCTGCTGCTGCCACAGATAAAGATGAGTGAACTTTACAGTTTGTGGGGGCTGGCAGGCATAGAACACACACACAAAGGCACAGGAGAACTTGGACATTTTAAAATAGATTTAATTTCCAATTTCTGTTCACATCTATATATAGAGAGATAGATATCTCTATCTATCTCTCTCTCTATCTATTTATCTATTTATCTATCTATCTATCTATCTATCTACCTATCTATCTATTTTTAACCAGAAAAGAAGACAACAGATAACAGATTCTGGTGTTTTTAGTTACGAGTTCTAAAACATTTTTTTTCTTTTTCTTTTTCTTTTTAGGGCCTCACTCTTGGCTTATGGAAGTTCCCATGCTAGGGTCGAATTGGAGCTACAGCTGCCAGCCTACACCACAGCCACAGCAATGCCACATCCAAGCTGCGTCTTGACCTACACCACAGCTCACAGCAGCGCCGGATCCTTAACCCACTGAGTGAGGCCAGGGATTGAACCCGAAACCTCATAGTTCCTAGTCAGATTGTTTCCGCTGTGCCATGACAGGAACTCCTAAAATAGATTTTTTTTTTTTTTTTTAGATTTTTTAAAATGCCATTGGAGTGGACATTTAAAAGACCTGTAGGATTACTTATAAGTTAAATTATTATTTCACATAGCCTATGTTAGTGCAGTTTTAAGAAGAAAGCCCCAAGCTTTTCAGAACTCCAGGTTTCTTCCCATGCAATTGCCATGCGGATTTGAGTCTGCATCTGCACCCTGCTTGGTCATCAGTCACCCAGGCTGGTTATCTGGGCACCAGTGGTGGACAAGGCTGCAACAGGTATTTCCCACCTCCAGCAACAGGAAATACCAAAGGACAAAAGAATGAGCCAAGCCAGGGCCCAAATCTCTGAAGGATATGGGAACAGAGGAGTGGGGGAGGGTTGAAAGGTTGCCTCAAACCAGAGTAGCTTCTCACCAGGAAACGCCTGGAAGTTTGGGCTGAAACAAAAGACCAGGAGCCAGCAGACCAGTTGAGCAGGTAAATTCGCCATTAGGCCCTTGCCCTCTTTATTAAAACGAGGTAATGGAACTTTATGTCCAGTAGCTTCATCAGGCTGTCATGAGACGGGCCTTTGATAGCTCCACATTGGGCCACAACCTAACCAAGTTCTGAAATAGAAACATTTCGATCTATCAATTATTTATTGCATACCTGCCATAAGAACTGTAAGGACTAAATTGATAAAGCACTTTAAGACTTATTACAAGCTTTCATGTGCATTATCAAGGACTTCGAATTCATTAGAAGAAACAAGATGGGTTTATTTAAATAAAATAAGATAATGTTCAGAACATTTAGCTGAGAATATTAAAAATTCAAAAAGATCTTCGATACTGCCTTTCTGATCTGTTTTCCCATTTTTCAGATTAAAAGGCGGAGAGACAAAGAGATTATGTGATTTGAAGATAAGAGCTGTAGGAGTCCCCGTCGTGGCGCAGTGGTTAACGAATCCGACTAGGAACCATGAGGTTGCGGGTTCGGTCCCTGCCCTTGCTCAGTGGGTTAACGATCCAGCGTTGCCGTGAGCTGTGGTGTAGGTTGCAGACACGGCTCGGATCCTGCGTTGCTGTGGCTCTGGCGTAGGCCCGAGGCTACAGCTCCGATTCGACCCCTAGCCTGGGAACCTCCATATGCCGCAGGAGCGGCCCTAGAAATGGCAAAAAGACAAAAAAAAAAAAAAAAAAAAAAAAAAGAAGAAGAAGATAAGAGCTATGGACATAGATCTAAATTCAAAATCCCATTTTTGCCACCATCACTTACTGGCCATGTCATCTTGGACAAATGGCTTATTCTTTCTAGGGCTCAGTCTCCTCATCTATAACATGGCGATATTAAGTCCTATAGGTTTGCTTTGTCATTTAAGTGAAGTATTTACTAGTATAATTAATTGCCAACATCACATCTGGAACCCTCACCTCTAACTCTTAATCCGTGATCTTTTTACAGCATCACACCTGACATCCCTCACCCTCAAAAAAACCCACCTTGTGAGAGAATTAGGGATCAAGAGCTGTCACTCTTAGTTTGTGAGTCTAAGCATATGAGAAATCATAGTTGAGTCAAGAATCAGTTTCCCAAATTGTGGGTGAAATCACAGTTTGGAAGAGAGGGGATCTCTAAGAGTAGGCCCCTATGTGCATGGAACTCAGTAGGGAATCACTTAGAAGTTAAGTGATTTCCTATACTCAGAAAACCATTCAATAGGAGTTCCCGTTGTGGTGCAGTGGTTAACGAATCCGACTAGGAACCATGAGGTTGTAGGTTCGATCCCTGCCCTTGCTCAGTGGGTTAAGGATCTGGCGTTGCCGTGAGCTGTGGTGTAGGTCGCAGACGTGGCTCGGATCCCACGTTGCTGTGGCTCTGGTGTAGGCTGGCGGCAACAACTCCAATTATATCCCTAGCCTGGGAACCTCCATATTGCTGCAAGAGTGGCCTTAGAAAAGGCCAAAAAACAAAACAAAACAAAACAAAACAAAACAAAACAAAACATAACAAAACAAAAACACCATTCAACAGCAGCTGGGGGGCCAGGCAGAGTCTCTCAGGCTAAACCCCTAAACCCCGCCCCCCCGCCCCCCCCCCCCCCCCCCCGCCCCATGCAGCTCACTTGTTGGTGTGTGGATGGAACTGCAACCTTGCTTTTAACCAGTAGAATATGGCCAAGGTCATGGATGCCACCCCATTGATTTTGTTACACACCCTACATTAGATAGTTGTAACCTTGGGGCAAACCAGTGCTGGTTTTGTGTTTGTGTGTTTGTTCTTTTGCTACAAAAATGAAAAGATCCTTGCTGGGAAATAGTAGTGTTTTGTCACGGAGAAACAGCGGTGCACTGTCAACAAAAATATTTGAGGAGTTCCCTGGTAGCCTAGCAGTTAAGGGTTCAGCATTGTCATTGCTGTGGCTCAGGATCGATCCCTGACCTGGGAATTTCTGCATGCCATCAGCATGCCTCCCCGCCAAACGAAATCCACAAAAACATTCGATACTGTCATATCCTTGAGCTATCTTGCGTACAAGCAAGATCTCCTTTCTGGTCAAAGATCTACAAGCTTTTCCTGGGAAAGAGTTTGAATGCGTTTTGACTGGTTTGCAATGTAAATGTTTCAAGAGGTAGCTGGCTCATCCTAGGTGGGCGGTTGGGGGTCTTTTCTTATAGCCGACCTCAGAAAGTGGGTTTTTTCTTGGGCCACTATTTTAGATTCTCTTTCGCCACCTGAGCTCTTTGGAGGCATTATTTCTTTTTCTGGAGAATTTTGTATTGTTAGTAACAATTCATGGCAGAGTTTGGAGATGGGGTAGGAACCTTAGTGAAAATTGGTGATTTCAAACTCCAGCATCCACCAAAGTTAAACTGGGTGATTTCGTCTAAAGTTCATTTCAAATGGTATCTCATTCTTTTCCTCTTAGATATTTTCTGGCTTTTTACTATTCAGTAATTTTTTCAGATTAGATACCGACCAAACAGGTCCATATCGGGAAACAGGACCTTAGCTTTAATTTGTGTGTGTTTGTCCAGTGATGTGTTCTTTCTGAGGCTCCAGTGTGTACATTGTGTTTTAGTTTAGAAAGTGAAGTGATATTTAATCTTCTGAAGAAGTATTTGTTGTATAGACTCTCCAGGGGAAAAAGTGAACCTCTGAAGAATTCCCTTCTTGAAGAGAAAAGATTTTTCTTTTTCTTTTTTTGGGTTTTTTACTCTTTTTTTTTTTGCCTTTCTAGGGCCACTCCCGAGGTATATGGAGGTTCCTAGGCCAGGGGTTGAATTGGAGCTGCAGCTGCCAGCCTACACCACAGCCACAGCAACGCCAGATCTGAGCCACATCTGTGACCTACACCACAGCTCATGGCAGCACCGAATCCTTAACCCACTGAGCAAGGCCAGGGATTGAACCGGTGTCCTCATGGATACTAGTTGGGTTCATTACCACTGAGTCACAACAGAGACACAGCAACTCAGGATCCGAGCCATATCTGCAACCTACACCACAGCTCACGGCAACGCCGGATCGTTAACCCACTGAGCAAGGGCAGGGTCTGAACCCGCAACCTCATGGTTCCTAGTCGGATTCGTTAACCACTGCGCCATGACGGGAACTCCAAGTTGTCTTTTTAAAATGCATCTTTGTTGATAGCATTCAACCAGCACAGTTCATTTTGATCCTAAACATTTTTGTTAAGATAATTCCTAGATTCTAGAAATCTTGTCACAGTACTAAAACAGCACTGCTATAAGGCTGCTGGCTGAGCATGAGCCATCTTGACATTGCTTGTGACATCTCTGTATTACATAATGTCACCAAGATGCCAACTTTGCAAAGTTTGCTTTGGCTCTAACAAATCCTGTTGGAAAGTTCTTTTGGCTTTTGTTGTTATTTTTGCCAAGTAATCAATAACAAAAGATCTGTTCTTTTGCACTAAAGAACTGGTGGCCATAAAGGCTTTTATTAGTTCTGGGAATATCAATCGATGTGGTTAAATAAGTGCCCACTAATGGAACTCAGCCCTGCAGAGGCAGTGAGCTACTTTACTGAAGGAAAACAAGCTCCCCTTACCCCCAGCTGGTCAGAAGGGCAGAGTGGAGAGGGCTCTGAGAAGTCCATGCATCAGGCTGTGAGAATGTGTTTCACAGAAGGCTCTTTTCCTTGCTGGACTCTGTAATCAGAAACCTGTATTGCTTACCCCAAAAAGCAGTCTTTGCATTCATAGCATTTCCTCTTGATTTGATGCTGAGAGCTGGCTGACTTCAACCACGCTGGCTTCACCGCTAACGCTGCCTGTCCCAGCAGAGAGCTGAAGGAAAAAAACTGTCTTTTGTTTATTCATTCAACAAATGAATTGAAAAAAGCTCCATGTTGACTTCATTAGGTAAAATCAACAAAGTCTTTCCTCAGCTTATGCTCTACACTTAACCTAGTTCAACATAAAATGAAGAGATAGATAAAATATCAGGCACTAATTTAGGCTCTTTAGAATTTTTTTTTTTTTTTTGCTTTTTTGGGCCACACCTGTGGCATATGGAAGTTCCCAGGCTAGGGGTTGAATTGGAGCTACAGCTGCTGTCCTGTGTCACAGCCACAGTAATGCAGGATCCGAGCCGAGTCTGTGACCTACACCACAGCTCACGGCAATGCCAGGTCCTTAACCCACTGAGCAAGGCCAGGGATCCAACCCACAACCTCATGGTTACTAGTTTCCACTACGCCACAATGGAAACTCCTTAATTTAGGCTCTTTAAATTAGTATCGTGACTATTGAAAGGCCATGAGTACAGCATAGTGGGTGAGGACTGAGCCCTGAAGCTCGACAGCCCGGGCAGGAAGTCTGCCTCAGCCGCTTAGCTGTCCTTGGAACGAAATTAAGCCCTTTCTACATTGACCATGGCTCCGACCAATATAGTTTTGTGGTTTGGGCAGTTTACCCATTTCTTTCAATGACTGGTTCTTCATCTGTGAGATACAAGTAGTACTAGTCTGGGCCTCCGTGGTGTCTGCTTGTAGGACTTGGCATCCAGCATGTGCTGAAGACTATTAGCTGTTGTCTGTGAGCATGAGAACCTAAAGCATGTATCTTGTTTCTTGGCTTGTATCTTGCTCCTAGAACCCCTTTTGCATTAGCTATATTTTCATTCAGGGTCTTTCCCACCTTTGTTACTGATGATTTCCAAGAATTAAAATGTGTGCCGTGGAGGGGAAAGACAGGCAGCTTTAATTAATAAGTTCTATATAAGTGTAGTTAAGTCATTCCAGAAAAAGGGACTTAGGGTGACCATTTCGAATGGTGCCTTGATACCATATTGTGAGGTCCTCAATAGGAGGACCTGTGAAGGGTTGCAGGCTCTGCTGGGTGCCTCTGGGACATTGCCAGCAGATCCAAGATGAATACTCAGGTGCTTCTACAATTTAGAGGGGTTAGAGATGCTGAAGACTCAGGCCAGGTGCATTTGAGTACTGTCCTCAAGCAGGCTAGTAGAAAGAGCACTAGCTTTTGTTGAGAAGCCCCCAGGTCCACCACTTACTAGTTCTGTAACCTTGAGCCTGTTAACTAACTTCTGAGCATCAGCATATTCTTTTTTTTTTTTTTTTTTTTTTGTCTTTTTGCCATTTCTTGGGCTGCTCTCGCAACATATGGAGGTTCCCAGGCTAGGGGTCGAATCAGAGCTGTAGCCACCGGCCTATGCCAGAGCCACAGCAACACGGGATCTGAGCCGCGTCTGTGACCTACACCACAGCTCACGGCAACGACGGATCCTTAACCCACTGAGCAAGGCCAGGGATCAAACCTGCAACCTCATGGTTCCTAGTTGGATTCGTTAAGCACTAAGCCATGACGGGAACTCCATATTTGTCTTTAAAATAGGTATAATACCTGTCTCATAAAGTTGTGATGGAGATCACACCACCATTCACGTACAGTAAGAGCTGGATAAACTTTGCCCTTTCCCATCACAACCTCTTTCTCAAGAGAAGCGGTGGCTCATTTGGTAAACCCAGAGATGGTAAATAGACCAAAGCATAAGTCAAGAACAAAACTCATTCAAAATGCGTTTGCAATGGACTATCACTCTAAACAACTTCTCTTTTCAAAGCATTTGACCTAAAACTAGTCCTTATAAATAAATTATAATGCGGATAAGCAATGAGATCCTGCTGTATAACACTGGGAACTATATCTAGTCGCCTATGATGGAGCATGATGGAGGATAAAGTGAGAAAAAAGCATATATATGTATAGGGGACTGGGTCACTTTTGTCGTATAGTAGGAACTTGACAGAACACTGTAAACCAGGTAAAATGGAAAAAATAAAAATCATTGAAAAAATTATAATGCCTTTCTACTGCTCTGATGATAAATAAAGAGTTTTTAGAAAATATGGATTCCACGTTGGAGAAGGTAAAGAAAAGGAGACATTCTAGGGTAGCTGATGCCACGACTGCACTTACAAGCAGGACCAGCTTGACTGGAAGAAGAAAGAAGAAAAGTATCACCACCTCTTGAGACTTTGCCTCCTAGACCGTCTTTCTGTTGCTCTGTTTGGCGTATTGGAGAGTTAAGAGACTTTATTCACTGAGCTGGCTTGCTTTTCCTCCTAACACCTATATGAAAACTGGTTGCACTACATAAATGGGGAATTTGATGGAGGAAGGAAAGAGAAGGTACATGGAACATCACTAAGAGAAAGAAGCTCTCCTGCAGAGAGGGGAGCAGAATCAGGGCTGGCCAGGGTTAGACTTTGGGAAATGCGATCAAGTGCACCTGTTATTTAGAAAGAGCAATCCCTTCCTTCACCCACACTGGCTTGCATCTTGCTCCTAGAAACCCTGTCATTAATAGAGCAGCTATTATCAAATTTTTTCAAATTACAACTTAAATAGGCATTTCTGGAGTTAGCCAGGATCCTACCCACCCTTGGAAATACTGTTGCATAGGAGTAAATACATTTCTACAAATGTATTTAGAAATGACCTTAGAAATGAACTCGCAAAACCAAGCCTGTTCTTAAATTGTTATTTGAAGGATATCTAACATTCCTACTACCTTGGTATGGGCAAATTCCAGATGAACAAAGTGAGTTTCTTGTGTTTACTGTGCATATTTTTCGTTAGAATGGCCAGGGTTTAAATGCATTTAAATAAAAGTTACAAAACATAATCAATTCCAGTGAAAATACATTCTATCGCAAGTGGAATTTATATTTATTTATTTACGTATTATAAAATGAAGCACTTATTTTAGTCATTTGATAATTATGTAAGTAAATAAATAAATATGAACAAGTAGGAAAGAACCAGATATATCTCGAGCTTTTTATAATTCCTATGTGGTGTTAATATTCTCTATGAATAGTGCACACTGAAAATTGCAATTAAATAAATACCTTATCCCAAACTGAGTTTCAGGGAGAGTAAAAGTTCAATATTTTAAAACCAAGCAAACTAGCAAAAAAGGACAACTATTAAAGACTTCTTGGAGTTCCTGTCGTGGTGCAGCAGAAACGAATCCGACTAGGAACCATGAAGTTGTGGGTTTGATCCCTGGCCTCGCTCAGTGGGTTAAGGATCCGGCATGGCTGTGAGCTGTGGTGTAGGTCGCAGAAGCGGCTCAGATCTGATGTGGCTGTGGCTGTGTCATAGGCTGGCAGCAACAGCTCTGATTAGACCCCTAGCCTGGGAATCTCCATATACCACAAGTGCGGCCCTAAAAGGACAAAAGACAAAGGAAAAAAAGATTTATCAAACTTGGAAGGGTAAAGGGAATGAAGGCTTATAATTCTTAAAGACATCACCTTATAAAAAAGATATGTAGACATTATTTTATAAAAACAGAGAACACTTTTATATTTTAAGTACTAATAAATGGCAATAAAATTAGAAAAATGCTTAGAGCAAACATTTTTAAACATAGGCAAAGGGCAATTATCTCTATTATATAAAGAATCTATACCAAATATACACATACATACATAAATCCTTAAAATACTAAGATTTTCTAAGTGCTTGGAGGAAAATGGTTTCTCTAAGAAATGAAATTTCAAGAGAAATGGGCAACCTCATTAGATATCAAGTAAATTCAAAAGAAAACAAATATACATACTATTTACTCATCTCATTCCAAAATTCACTTCTTTGAACACATTTTTTTGATAATACTCTGTTCCTAGAGGTATAAGGAAATAAAGCCTCCTCAGTGACCAGGGGGGCATTAAACTGCTTGGCCAACTCACTCGGAAAGCAATTTGATGGCATAAATTGAGGTAGTCATATACTTTATTTTCTGCTTCCTTCCAATTTTACTGAGATTTCATCAACATATAGCACTGTAACACTTTAAGATGTACAGCACACTGGTCTGATTTACATACATCATAAAATGATATCATAAGTTTAGCCAACATCCAGCAATTTTAAGGTATCGTGTTTGTACGTGACATCCCTAGTACTTCTTTGCCTTATAACTGGAAGTTTGTACCTTTTGACTGGCTTCCTCCCCCTCCCCTTCTGACCTTGTTTTCTGTGAGTTTGTTTGTTTGTTTGTTTGTTTTTAAAGTATAATTGGCCCCCATTACTCTGTTCGTTCTGGGTCACGACGTAGTGATTCGATGTTTCTGTGCATTTCAAAATGATCGCCATAAGTCTCGTCATTCTGTTACCATCTGACATTCTACCGAGATGTTACATAATTAACTATATTCCCCACATTGTACATTTCATACCCATGACTCATTTATTTTGTAACTGAAAGTTTATACCTCTTAATCTCCCTCACCTATTTCCCCCCTTCCCTCACCCGGTAGTCAGATTCTTTAATGCTCTGGTTCCCTTTCTCTAAACTACACTACACTAAATATTTCTAGGTAAAAAAACAGCCTTCATACATTCATAGTAGAGTTTTTCATAAAAGTAAAAAATGCTGAACAACCAAGGGTCCAACACCAAAAATCTATTGAACAAATTTTGATACAATCGTTGGATCTGATAGAAGCCTTCAAAGTAATGTTTACGGTGACCATATACAGAAAAGCATGGCCCGCGTGATTTCCAAGTATTTAACTCTGTATGAGAACATCCTGGAAAGAAATGAACAGAAGCACTACCAGTGGCTGTCTTTGCCCTGCTGAAGAGGCAGAAGTATGAAAGGGAGTCAAGAATGTGAGATCAGGAGTTCCCATCATGGCGCAGTGGTTAATGAATCCGACTAGGAACCATGAGGTTGCGGGTTTGGTCCCTGGCCTTGCTCAGTGGGTTAAGGATCCGGCGTTGCCATAAACTGTGGTGTAGGTTGCAGACCCAGCTCGGATCCCGAGTTGCTGTGGTTCTGGCGTAAGCTGGTGGCTATAGCTCCAATTAGACCCCTTGCCTGGGAACCTCCATATGCTGCGGGAGTGGCCCTAGAAAAGGCGAAAAGACAAAAAGACAAAGAAAAAAAAAAAGAATGTGAGATCAGAGGCCAAACCTCTTGGATTTCCATTGCAGTTCTGCCCCTGGAATAGTTATTTGACTTTGATATGGAAGAGCCATTGGAATTGGGAACAAGTTTTAGGTTCATTATGATTAGATTTCTCCATCAGTAAATTGGTGGTGAATTAGTACCTATGTCCTCGGGATTTTTTGTGTGAGGATTAAATATTTAGGTAGAGTGCTAGCAACAATGCCTGGCAAATAGTAAAAGTTCGGTAAGCATTAGCTATTTGCTGTTTAAATGGTACAACCAATAAAGACAGGCTTTTGCATCGACTTTTCTGTGTTTTCCAAATCTGCTCTTCTGTCTTGAACATATTACTGTTACACTGGGGAAAAAAGCAATAAATGTTTTTCTAAAGGTCCTGAAAACAGGGTCAGCTGGATTATCGAGTCACATAGATTCAATTCATAATTGGGATATCGTGGTATGTAATCAAAGAATGGATACTTCATGTTGCTGGAATCCATGAATTGAAGTTAGCGTTGCAGTGACCATTGAAATGAACTTTGTGTCCCATTTCATAAGAAGTCAGGATGGTTCAGCTTCCCTAAAGGACTGTTTGCTTCCTTTGGAAAAAGTTGTATCTACACAGTATTCTCTCCCCTCCTCCAACCACTAGCCTCTAGACTACTCAGTACTTCTCTATAACTCACAAGGTTTAGTAATAGCAGGGCCAAATTTTTGAAAATAGTTAGAACAATGGAATAAGCAAATTTGGGGGGGGGCAAATAAAGTTAATTAGGGAAAGGGGAGTAGGAGTAAATTTATTCAATATATTTGTTAATTTCTGAACATTTCAAAAGGTACCATGCATAATTCAATTTACATATAAAGTTAATAATATTTTTCTTTTTTTGCTTTTTTTTTTAGGGTCGCACCTGCAGCATGTGGAAGTTCCCAGGCTAGGGGTCAAATCCGAGCTACAGTGCCAGCCTACGCCACAGCCACAGCAACGAGGGATCCTTGACCCACTGAGTGAGGCCTGGGATCGAACCTACAACCTAATGGTTCCTAGTCAGCTTCGTTTCCACTGTGCCACAACAGGAACTCCCATAAAGTTAATATTTAAAAAAAAGAATAGTTTTTAAGGTTCCAAGAGCAGAATCAAATTAAGGGGAAAATTGCTTTCTCTCTCTCCTCTTTTCCCTAATTGTTCAGGGAAGATTTTTGGAAAAATTGCTAGTTTTAGAGTCTTCTCCTGCTAGCAGTTTGCATGTCTGTACAATACAGTTGTCAAGGCAACACTGGGACCCTGTAGACAGCAAGTGTGGTGTGCGTGGGTTCCCTGGTGGCACAGTGTGTTAGGGATCCAGCACTGTCACTGCAGAGGCTCAGGTCACTGCTGTAACACAGGCTGGATCCCTAGCCTGGGAATTTCTGTATGCCCAGGGTGCGACCACAAAAAAAAAAAAAAAAAAAAAAAAAAAGTGTGGTGTGCAGACAGGGAGCTGATGAAAATGGATGAACAATGTGAAGAAGTTTTTTTATTGTAAAAAATAAAATTACGCAGCTTATTTCTTTTCATTTACTTCAAGTTTTATGGAAGTATAGCTGATTTACAAGATTGTGATCATTTCTGCTGTACGACAGGGTGATTGGGGAATACATGTACACACATCCGTTCTCTTTCAGAGTCTTTTCCTACATAGATTATCACAGAATATTGGATAGAGTCCCCTGTGCTCTGCAGCAGGTCCCCACTGGCCCGTCACTCCATATACCACAGTGTGCATATACACTCCTCTTTATAAATGGTTATGTTAGCAGTTCTAACATCTGTTGTTACGAAGGAACTTCATTATAATAAGGCTTTTTTTCCCCCCTCTAATTGCCTGGTGCATGAATTCATGATTTGTTTCCTAGTTAGGCCCCGATCTTTATAACTCTCTACTGAGCCATGTCAAAATTGGTTTCACTGCATTCAAGTTAGACCAAGTAATGTTTCATTTGCAAAGACCAAGAACATTTTTCTATAAGTTCTACTTGAAGCCTTGGATTCAGCCATTCCCTTCCAAACTGTGATTGAAAAGATAGGTGCACCCTTCGCTGCAAAGCACCACAAATATTTGCTGCTTAAATAAATTGACTCTTGTTTGACACCAGCCAAATACTTGCTTATTTTTCTGGGATTGTTCCTTCGGTTTCCGGAAAGACTCAACCTTTCTCCCTCCCCCCCACCCCTTTTCAGGTACAATCCTTGGGTTTGCCCTGCGACCATACAAAATGAGCTACCGGGAAGTCAAGTACTTCTCCTTTCCTGGGGAGCTTCTGATGAGGATGCTACAGATGCTGGTGTTACCACTCATCATCTCCAGTCTTGTCACAGGTACCCTCTGCAGTTTTGTTTTGTTTTTCATGTGTGCTTATTGCCAAAGATCGCTTAGAAAAACAAACGCTTTTAGGTTTCTGCTGGATGCATGCTCTGTACTAGAAAATAAAAGTCCCTTCAAAATGATGGAAAGGAGGCTTTAGTAATGCATGAATGATTATAACTTTCGTATTTTACCAATCACAAGAGGAAACGGATTTGAACCGCCACGTAATCTGGTCTGCCTCACTACGAAAGAGGCGCCCTGCTAAACACTACACAACCAGCCTTCTCTGACCACAGCGATGTAGTTGACAACAGCGTACAACAGGTCTGTTTTCTCACCCTCTTATCCCACCCAGATAACATCTGGTTGGACAGCCTATTAGCTATTGATGCAAGAATGCTTGTTCTCAGAGCCACCACGACTTGAGCGGGAGCCTTCTTGGAAGCCTCATCAAGAGGTAATGCCCACAACACACTCACCAACTCTGTTGCCACCAACACTGTATCTTTTCCTGGTGAACCCGCATGATTTCGTTCCCTTCTCCATTGTCCCCCCACCCCCGTTGCCTTTTACGCTGGTGGGAGAATGGGGAGGGGGTGGGAGATTTCCCCATCCAAAGATTTTGTCAGTTGACACTTGGATTTTCAAGGCGTGGAAGCTTTGCAGGATAAGATTCTTATTTTCCGTGACAGCGAAATAAATGATTTACCCTTGCATGGGAAATGGTTGACGAGGTCCTGGTACACGTGATTGGTGACTACAAAGAGAGCCAAGAAGGTTTAGAGAACTGTTGCTGTGCCCTCCTTCCTGCCCACTCTTCTCTTTCCCCGCAGCACATCTCTGACTTGGAGAAGGAGTGTCCGTAGACACTGCCCCGGCAGGATGGTTTCTGGGTTTGTAGCTAAAGCCCAGAGCTCAGGTATTACTGGCCCTATTTTCTTTTCCATCCTTGGCTTACTGTCCACCCTTAGGCAGATCCTTCTGTGAGCTGGCTCGGGCATCTTTTCCCCTCCCAGGGAATTCTCAGGGAGATTTATAATCTCTTTTCACCATCTCTGTGTCATAAGAACTTCATGGAACAACTCAAAAGTCTTGGGGCAAGAATCTGACTATTCCGTGCCTTGGAGCGCTGGCCATTACGTGGACAGAAACTATGTCAGGATTTTTATTTTCCCCCCAGTGCCTTGCAGATCTGTGCTGGCTTCTACTTGTCCAGGTCTTTAAACGAGTGATTGCATGTACATAAAGCTTCCATTGGGGGATGAACTGCCCATAAAACAATCATGTAGACAGGATGATTGGGGCCACTTGTTTTTGAAGCTGGCCTGGCCCGTTGCTGACCAGAGGTAATCAGAGCGGCCGCGATTCTTATCGCAGAAGCTAGATGGATGCTGACGTGAGGGCACATCCTCTTTATCCGCATGCTGCCATTTATCTGGGAAACAGGTTCTTGCAGTAAATACTTAGAGGACAGAACTCACATCTGCCATTTGATTGCGTGGAGAAGGGAGTTTCTTTCCTCCATCCGTACTGGCTGGATTCTGAATTGAGTACCTGCACATTTTCCTGGACGCAAACCGAGGGGTCCCAGGTTCCTTTATACAGTCTCTTCAAGGGTGAGAACAGTGTTTAGAGGTTTCTGCTTTCTGATAATTGTACTAAAAAAAACCCCACTATGTTCCCCTTTATAAGAGGAAAGCCCTCACTCAGTACAATGAGAGAAACTATTACTTCCTTTTAGTAGCAATCCTAGTTAACAGTTATTTTGAAGTGATATTTCCTCTATTTTCTAATACCTAATATATCAACTTTATTGAAGGAATAAGAATTTTAACTGAGTAATTTTTCAGGAAAAAAACCCAAACCATTATGATGCACTCCCTCTGCCTGGTTAAAAAGAAATTGTGGGTAAACCTTGGAGAAATGATCAAATTTACAATATTGGTGTTAAAAAGAAAGAAATAGTAAGCTGTAGACAACCC
Source organism: Sus scrofa (assembly GCF_054392235.1). Classification (NCBI taxonomy): domain Eukaryota; kingdom Metazoa; phylum Chordata; class Mammalia; order Artiodactyla; family Suidae; genus Sus; species Sus scrofa. The sequence continues at coordinate 33,966,866 of NC_139398.1, forward strand.
GTATAAAATCAACGTTGAAAATGTAAAACCTAATTACAAGTTGGGAATCTTGCCACTTGGGACCATTAAGAGACTCCGCTCTTTTCTAGGAGGTTTAAGACAGAGGGCATGCTTTAGTTTGCCAGAGGTCTTTTGAAGGTGTTAGTCTCAAAGGCATCATTTCCAAGCTACATGGTCATTTAGATACTTACGATCAATTGGAGTGAATGATAGATTCAATAAGCATTTTCTTGAGGGTTTTAAGAACGACGATTCTAAGCCAAGGCAGAGTGTGACTTAGTGCAAGTGAGGCGGTGCGGGGACTTTTGCGTTACTCCCCTCCTTTCCCCAGGGTCCCTGTGTGTGTTGAGCGATATTATTGGAGAATGGGTTGTCTAGGGAGAGAACAGAGTCAGGGTCCACTATTTTAGAATGGGAAAGCAAACTCCAATACCTCCAGTGACCAAGCAGGGGATATATATATATATGAAGCTGCCCTTTCAGGCTCCTATTTGTTTCCCGACTTGATAGAGTCATGAATACAGAGAAATATTTCTCTTCCATAGAAGCAACAGGGATGAGTGTGAGGATAAATGGAAAGTGACCCTCCGCAGAATAGTGCAGACAAAGGGAGGCAAGGAGACAGCTGTGATCTGCGAACTCTCTGCTCCAGTCAGTTGCTGCCATATGTCAACAGGGGCCAAATCCATTTTTCAAGAGAATCCAGAAACCCCAAAATTCGAAAGAACCTAGATTTTTAAATGTTAAATCCAACCCTTGGGTTACCAATATCGAAACAGGTTTCAATGTCGGTGCTATTAATGATAAGACATGCACTGATTTGAAAAAGAAGAAGAAATGCAGTGATAAACTTGTGCACTCATTGGGCCATCGCTGTGTTTCATACGTTGCCTTATTCCACCGTTGGCAGTTCCACGCCAAAGCTTAACTCAACACGAAGACAGCTACTGCACACCATATTTATTATCAACTCAACAAATAGCTGTGGGGAAACCTCTCCTATCCATCTTCTGGGGATAACTACCTTGGGTCCTACCCGAGCTGGCCTTTTCTGCATCCTCCAGAAACACAAGAACTCAACACGTCCTCCAGGAACTCAAGAACTCAGTTCAAAAGTGCCAGGGTCTAGGCAGACTGAGCGTTGAAACGCCTGAAACCTTATTGCCTTGCTTGCCCTCGGCATTTCATTTTAGAAGATTCGGTATGTTTGACCACATTGAACCGCTGAGAAATTTGAGTTAGGTTTTCATACTTGGAACATCCCTGTTGGTGAATTGGGCTCTAGAGCCTTTGTCGGCCATGTTTTTCTTTTCCCGAATTTGACATTTCAATCCTTCCAAACATCCTTGGTCTGTAGTAGCATTCCAGAAGCTGTCAGAGAGAAGCTGGGAGAAAGCCTAATGGCTAGATGTGTACTCAAGTACCTATTTTTTTGAGCAAGAAGACTGTTTGAGTGCCAGCATACCACGCAAGCAAATAAGAGGTTGGCACCAATTTGTACTGAGTTGGTCAGGATAGGCAGCCAACCTCGATGGTTCATGCCAGAAATATGAGTTGGTTTGACTGACTTACCCTGATTAAATGCACCAGATAATAATTAAACTCCATTGCAGGTTGCTCTGTGTAGGCATAACCATCACCTCCTACTTACTTCAGAATCTTTTCAGAAAACTAGTGCTTTCTTCTTTTCTCATTCTAAGTGTGCCTTCCTCTTCAATCACTCACCTCAAAGACTCTGTGTCCTCAGTTTCCTGGAAGGAGGAATCCTCTCTTTTGACAGGCAGTCTTCCAAAAATCGATAGACCAATGAATTCAGTGGAATATGGGACTTAACTATAGTTGAAGCCAACAAGCTACCCTCACCAGCAAAGGGCTCTCTTATCTGAAGAAATAAAAGTTCAGACAACTAAAAAAAAAATTTTTTTTAACTGGAGTTCTCTTGTGGTGCAGCGGGTTAAGGATCCAGTGTTGTCATTGCAGCAGCTTGGGTCACTGCTACGGCTCGAGTTCAATCCCTAGCCCAGGAACTTCAATGTGCCGCAGGCACAGCCAAGGGGGAAAAAAAAAGTACAGACGATAAAGAGTGTACTTCAAAGTATGGCCCTTAGCTTCACTGAAATGCCAGTTAGGATAAGAATGATCTAAAGTTTGGACATGTCCTACAAGAGAGCAAAACAAGAGCTAGACATTTCTCTTGTGAAATATTTGGTCAAGCCTTGCAAAAATGAAAGCCGAAATCAAGGAAAAGAAAGTTTAGTATTTTAAACTCTTCATCGTCATGGCTCTGGAGTATGGTTGGGGGCTTCGTCAGGCATTGGTGTGCAAGAAAATGGACTATAGATTTCTTTCCTTGCCCCCATATATACATCTTATCGAAGAAAGGGATGTGTTTCTCTTGGGTGGGGAGGAATTTCTTTGAGTTTCCCTTTCATTCTCTGTAAAAGGAAGGTGGAGATGGAGCCTGTGTCATGGGGCTGTTCTGAGGATTTACACCTGGCACACAGCATGTGCTCGGTTAATGGTCGCTGTTGGCTGTAAGCGTGGCAGTGGTGAGAGCTGTCCTGGTCCACATTGTGTAGATGAAGATTCCAGCACAAGAAGAGAGTTCAGTTCAGGGGCATATAACTAAGGCTCCAGATCCCACGCATCTCATTTGTCTGTGATCCTTGCCGAGATCCCTTACCTGTTAAAGGTCAGTTAAAGAACCCAGGAAATTAATGGAGCAACAGCACGGGAGCCAGGGAGAAGTCCTTGCTTTGCACTAGAAGGACTGCTTTCTACCCTGCAGCTTGGGGTGTGACCATCTCATCATAGCTGCATGACAGTAAATATTACCGCTGGCTATACAACTGCCCAGTCCTTGCTGAGAAACACAGCTCCAGCGTGTGGCTCCCTGGAATCTACAGGGCAGCAAATTCCACATGCTGCTTACTTGCTGTGGGCGGAGCCTTTCTGGCTCATCAAAACTTTAGACTAAGTGAGTCTCTGTCTCAGCACTCTTGATGGCACCCTGGAAAGAAGCCACCCAGAAAGAAGCTCCAGCCCAATTCAGGAGAAGCCAGAGGGTTGGCCCCACTTTGTCCTCTCTCTAGATCTGTTTACAGGCATGGGAAGGGAGGCTTGATAATATCCATCTAGAGAGGCCGGTTGTGAGATATAATGGGAAGACCCATCAGAGGGTTGAAGAGATCCCCTGGCTCTTTTTGCATCATATAGAAAGGAAATCCAAGCCGTAAATGCCTTTCGTGTATTTATTTTTAGTGGATTTGGCTTATGGGAAAATGTGGAGAAAGTTATTGAAGTCTAGCTGTCCCAGAAAATAAATGGCTACCTTTCCATCATAGATAATTTCACTAAATAAGCTTTGGTTGAATTTTTTATGTACCAGATGCTTTTCTAGGACCCAGCGATACTAAAATGAGGAAGACAGGCCCCTGACCTCAAGGAGTTCAGAGTCTCGTTGGAAGATAACCTTGTGGTTGCAGTGTCACAGGGGAACGGCGACCCAGGGAGGAGGAGCCCAGTCGGGGACAAAGTTTTCTGTTTTCCAGTTTTTAGGCTCCCTGGTCAGGGAAGAAACAGCTTTGTTTTTATTTACCTCACACGCGACTCTTCATTAAACGCAATAAGGGAGTTTCCTGTGGCCTAGTGATTAAGGGACTGGGGTTGTCACTTCAGCAGCTGGGGTGGCTGCTGTGATGTGGGTTCAGTCCCTGGCCTGGGAACTTTTGCATGCCAGGGGGCATGGCCAACAACTAAAACCTAACAAAAATAAATGCAGTAAGAGCCCGAGGTGGGGTTCTGTGAGGTTCCCCGTAAAAATAACCCCCAGGGAATGTGACCTCACAGATGGGAAGTCATAGAGGAGAGGCACCTTCTGACAGGGACACAGCCATGGAAACTTTCCCTTTCAGAGCAGAGAGCTGTGCGGCTTCCAGGGGAGAAGCCGGGAGAGTGAGGCTGGAAGTCACACAGAGGCAATACTGGGTACCCAGACCCCAGCACCTGGAAGGCTGCCTCCTGAATGTTTCCTCTTTAGAGGGTCCAAACTGTTGAGCTGAAGTTGTCTCCCGTGAGGTCCCCCTAGTCGTCCTCACAGTGCCACATGGAGCAATAGAGGATGGCAGCTCTCCAGATGGTCTCAGAGGACACCTGAGCAAAACCTAGAACTTCCGTCCCAATTCTTCTCCTGTGCACAGTTCTTCGAGGCTCTTCGCCAATCTGGTTGCCCTCCCTTACCTCCCACTGTCTTCTCAGAATTGAATTCAGTGCTCTAAGTGTCACATGACTGGATAGGGACAGCCACCAGGACCCAGGGCTCTGTTCATACCGGCTGGGGTTGGGTCGGCTGTCCTACCAGCCACTGGCTCCGAGGGCTTCAGCCTGTGGTCCCCCAGCCTTTCAGAACTGAGGGTTTGTGGGAAAACATCTGTGGTAACTAACAATGGAGAAGTTCTTGAGTAGAAAGCTCAGAAAGCGCCAGGCTCAAGGCTTTGTGTAAGAGTCAGCTTTCCAGAAAGAAGGCTTCGGCCTCTGTGAGTTGGGAGTTCTTACCTGTCAATTTCTGCAGCTTCAAGAGAGCCTGTAGTTTTGATCGGTTCTGGTTTGTAAGACTTTGGGCGAAGTTCCTTAATAAAATTAAAAAGAGGAGTTCCCGTTGTGGCGCAGTGGAAACAAATCCGACTAGGAACCATGAGGTTGTGGGTTCAGTCCCTGGCCTTGCTCAGCGGGTTAAGAATTCAGAGTTGCCGTGAGCTGTGGTGTAGGTTGCAGACACGGCTTGGATCCTGCATTGCTGTGGCTGTGGTGTAGGCCGGCAGCTGCACCTCCAATTCAACTCCTAGCCTGGGAACTTCCATATGCCACAGGTGCAGCCCTAAAATCCAAAAAAGTTAAAAAAATAAATTAAATTATTCTCAAAGAAAAGTAAGCCCCCCCCCCCCCCCCCCCCAGTTTGGTGATTTCTTTCGAACCGCTGGAACTGCAGGTCTGTGGCAAGGTTGGAAAGAGGTGCTTTTCTGCTGATAGGGTTTTCAGTAGAGCAATGATCAATTCTGATGAATTCTGACCGGAGATTTGGGCTTAAAGACACACAGACACAAGGACACAGAGACACCCAATGTTGACTTTGATTTCAGTGGACTTCTGTTAGGAGAACTGTTCACCTTGGAAATGACTGGGCACCTGCATACAGTTATAAAAGATTTCAGCGTGTTTCATAAAGCCAGGTAAAAAGATGCTGGTCTTTCTACCAACGGAAAGAGACAGAGACAAAGAGAAAGAGAGAGAGAGAGGTTCTATAGCCACACAAGGCCTTCTGAGACAATGTCACGGATTGTATATCTTCAGGGGACAATACTGCATGGTCCATCTGTTCTGTGTTTAGCAGGTATATCATGATAAGCTCCAAGAAGGCTTTGGGGTGATGATATGCTTTGCTGAGGGATTGATCTGCTGGAATGATGTAGCCTGGGTAGAAGAATCTAAGTTCCCAAGTCTTATGTTTGTGCACATTCATTTCTCCAGGCAAGATAAACTTGTTTTCAGTTTCCTCATGGAGGTCTTTGCAATAACCCCTGATCACCAGGCTGGCAGCCAGTGCACCCCTCGTGATTGCACTTGTTTTGTTAACCCATCAACATCTACATGATCAGTGAGTGTCGCTTTCAGACGTCCATTTCCTGGACTCCCTCATATGGGGAAATAGGTTTTGCCTTCTTTGTATTTAATTTTCTGAACAATTGCTTGAGTTTCCATCTGACTTTTCCTCAGAGAGAAGCAACTTCCCCTAAATAACCCGGGGGGGTTTCCTCTCACAGGGCACTGGATTAAGGGTGACCAGTGTCTCAGCTCTACGATGCTGGGGGGCAAGGAAACAAGTCAGAAGAAGCTCTTGGCTTATTGTTTTGCGCTAAGAAGAGTAAGATGGCAAGGTGATTACAGGCCCCGTAGATCCAGCCTGTTGCAATGACATTCATACTACCAGGACTTGTCAGTGTTATTGGGGGGAAAGAAAAAAAGAAAAACAAAATATATATGCAGGTGTGCACATGTGCGCGTGCACACTCACAACACACACATGCAATCTTGTCTCATCTGTAATACCCTGGGATCCCCTTTCCTACCTATACCTTCCTGTCCCTGGATTACTTTGAACGAAATGCCAGATACTTCATTACCTTTCTAAAAGCAAAGAACAGATAAGACAAGTGTAATATATTAGGATGATCTTAACTTGTTTCATGTTTCTTTAATGTCCTACCACACACTCATATACACACACACCAAGCACTGTCAGTCACTTAGAGTGTTATCAAACTCTTGACTTTCTTTCCATTTTAAGGTACAAACTTCTCTGCTGGTGCTTTATATTAATTGTCAACATCTCCTGTAGTTAGAGAGCTGGATACATCCATAGTAGGAGATAATGCAGTAAAATGGTGATTTTATGAAATTTGGGGACACAAGTTTTCACTGTAGCACAAGTGTATGTGTGCACATGCATAGCACACACATAGCTTTGTGTGACGGTTTTTTTCTAAAATCCTTTCACCTCTGAAAAGTACTATAATCTGTCTCTGCCTCTACTGGTGGTAACTCTTACTGTTGGTAACTCTTACATCTTTTCCAGAATTTGTTTCTATACTTAAAGATTTCTGAACCAGATTATTTCTAGTTAAGCTGTATTTTGAATGTATTGTTCCCAAAGGAGTTGGTGCTGAGAGCTGAAGTTTCATTATTTTAAAACTAACTTTCCAGGAGTTCCCGTCGTGGCGCAGTGGTTAACGAATCCGACTAGGAACCATGAGGTTGCGGGTTCGGTCCCTGCCCTTGCTCAGTGGGTTGACGATCCGGCGTTGCCGTGAGCTGTGGTGCAGGTTGCAGATGTGGCTCGGATCCCGAGTTGCTGTGGCTCTGGTGAAGGCTGGTGGCTACGGCTCCGATTAGACCCCTAGCCTGGGAACCTCCATATGCTGCGGGAGCGGCCCAAGAAATGGCAAAAAGACAAAACAAACAAACAAACAAAAAAACAACTAACTTTCCAAAAGAATATCATAAAAGTTTCCCAAATTGAAATAATATAGTTAAAACACATGCCATAAAATCTTTAATATCAGCATATCCAACCTACATACTAAGTATTTTAAGAAAAGAATATTATTTTGAAGCAAAAAAAAAGAAGGCGTTCCCATTGTGGCACGGTGGAAACGAAGCTGACTAGGAGCCATGAGGTTGTAAGTTCAATCCCTGGCCTTGCTCAGTGGGTTAAGGATCCAGCATTGCCGTAGCTGTAGTGTGTAGGTCACAGACACGGCTCAGTTCTTGAGTTACTGTTGCTGTGGCTGTGGTGTAGGCTAGCAGCTGTAGCTCTGATTAGACCCCTAGCCTGGGAATCTCCATATACCAAGGCTGCAGCCCTAAAAAAAGCAAAAACAAAAACAAACAAAAAAAAAGGAAATAATTCTAGCTTCTATTCTGGAATCTTGCCATATTTTAAAATTGTAGAAGAGAATTTGGTAGTCTCGTCTTGGGACCTACGCTGAATGACAAATCTGAAAGTATTCGAATCTTTGGCATTGACCCCAAAGATACTCTCAGCGCCAGACATGAATGTAGTAGTTCTTAAACATATTTAAGAATAATACACTGGAAATTCATCGCATTCTTATGGGTACATTAATAAGAAATGCTTAAGGAAAGTGTATAGTGAAAAATCTTCAGATGGAAAGAATTCAATGTATTTATTCATGTTTTTCCCACTGACTTGGGCATCATTATTTGATTTAAACAGAAAACAGATGTTCAATGGATACATGGCTGATGTCACTATATAACTTCCTATTAAATAAACATCTGAACACTAACTTGACAAGTGCCAAGTGAGGTCAAGTACCTGAAAAGGGCTGCATACATCCCACAAGCACATTTTCCTTATGTGAACAATGGCCGTAGAGCAATGAATATCAGACTTTCGACTGTCAGAAACATCCTTGTTGCCAAACTTTGTTCTCTACCACTAACTTCCCTTTGGTCTTTGGAATGAGAGAAACCTATTTTACAATAGCAAGAGAGATTTTTTGATTTATAGTACGTCCCTAAAATTATTTCTTGCCATTGGTAGATTTAGGATTACCTTCTTACAAGACAGATTTTATTTTTTTAAGTTTTATTGAAATGTAATTCACATGCATACAATTTACCCTTATTAAGCGGCTTTTAGTATAGTCACAGAGTTGTACATCATAATAACTTTTAGGACATCACCCCCCAAAACCCACACTCCCTAGCCATTACTCCCCAATTACCCCGTTCCCATAGCTCTAGGCAAATACTGATCTATTTCCTTTCTATATAAGCATGGTCCTCTGTTAGTGGATTCTTTCACTTAGCGTGTTTTCAAGGTTCATCGCCATTATTGCATTTGTTAGTATTTCATTCTTTTCTATGACTAAGTAATATTTCATTGTTTGGATATACTGTATTTTATTTATCCATTAGTTGGTGGATCTTTGAGTTTGTTCACATTTTAGGCAGGGCTCTATCATGAATGCTGTTGCTATGAACTTTCTTTTTTTCTCATTTCTTTTTTTAGTTTTTCCATTATAGCTGGTTTAGAGTGTTCTGTCAATTTTCCACTGTGCAGCAACGTAACCCAGTCACACATACATGTATACGTTCTTTTTTCTCACATTATCATTGTCCATCATAAGTGACCAGCTATAGTTCCTAGTGCTATACAGCAGGATCTCATTGCTTATCCATTCCAAAGGCAATAGTTTGCATCTATTAACCCCAAATTCCCACTCCCTCCCACTCCCTCCCCCTCCCCTTGGCAACCACAAGTCTGTTCTTCATGTCCATGATTTTCTCTTCTGTGGAAAGGTTCATTTGTGCCATCTATTAGATTCCAGATACAAGTGATATCACATGGTATTTGTCTTTCTCTTTCTGACCTACTTCACTTAGTGTAAGAGTCTCTAGTTCCATCCATGCTATGAACTTTCATGGACATATTTCTCTTGGGTATGTACCTTGAAGTGGAATTGCTGGGACATATGCTAAGTCTGCTTAGCCTTTTCAAGGACTATTTTCCAAAGTAGTTTTGCACTCTTTCGCATCCCCACCAGCAGTGTATTGAGGATCCTAATTTCTCCACATTATCACCAACAATCATGATGTCTTTTTTTCTTTTTCTTTTCTCTTTTGTGCTTTTACCTGTAAAAGATGTGTGCTTTAGCCAAAACTTTTGAAGTCATAAGATACGACGTAGTCTGGGGATTATAATCGTGTATTTTACATTTCAAAAAAAGTAAAATTCAAATGTGAAGTCTTTGTGAAGTCTTTGGTTGACATCTTTTAAAATATATGTAGACTCATTAATTATAACTTCTGATTGTGCTCAAATAAAATGTGTTCAGTTCTTCAGTTACAGTGAATAAAAATCAGCTGAAAAAGGCAGGTGACACAATAATGGGAATATACTTAACAATATTGAACCGTACATTTGAAATTGGTTAGGACAGTAAATTTTATGTTGTATAATCATTAACACAATTAAGACATGTTTAAAAAGACGGTAGGTGTAACATTTCAGTTCTTTGTGGAAGGGGCATTCTAAATGCTTGTTTGCTTACTAATCTAAGCTACCACAGACAGTTTTTTACACATCCCTTTCAAAGAACGTCATAGACTGCTTGTTTTAGATAGGTTTCTCCCTGTGCCTGGATTTTACTTTAGGAAGTGTGTGAATACAGCCGCTTGGGTTATCTAGAACGATAAGTTTGGGGGCAGTGATCAGATAATCTCTCCAAACCAAGACATTCTTCAGAGGCCCCTGTGGTTGCCCTGAGGAGGTGGTCGGGGTGAGGGTGGGGGTGGAGGGAGAGAGACTGAAGCAAGAGGACCTTTGGATTACACACTCGAGTTTCCTCCAAGGAATGTGGATGCTAAGACTGGAGTGTGGATACAAATCTCACTGTATGAAGTAGCTTTTATGAGCTGCTTCAGTGGCTTGGTACATCTTAATTTGCAGAATGGCCCCCCATTGCTGAAAGTTCTATTCAGATCTTTTACAATACTATTGAATTATATATTCATTATACTCTTTTTTATTATCAACCATAATTCCAAGTTATTTTCAACTCAGAAAGGAAGTGTTTGCTTCCTTAGGGGTCTGCACTTGGGTAATTCAAGAACAGCCGCTAAAATTCCATTCTTTTCCTTTTTTTTTTTTTTTTAAGTTCTATTCTTATAGGGCACTGCCCTTTTTTAAAGTACAAGTAAGACTTCCGATCCAAATCTTGCATTAGGTCTCTGCAGAATGGCTTCTACCGCTTTTTGACCATCAGCTGGCAAAGTGAAGCTTGCCAAATGATCATTCTCAGTAATTTGGGAGTGGTACCATTCAGCTTCTCTCTCATTTCTTGAATTCGTGAGTTTTACTTCTGCTTAATGAGCTAGTTTATGGTGGCACTGATTATTGCTAAACTTTTTTGTCTTTTTTTTGGCCTTGTTAGGGCCGTACCCATGGCATATGCAGGCTACCAGGCTGGGGGTCTAATCAGAGCTATAGCTGCTGGCCTATACCACTGCCACAGCAACACAGGATCCAAGCTGTGTCTTCGACCTGCACCACAGCGCCCAGCAATGACTGATCCTTAACCCACTGAGCTGGACCAGGGATCGAACCCACAACCTCATGGTTCCTAGTCGGATTCGTTTCCACTGTGCCACAACGGGAACTCCAGATTATTGCTAATTTTTATGCCTGAATAAGGTTATAAGCCCAACCAACTTCTCGCATTGATGGTAACATCCTCCTACAGTTGGTGTAAGTGAAGTGCAGGCTAATTACAAGTCACTCTTTTGTGTTCATTAAAGAAAACCCCAAAGACTCTTTGGTGTAAGGGAAATTCAAGCCACTGACCACTTTTTAAAGAAACAAAACTATATTGTTAAGGGAAAACTAAAGATGGTTGGGTCTTTTGAAGTTGATGTCAAGGAGAGCAGCATTGGTGCTGCCGCCAGAGACAGGGTGGATTCTTGGTCTGACCAGGGGAAGTCTGGAATTTTAAAGAACACTGATAGAGTATTACACGGACTATCCTCGATAACAAGGGCTGGCTTTTTTTCACCAGCAGTTGGTTTCCTCTGTTTATTTTGCTGTTTCAGATTACCCATTTCTGTGTTGAAATCCACACAAGGGGCATGAGATTAAAACCCTCAAAAAGTAAACAAAATACCCCACGCTTTTTGGAAATCTGAATGTTAGACATTGTTCAGTCTTGTCTGGCCCCCGTGGTTGGACAAACCACACTCTGGTATGTGTCGGCTTTATCCTCCAGCCCTGTGATTTGCTTTCGATGGCTCTGGGCCAGAGTGTCCTCTCCAAGTGCAAGCTGCATGAAGGCAGACAGCGCGTCTCCGCTCTGATTAAGCTGTGCAGTCAGGCTGCCCCCAGAGGTGCTCCGCTGGCGCGATGCTGTGCAACTCTCTGTCTGTGCCGAGGAAAATGACACTTTTTCCTCCCTGCTGGGAAATGGGATTTGGATATTAGAGGGAAAACAATTTGTGGTCTCTTAAAGGAGGAAATTCCAAGTGGTGCCTAAGTCTTTGAAAACTTTCTATTTAAGTATTTCTATTTCAAGAAATATACACAAATAATGCTCAAAGGGGTATTGTTGAGGAAAAAACATTCTTCACGTTTCAAAATTTTGCAAATATAAGACATTCCTGCCCCGGTGGAGTACAGAGATTGCTATGTGAGGGAAACAGAGGCGTGGGCAGGAATTTAAAGGTACATTAAAAGCCATTCCCCCGTGTTTATTGTGCTGTTGGAAAGTAAGAGGTAGAATTGGTCCCATGGGATGTTTGTGTTGAAATCATTTCTGTCCGCAGCCCTGGTGTCACTAGCCAAAATGTGTCTGTTGTAATAAAATTCAAGTTCCATGTGACAGCATATCATTATAAAATACATATTTTATATATATGGGATTAGACTCTGACCACCTCACACACACAGAGAAAATTTCATGATTCTGCAGACCTAAGTTTTAGGTTTTCATTTGTTTTCCTTAATGACCCTATTGGAAATATGTTGGTTGTATTTTTGTTGTTGTTTTGTTTTGGGGGTTTTTTTTCGGAGTTTCAAGTAAGAATCTAATTTGACCATTTTCCTCTTAAACTAGTTTTATGAGTCCTGTGAGTACTCAACTCACACTCACTGTTAACCAGTTTCTATTTTCAGCCACATGCTGGTCATAACATAATTTATTAAGAGGATTTCAATGCAATAATTATTGTCAATATACAAAAGGCAAAATTAGCTGCCATGAATTTCTCTGGGGCAAAGCATACTTGATCTTTCCAAATAAAGGTTCATTTTTGACATTCAGTCAAGATACACTCAAATTCAAATATATCTTTTGTTAAGTAGAATATTTCCTTTGGCATTCAAAGTGATTCCCAACACTGCTCAGAAAAGAGAAAGAGAGAGAGAGAGATCAACTATATTAAAGCAAATTTAATTTTACTTTGGCACATTGTTCCTGCCGTTCCACCCACTGGTCTCCTTATACCAAGGGTACATAGAAAAGATAAGATAAAATCCATGATTCTTTCATAGAAAGAGATTTTTGTCCACACCAGAAAAAGGCAGATTTTCTCCAATTTTGACTGAAAGGCCATTTCCTTAAATATCCAAACTCCAATCATCCATTTTATTTTTACAACTGAAATCAGTTTGTGAGAAAAGGTAGCAGTTTCAACTATTATTATACTTTTAAAAAATTTTAAATGATTTTTGCTTTTTCCATATAGCTGGTTTACAGTGTTCTGTCAATTTTCTACTGTACAGCAAGGTGACCCAGTCACGTGTATATACGTTCCTTTTCTCACTTTATCCTGCTCCATCATAAGTGACTGGATATAGTTCCCAGTGCTATACAGCAGGATTTCATTGTTTATCCAACTATTATTATGCTTTAAAAGAGAGCAGTTTCTTTTATCACAATTTATCACAGTAATCTTGTGGATTTTTTTGGTTTCTTTTTTTAACTTATCCCAACCTTTAGGTGGAGGAAGCTAAAATGCGTTCTGGGTGCTGTGTGAGTTTGTAGTGAGCATTCTATTCGGCATTTCTGTGATCACTTAGATTTTCTTTTAATTAAAGCATTAATCAGCATTAAATGTACATTTGGCTACGTTTTTATCTTTTTTTTCTTGAGGACCAGACACATACACATGCAAGAAATCATATTTTATTCTGCTGAATACCTTTCCATTAATTTGTTTAAAATGATTGCACTATCTCAATGTCAAAAGGAAATCTCTTTAAGCTTTGTATGTTCAATTATTTTATCTACTGGTAGGACTCTGCCACTCTGAGCAACAAGCTAAGGTTTCAAAAATTTAATTTTGGAACTTTTTTTGGTCTTTTTAGGGCCACACCTGAGACATATGGAGGTTCCCAGGCTAGGGGTCTAATCAGAGCTGTTGCTGCCGGCCTACACCACAGCTCACGGCAACACCGGATCCTTAACCCACTGAGCAAGGCCAGGGATTGAACCTGCAACCTCATGGCTCCTAGTCAGATTCGTTAAGCACTGAGCCGAGACGGAAACTCGGGAACTCCAATTTTGGAACTTTTTAAGGAAATTTGAGATTTTTGAGATTTGTGTCAATAAACCTTTTTTTTTTTTTTTTTTTTTTTTTAATTTTTTTTATGGGAGACTGATATAAATTGGAACACAGTTCTTAAATATATCATTCTTGCCCCTATGGTTAATCAGGTCTCTGGACAACCTCCACATGCATTCTGTACTACATTTCATACAGTCCCCTCGTCTGTGTACTTTGAGTTTGGCTCTTACAACCTTTGGCTGCCCTTGGGAGGTATTTATGGCTTTGATGGGCTTTGTTCACAATCACAGTGTTCTTGTAGCCTTCTTGTGACACTGAGCTGCTGATACCAGCTTCCCACATGTACAGATAGTCAAAAGCCACGTTCAAGTAGCGCAGCCACCCTAGGAGAGGGGCTCGGAAAGGATTGCTTAGGTGAGAGCAGACCCCCTGTGTGACTGGTCTTTCTTTTTCTTTCTTTCTTTCTTTCTTTCTTTTTTTCTTGAAAATATAGTTAATTTATAGTGTTGTGTTAGTTTCTTTTTTTTTCTTGTTTTTGAAAATATAGTTAATTTATAGTGTTGTGTTAGTTTCAAGTGTACAGCAAAGTGATTCAGTTTTATATATTATTCTTTTTCAGATCCTTTTCCATGATAGGTTATTACATGACACTAAGTATAGTTCCCTGTGCTATGCCGTAGGACTGGTCTTCGCAGATAATGAATCTCTGTTTTTCTTTCCAACCACAGACATTGTGAAAAGACTCAAGGGAGAAAAAGTACAGGATTTGCTCTCTCTTGACTCTAACTGCATTAATGACCTGTGGTTCAAGAGGTGCTAAGATTTCAATAGAAGAAAAAAATAGAAAAACAGAAATCTTTTTAAGAAAACGCTACAGAGGTTCCCTTGTGGCACAGAGGGTGAAGGGTCCAGCGTTGCTGCAACCACAGTGCAGGTTCAATCCTGGTGAGGAAACTTCCACATGCCAATGGTACGGCCAAAAAAAAGTGCTAACAAGAAAACACCACAAATACATTTTTTTGGTTACGAATAAAAAATAGTTCTAATTGTACAGTTTAGATACTATATTCTTTATGTGTGTAGGATTATGAACTTTACGAGTCGATCCTAGCAGAATTAAATTTATCTGATTGGCTCACAGGTAGAAGATTCTCTGAGAATTTCATTATCTCTATCTTGAAAAATAGTTTAAATTCCTAATTTTCGGCTTCTCAAAGAAAAAAACGCAACTCTAATTTCTGTTGGTTGACAAGATCAAGATAGAAAAGTGACATAAAGAGGAGGGCTCTGGCCTTGCTTGTTATTTGTCTGTTAAAAAGAAGGGTATTGTGGCGTTCCCGTCATGGCTCAGTGGTTAACGAACTGGACTAGCATCCATGAGGACGCGGGTTCGATCCCTGGCCTCGCTCAGTAGATTAAGGATCTGGCGTTGCCATGAGCTATGGTGTGGATTGCAGAGGAGACTCGGATCCTGTGTTGCTGTGGCTCTGGTGTAGTCCAGCAGCTACAGCTCCGATTGGACCCATGGGAACCTCCATATGCTGCAGGTGCGGCTCTAAAAAGACAAAAGACAAAAAAAAAAGAAGAAAGGTATTCCTATCTCTTTTCACAGCTTTATTCCAACAGATTTGTTCTACAACCAACTCCTGACTCTTGAAAATATTAAGACAAACTTCATTTTGATAAAATACCCTAAAGGAAGGTCCAGATTAATGATTCTCAATTTTTCCGACCCCAACTTACGTGGGAGAGAAAAATCACTCTTCTTAGTAGTCATTAAGAGTAACTAATAGAATCTCTTGTTTTTGTTTTTATTGGGGGGGGGCGGTGGCAGAAGGAGTCTTATAAACTTACTGTGTGAAAGTGCTCTAAAGGAGTTCCTGGGTGGCTCAGTGGGTTAAGAATCAGGTGTCATCACTGTTGTGGTTCAAGTTCAGTCCCCGGCCCAGGAACTTCTGCTTGCCATGGGGGCGGTCAGGAAATAAAAAAAAAATGCACACACACAAAAAACAAACAAATAAAAGTGCTCTGGAGGAGTTCCCGTAATGGCTCAGTGGTTAATGAATCTGACTAGAAACCATGAGGTTGTGGGTTCGATCCCTGGCCTCTCTCGGTGGGTTAAGGATCTGGCGTTAAC
This sequence comes from Sus scrofa, assembly GCF_054392235.1. NCBI lineage: Eukaryota > Metazoa > Chordata > Mammalia > Artiodactyla > Suidae > Sus > Sus scrofa. The sequence continues at coordinate 33,982,644 of NC_139398.1, forward strand.
ATGGGCTGTGGTGTAGGTCACAGATGCGGCTTGGATCCCACATTTCTGTGGCTATGGTGTAGGCCAGCAGCTACAGCTCTGATTAGACCCCTAGCCTGGTAACCTGCATATACCATGGGTGCAGCCCTAGAAAAAGGCAAAAAGACAAAAAAAAAAAAAAAAAAAGTTCTCTGGAGATATATGCTTTGATACTCATTTTTCCTACTTCCCAACGCTTGAGGGAGATGTGCCTTCCCTATTGAGCCTAAGTGTGTGTTTTCCAAAAATAATAAATCATAAAATGATGCACCATAGATTACTTTGGTGCCTTTAAAATTTGACTCAAACTTTTAGGAAGATTGATTGCATTGTCAGTTCGCTTTCAGGATTAAATAGCTGGGCAAATGTGAACGTAGAGTTTGGGACCATCAATCTACCTTGCTGTTTTTATCGGAGGCATCCAACTCTTAGCGAAGAGGCAGGTGAGGAAAGTGGATTCAGTGTGGGGTGACCTTGTCCACTGTTTCTACCCTGACCTCTGGCTCTGAGATGAAAGTGAAAGTCTTCTTTTCTGGGTACAGGCTAGGGACTTCCTATAGTCTGAGGGAAAGTCTGGTTTCTGTTAGAGTCATCTATGTCTGAAAAGAGAAGAGTTCTTTTCCCATGCCAAAACCGTAATGCCCATTATCATTCGTTTAATGAACAGTAATCTCTTAATATCATACAATCAGTTTTCAAAAATCCCCATTTCTTTTTCTTCCTCTCTTTTTACCATGTGTTGGTTTGAATCAAGCCACATTCATAAATTGAATTTGTTTTGCCGATCATTTAAATCTCATAACCTATAGGTGTTTTCTCTGCATCTGTCTTGGGGTCTCTCTCTCTCTGTCTCTGTCTCTCTCTCTCCTCTCTCTATTTTTCTCTTTCTTACTCTTCTTTTGCAATGTGTTTGTTTGTTGAAAAGACCATGTTGGGAGTTCCTGTTGTGTGCATCGGGAACAAACCTGACTAGCATCCATGAGGATGAGAGTTCGATCCCTGGCCTCGCTCAGTGGGTTAAGGATCCAGCATTGCCATGAACTGTGGTGTAGGCCTGCAGCTGCAGCTCCAATTCGACTCCTAGCCTGGGAACTTCCATATGGGAGAAAGAAAGAAAGAGAGAAGCAAGGAAGGAAGGAAGGAAAGAAAGAAAGAAAAAAAAAAAAAAAAAAGAAAAGGGCCATGCTCTTTGTCATGTAAAATGAGTTTTTCCCACATTCTGGATTTTGCTGATTACACCTCCCTGCTGTGGTTTAACATCTTCCTCTGTCCCCTAGACCATGGTTTTTGGGTCAAGAGAGTCACAGATAGATATAAACAGTAGAAGTCTCTACTGGAAAGAGGCCCCGAAGAGCTTCTTAACACTGCTCTTTGGTGCTGGTAAAACTCAGTTGGCCACAGGCTCTTGAGTTAGGCCGCCTCTGACAATGCGAACTCTACTTTTTTAGACTCACAAAAATTCTTATGTCAAGATGCCAGAGAGCTACTTGAGTGTTGCCAGGGGTATGCAAACTAGAATCATCTGCAAAATAAGCTCAAAGGCACAGGAAAGACTTCATAATGCTGAGCCCGCCTCCCTGCCTGGAAAAGACCCACTGGTCCCTTTCAAGCTACTAAGATTTTACAGAGCTGGTTCCTTATTATGAAGAATAAAGGTATTCCCAGTGAAAGGATATAAACATGGAGAATTCAGCTATTATAATTTTAGACAGAGTAGGAAACTATTGAAAAATTGTTGTTTTTCAGTCAAAGGAAATGTAGAAAGTTGGGGCTAAGTCAGAAACTTTGGTCTTCCTCTTGTTCCCCTCCCCGCCTCCCCCCCACCCCGGCTCTTGATTCTACCTTAATTCTGACTTCCAGCTCTGACCACTGCTCCACCTGGTCCAGAGAACACCATGTCAATACTAATCTACAGCAACAAGGCCCTCTCTAGTCTCCCCGCCTCCCCCTACCCCCCAATGCCACAGGGACTCCCCCCCCCCCTTTTTTTGTTTTGCTTTTTAGGGCTGCACCTGCAGCATATGGAGGTTCCCATACTAGGGTCAAATTCGAGCTACAGCTGCTGACCTACACCACAGTCACAGCAACGCCAGATCTGAGCCACGTCTGCGACCTACACCACAGTTCACGGCCACGCTGGAGCCTTACCCCGATGAGCAAGGCCAGGAATCGAACCCACAACCTCATGGTTCCTAGTCGGATTCGCTTCCGCTGCACCACGACGGGAACTCCACTTCCCCTTTTCTGACCTCCTTTCTTATATGAAGATGGTGTGATCTTGCTAAAACTCATCTCTGAACCTTTTCCCCATGTTGTTTCTGAAATAAAGGGCAGAATTCCAAGCATGACTTGTATGGCTTCTACTTACCTCTTTCCATCGCATTTCTCACTGCCTTTCCCCCATGTCTGCCTGGATTCTTCTCTTTACCTGAAACCCCACCTTGCCCTCAGCTTTTACTTCGGATGTCACTTGCTGCAGGAAACCTTACCTCCCCATGCTGTGTCATCAGGTGGCTCCATTGTCCTTCTCCACCTCTTCCAGCCAACTCTCAGTTTCATGAGAGCAAGAGACCATTTCGTTTGACCCTCCATCCCTGGGGCTGCAACCATCATTTTTTGAGAGCCCAGAAAGTCTTCCGGTTTACTTTTAGAAAATGTCACAAAACTCTCCATGTTCGTGTAAAAAAAGTGGTGTACGCTTTTATCAAAAGAGGTTGATAAAGGAAGCAAAAGGGGTCAAAGTTCCAAGGTGACCCAGCTCCTCCTGAAACCATTTATTTCACTGCTTCCCTTGAACAGCATCAGACCAGAAAAGCCAGCATTTTGGACTCATGACTCAGAGAAATATTGCACCCTACTGCCAATTTATGCAGTTGGCTTTTTTAAGCAGGCAAAAAGAGCTTTGCTGTGCTTTTCCTGGAAAGATTCACGGATTCAGTCTTCAGTTAATATTTGGTGGCGTGCTTTCTAAAGCCACAGCATGCAATTCTGCCCTAGGACATGAGAGTGTGAGCTGTTTAAAACAGCGAGCATTACATGGAAGTTTTTGATTGCCAGTTAGTTCGCTTCCCTGATAGGCATTTCCGGATGTGAGGAAAGATTTATTTTGGCACCACCAGCTCCAACTGGTATGCGCGTGCGCGCCCCCTCCCCTCCCCCACACTTTCTCCCTCCGTGCTTAAGATCATTTGTCTTCAAAGTTTGGAAATTGAACTTATACTTCAGCAGAATAGCTGGCGCTCGGTAACTTTCAAGGGGAGAAAAGGCATCTTTCCCTCCCCTGGAACTGAGTACAGCAGCTTAAAAATAGAACAATGTGTATTTGGCGTTTTTTCTTTTCATCCTTTGCGTCAATAGCAGGTGTACAGTTACAGACACAAAGAGCTAGATTCACGTCTTCTGCTCGCCTCCAGAGAATTCCCAGAGTTACCCAGGGAGCCAGCACTGGCCTAAAACGTTTAGTAAAAAGCAAGTAACCCAATATAGCTGTGTGTTACTAACGCGGCCCTATCACATGGCTTTATTATTCTTCCCCCGCCACAGTGACTCTAGGAGGCACAGTGGACGAAAACGTCACCAAGAACAATTCTTAGGTACCAGTAAACAATACGAAGTTAAAACCTGGAAAAGTCCGAATAGAGCCACTGGCCCGGCTGCAGTAAATTTCAGGCTTTGGAATGGTGAGCGTGAGGGCACTGACAATCGTAATGCTTCCACTGGAGAGCATAGGTACAGCTTCGTAAACTGAGTGTGAGACGTCAGACTAATTGGCTAGTTTGCCTTTTAATGCATTTTCTGAGCTATACTTCTTATGCTGCTTGATGACCTCTTAGAGGCACTGACCTCACAGGGGCTCTGTGAGTGAATTCCTCGGCCACTTTGCCGCATGTCCGTGGTCAGTAATGACCTTCCTTAACGAATCTGTACGCATGTAAATTTGCAGCGTGGAAGTGGCTTTAGCACATCTCCCGGCAGCTGCTTGCAGTTCTTTCACGTTCCTCCCTGAGGAAATGGTTCATAATAGATTTGAACAGATGCTAGGTGTTTGGCAGCAGAGGGAGGGGGTCCTGGTTTTCAAAATTTGGGATATTTTCATGTCTCATAATTAAAAAAACCTTCCACTGCCTTCGATGTGTTCCAGTGGTCACAGAAATACCTAACCTCTGACTCCACACGTAGCCCTCTCAAGGTCTCCTAACCTATTTATTGGATCTGACGACACCGCTACTAAATCCTTGGCTCTCAGAGTCCAGTCTGGTAACATGCACAGGCAGCTCTGATTTGGCACTAAAATTGCTCCTTCTTCCCAAATGTGCTTTTCCAGTTGTCCCTACAGCAAAGTCAAGCATTGCCAGAGCTCCAGCTTCTAGGTTATGGCCCCACCCCCACCCTAGACCCTGGCCCCCCAGACCCCAGACCCCCTAACCCAGGGCTCTTTTTTTCTTCTGCCATACACACCTTCCTTCTCTCCAGGTCCCCGGAACGTGGAGCCCGCAGCACTGTTCTGTGGGCAGGTGAGCCTAGAGGGCCAGCACTGGGTGGTATTTCTTCTGTGGCTCTGGGCCTGGCACGCAGTAAGTGCTCAATACATTTCTTTCAAATGAGCCAAAAATGGTTCGCTAAGAAAGAAGGAAAAAGTCATGTTTTCTTCTTCTTTTTTTTTTGCTTTCTAGCACCACACCCACGGCATATGGAATTTTCCAGGCTAGGGGTCAAATCAAGCTACAGCTGCTGGCCTACACCACAGCCAGAGACATGCAGGATCCAAGCCGGATCCTTAACCCACTCAGCAAGGCCAGGGATCAAACCTGCATCCTCATGGATGCTAGTTGGGTTCGATACCGCTGAGCCACCATGGGAACTCCCTCACGTTTTCTTCTTAATCTGCTTTAATGTCAGAATCTTCCTCGGGAGGAGATCCTCAGGCCTCTCCAAGGGCTGTTCGGGAGCATAGATTAAACTGTGTGTGCGTCCAGAAAAATCCACAGTGGCGTCGGATAAGCCCGTGGAAATGTCCTCCTGCTTCCGAACGCTCAGCAGTAGGTTAAGGGGCACTTGAGTATCTTGCGTTTTGATTCCCCAGGGATGGCGATCCCACATCCCACCCACCTTCTTTACAGAGTTGATCTCCCTGCTAGAAACAGTGTACATCTCTACTCATCTGGAAGTTAGTCCCCAGGCATTTCAAGAGGCATTTTCCTGTGCTGTGGCCTCCATAAGGCTGTCGATACACTGCTCAGCAAGCTTGGGCTGCACCACTTCTTTTATTTCTCCCGTCAAACCTCGTCTAGCTCTGTGTTTTCACTGGATACGCGGTAAATGGTCCTGACAGCATCTGCCATATGTTTTCATGCTTCATTCCCTTCCTTGTCCTCATTGCTTCTGTGCTCTGAGTCATACACAGTGGCTATTGTCTAGTGGAGGTTGTTGATTCATTCAGCCTTGGGCGCCTCCAGGCAGTGATGCTCGGTGCTGAAGAAGGAAGTCACAGAGCTGTGACACAGGGACTTGGGACCAAGGTCCTTCCTCCACAGAGAGAGGAGATATTTAATTCTGAAAAGGTGAAGAGGGGCCATGTAGTGGTAGGTATAGGACTCTATACACACACATAGCCACATATACATATATATATCATTTATTTGTGATAAAAACCTGTTTGGTTCTTTGGAATACACTCTTTGGAGCTATCAGACTAGTTTTTTTGGTTTTTGTTTGTTTGTTTGTTTGTTTTGTCTTTTTGCCATTTCTTGGGCCGCTCCCGTGGCATATGGAGGTTCCCAGGCTAGGGGTCCAATCGGAGCTGTAGCCACCAGCCTACGCCAGAGCCACAGCAACTCGGGATCCGAGCTGCGTCTGTAACCTACACCACAGCTCGAGGCAACGCCGGATCTTTAACCCACTGAGCAAGGGCAGGGATTGAACCCACAACCTCATGGTTCCTAGTCAGATTCGTTAACCACTGTGCCATGACAGGAACTCCAGTTTTTTTGTTTTTGTTTTTTTTAATTTTTTTTATTATAGTCACTTTACGATGTTCTGTCAATTTCTACTGTACAGCAAAGAAACCCAGTTATACATATATATTCTTTTTCTCACATTATCCTCCATCATGTTCCCTCATAAGTGATTGGATATAGTTCCCTGTGCTATATACAGCAGGACCTCATTGCTTATCTACTCCAAATGCAGTAGTTTGCATCTAATAACCCCAAACTCCCAGTCCATCCCATTCCCTCCCCTCACCCCCTTGGCAACCACAGTCTGTTCTCCATGTCCATGAGTTTGTTTTCTGTAGATAAGTTCATTTGTGCCTTATATTAACTGTTCTCTCTTTTTTTTTTTGTCCTTTTTGCTATTTCTTGGGCCGCTCCTACGGCATATGGAGGTTCCTAGGCTAGGGGTCGAATCGGAGCTGTAGCTGCCAGCCTACACCAGAGCCACAGCAACACAAGATCCGAGCCGCGTCTGCCACCTACACCACAGCTCACGGCAACGCCGGATCGTTAAGCCGCTGAGCAAGGGCAGGGATCGAACCTGCAACCTCATGGTTCCTAGTCAGATTCGTTAACCACTGCGCCACGACGGGAACTCCTGTTCTTTAATTTAAAAAAAAATTTTTTTTGGTCTTTTTAGGGCCACACCTGCAGTATATGAAAATTCCCAGTCTAGGAGTCAAATAGGAGCTATAGCTGCCAGCCTACACCACAGCCACAGGAACACCAGATCCGAGCAACACAGGATCCTTAAAGCACTGAGCAAGGCCAGGAATCGAACCCATGTCCTCGTGATTACTAATCGGATTTGTTATTGTCGAGCCACATTGGGAACTCCCCATTTTTGTCTCACATTAGATTCCAGATATAGGTGATATCACATGGTATTGGTCTTTCTCTTTCTGACTTACTTCACTTAGTAATGAGAGTCTCTAGTTCTATCCATGTTGCTGCAAATGGCATTATTTTCTTTTTTATGGCTGAGTAGTATTCCAGTGTGTGTGGGTGTGGGTGTAAATAAATGTCCATTGACAGATGAATGGCCATTTAGGCTGTTTCCATGTCGGACTAGTTTTTATACCTGTTGCAGCACTGACTTGCTATGGGGGAAGGTTTTGGCATTCAAGGCTTATCAAGGAAGTGGAAATTAAGGTTAGTGATGGTAATAGAAATATTTGTCATCTATGCCAAGTGGGGAACCCGGAGGCGAGCTCAGCTGAGATGTGGCTGTGAGCCTGCTCTCTGTGCACTGGAGGCACTGGACCCGTGGTAGTGATTTACTGCCAGTCTGCAATTCTGCTTCAGTGCTGTAAACATCACGTTCATAGGCCTTTTCTTTGGCTTCCTTGCTGGAGAGTACTCTGTGAAAGGCCCTTCCTTGCTTGTGCATCTCACGTCTGCCCAGAGAGGATCATTTTCTCGGTCTTGGCCCATGTCATCTGTAGCCAGTTTCAGAGATCGTGTCGCCTGTGTTACTGCATCCCCTTTCAGCTGATTTGCGACTTCCTAAGGCATGCTCACTGCAGCTCGTCAGTGTTCCTGGACCCTGAATAAACAATGAAAACCATTTTACTCTCTATGTTAGAATAAAAAACCCCATCTGCTAAAAAAGCTCTTGACTTTCCAAGACTGGGACAACTCTTCACTGGTTTCAAATCGGTGTACGAACACAAAGCTTTAAACTGCTTTGCAGAGGCCATGGGGAAATGTTCGATCGGTCCCAGCCTCACCACTAACTAGTGGTGTCATTTTGTGCATTACTGAGCCCCTTGGTTTCTTGGACTCGTTCTCCTTAGCCACGACCTAGCCCTAGTTTGAAGCATTTAATTTTGGCTTTTTGATAACAGACTTGGTTTCCAAGGGTGTTAGCAGATTCCCCGGGGGATTATGTTCTCTACAATCAAGCTTCCATAGCATTAAGATGTGTGCAAATTAGAGACAGTGCTACATGGTTTACTTAGTCTGGGACAGAGCCAGGTACATGGTAATGCCTCGAAAATTGGCTAGCATGTGATTTATATCCGAAGCTGAAAATGTACGAGAACACTGATGTTGCCATTCAGGTCGTGTTTCCTCTCTTCTACCTTCAAGAGGCAAAATGATGCTCTTGAGTGCAGCTTTATTCTTTGACTGGTCATTGCCTTTTAAAATTTCACCTGCGTAATAATTGCTAGCAGTTGTTGAGTATAGAAGACCTGTTGGGCATTGAATATGTGTTATTCCTTCTGCAGGGTTGTTATTATTGTCCCTATTTTCAGACAAGGAAACTTCCCAAGGTGTCCCTGCCAGCAAGTGGTGGAACGTCTGTTCACAGTTAGATTTATTTGTCACAAAAACCCCCTCCCTGTAGTGCCATGCAACCACCTATGTGGTGTGACCACTAGATTTGTAACTGGATTGATTGGTAATGCTAAAGTGTGTTCGTTACCTTAATTTTGTGGTCCATGAAAAAGTCTTTCCAGCACATGAGCTAAATATTCTCCACAATTTGCCCATACGTGCGCACTTCACTTCTGATGTCATGGGGGGTTGATCATTTAATCATTTGGTGAGAAGATGACTCATCTACTCAACTCATCTACTCGAGAGTAGGAACTATTATTTGTCCATTTGCATCTCAGCCCGAATTACACTGATGAGTTACAGTAGAAGTTACATGAATAACTCATTGCTTTGTGCATTGAGTACAATTGCTTCATTATTCTCACCTGCTTATGTTGCGACTTGATGGGTCATTCCATCATTTGTTCAACAAAATATCTATTGAGTCCCTGTTAAGGTAGCCACTAGAAGTATGTGATAAATACAGACTGTCTTGTATATTTAGAATTGAAGAACTATCACCTGGAAAACCACAAGCTCCCTGCAGAAGGAGCAAAAATGAAGGTAAATTAAAGGCATACATTTTTAAATAATGGACTTTTTAAATAATCAATGTAACAATCCAGAGTTGTTTGCCAGCGAATTATTCAATGAACTTCCCTGAAGCCTAAAATGATTATGATGCTATTTCTTTCTCTTATGAATAACTTAGTTGTATTAATCCTTGATATATTTACATCTCTACCCAAATGATATGACATGCCCATTTAATAAAGATATTTATCAATGTGTCATTTTCAAGATGGATACTATTGATGCTTTTATGAAGCGTTATTTCCTAAAGTTACAAAGTCAGATTTATTATAGTCTCACAGAGCATCTTGTAAGAGTTTCCTATATTTAAAAATACGCCCTTCCTATAATAACATTTGGCTGTGGAGTTCCTAATACGATTTATTTTGGTTATTCTTAAAATTCAGGGTCCTCTGTAAAACCTTTGACAATAAAATAGAAGCTAATGAAACAGCGAAGTAGACTTGAAACTGAATACTTAGACCTAATGAGTGCTTAAGACAGTCTGGAAAGATACCTAGTAAAGTACCCTAGTGTACTTAAAAAAGCTCTTGTCCTGTTTCATATTTTTATCAACAACCTAAAGACCTAGAAGGCACCTCCATTGTGTTTTCAGATGATAAGTGCCCCCAAAGAATGGCTTTTACCCCATATGCTTATACGCACGATTCAAAATGACTTCAATAGGCTGCAAAGCTGGATGGAAACCAACAAGACGAAGTGGAGCGGGGGGATAAATGCACATTTCTGCTTTTAGATTTCAAAGGCAGTTGTGCAATCACAGGATAGGGAGCAACTGAGCTTGGCAGCTGTTCATGTGACTAAAAGCTTAATGTGAACCAACAGTAGGATGTGGTGGTTAGAAAAGAACGAATATAGCCGTGTGCTTCCTCAGTAGAATTATTAATAGTTCACTGTACTCTGCAGCATCAGGAGTATTTGTTTAGTACCGAGTATGTTCGGGAGCACATTTGACGAAGCAGAGGAGCCACTAAGAGGGTGAGGAATCCCATCCAAGACACATTTGTCGGACTCCTGTTTGGGGCAGGTGCTGTGCGAAGTGGCGTGTAGAGTAAAGATGTGCAGAGATACTGCCGGTCTGTAGCCGCGAGGAGTTGAAAATGTTCATGGAGAGCCCAACAGGTTACACACGTGACTGTAAAACCAAGTTGGCTATGAAGCTCAGGAGCACACACACAAAAAAAATGCTGTGAGAATTCAGGGAGCTGGAAGTGGGATTTCCACAGGAAATGAGGATGAGAGCAAAGGAAGCCTTAAAAGCGAAGACACAGAGACAGGAAAGTTCAAGGTATGTCTAGGGAATACTGAGTCAGCTAGGTTGCCTGGAAGAATTGGATAAACCCTTAGGAAGTGAAGCTGAGCAAAGGAGGTTTGGCTCAGAGCATGAGGGCCCTGACAGGTGGGCAGTGGGAAAGATTACAGGTCGGTGAACATCTGAAAATCATCATTCATGGCGATCAGTTGGAGAAATGATGTGTATTTAGTCTGGAGAAAAGAAGACCAAGGTCCCTCTGATAAGTGTGGACCAGATTTGCTCTGTGTTCTTCCAGAAGCAAAAATTTATCTCAGGAGAAAGGAGTTAAAATACACACACACACACACACACACACTTCAGTTCTTTCTAAGCACCTTGTTTTGTTTTCTAATTTTTTTTATTTTATGGCCACACTTGCAGCATGTGGAAGTTTCTAGGCCAGAGATTGAGTGGGAACCACAGCTGCAGCACCACGGGATCCTTTTTAACTCACTGCACTAGGCCAGGAAATTGAACCCATGCCTCTGCAGCAACCCAAGCCACTGCAATCAGATTCTTAACCCACTGCACCACAGCAGGAACTCCTAGGCACCACCTTTTAAAAATTCGAAGCTGCCCAACCTTTACTATAACTCATCAGTGTAATTCGGGCTGAGATGCAAATGGACAAAGAATAGTTCCTACTCTCAAGTAGATGAGTCATCTTCTCACCAAATGATTAAACGATAAACACCCATGACATCAGAAGTGAAGTGCACACGTATGGGCAAATTGTGGAGAATATTTAGTTTGTGTGCTGGAAAGACTTTTTCATGGACCACAAAATTAAGGTAACGAACACACTTTAGCATTACCAATCAATCCAGTTACAATCTAGCCTAGGAGGTAGCGAGTGCCCTCCTGGACAGGCTCAGAGAAAGTTTGACAGCTGACACTCTGGAGGGTACAGGGTAGAGGAGATGCTGCAGCTTCACCAGGAGACATGGGTGTTCTGAAATCACCCAAGGTCCTTGCAGTGTTCAGTCACCCATGGTTGAGGTTTCTTTTTTTCTTTGTTCATTTAGGATATCCATCCGCATATCAACTTTTGAATAAAGCCGTCATGTCATGACTCTCCAACTGAGTAAGATATCAGACTAAGTCTAGCGCAGGCTGCTCACTGCTTTGACAGAAGCCAGTCATCACCATGGCTTTACTTTTCAACACGTGCACCACAACTTTTTTTTTACTATGATACTTGGCATCCTTTCAAATATGAATTTAAACAGACTTTTGTCAGAATTCCCCATTAGGCAAATCAAATGCAAAGCAAGAGTTGATGCAAGTTCGGTGCAAAGAAGACTTTATCTCTAGGGCAGTCGGTGTAGGGATTAAATACACAGTGGGTTCTGGGGGCGGAAAGACTTGAGTTCAGATGCCGCCAGGAGCCACTTACTAGCTGTGTGTCCTGAATTTATGATTTTGCCTTCCTGTTTCCTAATCGGGAAATGGCATTTGTTAAATCCCAACCATGGAAGTTGTTTGGGAGGATTAAATCCGATGACGTGCTTAGCATGTGCCTAGAAATATAGGGTTTAATTTTGCTTCCTGAGAGCTCATATTTTACAGCGGTGTTCCAAGGAGTCTTTCAGACCTAGAAATATTTTTTTTTTAAAAAAGGCAAAAAACCCCCACCATCATCATGGTTAAGATGCGTGCCATATATTGTTCGAAGCCATCACAGGCTGCATTTATTTAATCCTCAGAACAAGCCCATGATGTAAATACTATTATTATTCCTTATTTACCGAGACCCTGAGAGGTGACATCTCTTGACCAGTCACAGGCTAGTAAGTGAGAGATCCAGGATTCAAACCAAGCAAACTCTACTGTCTATTACAACCATTTCCCTCCACTACCTCCCAACACATTTCCCTGTTTCCTCCCCATTCCGAACCACATCACTGTGCTGGATAATTTTCTGTATTGCATTTGTTCAGGGCAGTTTGTTTTTGGAGTTCCCATTCGTGGCTCAGTGGTTAGCAAATCTGACTAGGAACCATGAGGTTGCGGGTTCGATCCCTGCCCTTGCTCAGTGGGTTAAGGATCCGGCGTTGCTGTGAGCTGTGTTGTAGGTTGCAGACGTTGCTCGGATCCCGCGTTGCTGTGGCTCTAGTGCAGGCCGGCGGCTGCAGCTCCGATTAGACCCCTACCCTGGGAACCTCCATGTGCCTCGGGAGCGGCCCAAGAAATGGCAAAAAAGACAAACAAAACAAAAATAGTCTGTTTTTAAGTCTTACTTATTGCTAAATACACAAGGGCCCTGATGATCGTGTCTTTGGCCAAAGCATTGAAAAGGTCCTTAAAGAAAGTTGAATGAATACGTGAGAAAATTTTAATTATAGAAGCAATTCATATAGCCACTTTTTCAAAAGCAGTAAATTGCCCTTAATATCACTTTACCACCTTACTGCCTCTTTCCATTATTCGTGATGGGGCTGTCGCAGTCCTTCGAATTAGTCATTTGAAATCAGTGTTTTGTACCTGCTTTGCTTTACCTTATTTATAAAATCTTTTATCCCATCCTCTTTTTTAACAGCAATGTCCCCTGTTCATCTGCTCTTTCTCTCTCCTCTGCCTTTTAGTGTGACCAGATTTTACCCAAATAGTCTCATTCACTAGTTATGGTTTTTCCCCAGACACTGACAACTGCACAGTTACCCACCCTATCCCCAAAGTCCAAGTTAAAGAGTAATATTACTGGAGTACCCGTCATGGCGCATCGGAAACGAATCCAACTAGGAACCATGAGGTTTCGGGGTTGATCCCTGGCCTCGCTCAGCAGATCAAGGATCTGGTATTGCTGTGAGCTGTGGTGTAGGTCGCAGATGTGGCTCGGATCCCACGTTGCTGTGGCTGTGGTGTAGGCTGGCGGCTACAGCTCTGATTCGACCCCTAGCCTGGGAACCTCCATATGCCGTGGGTGTGGCCCTAAAAAAACAGAAAGACAAAAAAAGAAGAAGAATATTACCAATCCAACCCATGTAATATCAGCCTCAAATCAACCAAACATCATTTCCACGTCTTTTCTTTGACATCCACTTAGAAGACTGAAGTCTATTCAGGATATGTGAAGTTTGACACAAGGGCCTGCCCAGAATGTCCTGTGGAGAATTTGGGGCAATTGAAAAAAAAAAAAAAAAATCAAAATATGCACCTGATGTTACAAAACTAAAGTTGAATTTGTGGAAACAAGCCGTAAAGGGTTGCTTCACTTCTTGTGGAATATATCAGGAATAATTCAGTCCCATGGTCGCCCTTGGCCTGGGGGCAAAAAAAATGCAGCTTTTCCTGTTCCAGGGAAAGAATGTTCTCTGAGTTAGGCTTAAGGCAGAGATGAGGGAAGGCAAGCAGTTCCAGAGCTTACAGTCTTTTTCACTCTGTGAGGTGATAGTGTTTTATTGTTTGAGTCAGGTCGTTGGGAGCATAATCTCCCAGTCCTTGGGTGCGACTATTCCTTTATAGATTAGATAAGAACAATTGATGAACTTTTAAATGCTGAGAAAACGAATCAGGACTGAAGGGGGGTGGGGTGGGTTGGCCACAGCCCAAGAAATATGTTGACTGAGATAAAAGCACCTTCTGAACCTTTTCTCCATTCCATACGTCTCTGCTTTTAAGTCTCCCTTTCTTTCTCCTTCTCTTTTCTCTCTCCTCTTATCTGTCATTCCCTCAACTCTCTTATCTCCACAATCTTCTCTTCCCCTTTTCCTCAACCCCCACCTCCGTCCCCAAAGACCTAATTTTGCACCCTCTCAAAACTGGTCAAAACATGGACTTAAATTTTTCGAAATTATTTTTTTTAATATCATCGGTAAGATTCTACATTCTGAATGTACTTCAGAAAATAGCTGAGGTGAACACACTTCATGCTTGTTTTTTGTTTTTTGGGTTTTTTTTTTTAATTTTTAAGAAATCCACCTTTTAAAAATATCTTCATTTCTGTGTCCGGTCACAGACTTCACCTCAGTTCTTTTCAGGGTTCTCAGGTAGGGTATGGTTCCAGAATCTTCTGATGAGGAATTGGCGGGGTCGGGGTGGACCCTGGGTCACATGGTGTGTATGCCTCCGTTGGCCCCAGGAATCTCCGCTGCTGTCCAGCCTCATGTCAAGGCCTGGAGTCACACTTCTGCTTCAACTGTTCTGGGAATCGGGGCCAGATGGATTTGGGTTTTAATGTCCATATGTTGCTTTCAGTTTCTGTCAGGCTTTCAATTCCTTTTCTGCTGTGAGGGACAGGCCTTCCCTGAGAAGAAAGAGCACCCCTTGAGTCTGACATGTTTTGCAGTCAACGGGTGACCTCCTTTGATTCACTTGGGGCAAGTCTGGCCCAGGGGTAGAACTCAGTCCCATTCAGCATCCTGCCAGTTAGAAAACGTGCTGTCTTGGTCACCATCTTCTTAAGAAGGTCGCACGGGCCCAGAACATAAAGGTCGTTTCCGGAGCAGTTAGCCAACCCCGAGTAAAGAGGGCTGTTGGCGAAATTGTGGAGCTGCTCATCCGGTGGGTGGTTATAAATCATGATTCTTCAGGCAAAAGGAGCAGAGGGGGCTGGAGCCTCTGGCCCTCAAAGAACTTCCTCTCATTAAACCAGAGCCATTTGCTGCTCCCTGCGCGCCCTTTGGGCTGTGAGCAAAGTCACCTACTTTCCCCATCCACGCTGGCGCTCCTGGCGGGGGTGCTGCTGGAGGGTCCGCCGCCTGTGGGTGCATCTCTCCACACCCTAGAGGCTTCTTTGCAAAGCCAGGCTCCCCAGGTAGAACCAAGAGCGGCTCCGATGGGCCCCTGGCCCCCGCTGCCCATCCCACGCTTTTCCTTTCAGCTGGGTTTCTAAGTCTTGGCGAGAAGACAGTCATTCCTTTGTGCTCGGCGGCTACAATGAGGTAACCAAAGAAAGGGTCTTGGTCTGAGGCTGTCAGCTGTTACTAATCACTACTCCCCAGCTCGTCCTGGGTCCCGCTCGCCTCTCCCTCTTGCTCTGCTTAGCACACATAAAGAAGATGAATTACTCCCTGGTTCCTCTTCAAAAAAGCATATTGTGCGGCACATTCCAATACCGTGAGCGCAGACGGGCCAGCGTGCAGAGTAACGGGGTGTCTAAATCACCTCTCCGTGGGCCTCGCACGGGCGGCAGCGGGGGCCCATGAGAAGTGGATCTCGGAGCCGGCCCTTGGCAGAGTTTCCCGAGATGCTGCTGAGAAAGACGGATGGGATGGGTTGATTGGCTGCTGGAGACCAGTGTAGAGAAGACCAAACTTGACCTCACAGACGGTTCCCCAGGGGAAGCAGTCTCTCCCCGCCCGTCCCCCACCCCCATCATCCCCCCCAGCCGCCAAGGTGAAGGAGAAGGGTCTGGAAGCTCTTGGATGTGAGAGGGAGCAGCAGTCAAAGTTGAGCCTCAGGAGTTCCCATCGTGGCACAGTGGTTAATGAATCCGACTAGGAACCATGAGGTTGCAGGTTCGATCCCTGGCCTTGCTCAGTGGGTTAAGGAACCGGCGTTGCTGTGAGCTGTGGTGTAGGTTACAGACATGGCTCGGATCCTGCGTTGCTGTGGCTCTGGCGTAGGCTGGTGGCTACAGCTCCGATTGCACCCCTAGCCTAGGAACCTCCATATGCCACGGGAGCGGCCCAAGAAATAGCAAAAAGACCAAAAAACAAAGTTGAGCCTCAGATTCCTCTCCCTGCGCCCCTCTGTGGAAGGTCCTTTTCAAGGATGCCAGGGAAAAGGAGGTGCCTCAGTCCTATCAGAGTGGGAATTGATGATAGGACTTTTTCTGCCACTGATGATAATGTCTGCTCTGCTGATTCTTCTATGTAACAGTCTTTCGAAAGAGAGTGTTTGCCTTTTACCTTTCCACACCTCGTTCTGCCAGTGAACTCTTGAGCTTAAGAAAAGACTTGCGTTGACCAGTCGTAAGGGTCTCATTAAAACATCAACTGGCCTGACAAATTATCTGCCATCACAAGCAGTAAATTTGTAAGGAAGCTTCCTTGTCACACTCATGCAATAGAACCTCATAAAACTAAGTGGTGTTATAGGCGAATGAAATGCCAAGTTTTGTGGTCCTATGAACAGCTACAATGGGAAGGAAACGTTGGCCAGGGTGAAAACCCATGTGCGAATACTTGCGATGTCATGACCATGAATTCCACACAGTGGTTCCCAGCTCTTTTATGAAGATAGTTTAACTCTTCCCTAAGAATCACAGATTCAAATAAAAGCCTTCCTTGCTCAAATTTCCATGACACAAACCTTTTCTAAACGTCTTCCTTCACTGCAATGTCTAGCATTTCTGTTGAGTTGACCAGATACCAGAGATCCGCACCCTCGGTTCCTTCGTCTCCACTAGCGAGAGGGATAAGGTCTTGGGTGTGGTGGGTGGGCAGTCAGGGTGATCAGAGGCAAGACGACAGGAAGGGAGCACCATAGCTCGTGGTTCCTTTTTAAAGCCAATACTGGAAAAATAAAAAACAAACCAAAAAAACAAACCAAGAAAAACCACAGAGTTCCCATCATGGCATAGCGGAAAGGAATCCAACTAGGAACCATGAGGTTATGGGTTCGATCCCTGGCCTCGCTCAGTGGGTTAAGGATCCAGCGTTGCCGTGAGCTGTGGTGTAGGTCGCAGACACGGCTCGGATCCCGCATTGCGGTGGCTCTGGTGTAGGCCAGCGGCTACAGCTCCGATTAGACCCCTAGCCTGGGAACCTCCACATGCCGTGGGGGCGGCCCTAAAAAGACGAAACACACACAAAAAAGCCTCTACTGGGAGTTCCCACTGTGGCTCAGCAGGTTAGGAACCCAACTAGTATCCATGAGGATGCAGGTTTGATCCCTGATCTCACTCAGTGAGTTAAGGATCCCATGGATCCCATGTTGCAGAGAGCTGTGGTGTAGGCTGACAGCAGCATCTCCGATTTGTCCCCTAGTCCGGAGAGCTCCGTATGCGGCAGCTGTGGCCCTAAAAAGAAAATAAATAAATGAATGAGTAAATAAATAAATAAAGCCTGTGATGTTAACCGAATGGGGTATATACCAGGATTTGTAAACGTTTTAAAATCAGCATCTATAAATATGATATAAAAGTATTTTAGGCCGCGACCTGGCCACACACAGCTAAAAACAGTTTCACGAAACAGCATACAGTACTTGCCTTGACCCCATGTGGTATATAGTCTGTCGTTTTCTGTTCTCCCTTCATTAGCATAAAAATACTAGTCATGACCCAGTAAATGGATCTCATGACCTTTATCGTCAGCTCTGCCTCTCGGAGTCCCTTCTTTACGTTGAGTTTTCCATTTATTTGCTCATTTTTCTGTTAACATGGGAACAGATGGGATTCTGGCAATTACTTACACAGGCTCGTCTGCAAGAGCGAGTCCTGTTAAAGAGGGAGAAATAGGAGTTCCTCTTGTGCCTCTGGGTTAAGGCCCTGGCGTTGTCACTGCTGCAGCTTAGGTTGGTGCCAAGCTGCGGGCTCCATCTCGATCCTTCGCCCATGCACGGCACTCCACCCCCCCCCCCTTAAAAAAAAGAGCAGGGAAAAGAATAAAGAAGTTGGGCAGGGAGGGACAGGAAAGAGAGAGGGCCACCCCTGCGGCGAGGCAAAGTTAAGCGGGTCTCTGCCTCTGCCACCCTCTCTGAGGACCTCCCAGCTCTGGAAATAAAGGCCCAGGCCATGCTGGGTTACACACTCCCCCGCAAAGTCTGTCTCTGCTTCTTCAAGATAGAAGGGACCTCACTCTTGGATTATTTAGGGGAAGGGCAGTCAAAATGCGCGAGCCTGTGTTTCAGAGTGTTTTAAAGGCAAGCAACTTGAGCGCTTGTCCTTCAGGGAGGAACTCAGGCTAAATGTTTTTTAAAAGTCTCTGGCCTCCTGCCAGCGTATTAACAGCAACAGTGGTAAGAATGACTATTTGACAAGTTATTTATTGGCTGCCTTCCTGTGAAGACACTGTTCTAGGCAAGGCGGCTGCGTCAATGAATAAAGCAGACGGTTCTGCTCTTAGAACTAAAACTCGAGTAGAGAGGGTTGTATAAGGAGCAGAACTAGCATTTACCAAGGGCCTGCTTTGTATGGTTTCTTCTTTTTTCTATTTTTTTCTTTTGGCTGCATCCACAGAACATGGAGTTTTCCAGGCCAGGAATAAAATCTGTGCCTCAGCAGCAACCAGAGCCACCGCAGAGACAATGCCGGATCCCAACCCCACTGCACCACATGGGTTAAGAAGTCTGTATGGCTTCTTTCTTGTCTTTTTGCCTTTTCTAGGGCTGCCCCCGCGGCATATGGAGATTTCCAGGCTAGGGGTCAAATTGGAGCTATAGCCGCCAGCCTACACTACAGCCACAGCGGGATCCCAGCCACATCTGCGACCTACACCACAGCTCACGGCAACGCCGGATCCTTAACCCACTGAGCGAGGCCAGGGACCGAACCTGCAACCTCATGGTCCCTAGTCGGATTCGTTAACCACTGCGCCATGATGAGAACTCCCCTGTATGGCTGCCTTATGTAAGTTTCCCCTCAATTTGCAATATAGGTATTCTTATCTTCTTATCCGGCTGAAATGGAGGCTTAGGGAGGTCAAATAATACTTAGAGAGTAGCTTATTTATTATTTATCTGATGAATTAATAACGGCATTTGTTGAATGCTTACTAGTGCAAAGCTAAGTGCTTTCTGTACAAAAATCCCTTTCCATGAGGGAGCTTTCATTATTCCCATTCTACAGATAAGGAAACAGGCTTACAGAGGTCCTGGGAGCTAGAAGTGGAATCCAGGTATTCTAACATCAGAGCCTGAACTCTTAATCACTGTGCCACTTTTTAAAACAGAATGTGCTTCTAAAAATGCCCAGAGTTCCTATTGTGGCTCAGCAGTGACGAGCCCAACTAGTATCCATGAGGATGTAGGTTCGATCCCCGGCCTCACTCAGTGGGTTAAGGATCTGGCATTGCTGTGAGCTGCGGTATAGGTCACAGACAAGGCTGGGATCTGGCGTTGCTGCTGTGGCTGTGGCCGGCAGCTGTAGCTCCAATTGGATTCCTAGCCTGGGAACCTCCACATGCCACTGAGGTAAAAATACAAAAAATAAATAAAAATTTAAAAAAAAAAAGCCTTAAGTTGGCGTTAAGTAGTTTGAAGTATTGTCTCTTAGATTAAATTATGCTAATTGCGATGCAAAATTGTGATGTAATTTCTAACCTAACTTTTAAAAATTTGCCTTCCAGTCCAGAACCCCTAGAATCAGAGACTCTTACCTTTGTCCCGTCTAGTCTATTACGAAGTCGGAAGAAAGTATTTCAGTGAAAAAAAGCTTTTAGACAGAAGCTTAAAGTGATTTGTTTCATGCTCACTCCCACCCGCTCCCAGCCCTGCCTCGGAGCTTTTTGCCCTCCTGCTCCTGGTCCGCGCTGGGGGTGCTGGGGTGCCCTTGCTCCGGCAATGGGCTGCTGCTTTAGGACACACGAGCTTTATTTTGTAGTCTGCAAATATGAAGCATATCATATTTTTTCAGGTTGACTTTATTATTAAAAAAAAATCACCTTGTATTCAAATGAATACGGTACATACCAGAGCTCGCCCTCGATTTCCTTGTAAGTTTGCCCAGCTTGAAACTCTAGGTGGGTTGAGAACAGGCAGCTTTCATTAGATGAGTGTTTTTGAGAAGCCCATTGCAGAGAAGGAGTACCTCTGAAATAAAATAAAAACTGAAACAGAACAATACCCTTAAGTCAGCAGTTGCCATCCCCCTTTTCTGTTCTTTCTGGGCCTGGTCCAGTGGTCTCAGAAGAAAAATGAAGCACCAGGAGGATGAATGGAAAGACAATTCATACCAGACGCCTTTAGATTCCATTTTTCAAAACTAGAGGGAGAAATTATGGGGGGAATAGATTGAGATGCATGAATATATAAGACAGATTTTTAACAGATGGGAGAATAAAATCCAAGCAAATAATACCTTGGGGACTTGACATTATTTATATGTGGTCTTTTAATGCTTGACTGAGTACATATTTCATTTATCTAAGAAGTCATACCAAATATTATACCAGAGAACTCTGATTTACAGTAGACTTACAGAGTTCCATGCACATGTTTATGAAATACTTTCCCACTTCAGTCCCCCCAAAATATGTGAATTTGGTGCCTACCTGTTGTGTAAACGGATTATCTAAAGACTGTCTTCACGGGAGTTCCCACAGTGGCACAATGGGTTAATCTGGTTGGTTTCTGTGGCAGCACCAGTTCTATTCCTTGCTCTGTACAGTGGGTTAAGGATCCAGTGTTGCTGCAGCTGTGGTGTAGGTTGCAGCTATGGCTCGGATTCAGTCCCTGGCCTAGGAACTTCCACATACTGTGAATGCAGTGGGAAAAAAAATTAAAATAAAAAAAAAAAGGACTGTTTTCATAAATAAAGAGGTAAATGCGTATTGACCCATGTGCATCAAAAAAAAAAAATTCTCTTCTTGGGAGTTCCCCTTGTGGCACATTGGAAAGGAATCCGGCTAGTATCCATTAGGATTCATGTTCAATCCCTGGCCTCGCTCAGTGGGTTAAGGATCCGGCGTTGCTGTGAGCTGTTCAACCCCTAGCCTGGGAGCTTCCATGTGCCCAGGGTGTGGCCCTAAAAAAGAAGGAAAAAACAAAAAACGAAAAAAAAAAAACCTCTCTTTTTTTTCCTCTGTCTTCAAAGTGACTGCTGCCTAAAATACCCAGGTATTTGAAACAAAGTCTAAATCTTTTACATTCTAGAAAATATCATTTCGAACTTTTTAAAATGCTAAACTCATGGGTAAACATGTTACAGGTTTGCAGAAGTGAATGATTGATTACTTTCTTGATGACTGGTTATTGGTGGGTTGATTTTTAGAAAGTAAGACTCAGGTGCCCAAAGCCAGCAAGTCTCCATGGCCCTCCACTCACCATCAGAACACGCTCTGGGCTATTTTTCTATAAATGGTGAGAAATTTGAACTGATCAGCTTTCTAGCTAGTCCTTCTGGGGACCAGTGTTTCCCACTTCCCCTCAAGGTGGGTAATGTCAGAGTTTGTCCACAGCTACCTCCCTCCATGGAATTTTCTTCCAGCCAGGTGGTTCATTTCAACATTGAACTCGAATGCAAGAACATTAGAGAACGCTAGCATGGAAAACAAGCAAATGAAATGTGGGTGATTCCTGGCTCATCCATAAGAATTGAGGGATAGTGGGAAGCATACTTACTCTCTTGAGAGTGTGGGTTCAAATCCTGCCACTTCTGTTTACTAGCTGTGCAACACTGGGAAAGTTACTTAATGTCTCTGGTCTCTTGGATCTTTACCTTGGGAATGATATCAACAATATGTACAACAAACAGTCATTGTGAATACGTGCCGTCGATCAGAGGGAGAGTGTGGTGAGTGAGTCAGTGGACCAGCACAAAAGTTAACTCAAAATGTACAAAACATAAAAACTTACAAACATGTCATTGTAATGAGAAGAACTATCATAGCATTTGTAGCAATAGACTGTATAATATTTCTTTGGGTTTCAAGAGGATCTCAATTCTGAGGACAGATTGTTTTTATAATAAAGATGTCAGGCTGTCTTCAATGGGGCTGGTTTAGCTAAGCCCAGATCAAATGAAGAAAAGAGACCGGTCAAGATCGTTATCTTTACTACTTGATCTGGAATGCGTTTCTCAAATCCGTATTTAGATGAACACATAGTTGTCATAACACACGCCCGTAAGTACCTACATACCCAAGTGACCTCCTCTTTTCCCCTCACCCCGGTGCCTTTTCTTCCGTGTATCTTAAAGTGACAGGGCTCGATGCCAACTTTCCCCCTCTCAAACATTTAAGGCCCTTCCTGCTGAAGTTCCCTTTTCTGCAAAGTGATTTAGTACTTTACCCTGATGCCCAGACACTCTGACGTTTGTGTGCAGTCTCTGGTGTAGAGCTTTGTCTGGAATTTCGGGAGGCAGGGGAAAGGAGAGATGGTCACAGAATTTGTGTGCGAGAAAGGAAGCGTGACAGGCTGCTCATGTGGGGTTTTGCCTTCCAGAACCCTCTCTCCATTTTCCTGTTTCCATCAGCATCAAGGTCCTTCTCTTTCAGGCTGAGTTGTGTCAGAGTGTCCTCATCCATCCTTCTGTTGCCTGATGACAGCGTGTGGCCTTGCTTCTGGTGGTCCCATTTAATTTTACAAGCCTGTCTCAGAGAATACGGGAGTGGTTCGAGGTGGAAGGACGAGGTGGGGGAGGGAGGGGGGTGCTGAGGTACCCAGAGCAGAAGTGGGCAAGCAGCCCAGTGGACTGCAGACCCCTTTTAGGGGAAGGACCTAACAGATAAATGGTTAGGGAAGATACCCACCCCCCTACACACACACACACACACCCCTTCCTTGGTTGAAACAATCACAGCTGCTGCTTTATTCTCTTTCAGTGGAAAAGGACCAGGAGTTCCCTGGTGGCTCAGCAGGTTGAGGATCTGGTGTTGTCATTGACGTGTCTCTGGTTACTGCTGTGGCTTGGGTTCGATCCTCGGTCCTAAAACTTCAGCAGACCATAGGTGTGGCCAAAACAAACAAACAAACAAACAAACAAAGGAAAAGGGTCCAATATCAGAGGTTGCGAGGCCTCTCATTTGACTATTGATTCTCCTTCTAGGCTCACTGCTAAAAAAAATGGTTTGTCTTCAGGTATTACAGGATTAGAAATTATGGAGAAAATACTTTCATACCGGTATTCTTTTTAAAAAATAAAAAATAAAGAAAACCACCTATAAACTTTGTTTTCTAGAGCCGATGGCCCTGTAACTGTGGATGCTGGAATAACTTTCTCCCCCCTCCCCCGCCGCCCCGTGGTGGGAGGGAGGGAGACTTAAGCCTCCTCCTTTGTCTGCCCCGTTGGTTTCCAGTGCTCTGCCTTGACCACTTAGCGCTCTCTCTGAATAGCTATAGGTCGGGAATAGTGGGCAGGAGCGTCAGAGAAGAGTTGGCGTGAGAACGGAACAGCACCACAGAATAGAAGGCGAGAGGGAAAGAAAGCATCTCGGAGGAAGAAAATACTGCTGCCTGGTACCCCCCCCAGCAGAGATATCCGGCCTATTGTGCCCACACCACTCACCCGCCGAAGAATTGCAGGCTTCAGTGGTGACAAGCTCAGGCAATGATGGGAAGGAGAGTGGGCCCCTTCTGGGAGAAATGATTTCAAGCACAGGAAAGCCAAGACATGTGGAGATGTGATGGAGACCTGAGAATGAACCTGGGGGCGGGGGAATGGGACCCCTTGGATTGAGAACAGATTAGCCCATTTTTAATGACGGTGGAGTGTGGAAGTGGCGCCACCCCAATAAGGGGGTTTCAGCCCTGGGTTTCAAGAACCAGGGCAAGGATGAAAGAAGCTAAGTTCATGCATGAAAGCCAAAATTGGCCTCCTCACTGTGGGAGCCGCAGTTGGTTTTCTCGGGGGCAGAAGGCACACACTAAATCCAGCAACATAATAACTGGATTTATGCTCCCCTCGCTTTTGCTTGGTATTCAGCAAGACCTTGCTTAATTGTCCTTGAATCTGCCTTAAAGGTTGTTGTTAAAAATAAGAACACATGGAGGACTGAGTGCTTATTACGAACATTATGAATGATATGATTCAACGACACACAAAATTATAACTTGAAAGTCGTGGCTTCAGTTCTCATATAAGCGCATTACCATTGTCTCAAGATGTGGGCAGTTATTGGGCAGTCATGGGCACTATTTTTTTCAATACTTTACCTTCTTCTAAGTACATTTGTATGAACAGGGTTGCTACCTACATGTTGAACCACTATTCAAATCTGATACTGATCACAGAAATACAACGTAACCTTTAACAATATTTATAGAATGACACTTTTAAATAGTAAAGACAGTCGTTTGCTTAACTATCATTGGATGAGGTTATATTTGGATAATGTCATAATTGGATAACTACATCCACACTACAGAGTGTTTTAGTGGATTTGGGGAGGACAAAGAAGGAAGAGAAGTGAAGACGTGGCTAATGAAAGAGAAGAGCCCCTATTATTCTAGATGACCTAATCTTTTGAGAATTTTGCGTCCTTTCCAATTTTTTTTTTTTTTTCCCATCCCAAGAGGTATGGAGATGGGTTCCCTTTGCTGGAGCAATTAAGGGAACCTTCAAAGGCAGGACTCCTCTATTCCTGAGGATTATACCTTCCCCGAGGTACTCTTTGAAGATGTCCTGAAAACAAGGGGAAGAATGTTAATGGGAGATAAGGCACCCACCCCAGGCCTGTGGGACAAGGTGGAGGAAGGCAGAGGGCAAAAATGAGAAGAACCCCACCGACATGATTCTTTTAAAAATGTTTTGATCAGATGAGATAAAATGAAACGACAGAGATGCTCTTTGAGACCTTTGGCCTACTTTAAATGCAAATCGAAGATAAATCGGGAGGTAAATAGAATAACAGCTTAAATTTTACATAAAAACATCCCCCCCCCCAAAAAAAAGACTACCAAGTACATACACAAAATAATTCTTGTAAAAGAATTAACGGCAATTAATCTGTGTGGGTCGCCATAGTGCTTGAAACTTGAGATATGCTTAGATTAGCCTGCCAGAAATCTTTTTAACGTATTTCTTACACACACACACACACACACACACACACACACACACACACACACACTTCACCGATTCACACTGATAGCTTCCTCACCTATTGCAACCTAGGAAAGAATTTGATAGTCCACGCTTTCAAACCATTAGCAAGCCATGTGAAATCAGCTCTTGGGTGAGCACAGGTTTTGCGGACACAGCTGCTACCCAGCCCTTCTGTGGCTTGTTTCCTCCACCTGATGTGATCCCCTGATTCAATGTGGTGCCATGGCTGGGTGGGAAGGGGGCAGGGGAGTGTAGAAGGAAATGCTCTTCCCATTGCCTTCCACCGGAGAATCCCACCGAACTGATTTCTGAAACTCTCCTTCTGTTTGCCTTCACCAGGAATGGCGGCCCTAGATAGTAAGGCGTCAGGGAAGATGGGGATGCGAGCCGTAGTCTATTACATGACTACCACCGTCATTGCCGTGGTGATTGGCATAATCATTGTCATCATCATCCATCCTGGGAAGGGCACAAAGGAAAACATGCACAGAGAAGGCAAAATTGTACAAGTGACAGCTGCAGACGCCTTCCTGGACTTGATCAGGTACGTCCTTGCCAGCCCATCGGTTAGGGTATATTCTGACCACCCAACCTCTCCTCCTGGGGGGGCTGATCAGACCCCTGAAGAGGACCGAACCAGCCCTGCTGGGCTTGAAATGAAGGTCACGCCGTTACTTCTTCCTCACAGAAATTCAAGTAAGGATCTGTGTTCTGCTCTCCATCTGTTTTCTGATCTCATGTGAGAGAGGTGAGAAGATCAAGGAGAAGATAAAGATTTAAGAGCTCTGCCTTTAGGATTCAGAATCTGATCACTCAGTCCTCTGGACTGTGCTGCTCACCTTGGAATACTAATCATTCTTTTATGTGTGTGATTTTTTTTTTTTTTTTTTGCTTTTGTAGGGCCACACCCGGGACATATAGAGGTTCCCAGGCTAGGGGTCGAATCGGAGCTGTAGCCGCCAGCCTACGCCGCAGCCACAACAGATCCAAGCCGCGTCTGTGACCTACACCACAGCTCACAGCGGGATCCTTAACCCACTGAGCAGGGCCAGGGATCAAACCTGCAACCTCATGGTTCCTAGTTGGGTTTGTTTCTATGGTGCCACGATGGGAACTCCTGATTTTTTTCTTATTGAAGTATATTGCTGTACAATATTTTATACGTTACAGGTGTACAATATATAGTGGTTCACGATTTTTACAGGTTATACTCCATTTATAGTTATTATAAATTATGGGCTATAGTCCCTGTGTTGTGCAGTATATCCTCGTAGCTTATTTTTTACCTGGTAGTTTGCACCTCTTAATTCTCTACCAATATATTGCCCCTCCCCCACCCTTTCCCCACGGCGACCACTAGTTTCTTCCCTATATCTGTGAATCTGCTTCTTTTTTTGGTTATATTCACTAATTTGTTGTATTTTTTTAGATTCCAGGTAGAAATGATATCATACAGTGTTTGTCTCTCTCTGTCTGACTTACTTCATTAGCATAATGCCTTTTCATAATTCTTCACCTGCTTTTCTCAAGTCTTTCCCTCTAAGGCTAGTTTTGGTTTAAGTATAGCCTGTGCATTGGCCTCGTCTAGTTTGGAACTTGTGAGCTGTATCATCATCCCTTATATACAACCATTTATTTGTTGTATAAATAAACTTCAGAGACCGCCTGATCGTATCTATTCCAAGGTTTTCCTTTTGTTTATGAGAAAGGCTTTGGCAGATCAGCAATAAAGATTAAAAGATGGCTTCTTTAGCATTGTTTTATATACAAACTGTACACCGATTACAAATTAATCTTAGCTAATACTTGACATAGGCTTGATGAGAGAGCCCATTTTACCCAAAAGTGTGAAGTAAACTTAGGTTTGCTCATGGCACCTACCTCCCTGCCTGCTCTCTCTCTCTGAGTCTGGCCTCTCATCATTCGGGTCCTGGCAGGAAGCTATGACAAGCTTGAAAGGATCACTGAACTGGGTTTGTTTGCAAAGGTGCTGGTAGAGTTAAGGGAAGCCACAAGGGCTGGTGAGACACCAGGGGACTAACAGCAGTAGGAAGCTGTTCTGTTACCACCTGGAGCTCTGACGGGCAAAGGATGAGCGCTGTTACTGGAACTGGATGGAGCCCTGAGGACAGAAGCTCTAGCTGTAATTTGGAGGGAGGGAGCTGTTGGCCAACCTGCCAGAGAGAGAGCTGGCTCTCTCCCACTGCTCTGTGACCTGTCAGCGCCTCCCACTGGACAAACCCAGTGGGAAGCCAGAAGGGAAAGAAAGCGTCAGCCTTCCAGGACGCAGAGCAGGTTGGAGAGTGGATCACACATGGAACATATCCTGGCACAGGTCTCCGGATTCCCCACCTGCTCAGCATTCCTCCAGCAAGTAGCCCACCCAGGCTGTCCTCTCTAGACCCCCAACCACCCCCCCACCCCCCTTCTTCACGACTTAATTGCAAAGCCACTGATTTGCCAAACCTAAATACTGCTCTAAAGGATTCCCCGTTGATCATCAGAAAGAAACTCCTCCTAGGGACTTGATTTCACATGCCATCTCAAGGAATGGATCTGTAGCAGGGAAGTAAGAGAGATTTGAGCAACAAAGGTTCTTTTCAACAGCATCTCTCAATTCCTACCATGAGTGACCTTGTACCCTCCGTAGGTAAGCACAGGGCGGCCCCATGGTTCCTCCTGAAGGTCCTTTCCAGGGAGTTTAATCACAATTATCTAAAGGAATCAAGCCACTCTATATTATCTCATGCCAAAGTGTCACCCAATGGCTATAGTTTTATTTAGTTCATACAATTAATTTAGGCTTTTTACTGTTGTTTTTTTTTTTTCCCCAGGAACTTTATCTTCAGGTAGTTTGGATTAGGAATATATTTTATTATTCCCTTTCCGTATAATTTTTACTCCTTGTCATTCCTTGTCGAGTTGATCCACCAGTGCACAGTGTGTTTCTGCCCATCCTTGCCCCAGTGACAAGTGTGTGACACCACTGTGGTCCCACCCCATCACCTGGTTTGAGCATTTACCCTGGAATTTCCTAAACTCACATTTCTATCAGGGTTTGTAGAAACAGACCTGCAAAGCATAGATAGGAAGGACAAAGAAACAGGAAGGTCTAAGTAGGAACAAAGAGCTTATAGCCTTAAAATATAGTTGCTGGCATACAACTGCTAGAATCTCAGGCCCTCCAGCTGCCTGTCGGTTTCTCCCACAGTCTTGCATCTTGGAGCCCTAGTGATACTTTAATCCAATCTCCTCTGTAACAGACGAGTTAAATGAAAATTAAATGGGTGCCATGGGAGTCCCCCTCTGGCTCGGCAGGTTACAAACCTGACTAGTGTCCATGAGGATGCAGGTTCGATCCCTGGCCTCGCTCAGTGGGTTAAGGATCCGGCATTGCTGTGAGCTGTGGTATAGGTCACAGACACGGCTCAGATCTGGTGTTGCTGTGGCTGTGGTGAAGGCCGGCAGCCAAAGCTCTTATTCCACCCCTAGCCTGGGAACTTCCATATGTCGCAAAAAAGAAAAAGAAAAAGAAAAGAAAAAAATAAATGGGTGCCATGAATTAGTCAAGGTCACACAGCTAGTTAGAGATTCCCCAGCAAGAGTGTTGCCTCTTATTCCTCCCCACCATGAACTCTGCTCTGAGGAAGTGACAAACCCTGCCACACAGGCCTCAAGTTCAGATTTTGTGGGCCATCTCCCTGTTGGTCGCCAAAGAGCTTCAGAAGCTCCAGCAATTCAGAGTCACTATTTTCATCCACCACAGGGCTTTTGGGAGACTTTGTGGAGAACAAACTCATACTCTGACCATGACTTTTTTTCTTTTTTCTTTCTGTCTTTTTGCCATTTCTTGGGCCGCTCCCGTGGCATATGGAGGTTCCCAGGCTAGGGGTCTAATCGGAGCTATAGCCGCCAGTATACACCACAGCCACAGCGCTAGTCTACACCATAGCCACAACAACGCCAGATCCGAGCCATGTCTGCGACCTACACCACAGCCCACGGCAATGCTGGATCCTTAACCCACTGAGCAAGGGCAGGGATCGAACCCGCAACCTCATGGTTCCTAGTCGGATTCGTTAACCACCGAGCCATGACGGGAACTCCTGACCATAACTTTTGATTTGGAATATTTGGTCCCTTAACAGATGGCACAATACCAAAGTGGCCACTCTTGAATAAGACCTCAGCTAACCAGAAGGCTTAAGATAAAAGGCATCTCCATTCTCCTTTGGGTTCTTCCTAGGAGCAGAATTTGATATCTGAATAAAAAATCCCATTATCTGACAAAAGGACAGAGGGGTTGAACTGGGGACTTCCTTGGAAAACATGAACTTCATGGGCCACACTTAAGGGTGACCTATGTCCCATTTCATAAAACCCACCAAAATCTTTCTCTTTTTCTATTTGCTGCTTAATTCAATGCAATCTTTACGTTAGACGCAATGAAAAAGTATTTAGGGACCTAACTTATGACCTGGGAAATTTTTCAAGTGACCATTGTTTTCTTTGCAGGAATATGTTCCCTCCAAATCTGGTGGAAGCCTGCTTTAAACAGGTAAATACTCTATAGCCACTCATCCGCCTTCTTTGAAATACCTCTTTGGCATCCCAGAGTGGCGCTCTCTGTTTTCCTTCTTTCCCATTTTTCTGCAATAAGAAACACGTCTCTCTTGCCAACCAGATGGAAATGACTAGAGTTTCCTGGGGAATTGGGAGGGGTGGGGTCTCCCCTTGTGGTGAAGGCTTATTAGTTGCCAGACACTATATGTCTTGCATACAAATGGCTCGTTAAGTCCCTGTTAGTCTTAGGAAGTCTAATCAGGACACTCCCTCTCCCCGCCTCCACATCCCCCCACACAAAAGCTCACCAAGCAAGCAAACTCCAGTGTAAAATAACATTTACAACTTGGTTTAAAGATTGGGAGATTATCAAGTTTCTGGGTTTGGTTTTACAAATCAATGGGTTTTTTAAAAAGTCTATTTAAGGACCTTACGGATTCAAGGAGGAAGCACATCAGAAAGGATTACTGGGGTTTCCGTCATGGCTCAGTGGAAACAAATCTGACTAGTATCCATGAGGACGCAGGTTTGATCCCTGGCCTTGCTCAGTGGGTTAAGGATCCAGTGTTGCCCTGAGCTGTGGTGTAGGTCGCAGATGCGGCTTGGATCTGGTGTTGCTGTGGCTCTGGTGGAGGCTGGCAGCTGCAGCTCCGATTGGACCCCTAGCCTGGGAACCTCCATATGCTGTGGACGCAGCCCTAAAAAAAAAGACAAAAAAAGAAAAGAAAGGATTGCCACCAACATGTATTGAATGTCTGCTGTGAGCCAAGCACTAATGTTCTATTTACGCCTCCCATAAATATGGTGGGTATCATCTTTGTCTATGATAAATCAGAGGGGGTATATAGCACAAGATTTCACACGTAGTAAGGCAGACCTAGAATTCAAATGCATGTGTTGACTCCAAATTCCATCCTCTTTCTGCTTTTGCAATCTATTCCTTCTCCTGGAAGGGAGTATCCAGGATGATAAGACACCTTCCAGGAAGCCATAGTGAGGTTCAGTTCTAAAAGGCCCCTCTCTCGGAGTTCCTGGTCATGGCTCAGTGGTAATGAACCTGACTCGTATCCATGAGGACACAGGTTCAATCCCTGGCCTCGATCAGTAGGTTGTGGAGTCAGCATTGCCATGAGCTGTGGTGTAGATCGCAGACACGGCTCAGATATGGCTTTGCTGTGGTGTAGGTTGGCAGCTGCAGCTCCGATTCAACCCCTAGACTGGGAACTTCCTTATGCCATGGGTGCAGCCCTAAAAAGACAATAAAATAAAATAAAAGGCCCCTCTCTCTATGTTGGAGATACAAATACATTTTACTACTAGGTAATAAAATTAGCAAAGTTCATTCAACCTCACTTGAAAAAAAAAAAATGCTTTGTTGCCCACAATATTAAAAGGAAAACAATTAGGCATTCTGGTTGTTAAATAATAGCTCCCAAACATTTCCCCAGATGGTGTCACTTCCCCCTAGGGCTTGGGATCTATAAAACAAACAAAATCAAACCCGGACTTCATAAGAGGACCATGTTTTGCACTTTGTTATTTTTCCCTTTTTAAAATTTGTATTGACCAGTTTCAATAAGTAATGCATGCACACACTGCAAAATTCACACAGAATTCTTTCTTTAAAAAAAAAAAAAAGGCCTGAGAGGGCAAAATCTAACTCTCTTTATTCAACACAACTGTAACCATAAATAATAAACCCCTTTCAATCCACCCAGCCAAGCCCTGCACCATGGGGCTGACTATTCCAGTTAGTCAGCTGGCACCAGGCACCATCAAAAAATGCTGATTTCTAGCAGCGCTGGGAAAAGTGCTGACTCATGCAGATATATTGTATTTGGTTTTGGATGCATTTACAGGATTTTGAAGGGGAAGCAAATGTATCTTCCCAGATCTATTTGTCTTAGAATGCAAATGAGGCTCCAGTTTCTGTGTAGGCTGCAAATTGTGTCTAAGAGGAAAGAGTTGGAGGTATAGAAAAGGGTAATTGGGAAGTTCCTTTCATGGCTCAGTGGAAACAAATCTGACTAGTATCCATGAGGACGCAGGTTCGATCCCTGGCCTTACTCAGTGGGTTAAGGATCCAGCATTGCTGGGAGCTGTGGCGTAGGCCAGCAGCTGCAGCTCTAATTCAGCCCGTAGCCTGAGAACCTCCATATGCTGTGGGTGCAGCCCTAAAAAGACCAAAAAGTGGAAAAGCTAATATGGATTGAAAATTCATCCTAGACGATCCATAAAGTGGATAAGCACCCCAATAGACTAGAGATTTGAGAGTTGACTGGAACAGAGACCAAGAGGGGTCAATTTCTTTGTTAAAATTACCACCAGTGCCACTGATTGCTTAGGGATGTGTCCACAGTATGGCAGCTGGCCATGTCCTTGTTTGGAAACAGTGGTTTCCCATTGGACAAAAACGTCTCCCATATACTCTTGGTGGAGAATGGACCCAGCGTGTAGAGCCACCCTTTCTTCTCCTAGACACTAGATCCAGACAACATCCACACCTTATACTCTCTCTGGTGCTTTAGAACCATCGTGATGGCCAGGAATTCTGTTCTTGTTAAGATCCAGGACAGATGGGCTTAGTTGTTTCAAATGGCAACAGTAAGACACTCAACTTCTACTGTCTCGGGGGATCTCTGCAAAAGCTATGGGGGGGAAGACCATCTCTTGGGTAACAGGAAAGTCCTCAACAGACGCGCAGTGTGCTTCATCGTCAACTATTAATCAATCAGCTATTCAGGAATTGCTACTATCAGAAATGCCCTGAAGAATGTTGTTTGGAAAGTTAACATTTTTTCATATGCCCTGAAATCTCCAACTAAGTCTAGTCCTGAGTGGTTTGTTATTGAGCACCACTGGCCAACATTAGTATAGGGCTTTAGAAGTTCCCAGCTGTTCTCATATATCCTGTTTAATTTGGTCGTTGCAACAGTCCTGTGAGGTGGAACCAGCACAGCCATCCCTGTTTCACAGCTGTGCAATATGAGCAAAGGGATGTTAGATAAGCTGCCCCTGATCCCATAACATGAACCCTAGAGCATTAAGGGATTATTGTGACTATTTGAAGTTACAGTGTTTTAAAAGCCCATCGTAGTCATTTTATTAGGGTTCCAGAAAAAAAGCAAAAACCCGTGTATATGTTTATTCCAACATTGGGTATGTTTATTTCAACCACGTACCGCTTTCCTATTACAATTTGTTATGTATTTGAGTGTGTGTGTGTGTTTGTGCCGAGGAAGCAGGAAAGGTTTCTTGTTGATAAGTTGATGATGGATGGATAGAGATTTATAGATACTTTCTACAACACCATTCTCTGAAATCAGGGTAATGTATGTCATTATAGAAAATTCCAGCAGTTGCAAAGAAAACAAAAATTACCTTTAATCCCTATTGTGCCTTTTCTTTTCAAGTTTAAAACCAACTATGAGAAGAAAAGCTTTAAAGTGCCCATCCAACCCAATGACACACTTGTGGGCGCCGTGATAAACAATGTGTCCGAGGCCATGGAGACGCTGACGAGGATCAAGGAGGAGTTAGTCCCAGTCCCAGGGTCTGTGAACGGGGTCAATGCCTTGGGACTCGTTGTCTTCTCCATGTGCTTCGGATTCGTGATTGGAAACATGAAGGAGCAGGGGCAGGCCCTCAGAGAGTTCTTTGACTCGCTTAACGAAGCCATCATGCGTCTGGTGGCCGTGATCATGTGGTAGGTATTTCTCTTTGCTTTTTTTTTTTTTGCTATGTCGAAGATGCTTATTGCCATCAGCATGTCTTCTGTACTCAGGAAGATGCCACCAGGCAGGATGGCCAGTGGCACGGCTCTCGTTTGGGGAAGCACAAGAACATCAGTGACTCTGGGCTGGCGGTGGCCTTGAACATATCTGCAAGTTTCTCTTCCCAAGTTTGCTCCCTTGGTTTTGAAAGGTGTCACCTCAACCCCTTTATTCCCGTGCTGATGGGATCCCATTCCTCATTCCCTCATTTTATATTGAATTAGTTAATTCATTCGGTACATATTTATTGATGGTCTCCTGTATACCAAGTATGTGATGGCAGGTACTATGGACATAGGAATGGAAAACAGACAAGGGTATCCTGGGTCTTACATTCTTCTTTTTTCCTTTAATTCTTTTCCATTACAGTTTTTTAATAAGATATTGAATGTAGTTCCCTGTGTTATACAGTAGGACCTTGTTTGGAGCTTACATTCTTAAACAAATCAACCACAGGCTTTAGCCACAGATGTTGTGGAAAAAAATAAAATGTGAGGTCTAGGAGTTCCCATTGTGGCTCAGCAGATTAAGAATCTGACTAGTATCCATGAGGATGCGGGTTCGATCCCTGGCCTTGCTCAGTGGGTTAAGGATCCAGCGTTGCCGTGAGCTGTGATATAGGTTGCAGATGTAGCTCAGATCCTGCGTTGCTGTGGCTGTGGCTGTGGTGTAGACCGGCAGCTACAGCTCCGATTCGACCCCTAGCCTAGGAAACTCCATATGCCACAGCTGTGGCCCTAAAGAGCAAAAAAAAAAAAAAGCGCTAAATCCAAAGAGGAATACTGACCTTGCAAAGTAAACTCTCCCCAGCAGGGAGGGAATGATATGATTGGCTTAAGCCTCCTGTGAGGGTTGCTTTCCCTTTATCTTTTAGTTTTAATCCGGACGTCTTGGCACCCAAGGCAGGAAGGCCTCAATTTCTAAGAAAAGCACTCACCAACATGATTAAAAATATCCTTTGTCTTTATGGCCACCAAAGCCCAGAGAAATCCATTTTTTAGGAGTTTGTGTAAGATGGATATGAACTTGGGGGCACAAAGACGGTCAGAATGTGGTCTCCACAGGAATCCCCGCTGAAATCCTGGAGGCCCGCCTTGGAAATCTTGGCAGAGCTGAAAGTGGACATTTATCTTCATATTATTAAAATGCCTCCACCTTTCACCTCTTTTATGAAAGAAGCCTTTACAAGGCTGGTGAATGAACCTCACATGTAGCTTTTCTAGCTGTACATTCTCCTACGCATTCAACACTGAGTTATTAGATTTCTGAAAACAGGTACACTTCTAATTTCCTGGCCTAGATTTTGAAAGGACTTTTAAAAGAACCATTGTATTTTTCAGTCCGAAATATGTCCCACCCAGTTTCCCGCAGACCCTTCTGTTGCTCCTGCAGGGTCAGTGGCTTCTCTGGTTTTGGTAACGTGAGTCGGGTTTTAGGTTAGCACACACATCAGACAGAGGGAGTTGAAAGCCGGCCAGAGGGGCCTTGACTCCCTGTGTACAAGCCATTTCGTGTCTCAGTTGTTTGTTCTTGCCGAGCCTACAGAGGAACAATCAAAAATAGCGTAGCAGCCCAGGGGGTAATCGGTACTTAATTAGAACACCTATAACCGATTGTGGTGGTACATACTCGTACCTTATTAACTTCAATAGCTCTGAATTTACTCTATGATTGCCTTCTACTTATGGCAAATGATGCTAGTTTTGCGTTTGCCCTACAACATACATTTTCCTCTTAGAGTAAAAAAAAAAGATGAATACGATGTAATATTGCAAGTCGTGTGTTATATGGGAACGACCATAAAAGTGGCCCTTGATTTAAAGAGCTGATTGCACATCTAAAACACTGAAATGGTGTCCTGTGCATCTTGCTTTAGCTTGAGAATCAGGCTCCAAAGTGGAAGATGCTCCCAGAAGTCGGGGGTTTGGTTTGGTGGATTCTGACTGTTCAGAGTACTTAGCAAGGGAACAGGGGGGCGGGGGAGTGGATGGCATCTTAGGACCCCCAGAGTGACCCAGGTGCAGTGAAGGGAGGGTTAGTGAGGAAAAAAGGTGAGTAACAAAACATCGGTACTCGCCTTTTTTTTTTTTTTTCATGATTTAGGATGGGAGAAAAAAAATTGTGACCTAGAGAAACTCTTAAAGAAAGCTTAATTATGCACTATTTGTTTTTACATTTATATTAAAAAAAAAAAAAAAAAAGAACAGAAGGAAGTTCACCCTTTCTGCAAGTCCTTATAGTATCCTGGGCAGAAAAGTTTGGAAATCAACTCTTTTGATTGTTGTTGGAAATCAGACTTCCAACTGTGCGTGTGTTGCTTCTACATAGGTACGCCCCTCTGGGCATCCTCTTCCTGATTGCAGGGAAAATTGTTGAGATGGAAGACATGGGAGTGATTGGGGGGCAGCTGGCCATGTACACAGTGACAGTCATCGTGGGCTTACTCATCCATGCCGTCATTGTCCTGCCCCTCCTCTACTTCTTGGTAACACGGAAAAACCCATGGGTTTTCATCGGAGGGTTGTTGCAAGCACTCGTCACAGCTCTAGGCACCTCCTCCAGGTACGTATGTGTCCCCTGCTCACTCCTATCAGCACCTGTATCTCAGACTTGACTTTGAATCAGAGCCTTCAGGTTGGGAGGAGCGGGGAGGTTGGGGCTGAATTTTTTCCAGAGTGTAAATGTCCAGGCATATGAATTGGCTTTTTGACTCTGAGGCTAATCAGATCTAGCTGGGATTCAAGGACTGGCTGGCTATATACCCCTATATGTACCCCTTTAGGGGACAAAGTGGAAACCAGCTATAACCTTTCCTGCCCACTCTCAAGCTGTTGTAACAGGGAGTAATCACAAGCGATACTTCTTGGAGGAACCAGAAGCAGGAGAGCTGCCAAATGACCCAGTGACGGGACCCGCTGTTCCCAATCCTGCTCCCATATTTATACCAGTGCAGACGTAGTTCCCTTTAACTTAGGATTTGGAGAGGAAGGAACGCTCTGTCCAAAATACCAAAGGTTCAGGCAGGGTCTGAACTGTCAGGATGGTCAGCTGACATGCCTTGTTTTACTGTGCTCAGCTCTGCCACCCTACCCATCACCTTCAAGTGCCTGGAAGAGAACAATGGTGTGGACAAACGTGTCACCAGATTCGTGCTCCCAGTGGGGGCCACCATTAACATGGATGGGACCGCCCTCTATGAGGCTTTGGCTGCCATTTTTATTGCTCAAGTTAACAACTTCGAACTGAACTTTGGACAGATTATCACCATCAGGTACAAGGAAAATTCTACGCAACGCTGTCTTAAGAATGACTTGAAGAGATGGTGATCTGGGACGGAGTGAAGAAACTGGTTGGGCATGGAGGGTGGATGGAAATCAGACATAAACAGGGGGTTAGGGTTTGTAAGAGTAGTTTTGTTTTTTAATTTTAATTTTTATGGTGGCCATGGCGCCCAGCAGCTTGATGTGGGATCGCAGTTCCCAGACCAGGGTTTTAACCCGGGCTGCAGCAGTGAAAGCAAGTCTTAACCACTAGACCACCAGGGAACTCATAAATAGTTTTATTTTTGATATTTGGAGATTTTTTACTAGTTTTTTTGACTACAGCTGTGCACATGTAATAATGAATTTCTAATAATATAGAAATGTATAAAGTACATTGTCATCACCCCATCCTTCTATGGGTGACTACTGTTACTATTTTGTATATAAAGACCTTTTCCTATGCAAAGACATAGACACACTTTTTTTTTTTAAAAAGTGGAGTCATACTATATGTACTGCTTGCTCTATTGATATACTTACTTATCAGTACGCATGTCTAAATATATCTAGCTCTTTTAAAATTTGCGCATACATACTCTGAATATTTCTCTTTTAAAAAATCTTAAATTTATAAAGTGTTAGATTAATGCCTTCAGTAAAAGGCATTAACACTTTAGCTTTTATTATTCATTAGTTTTATTGACAGTATTAGAAAATAAAAATATACTTGAAAACTGGATTGACCTTTCTCTTGAGTTAATTTTTAGGCCCTATAAAGTAGCTGACAGACCACACTGACAAAGAGGTTGAGAGTTTTATTTTTGAGGACTATTATAATAATAATTTTACTTTTAAAATGTTAAATGAATTAAATAAATTTACTATATAATATTATAGAAATAGTATAATTATATTATATTATTATATTATTTATATATATTTATATAATGTTAATTATAAAGACTAAATGATAATTTATGCTACACAGTATAAATATATAAATATTTATAAATAATTAAAATATTAAATGAATAATAAAATAAATATTAAATTATCATTTAAATAAATTAATTAGAAAAATATTAAAACAAATTATTATTAAATTTTATTAAAATAATAGGTTTTTTTTTAAGTGTCTAGTGAAAGGTAATTTTCCCTCTCACGCCTTCTACAGAGGCAACCACTGTTGCTCGCTAGTTTTTTTCGTATTCTTCTAGAGGCAGTCTGTGCATATCCATGTGCATACGTGAATATCATCTCTTCTTTTTGCTGAATGAAAGTCAGTGCACACAGCAGACCAATAAGTATAATGGAGGCAAAGCCTCACAATACAGATCAGACACTGCTCTTTATGGTGTGTGTTAATTACTAGCAATTTATTTTGGAGATTGAAGTAAGTCAGATTTTTTCATGACTTTTTATTATAAACTGTCTTACATATAGGAAAGTTGAAAGCATACTGCAATAAACATCTGCCTAGATCAACAGTTGTTAGCATTTTGCCATTTTTGCTTCTCCTTCCTCTCCCATCATCCCCCACCACCCACCTAGCTTCATGATACTTCATTTGTGCATAGTTCAGCATGCATCTCCTAAGGATAAGGATGGTTTTCTATGTAACCACAAGAGTAAGATTCTTAATAATACTTCCAGAGTGTCTAGTCCATATTCAAATTTCCCCACTCATCCCCCAAAAGTCTTTTGTAGCTTTTTTTTTTCCCCAGATGAAGATCAAATACAGATTTATAGTTTATATCTGGTTGTTATGCCTCAGCCTCTCTCTCTCTCTCTTTTTTTTTTTTTTTTTGGAAGGGACAAGATTAGGAGGAATATTTATTTCACTTCTTTTTGATGATAGGGAAAGACCCGTTTTCATTTTTTTAAAGTTTTATTGAAGGATAGTTGATTTTCAGGGTGGTGATAATTTCTGCTGTACAACAAAGTGATATCTATACAACAATCATACATATATATACATTCTCTTTCAGGTTTTTTCCCACATATGTTATCACAGAATATTGGGCAGAGTTCTCTCTTTTTAAATAGATAGATCAATTCTCTCACATTGTGTGTGTGTATATACATATGTTTATTTAGAAATAAGTTATGTCAGACTCTGTGTATATATCTTGTGTTATTGGAAAATAATAATAGTTGTGGGATGCATTGGGATCAAAAGATGAGGCTGATCATGGCCAGAGGTGACTGGTCTTGGGAGGGTCTTGCTACACTGGAGCTGGGAGATCAATAATTCAGCCTATGTTTGTATGCAACCTATTCTTGGGCATACGTTGGCGTACTGGTTGAAAAGCCCTGCTTTATGAAAAGGTTTTGGTTGCAAGTGATAGAATTAAAAATAACTTTAAAAAATTAACAGTGGCTTCAATAAGATAGAACTGTATTTCTCTCTCGTGGGAGGCAGCTCTCCTCCACAAAGCCTTCCAGGCTGGTAGATGTTCTACATGTAAGGGACGGAAGCTTGCGTTTCTATCATCCAGGTGGTCCAGAATAGCTCCAAATTTTAGCCAATGAGAAAGGAGGAATGGGGAAGGGAGGGAATGGGGGAGAGGGGACTGGGAGTTTGGGGTTAGTAGAAGCCAACTATTGCATTTGGAGTGGGTAAATGATGAGATCCTGCTCTATAGCCCAGGGAACTCTATCTACTCACTTGTGATGGAACATGATGGAGGATAATGTGAAAAAAGAGAACGTATATAGATGTATGACTGGGTCACTTTGCTGTACAGCAGAAATGGACAGAACATTGTAAATCAACTATAATAAAAAATTTATAAATAAAAAATTAGAGTTCCCGTCGTGGCTCAGTGGTTAACAAATCCAACTAGGAACCATGAGGTTGCGGGTTAGATCCCTGGCCTTGCTCAGTGGGTTAAAGATCCGGTGTTGTCCTGAGCTGTGGTGTAGGTCGTAGATGCGGCTCAGATCCTGTGTTGCTGTGGCTGTGGTGTAGGCCCTCGGCTACAGCTCCGATTCAACCCTTAGCCTGGGAACCTCCATATGCCGCGGGAGCGGCACAAGAAATGGCAAAAATAAATAAATAAATAAATAAATAAATAAAAAATAATAAAGAAAATAAAAAATTAACTTTAATCAATTAAAAAAAGAAGAAGAAGAAAAGAAGAATGGCACAGCCTGCAAGTTGCTTGATCATTTCCACATGTGTCTCATTGGCCAGAACATAGTCTAAGCTTCAGGGGAGCCTGGGAAATATATACAGTCTTCCTTGTGAATGGCCATACACCAGCTGAAAATTCTCGCATTGTACGAGGGAAGCCACCAGGGGGAACCACAAACAGTCTCTTCCACAGACTTATTACTTTATTAATACCACTTTGTATCTAGGTGATACTTTACTAGTTAGAAAACATTTCTACCTTCTCAAATAGGCATTAAACGAACCAGGTGCACGCTGCTTCTGTAGAAGATATTGATCACGCTACAGAACTTTTCATAAATCATGCTGCTTTCGAATTAATAATTTGGTTTTTTTTTCTGACCACATTAACCATACAAGTTCAGTATCTTTACAAGTCTCTGCTGGGAGAGAGGAATTATTAGAAGCAAATTGTTGCTGTAACTATACAGTATTTTAGACTGGAGAGTACTTTGGGGTACGTGAAAGAAGTACATAGGCACAAGTTCCTTCATTTAGAAGTGGCTCAGCATGTTAAGAACTTGACAGTGTCTGTGAGGATGTGAGTTTGATCCCCGGCCTCGCTCAGTGGGTTAAGGATCCCATGTGCCATGGCTGTGGTGGAGGCCTCTGCTGCAGCTCCAATTCAACCCCTAGCCAGGGAACTTCCATATGCCACAGGTGCAGCCATAAAAAGGGAAAAAAAAAAATGGCTGTAATGGTAACGATCGGACCAACTTCCTAAGTGCTGTTGTGATGAGCAGATGAGATAAGCCATGCGTAACATATCAGGAGGCACATAATAGGCATTTGATAAATACTAGTTAATATGATTATTGGCTCAATGCGTTCTTTGCAGATTCACTTACATTTTTCTCTTTTTTTTATTTTTTTTAAATTTTATTTTATTTTTTTTATTTTCCCACTGTACAGCAAGGGGATCAAGTTATCCTTACATGTATACATTACAATTACATTTTTCCCCCACCCTTTGTTCTGTTGCAACATAAGTATCTAGACATAGTTCTCAATGCTACTCAGCAGGATCTCCTTGTAAATCTATTCTAAGTTGTGTCTGATGAGCCCAAGCTCTCCATCCCTCTCACTCCCTCCCCCTCCCATCAGGCAGTCACAAGTCTTTTCTCCAAGTCTATGATTTTCTTTTCTGAGGAGATGTTCATTTGTGCTGGATATTAGATTCCAGTTATAAGTGATATCATATGGTATTTGTCTTTGTCTTTCTGGCTCATTTCACTCAGTATGAGATTCTCTAGTTCCATCCATGTTGCTGCAAATGGCATTATGTCATTCTTTTTTTATGGCTGAGTAGTATTCCATTGTGTATATATACCACTTCTTCCGAATCCAATCATCTGTGGATGGACATTTGGGTTGTTTCCATGTCCTGGCTATTGTGAATAGGGCTGCAATGAACATGCAGGTGCATGTGTCTCTTTTAAGTAGAGTTTTGTCCGGATAGATGCCCAAGAGTGGGATTGCAGGGTCATATGGAAGTTCTATGTATAGATTTCTAAGGTATCTCCAAACTGTTCTCCATAGTGGCTGTACCAGTTTACATTCCCACCAACAGTGCAGGAGGGTTCCCTTTTCTCCACAGTCCCTCCAGCACTTGTTATTTGTGGACTTATTAATGATGGCCATTCTGACTGGTGTGAGGTGGTATCTCATGGTAGTTTTGATTTGCATTTCTCTTATAATCAGCGATGTTGAACATTTTTTCATGTGTTTGCTGGCCATCAGTATATCTTCATTGGAGAAATGTCTATTCAGGTCTTTTGCCCATTTTTCCATTGATTAATTGGCTCTTTTGCTGTTGGGTTGTGTAAGTTGTTTATATATTCGAGAGATTAAGCCCTTGTCAGTTGCATCATTTAAAACTATTTTCTCCCATTCTGAAAGTTGTCTTTTTTTTTCTTTTGGGTTTCCTCTGCTGTGCAAAAGCTTTTCAGTTTGATTACGTCCCATGGGTTTATTTTTGCTCTAATTTCTATTGCTTTGGGAGACTGACCTGAGAAAACATTCATGACGTTGATGTCAGAGAGTGTTTTGCCTATGTTTTCTTCTAGGAGTTTGATGGTGTCCTGCCTTATATTTAAGTCTTTCAGCCATTTTGAGTTTATTTTTGTGCATGGTGTGAGGGTGTATTCTAATTTCATTGCATTGCATGCAGCTGTCCAGGTTTCCCAGCAATGTGTGCTGAATAGACTTTCTTTTTCCCATTTTATGTTCTTGCCTCCCTTGTCAAAGATTAATTGACCATAGGTGTCAGGGTTTATTTCTGGGTTCTCTATTCTGTTCCATTGGTCTGTCTGTCTGTTTTGATACCAGTACCACACTGTTTTGATGACTGTGGCTTTGTAGTATTTCTTGAAGTCTGGGAGAGTTATGCCTCCTGCTTGTTTTTTGTTTCTCAGGATTGCTTTGGTGATTCTGGGTCTTTTGTGGTTCCATATAAATGTTTGGATTGTTTGTTCTAGTTCTGTGAAAAATGTCATGGGTAATTTGATAGGGATTGCATTGAATCTGTAGATTGCTTTGGGTAGTATGGCCATTTTTACAATATTGATTTTTCCAATCCATGAACATGGAATATCTTTCCATTTCTTTACATCTTCTTTGATTTCTTTGATTAAAGTTTTATAGTTCTCGGCATATAGGTCCTTTACCTCCTTGGTCAGGTGTATTCCGAGGTATTTGATCTTGTGAGGTGCAATTTTAAAAGGTATCGTATTTTTGTATTCCTTTTCTAATGTTTCATTGCTGGTATACAGAAATGCAACTGACTTCTGAATGTTAATCTTATATCCTGCTACTTTGCTGAATTTATTAATCAGTTCAAGGAGTTTTTGAGTTTAGGGTTTTCTATGTATAGTATCATGTCATCTGCATACAGTGACAGTTTGATCTCTTCTCTTCCTATATGGATGCCTTTTATTTCTTTTGTTTGTCTAATTGCTGTGGCTAGGACTTCCAAAACGATGTTGAAGAGCAGTGGTGAGAGTGGGCATCCCTGTCTTGTTCCAGATTTGAGTGAGAAGGCTTTCAGTTTTTCCCCATTGAGGATTATATTTGCTGTGGGTTTCACTTACATTTTTCTAAAGTACATCCTCTTACATTGATTGAGCAAGGCAGGCATTGCCACGATGCATGTTTTAAAGGGTCTGCTCTCTATGGGGAGAGATGTAACCAAATGTTTTCTGTTTGGGGACTTCCTGTAACAGCATCACAGCCACGGCGGCCAGTATCGGGGCAGCTGGGATCCCTCAGGCGGGCCTGGTCACTATGGTCATCGTGCTGACATCCGTGGGCCTGCCCACTGACGACATCACGCTCATCATCGCGGTGGACTGGTTCCTGTGAGTACCACTTAGGCTGCTTTCAGCTTGCTGTCTCGGGGGCCCCCTCTGGCATCCTAGGGTGCCAGGCGGCCTAGCACCCCTGCCAGATGGTCCGGCAAAGACCTCGGCGTGTGATTAGATTGTCCTCCCTGCCCGAACCCTGCCGTTATCTGGAGCCCAAGCCCTGGATGCCGTGCACACTCACCGCCTTATCA
The DNA here is from genome assembly GCF_054392235.1 of Sus scrofa. NCBI lineage: Eukaryota > Metazoa > Chordata > Mammalia > Artiodactyla > Suidae > Sus > Sus scrofa. Next base: position 34,025,842 of record NC_139398.1, read on the forward strand.
GGCTGTGGGGCACATCTGGCTGCTACACTTCTCACTCCATAAAGCCGGTCGGGGATTGGGAAACCCGCTGCCTGTAAAGTCAACATACATCAGCAGAGCCATTTCTGAATTGCACAACACGTCTCCACAGCGGCTGGAACAGAACGGCAGGCCTCCCAGGCTGGCTCGGCCTTTCTCCTTGTGCCTCCCATTCTGATGGCGAAATACCAGACACATGGTCCCCTCTGAACCCCCACAGGGAGAGGGGTGGCCGTGCAGACAGTGGGAAGAGAGCTGGCGTCATTAAGTGGAATTGATTTTTGACTCTGGGGAAAGTTCCAAGAAAATAGGCTCTGACCCTAACCCCTAGGGCCCCTCACCCTTCCAGCTGATAGTCTTCGGTCACTTTTCTTTCCTTTCCACTTAGTAACAGATTCTCCTCCAAGGTGCCCAAGGTGAAAGCTTAGGGTACAGCAGGTGCCAGGGTCCACATAGATGCCATTAAGTAGATTTAATGACCATGAAGAACTCTGTGCTCAAGACATGACGAGTGGAGGGAGGGTGGTCAGTGGAGAGCATGGGTGCCACAGTCACTTGGGTCTGGGTTTGTGTCTTGCCCCTGTGTGACACTGGCCGAGGTACCCCAGCCCTTCTGGTTTCCTCCTCTATAAAGTGAGGGCAGCAAAGTCATCTCCCTCCCCGTGGTGCTGCAAGGATTAAATGCAGTGATGCATGGAAGACATTCAGCCTACTGTCTGGCTCCCCAGCCAGTACTTTTGTAGTTTAAAGCTATGGTTCTCAAAGGTTTTAGTCTCATGGTCCCTTTACATTGAAAAATTATTGAGGACCCCAAAAGCTTTTATCTGTGGAGGTCATATCTATCAATACTTATCATGTTAGAAAAACAGACTTTTTTTTTAACCTTAAATTCATTCAGAAGTTACAATAATAGGAGTTCCCCCTTATGGCTCAGCCAGTAACTAACCCAACTAGGATCCAGGTTCAATGTGGGTTGAGGATGTGGGTTCAATCCCTGGCCTTGCTCAGTGAGTTAAGAATTCGGCGTTGCCAAGAGCTGTGGTGTCGGTCGCAGATGCGTTGCTGTGGCTGCCATGCAGGCCAGCAGCTGCAGCTCTCATTTGACCCCTAGCCTGGGAACTTCCATATGCTGTAATTACAATAATGAATTCATTACATGTCAACACATATAACATTTTTATGAAAAAAAAATACCATTTTCCAAACCAAAAATTTAGGGAAAAGAATGATACTATTTTATATTTTTGCAAATCTTAATGTCTGGCTTGATACCAAACTAACTGCTTCTACATTCAGTCTGTTGTGGTTTCTCTTGTGTTGTAGTCTTTGCCAAACTCCACCAGACATTTCATGAGAAAATGAAAGGGTTAAGAGCAAGTAACATCTTAACATTATTATGATACTTGTTTTCACTTCAGGGACCCCCAGGGGTTGAGAATTTCAGGTAAAAGGAAGGTGAATGGTAAGAAAAGAGAACCAAAGAGAAATTTTATTTTATTTTATTTTATTTTTTGTCTTTTTAGGACCAAACCTGTGGCATATGGAGGTTCCCAGGCTAGGGGTCTAATAGTAGCTGCAGCTGCTGGCCTACTCCAGAGCCACAGCAACACCAGATCCGAGCTGAATCTGTGACTTACACTGCAGCGCACACAACACTGGATCCTTAACCCAATGAGCGAGGCTGGGGATCAAACCCACAACCTCATGGTTCCTAGTCGGGTTCGTTAACCGCTGAGCCACGATGGGAACTTCCCCAAAGAGAAATTTTAAATAAAAGGAGAAAAGGAAGAGTCATTCCTATCATTGATTAACTAGTAACTGAAAATTAACTATATGTTCTTATAACCCTTTTTGTGTGTGTGTGTGTGTGTCTTTTTTAGGACCACACCCGTGGCATATGGAGGTTCCCAGGCTAGGGGTCGAATTGGAGCTGTAGCCGCTGGCCTACACCACAGCCACAGCGACTCGGGATCCTTAACCCACTGAGCAAGGCCAGGGATCATACCCTCAACCTCATGGTTCCTCACTGTCAGATTCGTTAACCACTGAGCCACGACAGGAACTTCAATCCTTATAACTCTTAGCAACTGTGATTTTAAATGCTATGTGTCTATCGTGGAATGATGTAATTGGTGACTACACCAAGCAGAATTATAAGAGATGCCCCCAGTGACTTAGCTGGCTGGTCCAAAATACCAGCTGAGATCACGTGATATTCACGGGAGCCCCGTTTTTCCTTCCTCCCTGCCCTTCCCCAGGGATCGGCTTCGCACCACAACCAATGTCTTGGGAGACTCCCTGGGAGCCGGCATTGTTGAACACTTGTCCCGACATGAACTGAAGAACCGGGATGTCGAAATGGGCAACTCAGTGATCGAAGAGAATGAAATGAAGAAACCATATCAGCTGATTGCCCAGGAAAGCGAAATCGAGAAACCCATCGACAGTGAAACCAAGATGTAGACGGACATAAAATGTTTCCTTGAGCACCCGGTGTTTGAAAACCGCTATGACATGTCTCCATCTCGTTACAACTCATTCTCTCCAGTAAGCCCCCTACCTCCCTTTTCCTCTCTACCCTGATAGGATTGGGAAGAATTCATCCCAAAACAAGGGAGGATTTTGCAGTGGCCCAAATGTGTAGTTCTCATCCCACGTTTGAAATGTTTCCATCATGTCATGCTAGTCTTATCTATTAAGGTCCTGCGATCAGAAATGGTCTTGGATCTTAAAAGTTGATGTGGCACACAATCCTGTAAATGTGATCATTCTTATAAATTAAAGCGTCAAAACGAATAGTAAGCTGAAGACATAGTTTTAAATCAACCTTCAAAATTTAAAAATCCTTCAGGATACAATTCAGTTTTAGTATCAGAACACAGCAACCTGATAAGCAGTGGGTTCTCAGTTGGACATTGGAAGAGGTTTTTTTTTTTCCTCCCATTCTCTTGAGATTTGTGTCTTTATTTTACCAGTAGCAGGACAATAGAAATACACAACTAGCACAGCCGTGAGGAGGCATGTAAAGTGAAATTTCCCTGTGGCTGTGGGCAAGTCTCATCTCTAGGCCTCAGTGTTTTCATCTGCAAAAGGAACGAGTTGCCTAGATGTTCTTATGGTTGATTCTAGCCCAGAGGTACTGAGGCGCCATGGAAGAGCCTGCCCTCTACTCCCCCTTGGAACATCCCATGGCAAGTATCATTCCACAGAGCATGGGACTTTCAGAAGAGAGTTGTTGGGAGTGACCATTTCTAGGGAGGGGCAGGGTGGCTGTGCAGTTTACCAGGTTCCATGTCCAGAATGGCAGAGTCAGCAGGCTGGAGGCCATTCCAGGAGTGGACGTGTTCCCCCAAACTCTGCCTTGATCTTCCCAACAGGGGATCCATTCCCGTCTTACCCACTCTTCCCAAACTAAAGGGAACCACGCTAGGAAGAGTGTCTCCCACCACTCCTCAACTGATGATAGACCTTTAGAAAATACCACGCAAGACTAGCAACTAGCAAGCATGCTCATGGTCTTACTATGGAACAGTAAAGAGCCAGCCAGGAAAGAGTGGAGCATGGTTGACGTGATAAAGAGAGGATTTTAGAATACCAAGGTTATACGTCATCTTTAAGGAAGAGTTTTTTAGAAGGAGAGATTCTTAAAAGAAAAAAAAACCAACAAACCTGAAACTTTTTCTCTTCAGTTCAAAAATCATTCCCTAAGGAAGTCTGCAAATCAAAATATAAGGTCACATGTATTTTCAAATCAAATCAATGAGCTCTCTCTACTAGAGGCCCATGAGCTGCATGGGTGGTCTCTTATTTGAAAAAGTTTTTTTTTTTTTTTTTTTTTTTTTTTTTTTACTATAATCAAAAGTTCTTAGAATGAGAGAAACAGGATATTTCTTTGTGTTGGAATTCCACTCACCAAATCTTTCGAAACCTTCAGCTGGAATGGGAATTATTTTGGTTTTGTTTGTGTCCCTGGGAGAAATGGTAGAAGAAGCATCAGTATGAAGCCACATCAGTGGGGTTCCAAGAGGGGAGAAAAAAAGAGGCCTTAGTTTCAGGTGAGGCAGCTACCAGGTTTAAAGGAGATTAATATTTGTACTCTAAGGAATATCCAGTCAAAGATGCAGAGCGGGAGCTGTCAGACAATACCAGCTGTGTTTGAATTACTCATGTAAATGGTGAAGAATGGACTTAATTATGCTAACAGACTGAAAATCTAGACCGCCATCCTCTGATATACAATTAGAGATGTTTTTATATAGATCGCCAGCATTATGTGTGTACAAAAGTTAACGTTAGGCTGTGGTGGAGTAACCCTTTAATGTCAAGGCTCTATTTGGGAAATACACTACAGAAGTTAATGTACAAGGCTGTGATCTTATGACACCAGTAGAGCAAAACGTAATCGTGTCAGATTAATTCTGTTACACAGTGTGATTTATTTTTTTTTTTTTATACTAACCATTTCTTACGGAAAGCAGGTCCTTCGGGATGACCCTCTCGCCAGCCCATCACGGGCTCTGCATATTACATGCAGCCGGTGTGGACTGAGAAGCATTACTTTGTAGATGTGTTTTCAATAAAGAAACCAAATTAGTTTTACATTATACCTTGGCATGTTGTTATTCTTCTTCGCCCGCAGGAAAATAAAATCTTCACTCACGGAAATGTCGCAATGGAGTTCAGGGCAATGCCGAGGAAGGGTGTCATGCGGATTTTATTTTTCCAATTTTAACTGGTAAAATCTTGGAAGGACCGGCTGGGGCAGCCAGCCACAAGAAAAGAAATAAGGACACACTCTCCCTGCTCAACTCCTAGAACCGGAGCTGGTGTGGGAAGCACTTTGCTTAATAGCCTGCATTTACTTGGTCACCTCAGATTCAACTTTCTCAGATAAATGGAATCATTTCCATGTTGGGATTAATTAGAACAGTGTAATGCCATCATTGGCTCTTGCAAAAAAAAAGTTATGTCCTGTCTGACCTTCAAATTCGGTAGATTTATCTATGTGATTATCACCTGCCATGTGTGAAAAGAGCTGAATGACATCTCAAGGGATATTTCAGAAACAGCCAATGTGCTGGTAGGCTGCTTTTTCTTCCCCATCAAGCTGTGTAATAAAGAATCCAGAGGCAACATCATGGGATGCCCAGATTGAAGTTGTATCTGGAGACCTTTTCATCTGACTCTGCGGACAGGTGGCAGCCACCCAGAAGAAGGTGGCACTTAAGTATGGTTCACAGACCCCAAGATGGCCCACGTGAGGACCTCAGTGGGTTCAAATAGCCCTTGAAATTGTGGAGAAAGTTTAGTTTTGTTCATTTGTCTCTTTCTGGGGGAGAAATCTTTAATTTCCATCAATTTCTCAAAAGGTTCTTTTGACTAAAAAATTGGCAAGTCACTGATCAATTTAACTTTTTACAAAGCATCTATTTTTCAACGGCTCCTTGGGGAAATGCTCACAGCCTGGGGCAATCAAAGCAGCCCTGGCCACCCTGAAGAGTCCGATATCTGGATACGGAAGCAATCAGGGACCTGCCATCAAAAAAAAAAAAAAAAAAAAAATCAATCCACCTCAAAGAAATACTTCCTCCTGCCTGCAATCACCACTTTACTTCTCTTCCACAGCCTAAGCTGAATTTTGCCGCTTCACTCCCCTCACCCTCCAACCTCCACAGTCTCACCTGAGATTCTGGCCGTCAGCCTGTGGAAGATTTGGAGACGCCCTTAGAGTTGAGGGACCTGGCAGCCCTGTCGGGGTGTGGCCAAGGTGAGGGGGAAGCAAGCCTAGATCCCTCTGCGTGGTCGTCCCAGATCTGCTCACAAATGAAACTGAAAATTTTTCCGGTAACACTTTTTGTGCGTGTGTGTGTGTGTGTGTGTGTGTATGTGTGTGTATGTGTGTGTTTGATGAGTGGCTACACTCCCAACATTTTTAAAAAAGCTTACACCGTGAGGATTTGGGGGTCTACGTGCTTCCCATATTTACCCCTTCAGCACCGCTGCTCCACCCCAAGCAGAACTCCCTTTCCAAGCTGAGAAGTCTCACTTTCCCAGTAAGATCCCCCCCCCCTTTTTTTGGTAAGCTTTTATTTATATACAGCGTGTTGAAAAATAGAGGTTTTAGCGCTGTCAATTGCGTGTGTCTGAAGGATGGGCTCATTTCCCGCTGGAAGGGGAGTGGGGACGGGGAGGGAGCCTCACGCCGACCTTCCTGGTGGCCCGCTGGGCACTTGACCTGACGCTGCTGTCAGTCATGCGGCCTCCGCGACGACGCGCTGCCCCTTCTCCCACCCGGGTGGTCCCAGAACTGGGGCAACAATGACCAGCTCTGTGTGGTCTGTTCCGGGGATGCCAGAGCGGTTGGGAGGCCCCATACCGAAAGCAGACTCTGAATGAATACGCCGTCAGAAAAAGCGGGCAAGGAAGAAAGGAGGAAGCTGATGGGTTGCGTTCAGAGGGAAAAGTGGGAGATGAGAAGTGTCTGGGCTAAAGGAGACGGGGTCCGGGGGAGCGATACCCACAATAGCCACCGGGGGGAGCCCGGAGCGCTTCGCAGGAAGGAACGGAACTCCTTCGCGAACTCGCTTGAATGAGCACAGGATGGAATTCCAAGGTTGGCAGTGCAAAAGATCGAGATGTGAAAGCTATCAAGGGGTTTAAAATTCTTCCCCACCTCGTTTCCCTTTGCCCTATGGTCATCCTACTTCTCCCCAAATCCCCTTCCTTTCTGTCTTTTTTTTTTTTTTTTAAGGACCTCTCCTGCAGTATATGGAGGTTCCCAGGCTAGGGGTCAAATCAGAACTGTAGCCACCCGCCTACGCCAGAGCCACAGCAACAGGGATCTGAGCCGAGTCTGCGACCTACACCACAGCTCACAGCAACGCCAGATCCTTAACCCACTGAGCGGGGCCAGGAATTGAGCAGAGCGGGGTGGGGATCTAGCTGTGTCTTCATGGATGCTAGTCGGGTTCCTCTACCACTGAGCCACTATGGGAACTCCCCCTTCCTTTCTGGGTATTTTGTTTTGTCTCCCTGTGCTCTGCTTCTCTCCCCTCGCATCTCCTTTTTTTGGATGCCATCCTGTTCTGGATTATCTTCCAGTGGCATCACTTATGTTACCTGAGTTCAGAACAGGTGCTCAGATAGTGGCACTGGAACGTTTTTAGCTGGTCTTCCCTCACTGTGCCCAAAGAACTGATGTCTCAACCTTCAGTTTGGAATTAGTCTCATTTTACCGAGTATACACATACAAATAGCGCTGTCAGGTAAAATACAAGATATAGGTTAAATCTGAAAACAAAGTAACAAATCATGTTTTAGTGTTACTGTGTCCCAAAATATTGCATGGGGCAACCTGTACCTTTTCCTTTATTTGGCAACCCTCCAAATAAGCAAAAGGACAAATTCAAGACAATTTGTTTGCCTCGAGGAAGTGAATAGTATAGGTGAAATAGTTTGTGTGATTATTAAAAATAACTATCCTAATTTTTAATATTTCTTTGCAGGCAAAAACATGCTTTAAAAGGCAGTTCAGATCTGAGAATATGTCTTACTATTTATTTGTTTGGGGGGCCTTATCACTCATTGTGTGCTTGTAAATCTTTTGGCTGCATTTAAAAAGCCTGATCAATCACTTTAAGACTTCGCAGAACAATCTTAAAGTAAATGGCATTTCAGTTATCCACACTTGAAATATTTTCAGACTCACATCTGCTTTTTCTCCTCCCCCCCCCCTTTCCTTCTCTCACTCCTTCCTCCTGTGAGAACTCCCTGCCCCCAACTCCAAACATAAAATATTTTCTGTAATCCATTACAGGGCTGAACGATTTGGCATCCACATATTGTTTTCCAATGTGAACATATTTTTTTCATTTGGGGTGTTCTTTTTAGAAAAGCACCCATATTCTTTTCATATTGCACTTCCCAAAGATCATCATTTTCCAGTCATTGTAAAGTTGGGAAGGAGGCATTTTTCAAAGTCTTTGGAAGAAATCTGCCTCCGTGGATGGGCATCATTCCCACAAGAGCCCCTTCTTTAAGCCCAGGCTGAAGGATTCAAAAAAAAGCAGGGCTCGGAGCACAAAATATGCCCCTTAGAATCATAAGTTCTTTTCCAGTAATCACACATGGGCTGCCAGGTTACAGAGAGTAGTGGGTCTCAAAGAAAATGGTGTCTAATGACAGCATTTGCATTTCCTTTCCAACTCTCTAGTTTCAGGGGATCATAAAAAAAAGCCTAAAGGCAGCCAGCCTTTAGACATAGCAGAAGAAAATAAAGACCATCCAAGGTCATCTTAGCCCCAAAAGGAACTGATGATGGGTCTGCCCTGGGGAGAACTTAGCACTCAAAAGATTCTATCAGCAACACAAGTCTGAAAACTGTCACCAAATTCCATGGCCTTGGCACCACAGGGCCTCAGGGAGACTTTGGTTCATTTAAGCTGATGGTGAGCCATTAGCCAAAGCAGAAAAAGTCCAGAAAATCTACATGTGTGTTAGGAAACTAACACAGCTAGGAATTCCCATTGTGGCTCAGCGGGTTAAGAACCCAACGAGTATCCACGAGGATGCGGGTTCCATCCCTGGCCTGGCTCAGTGGGTTAAGGATCTGGCATTGTCGTGGGCTGCGGTATAGTTGCAGATGTGGTTCGGATCTGGTGTCGCTAGCCTGGGAAATTCCATATGCTGCAGGTGTGGCCCTAAAAAGACAAAAAAAAAAAAAAAAAAAAAAAAAAAGAGAGAGAGAAAGAAAGAAGCAAAGAAACAAAGAAACAAAGAAAAAGAAAACACAGCTATACTAAAAATAGTTTCATGCTTCCTAAAACTTAAAGGCTTCGGAGTAATGGTTGACTCCAAACCGGCCTGAATCCACACCTGGTACCCCTAAATTCATGAGCCGTTTCTCCCAGGTCCCTGGGCTGTTTTGGTTAATCCTGGAAAATAACCTGTTGGTTTTATGGTCAAGTGGTTACCTGGACAAGGAAATGGGAGTTCTAGTCCCTGACTTGCTTTTAACCAACTGTGTGGTACCTTGATCTAATCCTTCTGTCTCCCTGGACCCCAGTGTCCTCATCTGTTCATGTGGAGGTCAGATGAAACCTGACATCTCCAAACCCGTTTTCATATCCGGTTTCCATTGATTGGGTTGTGTGGTCAATCAAGCTTGGCCTATGATGGGTGAGACTTCAACTTGTCATCATCAGTCTGTCCAGCAAGACCTTTTCCTTGAGGTGTAATGAGAATTAAATAGATAATCATCTAATGTCTCAGCAAACGTTCAAGCACTTAGGAAGATTCTTAAGATGTTTAGAACAAAACTGGTTTAGTGAGGGAAGGAGAGGCATGGCCATGAGACGGGAGGAGGGGACCGTGGGTCCACTGAGAGCAGGAAGGAACTCCCCAACGGGGTCACAGATCAACCTCTTCTCGGAGGGAGGCTTTGCGGAGGCCCATCACCCCTGGAGACGGGCGTCTTGAAAAACCGCCAAGCCTCTTCCCAGAGGGGCCCAGGCCTCTGTGCGCGCCCAGGGTCCCGGCAGCCCCTGCCAGTCTCCTCCGAGGCCTTTGTCAGGCCCGGCTCTCCCAGCAGCCCCGCGCTGCATGGTGGTTTTGTCAAGGGCACAATCTGACACTCTGAGGGGACCACCCAGCTTCCTCCCGGGTCTCCCAGAGAACAAAACTGCCGCTCTGTGTGCCAGCGGCCTCCCCCTCTGCCAGGCCCCCTCCCTCTGTCCAGAGGCGGGCAGGCCCACACTCTGTGGGAACCCCAGGGACGGAGTGCTAATGAGCTGTCCCCAGCGTCTGGCCGAACTCTCTGTACCCGGGCGGCTGCTGCCACCCTGTGGTAAAGGTCTTGCTCTAGGCTCCTGATGGCCCCTCCGCATCAGACTACGGGACACGGAGCATTTCCGGCAAACGCATTACTGACGGACTCAAGCAGAGACTCGAGACCCGGAAAATAGCTCAGGCGTCTGAAAGAAAGAGGAACTTGAGATATGACGCCTCTGTGGTAGTGATTCTCAAAGTGTGGTCCCCCGACCTGCACTATCGGCCTCCCTTGGGAATGTCCTAGAAATGCAGATTCTCAGGTCCCACCCTACACCTATGGAACCAGAAACTCAGAGGGTGACGCCCAGCCGTCTGTCGTAACAAGTCCTCTAGGTGGTTCTGAAGCATCTCAGAGTTTGAGAAGCACTGGTCCAGGGTCTAAAAAGAAATGGACTTTGGAGGTGACAGACTAGGGTCCTAATCTCGGCCTTGCCTGTTGTGACTTTAGTCCCGTGACTTAACCTTGCCGTGCTTCAGGTGGCTCAGCCCTATCACAATGAAAATCATTCTTATGTCCTAGGATTTTCTTGAGGATTAGATCAGAAACAAAGGTGAAGATGCTGGCATATGTACGTGTTTGATGAATGGTACTTGTCTGGGCTATTATTATAATGGAGTCATTAACTTACACTACAACCAGAATAAACAGAGAAGATGCTGGCCCTCTATTTCACAGATAAAGTATCTGTGATATTTTAGAGATATTTATAGAGTGCTTACTATGTGCCAGACACATAACGGGCCATGTAGTTATAGTAATGTGCAAAGTCCCTCCCTTCATGGCAGTTCAGTCTAATAAATGTGTATTTATGAGGGTGCCATGGACTGAATAACATCCCCTCCGAAATTCATATATTGAAGCCCTAACCTCCAATGTGATTGTATTTGGAGATACAGCTTTTAGGAGGTAATTAAGGTTAAGTTGTAAGGACAGGGACATAATGTGACAGGACTGGTGATCTTCTCTCTCTCTCTCCACACACACACACACACACACACACACACACGCACACGCACACGCACACGCAGCCCATGGAGAGGCCATAGGAGCGCACAGCAAGAAGGTTGCCTTCTTCAAACCAGGAGGAGAGCCCTCACGGGCATGTAGCCTGATCCCAAACTTCCAACCTCCAGGCTATGAAAAATAAAATCTCTGCTGTTTAAGCCACCTAGTGTCTGGGATTTTGTGAAGGCAGCCCAAGCTAAGACATAGGGTCAAATTCTCATCATTGTCCTGAGGAATAATAAAGCCGAGTAAGGGCCTGGAGAGGGGTTGGAGCACTATTGAAATAGGCTGGTCAGGCTAGGCTTCCCAAGGAGGCTCTGTGTGAGGAGGAGAGACCTGAAGGGAATGAGAGATCAAGCCTGAGGATGGGAAGGAAAGAAAGAGCCAGTGCAAGACTCGGGCCCCTGGGTGCAGGTGTGAGCTGTGAGGGAGGAAAAGCCAGGAGCTAGGCTGGCTGGGAAAAGGTGAGAGCGTCAGAGACGGGCCAAGGGAGGACCCACCTGGTGGGTGTCCTGCAGACCACAGCAAGGACTGTGGATGTATTCTAAGTGTGAGGGGTTGCCACTGGGGGTTTGGGAGGCAGGGGGTCCTCTTATTTTATTTTTTGGCTGCTCCCACGGAAGTTCCCGGGCCAGGGATCGAACCCAGGCTATAGCATCGGTCCAAACCACTGCAGTGGCAATGCCAGATCCTTAACCCGCTCCACTACAGGAGAACTTTAATTTCTCTGTTCATCCTCCCCGTTGACAACCCTAGTCTTAACCCATCTAAATAATCTCCTTTGGGGAACCCAGCATCTTCTTCTTTAAATGCTCAGCATCTTTCTCTTTAAATGCTCAGCATCTTTCAGTGAGATTCCCTAGACTTTCTGCTCCCTCTTCTCTTCCCTACATTCTTCACCCCGCCCTGAACTCCCTCCTACCCAGGCAGGGTGCCTGTTTAGACCTGCAGGCTCTCAGCCTGATATCCAAACCGCACGCAAATGAGAGAGCTCTCAGATGAGCAAACGGTGCCCTCTGCTGGCCAGGGCAGCTCAGCACAGCAAGGGGGCGGAGTCACAGCTCTCGGTCCACCGGGTTCTCCTGTGCCTACGTCACGCCTGCCTTGGGAAGAAAATACTCTGCGGGCCTCTCTTCTTTTTCAAGCCACCAAGGTGACTGGAAGGGATGGGTTTCTGCCACCTACTGCTCTTCCTGCATCCATCTCCCAGTGGAAACCCTATGCTCTGGTTCACCAGGCCTGGGTCTTGATAAACTAAGGAAGGAAAGGAGGGAATTTAGAAAATCTCTCACGGAGTGGCCGCTGTGGCGCAACGGGACCCAGGGTGTGTTGGGAGAGCTGGGACGCGGGTTCCATCCCCAGCCCGGCACAGTACGTTGCAGCTGTGGCTTAGGTTGTGACTGCAGCTCAGATCTGATCCCTAGCCCGGGAACTCCATATGCCGCGGGGGCTGCCAAAAATGAACAAAAAAAGCAAGAAAATATCTTTTCACAATGCCTGCTCTCAAGCCTGTTGCCTTGAAATAAGATCTTATTTGGAGATCAGCGCCTGAATACTATTGATTTCTTCCCTCTGTAATTATCCTGATTTCTTGAGGCAGCTGAGTGCCCTTGGGCCAGGCTTGGCAGAATATATGTTCAGAAAAGCAAAAGAGAAAATCGTGTCAACTTTTCCCGCCACAATCTTATGTAATTATTATAATACTAGTTATTATTATAGAAAAATGAGGCCTAGTGTCAGGGAAGTTTCATTAGGGTTCTTTTTCATGCAAGGGGTTTTTTCCAGTGTCTTTTCAAAGACTGATTTTTCACTTCTCCCTGAGAAGTCCCTTTGAGATGTATTCATTTTTTTCTTTTTATGGCCACACCTGCAGCATATGGAAATTCCCAGGCTGGGAGTCCGATCAGAGCTGCCAGTGCCAGCCTACACCTCAGCCGCAGCAATGTGGGATCTGAGCTGTGTCTTCGACCTACACCACAGCTCACAGCAATGCTGGGTCCTTAACCCACTGAGCAGGACCAGGGATTGACGATGTGTCTTCATGGATACTAGTCCAGTTCACTTCCTCTGAGCCGCAATGGGAACTCCCAAGATGCACTCAATTGTGAAATTCAAGCTACTTTAGTTTTTTAATGTCTGGCCTAGGTTTCCCCTGCCCCTCAGTTTCCTCCATTTGTCCCTCCCATGAGGCAGTGATTTACCCCAGGTCACATTGCCAGATCATCTGGACCTTTTGGTGCATGTCAGCAGCCCCATGAGAGGAAAGAGTATGGATTCACAGTGGGGAAAGAGCTGAATGGTTGTAGAGCTTAGACATTGTCAAGAACCCCAGACGGGGGCTTCCAGCCCCTGCAGGGTCACGCCTGAACCAACCTCAGCCATTTTTCCCAGGTACCAGCCCCTTGGAAGTGGAGAGGAGGCTTGAAGTAAACAGAAAGGAAATGCTGTTTCAAATCCACTCCCAAAAGGCCAAGGAAGGTCTTGATGTTGGAAAGAGATCACCATTGACTATTCATTTCCTGCCCTAATGGACTCGGAGACCAGAACGGCTACAACGCTCTAGGGGTTGTAGGGGCTGCAACGCACAACGTCCTTATTGGATGAAATCTAGAAGTCACTCTAAGCAGAACAGAAATGACTCCTTTACCCACGTGTCTCAAACTCTCAGACTCCAAGCAGATGCTTCCTTGGCCCAGCCTTGTCGCAGCTCTGTGCTTCTGAGATGCCCCAGAGTGGTTAAGCCTAGCATGCGCCTTGCAGTCAGGAGCATCTCGTTAAAATCAGACACCTCCCCTTACTCATTGTGTGTCCTGGGGCAATAATGTCCCTTTTACAAACCTTCTCTTCTCCTCTGGTGAATTATCATTAGGATCGTGGGGTTTTCTGGGGATTTAATGAGGGAACACAGCTCATGCCCAGCATGTCCACATGCCAGGGCCGAAATGCACCTGAAAACCAGTGCCCAGTCCAGCCACACCCGTTGCTTGCTCCTGTGTCATGTCTCATTGCTCAACATCCAGGCTTCAGAGGGATTTTACTCTCACCTCCAGGAGTTGTTATCATTCATGTTATTCCTATTGTAGGCACACCGCAGGTCCCTCCTGTTTTAGCTGGAGAGAGAGATCTTACCACAGGATGGCAGCAAATAATCTCCAAAGTCCTTCCCCACTCCAGCGTTTCAGGAGTCTATGAAAATGACCTATGGCTGGAATTGACTGAACTGTAACTGAACTGTAACTCCAGCCAGTCGCCGAAGCCACAAGGAGCCTCCTTCTCTGCTCCTTCCCATCCAGGCAGGAACTTGGGTGCTGTGTAGAGAGTCTGGGGCTGTTCCTGAGGCTCAGAGGGCTTCGCCTCCCCGCCTTCCTTTCCTTAAGGCTCTCCCTAGATTTCATGAAAGCAGTTCTCTCTCTCATTCTCTCTCTAGCCTTCAGACAGAGGACTTAGCTCACTAGTTTTTCATTTCTCTTCTCCCTAAAGTATTATCTTTTGCATCGCCACTCCCCTGAATCTCGGCTCTGAAGCATGCTCCCACTGACCGCGATCAGGATCCTGGAACACTTTCCAGCTTGGATGTCGCAGTTCAGGCTCCTGCTTATCTCCAGGGAATCAGATCGCAGAGTCTTGGGTCTGTCGATCAGCCAACCGCCAACACGTAGTTTATTTTTAGGACACTATCGTTGATGAACATTAGGATATGTTCCAGCTGTACAATAGAGTAATTCACAGTTTTTATGGGTTATAGTCGATTTATATTTTTTATGAAATATTGGCTATACTACCCCTGTTGTACAATATATCCTTATAGCTTATTGTATACATAATCATTTCTACTTCTTAATACCCCACCCCTATATTGCCTCTTCCCCCTCCCCTCACCCAACTGGTAACCACAAGATTGGTCTCTGTATCTGTGAGTCTGAGTCTTTTTCATTATATTCCCTAGTTGGTTGTATTTTTTAGATTCCACATATAAGTGAGATCATACAGTATCTGCCGTTCTCTGCCTGACGTTATTTCACTTAGCATAATGCCTGCTAGGTCCATCTACGTTGCTGCAAAGGCAAAATTTCAATCTTTTTTCTAGCTCAGTAGTATTCCATTATATACTTTATCCTTTCGTCTGTTGGTGAACACTTAGGGTTGCTTCCATATCTTAGCAATTGTAAATAATGCTGCTGTGAGCACTGGGATGGATGTGTATCTTCTTGCATTAGTATTGTTGTTTTTTTTTTGGATATATGCCCAGAGATGGAATTGCTGGGTCTATTTTTAGTTTTTTTGAGAAACCACCACACCGTTTTCCACAGTGGCTGTACCAACTTACGTTGCCACCAACAGTGGACAAGGTCAACACGTATTTATTGCGTGTTCCAATTCTGGCTTTAGAGGGATGAGTTTGAGTCCTGATTCTGCTCTTTGCTAACCACGTGACCTTGGGGAAGGTTTATACCCTCTCTGAGCCTCCAGCCCCTCATCTGCCAAATGATGCTACTTTGTCGTGGTAGCTGGGAAGGTAGGGATCATGCACACGTAGAGCAAGGGGTTTTATTTTCATAAAAACAAATTTTATAAAGAATTTATAATCTAATGGGGAGGAGATATATAAATATGTCATGAGATAACACTGCCTACCGTGGTATAGGTTCTCGCGCCAGGGCTTCAGAAGAGCTGGCGTATTAGGTCGGTCTCTTCCTCATGTGACATAAGTCTGAGGCTGTTCCTGAGGCTCAGAGGTTCTCCCAGAATGAAAGGGGTCTGTCTAGGCAGCCTCATTATGAAACAAGTCACAGTACCCTAGTGATCTGTATGTTATTACCTTGAATATTAAAAGACCAGTCTTCCCAGCTCCCCCCTCGGCATCACAGGGCTTCTTGGCTAGAGTTCTCCAGATGGGATGTGTGACCCACAGTGCCACCCTCTTTCATAATTATGCATTAATGTCAGCAGTATCTTGAGCACCTACCATTTACCAGCCAAGCACAGATCCTAGCAGGGGAAATCCTTAAGAGAGTACTAACATTTGTGTGATCGGTGCTAGAAGAGGGTCAGACAGGGGACTTCCAGAGAAAACACCACTGTACACTGGGCATATCTTTCTCTCCCCAAACCTCTAAGAGGCATTATTCCAGCACTCTGCCTCTGAGCGGGATTATTCTAGTCTTAAGGATTTCCAGGCACTAGCTTTCGTATCTAATCTCCCTTTCACATGAGAATGCCCCAGTTTAGTTAAATTGTAATTTCTTTAACCATGTATAATGTAAAACCCAGAAGAACAAGGCATATGTTAAAACCTGTTGTATAATAGTCACCTCACAGCAATCCCATGAGGAGGCAATGCTATATCCGTTTTACATACCAGAAAGTTGAGATTCAGAGAATAAGTAATTCACTCAAGGCAAAGTTGTGATTTAAACCACATCCATATCCAAAGCAGAAGTTCCCCCCAGACTACTCTAGCCCTGGAATTGAACCCTAACTATACATTGCAAACCCAGGACTTCATCTAAAACATACAGTGGCAGGAATTCCTGTTGTGGCGCAGCGGAAACGAATCTGACTAGGAACCATGAGGTTGCGGGTTCGATCCCTGGTCTTACGCAGCGGTTAAGGATCTGGTGCTGCCGTGAGCTGTGGTGTAGTTAGCCGACTCAGCTAGGATCTGATGTGCTTCGGCTGTGTCATAGGCCAGCAGCTCTAGCTCCAATTGTACTCCTAGCCTGGGAACCTCCAGGTGCTATGGGTGCAGCCCTAAAAAAAGGGGGCAGGGAGCAAAAAATTAAAATAAAATAAAACATACTAGGGCATAATCTCCTAGATCAGTGTTTTCCAAGTTGTGGGTCATCTGTTTGTTGGGTCCTGACCAATATTTTTTAATGAAAGAATAGAATAGAACAGAAAATATCAGAGTGCACCACATGTAGGAAAATATGGTTTTAGGAAATTTTTATTTTAATTGTAGATGATGTAAAAGTGGAAAGCCACAGTTCCAAGCCTTTGGTGATCACACCAAGCAATAACTTTTTCACTCTGTGATTTTAAGGGTTTGACTGCCTTTTGGTTTCCAAAACTGCCTACTTTCCAGAAACATTCATCTTTCTAACACAAATAGTTCCTCAGGATGTGATGATTTGGACTTTTATCTTTTTTTTTTTTTTTTTTTTTTTTTTGTCTTTTTGCCTTTTCTAGGACCGCTCCCACAGCATATGGAGGTCCCCAGGCTAGGGGTCCAAGTGCAGCTGCAGATGCTGGCGTACACCACAGCCACAGCAATGTCAGATCCGAGCCATGTCTGTGACCTACACCACAGCTCACGGCAATGCCAGATCCTTAACCCACTGAGCGAGACCAGGGATTGATTTCGCATCCTCATGGTTCCTAGTTGGATTCGTTAACCACTGAGCCACGACGGGAACTCCTGGACTTTTATCCTGACGAGTCAAGGGTTCTACCATCATATATTTTCCAAATTCAGTTTGGAGCTCTGCTAACATATACGACCCAACCCTCCACAATCACCCCGCGCTCCAGTGAACTTGAAGATGGGCTCCATAACCAAGTTAAACTTCTCTTAGACAGCTGCATCTACTACCAGTACTGTAGCCAAATAAAGCAATGAGTGCACTCTTGATACTTTGCTCTGGAAGCAGAAGGAAGGGGAGGAATTCCTTGTTAGCACTGACATTTGGTGGTTGTCAAGAGGCCAGCATCCCAGGATCTTGGCCATTTGGAATTTATTTATTTTTATTTATTTACTTATTTTTAATTTTGTGGTGACATCCATGGCATACGGAAGTTTCCAAGCCAGGGATTGAATCTGAGCCACAGCTGCAACCTGAGTCTCAGTTGTGGCAATGCCGGATACATTAACCCATGGCCCTGGGGCCAGGGATAGAACTCACACCTCTGCAACCACCAGAGTTGTTGCAGTCAGATTCTTAACCCCCCGCACCACAGCGGGAACTCCTGGGATTTATCATTATGTGCATATCTATATCTATCTATCTAGTGTTTACTCCGGGCAGAAACCAGGTACCAACCCTGACTGTAGCCAGATTGACTGATTCCTCATGTCCCCACACCCTTCCTGGCTCACCTCCTTCCTCCTTGTGTTGGATGAAGCAAGGCAGAGAGAAAGAACAGGGACTTAGAACATACCGGGGTCACAGGATGCTGGGTAAGCTTCTTAAACTCTGGAAGACTGCTGCAAAACCAGGATAAGAAAACAACAACTTGCACTGGTTAGGGGGATCTTACTTTATTTAACCCTCAAAATGTCTCCTTTAAAGTTAAGTTCCAGAAACTTACTAAGCATTCAAAAAATATTGGATTTCTTCCCCACTTCTGTTATTTTATATAAGGCACTCGCTAGTTACCCTTTTTGAAATTTATTTAAAAAAATTTTTTGTTATAGTTGATTTACAAGGTTCTGTCAATTTCTGCTGTAGAGCAAAGTGACCCAGTAATAAATAAATAAATAAATACACATATATACTTAAACATGTATATATGTGTATTTATTTATGTTTATATGTATACATAAATGCATATGCTTTTTCTCACATTATCCTCTATCATGCTGTGGCACAAGTGATTGGATATAGTTCTCTGTGCTATACAGCAGGACCTCATTGCCTATCCATTTTAAATGTAATAGTTATAGTTGTCTTTTTAGGGCCACACCTGAGGCATATGGACGTTTCCAGGCTAGGGGTCCAATTGGAGCTACAGCTGGCGGCCTACGACACAGCCACAATGATCTGAGCTGCATCTTCGACCTACCCCACAGCTCATGGCAATGCCAGATCCTTAACCCACTGAGCAGGGCCAGGGATTGAACCTGCGTCCTCATGGATACCAGTCAGTTTCGTTACCACTGAGTCACCACAGGAACTTCTGTAATTGTCTGTTAAAGTCTAGAGTCCCACTTCCTTCATCATGGCTTGCCTGGCTTACTCCATTAAAATAATAACAAAGATTTCTTGAGAGCTTACTATGTGCTGGGAGATTTCCAAGAAAAAAATCTAAAAGTATTATCATCATCCTCATTCTACAGATGAGAAAGCTAAGGTTAAATAACTTGTCTGAGGTCACAAAGCTAACAAATGCTGAAGTCGGAATTCCAACTAAGAATTTTATTAGTTTGATTCCAGAGTCTTAGGTTTTAACCACTCTTATTTATTTATTTATTTATTTTTGTCTTTTTGACGTTTCTTGGGCCACAGCTGCGGCATATGGAGGTTCCCAGGCTAGGGGTCTAATCAGAGCTGTAGCTGCCAGCCTATGCCAGAACCACAGCAACGCAGGATCCGAGCCATGTCTGCAACCTACACCACAGCTCACGACAACACCGGATCGTTAACCCACTGAGCAAGGGCAGGGACTGAACCCGCAACCTCATGGTTCCTAGTCGGATTCGTTAACCACTACGCCA
This sequence comes from Sus scrofa, assembly GCF_054392235.1. NCBI lineage: Eukaryota > Metazoa > Chordata > Mammalia > Artiodactyla > Suidae > Sus > Sus scrofa. The sequence goes on from NC_139398.1 coordinate 34,045,128, forward strand.
CGACAGGAACTCCTTAACTACTCTTTTTTAGACTTTTAAATGATTCCAGTCTCCCAAACTGGCCTGTGATCTCCAAGGTGGTGTGTTTAACACAAGACAATTTAGCAGCTTTTTGAAAAATGAAGACTTCATGACAATTTTGATACAAGAGGCCCTCCTGGGGTGTTGTGGAAAAAAAAAAAAGCAGGACTCATTGAAGTCAATACATGGGAACTGCAATCAGCCAACCCAATACTTGTTGACTAGGTTGTTTGTGTGTGTGTGTGTGTGTGTGTGTGTGTGTTTTAAATAATTTTATTACAGTATAGTGGACTTAACAATGCTATATTGGTTTCAGGTGTACAACAAAGTAAATTGGTCATATGTATATATCCATAGATACATCCATTCTTTTTTCCCATATAGGTCAATACAAACTATTGGGTAGATTTTCCTGTGCTGTGCAGTAGGTTCTTGTTCAGCGTCTATTTTATACAGTGGTGTGTATGTTATTCCCGCCCTCCCAACTCTCCCTCCCCGCCACAGTTTCACCTGTGGTCACCAAAAGATTGCTTTTGAAATCTGTGAGTTTATTTCTGTTTAAAAATAGGTTTTTTGGGAGTTCCCGTCGTGGCACAATGGTTAACGAATCCGACTAGGAACCATGAGGCTTCAGGTTCAATCCCTGGCCTTGCTCAGTGCGGGTTAAGGATCCAGTCTTGCTGCAAGTTGCAGGGTAGGTCGAAGATGCCACTCAGATCTGGCATTGCTGTGGCGTAGGCCTCAGCTGCCGTTCCAATTCGACCCCGTTGCCTGGGAACTGCCATGTGTCACAGGTGCAGCCGTAAAAAGAAAAAAAAAGAAAGAGACCCTTATATGCTTTGAAGATGGTACTGAGATTTGGGGGACTTGAAAATTATGTTGAATATTCAACATTGCTAATACCCAGTTAAACTGGGAAAGCAAAGATCCTTGATTGATTGATGGTCTCAGTTTCCCTCTCTGCAAGTGAAAATTAAAAAAAAAAAAAAAAAAAAAAACCTCTCTTTCTAGCCAGGTAGAGCACAGTGGAACCTCAAAAAATTTCATTAATGAACATGCCATTTATCTGTGTCTTTTGAAGGATAATCTTTGCTTGAAACAGGACAGTGTCTTTGTTTTTGGCATCAACATATGAAAGGGTTAAGTACAGGACTCTGTTATGCAAAAGATTTATGAAACTACTATTTTTTTTTTGATACTTATAGGCACTGATCACTTTAACTGAAGATAAGACACCTTGCTTTAAACAATTAGCTTTGACAATACATGTATAAGCATAACATTACACTGCAAATGTGTTCATTTTCTTCTTCCCTGCCACACATATTAGGTAATACAGACAAGAAAAGTAGGCGGAAGATGATTCCAGGTAGTTTCAGGGCATTATTACAAAGTGAGGCTGGTGAGATTTTTGTCTTTTTGACAAATTGAAGGAAGCCAGCGGAGCACATCTTGTTTCAGGAGTACATTTTCACTTAGCTAGGCTCTAAGTGGAAATGCATTCCCCCTCGAAAGAAAAATCAAAGTTCTTCAACTGCCAAAGATAAAATGACAAATTTGGCTCCCAGCAATACAATCTTGACAGCCACTAGAGTTCCAGGAAAAGAAAACAAGAAAATTAAATTTGACAGAAACGAAGAGGAGGAAAAAAGGACTTTTTCCCAGTTCGCATCTCAATGCCTTTGAAAGGATTTTAGGGCCATTTAATCACAAACCACTTAAGCATCTCCCCCCATTGTACCCCATAGACATGAATGGTATTTTAATGAAGCTGCCACTCTGTAGACAATAGGCGTTTACATGTTTGGTCCACAGCCTGACTACACGATGACTTGTTCAAGACAACCTGAGAACAAACGTGAGCACCTACCTGCCTGAAAGTGAACTGTTCAGCTTCCCATCAGTCCTCATTAGTGTGTTTCCAGAATACCCTTCAGAGGAATTCTTGCAAAAGAGCCTGTTCTGCAATCTGAGCTTTGGATTGAGGAGCCTGTTGGTTCCATGTTTGAAAAGCTCTGCTATTCCATATGGTAGCTGTTACTGAAATTCATTTGGATAAAGTTATTTCAGCCAATCATTTAGTCAATTTTATTAAAAATGAAATGTAAAATTCAGTTCTTCAGTCATGCTACTCACATTCCAGGTGTGCAATGGCCTCTGTGGCTGGTGGCTGCCACGTTGGGCAGCACAGATACAGGACACGGCCCGCACACCAGAAGGTCTTGTGTACTGAGTTATCTCTGAACTCAAAACGCTGTAGGTTGATGGTGAAGGGTGGGAACTGGAAGAGGTGGTACACACGCAGTGCAGGTGGGGAAGAAGGTTTTCAGTAGATATCTCTGCACAGCCAGGTAGGAGTTCAAGTCAAAAAATAATCTCTGAGTGCCTACTCTGTGAGCATCAAGCCCGAGAGAAACAGAGATGAATCGTGAGAGGTAGTTCCTGTCCTCAGGATAGTCAGAGTAGGGCGAAAACAACAAATACATATGACAACACTGCTTTAGTACAAGTTATAATGCCAGAGGGAAATATCATTAAAGAGCTATGGGGGTGCTCTTTAATTTCATGGAAATTAAAGATGAGAATCATTAAGTGGCTGAAGAGTGGACGAAAACGATCAGAGGGTAAGGAGAGGATGCTGGAGGCAGATTACAGGGAGTAAAGAGAAATGTCAGAGTAGAATTGCTAACGAACATGCACCCAGGATGGAGCCAGGCTAGCAGAGGGCAAAGATCACCCCACATCACCATTTTTTATTAGTCTCCCACCACTATGTTTTGAAGGATGTTTCTCATTATTACCTGAAATAATAGAACGTGCATAGGCTTTGGAGTCAGAAAGACTTGGGCTTGAATCCCATCTCCACTATTTACCAGCTGTGTGACTTTAGGCAACTAACTTAACCTCTCTGAGCCTCTGTCGTCTTCATCTACAGAACTATGGATTATAACAGATACTAAATATTGTCATGAGGATTAAATATGTAAGTGAAAGTGCTTAAGAGAGTGCCTGGCATCTGAGTAACAGGGGTTAGATTTCCCTTCCCTTTTCTGAAGACAAAGGCTTAGCTTACAGCCTTTGGAGACAGACAGCTTGGTTCAGCTCCTGACTCTGCCTCTTCCTGGCTGTGTGATATTGGGCACGCTGTATTCTGAGAGGCCTTCCCAAGTGACAGGTGAGTGTGTACATGTGCCAGTTTAAGCGTGAGCATTCTACTTTTGTAGCAGAAACGAGAAGTACTGGCAAAATCACTTGCTAGGACTCCATTCTTATGTGAAGGATAAACACTTGCCAGTTAATATCACGATAACGATCTGAGCATGGCGGTAACCAATCCTGAAGCCACCGCTCGGAACAATAGGGAATAAAAAGAGTTAAGCAGGGTTATGCTTTGTTTACATTTGTATGGTCGGCTTTGCTTTAATCTGCATCGGTAGAGACCCTTCATAACATTTCCCATGGGTTTACACTTTTAGAACTTAATCACACACGTTGAGCTTACGGTGTTACCTCTTTCATAGCAGATCATCTGTTTCCTTTTCATTTATCTTATCTCCCAAGCCAATACCTAATGTTCTTGAAAGTGGGAGCCAAGTATATGTTCTTTCTATCCCACGTGGTACCTAGCACCGTCCTGCACGTGCTGCAGAAGGGAGGGAGGGAGGGAAGAAGGAAAAAAGGGAGGAGTTGTATTCATGTTAGAAACCTTAAATAAATCTGTATTTGATAATAAAATGACTCTTCTGGGGTGAGACTCATGCAACCTAATATTTAGTGACTAATCATGATATCATGACACCAAGTGCTGTGTTATGGAAGACTCAGGTCCTCTTTCATGCCAGTCTCAAATAATAAAGATTGTATCCTAGAGGAGTTCTTGGTACAGTGCAGCAGGTTAGGGATCTAGCATTGTCTCCGTGGTGGCGAGGGTTCGATCCCTGGCCCCACACAGTGGGTTATGGATCCAGCCATGCCACTGCTGTGGCCTAGGTCGAGGCTGCAGTTCCGATTCAATCACTGCAGGAACTTCCATACACCACAGATGCAGGGCTGGGGGAGACTGTATCCTAGAAACATACTGGAAAAACCTTTAGGGCTCTATCATTTGTTCTAAATTATTTTAAAGAGATATACTAAATGCTTTTGCTTACATTTTATATGTTTTTAAAAATAGAACATGAGGAGTTCCCATTGTGGCGCAGTGGTTAATGAATCTGACTAGGAACCACGGGGTTGCGGGTTCAATCCCTGGCCTTGCTCAGTGGGTTAAGGATCCCGCGTTGCCGTGAGTGGTGGTGTAGGTTGCAGACGTGGCTCGGATCCCGCGTTGCTGTGGCTCTGGCATAGGCTGGTGGCTACAGCTCCCGTTAGACCCCTAGCCTGGGAACTTCCATATGCCGCGGGAAGCAGCCCTAGAAAAGGCAAAAAGACAAAAAAAAAAAAAAAAAAAAAAAAAGAGAGAGAGAGAGAGAACATGAATTCATTCCCGTGTAAAGCATTTGAATGACAAGGAAACATACAGAGTAAACGCCTGAAGTTGCCTTCACCTCCTTATCTCACTCCCCAGCCCGCTGACAGCTCTGTTAGCTGTCTCTGTGTTTCCCTGAAGCAATTTATACTTTATGCCTGCACCATGTTTGGAGTTGCTGAATTCCTTCTAGACCAAAAATGTCATGATTTTATAATTACGAAGGGGCTATTATATATATTCATTCATCTAATCAATCTTTACTGGGGATCTACTCTGGACCAGGGGAATATAGTGGTGGGTTATACACACAGTACTGCCTTCTCTTGTTATTGACACGGAGACTCCAAGCCCGCTCCTTTGAAAGGGCATCCGGGAAGACACGTTGGGATGGAAACTAGATGCCCGGAAGTTGGAGCGGGGATGGGAAGGAGGACTGAACCCTGTACCGTTAAGGTTTTGTGAATGTGGCTGTGAAAGAAAGGTAGGAGCTTACGGAAGGAGTGGGGGTGAGGAAAGATTCATTTCACCATGGGAAGAGCCTGTGAAGTCACGTAAGAAGTATTTTTGAATACCTTCCATGGCCAGGCACGAGGCTCACCCTCCACGGGAGTGTGTGTCCCCCAAGTTAATGCAACAAGTGTGCAGCGAGCTCCTTCCCACTTGGCTGGACACTGTGGGGTGTATAAGCGTGTGTAAGTAACCACTGCCCGTCTATGAGCACCACTATCATCTTAGAGGCAGAACTTCTGGAAAACCAAGCCTAGTATGAAAGAGTTAATTTGGGAGGCCAATTCGAACATATCACAAACCTTAGAAATGTCCACACCTGTGACACAGTAATTCCTCTTCTAGAAATCTTCTCTAAGGCAGTCATCAGTACGTGTAAACAATGAGAAGCATATAGTGGTAGTTCTAAAATGTGGTCTCTGGGTTCAAATCCTGGCCATGCCATTGACTAATTACGTCACCTTGAACAATTCCTTAAACTTTACCCCCTTCACTTTAAAATAGGGCTTGTAGTATTTATCTATAAGATTATTGTGAGGCTTACATGAACTGATATGTCAAACATTTGAAACTTGGTAAGCAAAAAATATTAAAGATTCATCATTAAAGCAAAATAAAATGGAGATATCAAAAATCTCTATCAACCATGTGTGGTTTATACAAGCAGAGGGCAGCCAGGCAAAGTGTGACAGAAACTGCTACCTAACCCTCAGCATCTATCTTCTCTTTCTTTCTTTTTTCTTTTTATAGCCACACTTGTGGCATATGGAGGTTCCCAGGCTAGGGGTCGAATCGGAGACGCAGCTGCCAGCCTACACCACAGCCACAGCAACATCAGATCTGAGCCACATCTGCGACCTATGCCACAGCTTGCAGCAACACTGGATCCTTAACCCAACAAGCAAGGCCAGGGATCAAACCTGCATCCTCACAGACACTATGTTGGGTTTTTAACCTGCTGAGCCATAACAGGAACTCCCAGTCTTGTCTTTGTAATGTAGAAGAAACACTGGTTTTCAGTTGGATATATAATCACTTTGAATAAATACTATGTTTCCCACCCATCCTTGCAACTGCTTACGGCCACATGACTAGATCTCACCAACGGAATATGAGCAGAAGTGATGGGCATACCTTCTGGGTTGTGCCCTTAAAGATTAGGGGTGTACCTTCTCCATCTTTTCCCCCCTTTCTGATTTTCGCATGAACATGGTGGTGAGACATCCTAGATGATGCAGATGAGGGCCCCACCTGGGGATGGCAGAGCAATGCAATAAAAGAGCCTGAGCCGCTGGCAACGTCACGGGGCAGAGCCACCACATCAGTTTAGAATTCCACAATAGAGAAACACATTTCTATCACGTTTAAGTCACTGTTGTACTGTGTCTCTTTCACAGTAGCTAAACCTATTTCCTATTAGCACAAGGAAATATTATGCAACTATTTTAAATGATGCTTTAAAAGCAGTTTGAACGTGATGAAAGAACGTTTATCAAATAGTAGGTGGAAAAAATCAGATACTACATTGGTACATACAGGAGTTCCTGTCGTGGCGCAGTGGTTAACGAATCTGATTAGGAACGTGAGTCCATCGTGTAATGGTTAGCACTCTGGACTCTGACTAGGAACCATGAGGTTGCAGGTTCGATCCCTGGCCTTGCTCAGTGGGTTAAGGATCCGGCGTTGCCGTGAGCTGTGGTGTGGGTGGAAGACATGGCTCGGATCCCGCGTTGCTGTGGCTCTGGCGTAGGCCGGCAGCTACAGCTCCGATTTGACCCCTAGCCTGGGAACCTCCATATGCCGCAGGAGCGGCCCTAGAAAGAGGCAAAAAGACAAAAATAAAATAAAATAAAATAAATTGGTACATACAATATGATCTCATTAAGTTTTTAAAAACTCATAATTGAAAACACTGGAAGAACTATGCCAAAACAGAATTTATGTTTGAATATTTTTCTTCTACTTGTCTACACTCCTCCCGCAATTTTCTTCAGTGTGCATCCAACCTGTTGATAATCAAGAGTAGATGGAGTATAAAAATTCTAGCCACTTACATTTCAAGACAAAGCTGCCCCAGTTGCCAGGGCAACTTAAAGCGATAACTTGGCTGCTTTCTTTGTACACTCTCTGCATTACAAGCAAATCAGTCACAATCCATTGCATATAGTTTATCTTCCAATATTATACTTGAGAATAATACAAAATTTACGGTAGCTGCATTTGTTTCGCATGTAATTTTAAAACATTCATCACCACTGTTTTAAGCATATATTATTGTCATAATTTTACAGATTTCAAAACTGAGTCTCAGAGAGGTTATTTGCCCCAGACCTCAGAACTAACAAGTGATAGGACAGAGATTGCAACCTAAATCTTTCTGACTTTACTACATTAATCTAACATACTATTATACTACCTAACATACACATGCACACTCTTTTAATCCTCACAATAATCTGTATAAGTATTTTAGTATGCTCATATATTTCCTTTTTTATTAACTAATTTTCAATTGAAAAAGGAATACATACCTCATTCTTATCACGACAAAAAAATCAGACAAATCCCAGTTGAGACATTCCTCTGACTAGTAGCCAGTACTAACTAGTACTCCTCAAAAGGTCATCAAAGAAAGGTCTGAGAAACTGTCATAGTCAAGAAGAGTCTAAGGAGACATGACAATTAAGTGTAATGTGCTGTTCCAGGTGGGATCTTGGAACTGAAAAAGGACAGGAGGTAAAAACTAAGGAAGTCTGAATAAAGTATGGACTTTAGTTAATAATAACATATTGGAGTTTCCCTTGTGACGCAGCGGTAACAAACCCGACTAGTATCCATGAGGATGAAACTTCAATCCCTGGCCTCACTCAATGGGTTAAGGATCTGGTGCTGCCCTGAGCTGTGGTGTAGGTCACAGATGCGGCTCAGATCTGGCATTGCTGGGCCTGTGGTGTAGGCCAGCGGCGGCAGCTCTGATTTAACCCCTAGTCTAGGAACCTGTATATGCCACAGGTATGGCCCTAAAAACACACACACAATAATAATAATATATCAATATTGGCTCACTGTGACAAATTGTGAAAAAGGAAACACATTAATGTAAGATGCTAATAATAGGGGAAACTGGGCCTAAGTATATGGGGATTCTCCGTACTATCTTTGCGATTTTTCTGTCAATCTAGAAGGATCCTAAATTTGAAAGTTTATTTTTTAAAAAAAAGGAATACATGCATTGGAAAAAAATTCAAACAGCATCAGAGTATATAAAACTAACAGTAAATCTGCCTCTTACTTTAGAGGCTTACTCTCCTGGTTCCCCTTCCAAGAGGAAACCACTGCTGCCAGTTTCTTGTGTCTCCTCTATGTCACAGAAAGGTACTAACAGTTTTCAGTAGAGAGACCTATGCTCATTACTTAAGAATCTAACTCCCTAGGGAATTCCTTTTGTGGCTCAGCAGGTTATGAACCCAACTAGTATCCATGAGGATGTGGGTTCCATCCCTAGCCCCACTCAGTGTGTGAAGGATCCTGCGTTACCGTGAACTATGGTGCAGGTCGCAGACGTGGCTTGGATCTGGCATTGCTGTGGCTGTGGCGTAGGCCTGCAGCTGCAGTTTCCATTCGACTCCTAGCTTGGGAGGAACATTCGTATGCTGTGGGTGCAGCCCTAAAAAAGCAAAAAGAAGAAGAAGAATCTAGCATCCTAGGTTCAAATTAAGCGTATCAGTTTCCTATGACAGGTGTAATAGGTTACACACTTGGGAGCTTAAAACGTGAGATTTATTCTCTCACCGTCCTGGAAGTGAGATATCTGAAATCAGCATCACTGGGCCAATATCTAGGGCTCAGCAGAGGCTCTAGGGAAGATTCTATTCTTGGCCTCTCCCAACTTCTGGTGGCTGCCAGCCTTCCCTGGCTTGTGACCACAACCCTCCGATCTCTGCCCCCACAGTCACATTGCCTCCTCCTCCTCCTCTTCCTTTTATGTCAAATCTCCCTTTATGTCCCTCTTAAAGGGATTATACTGTGATTACATAGGGTTCCTTGGGTAATTCACAATAATGCTCCCACTTCAAGGGTCTTTTTTTTTTTTTTTTTTTGGCTGCGCTTCATGGCGTGTAGAAGTTCCCAGGCCAGGGACAGAACTCACGCCACAGCAGCGACCCGAACCACAGTAGGGACAACACTGGATCCTTAACCCACTGAGCCACCAGAGAACTCTACCAGGAGTCTTAACTCAATCACACCTGCAAAGAATTTTTTTTTTTTTTTTTTTTTTGAAACCAGGAACCATACACAGGTTCCAGCGACTAGGACCTGATATCTTTGGGAGCTATTATTCAGCCCACTACAGTAATTTTTTTTTTCTCTAACGTTGAAGCTTTCATTCACAAATTAATGACAAGTACAAGAACAAAACTGCTGTCCACACCTTATTCATATTAATAAAACTAAGAAAGGATAATATTCTGATGAACCTCTCACATCCTTCATTACTTTATGTGACATAATTATTTTCCCTTAGGTCATCTTAAAAGATGTGGGATGGCTCAGGTAATATGCAGCTGGTAATTTAAATTCAGTGCCTCAAGATACTGTTTTTAATTTTCCTTTCCGTCTTCCCTTTCGCAAGGGTAGCTTAACTCCCAGCGCTTCCAGCCCCTTCTACCTGTTGCATCAGTTCTCAACTGTGGTTGTTGTAGCCTCATTGTCAGAGTGATGTGATGAAAGATCTTTAGCATCTGATGCAAGACTGTGCTCCCCCAGTGCCCTCGTGCCCCAACAAGTTGGCTCTGTGCCCCGTGTGAGAACTGGGCTGCCTGATTGGGGAACGTGTGTCAGTCCCTGAAGTCCCAAAGAGTCGCACTTTAAAAGCAACCTGCAGGGCTTTACCTGTGAAGCAGCGGAACTCTGGAGAGTTCTGTACTCTGGTGGGCTCACCAGGACAGTGAGGAAGGTAGGAAGGTGAGATACAGTCAAGGAGGAGGGAAAAACCCGTACAAAAATCTCTGCCTCCCCTGATCTGCCATCTTCTCCAGACTCATTTGCTCCACCCGAAAAGGTCAGACCCTCCAGAGACAGCCTGGAACGTCTCATCTGCAAAATACACAGCATGGAGGCCTGGTACCTTTTGGCTCTCTTAGGATTAAGCATTGACAATGATGGTTAAGAGTGAGCCTATTAGGAGAAGTTGAGTTCAAAACTTAACACTTCTCTACGTCTTAGGCTCTCTCTCTCTCTCTCTCTTTTTTTTTTTTTTTTTTTTTTTTTTTTTTTTTTTTTTTTTTGCTTTTTACAGCCATTCCTGGGGGACACAGAAGTTCCCAAGCTAAGGGTTGAATTAGAGCTGCATCTGCCGTCCTAGTCCACAGCCACAACAATGCCAGATCCGAGCCACACCTGAGATCTTCACTGCAACTCATGGCAATGCCAGATCCTTAACCCACTGAGCAAGACCAGGGATCAAACTCACATCCTCATGAATACTAATTGGATTCATAACCCACTGAGCCACAGTGAGAACTCCCACTACATCTTAGGCTCTTAATCATCTTTACAGTATTTTTTTTTTCTTTTTTTACTGCAGGGAAGGAAGCAGTTAAAGTTCAGTAAGAAACCACGGCTTCCAGTATTTTCATTTACCACTAGTAATTACCGCTCAGGGAAAGGATGAAAAAAAAAATATATAAAGCATAACTCCAATTCCCCATAGGCCTCCTGCTAGTTCCTTTCTGTAGCCAGCCTCATATTTACCAATATATTTTAAGCCAAGCATGACAAAGTCAAGAATACCAATAACTTTGTTATTTGGAGTGCTGACAAGGCCATCATGGAGCTATTAGACGCCCTGTCTGTCCGGGCTCATCACATCACACAAATACGCCCAGCCTCCGGGAGCGCTGCGAGAGGAGTCGGTGAGGTAATGTATCCAGGGCGCTTTGCGCAGCGCCTGGCAAGTGGGAAAGGCTTGATAAATAGCAGTGATCGCTATTATTAGCACCGCAGTGGGGCCCGCATGGAAACTCCATCCAGTGTCAGGCCAGGCAAAGGGAGGAGGAGAGAGGAGGAATGCGCAGGATGAGGCGAGGAGAGAGAGAAAGAGGAGAGTACGGGGGAGACTGAGAATCAGACAGGTTTTCCTCAGGATAACTTCCACCTTAGATGCACCATCCAAAATCCTTTTTTTTTTTTTTTTTGCTTTTTAGGGCCGCACCTGAAGCATAGGGAGGTTCCCAGGCTATGGGGCAATAGGAGCTGCAGCTGCCGGCCTATGCCACAGCCACTGCCACAGCCACGTGGGATCCTTAACCTAGTGAAAGAGGCCAGGGATTGAACCCAAGTCCTTATGGATACTAGTCAGGTTCATGACTGCTGCACCCCAATGGGAACTCCCAAAATTACCCTTTAAAAAAATCTGATTGCTAGATGCTGCCAATTGAGCTAAAATGGTACGGGTTTTATTTATGAAAAACATGTTTTCTAATATTGGAAATTCAGTTAGCTATACTTATGGGTTTTTGTTTTGTTTTTTTGTTTGTTTTGTTTTGTTTTTGAGGGGGCTGTTTTGTGTGTTTGTTTGTTTTTACAAAAATGAAAGACCCAGGTATTAATTTTCCCATCTACTCAGTAGATCAAATCCCAATGGGTTATAGTTTTATAGACCCCTTACCTAATCTAGAATATCTGGGAAAAGTACCTGTTTGGGTGAAGCTCCCCTCTTCTCTCCCAGGCGACCAAGACCCCTCTTGATCCACAAAGTGAAATAGGCACCATTTGTACCTTTCCCTCTGCCTTTTCAATGTAGAGACATAAAACACACAGCCAACACCCATCACCAGTCTCTTGATAGGGACAGGGGCATTGGTGTTATTATTCTACATCCTTTTCTGTGTTCTGTATTAGTCCATGGAGGATTTGAAGAGCTTTTCAAATCCTCATGTACAATAATATCATGATGTAATGTAAATGAAGATAAAGAATCAGCAGCAGATACAGAGAACTATCTCCAATCATTTTCTTTTTATTAGGGCCACACCTGCGGCATATGGAAGTTCACACGCTAGGAATCAAATCAGAGTTGCAGCTGCCGGCCTATGCCACAGCCACAGTAACGCTGGATCCTTAACCCACTGAGCAGGGCCAGGGATGGAACCTGCATGCTCGTGGTTACTAATTGGGTTTTAACCTGCTGAGCCACCTCCAATCAATCACTTCTGATAGAACCTGATGGAAGATAGTTTGAGAAAAAGAATGTATATATATATATACATATGTATGACTGGGTCACTTTGCTGTACAGCAAAAATTGATGCAACATTGTAACTCAACTAGAGTTTAATTTTAAAAAATCTTTAAAAAGAATCAGCAGCAGGGACACTATAAACAAAAATAGAAAGTCGAGACTGAGGAAAACCCATGACAGCCTCTATAGGGCCTATAATTGTGCATCCAATTTAGCCTAAGAGAGACATTTCCGTGCAGCCAGAGCAGCAGCCTAGGAGTTAAGATGGCCCATGAGGCCTATCTCAGGCCCAGAGAAGAGGGGACAGCAGGAGCTGCTGGAATCACAAGGCAGCTTGTAGGCAAGAGCACACAAAGGGCGAGTCTGGCCAGCCCGCCAGTCTGGACTAAGGGTAGCCAGTGAGCCAGAGATCCCAACTAGTTTCCCATTTTTTCAGCCTAACTCCACTCCCATTCCCATTTAGTATGGCTTTGTGGAAACATAGATTGCGAGTTTTCAGTCGAGGACTCAGTGTGTAGATAATCTGAGATGTTGGTTAAAAGTGGATTCTGCGGGTCCCTGTCAGCTCATCGGGTTAAGGATCCAGCATTGTCACTGCTGTGGCTTGGATCACTGCTGTGGGGAGGGTTCGATCCCTAGGTCAGAAAATTTTTCCTGCAGTGGGTGTGGCCAAAAAAAAAAAAGTAGACCCAGATGCTTTTGAGATCAGATGAGCAAGTGGTAAAAGAAGCATCTATACAGGGTAACAAGGACAAAGCCAGGAATTCCCCTGAGATAGAACATGGCAACAAATAAATGCTAAGGTTGTGGCATTCTATGCTACAGATTATGGCGCCGATGCTCTTGGCACAGACTCTGCTTAAAGCAGGTGTGACCGACCATTCAACAAGGTCAAAAAAAAAAAAAAGGCAAAACTCCAGAATACTGTCAGCTTCCCATTGAAACTGCCTGGATGAATTCACTGCACAGTATACCCCTGGGGAACTAGAATCCGCCTGCAGTTACCAGGTATGAAGCAATAAATTTCGAGGGACATCTGCCAAAAGAATAATTTTCATTTTAGGATGGTTATTATAGAATGGCTCTTAAAGAAGGGAAAACAAGTAGCAGGCAGGACCGCCTGTTTGTGGTAAGCTCCTTGGTTCCTAACAAGAGGCCAGCACACGGAAAGGTATGCCTGTTTGTATTCTCCCCTTATCTACAGCCCAGCAAGCATCCAGGGGATTGCAAAGAAGTTTCAAATCATGGAAATACAACTTTGCAAATAGGAGAAAAGTGGCAAGACTAAACAACTTCAAATTTTATTAAATTTATTAGCAGCCCATTCTGGCTAACCATGCTTCTTGCAGAGTATGAATGTACAGGGAGTTCCCATCATGGCTCGATGGAAACGTATCTGACTAGTATCTATGAGGACACAGGTTCAATCCCTGGCCTTGCTCAGTTAAGGATCTGGCGTTGCTGTGAGCTGTGTTTTATGTTGCAGACATGGCTCGGATCCTGCATTGCTGTGGCTGTGGCGTAGGCCGGCAGCTACAGCTCTGATTAGACCCCTAGGCTGAGAACCTCCCTTTGCCGCCGGTGTAGCCCTAAAAAGACAAAAGACACACACACACAGAAAAGGTTCAGCCAGACTTCCCTGGCTTTGAAGACGGAATGGGGCCAAGGACCAAGGGATGCAGGCCACTTCTAGAAGCTGAAAAAGGCAAAGACACAGTCTCCTCTAGCGTCCTTAAAGGAACCAGCGCTGCAGACACCTTATTTTAGCCCGGTAAGACATGTTTCAGTTTTGTGACTGCGAGGTGGCACATTTGCTGCTTTACTAGTATTTTATTTCTCTTCAACTGCCACTCATGCATAACCTGAGAACTGACCCCTCTCCTCCAGACTGCAGTGGTTCTCCAAACTTGGATACACACTGGAAGTACCTGCGGAGCTTTTAAAATGCTGAATGCTGGGTCCTACACTCAGAGATTGATTTCCCCGGACAGCCCAGGAATCAGGAATTTTTCAAATCTCCCCAGTTAATTCTAATGCACAGGTATGTTTGAGAACCACTGTCACAGAGGGTGTCACATAGGTCCTCATTAACCCCTCGGTGCCTCAATAGTTTTTGGTCTCATACTCTTCAGATAACTGTTTCATATTAGAATCAAAGGCTGATGAAAGAGCAATAAAAGATATAAAATGACATGTCATTTTTGACAGATGTCCCTCTAGAAAACAGAGCATAACAAGCACTAGTGGAGAAGTTATACTCAAACCTTGCTTGCTCCTCATGTAAACTATTGGCACAAGACTGTGGGCTTCTAAGTCCCTATGTTGATCAGGGTTTACTTGCAAAGAACATAATCCACTGTAGCTACTTTAAAGCAGGAAAAATGCTTATTACAAGCTTACTGTGAAGGCTTGCTGAATTGTTGGGAAAGCTAAAGAAATAGCCTCCATGGTAAGCATTCAAAAACAAAAAGCCACAACACAGAAATGGGTCATCGAAGGAGCTTCTGCCTCTTCTGTGGTCAGGAAGCAGCTGGCTCCAGAATCACACTACACAGCCGTGATCTGGCAGCTGCTACAACGAAGACAGCTACCCCAGCAGGAAGTGGTACGTACCATGACTGCTCTGATCCACACCAGCAGAAACGCCTTATACTCTAGCTCATAGTTCTCCAACCAACAGAGTTGCTAGACACTGGGATTGATGTTCATGCTGCCTCAGAAAAGAGATTCCTCCATGATCATGCTTTCTAGGAAAAAAGAAAGTATGCACAGCAGAAATACAGTCTCCACTCCATTTCCACCTTCCAAATCTTGCCCAAATGTGTTTGACTGGCCCAGTCCAACGACATCCAAAACCTTAGCTGCAAAAGAGTCCAGGTAAAAATGTTTTTTTATTTTATTGAAATGGATCTTGAGCACGAGTCCACCATACAAGCCATATTTTCTGGGTCTTCAAAATCCATACTTACTCCCTCTCTATGTTTAAATTTCCAAACAGTAGCTTCATTGTCCCTGTACCCCTCCCCCAAAATGTACACACTCCCCCTCAAAAGAAGAAATCCAGGGAGTTCCCATTGTGGTGCAGCAGAAACAAATCCGACTAGTATCCATGAGAATGTGGGTTCAATCCCTGGCCTCACTCAGTGGGTTAAGGAACCAGCGTTGCCATGAGCTGTGGTGTAGGTCATAGATGCAGCTTGGATCCTGTGTTGCTGTGGCTGTGGCTTAGGCTGGCAGCTGCAGCTCCATTTCAAACCCTAGCCTGGGAATGTCCATATGCCATGGACACAGCCCCCAAAAAAATTTAAAAAAGCAAAAAAAAAAAAAAAAAAAAAAAAAAAAGCAAAAAGAAAGACAAGAAAAGAAAGAAAGAGAGAAAAAGAAAAATAGTGGAGATCCAAAGTTCCATAAGTCTCTGCATCTATCTTGGGTAATATTCACTCCTTCTCTAGTTCAGTAACAATTCCACTGTGATATTCCATAATATAGAAATTCACTGATAAAATTAGCCACCTTTAGTAGATCACTTATAAAGGTTTGAGGAAAAGGGAACAAGAGGATGGAAAATGGTTACTATATATGAAATATACACAACAGAACAAGGAAGAAGTCATTGGCGGCTAGGACAGTTCCTGTGGTAGTTGCAAGTCTACAGTGGGTACTTCCCACTTATTTCCTCCACAGCCTGTCTTATGTTACTTTTGCCCTCAGCCAACATCACAGCAGGGCCAAGTTATTTACTGGCAGAGTGACCCAGATCTTCATTCCTAGTGGATCTGAACCATTGGGGATCCTGAGTATAATAGAGTTCTGTAGTTGTCCACTAAAGTTATTGTTAAATACATAAGTTAAGTTAAATAAAAGGAGTTTCCTCAGCAGGTTAAGGATCCGGTGTTGTCAGCTTTGATCCCTGGCCCAGGAACTTCTGCATGCTGCAGATGTGGCCAAAACAATGTACATTAAATATGTAATTTAATATAACTTTTACCACTGGGCAGGACACTACTATATATAAAGTGCCCCAGAGAATCCTCTGCATTCCTAAAATATTTCTCCCTGCTCCCAGAGCAAAACATCCGTCCTATTTCCCCTTGATAACTGGGCTGAAACACTCAGCTGACACAGTATTGACCCCTCTCTTGCCTTTGGTTCATTTGCACAAGGTGCTCAAAATGGTGAGTCTAGCAACCTCAAATTCCAATTTAACAGAGCAAATGGATCTCATATGCCTCCTAATGTTGATAGAAAAGGATACCACATTAGTTATGTGGTATTCCTGCCAAAAATGCATAACCTGAATCTAATCACAGGGAAACAATCTGTCAGACTGGGGAAAGACACAGACGGCCACAAAACAGGTCAATATGTCCAATTTATTTGTCCACGGATTCTCCTCAAAACATGCCCTATTTTGAACAAACTTATGAATCACACACATCCTCCTACTCTGTGACCATCCTGAGAGTTCCATTCACATACCTCTTCCCCGGTTTTTCTTTCTTCCTTTCCTTCCTCCTTCCTTCCTTCCTTCCTTCCTTCCTTCCTTCCTTCCTTCCTTCCTGTCTTTCTTTCTGTCTTTCTTTCTTTCTTTTTTTGTCTTTTTAGGGCTGCACCTGCAGCACATGGAGGTTCCCAGGCTCGGGGTTGAGTCAGAGCTGTAGCCACAGGCCTACACTTCAGCCACAGCAGCTCGGGATCCGAGCTGCATCTGTGACCCACACCACAGCTCAAGGCAACGCCAGATCCTTAACCCACTGAGTGAGGCCAGGGATCGAACCTGCATCCCCATGGATGCTAGTCAGATTCTCTTCTGCTGAGCCACAATGGGAACTCCTTCCCCAGTCTTCCTTGATGCCAGTCCTCCAATCTTTTCCCTTCAAATCTCTAACCATCCTCCTAACCCAAGGCCCATTCGCCATTACCAATAAATCTGTGTCAACCCAGACATCTGAACATCTTTATTTTCTTTTTTTCTTTTCAATTTAATTGTGTTGGAGTAGAGTTAACATACAGCAGAGTTGGTTTCAGGTGTGAACATCTTTTTTTTTTTTTTCAAGCAACATTGGCAAGTTCTTCCCACAGAGAGTTTTTCTTTTCCTTACTGTCTTCCAAGGTCATTGCTGAATGGGTCTATTATACTACAGAAGCTGATTTTCAGTTAAATCAAGCACATTATATGGATGCACCCATAAACCAAGCTAGACTTTTTTTTTTTTCTTTTTAGGGTCACACGTGCAGCATATGGAAGTTCCCAGGCTAGGGGTTGAATCAGAGCTGTAGCTGCCGGCCTACGCCACAGCCACAGCCACACCGGATCTGAGCTGTATCTGTGACTTTTGCTGAAGCTTGTTCAATGACCCCACCCCAAGAATCTATAGGAATTGATTGAGGGAGAGGGTAACATAGCAGTAGGTGATGCCCTGGCAGTGTGAGCACTCTGTTCATGCCATGTGCTTGTCCTTCAAGACCACTTGATAATGAAGTGTTGGAGAATGAAGAATGAGAAGACCCGCTTCCATAGCTTGGTTAATCAGATAACACACAGCCCATGATGGATAGCTCAGGTCATGTGGTCATTTGGCCATGAGAAGAAAACCGGGCCTCTTTCTCAAAAAAGAAAGTAATCAACTGACAAATAGAAGATGACTTTGCTCCAGACTCTCGGGAAGTGTACTGTATTACTCTTGTAGAGGCTCCGTACACTGACAGGCTCTGTGGACCATCCTCATCTGATAAAGATGCTCCAGTCATGTGAGATAGTAGAAAATACACATATTGGTCTCTGCCCCAGGTTCTTGGCACAGAACTCCTAAAACTCTTGTGATTTCCTAGGAGCATCTCGTATCCTAGTTGTGTCTCTGACCTTGTCCCTGACACAGGGATTCTAAAACCTTGTAAATTCCTACGTGATATACTAGGATTATCTTCTGTTCTAACGCGGTGACTCTGTGTGGGCTTCTGCTGGCTCCTGGATGAGGGCTGATCATCAGACAAACCAAGCCATGATTAGAAGCTTGGAATCTTCAGCATTCTCCTGACACTTCTCCAAAATGCGGAGAGGGGCTAGACATGGAGTTAATGCTTGATCGTGCCTATGTGAGGAAACTTCTAAAAGTCTCAATAGTCCAGGGTTCCAAGAGCTTCCAGGCTGATGAACGCACACACTGGGAGGGTGACACATCCTAACTCCAGTGCTGGAGCTTGTAGCCTGAGTTCCTCTCCTGAGAATCCTGTGTATCTCTTCATCTGGCTGTTCATCTGTATCCTTTATCCATTCATCTGTATCCTTTATCTGTTCATCTGTATCCTTTATCGTGTCCTTTAACAAACTGGCCATTGTTAAGTGTTTTTCTGAGTTCTGTGAGACACTCTAGCAAATTCATCAAACCCAAGGAGGGAGTCAGAGCCGGTGATCTACAGCCAGTCAGTCAGAAGTACAGGTGATACCTGGCATCTGAAGTGGGGGTCGGGGGGCAGGGTGCAGTGGGACTGATTCCTAACCTGTGGGATGTGACGCTGTCTCCCGGTAAATAGTATAAGAACTGAGTGCAATTGTACAACACCCAGCTGGTGTTGCAAAGAATTGATTGGTGTGGGGAAAAACCTCCACACAATTTGGTGACCGGAATGTCAGAACTGAAGGGTCTAAGTAAAAATAAAGGAGATTCTAGGGGAAGAAACACACAGGAAGAACTGGGTACTGCCCTGCAGTAGCAAAAACCTGAATTTTTTCCTTTACAAGTCACCACTAGATCAGCTGGATTATTAGGGCCAGGTGGCAGCCCTGCTTGTACCCTTCTTCCCGCTCTGGGCCCCCACAAAGATGGCGGCCTAAGATTACTCAGCAAATGAGTCCAAGCAGC
Source organism: Sus scrofa (assembly GCF_054392235.1). Taxonomy (NCBI): domain Eukaryota; kingdom Metazoa; phylum Chordata; class Mammalia; order Artiodactyla; family Suidae; genus Sus; species Sus scrofa. The sequence continues at coordinate 34,064,233 of NC_139398.1, forward strand.
ACATGCAAATATGGTAATGCTGTCTCCAGAGCCAAAAGAAAACCATCACACTTGAACCTCTTTCTTAGTAGAAGGTACAATTAGTCATTTTGATGGGACATCCCCAAATGCTCCAGACGGTCTTTCATCATAAACTCTACTAAGGTGAACAGACCTTTATATGTTTATGATCTCTTAAATATCCTGCCATGCCTGCATCTTACCAAGAATGCATACGACTTCCTTTTCACCAGGCCCAACTGAATGGTGTCATCCATAGCGTGGACCTGTAGGGTGTTCCATAGCATGGCATGATGATCAGCGTCCATGAGGATGAAGGTATGACTGAGCATCTGAGAGTAGACATGGCCCCGATAATAAGATAGGGAAAGAATACTACTAGCTCTGTGAGCTAAAAAGACAACTGACTCCAGTGTTTTTTACCAACTAGAAAGAAAAAACAGTATTTGCTAAATGTCTAGGTCCATTCTAGGGGTGCTAGAAATTGTGTTAATTTGACATGTGGAACAGCAAATACAATTAGAATCACCATCTGATGAATTTTACAATAATCCACTGTCATTCTCCAAGACCCACCATTTTCTTGTACAGGCTAAATAGATGAGACAAAGGCAGATATGAAAAGAATCATCATCCCTGCATTTTTTTTTTCTTTTTAGGGCCAAACCTGTGGTAGATGGAGGTTCCCAGGCTAGGGGTCGAATAGGAGCTGTAGCAGCTGGCCTAAACCACAGCCACAGTAACACCAGATCTGAGCCACATCTGCGACCTACACCACAGCTCACAGCAACACCAGATCCTCAACCCACTGAGCGAGGCTGGGGATGAAATCTGAGTCCTCGTGGATACTAGGCACCATGATGGGAACTCCCATCCCTGCACTTTTAAAAGCCTCTATGATGACACTAATCTCTGTGATTTCTTCAGGGTTGCAGTAGTTTGGGGTGGCTTTTTTATTTTATTTTAGGGTGGGTTTTTGTTTTTGTTTTTGTTTTTGTTTGGGTTTGGTTTGAGTTTACTTTTGTGTGGGTAGGGTTACTCCAGCTTCCACTGGACCCCTCCTGGTTAATAGCTTTTACTCCATAAAACCAGTGTGGCAACTCTGCGGTTGCTGAAATGTATCCTCCAACCATGCCTTTAAGAGGAAGGAAGGGAAACAATTACAAAAAGGTTTCACAAACCCAGTGGGACCACTGAGAGACAAACTCAGACCCAGATTCATTTATCACCTCTAGAGGACCACAGTAGTATTTGGAGTCTTAGGGCATTCATGTTAATGAAAACTGGAATCCAATAAGCCCTCACCAGTTTGGGTGGTTCTCTGTTCCCAGTGCAGAGCAACTGGGAAACTCCTTGCAAGGGAACGACCCCAGCAAGGTCATTACAGAGTTGCTAAGCAAGGTTGGACCAGCCTCATCCAACAGAAGAGAAGGAGATGCTTCTACTGGCAACAGAGACTCAATGGAGTTCAGGGCACCTTGGTATGTAGGTTCAATTGAACCCAGCCAAATGGTCTCAATTCATATGGTCTCACTCTTTTAATCAGTACTCATTTGATGTTAGAATGTATCAGCCCTACAGCTTCACGAAATAAATGATTCTTCTAGAAATTCATAGGCACCTCTTGGTCCTCTGATTATGCCTTATGACAATAACTTTAGAATCCTGAGCAGATTTTTTTTTTCAAGTTCTCTAATATAGGTAAAAGCAGACACCCAGCTCGACAGTCCTGTGTCCCTCGTTCTCACCACAGTGGCCAACAGGCACCCAGTCCATCAAAGCCTTGCCTTCACGTGCACTTCATTCCAAGGGATACATATTCTAAGTAATGATTTCACCACTCTATGTCATGCATTGCCAGTATTCCATATTCTTTTCTTTTCTTTTTTTGCTTTTTTTGGCCGCTTCTGCGGCATATGGACGTTCCCCGGCTAGGGGTCTAATCGGAGCTACAGCTGCCAGCCACGGCCACAGCCACAGCCATGCCAGAGCCAAGCCACGTCTGCAACCTACACCACAGCTCATGGCAATGCCGGATCCTTAACCCACTGAGCGAGGCCAGCGATCGAACCTGCAACCTCATGGTTCCTATTTGGATTCATTTCCACTGTGCCACAACAGGAATGCCCCCAAATTCTCATGCTAATGTAATCATTGCTCTTTTCAAATGTAATCAAATTAGAAAACAACAAACCCAGACATCTAATTTCTTTAGAGTCTATTGCCGATAACTCTCCTGTGCTAATCGCAGTCATGGACAGGGTTTAATTGTAGAGAACATAGCCATTCCAGCAAGTTGAAGCATGACAGGATTTATTGTAGAGCATTAAAAATCTCACTGAGTCACTGGGATGGCCGGGGAAACAGACTTAGGTTGAGATTTCAGAAATGGCTCCCCAAGCCATGCGGTCGAATTGGGTCACCAAGGAAGCTCTTGGTTATCCCAAGAGTAGGAAACTGCCACCTTCGGAACAATATTACAGGCAAAGCCAGGGAGCCACCACAGTGTGGAGGCCTTTATGGGCAGGAACTGGCTCCCCACCCAAGCAGACATGCTTTAATCCTCACCTGCGGAATGGGTTCCCTCTGAGCTGCCTCTTGACACCCACAAACTTCTGCTAAGGCTGCTGCAGAAAATGCAAATGTCTCCACAACTAGACTTTTAACAGAAAAAGCAGAAGCAGTAAAAGCATGGCCTCGGCCTCATTTCTGCCTTCCGGACCTTACACTCGTGCAGCATCATGACTAGACTTATATCACATCCAGAGCCCTGAGGGTAGGTTAGTCTGGGAAATGGGGGAGTTGCCTCTCTGTTGGGGGTTTGCCTTCCTACAGTGCTGGGAGGCATATTAGAAGGCAGGTACAGTGGATTCTGGGGGCAGATCTACCAAAACGCATCTCAAACACCCAATGCTGTGTTCTCGTCTTAACTCTGACAAAGAACTTGTGTAGACGCAACTCTATTTGCAACCACTGAATCCACCACTGGCGGTCCTTTATGTTGGCCTCATGTCTGTTTAATCCCTTAACAGTTAGAGCTACACCATCAATTCCAATGGACGGAATGATTGGCTTAGAACATGTGATAATTGAGAAAGGCATTTATTTTTATTTTTCTTACTCATTGCTAGAAGTCACTGAGAAATGGCTTGTCTACCCAGCTGCCGCACAAAATACTTGCTGTTTATTTTAATGAGATCCCAGAGGGTCTTCTGAATCATCTGAGTAACAGTAAGTTCTATTTGGTAGCATTATAGACTGAAGCACATTGTGCAATATACTCATTTCTGGAAACTGCTATAGGGAACCAAAACACCCCCTTTTTTCCATTCACTTCAGAAAACAGAGCATTTACTGACTTAAGGGAAAGGCACACGTTCATGGCCTCTTGCCTTAAAGTCAATAATATGTCTTCCAGAAGAGTCCCAGGGAGGATGAACGATCTATTTTCCTCAAGCCATCTCCTTTCTTATCTTGCATTCAGTTGTTTTGAAACTCCTGGAGTCTCTGGAGGAATCATTGTGCCTGAAGCAGAGGACAGTTCTGTGTTTCTCAGAGGAGCAACGGACTCTCCTTCAAATACTGCTCTCGGCACCAAACCTATTGATTCGAATGTGTAAATACCCATGTCACACAGTGCGCCAAGTATTGGCTGCAACCCACATCTTGCACAGCCCACCAGCCTGCTCAGAATTCGGGAGAACAGGAGTTCCCTGGTAGCTCAGCAGGTTAAGACTCCAGCGTTGCCACTAGCAGGTTCAATCCCTGGCCCGGGAATTTCTGGATGTCACTGGCACAGCCCAAAAAAGAAAAAAAAAAAAAAAAAAAAAAGGAAATGGGAGAGCAAAGTATTATCCTGTCCATCCCCCCACCTTCAGTCAGAACTTTGCAAAATCACTCCCGACCTACAAGAGACCGATTGTGACTTGGGAATGGCATGACAACACTAACTAGGGCCCTGTTTTCTTTTCAAATCAAGTATCCCCAGTTACTTCCTAAGCCAGTGACTGAAAGAGAAATGGTAACAATGAAAGGTAGAAAGGTTTTGCCAGAGAAGCACCAAGGAGACCTGGTTAAGGCCCAGAGGGGCCCAAGAAAATGATATTTCAATGATTACAATATTTCATGAAGAGGTGAAGGATTTAGGAGGCAGCCCTCTCCCAGCCATGTGGCACATGTTGAGGTGAGCAGACCAGATCTCTCTCTGAACAAAAAAAGAAAGGACATGGAATCATGGACGTGGAGAACAGACTTGTGGTTACCAAGAGGAAGGGGGAGGGAGTGGGATGGACTGGGAATTGAGGGTTAATAGAGGCCAACTATTGCCTTGGGAGTGGATAAGCAGTGAGATCCTGCTGTATAGCACTGGGAACTATATTTAGTCACTTATGGTGGAGCGTGATAATGTGAGAAAAAGGAATGTATACATGTATGTGTAATGGGTCACCTTGCTGTACAGTAGAAAATTGACAGAACACTGTAAACCAGCTATCATGGAAAAAAAATAAAAATCAAAAAAAAGAAAAAAGGACATGGAGGAGTTCCCGTCGTGGCGCAGTGGTTAACGAATCCGACTAGGAACCATGAGGTTGCAGGTTCGGTCCCTGCCCTTGCTCAGTGGGTTAACGATCCGGCGTTGCCGTGGGCTGTGGTGTAGGTTGCAGACGCGGCTCAGATTCTCGTTGCTGTGGCTCTGGCGTAGGCCCGAGGCTACAGCTCCGATTTGACCCCTAGCCTGGGAACCTCCATATGCCGCGGGAGCGGCCCAAAGAAATAGCAAAAAGCCAAAAAGCCAAAAAAAAAAAAAAAAAAAAAAAAGGACATGGAGATAATTATTCTGGTAATTCAGTAGCTCCCCTTCCTCCTGAATCACTAGAATAATGGCCTCAACCTTCAGTGGAAACTGGATTACAGCTAAGTAGCTGCTCTGGGCTTGGTCCTTAAGTGTATTCTTCCTGGTGGAGTAAATCTCCCTTTCTCACATTCCTACCACAAACTGCATGCTCCTGGGCACTGTGCATATAATCACCCTCCACCTTCTCTCCTTAATCACACTCCAATCCAAACTTTCCTGTCTAACCCCAAATTCTGCAATCTTGTCTGTCAAGGTGCCATGCTAGGCTGGAGGCATATGGCTCCAAAGGAAGGTATTTGATATGGCATTATGTTGAAAAGGATCCATGGACATTTTGATGCCATTCCCACCCACTTTCTAAGAAGTCAGGGAAGAAGTGAGTGAGAGAAACCGCTCCGGATCTCATGCTACAATCCTCTCTGGCTTCAAGGCAACCCCAGTGGTGTCTTATTGCTTTGTGACATCTGTCTGTCCTTGTCTTCCAACTGCTTCCCTCATCACGCACCCATGGAGGTTTCTGCACATTCTAGTCTTTCCTAAATTGTGCCTGGCATTCTCCCTTGTAAATCTGTCCCACCACCTCCCAGCGCGCGCGCACACACACACACACACACACACACACACACACACACACACACAGTGGTTCTCCGTCATGAGGATTAGAAACGGTCATAATGAGCAATGGCTTCAGAGTTAAATTTTGTCCATTCCAATGGTAGCTCTGCAATATAAAAACGGCTGAACAATTTCTATGCTTCGATTTCTTTTCTCTGTCTTTTTTTTTTTTCTTGGTCTTTTTAGGGCCGCATCTGCAGCATATGGAGGTTCCCAGGCTAGGGGTAGAACACGAGCTACAGCTGCTGGCCTACACCACAGCCATAGCAATGCGGGATCCAAGCCACATCTGCAACCTACATCACAGTTCACAGCAACGCCGGATCCTTCATCCACTGAGTGAGGCCAGGGATTGAACCTGAGTCCTCATGGATCCTGGTCAGATTCATTTCCACTGAGCTATGAGGGGAACTTCTATGCTTCAATTTCTTAATCCATAAAGATATAATAGAATTTACCAGAAAAAGTTGTTTTTGAGGTTTGAATTATGAATGTTAATCAAGTGCATAGAAAAATGTCTACCATAAAGTGGTCCTCAATCCATATTCGCTCTTATTGTTGTGGGACATAGCATTTGAATGGTGTACTAAGTAACTGTATCTCCTTCCTGTCCTAACAAACAATGAAGCACTGGATTCTGACCATACCCACAGCCCCCTTCAGAGGAAAGTGGTCATGAGTAGTTCTTTCTACACTAAGACAGCATAACTAAGGGTTATTGAATACAAAATAAATGCCCAGGCCCAAGGCAATACATTTGTAAGTAAGATAAACATAATTAAGCCCTGTTGACAAGGAGATGACTTGAGATGCTACCTAAATGGAACACTCCATAGTGGGTAGTGACAACCCAGCCTGACTGGAACGTCTCTCGTGGAAAGTTGGGATATAAAAGCACGTAGAAGGAGTTCCTGCTGTGGCACAGCAGGTTAAGATCCAGCAATGTCTTTCAGCAGTTAAGGATCTGGTGTTGCTGCAGCTGTGGCATGGGTCACAGCTGCTGCTCAGATTCAGTCCCTGGCCTGGGAACTTCCATATGCCACAGGTGTGGTAAAAAACAAAACAAAACAAAACCCCCCAAAAACAGAAGAGAAAGCAGTAGGAGCCTATTTGGAAGCCGTTGAAAAGATGACCCAATCACTAATGGGGTGGTCATACTCTGAATGGCAATAATTTACTAAGTTATCCATGAAGTTATCCAGCTAGGCATTTCAGCCTGGGAAGCAGAGAATCTTGTGATGGCATAGGTGCTGAGATAATTTCTCACATTTTTCTTTCCCTTTTGGTGCATGCTTTTCTTTTTCTTTCTTTCTTTCTTTTTTTTTTTTTTTTTTTGTCTTTTGTCTTTTTAGGGCCAAACCCGAAGCATATGGAGGTTCCCAAGCTAGGGGTCCAATTGGAACTGTAGCCGCTGCCGGCCTGCACCACAGCCACAGCAATGCAGAATCTGAGCCGTGTCTGCAACCTACACCACAGCTCATGGCAACACTGCATCCTTAATCCACTGAGTGAGGCCAGGGATCGACCCTGAAACCTCATGGTTCCTAGTCGGATCCATTAACCACTGAGCCACAATGGGAATTCCTATGCATGCTTTTCTTAAAATCTACCTCCTAAGCAGTGATTTTTAAAATTTAGTGTTAACTAAGAACTTTAGTATTAACAAGAACCTATGAATGTTTTAAAAATATTGATTCTGGGCCCTCTCTTCAGAGATGCGGGTTGAGTAGAACCAGGGTGGGGCCTCAGATAGGGCCACTCTTTGTGGGGACACAGTCATACTGACTCTGATGTGACTACTTCCTGAGATTTGTGCAAGGCACAACCTGCCCAACTAAATGTGGCAGCATCAATAACTCATGTAAGTTGTTCCAAGTTCACACTAAAAAATACTAAAGGTAACTTGAATGTGTTCCCTTTTTTGCTATCCAAAAGAATCCAACACATAGGAGTTCCTGTTGTGGTTCAGGGGGTTAAGAACCCAGCATACAAAGACACATGTACTCCAGTGTTCATTGCAGCACTATTTACAATAGCCAAAACATGGAAACAACCTAAATGTCCATTGACACAGGAGTGGATCAAGAAGATGTGGTACATATACACAATGGAATATTACTCAGCCATTAAAAAGAACAAAATACCAGCATTTTTTGCAATATGGATGGACCTAGAAATTATCATGCTAAGTGAAGTCAGCCATACAATGAGACACCAACATCAAATGCTTTCACTGACATGTGGAATCTGAAAAAAGGACAGACTGAACTTCTTTGCAGAACAGATGCTCACTCACAGACATTGAAAAACTTATGGTCTCCGGAGGAGACAGTTTGGGGGGTAGGGGGATGTGCTTGGGCTGTGGGATGGAAATCCTGTGAAATCAGGTTGCTATGATCATTATACAACTACAGATGTGATAAATTCATTTGAGTAATAAAAAAAATTAAAAAAATAAAAAATAAATAAAAAACCCATTTCCAATGGATTAAAGATCTAAATGTGAAATGGAAAAAAAAAAAAAAAAAAGAAAAGAACCCAGTATAGTCTCCACAAGGATGTAGGTTTGATCCCTGGCCTCGCTGAGTGGGTTAAGGATCCAGTGTTGCCACAAACTGCAGCATAGGTCACAGATTTGGCTTGGATCCCAGTGTTACTGTGGCTGTGGTGTGGGTTGCAGCTGCAGCTCCAATTCAGTCCCTGGCCTGGGAACGTCCATAGGCTACAGGTGTGGCCGTAAAAAGAAGAAAAAGAAGAATCCAACAAATGCTAGTTCCCTTCTGATCTACCCCAGGTCTGTGTCACCGCGCAGCTCTACTGGGTATTTACAGTTAGGAAGGGCTGAAACAGAGAGGGAAAAGGATAGGCAGAGAAAGAGCCAGCACATTTACGTTTTATGACATATAGAAAGCTTCGACAAGAGGCTTGAAGTCTTGTCTAAATGGATGTCCCTCCTGAGTGCCACTGGCTGTGAGGCAATTGGAAGGAAACCAAATAGAAGGAGTGCAGAATGAATTGCTGATGAAAACCTTACAACACCCCGAGGCGCTAAAGCACCGGGCTCCCAGCTCCCGGCCCCTCATTAACGATGTTGCTTTCCAAGCCCCATTAATTGGAGAGGGTCTCAATCTAGTTAGGAAATCGACTCCACAGGCGCCGAAAAGATCATTGTGCTTCTAGAGAAAAGATTTATCATCTATCGAAAGCGTTCAAGTCAACAGGTTTTTGCTGAGCACAGTTAGGTGCTGATAGGATAAAAAAGAGTTAGAAGACACACCTCAAGCTTCCCAAAGAGACTAAGGGGAAGAGAGACATGATTCAAATACATAAAGAAACTGGGGGACAAGGAAGAGAATAGATCATCAAGGGCCAAATTACTGAGGCTGTACATGCAATCAGAATTCAGGAAAGCAAGAGACCAGTGAGGTTACAAACGCCTCACAGAGGCAGTTGAAGGATATTCCAGTGGCCGCTTTTGTACACAGTGAAGCGATTCGAGGTCTGAAGCAGACTCGCTCCTTTTTCTGTCTGCCTGGCATTTCCTTTGACCCCAGCATTGGACGTGGTTGTGTTCCCTTCCCACATTCTGGACCTAACATTTTATTCCCATTTTCCCAAGCACATCTCGCTTCGGCTACGTGCTTGCCTGGGCTCCTCAGCCACCTGGCCTAGGACACGGATGAGAACCAGCCAGCACTTGTGCAAACCTGGCAGTGTGCGATGAGTTAACATGTGGGGCCATCCTTGGCCAGTTAGGAATGGGAGCATGTGGGTACCTGTTCTGCTTGTAATCCCGAGTGGGCAATTCTCAGATACATTCCTCACGGCTTTCAGACTGTCCCAGAAGGATCAGTCTCTCACCGCCGTGACCAAACTTGATCATGAACTTTATATGAACTGGCTTCTCTTCTTTCCCTGTTTCCTGTCCTCCCAGTTCCCCAGGCCCGTTCCCTTAGGTTAACTTCCAAGCTACCTGCCTACCAGCCCTTGTCTCGGCCTCTTCTTTCTGGAATGAGCCCTGCCTAAGACAAGCTCCTGGAAAGATGATTTCTGGTTTTGGAATTTGAGTCTCGTATGCACAATTTGCAGAGAATGCTGACACAGGGCTCCGCCCTGATGCACACTCATCTTGGGATGGTTTGAAGCAAAATGCATGGTTTGCTTCAGGTGAGATTTTGCTAAACCTAAGAAATACTTCATGAAGGCCCAGAATCATGAGGACAAGAAGCAGTGACAGGATTTTATGCTTCTGCAGTTTCTATCATGTGCCAACACTGTGCTCTGTACTTTTGTGTATTACTAAGCATTATATAAACCTGATGAGGAGGTAGAATCACTCCCCTTGTTTAGAGATGAGAAAACTGTGACCCAGAGAGAGCAGGAAGTGACAGAATCAGGGTTTCAATTCAATTCTAGCCACCCCCTCCATCCGTATCTTGCCCAATTACCTGATGCTTCCTTGACATTGTTTTATGCATGAGGGTAGGTGCCTTTCCTTCAAGTGTATCAGTGGTCTTCATTAATTTTTTCTTCCCCGTTTGGAACTAAAAGTCAGTGACCTGCAGCAAATGGTTAGCATTTTATTTTATTTATTTTTATTTTTATTTATTTATTTAGGGCTGCACCTGTGGCATGTGGAAGCTCCCAGGCTAGTGGTCTAAACAGAGGCTACAGCTGCAGGCCACAGCCACAGCAATAGCAAGTTGGGATCTGAGCCATATCTGCAGCCTACACCACAGCTCTTGGCAACGCTGGATCCTTAACCCAGTGAGCAAGGCCAGGGATCAAATCCGAATCCTCATGGATACTAGTCGGGTTCATTAACCTCTGAGCCACGAAGGGAACTCCCTCATTGGCATTTTAATCTCTCCAGGTTGAGGGGGTGGAGGTGGCCACTTCAGCAAGCGTGGACTCAAGAATTCTAGAGAGCTGCTCGTGTCTGTGTGCTACACCCAGGGACTGAATACCAGCCTTAGTCTGGCTGTGAGAAAAGCAAGACACCTCTCTGTTTGGTGGTGAACACAGGACACAAGGCAGGCCTGCCGTGGGCCCTGGGCCCAATGCTGAGCCCACAGGAGGTGCCCCAGAACCATTTACCGAGTTACCTCCAAGCTCTCAGAGCCAAAGCTCTATTTTCCTCCAAATGCCTGCCATGGGCCACGTAACACACTTCTATGTGATCTACACTCTGCCCCACTTGCACGTTTTACACACAAGTTCCCAGAATAATAAGGCTCTAAAGACATTTATTGGGAGTTCCCGCTATGGCTCAATGGGATCCCTGGCATCTGTGCAGCATCAGAATGCAGGTTTGATCCCCTGACCGGCACAGTGGGTTAAGGATCCAGCATTGCCGTGGGCTGTGGTGTAGGTCGCAGAAGCGGCTCAGATTCTGCATTGCTGTGGCTGTGGTGTAGGCCGGCAGCTGTAGCTCCAATTCGACTCCTAGCCTGGGAACCTCTATGTGTCACAGGTGGGGCCCTAAAAAGCAAAAAAAAATTATTTTTGGGTTTTTTCGCTTTGTCTTTTTTTTTTTTTTTTTGCATAGTAGCTGTTATCAAGGAGATTCTCTTCATGCTAAGGTTTAAGAGCCCCTACCTGTGAAGACCTGCATGGTCCTAAGTGCTGAGCAAAATTTTCAAGGGTTCACATGCCCTCTGCCTCATCCAGCTCAGAACTCTCAGCCCAGTTCTGAAGCTGTGTCACCAAATCCTCCTTCATTCTATGAATTGGAGTCAAAATTGGCAGTGAAGGAGTTCCTGTCATGTCACAGCTGAAACAAATCCAACTAGGAATCATGAGGTTGCAGTTTTGATCCATGGCCTCGCTCAGTGGGTTAAGGATCTGGCGTTGCCATGAGCTGTGCTGTGGGTCGCAGACACAGCTCAGATCTGGAGTTGCTGTGGCTCTGGTGTGGGCCTGCAGCTTCAGCGCTGATTAGACCCCTAGCCTGGGAACCTCCATGTGCTGTGGGTGCAGCCCTAAAAAAGACAATAAAAAAAAAAAAAATTGGCAGTGAAAAACCAAGAAGAGAAGAAAAAGCAAGGAACTACAATTCAAGAAGTTTACTGAACTCTGAGGAGGAAATTGACCCAGGAATAAACCATGACAATGAAGTCACTGCAGAAACATATGTATTTCATATTTGTCTTTATATTTCATATAAAACATGTGTATTTCCCATATCTGTCTATGGCCCTCAATCAAATTGGAATCCAATTTTGGTGCCCAAACTAGAGTTAACTAAGAATACCCTGGAAGCAGGGAAGAGTTAACCTTATTGCCTAATTTTCATTGAGAACGCAGGAGATATTGGGCTTTGCATCAAAGCCACGTGTTATACTACTAACGATGCCACTTGACATTTGTAAAGTAATATATGGTTTCGAATAGTCTTTCAGGACATTATCTCATTTAAACTCTGCATTGTTTGGAGATATCAAAATGATAATTTATAGACTAAGGTTAACAGCAAACCAGGATGTGGTTATCTCTCCCCCAAAACTTCTTTTAAACACACTGAAGTCTTGGAGCCAGATCAGAAGACATTCTTCAGTTAGGAGGTGAGAAACATGAACCCTCTGGCGCACAGACTGAGTTTTCCAAGATAATCCTAATCTCTATGTACATAGTCAATAGCCAAAAAAATATATATATATATGATTTGTCAGAACAAAAATTAACTCCTCTGATTCATTGGATTTGAGTATACATGTTTTGTTAACAAAAGCACCTGCCAGGGATCAGGTTCTAGGAGACATATCATGTCATAAATCACTTCCTGCATTTATGCAAATTTGCCTGTCAAAGAAAAGTTCACTCTCTCACCTAATGCCTTTGACCACAAATAAAGTCTCTGCCATCTGTTTTCACACGAGGAAAATACGATTTGGATTCAGTGATGAAATAAATCCTGTTCACATAAATCCAAATCTCCTTCTCTTACCCGGGGATACTTCCCACTGAAATTACAAGAAAAAGAACTTTGTTAATTAAAATGATGAAGTGTGAAGTGTGAGCATATGTTATTTAAGAACAAAGATACCTCCATATACCTCTTCAGATTATTCACATTCACACAGCCCTCGGTGTTTATGTGTTTATTAAGCTTTTTAAAATTGAGATTTCAGATAGTATCATTTTATAAGGCACCACAATACTCTGGAGGGTTGGTGGAGGTGTCTTTATTTTTACAGCTCCTTTAGCTCTTTGCACCATTTATTTCAAGCACATCACCACCGAGCATCTTATCAAAATGGGAAGACCGAGGCAAGTTAGAACATTAAAGAACTACAGAGGGGAATTTAAGTCTGATCAGACAAAAGAAACATCATGATGATAGTGAAGGCTGATTTTGAATCCTTACACCCCATCATGACTACTGCCCTGGATTATAAGGGGACACAGCTCAAGGGCAAATGCACAGTCTTCAATACAGCCTGGAGTGTGGCCCCAAACTCCTAGCTCTGCCCTGGGCAGCTGAGCTTTGAAAACTCCTTTTTTTTTTTTTTTTTTTTTTTGTCTTTTTAGGGCCGCACCCATAGCACATGGAAGTTCCCAGGCCCAGGGTTGAATCAGAGCTGTAGCTGCCAGCCTACGCCACAGCCATAGCAACACAGGATCCAAGCCACGTCTGCGACCTACACCACAGCTCATGGCAACACCGGATCCTTAACCCACAGAACAAGGCCGGAGATCAAACCCGCAACCTCATGGTTATTAGTCGGATTCGTTCACCACTGGGCAATGACGGGAACTCTGAAAACTCCTTTTTTTTTTAATTAAAAAAAATTTTGAGGGGGGCACAATATTTCAAATCAACTATACTTTAATAATGTAAATAAATAAATAAATAAATAAAATGACAAAAAAATGTTTGCCCTCAGCGCCGGATCTGGAATAAGGGCAGGCTATTATGCTTAGAAGTTTCTGCACAGCAAAGGAAACCCTAAACAAAACGAAAAGACAACTCACAGAATGGGAGAAAATATTTGCAAATGAAGGAACTGACAAGGGATTAATCTCCAAAATTTATAAACACCTCCTGCAGCTCAATACCAAGAGAACAAACAACACCATCAAAAAAAAAAAAAAATAGGCAGAAGATCTAAACAGACAATTCTCCAAAGAAGACATGCAGATGGCCAAAACACACATGAAAAGATGTTCAACATCACTCATTATTAGAGAAATGCAAATCAAAATTACTATGAGGTACCACCTTATACCAGCCAGAATGGCCATCATCAAAAAGTCTACAAACAAGAAGTGCTGGAGAGGGTGTGGAGAAAAAGGAACCCTAGTACACTGTTGGGGGGATTGTAAATTGGTGCAACTACCACGGAAAACAGTATGGAGATTCCTCAGAAAACTAAAAATAGAATTACCGTTTGATCCAGCAACCCCACTTCTGGGCATCTATCCAAAGAAAACCATGACTCAAAAAGACACATGTACTCCAATGTTCATTGCAGCACTATTTGCGATAGCCAAGACATGGAACCAACCTAAATGCCCTTCGACAGAAGAGTGAATAAAGAAAACGTGGTACATATACACAATGGAATATTACTCAGCCCTAAGAAGAAATGAAATAATGGCACTTGCAGCAACATGGATGGACCTAGAGATTATTGTGCCAAGTGAGGTTAGTCAGACAGTGAGACACCAGTGTCGTATGCTCTCACTTATATGTGGAATCTAAAAAAAGGACACAGTGGACTTCTTTGCAGGACAGATATAGACTCACAGACTGAAAAACTTATGGTTTCCAAAGGAGACAGGTTGCGGGGTGGGGGGATGCACCTGGGGTTTGGGCTGGAAATGCTATAAAATTGGGTCTTGATGATTGTTGCACAACTATAAATGTAGTAAAATTCATTGAATTATTTTAAAAAATCCAAAAACAAACAAGCAAAAAAACGGAATAAGGGCAGGCTGAACAACCTGTTACTTGGCTCATTTCTCTCTGGTCTTCGCCATGTTCTTGACCTTGACATCAGACCTTTTTCCCTTCCCAGGAGGGAGCAGGGGGATGTGTGAAGACGGAAGCACACCCTTTCCCTGCACTGGGCCTCCAGGCTCCTTTTCCCTGGCCCCACCCATGAGGACTTCCAAGGGGGTTGGTCCATGCTCAGGCCCAGAGGTTCCTGGTTCCATGCCCAGGGGAAGACAAGGGATGCAGAGTGGTTCAAGTTATCATCTCTTTGCTTCTGCCAGCAAGAGCCCCACCCTCTAGCAAGCTGGTCCCCTTGAATGTGACTAATGCACAGCAGCATCCCTCCTCTGGGGTACAGAGTGTGGAGAGGCCAGAGGAAGCTTGATCTCTGCATCTTGGAAAACCTCTCACCTCAATCTCAGGGCCACACAGGAGTCAGAGGCCCTTTCTGCCACCTCTGCTTCTGATCATGGTCCCGCCATCCTCTCAGGGCTGAACGTTCGAGGCCATGCTCTTCCCTCTGCCTCTTACATCCTTCATATCATCACTCACATCCATAGCTTTCCATATTCACCGCTGACACTCTAATTCAGACTTTAAATTTGCAGACCAGGATTCACTGCCAGAGGCTCTTACTAGATTCCTTCATTCACCCATCCATCGCTCCATCTCTCTGCTTCCAAAGGTATCTTCCTGAGCATCTTTGTCTTTCTGTCACAGTTATTTATCAACCTTCTGTAGCTTCCTATAACCCACAGATTGTGGTCTAGGAAAATATTAAAAGCATGGATTCTAGAGCCAGTCTATCTGGGCTTCCATCCCTGATTCTGCCACTTACTAACTCTGCTGCTCTGGGCAAGTTAAATAGCTTCTCTGTATCTCAGTATCTTCTTCCTGAAATAGGAATAATATAGGACATACTTCACAGGATTAATGTGAGGATTAAATGAATTAATATAAAACAGGGTCTGGTATTTAATAAGCATCTAGTAAGTGATAGCTACTATTACTATTGTTACAGAATGGGGTCCAACCTCCCTGACCCAGCATCATTGGCCTATAGAATCTGCTTCCAGGAGCTGTACTCTTGAGATGGTAGATGCTATCCCGGAGCACCCTCCCAGTTTCCAAAACAAATGAGAAGCCCACTTAAGGCGATTGGCATGGTGGTCAATGAGCTATTCTCTGCCCTAAGAGAGTAAATGTTTAATTTGAGTCAAGAGCCTACAAGAAGTACAGAAACCTGGGGAGGAGACGTGCTTTTCCCCCTTCTGCCACTCCTGGGGACACATGTGATGCTCTGAGAAGCCAGAAGGGAAGATCTGAGCTGATTATAATCTAATGAAGCTGCCAAATCAGTTTTACTTTCCAATACAGCACAATGACTGGTGAGTCCCATGGGCTCTGAGCCAGGATGATTTTAACTGGTAGCATTATCTGGGTCAGACCGGTCAGCCTCTATGGGGAATATGCTGGAAAAATGTCATCTTCCAAGCTAGAGTGAGAGCAACCCTTGCCACTAAATAGACGGTATTTGGAGGGTCATTTCTGAGTTCCTGAAATGCATCGGGAGAGCACCGAATGGACAAGGAAGAAGAGCAATGACACAGCATAAGAGATAAAGAAGAACTATACACGGTGGGATGGGAGTTAGAGAGGGGAAAGATGATTTTAAAAGACAAAGAAAACAAAAGCAAAAAGAGCGGAGCTTAAAGGAATTGAGTATTGGGAATAGAGGCATGTCTGGAAAGAAAATGAGAACTGCAAGAGGCTTGATTATCTGATGGATTCTGAAGACTTAAAATACACAAGACACACTCACACACACCACAAGACAACAAGGACATCCCTTTGTGTTCTAAGCAAAGTCATTTGTAACTACTTGTTAATGAGCTTGGTGAAGTGATATATAGAAGGATGAGCTGGCAAATCAGTACAACTGTGCACCAGTCAGTTGGATTCTTGAAGTTTCAGGGTCCTGCTGTAGCAGGTGACGTGGGCTAGAGTTACTCAGGAGTTCCCCCCAACACTCTAGTTCCTTCTACTGCCTGGAAACAAGGCTGGTTTGATACATTTCACATCTTCAGAAAAGCCACCACTGGGTTTGCCCCACGGCTGGCAGCAGAGGGGTGAGAGGGCTCTGCCCTCCCCCCAGCCAGGCAGCTCCCACACTTTCACTCTGGGCTCCTGGGGATGAGGGCTTGGCAACAGCAAATGCACTTTGGGGTGAGTTCCCATTGTGGCTCAGTGGGTTAGGAACCCAACTGACATCCATGAGGATGTGAGTTCGATCCCTGGCCTCGCTCAGTGGGTTAAGGATCTGGCGTTGCCAAGAGCTGTGGTGTGGTTGCAGACGTGGCTCGGATCTGGCGTTGCTGTGCCGCAAGCCAGCAGCTGCAGCTCCTATTCATTCCCTGGCCCGGGAACTTCCATTTGCAAGGGGTGCAGCTCTAAATTAAAAACAAATAGACTTTGGGGTAATGATCTACCCCTCAGATGACTGCGTCTCCACAAAATCATCACCATCCCTCCACACTGCATTGTGGGCTTATATTTCTGAGCTATTTTTTCCTCATATGTGAGTAATTTCATGAAAGATGCAAGTGAAAACAACTCTGTCACCTACAGAATCAGGAACAGAGACCAGATTCACAGATCAGATTAGCCATTAGAGAACCCCCCACTCCCACCCCAAAGGAAGAAAAATAATGAAAATATGGGGAAGTGCCAAGGTGTGACATTTATTTAGGCAATGTTTTTCAAAAGCCAAAAAAAAATCCTTCTCTATTACAAGTTCCAAACAGAAGATGAACGCATTAGTTGAAAGTAACGTGTGTAGGGGAATGGGGGGGATGAGGGGAGGGCATTAGTGAAGAAGATGGCTCTTTAGACAAGAAGACGCCACTCATTCGCTTTTTTTTTTTTTTTTTTTAATTTTTTGTCTTTTTAGGGCCGCACTCACAGTATATGGAAGTTCCCAGGCCAGGGGTCCAATCGGAGCTGTAGCTGCCAGCCTACACCACAGCCACAGCAACGCAGGATCCCAGCCATGCCTTTGACCTACACCACAGCTCATGGCAACACCAGATCCTTAACCCACTGAGCAAAGCCAGGGATGGAACAGGTGTCCTCAAGGATGCTAGTTGGGTTCGTTAACCACTGAGCCAAGACGGGAACTCCACCACTCGTTTGCCTTGGCTTCTTCTAAAGTTTCCGAATGTTAGCCAAGTGTGATGTAGCTTTTCTTTGATTGTTTCATTCACACGAGGGCAGTGATGGGCTTGGCAAGGATGAGATCCACAGTCCATGGCCATAGAGGTTCTTAGAGGGTTCTTGAGTTTTCTTCCACTTTGCCCCAATTCCAGGACCACCACCTCTCACCTGCCCTCCCACCATGATATCCATTCTTTCCTCTCTTCACTGACTTCTCTCCATCCTGCACCCAGTGGGCATGGCATGTCCTCTACCTGCCCCCTTCCACTTACTACATCCTATGCTTTTCCCTCATAACACTGTCCAAAGTTTGCAAATGCAGGATTGTGAACTTCTTTGCCTTACAGTTCTCTCCTACTTGACTGCAAACCTAGGAGAATGGGGGCTGTCCTCAGCCTTAGTGCCTAATTCAATGCCTGTCACATAAAGGGTTGAAGCATGGCTGACCTTCCAGATCAGAGAAGGTGGGTGTTGGAAAGGGAGTAGGAATGAAGAGAAGCTGCCAATCAAAGGCCAGAGGTGGGCATGGGACCTTCCCTAGCCAATCAATATCCTTTCCTGAATTGTTGAAACTGAAATGAGGTGCTTTTCATCTTGGGTTAAGTTCCCCCGGGAGCAGATCATGAGTTGATGATTGAGGAGCAAGTGCTTTACAAAGGAACTCCTCTGAAAAGAAAGCAGTAACGGAGAGTGGGGAGAAGGAGAGGGAAGACGCCAAGCAATGGAGCAGACATGAAATCAGGAAGAGGAGTGGGAGGCTACCCTGGATGCCCATATGGGCTACTGAGGAGGTGGGGTGAGCATCGGCAGAAAGGTGCTCCCTTCTCCCGTCTCCTATCCCTATTTGGCATCATGGGCTCTAGACAGAAACCTGCCACAGCCACCCGCCTGGGCTTTGGTTCCAGCTCAATTTTTGTCTGCTTTCTCAGACTCTTTCTGACATGGCTGCCTCAGCTACACCCACTGGTTTTGCATTTTGCTCTTCACCATCTGCCCTGGTAACCTGGCGCCTGATGTTGGCACAGCATCCTCTGCTTAGCTCCAGGGGCTGCATCGCAGGCATGAGATGCCCCGTGGTTTCTATGTACCTTCTGCGGAGGGAGATCTGAAGCTCAAGGACATGGCCTGACTCCAAGACTCTGTGCTTATTTGGGCCTTACAAAACTTATCTCATTGAAGGACAAACCTGGAATCTACTAAAAGCTCTTAATATTTTATTTTGTTTTTGTTTATTTCTTTATTTATTTTTTGGTCTTCTTAGGGCCGCTCCAGTGGCATATGGAGGTTCCCAGGCCAGGGGTTGAACAGGCGCTACCGCTGCTGGCCTACACCACAGCCACACAGGATCCAAGCCGCGTCTGTGACCTACGCCACAGCTCCCAGCAATACCAGATCCTTAACCCACTGAGTAAGGCCAGGGATTGAACCCACAGCCTCAAGATTCCTAGTCGGACTCATTTCCGCTGTGCCATGACAGGAAATCCTAAAATCTCTTAATATTTTAAAATTAACTAGAATCTGGGGGTCCCCAATATTTTCATTTAAGGCAGCTTAAATGACTGTGAAGAAGGAAACTGACTTTTTAAGATTCATTGCTCCATTTCTTTCATCCATCTCCATCCTTGATGATATAAGCTACTGCTATTAAAGGTGACGATATGTCAGGCTTCATGCGTTCACATGTACATTTCGTTCTCAGTGTTAGAGAAGATAATTTCCCCAAGTCACACCGCTGGTATGTGGAGCAGCTTAGATTCCAGGCTGGGTCTATCTGGCTGCAAAACCAAACTCTTTACCACTCGCTTCACTCAACTTTTGTCGGCAATCACATCTCCTGGGCTGAATGCCAAGTAAATCCACGGGGATTTGGGAGTGTGAGGAGGAGAAACAGAGTAGGTCTTTGGAAATGCTTCAGAAATGGTTTCTGTGTATCTGGGCTACATTCCATGACCAAAGGATCCCAAGTCCTTTGCCACTTACAGTTCATTCATTCAACCAATACTTGCAGAATACTCCTAGTGTTGGCCACGGTTCTAGGCACCAGGTGTTTGTCAATGGACAAAAGAGACAACAAACACTGTGCTTGCACATAGAATTTGCATTCTAAGATGCAAGATAAGGAGGCTATGAAGGGAGGTAGGTGATAAACATAAAAAATTCAGTGAATTTTGTAGTGATCATCATGGGGTAAAAATGAAGAGTGAGGGAAATTTGAAATGCAATTTTTTCTTTTCTTTATTTTCTTTTTTTCTTTTTTGTCTTTTAGGGCCATACCTGTGGCATATGGAGGTTCCCAGGCTAGGGGTTGAATCGGAGCTGTAGCTCCTGGCCTACACCACAGCCACAGCAACACAGGATCTGAGCCACGTCTGCAACCCACACCATAGGTCACAGCAACGCCAGATCCTTAACCCACTGAGCGAGGCCAGGGATCGAACATGCATCCTCATGGATACTAGTCCATGGGTTTGTTAACCACCAAGCCATGACAGGAATGCCATTTTTTTCTTTTTCTTTTTTTTTAATGGCCGCACCCATCGCATATGGATGTTCCCAGGCCAGGGGTTGAATCCCAGCTGGGAATTGAATTCAAGCCTCCATGGCAGCTTCTTCAACACCAGATCCTTAGCCCACTGTGCCAGGTGTGAACCCCACACCTCCACAGTAATCCAAGCAACTGCAGTCAGGTTCTTAACCCACTTGGCCACAGCGGGAACTCCTGAAGTACAATTTAAAATAGGATGGTCAGCTTAGGCTTCCCTGAGAAGGTGACTTTGAAGCAGACTTGGAGCTGAGGGAGTGACTCATGCAGCTGTCCGGAGGAAGAGTGGTCCTCACGGTAGCAATGCGGCAGCTTCACTTGCTCATTAAGCCACTCCTACGCTACCCGCCCCCACTATCCCCACTCAGCTCAGTTTTTTAAGAAGCTGGGGGGACTGGAAACCAGAGGAGGCAAAATTCCCCACCTCTCGGGCCATCTGCAGCTGCCGCTTAGGCAAGCCTTCTCTCCCACCAAGCTGGAGCCCTCCGTCCCCACCCCCACCCCCTGCCCCTGATAGTCCAGGCCTTCCTCTCTGCTGTACTGCTCGCTCCTTCCAACCCCAGGTCTTACTGACGCTGAGCTTCTGCAAGGAGACTTTTGGAGAGCTTCTTTCTGCTTTGTTCTTGAGACCCTTCTCGCCCCGTGGCCTATGCTGGGTAACGGTACTCTTCATATCTAATTTTTTGGCCATTGCCCTGGTACCGCACACCCTCTCGGACTAGGACCCAGATCCTGCTTTGGTATTGCCAGCCCCCAGCCTGGCACGTGCTCGGTGAGTCTTGGATGCCTTCTGCCAGCCTGCTTGGACATCACAAGTGGTCCTGTCCATTTATGGGGACCACCTTTCTCTAGGAACTGGGCCCTCCCACCTGAGGTCCAGGAAACCTTCCAGAAGCTACTTCCAGTTTGCAGAACTGGCCTTTCTTCCACTATGCCTCCTAATTTATTTCCGTTTTTAACTGAGTCATGTCATCATCCTTCCCCACTGTGAATTCCTGTTTGTGATAATATTCCAGAAAAGCCTATGGCAAAGTTTGGAAGGAGCATGCAATACAGCAGAGAGGTAGGCTGCTTGCCAATGCCGACCACTGTCCAGCTTTCACACACTTTGGCCTTTGGGTCTACCTGAGGCAAGCGGCGGGGCCTTGGCCGAGGTGCATCTGGGACAAATAAGTGGAACAGGGAGTCTTGGACGTACTTGATAAAGTGGCCCCGAAATGCTACATATTTAGATTCTTGGCAGAATTCTGTTTCAAATATTTTGGCTGCAGTTAATATGTAGAAATCATAATTCTTTAACTCCCAAACTCACATGCGCTTGTTATTTTAAAGTTTTGAAATAATCCTGAATTCTATTAATAGAAAATAGACGCTCCCTCCATCCCATCCTATTCCTTCCTCATTCCCAATTCCACTCCCCAGGGGTTACCTTTCATTAACAGTCTGGTGTACCTCATCCCAGGTATTTTTTCATGAATATAGAAAGTCACATAATTTTTCTACTATATACACTGCTCTTCAACTTGTCTTTGTTTTATTATTATTATTATTCAATGAGTTTATCACATCTGTAGTTGTCTAATGATCATCACAATCCAATTTCACAGGAAATCCTGTGGGATGGAATCCTGTCTTTGTTTTTTTAAATTGAACAGTCTCTTGCAGAATTATTTCCAGCTCTATATTGTAGGAACATGAACATATATATCCATGTGGTTGTTAACAGCTGCTTGGTTCTATATTATAAACATATCCTGGAATCAATAATCATAATTTGTTTAATTAGTATCTTGTTGATAGATATTAGAGAGTCTTTCCTTTTTTTTTTTTTTTTTTTTTTTACAAACAATGCCGCAGTGAACATTCCTGTAACTGTATCTTCAAACATGTGCAGGGGTAGTTATATAGAATAAATGATTTCAGGGAGTGAATTTGCAAAATAGCCCCTGCCAAATGGCCCTCCAACAAAGTCGATTTACCTCCTGCCAACAGTGTATCGGTGAGTGAGAAGATTAGGATTATACATATTTTTACAAAGTACTTTTTCCAAGGAAGGGAGGCAGGATTGTCTTTGGGAGCTGACGTCATTAAATAAGAAAGCAGCCAAGGTGTATCAGGGACAGAGTTAGCCTGTGCTGAGCAAATGAATAGCAAAGTCAAGTCAGGGGCCAAGAGAGACTTGGTGAGATAGGAGTTTGGCTTGGGTCTAGTTGCTTGGGGGGCAGTGTCCATTTGGGATTCTAACTTGTGCCTCGAGGTGGCTACTATGTTTAAAGGACCTCTCCCAGGCTGAACAGGCATGGGCTTTGTGCAAATCTCCCTGTCACGAGTGTAGGTCATTGGTATTTTTGCTCTTATTTCATTGGTAGGGAGCAAAGCAGAGCTTTCTGTTTGCTATGGCTCTGTAGAGGTGACATTGCCACACGTCAGCCAAGACTGTTTACACAAACACATTAGCCTGCTGCTGCTCTCCCCCTGAGGGAACATAACACACAGCCGAGCGTACCGTTGCAGTTTGGGGTTGAGCTGCAGGTGAATTCGACCCGGCATTTGGGGTCCTGCACAGGAAGAAGGCGAAGCCATAAAGGCAGAGGCCAGAGACTTGAGGTTGAACCCCAGGTCTGCCACTTAACAGCTGGGTAGTAAGTTCCTTAAGTTCTCTGAGTGTCTTTCTCAGAGAAAACAAGGCTCTAGCCAGACCTCAAAGGACTGTTGTGAAGCTCACACAGGATGTACACCACCTGCCACGGTGGCGGGCCCGTGGCACCTGCTCATAGACCCCCTTTTAGAGGAACACTGCTCAGGATGTCCGGTGGACCGCAGAGTTAGGGGCCACGTTTGAGAACTGAGAGCAAAGATGGAAATTTCAGCGTTACTCTCCTCAGAATCACACAATATATTTTCAGCACTGCCCTGGATTCCTGAGCATCAGGAAAAGTGAATATCCAGCCTTCGACCAAGGGCTTTGGAACAATGATTGCAAACAACCACAAGCAAAATCTGACCTGGATGTCTTTCCCCCTCCCCCAAGTGTATTTTATGGAGAAAAAGTATAAATAAGTGAAAATTTTATTCCGTTCTCCAAAATGACTCTGTGGAAAAGACAGCAGGTGAAACTCTAGACTATATTCACTTCCCTTGACATTAATTCACATAACACAAAATCATTGATTTTAAAATATTTACCACTGAAAACTATTAGAGGCAAATATGCTTGTGGACAGAGTCACCTCTTTCTTACAGTTTTAGACCTTTACAAAAATATTTTTATAAAAAAAAATGAGTCCAGGGTTGACTGGTTAATATTTTAGCAAGAGATGTCAGAAAGATCTTTGGGGAGTTCCCGTCGTGGCGCAGTGGTTAACCAATCCGACTAGGAACCATGAGGTTGCGGGTTCGGTCCCTGCCCTTGCTCAGTGGGTTAAGGATCCGGCGTTGCCGTGAGCTGTGGTGTAGGTCGCAGACGCGGCTCGGATCCGGCGTTGCTGTGGCTCTGGCGTAGGCCGGTGGCTGCAGCTCCGATTGGACCCCTAGCCTGGGAATCGCCATATGCCGCGGGAGCAGCCCAAGAAAAGGCAAAAAAAAAAAAAGAAAGATCTTTGGTAAATCAAGAATTTTTTTCTTTGGTTTTTAAGACTCTGTAAGTGAATGATTTCCAGTATTTACCACCAGAGGGCACTGATGCCAAATGGAGTCACAAAGTCTCACACAGTCTTGCTGTCCCGAAATGCTCGCATTTAAACAAGATGTGCCCCCCGCCCCGTCCCACCCTTTTTTTTGCCACGCCCATGGCTTGCAGAAGTTTCCAGGTCAGAGATCCAACCCCTGTCACAGCTGTTACCAGAGCCACAGCATTGGCAATGCCCGATTCTTTACCAGATGAGCCTCGGGGAAACTCCAAAATGCCCCCTTTTAATTGAGCAAAACTTTTTTTTTTTTTTCCTTTTTAGGGCCACATCTGTGTCATATGGAGGTTCCCAGGCTAGGAGTCTAATCGGAGCTACAGCTGCTGGCGGACACCACAGCCACAGCAACTCCAGATCCGAGCCGCATCTGCAACCTAACACCACAGCTCACGGCAACGCCGGATCCTCAACCCACTGAGCGAGGCCAGGGATGGAACCCGCAACTTCATGGCTCCTAGTCGGACTCGTTGCCACGGCACCACGATGGGAACTCCTAATTGAGCCAAACTTTGAATAAAAATACCTCACACTTGCATTGACAGAAAGCGAAAGGTCTAACTACATGTAAATACTGATATAAACACAAAGTATCCAGGAAGAATATAATTCAGTGTTTTCTTGTTGAAAGTAGAAGTGCATAGGAGTTCAGTGGTGATGCAGCAGGTTAAGGATACGGTGTTGTCACTGCTGTGGCACAGGTTCAATCCCTGGCCCGGGAACTTCTGCATATCGAGGGCCCAGACAAAAAGAGAAAAATAAATAAAAAGTTGAAATGCATAAAATTTAAAGTAGGGCAGAACCCAGAACCTGTTCAGAATAACTAGGCACTCATCTCTTGGGCCTACTTCCCTCTAGTTCTCAGTGTTTGTACCACTCCTTGAGTTTATTATTTATTTATTTTGTTGTCTTTTTAGGGCCGCACCTGCAGCATATGGAGGTTCCCAGGCTAGGGGTCCAATTGGAGCTGTAGCCGCCAGCCTACACCACAGCCACAGCAATGCCAGATCCGAGCCACGTCTGCGACCTACACCACAGCTCATGGCAATGCCAGATCCTTAACCCACTGAGCAAGGCCGGGGATCGGACCCTCATCCTCATGGATGCCAGTCAGGTTTGCTAACTGCTGAGCCACGATGGGAGCTCCATTTTTTTTTCTTTTTATTTATTTTTCGTTTGTTTTTTCCCATTCCTTGAGTTTAGTGTCCAATAAGGCTGTCTTGCAAAGAATGGGTCTCTAGACAAGATCTGGGTTTGAATCCCAGCTTTTCCACATGACAACTTTGTGACATTAACAAAGTCTCTAGGCCGTCCCATCTTATAGGTTTCCTCACTTCTAAGATGGGAGCATAATACTTAAGCTTGCCCTTAGCACATTCTGGGTGCCTACTTTAATGCTGACATTTACCAGGATTGCATGAAAGATTCATGCATAGAAAGATCTTAAGAGGGGAGTTCCCATTGCGGTGCAGTGGTTAACGAATCCGACTAGGAACCATGAGGTTGCAGATTTGATCCTTGGCCTTGCTCAGTGGGTTAACAATCCGGCGTTGCTGTGAGCTGTGGTGTAGGTTGAAGACGTGGCTCGGATCCCGCATTGCTGTGGCTCTGGCGTAGGCTGGCATCTACAGCGCCAATTCGACCCCTAGCCTGGGAACCTCCATATGCCATAGGAGTGGCCCTAGAAAAGGCAAAAAGACAAAAAGAAAGAAAGAAAGAAAGAAAGAAAGAAAGAAAGAAAGAAAGAAAGAAAGATCCTAGGAACAAAGTTCTATTATTATTCCTATATCATAGGCATGAACACTGAGGTTATATAACATGCCAAAGGTCACAGAGCTACTAGGTAGCAGGGGAGTTTACAAATTTATGTTTTCACTTTCCACACTGCTTCCCCTTGGAGGGTGGAGGGTGGGTGGGCAGACACTGTGTGTTATACTTTGCACCTCCAAGGCTGATAAATATGATTGATACTCAGTAAATGCTTGGTGGAGATGATAGATATGCACATGCAGTCACTTCTGGGGGAAAAAATAAGATTAAAAATACAACTTGCTAGCAGTTCCCACTGTGGTGCAGCAGAAACGAATCCGACTAGGAACCATGAGGTTGCAGATTCGATCCCTGGCCTCGATCAGTGGGTTAAGGATCCGGCATGGATGTGAGCTGTGGTGTAAGTTGCAGATGTGGCTTGGATCTGGCGTTGCTGTGGCTGTGGTGTAGGCCTGCAGCTGTAGCTCCGATTAGACCCCAGTCTGGGAACCTCCATATGCTGCGGGTGCGGCCCTAGAAAAGACCAAAAAAAAAAGTACAATTTGCTCTGAAAAATCAAAGGAACCCTGCCAAAGCGATGTCTTGTCATTGTCATCATCATTATTATTATCACTATCATTATGATAAAATGCATCACAGGTTTTGCAGATTGCAGGGTAATGATATGTAGAGACTGTAATTCAGTCTAAAAGGTGCTAAATTTCCAGGAAATAGACAGGGAGCCGGGGGTTCCAGGTAGTGCAGAGTTTCTGAGCAGAGAGAGGAACTAGTCTGGTATGAGGAGAGGGGATCGAGGGGGCACTAGGCCACTCACAGGTAAGCTGGTCCAGGACCCAGCAGGTGGCCACACCTGGATGAGCCTCCATCTCTCAGCCAGATCCAAAGTGCTGCCTGAACCTGAATGGGCCTCAGCCCTGGGGCCAGCGAGAAGGCTGTAGTCCTTGTTTGCTTCCTGGCCTCTGTGTGGCCATCCCCTGTCTGTCGCTGCCCCATCACAGTCCCCTGCAACCAAAGACTGTCTAGTCCATCTTTGTATTCCCACTGCTAAACCTACCAGCTCACGCAGTGACTCTCTACAGCCTGAAAAATTAAAGGCCCCATACTCGCCGCCACCAACACAGGAAGAGGCTTTTGCCAGCATCTGTCCTGAAGCATCAACGTCAAGTGCTTTCAGCCGCTGCACCCTCAGAGCTCTGGGACCAGTATTTTCTTGCTGCATAGGTAGTGAGACGCAAGGCCTGCTGCTGCTACAGCAGGCCAGAGAGAAGCTAATTACAGCAACCTGAACCTGCCATGACTCACAGGCTTATTTAATTTCAAATGTTTGTTGACCCACAAAAGTCAAATACAGCGGCCTCACAGGCCTGGCTGCCACAGGGGCCCTTGGAGCAGTGTCTGTGTACAAAGCAATTACATAGGTCCCATCCAGGCAGGGGGTGGATTGCATGGTGATACCTGGAACAGAATCCTCTCTGGAAACGTGTCATTTCTGTGGGGAGTGTGGTTCAACTTGGGCAGTGAATGAAAGGCACGGAGTGGCCACGGAAGGCCCTCAGCCAGGGAGCGCTCTCCGGCATGAAGGCTAATTTGAGGAAATCACGAAATAGTTCCCTTCATTGAGAATCTACTGGGCATCATGTCTTTTATGTACATGATAACATCTATTCCCCCATCTTTATGAGACAATTATACTTCCAGTTTTACGCATGAACCGCGAGAGATTAAATAACTTATCCATGGTCATACCGCAATGGTAGTAACAATAGCAAATACTGATTGAGTACTTACTAATGCTGAGCTGAACACTTACTGTCATACTCTTTAGTCCTCAAACGAATTCTCTGAGGTAGAGTTTTTTTTTTTTTTTTTTTTTTTTTTGCCATTTCTTGGGCCGCTCCCACGGCATATGGAGGTTCCCAGGCTAGGGGTCGAATCAGAGCTGCAGCCACCAGCCTACGCCAGAGCCACTGCAACTCGGGATCCGAGCCGCATCTGCGACCTACACCACAGCTCACGGCAACACCGGATCATTAACCCACTGAGCAAGGGCAGGGACCGAACCCGCAACCTCATGGTTCCTAGTTGGACTGGTTAACTACTGAGCCACAATGGGAACTCCGGTAGAGATTATTCTTAACCCCGTTTTCCAGGTGAGAAAACTGAGACTTAGGGAGGTTAAGTAACTTGTCCTGGATCACAAACAACTGCTATGTGGCAGAGCCAGGGTTCCTATGATGATAAAAACAGTTAATATTTATGGCCGGTATATTGCTCCCTGCCTTTTGTCATTTCGATCCTTGTAACAACCTTGTGAGTTGGGAATCGTATCCCCATTTTATGGATGAGGGAACTGAGGCCTGGGGAGACTGAGAAATTATCTGGGAATAAGGATTCCAACAGTTTTACCCAAGCACTCAAGCCTGAAATCACTGCTATGCCAGCTTCCTGGGCTATAAACGTCCTCAGATCACAAGGTGTAAAACTAGGATTCAAACTCGATCTGTCTGGTTTCACAGCTTGCCCTGCTTTCTGACTCTTGATTAACAACTCTCCAAATGAGGTTCTTGTCAAAGAAGCATCCATTTCCCTGGAAGTTCAAGCATGTCCGCACAGGCTCCTCCAATCCAAGGGCAGCCAAAGAGAAATGAAAGTGCATGGAGCTGGAAGGAGGCTGGAATAAGAAGGAAAGGACTGAGGCTAGACGTCAAAGCCCATCGCCCAATCAGCAGCCAAGCATCCCTGTCCTGGCCGGAGGCAGGTGCAGTCAGCACTGGCAGTGAGGTGCTGTCTGAGCGGGTTTGTTATTAATAATGAAGATGCTAATGGCCCCTCATATTTACTGAGCATCAATTACATATGACACTTGGTTCCAGGCTCCTACCTATTCTCTCCTCTATTGCATCCCCATATTACATATAAGGTAACTGAGGCTCAGAAACCTAGAAGACCTGCCCAAGGTGACAGGTAGGAAGAGGCAAAGGCAGCACCTGGAGCCAGATCTCACTCTAGAGCCCCCAAGCTGAGCTTTCTGCCACTAACATCACCAGGGGTGAGCTAACTTAATGCCTCGGTTAATAAGGTTTCATCTACAAAATGAGCTCATAGTTTCCTCTTTTATGGAGGAATTTCCTCCCTCTTAAGAAGGGAATGTATTAAGGCAGTTTTTCCCCTCCCACTAAAAAAAAAAAAAAAAAAAAAGACCTGCCAAAGGCTTCACAATTTTCCCGAGTTTCCTTGTGGCACAGCGGGTTAAGATCTGATGTTGTCACTGCAGCAGCTTGGGTCGCTGCTGTGGCATGGGTTCAGTCCCTGGCCCAGGAAGTTCCACGTGCCAAAGGCATGGCCCCATCACAAGACAGAAAGCGCTCTATCCCTTCATCAGCCTCTCCCCCAAGAGTAAGAAAAACCCAGTGTGTTTGTGTTGTCTTGGTACCTTCACTTGAATTCATGGAGCACATTTTATATCACATTTGCCTGGTTTGGCGTCACAATATCAAAACAACAAATGCTACCAAATATTTCTTCAAAATATTCATTTCTGAATGCTTTCATATTGCACTAGAATCTTACTATAATGATAACAAATGTGCACGAAAGGCCGCATATTTAGGTGTTCTGTGTGATGGGTTTATTACTCTATATGCTGCTCAATCCTGGGAGACTGTCACTTAATTAAATCAGAGAAATCTTCATGGATAGATTTCTAATTTAATGTTTCTGTGCCAAGAGTCTCAGAGGTCTCATTTCTGTACAGAAAACTGCTGCCGCAAAAAGAGAGATTAATGAAATCAAATGGCTACTATCTCTCCTAAGATGGAAACCTGCTCATATCAGCCCCGGATTTAGGGTCAAGGTCTAAAGAGGGCCCCATCTGGAGTTCCCTGGTGGTGCAGCAGGTTAAGGATCCAGCATTGTCACTGTTGTGGCTTGGATCACTGTTCTGGCCCAAGTGTGATCCCTGGTGTGGAACTTCTGCATGCCACAGGCGTGGCCAAAAAGAAAAAAAAAGAGTGCTCTGTCAAAGGGTACACCTCTTTCTTCCCCCTCCTGAGCCTCTCCTAGGCCAGCACATGTCCAGCCAGTAGCAGCCTTTGATCTTAAAAATTTATAGCGATATCTCAAGGCCATTGGAACTACAGTACTTAAAATTCTCACCAACACATTTCTCTATCCTATCTACCATCTTGGCAGAAATTCCTGTAAAAGTGATAGAAAAAAGTCAGTGTCCAGATCTTATGAAGACATTAAGGCTTGCCGTGGAAGGGGCTGTGTGGCTTTTTTTTTTTTTTTTTTTGTCTTTTTAGGGCCGCACCCTTGGCATATGGAGTTTCCCAGGCCAGGGGTGGAATCAGAGCTGTAGCCACTGGCCTACACCACAGCCACAGCAACGCCGGATCCTTAACCCACTGAGAGAGGCCAGGGATCGAACTCGCAACCTCATCGTTCCTAGTCAGATTCGTTTCTGCTGCGCCATGACGGGAACTCTGGCATTTTTAAGCCCTACAGACAGTTCCACTGCTGGTCCTCCTGCCAGGTATCGGAATCTTTCTAACAAGCAAGCTATCAAGAATGTCTAAGCTCTGGGGTGCAGTGTTGGACAGCTTAAAACAGAACAGGAGTCCTGTTCCCCATCTCACCCACATCCATCCTAGTCCAGACATAGCTTACTGTAATCTGAGGGAATGGAAGACTTTGTTTTTCAAAAGCCATCTTTCATAGAGCAGAATTTCGTCTGTTGAACATTCTATAAATTGGAATGCTTTACAAGAACTAACATGCTGGAGTTCCTGTTGTGGCTCCGGGTGTTAAGAATCCGACTAGTATCCATGAGGATGTGGGTTCGATCCCTGGCTTCACTCAGTGGGTTAAGGATCCAAGTTGCCGTGAGCCATGGTGCGGGTCTCAGACGTGGCTCAATCTGGCGTTGCTGTGGCTGTGGCTGTGGCAGGCAGCTGCAGCCAGCTCTGTGTTGACCCCTAGTCCGGGAATTTCCAAATGCTGAGAGTACAGCCCTAAACACACACACACACACACACACACACACACACACAAAAGAACTAACCTACCTACAAATGCATAGTGATGCTTATTGTTTAAAATGATAATTTGGACAAGGAGATCCTGCTGAATAGCATTGAGAACTATGTCTAGATACTCATGTTGCAACAGAAGAAAGGGTGGGGGAAAACCTGTAATTGCAATGTATACATGTAAGGATAACCTGACCCCCTTGCTGTACAGTGGGAAAATAAAAAAAAAATGATAATTTGGGGTTCCTATGATCCTGTTGTATCACCCAGCAGCCACTCGGTGTCCATATCCTGTGGATTTTGTTTCCACAATAACTCTGGCTATACATCCCTGCTTTTCACTGCCATTTCTTGGAGGACTTCATCCTATCTCACCTGGTCTGCCGTCATCATCTCCTTTCTGATGTTCTCGCCAATCGAACCCACACATCACACCCTGCCATTACTGTTCATCCTAAAGAACAGGTGCAGTTTCTGTCATTCCTCTGCTCAAATACTTCAGTGGCCCCCACAGACCTCCACAGTCATTGACCTGCCATTGAGTCCTCTCCACCTGAAGGTCCCCAGCATCCACCTTCCTAAACTCAGCCTCCGGGGCTCTCCTCTGCATACCTTCCTGGGAGTTCCTACCTTCCACCCTTTACTCCTGAGATGTCCAGTCACCTTCCTGCTTCCGTCTCTGCCTGTCAGACCGCTGCCCCCATTTTTTCAAATGCTACCTCCCCCATGAAAGTTTTTCTGACTCGGATTCCCCCTGTATCTCTAAATAGACACACACCAAATGTGACTCCCTGCCTCCTTTGAATCCCTATTGCACTTTATACTCTTCTGAAGACGTCGTCCCCTGCCCAGTATGAGAGCTAGTTAACTTTCCCCTAACAGTGTCACAGCAAATTCGTTTTCTTACACTACCAAATACTCCACAAATCTCAGTGGATGTTACGGACAGAATGGATCCCCCAAAATGGACTGAAGGTAGCCCACATGTTGAAGCCTTAGCCCCCAATGTGAGGGTACCTGAAGTTGGCATCTTTGGAGGTGATTAGGTCATAAGGGTGGAACACTCGTGAAGGGGATTTGTACCCGTATAAGAAGAGACCCTCTCGCCCCGTACATGAGGACCTGGTGAGAAGCCAGATCAGGCAGCGAATCCTCGCTGGACACCAAATCAGCCAGCACCTTGACCTTGAACTTCCAGCCGCCAGAACCATGAGAAATCACTTTCTATTATTTAAGCCCCACAGTCTAGGAGAAAATGTTAGAGCAACCCAAACTAAGACAGTGGGTGTACCCAGGCAGGTAAACAATACACCTTCGTTTTGCTTTCACAAAGACTTAGAAGATTTAAACATTTTCTATGTGGTAGTAAAGAATTTTAAAGCAAGGCATTGTGCTGACAGGCTTGAGAGTATATGTGATGTGTGCGAAATAAATAAAATATCGTAATCAACCGAGCCACCTTGCCTAAGAGTAGATTTGACAGGTCTACTGGGTAATAGTATAAATGCTGCTATTTAATCTATCCCGGTGATCTGAAGCCAACCAGAGTTTCCATCTCCAATCCTTGTCCCTTTCCTCTGTGGAGTTTCTTTATAGGCCTTTTTTTTTTTTTTTTTTTTTAACTCAAGTTGGTACTGAATTTTTGGCATTCACAAACCTATCACTTTAGAAAAGGAGCTCAAAAAAATAATAAGCAGGCCCAGATTTGGGTTCAGTGCCCAAAATAAAATGCAGTTTCTCCACTTTAATCACATCCAGCCAAATGGCCAGTCCAATATGCAACATATGTCCAGCCAACTGGTTGGCGTCCATGCATTTGGTTCCTTCTGTAGATTAATGAGATTATGGCATTGTTAAAAAGAGGCAGAAAATGCTAATTTGACATATCCCGTGATATACTTTACAGTTTGGGGGTTTTCTGAATTTTAAGACATTTTTAATTACTTTGGTGCACTGTGCCAGTGAGGACCATATGCCCGTCCTTGTCCCTGCACGGCTGTCTCCACAGTCACCTGCACATTCCCAGGCAGGGCAGACGGTCGAGGACAGAACTTGCTTACCACAGCCTCTGTTGGGAAGAATCAAAGGGCAGCCTTCTTTGTCACTTGCGTGGGCATTTTCCGGTTATTCAGCTATTTTTGAAGAAACGTCCCGTACATATTCAGAGCTAAAGAATTAATTAGCCCGCAATGAACACTTAGTTCAAAACAAGAGGAGTTCATCCGGTTTTAGAAGAAAGCCAGCCACATAGCAAGACAGGCGCTCACTAAAGGGACATTCCTCTATGACCTGGGAAAAAAATGGAATTTCCATCATCTGACGTATGTTATCTATATTAAAAAAATCACCTGTGGTTCTGCGGTTTGTCATTGGGCCGCGTGCTCTATGCTGCCCCAGAAGGTTGTTGGGAATGATCGATGTGACATATGTGAACATACAGGATATTATTTCATCTTTTGCAAATGCTTCTGAAGGCTTTCAGAAACTTTAGCAAGGCAGAATTGCACCTCCTTCCTTCGATTCTCAGGGAAGATTCATCTCACAATCATTTCCTTGAATGGTGATGAACTTCACATGGAGGGGGTGCTCAGGGTGAAGGTGGCACAGCTTCTCTGTCCAAGGCTTTTCCTAAAAGCACATTTGGAACCAAGGACTGATATCTCAAAACAACAACAAACAAATGGGAGTTCCCATCGTGGCTCAGTGGTTAACGAATCCGACTAGGAACCATGAGGTTGCGGGTTCGATCCCTGGCCTTGCTCAGTGGGTTAAGGATCCAGCACTGCCATGAACTGTGGTGTAGGTTGCAGATGCGGCTCGGCCGTGTTGCTATGGCTGTGGTGTAGGCCGGCGGCTATAGCTCTGATTCGAACCTCCATATGCCTCGGGAGCAGCCCTAGAAAAGGCAAAAAGACAAAGAAAATAAAACAAAACAAACAAACAAATAAACTATGCAAGCTAAATCATGAATAATAATGGTAGCTTGATTCTTATGACTACTAACTATGTGACACGCCACTCTGGTTAACTTGTTTAATTCTCATAATCACACTAGGAATCAGTTCTTTTCATTACCTCTTTCTTACAGATAAAGAAACGGAGGCACAGAAATGTTAATAATTTGCCCTAAAGTCATCACAGCTGGAAAGTATCAGAGTTAGGATTTGAACTCAGTCTGGGAGAGCCTATGCCCTCACTTGCTACGCTATAGTAAAGGAAAAAAGTGGACAAAAGCAACCATCCGACTGGAAATAGAAAGCTGGACAGGACAAGCTTATTTTTCCAGATTCTCTTGAGCAATTCTTGAAAATGTTTTGTTTACCATGGAAGCCTTTTAACATTTGGGTGGTTCCAACATGTGAAATAATGGTACAGAGATTTAGTTCAACGTTGGCCTGAAGGCAGCTCTCTAGTGAGGAGGTAGGTATACAGGAAAACAATGAAAAACAAAACACAAGCGTATGCATGTCAAATCCACCCCAGCAAGAACACAACTGGCAGCAAAGAGAACTCAAGTTTTTTTTTTTTTTTGTCTTTTGTCTTTTTGTTGTTGTTGTTGTTGTTGTTGCTATTTCTTGGGCCGCTCCCACGGCATATGGAGGTTCCCAGGCTAGGGGTTGAATCGGAGCTGTAGCCACCGACGTAAGCCAGAGCCACAGCAACGTGGGATCCGAGCCGCGTCTGCAACCTACACCACAGCTCACGGCAACACCGGATCATTAACCCACTGAGCAAGGGCAGGGACCGAACCCGCAACCTCATGGTTCCTAGTCGGATTCGTTAACCACTGAGCCACGACGGGAACTCCAGAACTCAAGTTTCTTTTCCTCCACACCCAACACCTGCTCCTTTTACAGGGGGTGGGGGGTGCAGGAGGATCTGGTTCCTTTCCTTCTGGTGTTTTAGGGAGGCAGTAGAAGGCTCCCTGATGGACTTGGAGCCAGCAGCTTCCACACCACCTGGAGGCAACGAGGCTGTCCCCTGCCCAGATGTGTAACAGACAGCAACGTCAACCCCAGGAAAAGGGGTAGAGAGCATTCGGGAGGCAGGAGCGCCGTCATAGAACCACTCCTTGGTGCCAGCATCCCTCCCTTGTCCCCTGGCTGAGACATACCCTCTTCTGGAGCTGCCACAGACCCAGGGGAACGGGAAATTTGAAGCCCGCGTGGGCTGGGCATTGTGAGGGAGAGTGGTCGAAACCACGAGGGAGTCTCCACCTCTTCTTTTCCACTGAGAACATTTCCTGAGTGTGGGCCAGTGACCCTAGGAGCAGCTTTAGAGTTGGACTGAACGTCAGCTCCAAACCCAATTTCTGGTCATGAGACCTTGGATCAGTCACTTGTCCTGCTCCTACCTTGTTCAGACCACCACTATCTTCATCCTCTGCCTGGTTACCTTGAGATCAAGTCCAGGATTTTTATGATGCCCCTTAGGATCTGGCCCCCGCTCACCTCTCCAGCTTCTTTCTCACTTAAAGACTATGTTCCAGCCAGGGTTAACGTTCAAGGGTCTTTTGGCCTCACCTCTGGACCTCTGCATATTCTGTTCCCTAGACACGCTTTCCCACCCCCTCCCTTTTTTTTTTTTTTTTTTTTTTAACGTAGCCATTCCTATTCCCCCTCTAGGTCTCCGTTGGATGTCACCTCCTCCAAGAAGCCTCCCTGGCTATCTCCTGGTGCTTCCACAGCACCTAGTTCTTACTCAGGTGGAGCATTTATAAGCAAGCCCATTGTAGCAGGCTGCTGGCTCCTCAGTATCTCACTGTACCAGGAGCTCCTCATGGGTACCCTTCCACTATACACTTCAATAGCACCCCATTAAATTTCAAAAACATCCCTTCCTTCTTTTATGTTTCTCTTTCCTGCTAGATTGAAGCTCCAAGGGATCAAGGCCCACATGCATATCGTCATTGTTATAGCCCTAGAGCCTAGCAGTGTCTAGTATGAAGCAGGAACATAATAAAAATGGTTCGCCGCATCAATAACTCAAATTCCCAGAGCCTCAGTTTCCCCATCTGTAAAATAGGGGGGAAGTCATATTCATCCCAAGAAGTGTGTGAGAACCAAATAAAATAGCATGTACACAGCATCCAGCCGGAGTCTATAAATGGCAGCTCTACTGACCATGTCGTACGCAGCTTCCTGGTCCAGTCACCTCTAAGTCTGGAGAAGGTCTGCCTTCAGCAGGTCCTCACTCTTCCACTCAGAAACATTCACTATCACTTTCATTAAAACTCTCTGGAAAGGATGGGAGTTCTCTTGTGGTGCAGCAGGTTAAGGATCCAACACTGTCACTGCAGCAGAACAGGCCAATGTTGTGGCCTGGGAACTTCCACACGCCATGGGCACAGCTCCCCTCCCCCCAAATATCTAGAGAGGAAGCCACACCTTTTCCACTGGCAAATACCTGTGCTTGCCAGCCCTCTGTGAATCAATGAGTCAATAATTATGTCAACCATCCACATATGCTAGATTTTTACTACTCTTCACATGTTTATTTGATACTCCAAAGGAACACAAGAGTCATTTATTTATGGTCCTTTTCATCCACTGAGGGCTTGTCCACTGCCAGCTAGAGGTTGAAGCAGGGGATCAAAGACAGATAAGACACAAGACATCCCCGCTTGGGCATCTGCAGTCTGCTGGTAGGAGCAGGCACAGACAAGTAACTCCATGCAGTCCATGGAGCGATGGTGAGAAATGAGGGTAGTACCCAGAAAGCCCAGAGGAGGGAGCTAAAGCACAACTTAGACCTGAAAATGGCCTTAGAAGCCGGCTATTTCTGACATGACTCTTTTGGCTGTACCTTCAGCCCATTTGCTCTCATTCTGTCCTCTGAGAAGATGGAGAACAGTTCATCAGCATCTTCTTCATCATAACGACCTCAATCCATCATACAGGCCAGCTCTAATGAACACAGAAGTCACTAAGGACTGTGTCACATTGTGCTGTCGCAGAAGTCTACAGGACAGGACTTGGAATCTGTCCAGCTGAAAAAGCAGGAGCTTTCTGAGCACTAGCCGTTCTCCCCTCTCATAGATAAGCTCTTCGTAGGTGGTTGTGCAAAAATATCTCTCTGTTGATTTCCTCTGAGGGCTACTTTGTAAGTTCTGACTTGGTCTTCGACCCTCCTAGCACTTTGTGTTTGGAAAAACAGGGCCCGATTAAGATCCAGAATCATTGGCCAAATTTTTAGAAAACGTCTTTTGAGTTATGAGTGCAATAAAATCTCCTTTTCTTATCTGGTTCATCAGGAAGGACACATTTCTTTCTGTTCTGAGTGTGCTTGCCAAGGAAGGCACGTGGAAGAACCCATTGCCAGAGGCAGCCTTAGGAACAGGTGGCCGAGCAGTCCTCCAACAGCTGTGAGCTCTCTGACCAGCTCCTTCTCCCACAAGCCCTGCCCTGGACACCAGTGTCACCACCGCCACCGTGGAAAACCTCCTGAGATCCACAGCACTGCTAGCAGGGAAGAATGACCTTATTTTCAGTTCACAGGGAACAACATTTCTGATAACTACAAAATCCCACCCACTAATATACCTAGAGAATGAGTGGCTGGGAAACAGACCTGGTAAAATGTACGCAGGGGGCTACATTGGCAGACGGAGTGCCCTCAGCTCCGTCTGGGGTGGTCGAACAAGGGCACTGGCCCCTGGAGGCATATATTATATTTGCTGGGGCTGCCATGACAGGGTTCCCCAGACGGGGTGGCTAAAACAACACAACTTTATTTTCTTATGACTCTGGAGTCAAAGAATCCAAGATCAAGATGTCTACAGGGTTGGTTTTTTTATTTTTTTTAATTTTAAAAAATTAAAGTATCGTTGATCTACAGTGTTGTGTCAATTTCTGTTGTACAGCATAGTGACCCAGTCATATATATATATATATATATACATACATTTTTTTTTCTCATTTATCTTCTGTCCTGTTCTATCACAAGAGACTGGATCCAGTTTCCTGTGCTATGCAGTAGGACCTCACTGCTTATCCATTCTAAATGGAATCGTTTGCATCTACTAATCCCAAGCTCCCCATGCATCCCTCTCCCTCCTCCCTCCGCCTTGGCAACCACAAGTCTGTTCTCTGTGTCTGTGAGTCTGTTTCTGTTCTGCAGATAGGTTCATTTGTGCCACATTTGATATTACACATATAAGTGATAGCATATGGTAAGGTTGTTTTTTCCTAAGGTCTCTTTCCTTGGCTGGCTAATGGTTATCTTCTCCCTGTGTCTTCACATGGCCTTTCGTCTGTATGTGTCTTTGTCCTAATCCCCTCTCCTTACAGCGACACCAGTCTTATTGGAGTAAGGCTCACCCCAATGACCTCATTTAACCTTAATTACCTCTTTAAAGACTATCTCCAACGACAGTCCCAGTCTGCGGTATGGGGGGTTAGGACTCCAACTTAGGAGTTTTAGGGAGATAAGATTCTGCCATAACAAGGAGTGAAAAAAACATGGATGAGGAGAGGAGGGATGAGGCTAGGAATCCACCAGGGTGGCCACTAAAAGGGGTCTGATCATGAAAGGCTGGGGGGGCAGGAGTGGAGGATTTTAGCCGCCATCTCTCAGCTGAAGGTTGTTCAAGCCTGATCACCCAGCCGTGACCTCGCTCTCAGTTCCAATGCCACATTTCCGATGCCTACTGGATGTGTGCCACCTGGATGATCTGCCAACATCTTCAAGAAACACAGGAAAACGCCAGCTGAACTCCTTTCTGACTTCTATTATTGCCATCACCAACTTCCAGGAATTTCTGCTCCTTTCCCTCTTTATCACCAAGGCCGTTTGTCCTCGCTTTATTGTATCTCTTGCACCATCTCTTGCAGTGATTCCCTTTTCTGAGGCTGATTGCTATCACATCTCCTTCAGTCATTATTTCCTAGACCATTGAAAACATCTCCCAACAGGTCACCCTATGTCCAAGCTCTTCTTCAGCTAAGGCACCTACACACACTCCTCTCAGATTCACCTTTCTAAGCACTGCTTCCACCGTGAATGTTCCTCAGCTCTAAAACATTCCATGGCTCCCTGCTATCACCAGGAAAAAGATTAACTACAAAATCTGGCATTCAAGGCCTTCCACAGTGTGGTCCCTTCCTGAGAATGAATGAACACCCCTTCCCCACTCTCCATCGTAAGATGATCATCTTATTTACTGCCATCTTGCAACATGCCATGTAAATGCCCATGTGCCCAGCACTTCCTCCTCGGTCCATTTATAGCCAACCTTCTAGTTCCAGCATCAAGCCTGACCCTTCTGTTCCTATATTTCCCAATGACTGAAAATATCTTACTTCCCTCAAGAGCAATTACTGTCTCTAGTAGCCCATTCCACATGATAGTTTTACGTTTTTCTTTTTCTTTTTTTCTTTTTTTCTTTTTTTTTGGTCTTTTTGCCTTTTCTAGGGCCACTCCTGAGGCATATGGAGGTTCCCAGGCCAGGGGTCAAATTTGAGCTATAGCCGCCAGCCTATGCCAGAGCCACAGCAACGCCAGATCCGAGCCGCATCTGCGACCTATACCACAGCTCACGGCAACACCGGATCCTTAGCCCACTGAGCGAGGCCAGGGATCGAACCCAAAACCTCATGGTTCCTAGTCGGATTCATTAACCACTGAGCCAGGATGGGAACTCCTGTTTTATATTTTTCACTCTTCGTTCCTGTGTATTGTCTTACTCCACAAGGGCATGTGTGTGTGCCTGATTCCCCAGACTCCACAAGGGCAGACATCATGCATTTTACTTCTTTGCCATCCCCCCACCCCGACACACAACAAAAACAATAACCAAAAACATTCATTGAACGTTTACCACATGCTAGGCACTGTACTGTCTTCTAGTATTATCTCACTTAATTCAAACGACACTCTAAAAAGGTTCTTTTTTTTTTTTTTTTTTTTTTTGGCCACACTCACGGCACATGGAAGTTCCCAAGCCAGGGATCAAATCCAAGCCACAGCTGTGACCTACACCACAGCTACAGCAACGCCAGCTCCTTAACCCATAGCACAAGGTCATGGATCAAACACACGCTGCTGAAGTGACAATGCTGGAGTCTTAACCCTCTGCACCACAGCAGGAACTCCAGGTCCTATTATTATCTCCATTTTACAGATGAAAAGATTGAGGTTAGAAAGGTTATGTAACTGGCCCAAACCAGCATAACTAGTGAGTGGCCAGTCTGAGACTCAAACACAGGTCCATGGGACTCAGAAATCCCTGCTAATGGTACCTTTTACAGGGTAAGTGATGAGCCCAAGTTTCTGAATTAAGACTATCCCTGCTACCAAAGCAATCGAGTGTGTAGTGGGCCAAATAATGGCTTTCAAAAGTATCCTGATCCTCAGAGCCGGTGACTATTACATTCATGGAAAAGGGGTTTTGTGTCAGATTCCTCATGTATAGAACTGTTAGATGGTGAATTCGGTTGTTTCAAGCCACCAAATTTGTGGTCATTTGTTACAGCGGCAATCAGAAACTAAGTCAGGATGGGTGGGTTTCCAGCTAGCCCTAAACTGTCCTGAGGAATAGGCAATGCTCTGGTGAAAGGTAAATAGGCTGCGTTCTCAAGAACCGGAATATCTTCCTTTCATATCCATGAAAATCCTTCACTCCCAGCATCACCTGTTTCCTGACCCATCCTGTCTGTGCACCATGCTCTGAAAATGGCCTGACCAAGAAGCACATGAAACTCTGAGTGAAAGGCACATGTTAATGACAGAATTCTCCCAGGAGGATTATTATTTCAATCAAAACATGTATGGTGTCCTTTTAAAAATATCATTTCCTAGTGTTTTTAGTCAAAGCATTTCCCATATATTATCCCAGGCATCTGTGCCAGCCTTTAAGTGTGCATAAAAGGCAGTTTCAAGTGCACACCGTGGTTTTTGGATGGCAGCTGTTGAGTCAATTCCAAGAATTTTACTCTTAAGAAGCCCAAATAACACTGCAGAAAAATGCGTTTTTTTCGAAATGG
The DNA here is from genome assembly GCF_054392235.1 of Sus scrofa. Lineage (NCBI taxonomy): Eukaryota > Metazoa > Chordata > Mammalia > Artiodactyla > Suidae > Sus > Sus scrofa. Next base: position 34,104,862 of record NC_139398.1, read on the forward strand.
CAGGAAAACCAACAGTTGAGTGTTTTTCGTACTGTCTTCCAGTAAGTGATATGCAGTAGGTAGGTGACGAAAGACTTTAGTATAGACTCACAGATTCAAGTCCCTTATAAATGAGCCACCCTGACCCCGTGGCTTTGCCTAATGAGTTTTCTAGGGTCTTTAGCCATGTCTAAGGTGTGGGCACACCTGGCAAGGTAGTGGTGTGGACCCACTGATGAGGTTGGAGCTGGGATCCACACTTCTAATGCCTCATTCCCTGTCCAGCTGTCTTTGACCGACTTCCCATTACCACCTGGTCCCTCACCCCCTCAGCCACTTCCCTTCTAAATCAATAATGAGTCCATTACTTAGCTAGGCTCATTTTGATGTTTACGGGCCTGCAGTAATGGAAATAAGAATAGCTATGGCCCTGCTCTGTTCCAGATACTTTACATGCACATCTTCATTTAACAGGTAGTTTAGCAGCAGTGGTTAGAGCATAAACTCTGGAGCTAGACCACCTTGTTTCAAATCCTCGCCCTACCACTCATCAGTGTGACCTTAGGCACATTCGTGAACATCTCTAGGACTCTTTTCCCATCTGTGAAATGGCAATTTAAAAATGCCCCTTTTGGAGTTCCCATCGGGGCGCAGTGGTTAACGAATCCGGCTAGGAACCATGAGGCTGCAGGTTCGATCCCTGGCCTTTCTCAGTGGGTTAAGGATCCGGCGTTGCTGTGAGCTGTGGTGTAGGTGGAAGATGTGGCTCGGATCTGGCGTTGCTGTGGCTCTGGCCTAGGTGGGTGGCTACAGCTCTGATTAGGCCCCTAGCCTGGGAACCTCCATATGCCGCAGGAGCGGCCCTAGAAAAGGCAAAAAGACAAAAATAATAATAATAAAAATAAATTTAAAATGCCCTTTAGATTCTGCGTTGCCATGAGCTGTGGTATGGGTCACAGAGGCATCTCAGATCTGACAGATCTGGCGTTGCTGTAGCTGTAGGCCAGCAGCTGTAGCACGGATTAGACCCCTAGCCTTGGAAGCTCCATATGCCCTAAGTGCAGCCCTAAAAATAAAAAAATAAATAAAAAATAAATAAAATAAAACGTGTCCCTTTATAAGGTCATTGTGAAGACTGTTTAGAAGAATCCCCTAACACAGTCAATACCACTCAAGCGTGCTCGCGCTTCACGACCTTGTGAGGCAGGTGTAACACCGCAGCTCAGACAAGTATCAACATGCCCAGGGTCACAAAATTTATGATTTTGAAGCTAGGTCATTTTGTCTGTAAGGCCATGTATTTCCTCTCCTGCCTCACTATCTCGCTTTCATCCCTGATTCCCCCAGAACCACCTTCATCCTGCCCACCTAAGGATGAAACAGGTCATCTCCCGCGCTCCATCTCCAACTCCGGAAGCTCCCAGGAGCCCTAGAGAAAACCAGAAAGACTGAAGGGCGCCCTCTCTCCCGCCCTCGATGTGCCCTTAGGAGAAGCCAACATATCTGCTGTTGGCCGTGCGCGCGGGTCCTAGGCACGGCGAGTCCCCTTTTCTTTCTTTCTTTTTTTTTAATTTATTTTTTTCCCCACTGTACAGCAAGGGGATCAAGTTATCCTTACACGTATACATTTTTCCCCCACCCTTTTTCTCGAGTCCCCTTTTCTGAGCTGCACTCGGACTCGAGAGGGTGAGAGGCTCGTGGGGGCGCAGCGCGCATAGCGCGCACCGCGGGGCAGCCTCGCCGCCACTGCTGCCCGAGTGCCGCCTGGTGGGAATCCCTCCCCAGCTGGGGAGGAAGGCAGTTGTTTTCCTCCTAGTGGAACGTTCCACTTGAAATCGTTCCACAAGGGCTGTTCTCGCCTCCGACTCCGGGAAGAACTGTAATTAACACAGCAACAAACGCCCACGACGCTAACTGGCAAAGGGAGTGTAACACGAGCCGCTTCTCCAACCGAACTGGGCCAATTGCTTTCCCTCCTTGCCTCCCCATTTGGTCTGTTTTGGTTCCGCAGTTATCCAACTGTGGCGTTTCTTACAACATGTCAGTGGCTGGTGTTTGTGTTTGGGGTGGAACAGTTTCACACACGTCGCTGGAGACGGTGCTCGACCAGCTGCTGTGCTGGGTCCCTGCTTTCTGCGGCTTCGGGAGTGTCAGGTAGAAAAATGAAGAAGCGACTAGAAGGTGGGAAGGAGGATGGGGAAGGACGCCTGCCTTCTCCGAACGTCTGAAGTTGGGTCGGTAGCCTCCCGCGAAAGGGGACGGGTAAAACCGGTCTGCACAGTCTCAGCGGAGAGCGATTGCAGACGTCCCAAGTGAGTCTCGTCGTGGGCTCCTGGGGACTGCGTTCACCTGGCGGCTGCGCTGCGACTCTGGCTCGGGGCACTGAGGCGACCAGAAAAGGGAGAGGGGTAGGCCCTCGCGGGTGCTGCAAACAGCGCCCCGAGGCCAGCCAGGCTCGGCCATAGGCGGGCTAGTGGAGGTGAGAGTGGGGTGGGGTGGGGGTTGGGGAGCAGCCAAGGATGCAGGGAGTGCTCTGACTCCTTCATCTACCGTTATCAGGGTTTGCTCTCTGATGAGGCCACTGCAAATACCTTGCTTAGGCCAAGCGTGGTCCACCGGCCGGCAGCCCCGGCGTCACGTGGGAGCTTGTGCCATTCAGCATCTCAGGCCCTGCCCCAGACCTACTGATTCGCAGTCTTCTCTTGAACAAACTCCTAGGTGATTTCTAGACACCTGCAAGTTTGTGTAATGTGTATGCCTTTCTCTGCCACCTTTCCATCAATGTCCTGCCGTGTTAACACATTAACTTTAAATTTTGTGGCAAAGACATGGCTTTTGGAGAAATGTAGCTCTTCTCTCCGATAAAAGTCTGCACCAGTTTGATGCTTAGCAAGAGCTCTCAGCTGATTACCGCTAAGGGGTCAACAGTGGAAGGAAGGCAGAGCCTGCTCTACAGTCCAACCTGGAAAAACTCAGAGACTGGATGGGGAGCCAAAACCCAAACGAGAGGTACTGAATAACTACACAATATCGTAATTCAAGAGGTTAAACACGGCAGAATAACTCATACGAACAGCTTAAACAATAGTGCTGCATTATTTAGTAAATTCACTAAATTCACTGTACCACCAGTTTTGTGTGTATCCTCTCTATATAGATCATATGTACACACATATATGTTTATGTATGTATTTTATATATATATAAAATACACACACACACACAGAGAAAGGTGGAGGGATACACAGAGAGACAGAATATATATTTTAACCTAGTGTCTCACACATAGTAGGTGATCAATATGTATTGAATCAATAGCTGGATCCTGTTACAACATATTCTCCCAGAAAGAGAAGAATTTTGTGTTTTAAACCAAACCAGCATAAATCTGTTTTAAAATAAAATGTAGTACCAATAACCAAGTCCATTTAATATGTCCTTTAAAACATTAATTATACACACATCCATCATAGATACATGGTCCCCATTTGAACACCATGGATTGTAGGAGCTCAGAGGGCATCTTCAAATCCTGCTGAGTCGGACTGGTCGGAATAACCCCACATGCTTTCTGCTTGTCATTAAGACCTCCCAGGCCTCAGGACCCACATAGATCACAGACCATAACATCTTTCAGAGTTGTTTTGGTCCCACAAGTTATCAATGGCTGAGCAGAACGTTTTCAAACTGAGGCTTCACACTGGATGACCTGTGTTAGCTCTGATTTATTCTGCCAAGTACTCAAGAGTTCCCTAACGGGGCACTCAGTCGTGCATAGTGAGTACCAGAGAGAAGCAGGGGCAGGACAGCTCTCATCTCTTGGTGGTTAGAAGGATCTTTACAATTTTAAAATTCCTTTTTTTTTCTCTGCAATGTTTTGTTGGCATTACTGCACCAAGAGATGAGGGGTGAGCCACTCCTGCTTTTTGGTACTTGCTCTGCACAACTCACATGGCAAAGTGCCTCCTTAGGGGAACTGAGTACTTGGCAGAATAAACTGGAGCGATTAGAGGCCATTCAGCACCATCTCCTTGAGATACAGGTGAAAAAGAATAAAGATGATTCTACCTAGCACAGTTGGGGCAGAGACTGGAAAAAATATCTCTACACAGCATCCAAATTAGACTTTTCAGTTTTACAAAAGTTACACTTGTTTCACAAGGAGAGTCCAGCAGAGCCTATCTGGATACGCTGTCTAACAAATTCTGTTGGGTAAAAATGAACTGTCAAACACTGATGATTAATGAAAAATCATTAGGGTGTTTCTACATTCTGAAAGTTTTCTTTGCCTCCACCCTTACATTAAAATAAAATCAAAATTTCTTCCCAAAACTTCCAGGAGAGAGGAGCAGCAAATATCCAACCTGGCAGAGAGTAATCCATTTTTACTGGCAGTCCACACAGTTACTTTTTTTTTTTTTTTTTTCTTTTTAGGGTCGCACCCATGGCATATGGAGGTTCCCAGGCTAGGGGTCTAATCAGAGCTATAGCTGCCGGCCTACACTACAGTCACTGCCATAACAACGCAGGCTCTGAGCCGCATCTTTGACCTACACCACAGCTCACGGCAATGCTGGATCCTTAACCCACTGAGTGAGGCCAGGGATCGAACCCAGAACCTCATGGTTCTTAGTCGGATTCGTTTCCGCTGAGCCACATGGGAACTCCACATACGGTTACTTTCACTGGTACCGTTTATTTTAAAATATGGGGACTCTTGATGCTGAAAGAATTCAAAATCTGTTTCAAATGAGCACTTTGGAAACAGAGAATTGAAGAAGTTGCCACAGGGAATGTTGTTGGTAAACTTTACAAATAGCATTATTGGTTTGTAAAAGTCACCAACATATTGTCATGATTTTGGTAGAGCTAGGCACAGTATCCAGGAAAAAAGAAAAGGGGAAAAAGCTTTCATCATCAGCAATGTTGAGAACCATAAAATCAGTAATTAGATTTAGAGAAACCAAAAAAAAAAAAAAAACCAGTGGGAGTTAAAAACCACAGGGATGCAATCAGCTAATCTGAAGCTGGTTCAAACCCTGGCACAGCATGGGCACCAGTTACTCTCTTTTGCTAATAGACACCGAAAGAATTAAAAACCAACACAAATGACAATAGATAAGAATAAAGATGTCTATTGTTCTTTCCTACTAGCTCTTCTGATTATTTTCCAAATACACCGTGAAAAAGGTTTTTAATTTTAGGGTAAAAGAAAATATCTTGATGTGTGTAGGAAAAAATCCACTGAAAAAAAAAGAACACTGAAATTAATAATGGAATTTTTTTCTCCCAAGCAAAATGTAATTTTGCAAGCAGAAAAAGTAAAGATACACCTTTAAAAATTTTTTGTATTTTTTATTTTTTTGTCTTTTTGCCTTTTTCTAGGGCCACACCCACGACATATGGAGGTTCCCAGACTAAGGGTCCAATCGGAGCTGCAACTGCCAGCCTGCACCAGAGCCACAGCAACTCGGGATCTGAGCCATGTCTGCAACCTACACAACAGCTCACAGCAACGCCGGATCCTCAACCCACTGAGCAAGGCCAGGGATAGAACCCGCAACCTCATGGTTCCTAGTCGGATTCGTTAACCACTGAGCCACGACGGGAACTCCAACACCTTTAAAATTTAAAACATCTCAATATTAATTCCAGGAGGAAGAATAAGGAATCAAATGAACATATTTACAGACCATAGTTCTATTATTGTCTCAGATGGGCATTTGTCATTCTTCTGGTCGCCCACTAACAGAGCCTCTTTCCAATTGTTTGAAAAATCTCCCTCTTCAGTCTCATCTCCACTCCTGAGGAAGAGCCCATTTCCTACTATAAAAGTTGGAAATGCCAGGCTCTGAATTTCTCAGCCTTCCTGTGGCTCGATTTATTAGATGTATCCCCCTGAGACACTAATTAAAAGGAGAGCTGTCCAGTTCTATTACGGAGATAGGTGTTGGTGGCAGTGGCATCAACATCTGATTTTCAAAGGCAGCAAAGACAAGTTATGGTGGCAGCCGCTGGTGGCACCAGCATTCAGGATGTGAGCACTGCAGGCTATTATTCTCTGGTAGCCAGAGAAGGCACTTCTGCACCGTATTTGAAAGTTGTTCTTGGCCTGTAGCTTCTCCACAGATTCTGTGAGCTGCCTGATTATTTTAAAAATGAATTGGGTTTTGTGTGTGCGTGTGTGTGTGTGTGTGTGTGTGTGTGTGTGTGTTTTGCTTTTTGGGAGGCATATGGTTGTACCCAGGCCAGGGGTCGAATCTGAGCTACAGCTGCCGGCCTACACCACAGCCACAACAATGCAGGATCCAAGCCACGCCTGCGACCTACACGACCTACACCACAGCTCACGGCAATGCCGGATCCTTAACCCACTGAGCAAGGCCAGGGATGGAACCCGCAACCTCATGGTTCCTAGTCAGATTTGTTTCTGCCGTGCCATAATAAGAACTCCTTAAAATGAGTTCTTCAGCTTTTGAAATCATCTACGTTTCTTTGACCCAATTATTCCTCACAATATATTGGAAAACTGCAAAATGATTAGGAGCAATTATATCCATTAGAAAGAAGTGAAAATGGAATTTCATCAAATCCCCTTTGGGATAAGGATTTTCTAAAAGCAGTCTCTCTTTTTTCAAAAAATATTATAGTGTAGTTGATTTACAATGCTGTGCCAATTTCTGCTGTACAGCAAATTGACTCAGTCATATATACACACACACACACACACACACACACACATTCTTTTTTTCATATCATCCCCCATCATGTTCTGTCCCAAGAGACTGGACACAGTTCCCTGTGCTACACAGCAGGACCTCATTGCTCATCCATTCTAAAGGTAAGAGTTTGCATCTCCTAACCCCAGACTCTCAGTCCATCCCACTCCCTCTCCCTGCTCCCTTGGCAACCACAAGTCTGTTCTCCATGTCTGTGAGTCTGTTTCTGTTCTGTAGATAGGTTCATTTGTAAAGGCCATCTCTTTTGCCACCAAGAAGAGAGAAAAAAATCAGGAGAGTAAGCCTGTATATCTACAAATTTAAGCATGGAAAATAGAAGTGATGACTTTTATTTTTAAACAAGTGCTAACTCAATGTTTTTAAAGTGAAGATTGAATTGTCTTTCAAAATCCTCTTCATGAAGAATTGTTTGGTCATTGGTGGAAAAAAAATGGTCAGAGAAATAGAGGAGAAGTTAGAGAATTCTAAATCCATCCCTGAGTAACAGTATTTCAAGCAGACGGTGAAGGAAGAGGCTTGAGTGGGAGGAGCATCTAGGAAGCTGTGACAGCATGAAACAAGCAAAGGTCAGCTTAGGTGGATGACACTGGACGAGATGCTTTCCAACATGAAATCCACTTGACTTCTCATGGAAACATTATCAAAACTCTGCCTGGAAACAGTTAAAAACCAGCCAAATGTGACACTTACTCTCCAATAAATTATAGCACAAAGTAATACTTAACACAAAAATAGCAACAGGAGAAACACCTTTCATTAGAGGATCAAGGTTCAAACAAACATTCCCTAATTAATCCTTTCAACAGCATCAGGAAGTTATTATTTAGCATTTTCATAGATAGCATTTAATGTTTTCAAAGTGTTCTACCAACAGTAATTTGTTGTTCTTCTCATCAACCTCTTGAAGTAGGTCAATATCATTATCCCCATTTTAAAGAAAAGCAAGGCCCTGAATAAACAGGTACAGAGCCTGGAGCCGGCTAACACAATCCTCATGCTGATAAATTCCCATTTTTCTATTGCTCCCATCGTAAACACCATTTTTAAATTGCCTCATTTCAACCTCCATCCAAACCCCAAAGAAGCAGGCAGAATTGCCTCCGTTTTGCAGATGAAAAAACTGAGTTTCACGCATATACATACACACTCCTCATGTCAGAGAGGTGGTTGCCTATTTTATCTGCATGCAAGTTCTAATTCAACCACGGTCCCGGAGTCCAAGGGGACTAAATCTGCCCAGTCAGACAACCTCCCATGCCTGAGACAATTTCCTTTGAAAGGGAAAGCCGTTCCCAAGCATCTGTGCCCCACGGTATAATGAATTTTGTGAGATCTGTTCTTACTGTGAACAATTTCGAGCTTTTTAAAATCAATAGCCGATCTATGGATCACCGATCCCCTCAGACGACTAGGAGGAGCACTGTGAACAGAAAGATGGCACTTGTCACATATGAAAACAAAACAAAATAAAACTACCAGACTCCCTGGTGGCTTTAGGAAAAGGAGTCTTATGGAGAATAATTGGAGCTGATTGGTCTTTGAGAAGAGTAATTCAAAACTGCACTATCAGATTTAAGGAAATAGTTCTGACCGAAACAGAATCAAACCTCTTTACAAAGGTTTTCGTTGTATATGGTATTTCTTCGTGGAAAACACAAAGATTAACCATACAAGTACGTCTCTTTTTGTTGCCTGTAATTATATTAGACTTCACATTTTCCTTTTATGAGAAGAAACATCAACAGTGTGTTTTATTTGTAATTTGACTGGACTGTTGGCTAAATGTTCGCAGTTAGAGCAAAAATATGAATAATAAAAAAGAAAAAGTTGTCCGACCTCTTTTTTCCCCCCACTGCATGAAGTTTGACTATATCAAAGCAAAATACATTGGAATTAGCAACATGTTATTTTCCATTCATCTAACTGACAATTAAGCTTAAGTAAAGCAAACTTGGCCTTGCAGTGCATAGAACTGTTCCACATTAAACAGGAAAGAGCTAGAGTCAATCAGTGTATCTTCAGTCACTACTCGGCAAGTAATGTCTTGTTCTCTTGCCAAAGATACTTCGGGAAACTTAAGGTTTTTTTTTTTGTTTGTTTTGTTTTTTTTTTTTTTAGGCCCACACACAAAGCATATGGAAGTTCCCAGGCTAGGGGTCAAATCAGAGCTGCAGCTGCCAACCTAGACCACAGCCATGGCAACACCAGATCCTTAACCCACTAAGCAAGGCCAGGGATCGAACTTGCATCCTCATGGATGCTAGTTGGATTCTTAACCCGTTGAGCTGCAGCAGGAACTCCAGGAAACTGTTTTAACCCACACGATTTCTTAAACCTATCCTTCCACTGCAAGCACATTATAGCAATTCTGGTCAAATGTTTATTTTCTTCAGTTACATCTCACTGAATGCTTCATCTAAGGAACGCACCAGTTGGAGAAGCCAAACGTGAGTTATGACAGGATTCTACAAATAGAAAATGACTTAAAAGTTTACATTGGGCGAATTCCAAAAACAAGGACATGCCAAAACCCAACAAATCAACAAACAGGAATTTCCCTTTAATACCTTCCAGGAGTTCTTGTTATTTAGCTTCACTTAAGAATTGAAGCCAAAGGCCTTCCATGATCCCCTTTGTAAATTATTTTTCTTCCTAATTCATGTACTCCAACTTTGAACAGAGGTATAAACAGAAATTCCTGCCTTTGAGGGTGTTCTGGAGCAATGCCGCTCTGTCCTCCTCAGATTATCTTCTGCAGGTAACACAGCATGTTGGGCACCATTTGAGGACACGAGGAAAGAACTTGGGAAAGGGTTCAAACCCAGGAGTGGTGAGCAGTAGAAATCCACAAGAGTGAGGGGCCAGGAGCAAGCCCATGGTAGCTCATCTCTCCCTTTCCACTGCATCAACCAGGGGAGCTCTTGTGTGTGCACCTAGTCAATCATACCCTTAACCTTGCCTTTCTTCTCCTTAAACTGTCTACCTACTGCAGACCGAGAGTTTTAGAACCAGCTGCTAAGTCAAGGTTCAAGATCCGTCTGATTCACAGGGCTGGTCAAGACTGAATGTGATAATATGAGGCCCTCGGAAAGGGATAAAGTGCTATTTAAATTAGGGTACCATCATCACTGTCTTAACATTCAGGGTCATCCACTCCACTCCAGCTTGGCCTGGGCACAAAATAATAATAACAGCTAACGGGCGAGTGCATAATGTGTCTGGTGCTACATCAGTCTCAATACTTACACCACCAGCGTGAAGGACGCATCATTCCACTTTTTACAGACCGTAAAACTGAGGCCTGAAGAGGTTCAGTAACGACCTTGCTAGGACCGAAGCCTCAGTTCTCTGACCTCAGAGCCCACTCATTTGACCACATCTTAATTAAATACGCACGTTGTCTTGGTCTGGGCTGCTCAGAAAGCAGAACCTAGGGCAGAAGATTGCGTGATGCTAAATTATCAGGAGGCACAATCTCACATCTCACAGAGCGGGGTGGGGGTGGGAGGGAGAGGAAGGAGGCCTGGGAAGAAAGGAGGGTCCGTATAAGGCTGTGGAATGGAACTAGCCACGGCTAGCTGCTGCTGATCGCCCAGCCTATGGGACTTGGCCCCTCAGAAGTCATGTCAACTGCGTCTCATCATGGGGAGGAAAAGGGAAGAATGTATCCACTGGCTCCTACCCTGTATTGACCAAACGTTCACCCCCGAAGGCGTTAACTCCCCTACACCTCTAGGTTGTTCTCAGATGGGTATGGATCCTGAGCTGGGTCCCTGGGTAGAATCAATAAGGGATCCCCGGGCTGGAGGTGAGGAGGCATATTCATGAGCAGCATATTCATGAGGTGAGGTGCTGTAAGCTTTGCACCTGAATCAGAGTATGTGCGGAGAGAGGGGATCTGAAGTGGTCCATGAGAGGCATCTCATACACATATATTCTATCATCAGAGTGGATCTTCACATGGAGCAAAAGTCAGGCGCCATTCACATGAAAGCCATCAAGCCATCGACAACTTGGAAATCACTGATGGCTCTGGAAGAACCACCCCAACTCTCGTGCAGGATATAGAGTGGTACAGGGCTACATATGTGCACACTGAAGCAAAATCATCTCACACAGTGATAAAACACAGACTTTTACCCTAAATTATTCAACTGCAAAAACAGCTCAGAAATCACCAAAGTCTTCCTTAATTCCCCACTTATTACATAGGAAAACAAACCAACCAACCCCTAACCACCAGGTTCCAGACAGCTTTAGGAAAACCAGTTTGGTTGAGAATAATATGAATCAACTGGTTTTTTATTTATTTTTTTAACTCAATGAATTTATTACATTTATAGTTGTACAATGATCATCACAAACCAATTTTTTAGGATTTCCATCCCACACCCCCAGTGCATCCCCCCATCCCCCAAACTGTCTCCTTTGGAAACCCTAAGTTTTTCAAAGTCTGTGAGTCAGTGTCTGTTCTGCAAAGAAGTTCATTCTGTTCTTTTTTCAGATCCAACTGGTTTTTTAGAAGAGTGATTCCAAAGTGGGCAATCAGGTTTAAGAAAATAGTTTTGACCAAAACGGAATCAACTTAAACCTACTGACAGCAGTCTTCTCAGTTCTGATCATGTCCTCGGCAAAGAGCTCATCTTGTATTATAATTATCTGTTTATCTAGTCTTCCCCTCTGGACTGTGAGATCCTGAAGGGAAAGGATTGGTCTCAAAGATCTTTGAATCCCCAGGACTGCCTGGTAGACCCCAGAATTAATGAGGTACTCAAGGGATACTGTGTAAGGAAGGGGATGCTCGGGTGTGAAGGCCTGTGGGGAGCAGGGATGTGAACAGGCCAGAGGAGGGGGAAAGCATTCAGCAGCATCGAGGTTGGGAAGCCATGGTGACAACTACCTCGCCACCTGTGTGACTTTCTCCACTAGCACCTAGCTGGGCAGGAGAGGGAGACTCTGAGTCAGGTGTCATTGATTTTGACGAGTGCCACGACCAGGACAGAAGATAAGAACTTAACAGGATATTCGATGGTATTTCCTGTTAGCTCGGAGTTTCAGCTGAGACACCAGTCTAAGGAGAACTGCTTATAAATATTTATAGAGTCATGGAGTTCCCGTCGTGGCCCAGCGGAAACGAATCCGACTAGGAACTATGAGGTTGCATGTTCCATCCCTGGCCTTGCTCAGTGGGTTAAGGATCTGGCGTTGCGGTGAGCTGTGGTGTAGGTCACAGACTTGGCTCGGATCCCACGTTGCTGTGGTTATGGTATAGGCTAGTGGCTACAGCTTCAATTCGACCCCTAGCCTGGGAACCTCCATATGCCGCGGGTGTGGCCCTAGAAAGACAAAAGACAAATAATAATAATAATATTTATAGCATCAAAAGAGAGGTGGTATCAGATGCCTGTATCCAGGACTTGCCAAGAGGCAGATGAAAACCAGTCTTTAATCTACTACCCATCTCTGGGCTATCAAAGAAAAAACAAAGCATTGGTTCTTTAGGGGAAAAGCATCACACTATATCCCCTCACCTTTCCAGGGAACAAGGGATGGTTTCTTCAAGCTAAATAAGGGGTCTCTCTTGGCCCAGTAGCCCCACGAGGCTTCTGACTGTCAAAATTCTCAGATGACACCCCCCAGTGACCCATACTCTTACATAATCTCCGCTTAAGTGTGGGCGGACAGTGTAGATATGGTGGGCTGTCACTCCTGTGATTGTATTGTGTTGTATGACAAAAGAGATTTTGCAGATGTAATTGAAGTCCCCTAGGGACTCAGGTGAGTTCATCGAAGTGAAGATTATACTGGGTGGGCCTGTCCTAAGCAGGTAAACACTTAAAAAAGGGTCTCATGGTCTGAGATGTGCCCTTGCTGCCCTGGAAGGAAGCAAATAGCCGTGCTGTGAACTGTCTATGGAGCCACATCACGAGGAACTGTGTGTGGCCTCTCGAATCTGAGCGTGGTCCCCCATTGACATCTGGTTAGAGAACAGGGGTCCTCCAAGATATAGCTGCAAGGAAACGAATTCTGCCAACAAGCAGTGAGCTTTGAAAGAGGATCCTGAATCTCAGATGAGAACCACAGGCCTGACCAACACCCTGATTTCAACCTGGTAAGACCCTGAGCTGGAGTTAGACTCTGCCAACTCCTACCTGAACTTTTGACTCATGAAAACTGCGAGAGAAAATGGTGTTGCTAAGCTTGCTGGTTACACAGCAACAGAAAATTAATCCAGAGCCTCAGCCGAGCGGTGAGAATTCTTGGGAGTTATTCATGGCTGGTTCCCTAGGGTTAAAGAATGACGAAGGCCCGATCCTTACCTGGAGAAGTCTGAGAGTACGCGGTTGTCTGAAACAGAAGTCTGCCATGGCACGAGGAGGAGAAGCCAAGAGGGTGCAGACTGATTCTAAGCCAGATCGCCCCTGCAGGAGCAGCTGGGAAGGAGACTCCTCGAAAGGACGCCACACAAGGAAGCTGCTCGCTGGCGGAAGGCAACCCCAGCAGAACAGACGTGAAGATGTGCATCAGAGGAAGGGGTAGGGAGTGTCAGCCAGACGGGACATTCCCTGGCAAGGAATGTGCGGTGGCGGGGGGCGAAGGGTCTGATGAGGGGTGGTGGTGGCAGTGGGGTGTCTCCAAAGAGCCCACAAGAGCTCGCCACAAGAGAAGCAACCAGCAATAAATTATAGAGCAAGACAGAGGGCACTGATGGCCAGATAGTACCAGCAGCTGTCAAGAAAGAAACTGCCTTTTCCTCGAATCCAGTGATTTTCCACGCAGGGCAATTTGCTCCCCTGACCCAGGGACATTGCTAAGTGTACTCTAATGCACAGAACAACCCTCACAACAAAGAACTCTGCAGCTCAAAATGTCAGTACTTCTAAAGGTGAGAAATTTTCTCTAACCCTCCTCTCCCTGCCCTGGGGGAGCCAGAGGCAGCAAAAAGAGCATGGGAGAAGGTAGAGGCCATGGCTGGACCTCTCACCCTTTCCGTAATGCCCTCCTGCAGAATCTCAGAGCAGTCCCACGATGGGAGAGAGGGGCAGCTTTGAACTAAATGAGAGATGTTCATATGGGTGGGACCTTTTGACACCCCAGAGTGAGACTGCTCTGTTAACTGCACATGATGAGAAAAGCTATGGGAGTCTGAGATAACATCAGGGGAAGGTCAGGGAGCTACAACTGAAAGTGTTTAAAGGCAGTTGGTAGAGAAACAATTAAGAGATTTCCCAAGCGCTCCTGACTGGTTCAACTAGTTTAATAAAGCTGTTAGAATAGTAACAGGTTCAGAGAGAAGATGGTATAACTGAATGGCCTGAGCCTCAAAGGTGCAGAGTGCTTTGCAAAACAGTGGCAGTCCTGGGGATGAATAAGGAAACCCCCAATGCCTTAGGTGCAGTTCCCTAGAAGCAGAGCCTGAAGCAGAGATTCTTGCACAAGACAGTCAGTTAAGGGAGTTCCCGTCGTGGCTCAGCGGAAACAAATCTGACCAGCATCCATGAAGACACAGGTTTGATCCCTGGCCTTGCCCAGTGGGTTAAGGATCCAGCATTGCTGTGAGCTGTGGTGTAGGTTTCAGATGCGACTCAGATCCTTCTTTGGTATGGCTGTGGTATAGGCCAGCAGCTGCAGTTCCAATTGAACCCCTAGCCTGGGAACCTCCATATGCCATGGGTGTGGCCCTAAAAAAAAAGACCAAAAAAAACATGATCAATTAAGGAGCATGTGTAGATGAAACCCCTTTTCTTGTTTCCCAGAGTTTCCATAACAAAGTACCACAGACTGAATGGCTTGAAACAAGGGACGTTTATTGTCTCATTGTCTTGGAGGCTAGAATCTGAACTGGAGAAGTTAGTTGGTCAGGTTGGTTCCTTCTGAGGGCTCGGAGGGAGAATCCTTCCCAGCGCCTGGTGATGACTCGAAGTCCTTGGCATCCCTTGGCTGACAGGTGCATCACTTCAATCTTTGCCTTCATCCAGGGCATTCTCCCTATATCATCCTATATCACCTTATAAGGACACCAGGCATCTTGGATTAAGTCTTCACCCTACTCCAATTTGACTTCATCTTAACTAATTATATCTGCAACAAGCCTTTCCAGATGAGCTCACGATCTGAGCTACAGGGGCTTAAACGTCAACATCTTTTTTTTTTTTCAGGAAAATGCAATTCAACTCATAACATCTCTGTAGGGAATGAGGGTGCAGAAAAAGGCAGTGAAGAAGTTTGGCCAGGATGTACATTCAGTTCGATTCCAGCCTCAGCCTGCTCCCGTGTGGAGTTCTAGAGACTGAATGGCATCACAAAGTCGCCCTTTCTCAAAGTTAAGGGGATAGCAGCCCTTTGTTCTCCCTGACTCAGGCAGTCACTGGCTACAAACAGCACCTAAGGGAAGATATGTATCATCCTGGACATTTCTGAGTTGGGTTTCCATTCATCCTAAGGCAGTAGTTGTCAAACTTGACTGTGAATCAGAAACACAGACAGCTGGACCCGGTCCCAAGTTTCGGACCCAGTGGGTTGGGGTGGACCTGAAATTTTGCATTTTTAACCAATTCCCAGGTGAGGCTGATGCTGCTGGTCCAGGGACCACACTCTGAGAAGCACTGATGTAGGGCAGTTCTCAGAAGGGAGCCACTGTGGGCTGTCAGCAACCAACACTTAGAGCTGCCCGGAGGGGAAGGGGAATCTGGAGGGGGTAGCAGCACTGTGGTACCCAGAACAGTGTTCTTTGCACACCTGAGGTGTGTGAGGAATGGGAAAATAAACCCAAAGGGGCTGCAGAGGAATCAGTGTCCTTAGGAGTCAAGTTTTTGCTGTGGCAAAGGAGCGAAACCTCGAGGTTGTAGAAAGAGGAAGGATATCACCATAGACTGCCAAGTCGTCTGGATAAAAAGCCAGAAAAGGAGGGCTCTATTTTTTGAATAATCAGTGAGACAAGTGGGATATACAGTAATGAAGCAGGTGATTTTAACACCACGGAATTATTCTTGGCTCTCCCCTGCAATGCCTTGTGAGTGAATTGGCTGCCATGGCCAATTCACTCCTTTCTTCAATCTCTCTGAATCATTGGGTGGCCATCAACTATGCAGCAACCTCACTCAGTCATTCAGGAGACCTGAAGAATCCCATCAAGTGTGCTACAGTCTGGTTATTGAACTATTAGAGACAAAGCTTTATGGCAGCTCTAAGCTGTGGCTGGAGCTTAGCAATGTGGCTCTTCCAATAAGAGAGTTATCGAAGGCTGTGCAAAATTGCAGCAATTTTACTGAACCCAAGAAAATGTTCTGTGGTTAGAAAGGGAAGAGAAATTATTTCAAATGCATTATATGAAAGAAATTAAATGGGCAATGAAAAGAAATGAGCTAAAAATAAGTAAAAGGGAGGGCGAACTGGATTAGCTCTGATCCACAGAGGTAGCTAGAAAAAGATCTGGGGTAAAGTATGTAATAATTTAACAGCATCAGACTGAATGATAAAAATAGACGCTTAGAAAACAGCAGAAGAGGAATTCCCGTTGTGGCTCAGATGGTTAAGAACTCAAAATAGTGTCTATGAGAATGCAGGTTGGATCCCTGACCTTTCTCAGTGGGTTAAAGATCCAGTATTGCCACAGATGTGGTACGGGTCCCACATTGCTGTGGCTGTGGCCGGCAGCTGCAGCTCCGATTCGACCCCTAGCCCGGGAACTTCCATATGCCACAGATGCAGCCCTAAGGAGAGAGAGAGGGACAATAGCAGAATATGTTCAATTACTAGCAAAGAAAAGAAAGGTTTTCTAAGGACTTCTTTCATTTCAAGCTGAATGGATAATAGGAAAGTCTGTATGAAACAAGAAGGGAGCTTCCTTTTGGGGAGCATATTTCTAAAGGGTCCAAATATTCTGAAATTGGGACCCACAGCTGAAATGAGGCCCCCAGTGAAGCCTTATGGGGCAAAATTTGAGATTTTCAAATATCTTTAATTTTGTATTGGAAGATTGTTTAACTTTTTAAATATATATGAATATAATAGAAAAACATATCTTAGGCTCCTGACCTCTCTTCACCCCAACTTATGGCTTTAAATAAGGTACTATAAGCAATTAGAAAAGCACCTGGGGAGTTCCCGTCGTGGCGCAGTGGTTAACGAATCCGACTAGGAACCATGAGGTTTCGGGTTCGGTCCCTGCCCTTGCTCAGTGGGTTAACGATCCGGCGTTGCCGTGAGCTGTGGTGTAGGTTGCAGACAAGGCTCGGATCCCGCGTTGCTGTGGCTCTGGCGTAGGCCGGTGGCTACAGCTCCGATTCAACCCCTAGCCTGGGAATCTCCATATGCCTCGGGAGCGGCCCAAGAAATAGCAACAACAACAACAAAAAGACAAAAGACCAAAAAAAAAAAAAAAAAAAAGAAAAGCACCTGGAAGTTCCCTGGTGGCTAGCCCTTAAGGATTCAGCATTATCACTGCCGAGGCTTGGGTTTGATCCCTGGTCCAAGAATTTCTACATGCCATGGGCACTGAAAGAAAGAAAGAAAGAAAGAGAGAGAGAGAGAGGGAGAGAGAGAGAGAGAGAGGGAGGGAGGAAGGAAGAAAGAAGGAAGGAGAGAAAGAAAGAAAGAGAGAGAGAGAAAGAGAGAGAGAGAAAGAAAGAGAGTTCCCATCAGGGTGCAGCAGGTTAAGGGTCTAGCATTGCCACAGCTGTGGTGTTGACTGCAGCTGTGGTTCAAATCCAATCCCTGGCCCAGGAACTTCCATCTGCTATGGGTGCAGCCAAAAAAGAAAGAAAGAAGAGAGAGAGAGAGGAAGGAAGGAAGGAGGGAAGGAAGGAAGGAAGGCATCTAGCATAGAGTGAGTCTATATATATTAGCTTTTTTTTTTTTTTTTTCTTTTTAGGGCCATACCTGTGGCATACGGAGGTTCCCAGGCCAGGGGTCTAATCGGAGCTTCACCTGCTGGCCTACACCACAGCCACAGCAATGCCAGATTTGAGCTGTGTCTGTCACCTACACAGCTCACAGCAATACCAGATCCTCAACCCACTGAGCGAGGCGAGACATCAAACCCACAACCTCATGGTCCCTAGTCGGATTTGTTTCTAGTGTGCCACAATGGGAACTCCCAGGTTTTTTTTTGGTTTATTTTTTGCATTTTGCTTTTTAGGGCCACACCCGAGGCATATGGAAAGTCCCTGGATAGGGGTCATATGGGAGCTACAGCTGCCAGCCACAGCCACAGCCATGGCACATGGCATCTGAGCTGCGTCTGTAACCTACACCGCAGCTCAGAGCAATGCCAGATCTTTAACTGATTGAGGCCAGGGATCAAACCCACATCTTCATGGATACTAGTTGGATTTGTTTCCCACTGCAGCACAACGGGAACTTTGTATTATTATTTATCATAAGCAAAGTGGGAGAGAAAGAAAGGACAATGAATCACGTGGTCTATTTTATTCCATTCAGAGAGCATATGTCTTGACTGAGAGTGAGGTGGGACGTAGGAATCTGCAGTTCCCTCAGTGGAGCTTGGTTCCCAGGTACTTTTGCGAGGAGTCTAACATTTAAAGATAAATATTTTTCCTACAACCTAGCCTCTAAACATAAGCCAACCACTTCCTTTGGCCTCTCAACGGAAGAAACAACACTTCGTCCCAGGGCTGGGGGCAAAGTTGCTATATTGCTCTCCAATGTGATATATTCTTAACTCATTTTCAGGTCAATGTATCTATGTGTGACTTTTGCCTTGACTTCTGATATCTGAGATGTTGCTCTGCTATATGTCTCTATTTATTTCCTTTTGCTACTGTTAAAAAGTTACAACAAACCTGGTGGCTTACAGCAACAGAAAATTATTCTCTCATAGTTCTGGAAGCCAGAGGTCAAAAGTCAAGTTCACTGAGCCAAAGTCAAGGTATCAGCAGGCCTGCACACCGTCTGGAGGCTCCAACGGGGAATCCAGTGCTTGCCTCTTCCAGGTTCTGGCAGCTGCCAGCACTCCTGGGTTTATATGGGCATCACTGCAGTCCCTGCCTCTGTGGTCACATGGCCTTCTCCTACTCAGTCTGTATCACATTTCCCTCTGCCTCCCCCTTATAAGGAGGCTTGTGGCTGCATTTAGGGCCCCGCTAAATAATCCAGGATAATCTGCCCATTTCAAGAACTTTACATTAATCGCATCTGCAAAAATCTCTGTTGCCATGTAAAGTAATACTTGAGGATCTTGGGAATTAGAGCATGAACGTACTTGAGGCCCTAATTTGATCTACCAAAATACCCATTAAAACTGTGTGTGTCTGTGTGTGTGTGTGTGTAAGAGAGAGACAGAGAGACAGAATGAGTGAGAGAGAGCATCATGAGTGAGATCGAAACTACCCGCTGGTTTGGATACCATTGAGGCCGTCCAGCTGTGTTCATAGGTACAAACTGGTCTCTAGAGAAAAGAAGCTAGTGTGCTGCTCAACAGGCTTTTATATCTGCTTTGAACACACCAGGTGGATCTTCAATTACAATGTTTCCCAAGCTTTAGCTTAACAAAGCGAGTTCTAGCTCCCCATCCTCTCCATGTGTTGTTTTCAGTAAATACACATTTGGTCTTGTGTGAATCAAGATTTCTCCAGCCCTGTTTTAGGAGCCATATATCCTCTCCCATTTGTCTGATTCCGCCCCCCACCCCAACCCCCTTGCTGCTTTTTCAAATGCTTTAAGGAACAATCAGTTTTGCTGACACGTGGAATCCAGTTTGCCAAATTTTCTAAGGAGATTAAACTCAGCCAGTAGAAGCCAGAAACTGCCTCTCATCGGAAGATAAGGATGCCATGTATCTGTGCATATCGTCAAACTTTCCTGAAAAAGACAATGGAAAGGTGGCAAACTGACACTCATGACTGTAATGATCAACCCATCTGTCTTGCCCTCTAAATTAAAGGAGACTTAGGAATTATCAAAATAAAAATAATAGTACATTTGGAGGATTATATCCAAAATACATGCTTGGAAAGTCTCAGAAGTTGCTAAAATCTCCCTATTAATACAAGGCAGTTATACTAGTTGGACAAAGTTCAAGAGAAATCAGATTATAGCCCCATTTTCTTTCACTGATCTAAACAATAAGGTGAAAGACTGAAGATCTTGCAAAACGTTGGATGCATTTGAATTCAGCATTTGTTGTTTTCTAAGCACCTAAATCAAGATCTAGATCACACGTAGAAATTGAATAGCAGAGGGAGTTCCCCTTGTGACGCAGCAGCAATGAATCTGACCAGGAACCATGAGGTTGTGGGTTCGATCTCTGGCCTCACTCAGTGGGTTAAGGATACAGCATTGTTGTAAGCTGTGGTGTAGGTCGCAGACTCGGCCTGGATCTGGCATTGCTGGGCTGTGTCACAGGCCAGCCACTGTAGCTCTGATTAGACCACTAGCCTGAGAATCTCCATATGCCTTAAAAAAAAAAAAAAAAAAGAAGAAGAAGAAGAAGAAATTGAATAGGGGAAACGAAATGGTTGAATACACGTAGCTCAAGTCATTCCTAAGAAGTCCACAGCAGTAACTATAACAACATATACAGAAAACCTTGAAATTATGTAGATAAATTGTTTATGGATTTATCTAAACTAGTTATACACTTGATAATATGATTATACTCCCTCCACTGACCAGTCCTAACTTACCTGTCCATCCACATCTCCTATTTGGACCTCCCCTCCCCCCAGGAATGCCTGCTTCTTTCTCTCCGTTGGCCAAAACCTACCCACAATTGTAACTCTCTTTCTGGTTTAAAGTGTTCCTAAATCACCTGGCTTATAGAGACTCACACACACACACACACACACTGCACTTTATAGAATTCTATTGTTTTTATATGTATTGTACACCCCCCCTATATTAAACTACAAGGATCACTAAATAGGTAATGAAGAAAGGGAAGTAAACCTTCTGCCCCTTTTGCCCCCATCTCAGGGTTGAGATCCCATTCCCAGGCCAATTGCTTGAGAGCAGTTTCTTTTTTTCTTTTCTTTTCTTTTTTCTTTCTTTTTTTTTTTTTTTTTTTTTTTTTGCTTTTTAGGGCCGCACCTGCAGCATATGGAGGTTCCCAGGCGAGGGACTGAATAGGAGTTGCAGCTGCCAGCCTAAGCCACAGCCATAACAATGCAGGATCCAAGCCATGTCTGCGACCTACATCACAGCTTACGGCAACTGCCCATGTGTGGTGCTGGGGAAGAGGGGGACATCTGCTGCTTCTAGAAAGGGTTTTCTCTAAATAAAAGAAAAGAAAGCTCCCTAACCCACTGAACAAGGTCAGGGATCGAACCCACAACCTCATGGGTTCATTTCCAATGGGGCACGACAGGAACTCCCTTGCGCACACTTTTCTTTTTTCTGAAAAAAGTACCTGGATGGTATATTTTAAAAATGTAAAGACTACAATCTGGGAAAAAAAAAAAAAAAAAAAAGACGTTTGAGGCTGGTTCCAAGGGGTAAGGGTCTAAAGCTGTAGTGAATGATAATGACTGTGCGGTTGGCCATGACAGCTCAGTAGAAAGATGTTCTCTTGAGAGAACGTTTCCTTTCCAAGTATGCATTTGAAACTGCTGTGTTGCTGGAAAGCCTTGGCTCTTTGTCATGGAAGGATGTGTTAAGGAGATGCTGTCAAGGGCTCAGAAACTGAGTGTTAAAGGCTAAGCCGTTCTTTGCAAGGGAGAAATTGCGAGACTCTGGATCCAGGCCAAGAAGCTGCTTTGAAGCACAGGTCTCTCTACTACCATTGGCACTGCTCTGGCCCTCCAAGAAAGATGGCTTTGGAAGGGCAGTATCCCGGGCAAATCCTGTTGGCTAACAACACAGGAGAACTCCCGTCTTCTTCTCTCGCAACAGAAGCTGGATCTAAATTGGGAGTATCAATGAGTGGAGAGCAAGGGATGAATCCTAAAGGACTAAGCCAGTTACATTTATCCTGTTCCCTTTTAGCAGATGATCACTTTCTCAGATTTCCTTGAAGGACAGTTCATGAGACCTAGTTTTGACCAAGAAGATGTAACAGGAAGTCTTCTGCCATGTGTGGCGCTGGGGAAGAGGGTGCCATCTGCTGCTTCTAGAAAGGGTTTTCTTCTCTGAAGAAAAGAAAAGAAAGCTCCTGCTTTAGACTCAGGTGTCTAGAGCTGTGAAAAGACAAAGTGCCGACAGGCTGAGGATGGCACAGTAGAAAGATGCAAAGAGCCTGTGGTGCCGATAAGTGTTGATCCAGTCTCAAATCTACAACTGCTTTCCTCGAGACTCTCCGTTATGTGACAAAAAATTACATGTCTTTACTACCAAAGATAATATTGTGTGCATATTCTGTTACTTGCAGCCAAATGCATCCTGAATGATAGAGCACTTCATATTCATCAGTGAGAATGTCAGTAGCTGAGGCCATGCTAAGATGACTTGGCTCCCAGACGCAAGTGAAAGAACGTGAGCGAATACTTTCTGAACAAATATGAGATACTTTTCTAGGGATCCTCAGAAGCATGACCAAGTTCCATTGGGGCTCAAAGTTATATTCTGAACCTAATATAAGCACGATTTTAATTGGACTCACAGCCTGGTGAGTCACAGAAGGCAGACATTGACTATCGAATCTCCCACACGATTATACACGATCGAGTCGTCTATCCCAATGCTACTCAAGGTGCCAAGCTGCAATGATATTCAGAGATTGCACTAGAATGTAAGCCAACATACTTTCTTCCTTCCCCAAGAAGAGTTGCCATCAAATAAATAAATAAATAAATAATAAAAAAGAAAGAAAAAGAAAAAGAAAATAAAAGGTAAGCTGAACTAAACAATGTGCTTAGTGATGTAACTGATTTATGTTTGGCAACAAGTTCCTTATCTCTGTCTTTGTTAGTTGGTAACAGTTTGCAGACCCACAGACTGCACAGGCTCATGAACTAAAAAGCCAAGTCCCCATGTAGCCTGCATATGATAATCCTATGACTCTGAAAGGAAAGAAACCCTATGACTCTGAAACCTACTCCAGTGATTCACAGTAGAAGGCTTCTTGACAACTCTCTGTGCAGGTTGCCAAATTATGATTTCTTTGAAAAATTTTTTAATCGTACTAAATAAGTTTATTTGTAGACATCATTGCCCACTTTTTTAAAAAAAAAAAGTCTGTATCTCTAATTTAACTATTAAACTAAGTTAGAAGTTTGGAACTTTATTTACAAGTAAGAGGGGGGTAGCTCTCTAGCCAAGCAGATGGTTAGAAGAAAAGAAATTTCATGTTCCAGGTGGCTTCCAATTAGATCTTTCAACTATATCCAGTACAGCACGGTCCTCTTTTTCATGAGGTTAAAAAAATTACTAAATATCTAAATTATCACTTAGAAATTGCATTCAGCTGTGAGAAATAGAAACGAAGGGGAAAAAAACAATGACCAAATTTAAAAAATGTTCTGCTTTTCTCACATGAAAGAATTCTGGGAAGTTCCCTTCGTAGCTCAGAGGTTAAGAACCCGATTAAGATCCATGAGGATGTGGGTTTGATCCCTGGCCTTGCTCATTGAATTGAAGATCTGGCATTGCCATGAACCGTGGTGTGGGTCACAGATGTGGCTCGGATCCTGCGGTACTGTGGCTATGGTATAGGCTGGCGGCTATGGCTCCAGTGCCACCCTGACCCGGGAACTTCCACATGCCATGGATGCAGTCCTAAATAAAAAAATAAAAAAATAAAAAATAAATAAAAAGAATTCTGGAGTTTGCTGGTTGGGATAGTGGCTCCATGATGCTATCAGATCCCCGGTTTTCTGTTTTTCCACTTGGCCATCCTTGGCTGTTGCATAAAGGTCTCAAGTTGGTTACTCTACTATCAGATTCCTATTCCTATTCTAGGCAGGAAGAAAAGGAAGTGCAAAGAGCAAAAGGTACATGGTAGCCAATTCTGACCTCTTTTAGAGAGTTTTAGCAAATGGCCCACCAAGGAACTTCCATTTTTGTATCCCTTTGGTGGGAAGGCTTAGGCATGGTCACCTGTTATTGCAAGGAAACTGGAGAAAAAGGTTTTTGTTTATGTTTTATATTCATTCACTGGAGATGTCATACACTATAGTCTGGGTGACTTAAACAATAGCACTTTATTTTTTCCCAATTCTGGAGGCTAGACTCCAAGATCAAGGTGTCAGCAGGGTTGGTCTCTTCTGAGGTCTCTCTCCTTGGTTGGTAATAAGCCATCTTCTCCCTGTGTCTGCACATCATCTTTCCTCTGTGTGCATCTCGTGTCCTAGTTTCCTCTTCTTATAAGGACACCAGTCATATTGAATTAGGGCCCACCCTAATGGCCTCACTAAACCTTTATTACCGCTTTAGTTATCCTATCTCTAAATACAGTTGCGTTGTAAGATCCTGGGTTAGGACTTCAGCATGTGAATATTCAAGCCACACAGTTCAGCCCACAACACCCTTCCAAAGATAACCAGGGTTCTGTTAGAAGAAAGAAGGGGGAAATTAATATAGGGCAGATACTGCAATGTCTTCAAAGCTGCTAGATTGCTTGATTTTCTTGAAACAAACAAACAAACAAAAAGCTTGAAAATTGTCCCAATTCCATTTAGATATTTAGAAACATGACGTGTGATGAGGACTACCCCTACCCATAAAAAAAAGGCTTGTTTATCTAAGGTATTTTTTTTTTTTTTTTTTTTTACGGAAGCACCTTCAGCATATGGAAGTTCCCAGGCCAGGGACTGAACCCACACCGCAGCACTGCAGTCAGGTTCTTAAACCACTCTGCCACAGCAGGAATTCCTCATTTTTCTTTTTTTCTTCCTTTTTGTTTTTCTTTATGGCTGCACCTGTGGCTTATAGAAGTTCCCAGGCTAGGGGTCAAACTGGAATTGCAGCTACTGGCCTCCACCACAGCCACAGCAACGCCAGATCGGAGCCACATCTGCAACCTACGCTGCAGCTTGCAGCAATCCTGGATCCTTAACCACTGAGCGAGGCTCGGGATCAAACCTGGATTCTCACGGACACTATGTCTCACGGACACACTATGTGGCCCGCTGAGCCACAAAGGGAATTCTAACTTCTCTTTCTTATGATGAAAGATTTTCCCCAGCTGCTATGGGCTAGAGGTCTCTGGAAGACACCAGCAGGTGTCTGTTATATAGAATAGCAATTATGGCAAATAAGAGAGAACTGCTTCCTTGAGGCTCAGTATTCCCAATGTTTTTCTGAGGCCTTTATAATTCAATTTATAATTAAGCGGGGCAAACTGTTTCTTCCTAATTTTTTTGTGTCAGAAGATTTTTATCCCTCTTGATCTAAAGTGAATCAAGTACAAGTCCTTGATATTGCTGGTAATATTTTTGCTTTTCTTTTTGATTATCCAGCATACTAATTAAAAGAACTTGGTAAGAAGCTACCTGTAATGTTATATATGTCTGTTCTTCAAAGGCTTGGAGAAATGCTACATCTTGTGAAGTCTGAGGGATGATTTGTTAGGCAAAATTCTTCTGATAAAATCTTGCTTTGATTTTTTTAAAACCTATAACAGCTTTGTTGAAATATAAGTTCACGTATCAAAAAAGTCATACTTCTCGAGTGTAAACTCAGTGATTTTTAGTATATTGAGAGTTGTGCAACCATCACTACTGTCTATTTCCAGAACAAGCTGTTATCACCCCCCAAAGAAACTCTATTCCCACTAGCATTCACTCCCTCATATCTGCCTTTAGCCTTGGCAACCACTAGTCTGTTTTCTGTCTCTACAGATCTGCCTATTCTGGACATTTCATATAAATGGAATCATATAATATATGGTCTTTTGTGTCTGGGTTCTTTCATTTCCTATAATGTTGTCAAGATTCATCCATGTGTGTCACAGGCATAAGTACTTCATTCCTTTTTATGGCTGGATGATACTCCATTGTACTCATCTTGCTTTGATTTTAAGATTTCATTATTATCAAGGATTTTGATTAATTCTCTGGTTCCCTAGAGAGGCACAGAAAAGCACCTTGGAATTCTAGTCCCAACCCTGTTGAATCCTATGGACCTCAGTTGTGCCACCTGCTAAAGGAAATGTTTTCCCCTATATCCTTTAAGGACCCAGCTTTTCAGAATCTTCACTGAGCCCTATGATTGTTTTTTTCCCTGCAGTAAAAGAAAATCTGCAGGGGAGTTCCTGTTGTGGCGCAGTGGAAAAGAATCCAACTAGTAAGCATGAGGTTTCGGGTTCGATTCCTGGCCTCGCTCAGTGGGTTAAGGATCTGGCATTGCCATGAGCTGTGGTGTAGGTCGCAGACGCAGCTCGGGTCCTGCATGGCTGTGGCTGTAGCTGTAGGGCAGTAGCTGTTGCTTTGATTCAACTCCTAGCCTGGGAACCTCCATATGCCATGAGTGCAGCCCCAAACAACAGATAGGAAAAAAGAAAGAAGGAAAGAAAGAAAGAAAGAAAGAAGGAAAGAAAGAAAGAAAGAAAAGAAGGAAGGAAAGAAAGAAAAGAAGGAAGGAAGGAGAGAGAGAGAGAAAGAGAGAAAGGAAGAAAGGAAAGAAGAAAATCTGCAGATGTATGTTTCAATTTTATCTAAACTCATTTTCTTTTCTCTACAAAATGTAAACATTTTATTGAATGTTCTTTTCTTTTTTGATTATTTTTGAAGAACTGTAGCTTTCAGAAGCACCTAAATGCATACATAGACGGTTTGGTAAATAACCAGGCTTAGAGACAAAAATAAATAAATAAATAAAACCAGAATCGATGTGAAAAAATTCAGTGCTCTTGGAAATTAGACATTGAAGGATAAATACAACACCTAGTTGTGCCTGTCAAATGAAGAAAGAGAATGTTGCTGTGATTATTCCAATCCTCAGCTTTAATGAGGGTGGAATTTATTCATGCAAACATACATGCAGTAAATGTGTGCCGCTTCTATTTGTGAGCACATCTGGCTCAGACAGAGAAGAATCCTGTAGTCAGACCCACCTGCAATTTCCCCAATCTCTACAAAAAAGACAAGCCACAGCCCTCATGCCTAATAACTTCTTTTTGCATCTGGTTTAACTGAGCCTGAAAAGGGATGCCTGTAATCATACTGTGTACTTTCCTTCCAGAATCTCTCTCTTTCATTCAATTCACCAGGGACTCTGTAGGTGGGAGTTGAGAGGGTAGGATGTCAGAATTGATTAACCTACCACTGCATTTTTTTTTAATACTAGAAAAAGATGAAGAGCAGCTGGGTGAGAAGTAAATAAGGGTGGAATCTCTATGTATATGTAAATGAAAATAAAAGGGTTTGAAAGAATATATAACTAATAGTTGATAGGACTGGGAGGCCTTAGTAAGGCACACATGTGGCCTTAAATCGAGGGACCTGCTACTTCTGTAAAGTTTCTGGGAGTCCAGTAGACTGGAACATGCCAGAGTACCTCCTCCAAAAAGTGAAAGAAAGGGTGATGCACTTTGCACCATTTCCCACCAAGGAGGAGGCACAAGGCTTAATGGACCTCCTGGGATTTAAAGACAATGTATACACCATTTAAGCGCAGGGTTCCCATCCATTTACTAAATGACCCTCAAGGCAGTCTGCTTTGAATGGCACACAGAGAAAGAGATGCTCTCCAGCTGATCTAGGCTAACACGAGTCCCTTACAACAACACATCCAATAGAGTTTGAAATGTCCGTGACAGATCTGAAAAGCTGCTTTCAAAGAATA
The DNA here is from genome assembly GCF_054392235.1 of Sus scrofa. Classification (NCBI taxonomy): domain Eukaryota; kingdom Metazoa; phylum Chordata; class Mammalia; order Artiodactyla; family Suidae; genus Sus; species Sus scrofa. Next base: position 34,132,260 of record NC_139398.1, read on the forward strand.
ACTGCCCAGCTCCTAATGTTTCAGAGGAAAGCCATGCCCTCCTTAAAAATAACTATTTTCCTTCTGAGAAACAGCTTTTGGTTTGCTACCGTGCCCTAGTAGAGATTCAATACCTACCGGCAGTAGCTGCCACTCTAAGAAATTAACACAAATGCAGGGGTTGCTGTAGGCACGATGATGGCCACTGAACGATGGAGTCCTGATTCTGGAATCTGTGAATGTTACCTTATAAGGAAAAAGGGTCTTTACACATGTGATTAAGTTGAAGATCTTGAGATGGGTTGATTGTCCTGGATTATCTGGGTTGGTGCTAAATGCAATCACAGACGTCATCCTAAGAGAGAGGTAGAAGGAGATTCGGTAAAGAGAAGACAATGCGAGGATGAAAGCAGAGACTGGACTGAGAAGACCACAAACTTAAAAAAGGCCAGCACGGAGTTCCCGTCGTGGCGCAGTGGTTAACGAATCCGACTAGGAACCATGAGGTTGTGGGTTCGATCCCTGACCTTGCTCAGTGGGGTAACGATCCGGCCCAAGAAATAGCAAAAAGACAAAAAAAAAAAAAAAAAAAAAAGGCCAGCAGGAGTTCTCATCGTGGCTCAGTGGTAACACACCTGACTAGTATCCATGAGGATGTTGGTTCGATCCCTGGCCTTGCTCAGTGGGTTAAGGATCTGGCATTGCTGTGAGCTGTGGAGTAAGTTGCAGATGAGGCTTGGATCCTGCATTGCTGTGGCTGTGGTGTAGGCTGGCAGCTGTTGCTCTGATTCAACTCCTTGCCTGGGAACTTTCATATGCCCTAAAAAGTTAAAAAAATAAATAAAATAAATTAAAAAGGCCAGCAGCCTCCTCAAGCAGAAGAGGCAGGGGCCAGATCCCCCTCTAGAGCCCCTAGAGGGAGTGCAGCCCTGCCAACACCTTGACTGTGGCCCAGTGATACTGATGCAAGACTTCCAGCCTCCAGAACTCTGAGGGAATGAATTTTTCTTGCTTTAAGTTACCAAGTTTGTGTGAATTTATTACAGTAGCCACAGGAAACTAATATAGTGGCTTAAACGAATGCAAATTCATCCTCTTACAGTTCTGGAGAAATCTAAAATCAATTCCACTGGGCTGAGGAGTTCCTGTCTTGGCACAGTAGAAATGAATCCGACTAGGAACCATGAAGTTGCAGGTTCGATCCCTGGCCTCCCTCAGCGGGTTAAGGATCCAGCATTGCTGTGAGCTGTGGTGTGGGTTGCAGACATGGCTCGGATCTGAGGTTGCTGTGGCTGTGGTGTAGGCCAGTGGCTACAGCTCCAATTAGACTCCTAGCCTGGGAACCTCCATATGCCGTGGGCATGGCCCTAAAAAAAAAAATAAATAAATAAATTAACCGGGCTGAAGTCAAAGCATTGGCAGAAGGACTTGTTCCTTCTGGAAGTTCTGAGAGAAGAATCCATTTCCTTGTCTTTTGTTTGTTTGTTTGTTTGTTTCTGGTGACTGTGGCTCTGGGCTCTGGTTCCTTCCTCCTCCTTCAAAGAGCATCACTCCAGTTTCTGCTTCCATCATCACATTGCTTTCCCTCTGACTCTGACTCTTCTTACAATCTTCTTATTAAAAATGTTGTGATTACATTGGGTCCACTCAGATAAACTAGGGTAATCTCTCCATCTCAAGATCCTTAACCACATCTGCAAAGTCCCTTTTGCCACATCAGGTACTGTCCATAGTTTCTAGAGGTTAGGATGTGGACATATTGGGGGCCGTTATTTAGCCTGCCACAGTACCTAACCATTGGATTTCAAGTGACTATGCAATCTCATCATCCCATCAGGAGCTGAGGTGTTATCTGATCCAATAGACCCTAAATTCATAGGCAGCAGCACCCCACTCTCTAGGAAAAAGAGGAGGATCAAGTAGGTCCTAAAGATACCAGCATCTTTTGTAGATGTGTGGCTTCCATTCTTAATGTTTCTATTCCTGGTGCACTGCCACATCCTCCTCATCTAGTCAGTTATGACAATTATCTGGGGAATAAACAAATTAATGTTTCTGGGATTTTTCTGCATAAGATGTTGGCCCTTTCTGTAAGTGGACCACCTCCACCTTGCAGTGTCCCCCAGATAAGCCGTAAAGGACAATGAGGCAGATACGTTCTTTCAGTGAGGAGAACTCAAGCAGGACATGTGTTATCCTCTGCTTGGAAATGGAGATGCCTCAAAGTACAGATCAATATCAATTCATGGGCAAGGGCTACCGATGTGGCTAGATAGTTAGGGTCTTGGAAGAAACAATGAAAAATTAGAGGTGAGGACGTCTAGAGAAGAGGTATACGATGATGGGGCAGAATTTTGTGCTCCAAAGACGGCCACGCCAATGTATGCCAGATTATACGTGCTCCTTACAATGTGACATTGACGCCCCTCCATTGAGCTCTATGTTTCCTTTCTTTGAGTCTTGCAGGCTGTGGCAGAAGCAATGTCATATGACTTCTCAGGCTGTCACAAAAGGCAATATAGCTTTCTTATAGTCCTCTTGGAATGATCCCTTTGGAATCCAGTAACCACACGGTGAGGAAGCCAAGCAGCCAAATGGAAGCATGCACGTAGATGGCTGTTCCAGTCTCAGCCCTAGCTGAAGACCCAGCCAACGGCAGTAACAACCTCCAGACATGTGAGTGAGCAAGCCTTTGGAATAGTCCAGCCCCCAACCCTCAAGTCATTGCAAGTGACACTAAGTAGAAAAGAGATGTGCTATTCCTGTGAGACCTGCCTTAAACGGAAGATTCATGAACAAAATAAATGTCTTCAGCCATTAAGTTTGGAAGGATTTCTGACAAAGCGATAGATAACAGGTAGATGACCTCTCGGAACTGGCTCAAAGTGTAAAATTATTTGTGCCCTTATGAATGCTAACCAAAAGTCAACCATTGCAGATGAGGCTTTCAAAAATCTGGTGAACAGGCAGACTCTCTTGGTTTGGAGATGTCAAGACTCTTTCTCCAGCCACCCTGTACCTGTTCAATGGGCTTGTGAACAGGCAGCCATGATGGGACGTATGAATTTTGCCTCACCAATGTTGATCTGCTTGGTACCCACTGCTAAGCACTGCCAACAGCAAAACCCAGCCATGAACCTGTATACAGTGCTATAACCTAGTACCCAGAGACAAGTTGACTACATGGGTAACCTTTCATCACAGGGAAGCAGAGATGGTCCTAGTGGAATAGAGATGTTCTCTGGATACAGATCATCTTTCTTCTCTATCATATTTCTACCACATCTACAAAACGCTTTGTTCACAAAACTATTGACCAAAGAGCTAAAATGTGCAGAAAAATTAAGTATACAATAAATCGATGCCTATGGCAATCGCTGATCTAACAACGTATCCCATCACCCAGAAGCAATCAGTCATCTAGAACAATAGAATGACTTATTGATGACCCACTCATGGTGTCACCTGGGAAATAATACCGTGTTAGGTTGGAATGCTTTCCTACAGGGTGGGATATAGACTCTGATCAAAAAATCAATAAGGACGGAGTTCCTGTCGTGGCGTAGTGGTTAACGAATCCGACTAGGAACCATGAGGTAGCGGGTTCGATCCCTGGCCTTGCTCAGTGTGTTAAGGATCCGGCATTGCCGTGAGCTGTGGTATAGGTCGCAGATGCGGCTCGGATCCCGCGTTGCTGTGGCTCTGGCGTAGGCCAGTGACTACAGTTCCGATTAGACCCCTAGCCTGGGAACCTCCATATGCTGAGGGAGTGGCTCAAGAAATGGCAAAAAGACAAAAAAAAGGAAAAAAAAAAAAAAGAAATCAATAAGGAGCCAAGATGGAATAATAGGGCCCCAATGTGTGCTCTTATCTGTAATGACAACAACAAAAGGACAAAGTATTTGAAAAAAAAAAAAAAAACAGTTTGGAAGTCACCAGAATGGGGCGGTAAAAGATAGTGATCCCTGAGAAATAGGAAATAAATGAGGTAAACCCTATGATTACCCTCGCTGACGGGCTTGTGAGTTTCTAGAGTGCAGTGCAGGGAGGAGAAACCAGGATAGAGCCAGATGGAGTTCCTGAGTTCAGGAGAAGGAACTGAGGGTCCAGGGAGACTGAAGCAATAGAGTTCACATGGCTGAATACGGGAGAGGAGAGAGCTGCACATATGAAAGAAGCCCAGAGACCTCAGAGGCTGCTCCTTTTGGTGTTCAGCACATCTCCGGTGTGTGAGGAAAATACCTTAGGAGGCAAGGGAGCGTCTGGTCCTTGGATTAGGTTGAAAGTAGTGCCACCAACCAGATTAGAAAACCTCGTAATCCACAGGACATTGGGTAGAAAACTTGGAAGGCTCTTGCCTCAACAATGAGAAATAACCAGCCTTAGACTAACCAGAGCTTAACAAACCCTAAAAGCAAAACTCAGAAGAATCTAAATGTGTTGAAGTGACTTTAGTGTGTTGAAGAACAAAGCTCAGGAATATCTATAACAATACAAAAATAGGAGTTCTCTGGTGGCTCTGTGGGTTCAGGATCCAGCATTGTCACTCCTGTGGCTCTGGTTACAGCTATGGCAAGGGTTCAGCTGTTGGCTCAGGCTGCTGGCACAGCAACAGAAAAATCCCCCAAATATTCAACACCCAATAAGTAAGCTTTTCTGTGCTGCAGAGGCCAGAAATCTATAAAAAAACACTTCTTAGATTCCAGTAAGTTTTTGTTCCATTCTTGCTTTGTGTTATAATATTGCCAACCAGATTTCTTTTCTTCTTTTTTTTTTTTTTTTTCAGGGCCACGGGTGTGGCATGTGGGAGTTCCCAGGCTAGGGGTCGAATCAGAGCTGGCCTGCGCCACAGCCACAGCAATGCCAGGTCTGAGCCATGTCTGCAACCTACACCACAGCTCAAGGCAACAGCAGATCCCCAACCCACTGAGTGGGGCCAGGGATCAAACCTGCATCCTCATGGATACTAGTCAGATTCATTTCCACTGAGTCACAATAGGAACTCCCCAGATATATTTTCATGTGACTTGGAAGGCAAAAGTTAGGCAGAGACTTTTTTTTTTTTTTTATGCTCTGGCTGATGCTATAGATACACATACTGGGTTATTTTTTTGTTTTTATTTTTGTTTTTGTTCTCTGCATTCGCAGTTCCTATCTAGGTAAGAAGTTTGTGGGTATGGTAGCAGTGGCAATAGTGGCAGAGGCTGCCTGATTCATTTGGCAGAACTCACTAAAGTCAGCACTTCCAGGGAGAGCTTTTCCATTTTTCACTTTGCTAATAGTGACAGAGGTAGCAGCTCCCCTTTTAGGTGAAAATAAATGTATTTTCTATAAATATGGCCCAAACACCATTCCTCTCATCTTTCAACTCCTTACGTAATACCCTCTTTTATTTTTATTTTTTTGTTTTTGGTGGGTTTTTTTTCTGTTTTTTCTTTTCTTTTCTTTTCTTTTCTTTTTTTTTTTTTTTTTTTTTTTTCGCCATGTCTAGGGCCGCTTCTGCAGCATATGGAGGTTCCCAGGCTAGGGGTTTAATAGGAGCTGTAGCCATCGGCCTATGCTAGAGCCACAGCAACGCCAGATCCATGCCATGTCTGTGACCTACTCCACAGCTCACGGCAACGCCAGATTCTTAACCCACTGAGCGAGGCCAGTGATCGAACCCACAAGCTCATGGTTCCTAGTCGGATTAGTTAACAACTGAGCCATGACAGGAACTCCCATAATACCCTCTTTTAGACTAAAACAGTTGGAATTATTTCTGTCTCTCGAAAATAAACCTTATTATAGGAATTGGTATTAGTTATCTATTGCTGTGTAATAAATAAATTGCCCCTCACCCCAAATTTAGTGGCTCATAGTAATAAATATTTATTATCTCACAGTTCTGGGGGCTAGAAATTTGGGAGCATATTCAATTAGTGCTTCTGGCTCAAAGCCTCCTCTGTGGTTGCAAGCAAGATGCCAGACGGGGAGTTCCCGTCATGGTGCTGTGGAAACGAATCTGACTAGGAACCATGAGGTTGGGAGTTCGATCCCTGGCCTCGCTCAGTGGATTAAGGATCTGGCGTTGCCGTGAGCTGTGGCGTAGGTCGCAGACATGGCTCGGATCTGGCATTGCTGTGTCTCTGGCGTAGGCCAATGGCTACAGATCCAATTGGACCCCTAGCCTGGGAACCGCCATATGCCGCAGGTGCGGCCCTAAAAAGACAAAGAAAAGAAAAGATGTCAGACTGGGCTGCAATCATCTGAAGTCTTGACTGGGGTGGGAGGATTCACTTCCAAGATTTCTGGCTCAAAGCCTCCTCTGTGGTTGCAATCATGATGTCAGACGGGGCTACAATCATCCGAGGGCTTGACTTGGGGGGGATCCACTTCCAAGACGGCTCACTGACAAGCTGTGGACAAGAACCCTCTATTTCCACTTGCTATTGGCAGGAGGCCTCACTTCCTCACTGCGCCCATCTCTTCATAGGGCTGCCTGGGCATCCTAAAAATAGAGCAACCAGCAAATCTCCTCGAAGCAAGCAATCCAGGGAGAACCAAAGAGGAAGTGGTGGTGCCTTTTATGACTTTGTCTCCTAAGTTGCAGGCCATCACTTCTGCTTTATTCCAATTGTTAGAAGTGAATCTCTTCAGTCTGGCCCACACTTGAGAGGGAATTTAGGTTCCACTCCTTGAAGTGAGGCATGTCAAAGAATCTGTGGACATATTTTAATCTTCCACATAATCCTCTACAGATGTGAAAGTATTCTTTTGCATAGTTTTATGCCACCTGCATACAATATCCAACATGTATAACATACTTCTCACCATTAATAATAATTACAATAAGCCCAAATCAGGTTATGTCTTCCCTTTTGGCAATTAGTCACATTTACTTTATTTTTATTTATTTGTTTATTTGGTTGCCCCTGCGGCCTGTGGAAACTCCCCGGCCAGGGATTGAACCTGTGCCACAGTTGCAACCTATGCCACAGCTGAGGCAATGTCGGCTACTTAACATGCTGCCCCACACAGAGACTTCCTAGTCACATTTACTTTAAACTTTCTTTTACCGTCTTAAGTTTTCTTCTTCAAAGGCAAGGTAAGGTTTCATGAAAGTCAATTTGCCTCTCCTTACTCAAGTAATGTAAAGATAAGATTTTTCCCCATAGTCACTATGAATATCAAGAGTTTTCAAACTAAATAGCCACCAGCAACCACCAGCCTACCTTTTAATGAGTGAAAATAAATAGTTCACAATTGTTTCATGGCAGGAGGTCCCACAAGTAATTAAAATATAGGTAGGTCATTTTAAACATGTCAAGGTAAGAGAGTAAGAAGGGCTTAAGTTATCTTACTAAATTCATTGAAGAAGTGAATCAAAACATATAAGAATAATTTCAACTCATTACATAATTTATAAAGAAGCAGTAAAAAAAATTTTTTTTTCGTCTTTTTTTTTGTCTTTTTAGGGCCACACCTGCAGCATATGGAGGTTTCCAGGCCAGGGTCTAATCGGAGCTGCAGCCGCCAGCCTACACCACAGCCACAGCAACAACAGATCCGAGCTGCATCTGCGACCTAACACCACAGCTCATGGCAACGCCGGATCCTCAACCCACTGAGCGAGGCCAGGGACTGAACCCACATCCTCATGGATGGTAGTCGGGTTTGCTAACCGCTGAGCCAGATGGGAACTCCAGAAGCAGTAAAATTATTTTTAAAGGGGTCCCCTGAAAAAAAGAAACCTGCTCTCCCTTTTATGAACAGAGACCACCCTCATGCAACAGTAACACTTAGCAAGATATTTCAGAATTATTTTGAAAACAAACGAAAAGTTCCTAATGAAACGACAGTTATGGCACAAAAATGGAGAGACTGCATTAACGATTCAGATTTGTTTTAATGCCCTACACCAAAACTTTAAAAGTTTTAAATTTTTCAATATTATGTATGTTCCATAAACCCTCTCTACAGGGCCCCATGTCAGTAAAGGTGATACAGCACTTCTTACAGCGTCCGGCAACAAGCATCGTTCCTGGCATAGAATAAGTGCCCACTAAATTTCCTTGTATTAATTAACAGATTAATGTAGCTAATGAGAGTGAGATCTGGTCACCTGAAGAAAAACAGTATCAGCCTGGCTGGCAAGCATTTCAAAGTTAATTAAAAATCTTCCAGCTCATTTAATTTGACCTGACTGACTTGATTTTATGTCCTAGATGTGTGAGCCCATAACAATTTTCAAGATTTGTATGCAAGATACCACAAGATAGAGCCCATGTTCCCACCCCAACCTACCTAACAAGTAGGAAATACTAGCACAGGAAAGATGACAGCAAATGAATAGAGATGCTGAATTCTAAAGATATATTCCCAGCACAGGTATCATTACATTCTTATTACTGATTTGGCTTTTCAAAGTACTTCATGCTGGTCTGCCTGTACCTGGCTGGCTTCCTATCATGCTGTTCTTGACCTGACTTTCCATTACTCGAAATATATATATAATATATATATATATAGTTTTCATTTTAAAAGCTAAGATAAATGATGCTATAATGAAAAGCACTGTGTGAGGTGTGAGTGCCTTTGATGTGGCTTTACAGGATAGAAATGACCTCAACAGATGTGGAGAAAAGGGAACCCTCCCACACTGTTGGTGGGAATGTAAATTAATATAGACACTATGGAGAAGAGCATGGAGTTTCCTTAAAAAAAACTAAAAAGAGAGTTGCCATATGATCCAGAAATCCCACTCCTGGGAATATATCTGAACAAAACTATAATTCAAAAATATACACGTATCCCAGTGTTCATAGCAGCACTGTTTACAATAGCTAAGACATGTAAACAACCTAAATGTCCATGACAGATGAATGGATATAGAAGATGTGGTGTATTTATACAACGGATTACTACTCAACCATAAAAAATAATGAAATAAAGCCATTTGCAGCAACATGGATACAACTAGAGATTCTCATACTAAGTAAAGTAAGTCAGAAAAAGAAAGAAATATACCATATGATATCACTTATACGTGGAATCTAAAATATGGCACAGGAGTTCCAGTGGTGGCTCAGTAGTTGACGAATCCGACTGGGAACCATGGGGTTGCTGTTTCCATCCCTGGCCTTGCTCAGTGTGTTAAGGATCCGGCGTTGCCGTGAGTTGTGGTGTAGGTTGCAGATACAACTCGGATCCCGAGTTGCTGTGGCTACAGCTTCGATTCGACCCCTGGCCTGGGGACCTCCACATGCCATAGGACCGGCCCAAGAAATGGCAAAAAGACAAAAAAAAAAAAAAAAGGCACAAATGTGTTTATCTACAAAACAGAAATAAACTCACAGACATGGAGAACAGACCTGTGGTTGCCAAGGGGGAGGGGGCGGGGGAGGGTTGGATTGGGAGTTTGGGATTAGTAGATGAAAACTCTTATATCTATAATGGTTAAACAACAAGGTCCTATTGTATAGTACAGAGAATTATATTCAATATCCTCTAATAAACCATAATGGAAAAGAAAAAAAAGAAATGGTCTCAACCAATACATGGGGACAACAGATGGCTTTGACTGTAGGAGGATGAGGATAAGCAAAAGTATGGAGACTGAGAAGTGGGTAAAGCCTTTTCAGTACTTAGCTACCCTCTGATTCTAAGTAAATAATGCTAACAATTGTGAAAGGAGGTATATTAAAACACAATATGTAGGTACACACCTGTTAATTTTGGAGAATGCAATAGCCTTGACTTACGTAAGCCATCTATCAACCACAAAAGGGAACACCCAAGCAAATATGAGTCATAACTTTTTCCTGTCTCTTTAGCTCTAACGTCATTGGTCAAGCGCATTGTTTAACACACACCCGCACACACCCCGATAATAAAAAGGAGTCAATTACTTTTTTGAAAAAAGGCTATCATTAGGTCATAGTTATGAAATCTGAGGAATTTCTAACAATCATACCATGAGTGCTATTTGTACTTGGGGAAGATATGGCGACTGCATTCGCAATGTCCCCTCCAAATGGTGTCTAGAATCTAGTCTTTCAGGTGGGGAGTGGCAAACTGATACACTTGACCCTAGCTATAAGGAAGCTTGGAAAGAGTCTCGTCTCCAAGAACATTTGTGACAACAATTTCTCTGATCATACCAGAAAATGGCTATTAGTACAATCCTCTATTTACATGCATAGTTCCTCAAAAAAAAAAAAAAAAAAAAAAGAAAAAGAAAAAGACGTTTTTGGGTCTGACACGTTCAATAAAGGATGTCTGAAAATCAGATTTGGAGTGTTTATTTAGCTCACAGGTTAAATATACATGTTAATTTCTTCAAAAAATATTTACGCATCTACTATATGCCAATCGCTATGCTAGGTGATAGGAGCAGAAAGAAGAGTGAAAAGATGGATAAGGCTCAAGTATGGAGGGAAAAATTCACATTTTCCACTCTGTAGCTCTTTAAATTTATATTTATGGTTTTTATCAAACACATGTATTTGATTCTTTGACCAAGTAGTTCCCTATCTCTTTTCCCTTTCCATTTAACAAAGGTAAATTTTCATTCTTGCAAAAGGTGCATGGAAGAAACAGCACAGATTTTTAACATGGGGTTGGTATGGAAAGAGATAGTCTGTTTATAGACTAAGTAGGAGGGTTTGGTTGGGAATCACCATTTGGTTTAAATTTCACTAATGGGGAAAAAAATCCATTAATTTGCATAATACCAAACAGCATAATCTTTTCTTGTTCTCTGGACATCATTTAGATAGTACTGATAATCAAACTTGCAGAAAATCTCCTGTGGATAATCAAGAATTGGTTGCAGGATAAAAGAAAAAAACAAAACATAACAAAACAAAAAAGAATTAGTCGCAGGATTCCCATTGTGGCTCAGTGGGTTAAGGACATGTTGTTGTCTCCATGAGGACCCCTGGCCTCGCTTAGTGGGTTAAGGATCTGGCATTGCCAAAACCTGTAGCATAGATGGCAGACTCTGCTGAGATCTGGTGTTGCTGTGGCTGTGGCCTAGACCTCAGCTGCGGCTCCAATTCAACCCCTGGCCCGGGAATTTCCACATGCCATGGGGTGTGGTCAAAAAAGGAAAAAAAAAAAAGAATTGGTTGCATATGTATTGACATGTTTCCTTGATGACTGTAATTTCTCCTGATTCTTCCAATTCAGTTAAAAAGATCATAATTTAGGAAATAAATTAGAGGTCAATCTTAAGTCAATGCCCTAGCCATGACACTTGTTTTGGATGTTTGCATTTATAATGTGTTCTTTGTTAGTAATAAAAGTATTTAAAAGTAGTACTTCTAAGTATTAGAAATGTGGTCATAACTTGAGTGAGAGATTTTTAAGTGATGTATATATTTCATATTTTATAATATGTAAAGATGTTATTATAGTTATTCATTTTATTTATTTTTTCAAACTTTATAAGTATGCTTGACAAATTCATTTTATTTAAATAAAACATATCCCATCAACTACCACTTACCTTCTTCACACCAAATACAGTACTAGGCACTTTACAAGCTTCAATCCATTTTATCATTTCACCTCTTTGGGTTAGAAGTACTTAGGTCCATTTCATTACTCAGAAAACTGAGGCTCAAACTCCTGGGATAAGATAGATTAAAACTACCTCAGGTTACAAACCCGACTAGTATCCACGAGGATGCGGGTTTTATCCCTGGTCTTGCTCAGTGGGTTAAGGGTCCAGCATTGCAAGAAGCAGCAGCAAAGTCTGCAGATGTGGCTCAGATCTTGTGTTGCTGTGGCTGTGGTGTAGGCCTGCAGCTGCAGCTCCAATTCTACCCCTAGCCTAGGAACTTCCATATGCCGCAGGTGCAGAAAGAAGGAAGGAAGAAAGGAGGGAGGGAAGACAGAGCCAAGCATGAAAAAGAGTAGCGTGACAAACATGAAAAGCTAATCTGGAAACCCCCCCCCCTTTTTTTTTTTTTTTTTTTTTTGTCTTTTTGCCTCTTCTAGGGCCACACCCACAGTATACAGAGGTTTCCCAGGCTAGGGGTCTAATCGGAGCTACAGCTGCTGGCCTACACCACAGCCACAGCAACACGGGATCCAAGCCGTGTCTGTGACCTACACCATAGCTCACGGCAACACTGGATCCTTAACCCACTGAGTGAGGCCGGGGATCAAACCCGCAACATCATGATTCCTAGTCAGATTCGTTAACAACTAAGCCATGACGGGAACTCCTGGAAAACCTTTAAAAGGAAGAAAGAAAGAAAGAAAATCAGAAGCAAGGGAGGAAGGGAACATTGAAGAAACAGACAAAAAGCTCAAACCAGAAGAAAACCCAATTCAAGCAACAGAGGAAATTCCTTGAACTTACACTGTATAAAAAAATGAATTAAAATGAAAACTAAAGAAAGCAAGAGATTAAATAAAAGACCAAAATGAAATAAAAAGAGGACTTGTGGATCTAAGGAAAAGTTAAGGTCTAAAGTAATATCACTAGAAAGCAAATTAATATATAAGAAACAAAATAAGCTAAAAAATCTGATTTACTGAGATAAACACAATATACATTGATAAAAATGAAAAGAAATTAACACAAACATAGCAAAACTAAGATGGAAAATAAACACAATCAAATACAAGAATAACTGTCCTCTCTTAATTAGAAAACCACTGTAGAATCTATGAAAATGTACCAATCAGCTCTCCTACTGAGAGCGGTGGGGGATGTACCTTTTATTATTTTTTCCTCTACTCTATCTCCAAAATAGAAGCAAATCATGGACATGGAGAGCAGACTTATGTTTGCCAGGAGGGAGGGGGGAGAGAAGAGAATGTATGGAGAGTTTGGGGTTGGTAGAAGCAAACTGTTACATTTAGAACAGATAAGTAATGGGGTCCTACTGTACAGCACAGGGAACTGTGTATAGTCTCTTGGGTTAGGATGGAAGATGGTATGAAAAAAAAAGAATATGTACTATATATATTATATGATTGGCTGGGTCACTTCTCTGTACAGCGGAAATTGAAGGAACATTATAAATCAACTATCCTTTAATAAAAAATTTTAAAAAATAAATGTAGGCAATAAAGCATTTTTGTACTTGCTTTACCTGTGACTTTGAAATTAGATATGTTTGTATGACATTACAATTAATGCAAATATATGAAATATCATTAATGTTCCTTACTACTTCCAAATTTACAACAAATAAATCACTGGTTGTAGCTGGACCAGCATTTTCAAACAAGGGATAGAACCTGAATGTAGATAATTTCAGAATAATAAGATAGGGCTCCTGATACCATGGAGCGGTCATTCTGTCACTAGAATGCCTCATAGCCTGTCTTGCTTAAGCTACTATATTTTGGGATCTTTTTTTTTTTTAATAGCAACCTAATCAAGTCCCTAAAAACATATATTAATGTTTTATATGTTTATAAACATATAAAAATATTAATATTTCAAATATAACTCCAAAGAGATAAATAATATCCTACCACTGGCAATAGAAAGATGGATGAAGAAGGAGAAAAGATCAGAATTTGGGACCAAAACAGACCTTGCCAACTACGGTAACACAGAATTTAGCTCAGCCCAAAGACTCCTAATAAATGGTAGAAATGGGGAGACTTATGTATTCATTATTAGTATTTTTCTTCGCAGTATCAAATCTCCTACAAATATCGAATCTCTTCCAAATACAAATATTCAAGTAAAAAATCTTTTCATATTAACCATAACTGAAATGAAAAGCATCCCTAAATGTTTAAAACGTTCCCATCAAAAAAGAAAATGAAAATCGTCTCAATGTTTGTTTAGCCCTGAAGCAAAAGTAACATCTTCACATTTTACTCAAAACTCTCCAAAAATCTTCATTTTATAATATTACTTTAAGAGATGAAAGTCTTCATTAAAAAAAAAAAAAAAATCAGTGGCTTTTTAGAGGAAAAATCAGGGCCTGAATTCATACCTTGCCCACACTTGTTTAATAATTGCTTTTGAAATCTGAACTCTGGAGATTCCGTCTCTTTAATAAAAAGGCAATATACACATCAAGTTGACTTTGTATTTGTGCTTTGACCCTCACTAATGTTTCCTGTGGCTATTACGTTCAAATTATGTAGCTTATCCATTAAGTTTCTCAATTCCTAAGAAATGAATGCCTACCTTTTTAAAAGCTGCATATCACAGATGGTTTCTCAAAGAGTTCTTTTTTTCTCCCTTAATGGCCACACCCTCATTACATGTAAGTTCTTTTACATTATGTTATCTAAGCATTCACTAGAAATCTAAATTATTAATAAACTAATTCATCAAAATTAGGTTTCAGAAAATTTGCCTATGACTTATAGAAGTATAATTCTGTAAAAGAAACTAAAAAGTAAGTTTAGAAACAGAATGAGTCATGTTTCTTTCTTTCTTTCTTTTTTTTTTTTAGGGCTGCACCCGTAGCATATGGAGGTTTCCAGGCTAGGGGCCCAATCGGAGCTGTAGCCTCTGGCCTACACCAGAGCAATAGCAACACCAGATCTGCGCCAAATCTGCAACCTACACCTGCAGCTCATGGCAACATTGGATCCTTAACCCACTCGATCCCAGTGAGGCCAGGGATCGAACCTGCAACCTCATGGTTCCTAATCAGATTCATTTCCACTGCACCATGATGGGAACTCCGAGTCTTGTTTCTAATAATGATTACTGATTGTTTTTGATAATATAAAAGATAACATTCTATATTTTAATATTTGACCATTTCATAATAGCAGTCAAATATACATAACATGTAAATGATTATTGGTATCATCTAATACTTGGAGTTGGGAGAAACTCTAGTGCTTTCTTTCCTACACGGACTATGTGATCTTTTTTATTTTATTTCTTTGCTTTTTTGCTTTACAGGGCTGCACCTGAGGCATATGGAAGTTCCCAGGCTAGGGGTCAAATCAGAGCTGCAGCTGCCTGCCTATGCCACAGACACAGCCACAACCACACCAAATTCGAGCCACATCTGAGACCTACACCATAGCTTACACCAATGCCAGATCCTTAACCCACTGAGTGAGGCCAGGGATCAAATCAACATTCTCATGGACACTAGCTGGGTTTGTAACCGGTTGAACCACAGTGGGAACTCCCTGGACTATGTGATCTTTAATACCAGCTCACAGAGACGGGATTAAGATGGCGGAATAGAAGGACTGGAGCTCAACTTCTCTCCTAAAAACAACAAAATTCACAACTAAAGACTGAGAAATCTCCACCCAAATGGACTGGAAACCCATACCCTACTCCAGAAGAAAAAGAGGAGGCCACATCCACAGGTAGGAGGGTTGATTTCGTGATATAAACAACCCCATACCTCCCGGGTGGGACGCTTCACAGACAACTAACTGGCTCACAGAGACTCACCTACAGGAGTGAGAGTTCTGAGCCCCACATCAAACCCTCACATGCTGGGATCTGTCACTGGGAGAAAGAGCCCCTGGAGCATCTGGCATTGAAGGCCAGCAGGGCTTGTGTGCAGGAGCTCCACAGGACTGGGGAAAACAGAGACCCCATTCTTAAAAGGCGCACACAGACTTTCACGTGCACTAGGTCCCAGGGCAGAGTGAGATCTCCACAGGAACCTAGGTCAAACCTGACTGCAGTTATTGGAGGACATCATGGGAAAACAGGGGTGAAATGTGGCTTGTTGTGAGGGAAGGACATTGAAGGCAAAGCTCTCGGGAATATTCAGCAGGCATGCCTTTCTCTGGAGGTGGCCATTTTGGGAAAATCTGGCCCCACCCGTCAGTCAGTGCTGAGAAGCCCCAGGGCAAACAACAACCTAGGTGGGATCACAGCCCCGCCCCTCAGTAAACAGGCTACCTAAAGAGCCTCAGGCACACAGCAGCCCCTAATCCCATCCAGATACTCAGCCCCACCCACCAGAGGGATTAGAATCAGCTCTACCCACCAGTGGGCAGGCATCAGCCCATCCCAGCAGGAAGCCTACAGCAAGCCCCCCATACCGACTTCAGCCACAAGGGGGGCAGACACCAGAAGTAAGAGAGGCTATAGCTCTATCATCTAAAAAAGGTCACCACACCAGACACCTATAAAAATGAAAGGACAGAACTATAACTCAGATGAGGGAGAAAGGAAAAACCCCAGAAAATCAGCTAAGCAATGAGGAGATTCTCAGCCTCCAGGAAAAAGACTTTAGACTGTCGATGCTGAAGATGATGCAAGACATTGGAAATAAACTGGAGGCAAAAATGGATAACTTACAGGAAACACTAACCAAAGAGACACAAGATATAAAACTTAAACAAGAAGAGATGCAAAATACAATAACTGAAATAAAAAACTCACTAGAAGCAGCTAACAACAGAATACAGGAGGCAGAAGAACGAATATGCGAGGTGGAGGACAGAGTAGTGGAAATTATGGATGCAGAACAGAAAAGAGAAAAAAGATTGAAAACAAATGAAGAGAGTCTCAGAGAACTCTGGGACAACGTGAAGCGCACCAACATCCATATTATAGGGGTGCCAGAAGGAGAAGAGAGAGAGAAGGGGACAGAAAAAATATTCCAAGAGATAATAACCGAAAATTTCCCTAATATGGGAAAGGAACCACTCACTCAAATCCAGGAGGCACAACGAGTACCATATAAAATAAACCCAAGGAGGAACACACCGAGGCACATAATAATCAAACTGACCAAAATTAAAGACAGAGAAAATCTTGAAAGCAGGTAGGGAAAAGAAACAAGTAACATACAAGGGAACCCCAATAAGGTTATCGGCAGATTTTTCAGCAGAAACTCTGCAGTCCAGAAGGGAGTGGCATGGTATACTTAACGTGATGAAAGGAAAAAACCTCCAACCAAGAATACTCTACCCAGCAAGGCTCTTGTTCAGATTTGAAGGAGAAATAAAAACCTTCTCAGGAGTTCCCGTCGTGGCGCAGTGGTTAACGAATCCGACTGGGAACCATGAGGTTGCGGGTTCGGTCCCTGCCCTTGCTCAGTGGGTTAACGATCCGGCGTTGCCGTGAGCTGTGGTGTAGGTTGCAGACGCGGCTCGGATCCCGCGTTGCTGTGGCTCTGGCGTAGGCCGGTGGCTACAGCTCCGATTCAACCCCTAGCCTGGGAACCTCCATATGCCGCGGGAGCGGCCCAAGAAATAGCAACAACAACAACAACAACAAAAGACAAAAAAAAAAAAAAAAACCTTCTCAGATAAGCAAAAACTGAGAGAATTCAGCAACACTAAACCAGACTTACAACAAATAC
Source organism: Sus scrofa (assembly GCF_054392235.1). NCBI lineage: Eukaryota > Metazoa > Chordata > Mammalia > Artiodactyla > Suidae > Sus > Sus scrofa. The sequence continues at coordinate 34,149,500 of NC_139398.1, forward strand.
TAAAGGAACTTCTCTAGGCAGAAAAGAAAAGACAGCAAGAGGAAACAAAAATTCCACAAATGACAAGGCTCACCAGTAAAGGTATATATACAGTAAAGATACAAAATCATCCATGCACAATTATACCATCAAAATCAGAAATCATGAGAAGAGGTGGGTACAAATGCAGGACACCAGAGATGAACTTGCAATTAAGAGAACAACAACTTAAAACAATCTCATATACATATAGACTCTTACATCAAAACTTCAGAATAACTGCAAACCAAAAATCTACAATTGATACACAAACAAGGAATCTCTGAAGAAGAAATATATCTCTTAGTAAATAAGTGCATAATCCACCATGAAGGGGGTCATTTGACATCATTCTTGGAATGCTGAAGTCTTCTTAGATCTGATTCTGATTTCCTCTCCATCAAAGAATTTATGATAATTACAATTAAAGAATGCAATTGTACAATTAAATAATACAGTTCTACGATTGTATTATTAATAACCATTTCTCTCCATGGTACAATGTAACATCACCTAGAATGGTGTAATGCCTTTATTGAAGAATCAATGAGATGGAAAAAATTGTGAGGACATATTTATATAGTTACACTCTTTTTTAACTAACTTATACATTTTATATTTTACTTATTTTCAGAGGGTGTATTATTTTTGTTATGCTTACCAGTTAAGTTATTCTTTTTGCTATGCTATATAAAATATTTAATGGTATATAAGGTTTTCTTCTTTATAAATTTTAGTTGCATAATATAACAATTTAATATAATGCTAATTTTTAAAGAAAAATTGAAATGTAATAGATAAAACTAAGTAGTAAAGATGAAAGCCATACAATTGGGATAAAGTATAGAATAAATTTCCTATTTGTCTCAGCATATTTTCCATTCCACTTCTCCAGTGGGAATCACTTAATCTGTTTCTTAAGATCCATGTTATAATAATCTGTGTGAATGTAATTGTGTGTAAATGTATATATTTTATTCTGTAAAAAAAAATACCAGCTCAAATTACATAGTTGAAGATAAAAAAATAAATGATTATCTGTGATCAAAAAAATTCATTCATCTATGTCACCCTTTGACAACAAATGAATTTGTATAATCAGCTGAAACCCACTATATTACACACAAATATTGTGTCCAGAAAGTACTCTTTGTTTTAAAAGAAACAACTTCCAGACAAATTCTAGACATTGGTGAAGTTGACCGATGTCTTTTAAAACTTTGTAACTGGGGAGTTCTCTTCGTGGCACAGCAGAAATGAATCCAACTAGAATCCATGAGGATGCAGGTTCAATCCCTGGCCTTGCTCAGTGGGTCGGGGATCCAGCATAGCTGTGAGCTATGGTGTAGGTCACAGACGCAGCTTGGATCTCACAGTTACTGTGGCTGTTGTTGTAGGCCAGCAGCTGTATCTCCAATTCGACCCCTAGCCTGGGAAGCTCCATGTGCCGCAGGTATGGCCCTAAAAAAAATAAAGCAAAAAAACAAAAAACAAAAAACTTTGTAACTGGGACTTTCCTCTGGCAGCTCATTTCACATTTCCATCCAAGTCCCTTCTTGATTATACTTCACATTGAAATAAAAAAAAAAAATTTCAGCCTGTTTTGGAATGCAACTATTGATCAACACGGGAGTAGTGTTCATTTTGGTGGAAAGATTCGTCTGGGCAGGGAATGAATGACTAAAAACACCTCATAGCAAGACAAACAAACACACAAAAACTGTATTGGGTCTGGTGGTTAAGATCCATTAGGTGGTCTGAGTGGGTTTCAGAAATTTATCTTCAGGAAATTACAAATAGGATAGTTTCCAGAGAGAGCCCTCCCTGCACCCCCCCCCCTTTTTTTTTTTTACTGTGTTCACTTCCTGACCTAATTTTGCAGAAACTTGGTGGCATGACCTTCAGGCCATGGAGGAAACAGGCTGCTTATAAATCTAGTTTTTAATACATTTTAATGTAATGATCACTGATGCTTTGTTTTGAATGACATGACTATGTTATTTTAAAGCAAGCACCAAGAACACCAACACTATTAGCTAACTATATAGAATAAAGGCTATAACATTCCAACTGCATTCAGCTTAAAAACAATGTCACCCGAAACTTCAAGATGCCTTGATAAACTCTCAGTTGGTTAAAATAAGCAGAGCAAGCTACAACATATTTTAGAGTCTAATCTCTCTCATCCATAAACTTTTGCTCATGTTGCTTGTCCTAAACAGAATTCCATATAACTGTCTTTGCCCTTATCACAAGCCAAATATTTTTAAAGGCAGCTCAAAATCTGAAAAAGTGTGAGTGAGTGTGTGTGTGTGTTTTCAGGGAGACTATAGTATTCCAAGTAGGACTCAAAAACATAAATATTCAAATAAGCCAACCCCAGTGCAGACACACTTATGGAAAGCGTATGAAAGGACCTCATGAAATATGATGATAGGACCAGTCTGTACAAAGCTGGTACTGGGGAATGGCAGGTTGTCTGGAACCAAGGCTACGCTCTACTTCTCAGGAGCCACGTGCCCTACCCCTTGGTCCTCTCTCTCTCTGAACTAGATTATTCTACTTATCAGAACATGGTCATCAGGCATGACTTCATAGCTTGGCTTCTTAGCCCCAGTGACTACCACCAACGAGAATGTCTTTCTGTGTGTCTTAATTCCAATTTCTGGCTGTGGTTAGATCAAGAGTATGCCCTGTTTTGATACTTGGGAATAATCAATTAGAACAACAACAATTTAAAAAAACACCTCACAAACATAGTTGTGAAGCCATCATGGGCAGAAGAGGCAAAGACAGGTATATATAGGATGGCATTTGTATGTATGTAGGGTTATTACCTGCATATAGCTTCCCACTATTACATTTTAGAATTTACTCTTTGTCTTAGTCAAAATTCAACCAGAGAACAGAAGGCATAGCTATAAATTAACAATAGAGGGAATCTGGAATTTCCTTGTGGCACAGCAGGTTAAGGATCCAGCGTTGTCACTGCAGCGTTCAGGTCCCTGCTGTGGCACGGGTTTGCTCCCTGGCCCAGGAACTTCCACATGCTATGGACACAGCCAAAAAAAAAAAAAAAAAAAAAATTGCCCACACAGGTGATGGAAAAGCTGAAAGCAAAATGGAAGACAGTGAGCTAACCCAGAGACGAATAACAGCAGAGAGCTACTGCATCCCCAGGCTTGAGAGAGAAGAAGGAGGAGGTGGCATTACTGGAACCCAGGCCACACATCCCCAGGAGAAGCTAGAAGCACAGTCTACCTCAATGCAGGGAGCTGAAATCATGAAAGAGGCTGGAGATGCTGCTGAGGCGGGAGAGAAGAGAAATACTCTGGCTTTTCCCTTCATGCCATTTTTCAGTCTCCTCCTGCACCTGCCAGGGGCCTGAGGCTCCTGACATGGGAACCTGGGGTCTTGGTCAACTCAGGCCGACACAATAAAATCCTATACAGTGGGTGGATTAAACAACAGAAATGTATTTCTCACAGTTTGTAAACCTGGAAAGTCCAAAATCAAGGTGCCGTCATGGTCATGTTCTGATGAGGATTCTCTTCCTGGCCTGTAAAACTTGCCTTCCTGCTGTGTTCTCACTCAGCCAGTGGAGGGCGAGGGGAAAAACTGCTCTCTCCTCTTTCTCATAAGGCCACAGTCCTGTTGGATTAGGGCCCTGCTCTTATGACCTCATGTAACCTTAATTACCTCCTCAAAGACCCTATCTGCAGATACAGTCATATTGGGAGCTGAAGCCCTTGAATATATGAATTTGACAGGACACAATTCAATCCACAGCACCCAGGAAATACAGCCAGTTGCCACCCTCACTCAACTGTGATACAGAAAGGGCAAGAAATAGATCTGAGGGCAACAGAACAAGGACTGGCACACTCTGCATAATACTGCAATGCAAACATTACCACTCTTACTTTACAAATTAAGAAGCCAAGGCCGTTCCCATCATGGCAGTGGAAACAAATCTGACTAGGATCCATGAGGATGTAGGTTCGATCCCTGGCCTCACTCCCACACTTTTATTTACCTCCCAGTGCATCAATGATCACTCTCTCGTCTTATTTCCATCATCCCTGTGAGAAATATCCCATTAGTACACATCTCTCCAAATAAACCAAAAGATCAGGGCTCACATAGCTCTTCAAACAGCACCCATTCTGTGGTGTAGTCGCACAGTTGTTGCTGAGTAACTGCTTTGATTAATTAATTTTCTCCCACAACACTTGTATTATTGAGGAAAGTTCTATTATTTCATGTTAATAAAATCCTTCATCCATTTTCCAAAATGCCATAGTTCTCTAGTCACCAAGAAAAATATTCTGTGACCCAAGGGAACCATCTATATAAATATTGTTTATTATTTTAGATGTCATCCCATAGAATGGCCTATTGATATGAATCAGGATCTTTAAATAATTTCCAATTTCCCTCTTAACTGAGTTATCTGTCAAGGTTATCTTTTATCTTCTCCATTATTCATCCTTATTGTGAAACTGCCATCCTCTTTTGTCATAACTGTCCTGCAAATATCCGGCTTGGTCACTATTGATCAGCAATATGTCATGCCACCCTTTTGCAGCTAAGATTTATAGAAAAAATCAGACATTTCTCTGCAAAAGGCCCTCAGGGAAAAATGATTAAGATTTCTTTCCTCATGTTATGAAATATGCCATGTATTTGAAATCAGTCAGTAGATTATAAGCATAATGAGATTTAAAAGAAGACCAACTTTTATAGTACTTGTGTTTAAATATCAAAGTCATGCTACCTTTTACTTTACCCTACCTCAGCTGCCAGGTCCTGAACCCTGTTGTAACTAGTAAATCTTTGCTTCAAGGGTCTAATGCCTGATCCCTGGCAATTTCTCTTCGTCATTACTTCTCCTGGCACCACTGCATAAGCTCTTCCCCCCTCAGAGCTCTCCAGGGAAACGACCCCCCACCCTCTCCCCATTTACTACACACACCCCACTCCCTCCTACCTTTACTGCCTTCCTTGCTCCAAACAACCTTTTTCTGCATCTCTATTCAAGCTGCTGAACATTCTTGGAGGAAACAGCATCATCAGGCTAAATGATTTCTGTGGCTTTGCCTTTTCAGAGCGTGAGGGAATGGAGGTGTTTTGCCTTCTGTGTCTGTTCTTGTTTTGGGGGGATGACAGCTACACGTTCCCCTAAGTTTGAGGGAAGTTGGACGGTGCCTGTCAGAACCAAACAATACTTAATTGTTGGATAATTTTGTACACTTGTAATTTAAAATTTCCATTTATATGAAAGAGTATAGAGGGCAAAATAAGTTTCCAGACAACCTTCGACTCTTGGTCCCTCGGTTTTCCTCCGACCAGTCAGTACTTTCATTTTTTTTGTCTCCTCCAAGGAATCCTATTAGACTAGTCAAGAAAGGCTGAACTGGGAGTTCCCACTGCGGCACAGTGGGTTAAGAACCTGACTGCAGCAGCTCAGGTCACTGCAGAGAAGCAGGTTCAATCCCTGCCCAGCACAGTAGGTTAAAGGATCAGGTATTGCCGCAGCTGTGGCATAGGTCACAGCTGCAGCTCACATTCAATCCCTGGCCCAGGAACTTCCATATGCCACAAGTACAGCCATTTAAAAAAAAGGATAGGCCGGGTTGTGCTGTGGTAACAAATTTTACGTCACTGGCTAGACACAACAAGGATTTTCATTTGCTCATCAAACTGCATGTTTAAGCGTCATCACCTTGTGACCCTGCCATCACGGCATGTGGCTTCCAGGGATGAGAGAGCTGGAAGGCTACACAGCAGTTTTCCTCTCCTACTTGGACTCACACTGACCAGAGCTAATGACAAGATTCACTTAACTGGAAAGAGCAATCTTCAGTGTGCCCCGGAAGCAGAGGAGACCCAGCTAGCTGCAAATACTAATCTTTTGTATCACTTAGGTACTTACACACATATTTTACACAAATGGGAGCATACTAGACACACGCTTCTCCACACTGCTTTTTCCACTTTCTGACATACGTTGCATGTAATACTTCCCGATATAAATCATACTATAATTTCTTTACCTAGAATTTAATTATTAGGTATTCAGGTTGTCTCTCATCTTTTATCACTACGAAGAATAGCTGTAATAAATATCCTTATAATATTAGCGGTAATAACTAACATGCATTGAGACCTTACCATGTGCTTTACTATGTGCAAGGCACTGTTCAAAGTCTATTGCATGTTTCGACTTATTTCATCCTCTTAGCAACCCTACGTGAGACATGACATATTTACAGGTGCCTCATTTACAGGGGCTGAGATTGGCCTTCAACCCAGGCAGTTAGCCCAAAACCTATCAAATTCACATAGATGTTTGCCCCTTTAAACACAATCGTCTGTGGTATAAACTCCTGAAAGTGCAATGTGTGGATCCTAGAGTGTTTATATTTTAAATTTTGCCAGATGTTTTCAGAAGTACGAGATACCTTTTGTGGATGCCTTTAATTCCATTCTGTTCCCAGGGAACCTGTTCCAGCAGGTTTCCAGAAGCTTTACACAGATGCAACCTGACAGCACCTTTTCTTGGCACTCTCAGCACTCATATGTGGGAAAGCACAGGGAAATTTAATGCCTGTGGCACCACCCCTGACCACTGAGAGCCAATTGATGAACGCTCCTCTCTTCCTGCCCCAGGCAGAAACTTCTGTGCTGCACTTCCTAAGGCCCCTGGGATCTTGTGCACTAAGCAAATATCTTCCAAGGCAGCAACCAGCCAAATAGTACATATTTGCACTGGCTTTTTTTCTCTTTTTCATGCTTCTGTGCTTCCCTCTCACTCCCTGGAATCACTTCCCAAATAGAATATCTGCAGCAAAGCGTTTGTCTCTTCTCTGCTTTCTCTTTTATTTATTTATTTTTTGTCTTTTTGCCTTTTCTAGGGCCGCTCCCGTGGCATATGGAAGTTCCCAGGCTAGGGGTCTAATTGGAGCTGTAGCCCCTGGCCTACCCCACAGCCATAGCAATGCCAGATCCGAGCCACATCTGCGACCTACACCACAGCTCATGGCAACGCTGGATCCTTAACCCACTGAGTGAGGCCAGGGATCGAACCCACAACCTTATGGTTCCTAGTCGGATTCGTTAACCACTTTTAAAGTAGTAAATGCAGGGGTGCACTTTCAGACCCCTCCGCAGCTGGGACTCTTGCCTGCCAAGGGTTCACAGCTGAGTACCTTTCCGGGTGCCCCTGGCCAAAGCGATCTGTTTGCCCCAAGTTGGCAGCCCCTCCCCCACAGCCTAGCCCAATGACTGGTAGAGTTGAAAGTGAAGTAACTTTGCCTCGATTTGAGATATCTCTGAAAGGCAAGCTCAGCTCCAGAACCTCCAAACCCTTTGTCGCAACTGCATCACTCACTGTTCAGCGTCTCCCTCTGCTCACACCTGCCTTCCTCACCCCCTTACAGGTGGTGGTGTTGAGAACACTCCCCAATATACTTCCTGCATGTAAATATCCACCTCAGAGTACATTTCCCAGGAAACAGATCGAAGATACTAAACCAAGATAATGGGTACCCGTAGGAGACCCAGGAAACAGACCCCTAAGCTGGGATTTGGGGAACGGATCACTCAACAGCCATTAAGACCCCATTCCAATTCTTGAGACTCTTAGTTGCAAGAGATTGAGATGAAGTGCAGGTGGAAAGCAAAGAGCTGGGACCGGCCGTAGCTGCACCGCTTCGTGTTGGTCATGTTCAGGATCGTGATTGTCATGTGGCCCCAACTGTTTTGGATTTGAAAGGTTTGGTAAGGGTTAAATGGGCAGATTGTACAGGATATCATGAATTTTTTAGGTATATCCTGAATTCTTTAAATATTGATGAAGCAAAGTCTGGTCACTGCATTTTTCTCTACAGTGGGTATTCTGATTCAGTGTCTTGGCTAAGGGGTTGGAGGACAGTTTCAGAGGCTTACAGAGGGACTGGTCTATTAGCACAGCAACTCTCCCACCATTACCTCTCACCAAGGGACCCATTTTAAAAGTGGTGTTTCTGTGGATACATGAGCAGGAGACACACGCATTTTGTCAGATACCCGTTTGCCCCCAAACATCTAATTTATTAGATGGTTAAATGACCTTTTAGAGACACAGGCAATTCTCCAGTTCAAGGATAGCGTTCCAAGAAGGCAGGAGAGAGCACAGTCCCAAAAAATGTTGAGGAAAGCTTTGGATCAGTGACCTTTATTTGGTGCTACTCCCCAAAGGTTGGCATGCATTGAGCCAGAAAACAAGAGGTAAAAGTGAAATTAGTCCCTTGCACCATCATCACCAGCGACATATCTTCAGATTTTGTGCTCCTCCTTTCTGAAATCTTGGACTTTATCAGGTCAGATTCTTATTCTCAAGAGAACACTTCTGCTAGGATATGCAATAAGAATTTCACTGAGTTCCTGTCATGGCTCAGCGGAAACGAATCTGAGTAGCATCCATGAGGATGCAGGTTCGATCCCTGGTATCACTCAGTGGGTTAAGGATCCTGCATTGCCGTGAGCTGTGGTGTAGGTTGCAGATGCAGCTCAGATCTGGTATTGCTGTGGCTGTGGTGTAGGCCAGCAGCTACAGCTCCAATTCAACCCCTAGCCTGGGAACTTCCACATACCGCAGATGCAACCCTAAAAAGACAAAAAAAAAAAAAAAAATTTCACTGAAATTGAAGCTATGAATACCTTCTGGTGTCTTTGTGCTCCCAGGGCCAGGGCACCAACAAAGACAGAGGTTACTTTAAGGTTAGAAAAAATAGACAAAGCTCGACGTGAGAAGCCAGGCAGGATTTTTTAGCTCAAAGGATTCGTGGGGGGCATCTCCTGATTCTTCCACGCCTAGTAATAGTTGTGAATAGGTGACTGTAGCACCCATAGGCCACTGAGGCCATTGGTCAGACCCCTCAAGGTGGCCTTCATCCCCCAACCCAGTCAAGCAGCCTGGACTAGCTGTGGATGGCAAACCAATATGTGAAACATCAGTCATCATTAGGGAGGTTTACATCAAAGCCACAGGGAAATACCACTCATATCCATTAGGATGGTTATTATTTCAAAATGGAAAATAAGGGAGTTCCCATCGCAGTACAGCAGAAACGAATCCAACTAGGAACCATGAGGTTGTGGGTTCGATCCCTGGCCTCGTTCAGTGGGTTAAGGATCTGGTGTTGCTGTGAGCTGTGATATAGGTGGCAGACACAGCTCGGATCCTGCTTTGCTGTGGCTGTGGCATGTGGCTGTGGCGTAGCTCTGGTTAGACCCCTAGCCTGGGAACTTCCATATGCCAAGGGTGCGGCCCTAGAAAGCAGGAAAAAAAATACACAAATAAAAATAAGTAAATAAATAAAATGGAAAATAACAAGTGTCGGGAGGATGGGAAGAAATTGGAACCCTGTGCATTGTTGATGGGAATGTAAAATGGTGCAGCCACTATGGAAAATATTGTGGTGGTTCCTCAAAACATTAAACATAGAATTACTACATGATCCACGGAGTTCCCGTCATGGCGCAGTGGTTAACGAATCCGACTAGGAACCATGAGGTTGCGGGTTCGGTCCCTGCCCTTGCTCAGTGGGTTAATGATCCGGCGTTGCCGTGAGCTGTGGTGTAGGTTGCAGACGCGGCTCGGATCCCGCGTTGCTGTGGCTCTGGCGTAGGCCGGTGGCTACAGCTCCGATTCGACCCCTAGCCTGGGAACCTCCATATGCCGCGGGAGCGGCCCAAGAAATAGCAGCAACAACAACAACAACAACAAAAGACAAAAAAAAAAAAAAAAAAAAGAATTACTACATGATCCAGTAATTTCATTCCCAGTATATAAACAAGAGAATTGAAAGCAAGGACTCAGATGCTCGTACACCATTGTTCATAATAGCATCGCTCTTAACAGCTAGAAGGTGGAAACAACCCAAATGTTCATCAACATATAAATGGATAAACAAAATCACGAGTGTGTGTGCATGCACATGCGCACACATGTATAATGGAATGTTAGCCTTAAAAAAGAATGATGTTGGGTTTTTTTTGCTTTGTTTTTATTTTTTTGCTTTTTTAGGGCCACACCCATGGCATATGGAGGTTCCCAGGCTACGCGTCCAATCAGAGCTGTAGAATATCAGTTACAATGTAGATAATAGGATTCCGCTTACCTGGCTTTATCTCTTCATGTGAATATGCTACATACTATTAGAATGTCATTGTATAATTAAGGTTGAAACTGATAGCAGCATTATTCACTGAACCATTGTGTATTTTATTACTCACTAATCAGCTGTGGAAGTTATACATACCAGATGAGTATAAATTTTACCAATTTTGCATCTTTGAGGACATAGGCAGTGTTCCAAATAATTTCCATGAATAATTATCTCCTTCTGATTAAAATGCAATATGGTAAGTTCTTAGTCTAAGTGCATCATTATATTCCTCGGGAATCCCCTCAGAGATTGACAAAAATGATAAACTAGCTGTTGACACAAGATCTGTTATTTTTCTTTTATGTAATTCCGCAAGAAATTTCAAGGATAAAACTCTGCCCTATAACTTGTAATAGTGGAAAGTATCCAGATGCACTTATAAACTAGCACAGAGGATATGTAATTAGATCAAGTGGAAGAATTGATAAACAATATTAAAACTATGTTTTCGTTTATATTACTTAACTGAAATAGTCACAGTGACACAAACATTGCTTTCGCAATACATGGAAGTTATTGCTTCTGTCTTTAGAATCAGCAATTTAAGTTATGGAATATTGATTATTATTTCCCCTGAGCTCATATAAACCATTTTAATATGGCAATATGGTTCATATTTCACTAAGATAATACTTACTTCTTTCACAATTATAACTTAGATAAATTACTCTATTTACCATCTTCCTTAGTCATCTTATTCTGTGCAATTTTACTTTAAAATTACTGCCATCCTTTGTTTTTTTCTGATAACTCTATCTTTTGACTTTACTTTCTTACATAAAATACATAGCGTATAAACTAAAACATGAAATAAAGGATTGTTCATGTCCCAGTGATGACCATGTGTTATGATTTAGTCAATCCTGTTTACCTGTGATCCAAATAAAACATATATAGATAGAAATCAATGAAAGAAAGGATCAATTACTTCCAAATTGTAAGAATAAACAAGTAATAAGAGGGAAAGGAGAAAAGCACCCCCAAAAATCTATTACTATTTTTAGTTTATTTTTATTTTTTCTTTTTATTTTTTTTTTTTTCTTTTTGTCTTTTTGCTATTTCTTTGGGCCGCTCCCGCGGCATATGGAGGTTCCTAGGCTAGGAGTCAAATCGGAGCTGTAGCCACCGGCCTACGCCAGAGCCACAGCAACGCGGGATCCGAGCCGCGTCTGCAACCTACACCACAGCTCACGGCAACGCCGGATCTTTAACCCACTGATCCAGGGCAGGGACCGAACCCGCAACCTCATGGTTCCTAGTCGGATTCATTAACCACTGCGCCACGATGGGAACTCCTTTTTTTTAAATATATATTTCTCTTCTCATTGCAGACCAGAGAAAATTTCTTCATGTGTCAGTTACTGAAAACTAGTGACCTAGACCGAGCCCCCAGAATCCCAAAAGGGTTGGAATCTGATCCGTCAGCTTCGCGTACTGTCTTTGGAATGGGGGCAAAGGGTTTGCGTTTGTCTTGACCGAGTCCATGTTCTTGAAAATTCCAGTGACCATTAGCATTATTGCTATTGCACCTCAGAAACACAAGGCTTAAGCTGCATGTTAGCAGGAACCAGTCTGAAGATGTCAGTCAACAAAAACCTTTCCAGAAGCTTAGCACTTAATTGGCCTTATTAGCACCATCTGCTCATCAGCCTTGCTTGTGGAAAAGTGTTTTCATCGGATAGCAACAAGTTGAAAACAAGGCAGATCACCACACTTTGTTTTGAATGTGACACCACATTTTGCCTGCCTCTTATCACAGTTTTAAATCATCAAATTAAATAAGTGTGTCGAATCAGAGCACTTGCATTACAAGTTAGGCCCTGGTTTTCTCTGATCCCTCAGGCATGTACATATGTCCAGAAATCCTTTTCTTCCCAGACCTGCCTTCATCGGATTGCTGAGCCAGACCTTCGGAGAAATCTTTTAAGAGTAATATTGGAGCCAATTTCTTCATGCCCTCCATTTTTTTTCATTCTACAATCCAGTTAGGTGTAGAAGATCATATAGAAATTAAAATCAGATGCTGGGTGAAGATTTGAACTAAAAATTACTCATATTGTAAAGGCATTTTGACAACTAAGCCCTAATAATAAGAGAGTTTACTGTATGGATTTCCTGCCTTTTATTTTTATTTTAATATTATGAATTTATCCATAATTCATTTAAGATATTTGCGTAATAAACTAAAGAAACACTGTAGTTAATCTTTATAGCATTCATTTCAGAATTCGATTTAAAATTTAGAAGTTAAAATTAAGTCTTTGCATCATTTTTTACGTGGAAAAATGTGACCAAAAAAAGGATAATTTGTCAAAATGGCAGTTTAGCCAAAACACACATAACTTTTATTAAGAAAGAGAATGTAAACAGTAGCTCTTTTCTTAGCCATCTTGGCTGTTGGTGTAACTGTTTACATTATACCAAATTAGTACTTTTTATTGAAAAAGTAAAATAATAAACAAGAAAAATATATTATCCTCAGCGCTCTATCCGGAACATAAAAGACTCTGCCAGGAGACAACAGTAAAAAAGTGAAATTTACAAAGATGTAAATTTAAGCTTGTTCTCTTTTTTCATAAAAAAAAAGAGACACACACATTCGCAAACCCTGGACTTTATACCAAGCCATCAATCATGGCAATAAAACATAGCACTTTTGCAAACTGATAAAACCAAATGGATTTAGAATAATAGTTAAAAATTGCTTTGTTTCCAACTTATAAAATGTGAATAATTTTATCCTCTCCTATGATTGTTGTGCTAATTACAGGAGATACTTGTAAAAGATCTGGCACATATTCAGTAAAGAGCAGCCTTTGTTATTATAAGCCATGCGTTAACAGTTTGTAGATAAATATTGTAAATAAGCATTAGGCTATTTCAGGAGACTTTCTCTACTTCCTGTTGCTATAATTTACAATTTTGGCGTTTTCTCACCAAACACCTTGCTAGTTTTACTCCACAGTGCAGCAGAGACTTATTAAGACTTACTAAAAAAGGTTCCCATTACCAGAACTTCATTAACACCTAGACAAAAATAATATGGTGCACGTATTAGTCTTTATATGGTAAATACCTAAGTATTTTAAACCAATTACATTCACACATTTTAGCTTGCATCATTCTTAATTTTAAAAATTTTAAAATATGAGAGTACATTTCATCTCATATTTAACAGCTTTGACAAAAATTGTATTGCAAGCAAGAAAAGTTTTTATGTACATGTAAATTATTGAAACAAAACACAGTTATGGTAATATATTTATTAAGAGAATTTGTTAAAAAGTCAAGGAGTTCGCTTCGTGGCTCAGCGGTTAACAACATTGAATTGGATCCTTGAGGATGTGGATTCAATCCCTGACCTCGCTCAGTAGGTAAAGGATCTGACGTGGCTGTGGCTGTGGCTGGCAGCTGCAGCTCTGATTCAACCCCTAGCCTGGGAACTTCCAAAAAAAGGGGGGGGGGGACTTCCAGTTGTGGCTTGGTGGAAATGAATCTGATTAGCATCCATGAGGATGCAGATTCGATCCCTAGCCTTGCTCAGTGGGTTAAGCATCTGGCATTTCATGAGCTGTGGTGTAGGTCGCAGACATGGCTCGGATCTGGAGTTGCTATGGCTGTGATTCAACCCCTAGCCTGGGAACCTCCATATGACATGGGTGCATCCCTAAAAAGACAAAAAAAAAAAAGAAGAAGAAGAAAGAAAGAAAAAATGTGTTAAAAATAAATTTTAACATCATCTATGTAGTACTCCCACCAAAAATGTGTAATTTGAATCTAACCATAAGAAAAAAAAAATCTAATTTAATACCTAAATTGAGGAACAGTCTACCAAACAACTGGCCTGGACTCTATAAGATCAGTGTCATCAAAGACAAAAAGGGCTGGGCAAGTGTTCTAGACTAAGGGTGACTACAGAGACTTGACAAGCAAATGCAATGTAGAATCTGTGATCAGATTCTAAAGCAGAGTTTAAAATGATTTATATTGCATATTATTGGGACATTGGGACAATAGGGTTGATTTGAAAATAGACTTCATATTAGATAATAATAATGGATTCATGTCAAATTAATTAAGTATGATAATAGGGTTATTATTACGTAGAAAAGTCCTTTTTTCTTGCGAGATACACACAAATGGATCAGGATGTCTTCAATTAACTTTTAAAATAAGAGTAAATAAATCAATACAGAGAGAGAAGTAAATATGGCAAAATGTTAACAATTTTTGAATCCTTAATAATACATTGTTGTTCATTGTACTATTTTTTTGGCTTTCCTATGTGTTTGAAGATTTTCAAAATATTAAACTGAAAGTAAAAAAACTAAACCACCTCTTTTAAAAGTATACTGTATCTAACAACAACTGGGTGCTCCCTCCCCCTTTCTCACCCGTGCCCTCTCGCCCACATGTCCCCTAATGGTACCAGTTGTCTGTTGGCTAAATTGTCCTGTCATTGCCCAGGGTTTCTAGTGTCATGCAGAAACCGCTCACACAATAAATCCACTGTAGCCACTGACATATCCTCTTTCATAAGACGGTTCATTCTCAAGTGCACATGATTTATTTAGTTCAGACCATCTGCGCACATGCTTTTTTTCTCTTTGACCATTCAAGCCAGAATTTTTATATTATTCCAATTAAAATAAAAATCATAAAATGTATGGGGAAGGACTTTATTAAAGGTAAAAAATTCTTTATTTCTCAAATTTCCACCTTTAGAATTTAAAGGGATCACCCCCCGCCTCACAGGATTGCTGAGAGGATTAAATGAATGTACAAAAACTCAGGACCAAGAGTCTGGAATTCAGTAAATTTATTCACATTTAATAAATTATGGTGATTATTATTACCCTAACCTTAATTTAAGGAGAAGAGTCTTCTCTGTTGTTTGCAAGGAAGTAGCCAGGTATTGTGCATGGAATTCATGATTAAGTTCAATTATCATATCTAGTCACAGAAAGTGTGTAAAACCTCATAAAATCTTCTACTCTGAGCAAAAGGACCTTGATTATAGATATCATCTGGTCAATAGGAAGCTGTCATTATGAAAATTCACAAGTAATATTAAAGTACTCTAACTCGTTATATCTATAGTCTTTAATCCTAAAATGAGCTCTACCTCTGGCCTGTAGAGGTAATATGCAATGATTTTTTTTCTTGTTCATGACTCCAGCACTAGTAGATGCTCAATAAATGCTTCCAGATTAAGGTAAAGATGAGAGAACAAAGAGAATATTTGTGTGCTAATGGGAATGACCATGAAGAGAGGGAAATATTGATAATGTAAGAAAGAGAGGGAGAATTTCTGGAGATGTACTTAAACAGACCAAAGAAGACGAGCTTGGCCTTTAAAGGAGCCCGTTTTGTTCATCTAAAAATAATACTTCATTTGTGTGAAGATAGGAGAGGAGATGACGGAGGCTTAAGGAGCAAAGAGCAGGTATGAACTTGTCATCTAAGACAGTGAATGAACTAGGAGAACATGAGACAATTCTCAGAAAAAATTAAGGGCTTGATGAGGTTAATAGGCATGAATTTCAATTGAGACCAAAAGTACAGTGTGTTCCCTAGCTATGTTCAGTTAAGTGGGGGCAGGACTCCAGCAGCAATGGCTGGATTAACAAGGGTTGTGGTTTCACAACGGCAGTGGGATGAAATAAGAGAAAATCACTGCATTGGTAGTGATTCACATAGTGATTATATAGGATCAATGGACTGTATGTTCTGATTGGATCCAAAGCTTGTTGGAATTACTGTACAGAGAGATAAGTTAGAAAAGTGGAGGTCAGACAATAGTATGCAGCAAATGGAGATTATGAAGCTGTTGAAATGATTGGTAATGAGAAGGTCTATGATATAATCATAGGATGAGGAGCTAAGGTAGGATGGAAGTCAAGAATATTAGAAGAGAGATGTGAAAGAACTAAGTGACAGGAAGACCTTCCCAAGAATTAAGATAGGAGTAGTGTGTGGTGGATCAGGAGATAAAACTAAGAAACAAAGGGCAGTGACTCAAGGGGTCAGGAGATGGAAGGTAGCAGGGAGAGTCTGATGATACGAGACTCACATCCAAGAATTTTTTAAGTGAAGAAAGAATGAGAATGCTCTAAAAGCGGTGATCGGAGTTCCCGTTGTGGCACAGTGGTTAACGAATCCAACTAGCAACCATGAGGTTGCGGTTCGATCCCTGGCCTTGCTCAGTGGGATAAGGATCCAGTGTTGCCATGAGCTGTGGTGTAGGGTAGGTCGCAGACACGGCTCGGATCCCACTTTGCTGTGGCTGTGGCTCTGACTGGCACTACAGCTCCGATTGGACTCCTAGCCTGGGAACCTCCATGTGCTGCAGGAGCGGCCCTAGAAAAAGGCAAAAAGACAAAAAAATTTTTAAATTAAAAAAAATAAAAGTGGTGATCAGGAATAGGGCATATATTCCCCTCCCAACCCCAATCCTATGGGAGAAAAAAACATACTCTCACTCAATAGTATAGTAGCAGACTTGAGAAAGAGCCAGGTTTTGACTAGAGCAAGGAAGTGAGGGGAACCTTTAGAGAAGGTTGAGAATATAGAACAATTTGTTGATGATGGATCTGTAAGTTTCAAAGGACACAGTGTTAAGAAGTCAGGGAGAAGTGGGAGCAAGGAACTGAATAGAGGTTGTGAAGAGAGTAGGAATTAGGAAATGACTAGGAATGGGAGTCTGGGGCTATTTGCAGTTTTTATTTATTTAAAATTTTCTAGTTTTTTTCTTTTTTGACCACCCCGAGTCATATGGAATTCCCAGGCCAGCGATCAGATCTGAGTCACACTTTCGACCTACAGGGCAGCTACAGCCATGCCGGATCCCTTAATCCACTGTGCCAGCCTGGGGATCAAACCTGCCTCCTGGCTCTCTGCAGAGATGCCACTGATCCCGTTGTGCCACAGTGGGAACTCCTACTTGCAGGTTTTTTTTGCACTTGCAGATTTTTGGTTTTGTTTTGTTTTGTTTTTGTTTTGCTTTTTAGGGCCGAACCCGCGCAGCACATGGAAGTTCCCAGGCTAGGGGTCGAATCAGAGCTGCTGCCGGCCTACACCACAGCCACAGCAGCACAGGATCCCAGCTGCATCTGCGACCTACACCACAGCTCACAGCAATGCCGGATCCTCAACCCACTGAGAGAGGCCAGGGATCAAACCGGCAACCTCATGGTTCCTAGTCGGATTCGTTTCTGCTGCACCAAGACCGGAACTCAGCCTTCTTGATTTTAGTAGATTAATTTTAGTGAGCTCAAAGCAGACACCGGTGGCAAGGCTATGATCAAGGCTTCCTCTTTAAAGATGAAAGCAAAGACCTCTAAGAAGGGATAGTATTACTGCAAACACAAGATTGCCCTCTTGGTGTCTGACGACAAAGGTTGGATTCACTGTCCTTAAAATTGCATCATGTCTGTACAATGACCTGGAGAAAATACTAGGTGCTCAATAAAATGCTAACTAATGAATGAGTGAAACGTAGATGATACCTTCCTTTTCAGTCTCTCAGAGGCATTAGCCTGTTTACCCCTGAGGATACTTCTGTGTATTTCCCAAAGCTCTGACCTTGACACCCATGGGATCTCTTTCTTTCTCCTTATTGGATTTGGAGATTTGTGAGCAAGTGAATACCACTTAATTTTATCAAACAGATTTCTCTTTTAAGTAAAATGCAACTCTAAGTGAGGAGGAAGGGAAGTTTTGTGACTTCTCGGTTCCTGTTCTTGAGAAAGTTAGATGTTAGTAACTTCCTGAAACGTTCAAGCTCCCACCACTGACCCACCCTTCTCCCAATGCACCACACTAGCCCTAGCCCAATCTTGTGAAATGAATGCTAATTCATAATCCATTTCTGCGATCATGTTACTGTTGTTGCATAAAGATCAGGTAGCGTAATACAATTATAGCTATCATCACATATTTATTAGCTGAAATATGAAATAAGACTTTTTTTTTGTCTTTTTGTCTTTTTAGGGCTGCACCCACGGCATTTGAAGGTTCCCAGGCTAGGGGTCAAATAGGAGCTGTAGCCGCCAGCCTACACCACAACCACAGCAATGCCAGATCCAAGCCGCGTCTGTGAACTGCACCACAGCTCACAGCAATGCCGGTGACCCGATGAGCGAGGCCAGGGATTGAACCCGAAACCTCATGACTCCTAGTTGGATTTCTTTCCGCAGTGCCACAACAGGCACTCCTGAAATAAGATTAAGATTACAATACTAACTTTTAGTATAACCAGACTTTGCAATCACATGATTCACCGGTCCAAAAATCATTAGATAGAAGAATAATCACTATTGCATCTGACATTCTGGACAAAACTCTCTTCAACAGTTATATCATATTTCCTCTGTTTCCCAAATGTTTTCTTCATTTCCTAATTTTATTTTTTGTCTTTCTGTCTTTTTCTAGGGCCGCACCCGTGGCACGTGGAGGTTCCCAGGCTAGGGGTCTAATTGGAGCTGTTGCCACCGACCTACGCCTGAGCCACAGCAATGCCAGATCCTAGCAGCGTCTGCAACCTACACCACAGCTCATGGCAATGCCGGATCCTTAAACCACTGAGCGAGGCCAGGGATCGAACCCACAACCTCATGGTTCCTAGTCAGATTCGTTAACCACTAAGCCATGACAGGAACTCCACCTTCATTTCCTTAAAGTAAAGCATTGTCAAATAACTGTAATAAAGCGTCTGCCCTTCAGTTACAGTGATATTACTATCATTATTAATGTTCAAGTTGTTTATTCAAAACTAAGAAGAGCTGTATCTGCTACCCAAATTAACCTACCATATTCATTCATTTCCAATAAGTATTTATTATGCACCTACTATGCATCAGTCACAATGGTATTCTTACTCTACGTGTATTTACCCAAGAATCTTGTTAGAGAGCAAATTTTCCTATCCTTTTTTCCCCTTTTCCAAACTAGAACTTTTAATAAAATACTTATATTTCAAAATTTTTTTTTTTTTTTTTTGCTTTTTAGGGCCACTCTTGTGGCATATGCAGGTTTGCAGGCTAGGGGTCTAATTGGAGCTACAGCTGCCAACCTACACCACAGCCACAGCAGCGCCAGATTCTAGCCCAGTCGGCGATCCACACCACAGCTCATGGCAATGCTGGATCCTTAACTCACTGAGCAAAGCCGGGGATCAAACCCGAAACCTCATGGTTCCTAGTCGGATTTGTTTCTGCTGCACCACAACGGGAACTCCCATTACAATAATGTTACTAAATGAAATGATAAATATGATGCACATACATTTTGAAGAAAACAAATATATAGACACTTTAGGACGCTTCTCATTAACATTTAACTCTGGAGTAGTGCTTAATCTATTTATTTGCCCAGACTTGATTAGAATGATGTTGTTTTTTGCTGTGTGTTTTTTTGTTTTGTTTTGTTTTGTTTTTGTCTTTTAGCCTTTTGAGGGCTGTTGCCGTGGCATATGGAGATTCCCGGGCCAGGGGTCGAATCGGAGCTGTAGCCACCGGCCTACGCCAGAGCCACAGCAACTTGGGATCCAAGCCACATCTGCAACCTACACCACAGCTCACGTCAACGCCAGATCCTTAACCACTGAGCAAGGGCAGGGATCGAACCTGAAACCTCATGGTTCCTAGTCAGATTCGTTAACCACTGAGCCACGAGGGGAGCCCCTGATGTTTTTTTTTAACTCAACTTCCGTAGCTTAAGTTTTTATGCCATTTGACTTATGTGCTTTGGGTGTGCCAATCGATTGCCTAAATAATTTTAAAAACCCTTGAATAAATGAGAATTAATCAGATAGTTATTTTAATTAATTCACTTTTTAATTTTTCAAAATCATATTTCAAATGATGTGAAAATTTCTCTAATCTCTCTCTCACACACACACAGACTCATACAAACATAAAGACACTGCAATTTTGGGAGTTCCCGTTGTGGCGCAAGAAATAGCAACAACAACAAAAGACAAAAGACAAAAAAAAAAAAAGACACTGCAATTTTGATTGAACTGGTTTTTCATTAAAGAGGGCAGTATAAATTTTTTTTTCTTTGTCTTGTTCAGGGCCGCACCTATAGCATGTGGAGATTCCCAGGCTAGGGGTTGAATCGGAGCTATAGCCACAGGCCTACGTCACAGCCACAGCAACGCCAGATCCGAGCCGGGTCTGTGACCTACACCACAGCTCACAGCAATGCTGGCTCCTTAGCCAGCTGAGCGAGGCCAGGGATCAAACCTGCCTTCTCATGGATGCTAGTCAGATTCGTTTCCATTGAGCCACGACGGGAACCCCCAGTATAAAAAAATTAATTCTAACTATTTCAAAATGCTTAAGGTTAAAATTTTAAAACAATTAACACAGATGGAATGTTTTTTGTTTTTGAAGGAAAGAGATTAAAATCTTTACTGTTGTTTAATGGAAAAAAATTTCATGAATCCCTATAATTGGGCCATTTTCTAGGATTTATTTTCCAAAGGCAATGTTTTAGTTTAAAAAGATTGTATCACAGAATATTGTCTGTTTCTTTCATATTTCAAGATTATTGTTTCAATATATTTCAAGATATACTTAGAAAAGTTATTAATGTTGAAGTGTTTTGCATTGCATTATTTTGAAGCAACAATAATTTCCAAATTACTTAAATGAAATTTAACTTCCTCATAAAAATGTTGAAATATATTTATTAAGATATTATAATCTCAGAGAAACCAATACCTATTTCTTCAACATTGTACATATCAACAGACTTTAAATGTTTAAAATGTCGACAGTTATTGAATATACTACCTATGAAATAGAAATTCAATTTTTATAAAGTAAAATTTTCAATAACTATTAAGTATATTGACATGAATATTAATGTTCAAGTTTATTATTCTAAAATTGTTACAGGAGTTCCTGTCATGGCTCATTGGTAACGAATCTGACTAGTATCCATGAAGATGCAGGTTCAATCTCTGGCCTCACTCAGTGGGTTAAGGATCTGGTATTGCTGTGAACTGTGGTGTAGGTCACAGACGTGGCTTGAATCTTCCATGGCTGTGGCACAGGCCAGCAGCTATAGCTCCAGTTCAACCCCTAGCCTGGAAACCTCCATATGCCATGGCTGCAGCCCTAAAAAGACAAAAAATAAAATAAAATGAAATTGTTACAAAAGAAAAAATTCGTTTGTTTAAAATAACTCTAATGAGAACCAAGTTGAAAGCAAAACTTCCCAGTTACAATAATTTAGATTTGAATTTTGAAATAATGATCCTTGAATGTCTAACATTAGTTTCAGAAAATGTTAAATTCATTTTTCAACATTTTGCATTGCGTGTAATTAAAAAACTGTAACTTTGTCCTACTTAGGTGATAGCCTGACATTTCCACTTATTATTAACTGTATTAAATGCATTCTTTTAAACTACTTCAAGTATTTTTGGAAAAAAGCAAAACATAAAATAAACAAATACATTACATAAATGGTTAATATTTTTTCCCCAACTTATCTAAAATTCTTGTGTGGTCTCCAGAGTTGAAGATAAAAGCAAACACTACACAGAACTATTTACTGTAGTCTTTCAGGTGAGTGGTAAGAAACTGAAGCAGGATTTTGTTTTATATTTAAGTAGAAGGTGGTAAGATACCAAATTTTTTTAAACTGATGTATAGTTGATTTACGATGTGTTAATTTCCATTGTACCGAAAAGTGATTCAGTTATACATATACATACATTATTTTTAAAAAATATTCTTTTCCACTATGGTCTATCACAGGATATTGATTATAGTTCCCTGTGCTATACAATAGGAACTTGTCCTTTATTCATTCTATATATAATAGCTTACGTCTGCTAACTCCAGCCTCCCATTTCAACCCTCCCCCAACACTCTCCCTTTTGACAGCCACAAGTCAGTTCTCTATGTATGTGAATCTGTTTCTTTTTCATAGGTAGGTTCATTTGTATCCTATTTTACCTTCTACATACAGGTGATATCATACAGTATTTGCTTCTCTTTCTGACTTACCTCACTTAGTGTGAATTTTTTTGTTTGTTTGTTTTTTGTTTTTTAGGGCAGCACCTGTTGCATGTGGAGGTTCCCAGGGTAGGGGTCGAATTGGAGGTACAGCTACCTTCCTACACCACAGCAGCCACAGCAACGAGGGATCTGAGCCTCGTCTGCAAGCTATACCACAGCTCTCAGCAATGCCAGATCCTTAACCCACTGAGTGAGGCCAGGGGTTGTATCCACAACCTCACGGTTCCTAGTCGGATTCATTTCTGCTGAGCCACGATGGGAACTCCTAGTATGATAATTTCTAGGTCCATCCATGTTGCTGCAAATGGCATAATTTCATTCTTTTTTATGGCTGATTAATATTCCATTGTATATATGTACGACATCTTTTTTTTTTTTTGTCTGTAGCCACAGCACGTGGAAGTTCCCGGGCCAGGGATCAAACCCCTGCCACAGTTGCAGCCTATACCACAGCTGCAGCAAAGCTGGATCCTTAACTCACTGCACCACACAGGAACTTCCTACCATATCTTCTTTATCCATTCATCTGTCAATGGATATTTAGATTGTTTCCATGTCTTGGCTGTTGTGAATAGTGCTGCTATGAACATAGGAGTGCATAAGGATACTAAATTACTGCAAAAAGCAATCCTACAGGTATGTTTTGGAAAGGAAATAACCAAAGATTTTTTAGTTTAAGAAAAGTTACAAGTGTGTTGTCACTTTCATTTTATTACTCCTTGTGTCCTTTTATTTTTTTATTTTTATTTTTTTTTTGTCTTTTTGCTATTTCTTGGGCCGCTCCCGCGGCATATGGAGGTTCCCAGGCTAGGGGTCGAATCGGAGCTGTAGCCACCAGCCTACACAAGAGCCACAGCAACGCAGGATTCGAGCCGCGTCTGCGACCTACACCACAGCTCACGGCAACGCTGGATCGTTAACCCACTGAGCAAGGGCAGGGACCGAACCCGCAACCTCATGGTTCCTAGTCAGATTCGTTAACCACTGCGCCATGACGGGAACTCCCCTTGTGTCCTTTTAAAACACTTCTAGTTCTTACCAAGGCATCCTCAACTAAGGCATGACTGACCTAAATCTCAAAAAAAAAAAAAAAAAAAAATCCTAAGCCTTCAGTTTCTTCAGGTCATCTGCCACAGACCCACTCCCATCCCACCCCACCCCACCCTCCCATCCCCAGGAGCAATTCTGACCATAATCCCTCTCTCAATGCATACTTAGGATGCATTGACCACTAAAATCCAAAGGATAATTTCAAAACCAAGGTAGATTTAGTTGGTTGCCTACCTATTTCACCAATTCTTTAAATTTTATATATCAATTTCAAGGACCTTGAGTTTTTTTCTAGCAGCAGCATTTTCATGTGAGATGGACTCTCCCTCCAAATCAGGGCATGGATCATAATTGGTGTAAACCAAGAGTGTAATCTCATTCTTCTTTATTAGTGTTTGGTGTGAGTCAGTTCTGGCTAGTTCTGATCAATGAGATATGAGGGGAAATCTGTTGGCTGCCCTTTGGGGAAGAATTTTGCTCAAAGAAAGATGATCCTTTCTTTCTTCCTTGAATGTTTGAAGATGCAGCTATCTTGTGACCATGAGATGATAAACCTAGAACAATAGGCCAACATTCTGGGGATGGTAGAGAAGAGTGAGCCTCCATCATGTGGAATTCCCTATCAGCAGGCTTTTTGTTTTGTGAGATAATTGAATGTCTTTGTGGATTATGTAATTAATGGTAATCAGTTACTTGCAGCAGAAAATCTTAACTGATTTTCTGAAAATTGAAAGATGACACCTTGCCTGTTCCTCTTAACTCCAAGCACTATCTTAAGCCTTTTAATTATACCCTCTTTGAAGTGCTTTCATCTCCCATTCTTTTTCCTCTCTTAGGCTGTGTACCTATTCTCATTTCTGACAAGATTTTGCTACTAGAAAGGAAGCTTTATGAAATTATAAACAATTAAGTACACGCAAAGTTCCCATTTCATGCACCCTTTTTCTCCCATTGTGATGTGCCAGCTTTTAAAGTATTCAATCTCCTCCCAAACCCCTCCACCAACATTAGAATGTGTTTTCAGGAAGGAATATTAGATAGTTATACTCTTAGTATGATTTTAAAATCAAGATGCTAGATGCTCTTATGCAGTGATTTTCCAATGTAAATATACAACTCAGGATTACCTGCAGGGCTTGTTAAAGACACTGACTCCTCAGCCCTATCCCAGAACTGGTGAAACTGGAGTCTCTAAAGGTGGAACCCAGGAATATGTACTGTAACATACTCCCCATTAAAGATTGAGATCCAGAGGCTTAAGGTGACTTATTTTGAATAGAGTTGGGTTAGAGGTAAAGGAGACTTTGAGATGGATGCCTGAGACCCCTAATAATCCCAAAATTGGCCAGCTGGGGACTTTCTTAGCCATTTGCCATGTCCTGGCCAGTGAACATATTAACATCTTTCATCAGGAAAGCACAGCACAGGAGTTCCCATTGTGTCTCAGAACACAAGAGAACCCAACTAGTTCCATGAAGTAGTTTATGAAACCAACTAGTATCCATGAGGATACAGATTCAATCCGTGGCCTCACTCAGTTGGTTAAGGATCTGGCATTGCCATAAGTTGTGGTATAGGCTGCAGATGTGGCTCTGATCCTACATTGCTGTGGCTGTGGTGTAGGCCAGCAGGCGCAGCTCTGATTCAACCCCTGGTCTCCCCTGGGAACTTCCATATGCCATGGGCATGACCCTAAAAAGGAAAGCACAGCACAGTAAGTCTTCCACATTCTAATGGAGATATGTATGTTAATGATAACAAGGAAATAATATAGTCCATGGACTATTAGTTTTCTTAACCTATATTGAGTCATCTTTGATAGAAGCTGCCTTTCACTGCTCCACACGAAAAAGTAAAACTATCAATCAAAGATTGTCAGGTACGAAGTAACAACCACTGCCGTTTGTAGATACTTGTGCATACGGCATTCTACCCAGACAAACCTCTTTTCTTTCTGCCTTCCCTAAAAAAGGTGGTTCGGGTGGGATAGAGAGTAGGGGAATCTCTAATTTCTGTTTGTTTGTTTTTTTAAATAGTTCCATGGATAAGGAAAGAGACTTCACCCCCAGAAGGTTGAGTATCTAGCATGAGTTATATTTCCTCATTCATTAATATTATTGTGGAAACCTACTGTATAGCACAGGGAAATCTACTCAATACTGTGTGATAACCTATATGGGAAAAGCATCTGAAAAAGAATGGATATATGTATACATATAACTGATCTACTTTGCAATACACCTGAAACTAACCCAACTTTCTAAGTCAACTATGCTCTAATAAAATTTATTTAAAAAAAATAGTATTACTTTGAGTAGACACAAGGAGACTTTGCTAGAAAATAATTATGACTGTTATCTGAAACTTTTACTTACCAGCCTGCAAAATGATCTGTTATTTCCAGGTCATTGGACAAAAAGTCCCCTAGAACACATGGCAATCAAGGAATTTGTATCTGAGACTGAAACACAAATGAATTAACCATTGGTGAATGACTTGACCAGCTCATCTCCATTGTTCTGCACCCCCTTGAATCTTTATAAGACTCAAGAGCTAAAAAGAAGGCCTCTCAAAGTCAAGAGAAAATCTG
This sequence comes from Sus scrofa, assembly GCF_054392235.1. NCBI lineage: Eukaryota > Metazoa > Chordata > Mammalia > Artiodactyla > Suidae > Sus > Sus scrofa. The sequence continues at coordinate 34,175,407 of NC_139398.1, forward strand.
GGCCCTAGAGAATACCAGAAGCCAAAGGGCAGACAGGTGCGATGAGTTATGGGGGTTGCCAGCTCAAGGCCCAGACGAGGATAGATCTATCTATTACCCGAAAGATATGAGCCAGTGTAATTGATCATATCAAAATAGAAAGAGCATTGACCCTCTCAAGTTCAGCCCAGCCAAAAGGTACCATGTGGGAAGACTGCTCCGTGTGGATCGAGTCTTTGATTTTTTTAAGGGAAGCTAGAAACCTGAATGTTTATGTGAAAGCTCCTGATTTCTAAATGTTGGCTCAAAAGAATTTTAAACACTGTGTGACCCAACAAAACGCATTTTCATTGTCGAATCTCAGCTATGAGCATACAGGCGCAACCATAGAGTTTTGCCTTCAAAGGTAAAATAGAAGAGTAAAAGGCTTTTGAGATTTCCAACTTAACTGGGGAGGTGATAGGTATATTTTGGAAATAATTGTGTTGGTTTTGTCTTTGTTTTTCTGCTTTTCTGAGCACATGACATTGGCCCTGATCTACTTGAAGCACTGAATCATCTATTGGCCTGGGATTGAAGATTAGGAATTTTTATAGAAAAAAATTTAAAGAGAAAGACCAAGGTAAAATTCAGCTTCTGATATTCAAAACTGGTTCTCCTCTGTCTACTACGCCAGCAATCAGTAAGCAGCTGTAAGTGGATGTGATAACCAAAAAACAGTTACCTCATATTCTAAGGAGTGAATCTTCCCACAGTTTAATTTAAATGAGCCATAGAGGAGTTCCCGTCGTGGCGTAGTGGTTAACGAATCCCACTAGGAACCATGAGGTTGCGGGTTCGGTCCCTGCCCTTGCTCAGTGGGTTGAGGATCCGGCGTTGCCGTGAGCTGTGGTGTAGGTTGCAGACGCGGCTCGGATCCCGCGTTGCTGTGGCTCTGGCGCAGGCTGGCGGCTATAGCTGCGATTCGGGACCCCTAGCCTGCGTACCTCCATATGCCGCAGGAGCGGCCCAAAGAAATAGCAAAAAAAGACAAAAATAAATAAATAAATAAATAAATAAATAAATAAAATAAATGAGCCACAGAGAATTCAGCATGTTTTCCCACTCAGTGACACTTTTTCTATAATACAGAACACTCTTCTAATGCAGAAAAGCCTAGATAATTACTTATGTCATCATGTAGCAGAGGGCAATGTTAGTGGCAAGGAGCAGGGAGTGAAAGAGCCAGGCAAACAGTCCATTTCCTGTTTCAGGAGTTTAAGGTTCAAAGTAACAGGAGTCCAGAAACAGGAATTCACATCAGAGCCAAGGAAAGTAAAGTCACCACAGGACAAAGTAGACTGGAATCACCAGGTCTCAAAAGTCATTGGAGGGAGTTCCCATCATGGCTCAGTGGTAACAAACCCAACTAGTATCCATGAGGTCGCAGGTTCCATCCCTGGCCTTGCTCAGTGGGTTAAGGATCTGGCGTTGCCATGAGTTGTGGTGTAGCCCGTAGATATGACTTGGATCTGGTGTTGCTGTGGTTGTGGCCTAAGCAGGCAGCTGCAGCTCTGATTTGACCCCTAGCCTGGGAACTTCCATATGCTGTGGGTCTGGCCCTAAAAAGACAAAAAATAAAAGTCAATGGAAGTAAGATCTAGAACTGGCTCTATGCAATATGATAGCCTCTAGCCACATGTGGCTAGTAAGTGTTTAAGTATGTCTAGTCTGCATTGAAATGTGCTATAAATGTAAAACATAACACTGCAGTTAGAAGGCATTATGAAAAAAAGAGTGTAAAATGTCTCATTAATAATTTTTTATTTTGACTGCGTATGGAAATGATAGTATTTCCTTTTGATAAATTGGGTTAAATAAAATTGATTTAAAACTCACTGCACCTATTTTTTGATTTAGGGTTTTTTTTTTTTACTTGTTTTAATGTGGCTACTAGAAAAATTTGTAATAACTTATGTATCTCATATTATATTTCTGTTAGTCTAAGATGTAAGCTGTTAAGGCAAAAGGAAAATGCCAAGAATCAGAACCCCAGAGTCACCCTGTTGGCAAAGCATGCGGGCCACACTCTTCTATGCTTCCTGACGAAGTGAGCAAGGAGGCTCTGCCCTGTGGCAAAGCTGGAGGGCAGCTTTAGGTCTTCGCACACAGGAAGTTAGAGAAATAGAGAATTCTAGTAAAAACTACACTTGATTATGGTTAGTAAAATGATAGGAGAGCTGAGATAATAAATGTTTGTAAAATTTTTTAAAAATTAAAGTAAAATTAAAAGAAATGTAAATACTTACGTATAATTAGATATATTTATTATCACTATTTAATAGGCTTTATTTATTTAAATATGACATTAAAATAGGTCTTTTCAGGGCTGCACCTGCAGCATATGGAAGTTCTCAGGCTAAGGGTCGAATGAGAGCTACGGCTGCCAGCCTATACCACAGCCACAGCAACGTCAGATCTGAGCCATGTCTGTGACCTACACCATGGCTCACAGCAATGCCTGATCTTTAACCCACTGATAGAGACCAGGTATTTGAACCCACATCCTCATGGATATTAGTCAGGTCTGTTACCACTGAGCCACAATGGGAACTCCCAGGCTTTATTTTTAGAGCAGTTTTTTGTTTGTTTTTTTGTTTGTTTGTTTTTCTGGCCACATCCTCGGTGTATGAAAGTTCCCAGGCTAAATGTCAAATTGGAACTGCAGCTGCCAGCCTACGCCACAGCCACAGCTGCAGCACACAGGATTCTTGCCATGTCTGTGACCTACACCACAACTCACGGCAACACTAGATCCTTAACCCACTGAACAAGACCAGGGATCGAACCCATATCCTCAGGGACACTAAGTTGGGTTCATAACCTGCTGAGCCACAATGGGAACTCCTAGAGCAGTTTTAGATTCACAGCAATATTGAAAGAAGGTATACAATTTCCCCATATACCCCAACCCTTACACATGCATAGCCTTCCTCATTATCAACATCCAATCCAGACGGATACATTGATTACAAATGATGAACATACGTTGACATATCGTAATTCTCCAAATTCTCTAGTTTATATTAGAGTTCACCTTTGATGTTGTACATTCTGTGGATTTGGACAAATTTATAATAGCATGTGTCCACCACAATAGTATCATACAGAGTGGTTTCACTGCCTCCCAAACCCATCAGCCTCTGCCTCCCAGTCCATCAAAGGACTGATCTTTATACTGTCCTTATAGTTTTACCTTTTCCAGAGTGTCAAAACTGTAATCATACTGTCAAGCTTTTTCATGTTGACTTTTTTACTTATTAATGTGTATATAAGTTTCCTTTCTGTCTTTTCAGGTTTTGATAGCTCATTTCTTTTTTTTTTTTTTTTTTTTTTTTTTTTTGTCTTTTGTCTTTTGCTGCTGCTGTTGTTGTTGCTATTTCTTGGGCTGCTCCCGCGGCATATGGAGGTTCCCAGGCTAGGGGTTGAATCGGAGCTGTAGCCACCGGCCTACGCCAGAGCCACAGCAACGCAGGATTCGAGCCGTGTCTGCAACCTACACCACAGCTCATGGCAACGCCGGATCGTCAACCCACTGAGCAAGGGCAGGGACCGAACCCGCAACCTCATGGTTCCTAGTCAGATTCGTTAACCACTGCGCCACGACGGGAACTCCCTCATTTCTTTTTAGTGCTGACTAATAATCTGTTTCTGGATGTACCACAGTTCATTTATCCAGTCACCTACTGAAGGACATCCTGGTTGCTTCCAAGTATTTGGTAATTATGAATAAAGCTTTTATAAACATCCTTGTGTGGACATAAATAGTTTTTGTGTGGACATAATTTTTCAGCTCCTTTGGGTAAATACCAAGTAGCATGATTGCTGGATCAAATGATAAGTATATGTTAAGTTTTATACGAAATCATCAAAATGTCTTCCAAAGTGTCTGTACCATTTTGCATTCCCATTGAATGAACTCTCATTTATTGAATAAATGCAGAAGATGTAGTATATTTTGTTACAATGAAATATTACTCAGCCATAAAAAAGATGAAAATCTTACCATTTGCAACAACATGGCTGGACCTAGAAGGTATTATGCTAAGTAAGTCAGAGAAAGCCAAATACTGCATGATTTCAATTGAATGTGGAATCAGAGAACAAAACAAATGAACAAACATACAAAACAGAAACAGAGTCATAGACACAGAGCAATGAATGAGAGTTCCCGTTGTTCCACATCCCTGCCAGGATTTCGCATAATTAGTATTCTGGATGTTGACCATTCTAATAGGTGTCTAAGTGGGATCTCCTTGTTGTGTAGATACCATTTTCACCAATCTTTTAGACTACCACATCACTAGTAGATGCAAACAGTCCTGTGGCTTTCACGGAGTGACATGGAAAGAGCAGCTTGTCCACAGCTTGTTCTTGGTTCCAAGATCTCTACCCAGCCTGGTTCAATGTAAAAAAAAATAATAATAGGCTGCTATATCCATCCTTCTGCTAGAATTTTTGTTCACCCAGATCTTCACCCCAGCATGAAACACCTGACTCTTTCTTACCATGTGTTATTAAATATTTAATGTTTCTTTTAAAATAAAATCGAGACCTCTTACCATTTACATAATTTAGTTCTTGCCTACCGCTATAGCCTCCTTGTCTACCACTCATTCATTCTGTCACTGACATACTGGAATGAATGGCAAAATCATTTCCATGCAGAAAGTTCCCCTTCCTTTTTCCTTTCCCTGGAATATTCATCTTACAAATCTTTGTATAGTTGACTCCTTCCTGTCATTCAGGTTCCAACTCAATGTTATCTCTTTAAAGAGAATTTCTTGATTAGTATTTGTGATGTTGCTCCCATTACTCTCTATCTCATTACACTATTTTCTTCAAAACAACTATTGCCGCCTGAAAGCCCTTTACTTTTTACATTTGTTTGTTAGTTTCCCCACTATTCCCTCAAATGTAAACTTCACAAAAGCAGAAATTTATTCCCTGCTGTATTTTTTTTTTTTTTTTTTTTTTTTTTGGCGGGGGAGCCCCACCCACAGCACATGGAAGTTCCCAGGCTAGGGGTTGAATTGAAACTGCAGCTGCCGGCCTGTGCCACAGCCACAGCAACACAAGACCTGAGCCACATCTGTGACCTACACCACAGCTCCCAGCAAAGCCAGAGCTTTAACCCACTGAGCGAAACCAGGAATCAAACCTGCATCCTCATGGATACTAGTCAGGTTGGTTACTGCTGAGTCACAATGGGAACTCCCACTACTGCATCTTTATTTCATTTTTTTTTTTCTTTTCTAGGGCCACACCCACTGCATACGGAGATTCCCAGGCTAGAGGTCTAATCGGAGCTGTAGCCACTGGCCTACACCACCGCTCATGGCAACACGGGATCCTTAACCCACTGAGCGAGGCCAAGGATCAAACCCGCAACCTCATGGTTCCTAGTCAGATTCGTTAACCACTGAGCCACAACAGGAACTCCCCATTACTGTATCTTTACTGCAGGGTTATCACAACAGTTGTAAAGTACTTGGGCACTGCACAATCATGTCATAGTCTCTCTACATACGTATGTGGCACCTTGCTCTTTAGGTGCTTGGCACATAGTAGGTGTTCAATAAACATTCAATAAGTGAATGAAAACTTGACTTTTTGGGAGTTCCTGTGGTGGCTCAGTTGTTGGTGGCTACAGCTCCAATTTGACCCCTAGCCCGGGAACCTCCATATGCTATGGGTGTGGCCTTAAAGAAATAGGAAAAAAAAGTTGACTTCATCCTTCAAGATGCCCTACAATTCAATTCTTTCAGCTCCTTCGCTCTTACCTACCGGGGCCAGCTCAGCAGGATGGGGCTGAAGAACGGGTGCTGTGGAACTTAAGGAAAAATAGTTAACATAAAACAAGACACAGAGACATTTATCTTAAGTAGAGGTAGGAGCCGGGGGACTCAAGGTCTCAGGGACCAAGAGCGCCACCTCAAGAAACCACACTGCTTTTATTGTGCTCTTTAGATGAGATCAAGTGAGGAGTGGCTATGGGTGTAGGATACAGGGTTTGTTTACTATTATATAAGTTCTTTTACTATTTAAAAAGCCACTTAGGTGGTAAAGGGTTAAGCTCTTACTCTGACCTCTAGGCACATAACAGTTCTTAAGCTTAAGTCACTTATGCCTTTAGGTCTTTGCTCTTAAGCTTAAGTCATTTACCAGCACTGTGACTGTTTTTCCAAGAAGGAAGATGGGATAAAGTAAAGAAGGACAAGATGGAGTTTTCAAGGAAACATGTATGTCTTGCGACATTTACCCACGAGGATAAGATTGAAATATTAATATAGAAACGGTGATTTCTAGCCTAGATAAAATTCTTTCCAAGTATTTTTCAAACCAGCAAATTCCCCAGGATCTATATTTTAAGTCTGGAGCTGTTTATTCTAGTTTGGAAAAGCCTTTAGACGATACCCGCAATGTGACACAGGACATACGTTCTTCTTATTTTATTATCAAAAACTTTATCTTTTCATAATTGCTCTTGTTAGTGCCTAGATCCTGGCAAATTCGAACTCACAGTACTCACTATACCACTTATGTGGGAATTTTTTTAAGGAGTTGCCATATGAAATTTCTATTGCTTTTGTATTTAGTATTATTTAGCACTTGTATTTTGATCTAACTTTTTTTGGCCTTACCCGTGACACATAGCGATTGAACCTAAGCCACAACAGTGACAACACCAGATCCTCAAGCTCAAGGCCACCAGGGAACTCATCTATTTTTTTTTTTTCTTTTTTTAGAGCCACACCTGCAGCATATGGAGGTTCCCATGCTAGGGATCAAATTGGAGCTATAGCTGCCGACCTGAGCCACAGCCACAGCAACGCAGTATTCAAGCTGCATCTGCAAACTACACCATAGCTCAGAGCAAGCCAGATCCTTAACCCACTGAGCAAGGTCAGGGATCAAACCTGCACCCTCGTGGTTACTAGTTGGATTCATTTCCGCTGAGTCACAATGGGAACTCCCTCATCTAATCTTTATAGTGTGCTCCAGCCTGCCCTTCTTCTACACATTGTTGAGACTGGTTATTTCACTTTTAATTCTCTAGACAATTAGTCATACATCTCTCACACACAGTAGGCCTTGATATAAAATGCTATCTTGAGCTGATTTAACTGTTTAATGGCTGAATTTCTGATTCAGAATAAAATCTTTAAGAAACCAGACTCCCTTTCTCAAGATATATCAATGAAAAATACTCTATACATCCAAATGTTACTAGCATTTATTTAGAGATCACTGGAGTATGGTGGGGGGTTTTTTTTCTTCTTCTTCTTTCTGAATTTTCTGAAATTTTCCAGCATTTTTCATTGAGGTTTTAAAAATTTTTAGTTGGAAAAATAATGGAACTACTTTATGTTTTTTGTTTTTTGTTTTTTTGGTTTTTTTTTTTTGTCTTTTTGTTGTTGTTGCTATTTCTTGGGCCGCTCCCACGGCATATGGAGGTTCCCAGGCCAGGGGTTGAATCGGAGCTGTAGCTACCGGCCTACGCCAGAGCCACAGCAACGCGGGATCCGAGCCGCGTCTGCAACCTACACCACAGCTCACGGCAACGCCGGATCCTTAACCCACTGAGCAAGGGCAGGGACCGAACCCGCAACCTCATGGTTCCTAGTCGGATTCGTTAACCACTGTGCCACGATGGGAACTCCTACTTTATGTTTTTTAAAGGCAATACAATAATTAAACATGTCAGAACTAGGTATTGAAGACTTAAGTCCCACCCAGGAATCAGGAGGCTCTGTTGCTGAGTCCAGCTCTTCCCCCCAGGTAGCCTAGGAAGATGGTCCCAGAGTGTGCCAGAGGGGAAAAAATTGGGAGGTGGTGCCAAAATTCCAGAACAAAGAGCAAACACTGCAGATCAGGCAGAAGTTAAGCAGAGAGAGGATGCTTAATTCAAAGCTGGAAAGAAGAAGGCCATTTCATTTCATTTCATTCATTTTACTGGGCATTCACTACACACCAGGCATTTTCAAATTTATGATCTTACTTTAACCCTTATACTACTCTATATAAGGTATTTATATACCCATTTTCAGATGGGGACAGACCTTTTTCAAAAATATAAATAATTTGTACTAGGTCACCCAGCAAGTAAGGCCCAGCGATGAGATTCAACCTAACGACGGTTCCTCACAAGATTCAAGAAAGGGAAGCTTGCGGTTCGCACCTAAGGCCACAACTATTAACTTTCCAGAGTGATATGGCTTGGAAAAATCTTGGTGTGCTTTAACTAGCTAAGTTCAAGCATTTTAAAGGAATTCATCAAACCACATTAATTAGTTACCAACATTCTGTTCATGCATTTGCCAGCAAGTAGGAATTCTTGGGATTCAGATTCCACAGGCCTTGCTTGGTCATCACATTTTATTAGTGTTTGCCCACATCATGGGGTGGATGGGGGTGAGAGGATGAGGCACTCACAGATTTCCAAGCATCTACTCTGCCAGTCTGATACTGTGTAAAGAACTGGCCAAGAGCCCAGTCTTTGGAGGAAGGCAATCTCAATTAAATTCTCAGCCCTGTTTCTTCCTTCCTGCTGACTCTTAGTGGGTACTTAATCTCTCTGAGGCTTAATTTCTCTCTCCGTATCATGGAGAAAGCAGTGATAATTATCTTACAGGTTTTAAGGAGTAAATAAGATCATATAAATGAGTATAGCATTTAGTCCCATACATGACATATTATAAGTGTTGGGTTCATAGTAGTGATTATGATCACCCCATTAATTCCCCATTGTATTCAGTCTTTGACTAGTTTCTCCTTCTGGTGATGACAGCCACTTTCGGTGCTCTGCCATATCCTGAGTCAATGCCATTGCCTCTCCAGTGTTGGTCCCAGCTCAGATGGTGAAGAAAATTTCACTATTGTGTTGGGCCTGAGTGCCTGAATTGCTGCTTCTTTTCTATTTCTTTATGTCATAGGAGGTGGCAAAGTCTAGCAAAAGAATGGTTGTTTAAAATCTCAGGATTCACAGCCTTAGTGCTTGGTTCTGCCACACAACCTCTGCTCTTCAGTTACCTCTGTAAAATGGTGATAATAAGAGTACCTACCACCTTATTACTAGATTTAGTTTGGGAAGGTCAACTGATTAATTCAGAGAATGTGCTTAGTACAGTGCTGGGTGCCCAGAACACTCAATAAGTGATAGGTGCTGCTGTGATTATGAATATGAATATGGAGCTCCCGTTGTGCATCAGCAGGTTATGAACCCAACTAGTATCCATGAAGATGTGGATTCAATCCCTGGCCTAACTCAGTGGGTTAAGGATCTGGCGTTTCCATGTGCTGTGGTGTATGTCACAGACAAGGCTCAGAGCTGATGTTGCTGTCGTTGTGGTGTAGGCTGGCAGCTGCAGCTCTGATTTGACCCCTAGCTTGGGAACTTTCATTTGCCATGGGTGCAGCCCTAAAAAGAGAAAAATAATAAATAAATAAATATGCATGTGTATACAAGCAGATCAAGTTTCAGAATTATATATCTGGTAAGTATGAGAGCTGTGATTTGAATACAAGTTAGTACAGTGCTAAAGCCTAAGCCCCTGTTAGTAATTATAACCATTTCTGCAGGGAAATAAGATATTTACTTGTTATTTTAAAATGTATGACGTTTGTTTAAATTAAATGTTTATAAATAAATACATGTATGAATAGATATCGTATGTATGTATTCATACTGTGTTCATTTTAAACAGTAGGGTTTTTTCCCTCAAAATAAACCTAACATGGAATTCCAATAACATTATAAGGCAGATAAGAAGTTATGTGGTTGAAGGGACAAGTAGACACAAGCAGGAAATGGGACGATCACGGGTGGGCCTGCAGCCCTCCCTGGGTCTTTCCATCATGATCAGAAGCCCCTTCTCCAACCTTGGGTTTGAGAAACAACACAACTCCTGTGGCCACCACAAATTGCCACAAATTTACTGACTTAACAACACAAATTTATCATTTTTCAGTTCTATAGGTCAGAAGTGTAACATGGGTGCAAATCAGGATGTCAGGAGAACAGCATTTCTTTTAAGAGGCTCTAGGGGAGAATCTGTTTCCTTTCTTCTTCCAGATTCTAGTGGCTGTCTACATTCCTTGGCTCATGACGCACTTCCATCATCAAAGCCAGCAACAGGGAGTTCCCGTTATGGCTCTGTGGTAACCAATCCGACGAGTTCCATGAGGATGCCGGTTTGATCCCTGGCCTTGCTCATGTGGGTTAAGGGTCCTTCGTGGCAGTCTAGGTCGTAGATGCGGCTCCAATCCTGCGTTGCTGTGACTTGCAGCTACAGCTCTGATTCAGTCCCTAACCTGGGATCTTCCATATGCTGCAGGTACAGCCCTAAAAAGACACACACACACACACACACAAAGCTTGCAACAGTGGGTCAAGTTCTTCTCACATCACATCTCTCTGATCCCTTATTCTGTTGTGAACTTTCTTTCTGATCATAGCCAGGAAACCTTCACCAATTTTAAGGACTCAGCGATTAGATTGGGCTAACCAGGATAACTTGGGATAATCTCAACTCCAAGTTCATACTTTTGATCACATCTGCAAAGCCTGGGATTAGGGCATGAACATCTATGGGAGGGTGGGGGCAGTATTCTGCCTGCCACAGCTGCCAGAATCCAGTATTTTGGAAACCATTGCATTAGGGTAAACATTGCTAACTTTTTTTTTCTAGTTACTGAAATTTGATGACATTTTGATGGATTACAGAAAAATGAATCATACACAAACTGATTTTTTTCACATTAGTACATTTTGAAAAAAGATGTCACAGTAATAAGGAAACAAAAATAGAAGAGCACTGCAGCCCAGGTTATTAAGCTAAATACAAAAATGTTTACATTGGCTAGCTAATTACAAAAGTTATGAAGTTGACTACAAAGGATACAAATTACATATAGGATGATTTTATTTATTTGTATTTATTTATACTGTATCTCATCTATAAATATTATTTAAGGCAGACAGATGATTTAGGTCTTCAAAATTTGCCACTTACGTACAATGCATTTAGCCAATAGGAGAGAAAATTGTTTTATTTATGAGTTAGTATTTCTACAGAAAAAGAAGACATTTATAGGTGCTTTTTTTTCACCAAAAAAGCATGCATAAATCATTATTCATGAAATATTAAACTCTGTACTACTTGGTATTTCTCATCAACAGAACAGCAGAAAAACTACTGCTCCTTTCATGTTAGCTTGAAAGAAATTTACCCCACTACATACTACAGATAGAAAATATATACCTTTACAAAGGTTATGCTGGAGTTCCCACTGTGGCTTAATGGGATCGGCAGTATTTTGGGAGCGCTGGGACATAGGTTCGATCCCTGGCCGGCACAATAGGTTAAGGATCTGGCATTGCCGCAGCTGCAGCTTAGATCACAACTGGGCTCAGATCTGATTCCTGGCCTCGGATCTGATTCCTGGCCTGGGAACTCCATATGCCGGGGGGCAGCCAAAAACAAGGTAAAAAGGTTATGCCTCTACTGTATGATATCACTTATATATGAAGTCTAAAAAATAATACAAATGAACATATATGCAAGACAGAAATAGACATATTAATATAGAAAACTAGTGGTTACCAAAGGGGAGAAGAAAGAAGGGAAGGAAAAGTTAGTGGGGAATGGAATTAAGAAATACAAACTATGTATAAAATTGACAAGCAGCAAGGATATATTGTATAGCCCATGGAATCATAGTCATTATCCTATAATAGTTTTTAATGGAGTATTAACTGTAAAATACTGAATCACTATGCAGTACATCTGAAACAAATATACTATTGTAAATCAGCTACACTTAAAAAAAGAAAAAAAGGTATGGCCATTCTTTTCTCTAGCAAACAGTCCATAAAGGAGTTGTCGCATGTTCTCAAGCTCTCCAGGGCAGGTGGGCTGCAGAGTAGGCCTACCTCTGTTCACTCATTAGGACTCTGTGCTGCCACCACACCACAGCTTCTTCTTCTTTTTTTTTTTTTTTTTTTTTTGTCTTTTTTGTTGTTGTTGTTGCTATTTCTTGGGCCGCTCCCGCGGCATATGGAGGTTCCCAGGCTAGGGGTTGAATCGGAGCTGTAGCCACCGGCCTATGCCAGAGCCACAGCAACTCGGGATCCTAGCCGCGTCTGCAACCTACACCACAGCTCACGGCAACGCCACTGGATCCTCAACCCACTGAGCAAGGGCAGGGATCGAACCCGCAACCTCATGGTTCCTAGTCGGATTAGTTAACCACTGCACCACGATGGGAACTCCCACACCACAGCTTCTGCTCACCATTTCTGCCATTTCTAACTTCTGCCCCTTCTGCTGTTATTCGCTTTACTCTCCAATCTTCTTTCTCCTGCTAACTCCCTTCACTAATCCCCTGCTTCTTGGATTTAACAAACAAAAGTTAGCAAAACGGCATTCCTGCGCAGAATTAAAACAATCAGGGCACTCTGGTGGGTTTTGTTTTGTTTTGTTTTGTTTCGGTTTGTTGCCTTGTTGGTGTAGTCAATCCAAGTATTACAATGCAAAATGCATAAGTTTTGGGTTGACATTCTCTGCAATTTTATTTTAATTATGGGCTAGAGTTGTTCTTGAAGATTCAGAGTTGTTCAAGGATGGATGTTGAATAGGCAAGGATTTACAATAATTATATCCGAATAAGAAGAAAAATTCCACATAAATTGTTCTGCTAAGAAACGAGCTGCCCAATTCCTAAAGAAAAACAATGATTTTAACTTTCCCAATATTAACTGGCTCTAAAATGTGTATAAAAATAAAGCACAAAGTATCAATCAGAAATGTGACAAGTAGGGAGTTCCCTTTTGGCACAGCAGAAACGAATCTGACCAGTATCCATGACGACAAGGGTTTGATCTTTGGCCTCACTCAGAGGGTGGGGGATTCGGTGTTGCTGTGAGCTGTGGTGTAGGTCGAAGACATGGCTCAGATCCCGAGTTGCTGTGGCTGTGGTGTAGGCTGGCGGTTATAGCTCCGATTTGACCCCTAGCCTGGGAACCTCCATATGCCGCAGGTGCAGCCTTAAAAAATCAGAAAAAAAAAAAAAGAAAAAGAAGTATGATAGGTATACTTTATAGGCCTATATCCATCTTTTTCTCCATGAATCACTCATCAGAAAACAATTCTTCATTGATTAGTACATACCAACAATAAAAATAAAGGCAGGTTAAAATTTTCTTTTAAATCTATTAAAAATCTATTAAAGTGTATGTTACTTTATCTATGTAATTTGGTAAAAATAAGCTAAAGTTGGATTCGAGTTTATCATAACAATTAGTTAAGTGGCACTAACAAAAGCGTTCACTGAAGAGTTCCCATTGTGGCACATCGGAAAGGAACCTGACTAGGAGAAGGAGGGTTCGATCCCTGGTCTCGTTCAGAGGGTTAAGACTCCGGCGTTGCATCGAGCTGTGTTGGAGGTCACAAACGAGCCTTGGATCCCTCATCGCTGTAGCTGTGGTGTAGGTCGGCAGCTATAGCTCTGATTAGACCCCTAGCCTGGGAACTTCCATATGCAGTGGGTGTGGCTCTAAAAAACAAAAGCAAACAAACAAACAAGTGTTCACTGAGATGTCATACCATTGTTAGTAAAAGAGAACCAACAATGATACTCTAGACCCTGCGGAAAAAAAAGTGAGCAGAGTGCCCTCCTGGCCCAGGGGTTATGGATTCAGCCTTGTCACTACTGTGGCTCTGATTACATTTGTGGTTTGGGTTTGATCCCTGGCCCAGGAACTTCTGCATGTTGTGGATGAGGCCAAAAGAAAAGAAAAAAGAAAGTGAGGAAATTGTTTTTTAAAAATGCCGTAGTGTTAAAGAGACGTAGTTCTAAAAGTTAGTGTGATATTCACTGGATGAATTAAGAATGTTACCAAAATAATTAGATAACAATTCTGGCTAGATATTTTTTAAAAAGTTACATAGCAATGGATTACTTTCAAAGAGCATTCCTATCTGGTCACTGTAGAAGAAATCTAAAACCAATGTCCACAAAAACTTCTTTGCCATATGGTTCATTATTACCTTATATGGATTTTGAATCAAACTCTACCCCAAAGAAATTGAAACAATTTACAAATAAAGGCCACAACAACTAATTCAGCCTATGAGGAAATCCTATTTCCCATCAGCATTATAAAAGGAAACATTTTTTAAAAGTACCCTGTAAAAAAAAAAAAAAAAAAGAGAGGGTTCCTATTTTGGCACATCGGAAGTGAATCCTACTAGTAACCATGAGGTTTCGATTCAATCCCTGGCCTTGTTCAGTGGGTTAAGGATCCGGCATTGCTGTGAGCTGTGGTGTAGGTCACAGACGCGGCTTGGATCCTGTATTGCTGTGGCTCTGGCGTAGGCCAGCAGCGGTAGCTCTGACTTGACCCCTAGCCTGGGAACCTCCATATGCTGCGAGTGCAGCCCTAAAAAGCAAAAACAAACAAACAAGTATGCCATAGTATTATATAATACTATGTCACAGATACTAGATGGATATTAATGCCAAAGTATCTACCTAAAAAAAAAGTAATTTTGAAGATTAAATATGATTCTAGGGAGTTCCCCAGTGGCTCAGCAGGTTATGGATCCTGTGTTGTCCCTGCTGCGGCTCAGGTCACTGCTGTGGACTGGGTTCGATCCCTGGGCCAGGAACGTTTGCATGCTGCTGGCACAGCTGAAAAAATCAAACCGAACAAAACTAAAAAAATATGATTCCAGATTGTCACTTTATTGATCATGTGTCCTCCAGTTCTCGGCACAGTGTCAAACAAACTCAACAAGTGTTTGGTGAATTTGTCACCAAGCGGTTTTATTTTGATTTACTCATATGGCCAGATGCTAAATAAAGGCTAAAACAAGAGAATTATTTTCACATTTCAATCAATCCTTCACATTTAGAGGAACTTAGATGAATGGATTCATCAATCAGTATTTGGGTTTTTAACATATGTGAATAATTAAAATGTAAGCATTTCAAACTGAATTATATTTATAAATACATAATTCTGCCTGGTACTTATTTTCTTACATCCCACAGCTAATCCATTCTTCAATCCTGCGGGCTCCACCTTCAAAAAATACCCAGGCTCTGTGGGGCCCTTCCTCCACCTCCACTAATCCAATCACCTTTATCTCTCACCTAGACCACCTAAGTAACTTCCAACTAGTCTCCCCGCTCCCACTCTTGCCCCCTAAACACAGCAGACAGAGTGATCCTTCTAAAATGCAAGTCATACCCCATCACTCCTCTGCTCATAACTATTCACTGGCACTGCACCACGTACCTCGCAGAAGATAAATCTAATGATTTATCTTTAAGATTAAGCCATTTTGACCCTGACCATGAATCCAACCTCATCTCCTACCATTTCATTCCTTGCAAACTCCCCTTCACACGCTTTGCTTTTTTCCTAAGCATCTCAGGGCCTTTGCAGTCACTGTTCTCCTGCCTGTTTCACTCTTCCTTAGACATCAGCGTGGTTTGCTCCCCTCTTCATTGCAGCTACTGCTCAAATGGTATCTCTTCCAAGGAGCCTTCTCTCCCCACACCCTATCTAAGAGGGCACTCATTTTTTTCTCCTCCCCCTGCTCCATGTCTGCTCTTTCCTTTGCAGCATTTATTACCACCCAACATATACTTATATGTGATGGTTTATTCAATTTATGTGTCTTTCTCCCCCTGGGATGATGTAAGTTCCTGGAGAACAGGAATTTGTCGGTTGGTTCACTCTTTTAAAAACTCCACTCTTCCAGGAAAAAAAAAAATAGTTTTTCTGCTGTTCCTAAAACATGCCAAGTTCTTACTCATCTTGTACATCTTACTCATCTTTCCTCTTGTTTTCCTTCTGCTTGGAAAACTCTTCCCCAGACACTCAAATGGCTCGCCTCTCATTTCATTCACATCTCTTCCCAAATGCTATCTTCACCTACAGACCTTGTCCTGCCCATCTGCCATCATTCTCTTTACTTTTCTTCACAGCACTTATCATACTTACATACTCTATGCTGATTTATTCTTTTATGTACCTGACAATTTTTACCCACTGGTATATAAACAAGAGTTCACCACTGCATCCTTAGCATTTAAAGGATTAGATTCTTCAATATCTATTGGCTAGATGTTTTAATCAATATTTATTAAACAAATGAAAGAACAAACACAAGAAATACTTTGAAAATAAACTTTTGGAATCATAGGCATAATGTATACTTAAATATTTATATATTCTCAAGATGAATGCCCATTACAGATTTATTTTACTTTGAACTACAAAATAGGCCTTTCATTTACATATAATTAAAGCAATTGAAAAGTAAAATGATAGAAATATTTCATAGTAGTATAGAAAAATGATGCTCGTCATTATGTCTTTTGTCTTTTTTTTTGTCTGTTGTTGTTGTTGTTGCTGTTGTTGCTATTTCTTGGGCCGCTCCCGCGGCATATGGAGGTTCCCAGGCTAGGGGTTGAATCGGAGCTGTAGCCACCGGCCTACGCCAGAGCCACAGCAACACGGGATCCGAGCCACGTCTGCGACCTACACCACAGCTCACGGCAACGCCGGATCGTTAAACCACTGAGCAAGGGCAGGGACCAAACCCGCGACCTCATGGTTCCTAGTCGGATTCGTTCCTCATGGTTCCTAGTCGGATTCGTTAACCACTGCGCCACGACGGGAACTCCGATGCTCGTCATTATGACTTTTGGTCCCAAGCTAATCTAAAAACACTTGCAAAGTAGACGGCATTAGCCTTCATCCTCTTCTACCTCCCCTCCAAGCACCTCTCTTCCTGTCCTCTGCTCAGCCACTCCCTGAAGGGCCCTTCTTCTCTATCACTTATTAGTTGAATCTCTTTTTACAAGTATATGTTGTAGGAGTTCCCTGGTGGCTCAGCAGGCTAAGGATCCGGTGTCACTGCTGTGGCACAGGTTCAGTTCCTGGCCCTGGAACTTTGGCATGCTGTGGGTGCAGCCAAAAGCAAACCAAAAATCCAAGTATATTTTGTAGTGAAAATCTAACAACTAAACAATATCGAGCAAGCACCAGAAAATTATTCTTACTGACAGTCCTTCTTTTAAATAATCATTTAACTACTTTTATTAGAGGAGTCTAGGGGCACATCAAAACATGTGTTTTCAGATGCAACTACTAGCCTTGAGGAAATGTATTAATTTAAGCAAAATATATTATTGCAGCCAGCTTGTACGCAGTATACACAGGCCTACATCCCCTAAAGAGGAGAGTGGTCCATATATTAAATGAAAAAATGATTAGCTTTGTTTGTCAACCAGGGTAAAATTTGTTAATTTATTGAGATTAAATATTTGTTATTGTTGTCTCTATAAGAAGAAAAATATTAGGAAAAGTGTTAACTACTTTAAATTGAATAAATTTCACCTTGTTCCCAGATAAGTTCTCTCTTGATCCCCATGACACTGTAATAGAAGTAAAGCATGTATTACACACAGAGGTGGTTTTACTGTGAAAGTTAAATTTCAGGACCCCTCATTTGCATGATGCTTCTTTTTTTTGTTGTTTTTTTTTAGGGCCACACCCGCAGCATAGGGAAGTTCCCAGGCTAGGGGTTGAATCAGAGCTATAGCCACCAGCCTACAACACAGCCACAGCAAGGGGTGTTGCTGTGGCCAAAGCTCCGATTCGACCCCTAGCCTGGGAACTTCCCTATGCCAGATCTGAGCCGTGTCTGCAACCTACACTACAGCTCACCGCAATGCCGGATCCTTAACTGACTGAGCAAGGCTGGGGATCGAATCAGCATCCTCATGGATCCTAGTCAGGTTCTTTACCACTAAGCCACAGAGGAACTCCCTGCATGATGCTTCTTGGGAAAGGCCTGAGGTATATGTTTCTTATTTTTCTTTTTTTTCTTT
This sequence comes from Sus scrofa, assembly GCF_054392235.1. NCBI lineage: Eukaryota > Metazoa > Chordata > Mammalia > Artiodactyla > Suidae > Sus > Sus scrofa. The sequence continues at coordinate 34,193,335 of NC_139398.1, forward strand.
CCTTTTTTTTTTTTTTTTTTTTGTTGTTGTTGTTGCTATTTCTTTTCTCTTATTTTTCTTAATGTGATCTCCTGTAATTGTTTTTTAGAGATCCCTCCTTGATAGCTTTCACCAAACTACACAATATTCCAAGAGTCCTCTGAAGAATGAAGAAATGTCAGGTGAAAAGGAGGTGGGAAGAACTTTCAGGCAGAAAGAACAGTATATTGGGTATTAACAACAAGAGATTTCCTGAACTAACGTAACAGAAAGCCAGGACTGAGAACAAAACTGGAAGAGTAGACGGAGGTCAGATCACAGTGAAGCTAAAAAGCAATGTTTAGGATCTGAGACTTTAATGATTTTAAGCTTATATTTCTAAAAGATCATTCCCGCTGTAATGTGGAAATTTTTGGAAAAGTTTAGGTCCAATTCTAAATTTGATCACATGTGTGAAATGCCTACAAAGATTAAGGCAAAAATGAATCCAGGGATTGAGGGTAGATTAATGTTTGTTTTGTATTTTTAAATTTTTTTGCTCAAAAAGGTCCTTTTCTTAAAAAAAAGGGATTATTCCAGTTTTCTTCTTCTTCCTCTTCCTCTTCTTCTTCTTCTTCTTCTTTCTGTATTTTTAGGGCTGCACTCATGGCATATAGAAGTTCCCAGGCTAGGGGTTGAATTGGAGCTGTAGCTGCGGGCCTACAGCACAGCCACAGCAAGGCAAGAGCTGAGCTGCCACATCTGTAATCTACACCGAAGCTCATGGAAAGTCTCCATCCTTAACCCCTTGATTCAGGCCAGGGGTGGAACTCAAATTCTCATGGATACTAGTCAGGTTCATTACCGCTGAGCCTCAATGGGCATTCCTCCTACCTATTTTAAATCTCTAGAGATACAGAGCAAACTTCATCATGATTTTTTTAAATTAATGTAAAATATACACAAACGAGAATGGAGGAGTTCTTGCTCTGGTGCAGCAGGTTACAAATCTGACTTCAGTGGCTCCGGTCACTTCAGGGGTGCGAGTTTGATCCCTGGCCTGGCACAGTGGGTTAAAGTATCGGACTCAACCTCTGGCACAGAATTCCATATGCTGTGGGTCCAGCCATAAAAAAAAAAAAGAGAGAGAGAGAGTGAATATGGAAAGCTAAGCCATGTGGGAAAATATGAATTAAAAACTACATTTTCTTTTATGCTTAGTACAATAACTAAAACAATTAATAATAATACTCGAAACTTTAAAAGCTGAATGGAATGAAAATGCAAACAATTTTAGTAGTATTGTCCATTTGGAGAAAATATAGTACTAGGTAACCAGAGCTAAATAATTTTTTTTTTTAAGGGCCTCTAGTATGGCATATGGAAGTTCCCAGGCTAGGGGTCGAACTGGAGCTGCAGCTACCAGCCTACACCACAGCCACAGCAATGCCAGATCTGAGCCACATCTGTGACCTACACCTCAGCTCATTTCAACGCTGGATACTCAACCCACTGAGCAAGGCCAGGGATCGAACCCACATCTTCATGGACACTAGTTGAATTTGTTTCTGCTGAGCAACAGCAACTCCTAAATAAACATTTATATCATTTGATCCAATAATCACACCTTTTTGATTTTTTTTTCAAAGACAACTTAAAAGAAGGGGAAAAGCTTTTCATAAAACAATGTTTATGGAGGTGTCATCTAAAATAGTGGCAATTGATAGTGACTATTAATATCCTAAGGCAATGAGGCACAGACCTAGTGATGTTTATCAGGATATAAGAGGTTGAAAGTTTCGAAAGCCTGATATGCTTTTCTGGTGCTGGAAGCTTGAACATAGGATGCTTTCCTTGGCCAAACTAGAGTCTGTGTGAAGTTTCTGAGTATCTGGGAAAGATGAAATAGTGTGAAAATGAATTGTCACTTATCATATGTGAGCTATCCCTTAGATTAGGGTTACTCTCTGGTTAAATCACTGCTAGGTTGTGACATTGCAGTGAAATTTTAATGGGAATATTTTTGTAAAAATACTTTTAGGAGAGCAGAGGATAGCTCAAATGAATCACCATGACATACCTCAGAAAATGGTGGAGCTGACAAGGAAATGTGTCAACTTCATAATTCCAGGTGTCTTTTTTAAATTTATATAAAAACAAGTTCAGGAGTTCCCACTGTGGCACAATGGCATCTATGGCATCTTGGGAGCACTGGGATGCAGGTTCGATCTGGTGGCCCAGCACAGTGGGTTAAGGATCTGGCATTGCTGCTGCTGTGGTTTAGGTCACAACTGCGGACCGGATCTGGTCCCTGGCCCCGGGAACTTCTTATGCCTCGGGGCAGCCAAAAACAACAACAAATTCATTAAGCACTTACCTCAAGTGCTTATCCTATTTATTTTATATTTAATTATCTTTCTTTAATTAAAGTATAATTGATTTACAATGTTGTGCCAGTTTCTGCTGCACAGCAAGTGACTCAGCCATACACACACACATTATGTAATTTTTTTATATTCTTTTCCATTATGGTCTATCCCAGGAGATGGGACATAGTTCCCTGTACTATATGGTGGGCCCTTATTGTAGATCCATTCTAAATGTAATCGTTTGCATCTACTAGCCCCAAACTCCCAGTACATCCCACTCCCTCCTCCCACTCCCATGGCAACCACAAGTCTATCTATTTTCTGTCTGTGGGTCTGCTTCTATTTTGTACATAGGTTCATTCATCCCATATCTTAGATTCCACATGTAAGAGATATCATGGTATTTGCCTTTCTCTTTCTGACTGACTTCACTTAGAATGTCTAGTTGCATCCATGATGCTGTGAATTTTCCACATATTCTTATATTTTCAATTACAATTCTATAATCAAGTAGTAAGGATAGTAAAAATATATGGGTTTGATAATTTTAAATAAATATATGGTGGAGTTCCTGCTGTAGTGCAGTGGGTTAAGAATCCACCTGCAAGGGCTTAGGTTGCTGCAGAGGCATGGGTTTGATTCCCAGCCCTGTGCAGTGGGTTAAAGGATCTTGCTTTGCTGCAGTTTCGATGTAAGTTGCAGCTGCAGCCTGAAGTCAAACCCTGGCCCAGGAACTTTTCATATTCTGCAGTGCCATCATAAAAAAATACATAAAAATTAAAAAATAAACATATGTCAAAAATACATCATAAGCAAAATTATAATGCAAATAACTTAGAAAACATGTTTGTTAATATAAACGAAGTATTTGTTAATATAAGCAAAAGGTTAAAATTAATAACATACAAAGAGTTCTTACAAATAATTGAGATACTAGAGATTCTCATACTAAGTGAAGTCAGAAAGAGAAAGACAGATACCATATGATATCACTTATACCTGGAATCCAACATACAGCACAAATGAAGCTTTCCACAGAAAAGAAACTCATGGACTTGGAGAACAGACTGTTGGTTGGCAAGGGGGAGGGGGAGGGTGTGGGGTGGACTGGCAATCTGGGGTTAATAGATGCAAACTATTGCCTTTGGAATGGATAAGCAATGAGATCCTGCTGTATAGCACTGGGAACTATATCTAGTCACTTAGGATGGAGCATAATGTGAGAAAAAGAATGTATATATATGTATGTGTGACTGGGTCACTTTGCTGTACTGTAGAAAATTGACAACACTGTTAACCAACTATGATGGAAAAAATGAAAATCATTAAAAAAAATAATTGAGATAGATAGCTGCTATGGTCGAAAAGTCTGTAAATGACAGGAAAATGTCAGAAGATGAAATGCAAATGGACAATAAATATAAGAAAAGCTATTCAGTTTAATTAATAATAAAAGAAATGGAAAGACACTGCTGGATTGTCAAAATTTAAAAGCATTTAGGAGTTGCCGTTGTGACTCAGAGGAAACGAATCTGACTAGTATCCATGAGGATGCAGGTTTGATCCTTGGCCTCACTCAGTGCGTCGGGGATCCGGAGTTGCTGTGAGCTCTGGTGTAGGCTGGCAGCTGTAGCTCCAATTCAACCCCTAGCCTGGGAACCTTCATATGCTGCAGGCGCAGCCCTAAAAAGCAATAAATAAATAAATACATTTATAATACTCAATGACATTGAGGGTATTGAGAAATGAACATTATTTTGCACTTGATAGGACTGTAAATTGGTATTTCTGGAGGAAATATGTGCCAATTTTTTAAATGGATATAATTTTTTGCTCTCAGCAATTCCACTTCTAGAAATTCATCCTAAGGATGTACTCAAGTACTCAAAGATTATGCATAAGGATATTCTCTACAGTATTAATTATATACTATTAAAAAATTGGGAACAATCTAATGTCTCTAACTGGGGTTGATTAAACAATTTATTGTTCAACCATTGTACCCAGTGATAAAAATATGACATGAGATTAACATTAGTATTTCATTAGAAGGCTGTATACAAAGCAGTATGCATATGGAAGCTCCAGTTAGGTAAAATTATATGTCAGTGTATGTGTGTTTTAACTAGAAAAATGTTTAACAAAGTTTTAGCAGTGCTTATCTTTGAGTGGTGAGATTTCAGGTGATTTCAGTTCTTCTCTTATGCCTTCGTGTTTTAATATTTTTAAACAATGATCGTGTATTATAACTAAAGTCTGAAAAATATAAAGCTATTCTCATATGAAAAAATATGCTTTACGTTTTACTCTTCACAAAATTTAAACTCGATATGCTTTATATTACGAAATTTGTGCTTTATTATTACATTTTTAAATGATTTATATTTTTTACAAAATTTATATTTATATAAATGATTTATATTTTTTATGTTTTTGGAAAATTATTCTTGGAAAGTCACTTAATTCATACCATTGTTAATCATGGAAAAAGGAAAAATAAAACCAGTTCTTTGTAGTTAGAGTACCGCAATACCAACACAATTTCTTAATATTTTCCTTTTTTCATTATTTACATGAAAAAAACCTCTATTAGAATGAGCCAACTCTTTAATTACGAAAATTGTCTTCACAACAGTTTACAGCCTCTTGCCCTCTTTCTCCCCGATACACACACTGAGCCACCCACTCAGCCTCACTGAGGCCACTGACTGAGCGAGCCCCGGACCGAAAGAACCGATCCTGGACGCTTCCATTTTCCCCGAGAGGTGTGGGGGGGGACTCTCTTAGAAATATAACCTTCTTAGCCTTATATTTTACAAAAGAACTTCACTATCACCAATGAAATCAATAGAATAAATTACAACAAACAAGCCTGTGCAAAAAAGTAGGTGAATCTGTGGTGAAAATTTGAAGTTGGTATCCTCTTTCTCTTAATATACGAACACGCTAGGAGGAATGGTTTAATCCGAAGCTTCCCGCTCAGGTAAGTGACTTCAGTTTTCTCCTCCTGTTACTAATAATTCCCTAATAACACCAAGGTCCTCTTAGTGTGTCTCCTTCCAGAAATACCAGCACTTCTTGACCTTCTTCATGAATTTCTCCCACACCAACTACAGCTAATAGGAATGCTGAGATCTGGACCTCGTCCCTCAGGTGTGCAGAAGGTCCGGGCTGGGAGGGCACGTGGGATGCGCTCCAATACTATAAGTTGAATCTGAATTTAAACTTTACATTTGAAACATTTTCGATTTCTGAGGAGGTGGCTGTGAACAATTGTAGGGGGGAAATCGTATGTCTTGGATTTATCAGGATAGTCCTGGTATCACGTAAATATACTATTTCCAACGAAGGTTACTTATTAAATGTGCAATTAAGTGAAATGTAATTTGACATTTTTGTCTTTTAATGTTGAAAATAAATAGAAAAATATACACGGGCTCAGATTTTTGGTTATTAGCTGACGCCAGTCCAAAAAAAAAAAAAAAAAAGTGGCAGTTTCTACAAGGAAAGAGAGAAATGTAGGTTTGACAGGGAGATGTTTTGTTCAGTAGCTATCTTTGCATCTAACTGGGACTTTACATGCTTTATCTCATTTAATGTTCACTGAAAAAAAACGAAATAGAATTTCATTTGGTTAAGTTAATTTGCTGGAAGATCCAGAACTAGTAGAAATTACAGCATAAGGATGGGAGCCCAGATCTGCTCCTTTTAAGTCCATGTTTTTTTCACAGTATCATGAGTATCATGCTGCCTCTAAGTAAAGGACTGCAGTAGATGCTTAGGTTATCTTTCTTGTTTTAAGTTGGAGTAATTTAGCCAGAAAGATTAATTATAAATGATCAGATAACTAGTTGGTGGTAATGCCAAAAGGAAATGTAGATGAGATTCAGGCTGCTTTCCCACCACAGCTTCAAGTAATTATATCATTTTGTCATTTGCTTTTAACCAAAGCAGGAATGGAAGATGTGAAAAGCATTTTTTAATCCTTTCTTTTAAACCAAGTCAAGGATATTAATAATATTTATTTTCCTCTAGCGCATATAATAAGCAATAGCCAAGACACCATAGTACATATAATATTTCTATGATAACTTGGATGTAAGTAGCTGTATATAGCATGAACTTTTATTTCATCTGATAATGGATTGAGTATTAGGACTTGCGCAGCTTCTTTATGCCTTTTCCATAAATTCTCTGTGACTTGGGGCAATCATTTTCAAATAGTTTATTCATCAGTGAAATTGGTACAATTTTAGAGTAAAGTCAAGGGTGTTTCTTGGGTTATGATTTCAGTAGCATGGAATGATTTAGAAAAATCTGTGAAAAGTGGGAGTTCCTGTCATGGCGCAGCGGAAATTAATCTGACTAGGAACCATGAGGTTGCAGGTTCCATCCCTGGCCTCACTCAGTGGGTTAAGGATCTGGCATTGTCGTGAGCTGTGGTGTAGGTCGCAGATGTGGCTGGGATCCCACGTTGCTGTGGCTGTGGTGTAGGCTGGCAGCTATAGCTCTGATTAGACCCCTTAGCCTGGGAACCTCCATATGCCTCGGGTGCGGCAATACAAAGACAAAAAAAAAAAAAAAAAAAATCTGAAAAGTTAACTGCTAATCTTTATTTTTGGAGGAGGGGAGAAATTAAAGAAGGAAAGTGTTTTTTAAATTCTCAAATGGGAGTTCCCATTGTGGCTCAGCAGGTTAAGAATCTGACTGGTATCCATGAGGATGCGGCTTCACTTGTTAGGTTAAGGACCCAGTGTTGCTGCAAGCTGCCGTCTAAGTCACAGACATGGCTTGCATCCTGGGTTGCTGTGGCTGTGGTGTAGGCTGGCAACTGCAGCTCTGATTCGACCTCTAGCCCATATGCCGCATGTGCAGCCATAAAAAGAAAAATAAATAAATACATAAATTCTCAGGTGGTATCTAAAAATTTTTTTAAATATTGTTTTTTCATTGCAAAACATTGACATCGTTTGAGCTCAGTAGTGTTTCAAAAGTATGAACAGTGGGTTATTTTGGGTAATTTGCCTAACATCAGAATTAAAACTTGAGATAGTTCAGTAACCACAAACATTTATTTAGAACTTATTACGTGCCACACATTGTGCTAATTTATTATGTGCTAGGCATTATGTCCTTTACTTCTTACCCTTAGCCATATGAGTTAGCCACAACTAAAATTTCTAATTTATAGATAAGGAAATGGATTTAGAGAGTTAAGTGACTATCAATAAGAGTTAAGTGATTATCCCAAGTCCTGTCAATTAATTAAATCTAAATTTTTAAGGTGTGTGCTTGATGAAATTCTCTATTTCACATAGAAATGAAATTTCAAATTTATAATAAAGATTAGATTAAAATATAATATTTTAAGATGTAATATTTGCTTCTATTTTATGAAAATGGCTAAATTTTGATCCATTATAATACTGTATTTATTCTTCTGTGTAAATCCTGCCATGTCAAAAATTTTTTTAAAAATCTTATTGATTTTACCTGAATAAATTACTAACATTTGCACAACTTATTTTTAAAACTTAAGGTTTAAATTGTTAAGATAAAGGTAAATGTTAATATGTGTTGACTTACATAACAAACTTAATTATATAGCAAAACCCCATAAGCTCTAACAACATGTAGTTAAGAGAATTGGGCCTGTTTTAATGTTATGGGACAATTTGGTTGGGTTAGAAAACAAATTTTGAACAATATCCATTCACTCCATGTGGTTTTCCACAGAAAAGTACTTTAATATTAAAGATATTAATACAGGTCGTATGATAAAAGGTTTCCACCATCTAAAATATTGAATCAAACAAAATTTAACAGGTTTCTTTATTGAGGAACTTTTCAGAACATTCAATATGTTGATATTCATGATAACTCTTCAAGAGAGAAATATGGGTAAAGAATCTTTTATTTTTGGATGATTTTGCAGGGCTAATGTTCTGTGAAATAATTTGGGAAATAGTGGTATAGTGACTCAGTCTTATTAATTCATGTTAAAATTGATTAGGTACAGACAATATATTGTCAACCTGTTCACAGAAAAGTTAGTGATTTACCAAAATGTGTAATTTAGTAAACCTAATCCCAATTTACAGCCCTTGATTTTCTCCCTAGATTTATTCCAAGCTATAGAATATTTCTTGTCCTGGTAGCATGTGAGGAGACAAAACCCAGAAACTCTTAATTTTTTATTGAAATATGATTATATGGGGGTCATTCATTCAACCAACACTTGCCTAACCAGGCACTATTGCTACTGAAATTACAAGAGTAGTTGGTTGGCACGGGGGACCAGGGGCAAGTGTGGGAAGGGAGATACATATTTTTAAAAGAATAGATATATTAAGAATATATTGGTTCAGTGGGTTAAAAATCCCGACTGCAGCAGCTCTAGTCACTGCAGAGGTATGTGTTTGATTCCCAGTCTGGTGCTGTGGGTTAAAGGATCCAGCACTGCTGCAGCTGCTGTAAAGGTCACAGCTGTGGCTCAGATTCACTCTTTGGCTCAGGAACTTCCATATGCTGTGGGTGTGGCCATAAAAAGAATGTATTGATCTGTATATGTTAGGTTCTGCATGAACTACCAAGGAACAAATGGAAAGTCTCTGGCTCATCATTTATTACAAAAGTCTGCTTACCTTATGCCATTAGGGCAAATTTTCTATTTAGAATTTATATGGGGATTGATATTTTACGTTAATCCTCAAAATGTTGGATTGTTTGGCCTATGATTATAAATATTATAGCAATTTATCCATACTTTCTCTTTTAAAAAATTTCATACTTTTTGGGAGTTCCCGTTGTGGCGCAGTGGAAACAAATCCGACTAGGAACCATGAGGTTGCAGGTTTGATCCCTGGCCTTGATCAGTGGGTTAGAGATCCAGCGTTGTGGTGAGCCGTGGTGTGGGTCGCAGACGCGGCTTGCTGTGGTCTGGCGTAGGCCAGCAGCAACAGCTCGATTGGACCCCTGGCCTGGTAACCTCCATATGCCACGAGTGCAGCACTAAAAACACAAAAAGACAAAAAAAATTTTTTTTCATACTTTTTTTAAGCTTTCAAATCCTTCCTCATTCAAAATTTGGAATAAAATTTGCGTATTTTCTTTAAGACTTGTACTGCTTGATTTTATTTAATTGAAGTATAGTTGATTTATGGTGTTGTATTAGTTTCTGGTATACCGCAGACTGATTCAGCTACGTATATATAAATAAAATAAAATATGTAATATATTCTTTTTCATTATGGCTCCATTATGGTTTAGTACAGGATGCTGAAGATAGTTACCTGTGTTATACGGTAGGACCTTGTTATTTATTTATATACAGTAGTTTGCATCTGCTAATCCAAACTCCTAATTTAACCTTTCCCCACTCCCTTTCCCTTTTGGTAATCATAAGTTTGTTGTCTATGTTTGTGAGTCTGTTTCTATTTTTTAAATAAGTTCATTTGTTTCATATCTTAGATTCCACATATATTTTCCATGATGTATATATTTCCCATATATCATTTCTTTCTGACTTACTTCACTTAGTATGAAAATCTCTAGGTCCATCCATGTTGCTGCAAACGGCATTATTTCATTCTTTTTCATGGCTGAGTAGTATTACGTTGCATGTGTATGTGTGTATACACTATATATGTATGTATATATATAGCACATGGTTAAAGATGTGATATACATACATATATATATATAGTTTGCCTCAATGTCTTGGCTATTGTAAATAGTGCTGCTATCACTTTTAAGTTCTGAATAGATTATAAACATAGAAATTTGGAGTTCCCGTCATGGCTCAGCAGTAATGAACCCAACTAGTATCCATGAGGACGTGGGTTCTATCCCTGGCCTTGCTCAGGGGGTTAAGGATCCGGGCCTTGCTGTGAGCTGTAGTGTAGGTTGCAGACACGGCTCAGATCCCACTTTGTATGACTGCGGCATAGGCTGGCAACTGTAGCTCCGATTCAACCCCTAGCCTGGGAACTTACATATGCCACAGGTGAGGCCCTAAAAAAAAACCACACATAGAAATTCTTCATTCCATGAAAGTTTGATGAAATGATCTGTCAGGACTCAGTAGTATTTCAGTGTAATTTTTAAATAACATTAAAAGTATGTATCTTTGGTGTTGTTCCTGGTCAATAATTAAAAGTTTGTAATAAAAAAAGAAAGTATGGGAAGGAAAATTACTTTTAAGCCCTCCTTAAAGTGTTATCCATTCTTTTAACCAATTTTTAAATTATAAAATTGTAATTATAATCTTTATGTATGTATATATATATGTACTCTGATTTTTATACTGCATTACATACCTGTTCTTCTAGAATCTAGTATTTTTAAAAAATATGATATTTTTAAAAACATTCAATTGGTAAACATTTGTTTTTATTTCTTTGATGTTATAAGTGGTGCTGTTTTTTATGAGTTCCTCTATTAATTTACCGAAATGATCTATAATTTTTTAAATGGATCTGTTTTGACTTACATTTAAAATTTAGAATTTTGGACTTACCACTTTAGAGGCACATGTTTAATCCCTGGCCTGGTGCAGTGCGTTAAGGATCTGGCATTGCCACAGCTGTGATGTAGGTCAGGTCGCAGCTGTGGCTCATATTCAGTCCCTAGCCCAGGAACTTCCATAGGCCATGGGTATGGCCATAAAAAAATAATAAAACTTAGAATTTTATTTGTAATTTATTTTCATGATTATGGTAATCTCGTTTTTCATTTATTTTAAAGTTATTCATTCAATGAATATTTATCAAGTATAAAATTTGTTAGGTGCTGGTAAATCGTAGTCCCTGCTCTAGTGGAATTTACCGTTTAGATGGTAAAGACAGATATAAATTGAGTAATCACACCAATGTATCTGTAAATACAAACTGATATTAGTGCCCTAAAGGAAAGGAATTGTGGGGTCCTTGGCAGCGGGGAACATGGTATCATTCAAAGCATTGGGAAGAGCCAGGCTACCTGAAGCATGGACTGCAAGGTAGAGATTAATGTGAGATAAGGCTGGAAAGGTAGGTGAGGACACACTATGCAGAGCCTTGCTCCACATTAAGAATTTAAATCTTTATTTTAAGAGTAATGAAAAGCATTTACAGGCGTTCCCGTCGTGGCGCAGTGGTTAACGAATCCGACTAGGAACCATGAGGTTGCGGGTTCGGTCCCTGCCCTTGCTCAGTGGGTTAAGGATCCGGCGTGTTGAGCTGTGGTGGAGGTCGCAGACGCGGCCCGGATCCCCCGTTGCTGTGGCTCTGGCGTAGGCTGGCAGCTACAGCTCTGATTAGACCCCTAGCCTGGGAACCTCCATATGCTGAGGGAGCGGCTCAAGAAATGGCAAAAAGACTAAATAAATAAATAAAAATTTAAAAAAAAGAAAAATAAAAGCATTTACAGGTTTTAAGTAAGAGGCTTACATGATCAAATTTATGTTTTCAAAAGATTGCTGTGGCAGCAGGAAAAGATTTGGAGGGAGTTAGTGGGGATGCCAGAAGCCTAGTAAGTAAGCAGTTGTAGTAATAGGTGAGAAATGATGGCAGCCACTTCTGGGTACCAGTGATAACTAATGCCTAAGAAGTGTAACTGGAGACAGAAAGAAGTGAACAGATTCAACAAATAATTCGAAGACAAAATGAACTGAATTGGTGAGTACTGGAGAGATGAAGGAGAGAGGCGTTAAGGGCACTAATCCCATCATAGGGGCTGTACCCTCCTGCCCTCATCTAATCCTAATTACCTCTCAAAAACCCTATCTCCTAATACCATTATATTGAGGATTAGGGGTACAACATATGAATTTGGGGGAAGATACAAACATTCAGTGCATAATAGAGCCCAAATAACTAACATGTTTATATTTTCTGTTTGGTGTTGCAAGCAGGATAACTGAATATACTGAACTTGAGATTGCAGAGAAAAAAATAAAAGAACTGATGAATTGGTGAAGGAACTATAGTTATTAATATTCAAACCAGAACATTGGGAGTGGGTAGATGTTACTTGGAGTATGCATTCATGTCCTGGTATCAGAACTGCTTTGTGCTAAACAGAATCACAAAATTGGAAGAACTGCTGAGCTATTTGGTAGAAATAAAATCAGGATTTCTAAAGAAATTCACAAATTTTCATTAGCATGAATTATGCTTTAAGTTTCTGCAGCTGACTTTAGTGATGTATTTGAATTTTTTAAGCATCTGCCTTGTCAACATCACTCTACTTAAAGAAATACTGATTATGCTGAAAGCAAACTATGCCCACCAAGAACCCATAGTATCTCTAGGATATCGAGGATGAATATGTACATCACACAGTACTATTCTGAAATTTCTGGCTCTGTGGCCAAATTCTTGTAATACATGAGTCTTCCAACTCTGTTAATGTGTATTATATTCCCCTTCCTGAAACGTTGGAAATCAAATCTGAGGGGTACTTTCAGTAATGTAAACCTGGAGTGGAAATTGAGATGTGCCTTCTCTATATGGAGTCCTTGTTTTTTCTGTTTAATTTTTTTTTTTTTTTTTTTTTTTGTCTTTTTAGGGCCGCACCCACGGCATATGGAGGTTCCCAGGCTAGGGGTTGAATTGGAGCTGTAGCCGTTGGCTTACGCCACAGCCACAGCAACGTCAGATCTGAGCCCCGCATCTTCGACCTATACCACAGCTCATGGCAATGCTGGATCCTTAACCCACTGAGCAAGGCCAGGGATTGAACCTGCGTCATGGATGCTAGTCAGATTCGTTAACCGCTAAGCCATGATGAGAACTCCGTTTTTGTTTTTTTTTTTAAACTGCTTTATTGAGATAGAACTTATTATATATCATACAATTTATACATTTAAAGTGTTCAATTAAATGGTTTTTAGTATATTCACAGATATGTTCAACCATTACCAGTTAATTTTAGAACATTTTCATCTCCACAAAAAAGAAACCCTTTAGCTATCACCCTTCCCATCCACTCATTCCCCCCACCCCCAGTTGTAAGCAATTGCTAATTGATTTCCCTATTTTGGATCTCAGTATGAACAGAATCATAGTGACGTGATCTTTTGTGACTGACTTGCCATAATGATTTCAGGATTCATCCATGTTGCAGCATGTATCTGTCATTTCTTTTAATGGCCAAATAATATGCCTCAATATGGATATAGCACACTTTGTTTACACATTTGTAAGCTGGTGGACATTTAGGTTGTTTCTACCTTTTGGTGAAACTGAATAATGCTACCGTAAACATGTGTGTGCAAATTTCTTGGTGGACATGTTTTCATTTCTCCTAGGTATATACCTAGGAGTAGAAGTGCTAGATTCTTTGGTAACCAGCTGTTTAATCATTTGAGGAATTGCCAGACTGTTTGCCAAAGTGGCTGCACTATTTTACATTCCCACCAGCAATGGACAAGAGTTTCAGTATTTCTACATCTTTTCCAGTGCTTATTGTTATCTGACTTTTGTAGCAGTCCTACAGAGTCTGGCATTTATCAGAGGGTTAGTAGTAAGAGAAACCAGTTAAGAAAAGATCTAAGTGAAAACAGCAAGTCAGGTAGATTGGCTCGTGGGTTGGATTGGAATGGTCCTTGGGGATGTATAGCAGAAACATACTTGGAAAGTTTGGAAGCTGTGGCTAAACTTTCTAGTTTTGGGTTGTAAATACTATCCAGTGTTAAGAATTTCCTGCTTAAAAATAAAATGTCATTAGCCTTTTCTACTATGCTTTTAAGAAAGCAACCTTTGTTCTCCTACTCTCCCATTTTCAAGTAAAATGTAAGAAAAAGTCAGTAATTGAATAACTTGCAGGATTAAAGAATATTTTATAGGTTATTGATTTTAGAGCCAAGTACCTACTATAATATTTAACTAAATGTGTTACAAATAAAAAAGTTTCTTTTCAAATATTTTAGGGGGAAGGTGGAAGATAATTAAAGATAGCAAACTTTGGTAGCTTGCTTTTTCCTTACTAGTCCTTATAATTCTTTGGCTCTTTCTCATTTTATAATCTCTCCCTGGGTTCAACTCTGTGTCTTCAACTGTGATCTATATGAAAATGACTCTAAAGTCTTTACCTCCAGTTCTGTCTCCTGAGCATCCACACATATTTTCAGCTGCTTACTGGATACTTCCTACTGGTAGTCTAATAGGCAACTCAGATTTAATTTATACCAAATTTATTCTTATTCCTCTCTGCTCTCAGCCTGTGCTTTCTCCTGTGTCTATCTCATTTAATGACACCAGAGTCCATCTAGAGATTGAAACCTGACTTGTCAGTAATACTTGCGTCTTCCTCCCCACTTGATCTTACTTTACATATTCATTGGTTTAAGGAGTCCTCTATTCTAGTTTATCTTTTAAATCTACCACCTCTTCTCTAGCCAGGCTACCATTATCCAGCCTTTGTTGTCTCATTCCAACGATTACATTAGCTGTCTTATTGATTCACATTTCTTCAGGCTCTCTCACATCCCATCCTTCTTTTGTGTAGTTGCCTAAGCTTCTTTCTGTTTTAACTGAAACGTAAAAAGTAATATAGGGAGTTCCCGTCGTGGCGCAGTGGTTAACGAATCCGACTAGGAACCATGAGGTTGCGGGTTCTGTCCCTGCCCTTGCTCAGTGGGTTAAGGATCCGGCGTTGCCGTGAGCTGTGGTGTAGGTTGCAGACGCGGCTCGGATCCCACGTTGCTATGGCTCTGGTGTAGGCCGGTGGCTACAGCTCCGATTCAGCCCCTAGCCTGGGAACCTCCATATGCCGCGGGAGCGGCCCAAGAAATAGCAACAACAACAACAACAACAAAGAGAGACAAAAAAAGACAAAAAAAAAAAAAAAAAAAAAGTAATATAGCCACATCAAGAGTCCAGTTGAGAAAGTACTGTGTCAGAGAATGAATACAAAAAGTATGAATACTCAGCTGGATATATATTTCTACACTGTATGAAACTCCCAGGTTCACACTTTTACTGTTTGCTTTTTTTTCCCTCCTAATTTACTAGGTACTTTTTAAAGATAACTTGCAGAGTTGTTCTAAAATGCAAATTTTACGTTATTTTGGGTGCAAGATTCTTTAATGCTTACCTGTTGAGTATGGGGTAAAATCCAAACACTTTATACTGGACTAGCAGATACCAGCCTCCTTACCTAGTCTGCATTCCAACCAAACTGATTTTCAGATTATGAAATACAAGGAGCTTTCTTATTCATTTATACCTTTTTATATGTTCCTTTCCCTCTTTAGAATGGCTGATTTTTTTCTTCCTGTCTTTGCCTGAAAAATTATTTCTTCTTCACTAATGTTCAAATTTCATCTCTGAAGCTTTTCTCAAAACCTCCAGGTATCTTTGGTGCTTTCATAGCACTTTTGGTGCAACTTAGTCATTTATCTCACTGTTTTAAATATATTTGGTCTTGTCTTCCTCTTGGCTGTACTGTATGAAGAAAGAGACAAGGTTATTTATTTATATTCACTGTTTCCAGTACATAGGTGTTGGGCACATGCTTGTTGAATGCAGGATCTATAGTTTACAACAATAAAAATGTGCATTCATAACACTTTCCCTTTAACTTTAGATCTACAAATTCAAAATTTCTTTAAGAAACACATTGAATTCTGATACTTAGAATGCAATAATATTCTTAAAATATAGAGAATTAAAGACATTTATTCAGAGGTCATTCTTAACTCTTACCATTCCCAATATAATAGTTACATTGTAGTCAGAATAGTTTCAAACCATTTTCTGGTGAGCATTTCTTAAAAAGCCAGATCTCACAACTATGATATTTTTACAGCAATAGTATAGGTAGAATCGAAGCCCAAAATATATGATGTAAACACAAGATTAAACATTAAATCTTATCAATCACAAAATAGACATTAGAATTTTTTACACAAAGCATATAAGGTATACAGGAAGGTTTTTTTTTTTTCTTTTTTTTTCTTTTGTCTTTTTAGGGCTGCACCCAAGGCATATATAGATTCCCAGGCTAGGGACTGAATCAGAGCTGCAGCTGCCCAGGCTGCATCATAGCCACAGCAACACAAGATCCAATCTGAATCTGAGACCTACACCACAGCTCACAGCTGTGAGGGATCCTTAACCCAATGAGAGGCCAGGGATCAAACCCATGTCCTTATGGATACGGGCCAGCTTCATTAACTGCTGAGCCACGACGGGAGCTCGTACAGTAAGTTCTTTAAATTAAAAATACTTTTGCATATATTTTTGAGTATTACTATAGCTCTTCTAAATTCATAATAAGCTGTCCTTACTTAAAGCAAGTTACATAGTTTGCCTGGATATGATCATGAGAAATCATCTAAATATATTACAGAACGCTGATGAATGTTGATGGCAGAATTAGGAAGAAGGCAATAGTGAGAAAACTACACTAGGGAGGTGCTTTAGAAGAGATACAGAATTCAACAGGTAAGACCAAAAGATGATAAACTAGAAACATGACTACTAAAGCAGTTTGGGTTTGGTGCTTTTTTTTTTTTTTTTTTTTCCTTTTTTTCAGAGAAAATAAAGTATTCCAAATGTCAAGAGTAGTGGAAGTTCCTGTCATGGCACAGGAGAAACAAATCCGACTAGGAACCATGAGGTTTTAGGTTCAATCCCTGGCCTCGCTCAGTGGGTGAAGGATCTGGCATTGCTGGGAGTTGTGGTGTAGGCCAGCGGCTACAGCTCCGATTAGAGCCCTAGCCTGGGAACCTCCATGTGCCGCAGGTGCAGCCTAAAAAGCAAAAAATAAATAAGTAAATAAATAAGAGTAGTGTTAAAAACGGTATTCATACATGGGAATAAATTCCTGAAATGTATTATTTTTTTTTAGAGAAAGCAGAATTCTTTACTCATACCCCTTGATTTTATTCACCGGCACTTTTTTGATATGTTTCTTTTTTTTTTTTTTTTTTTTTTTTTTTTTTTTTTTTGTCTTTTGTCTTTTTGTTGTTGTTGTTGTTGCTGCTATTTCTTGGGCTGCTCCTGCGGCATATGGAGGTTCCCAGGCTAGGGGTCGAATCGGAGCTGTAGCCACCGGCCTACACCAGAGCCACAGCAACGCGAGATCTGAGCCGCGTCTGCAACCTACACCACAGCTCACAGCAACGCCGGATCGTTAGCCCACTGAGCAAGGGCAGGGACCGAACCCGCAACCTCATGGTTCCTAGTCGGATTCGTTAACCACTGCGCCACAACGGGAACTCCTTGATGTGTTTCTTAATCTGTCACCATTTCCTATTCTGGAGTAAGACAAAGTATGAGCTATTTTCTTTCCTTCCTTTGGTTTTGACTTTACAGAGCTTTATATTGTTAAATAAAACTAGATAAAGCAGAAAACTATACTATGTATTTTAGACTGAAATTTTGACTTTGGTGACAAATAGTTTTTATTGGAATTTTATGTTAACCCATTTTTATGCTTATCAATTAAGAAATGGTTCATGGCAAAGTTATCACTTTATTAATGAAAAATTTAAAAGCTCATTATAGCATTTTCCATGGGTGGAAACACTGACAAAATTAAAAATATGATAGAAAAGTTCAGGCTGTTTATGCAATTTTAATAGCCCATATTTATAGCAACTTGTGTGTAAAAGAAGCACATTAATTAGTAATAATGCTGGTTGAATTATTTTTTTGGCACTAACATGTCTCTAGGGCTGATGTTAGATGAATTTAACTTTTTTTTGGATATTATTGCTATGATTAACTGTTTTAACATCAGATGACAGTATATAGAATAATGTCAGTGTAATGTAGTATTACAACAGAACTGACCTATAGAGGTTTAAGTCCACCTTCTAGTACTCAGTATTAAATGACGTGTTTCTAAGTGCATTCCTTGGATTCAGTGGGTTGCACACTGAATTTCTATGACTATTCACATATTAATGAAATTAAAATCTTTCAACGAGATGTAAGAATTTTGTCTCGTCCATAATGAAGACATGTTCCATCCTATGGTGAGAGTAAGTGTCCAAGAAGTTTATTTTTGGAATGAATAATCACATAACTAAGTATACCTATAGCTAAAGTTTGCCTGAATCCATTATCCTTCTATGCTTTGGGCATATGTTTCCAGAAGCCTTGCAATAAATAAGTGGCTAGACTACCATAATTTAGTTTATTAAACTAAAATTGTTTGGGCCTTTAAATTTTTTTGATGCAGTTCGCTGTCCACTCTTCTGATTTTACTTACTATCAGCGATTTTGAGGTTCTTTGAAGATATTAAATAAGCTGACAGTACAGTTAGCATTTAGCTGCTATATTCCTCCAAACACATGTCACAAAACAAGGTATTACTTTTTGTTGTGTTTATAAAGGGTAAACAAATGGAAGTTCCTGGGTCAGGGATTGAATCTGAGTTGCAGCTGCAGCCTATGCTGAAGCTGCAGCATTGACAGATCCTTTAACCTACCTGCCAGGCGGGGATCGAACCCACATCTCAGCAGTGACCCAAGTCACTGCAGAGACAAAGCTGGATCCTTAACCCTTTACACCACAGTGGGAACTCCTATCTTCTACTTTTAAAGTAAAAAATCACCTTATATTATTTCACTATAATTATCTTTTATTTAAATGTATCATTTTTTAGATTATCAAAGTGCATATAATTTTAATGTGTGATCCATCTGTTTGTGCCAA
Organism: Sus scrofa; assembly: GCF_054392235.1. Taxonomy (NCBI): domain Eukaryota; kingdom Metazoa; phylum Chordata; class Mammalia; order Artiodactyla; family Suidae; genus Sus; species Sus scrofa. The sequence continues at coordinate 34,212,312 of NC_139398.1, forward strand.
CTTTATCATTTTAAAATGTGCCTATTTAGAGCCTCATTTCAGCTGTCAATAAAAATGGAATAATTAAAAAATGGTTTACTGTTACATCTAGCTAGTAATTCATCATGGCCCTAGGGTACTATTTTCTATGGTTTTCCATCTTAGGTCATAATACAGAGACATTTCTACTTTTATATTTCTACTTGAATTGCTTCTGCTTAATGGCTGATAAGCTTATCATTGCTTTGTTCTGATCCACCTAAGTTTCACCACCTATAGTAGAAAGAAAATTAACCTAAGTTTGCATATTTTACTGAGTTTTTAATATCTGTTTTTTAAATAATTCTTTTATGTCACATATTATTACCCTTAATTTAAGCATTTCTTTAAGGTTTTCTTTCAGTTTGCTTCCTGCAAGGTAATTCTGACAGTTAAAATTGTCAGAATTTGATACATCTGATACATTGGTAACCCTTCCTTATCCTTTTACTAGGCTTTTTGGTAGGCTAAACTCAAAAAGAGAACAGCTGCCACAACTCAAAACAGGAAGTCATGTGGTCTTTCTTTGTACTCCTATCTTTCAGGACTGACTTGGCTCCCTCTGCTGGTTAGTATTATAATTCCTTTCTTAGTTCAATAGGGTTATGTACTGTCTTGGTGAAACATTTGGGGTGAATAAGCTTTGGTTCAATAAGTGAGAGATTCTCACATCAATTCTCTAGAAAATTTTATTGTTTAGCTAAGGTTTTAACCAAACCATATCTTAAATATCTATAACTGAAAAAGAGCTGGTATCATATGTCTGGAAAAAAAACTTTTATTATTAATACTCTTAAACAAACTTACAATACTGAAATCTATACTGAAATAGGTGAAACTGTAAGTAGTGAAATGTTTTAAATTTTCTGAAGTGTCTAAATTTTATTAAAACATTTCAGTATAACATAATTCTTATTTTCTGTCTGGTAGGTAATTTTCATCTCACTTATAGTATATTGTCTCCCTTTCAATTCTACACACAATTCTCTCCTTTAGAAATTTCCCCCTTTTAAATCTTGTACACAATTTAAAATACATTTATTTAAATATATAGAATGAATTAGATGGCAAATGAAAGTTAACTATTTCCTTTAAGAAATTGTATTTACTTTGGCTAGAAAAAGAAAAGCCTTATTGAAAGCTTGTTATTTTTCAGGAGTTTCTATCATTTTCAGGGAATAACTAGTTTGTATGATAATTTGTAAAGGTAGCAGTCTGCTTTGCACTCCTATGATAATAAACATCCATTTTAAGATCAAAGGGAACGTGGGAAGAAGTAGAAAAATATTTTTTGCCTTATATTTATTATTTTGCTGTATTGGGCATCTGAGATTAGAAAATATGCTACAACAAATCAATAATAGTCATGAACCTAAACACACCAAATTTAGCTCTACTAGGAAAATAATTCCTTCTCACAACTTCAACCATATTTGACATTCCTACATAGTTTTATTACCTACCCTTTACCTTAAAACCACCTTTCTGAAACCACCATCACACTCTTCTAAAATATCCTGGTGTCTCCTCTAAAATTCTTCACTATTTCTTAGGCAATCACAACTGTCTAGCATTCCTCTTTTTCATTTTCTAAGGAGGGAAGTAAGGAAAACCTGAACTACAGATAAAACAAAGCACTACTTTTTTTGGCATATATGCATAATAGAAAATATTATTTTACAAGGTAACGCAGTTCATACACACACATAAATGGAATGTTTATTTAAAAATACAGACTTTACCCTGTGTGATAAACTCTCAGATTTTCTATTCTTTCCTCTATTTCAAATAAAAAAATGCTAACCTCAACCCAATGAATTTATTTCATGACCCATAATGGCACATGACCCAGTTTTAAAACACTGGTCCTGAGGAGATGCTTTGAAATTAGCATCATAAGTACTCCCTTCAGACCTATTTTAGATATTAAATTTTTAGTGGATTTTGTATTGTTCTTTCATAGATAAAATCATTTTTTAAATGATGTTGTTCCAGATTAGTTTAGTATTAAAATGCATGTAGATTTTAATTGTTTCACATTTAGCATATCTGTAGGTTTCATTAAGATTAGGCTTTCATGAAAATTTAATGACCCCAAATAATTTTATACTGAATTTATATTTCAGAAATGCACTTTTGGGGGACCCTACAGTATTCAGTGCACAGTGCAACTTGAAATGTAATATAACCCATAACCAATCACTTTGATTCAGGAACATAAGTTACAGATACACAAAAATATAAAACAACATAGGAAAGTTATAGAATTATAAATGGATGGTATGAATAATAAAAATCTAAAAATTTAGACAAAATCCTTAATTAGAGGCAAGAAGGATTAATGAAAAGACAAAGCTTATTCCCAAAGGCTAACATGAAGAAAGTCATCCAGGGAAAAAGAACCACTCATTTCTATCATCTTAACAAAAATGGATAAAATATGTTGAATAATCATAAACACTATCACAAATTTGATTAAGGTATTTACTTTGAAAACTTGAAATAAAAACATTTACAGACTGATATTTTTGTAGCTCAACTTCCGATCAACAGCTATAATTAACTCTTTATCAAAGTTAAAATAAGCCATCCTAAAAGTAACTTTAATTATCCTCTGCATGAAATAATTTTGGTAGTTTGAAATAATCTACAGAATATACATACGTCTTTTACTTTTAAAAATTTGTTTCTGTAAGTTAATTTTATCACTAACAAATGACAGAACTTGTAGGCATAAAATAAGATTTTCTAAAATTTTTCATTTCTATCATTTTATGACAGATTATCTTGAAGATAAAATATTTTCAATAAAATTGATAATTTGCCAATTGTACCAGTTCTCGATGATATTCAAGTTAATACTTAAAATCCATTTTAAAATATCTTATCAAATTGTTTGCAGTTTACTAATCAAGGATATATATGGGAATACCCAGAAATAATATTAATAATTATTAAAATAGTTATTTAATTTAATAACTGGCAAATAAAATGAGTAGTGCAACTCAATACTTAAAGCAAGGAGGCAGTATTAGTTTCGATTAAAAAGTTTATTGGGCTACCCTACAAACTAAGAATTGATAAATCAAGGATATAACAATAAAACATAAGGCCACCATAAATCAATTGATTTTGGACATAAAGATTTCCAAATGTAAGAGTAAAATAAATGGATGGTATTGATGAAAATATTAGGCAAAACAAAACCCAAAACCAAAAAACAGGGCAATTTAATAAACACTAAGATATTAATAGATCTTACACAAGATCTCAATTTGTATACTTTAGGCAAGCAAAACAATTAATTTAATGGAGAAATGCACGGATATGCATTAAAACAATTTCATTATCTCTACGATTTGGAAAAAAAATTGGTATAAACTGTACACAAGTTAAAACACTTAAAGGCAGAGACTATTTTTATTTACCATAGTATAGAAGGTGCCCATCATAAAGCTGATTCTAGCACCTAGTAAGTCCTTAATAAGTAAATGAGGGAAGGAACTGAAAAATATCTGAAACTTTAAATGCTACAATAATGCCAAGAATTTTGTTACCTAGACATGCAAAATTATCAGTTTACCAGAAACATTTAAGTATATAATTGTACTTCTCTGAGCAAACTGAAATATTAGTGTTTTGAAATTGAGTGAAAAACAATTCTGAGCCAGCTGTATATTACTTAAAACTGTTCTCAAGATTAATAGGTAAACTTATAATGAACAAACTTGGATTAAACAATGTTTAATTAATTGATGGTTATAAAATACCTACCAAGACCGTCCTTTGTCAAAAAAATTCCATACATAAAATATGATTATTTGTAATACCACTGACAAAGTCTTATAGCATAGTTGTTTGTATACTGACATATGTATTTTAACATAAATACCCTGTCTATCCAACCACCAGGAAATAAAATCTCTCCACCTGTTTCAGTTTTCAAAAAAAAATTATCAATTAATTTATTGGTATACTTGGTGCTATCATAAAGTAAATGTAAATGAACAGCAAACTAAAAGATGAATTAAAATATCCACACTAAGCCTGACTTCAGCTTTCACTGAACCTTTTCTCCAGAAGGAAACTGTAAAAATAAATCTCACTAGCGTTTGCTTTGCTTGACAGCATAATTGAGTAGTAACCAAAATAGCCGTATGTGGTCCTTTAAGCTTCAGAAACGCGCACCTTTTGAATCATCGTGCCGGGCACTTTGTACCTGACAGATTTGCTGAATGAACTTTTCCAGTAATGCTGGCTTTGGGCTAAGCCAACCAAATTTTCAGACTTTAGTGAAAATAGCATTTTTCAAGAAAGAGGGCAGACAGGATGAAGAACGAAGTTTGTGACTCAGGAAGAAAGCTAACTTGCCCAACATGAATATGATCATATAATCTAATAATGGACTGTCCACTAGCAAGCCCATTTACAGAAACCTAAAAACAAATAATTATCACTATTTTGAGGGCTTCTGGTGTTGTGGAGGGCTTTCAATGTCTAGAAGTAGTGTGTTTTCCTAGAAGTTTGTAATAAACTTGCATTTTTTTCCCTAGTATTTTTTGTTTTCAGAAATCTTTCATAAAGTTCTCTCACATACCCATGTAAGGGACAGAGATGGGAAGTTAGTGTGTGTGGCGGGGGGGGCCGCCAAGGCCCTTATAATTGTCATTCATTAACCAAATATTAAGCATCTACTGTGTGTGTAACATTATTTTCTCCCTAAAACATCAGTGGAGAAAAACAAAACCTCATGCCCTCCTGGAGTTTACTTACATCATTCTCCTAGGAGCTTCCTCCCCCCTTCCCCTCCCCACCGCGCGCACGGCCTTGGGGCTGCGGTCAAAGCTTTAGCTTTTACTCTCAGCTAGATGCCGAGCAATTGCAGGGCCTAGAGTAAAAGAGCGACAAGATCCGATTTAATCCTTTGAGACATTTTTGAGGCAGAAGGAATAACCTGTAGGCAAATTTTCCTATTTACTTTTGGCGTAATGGTACACATACAAATACATAAACAATATAATTTACGTACGACTCAACGAAATGCAGAAAAGTATACCACAAATTCCGTCCTATTTGAGTAAAATTCTCTTACCTATGCACTTTTTACCTGAAGAATAGCCCCCTTGTAATTTACATTAGTAAACGTTAATAGTGAACTGCGGAACGATAAAGTTAATTCATGTGTTTCAGTAAGAGACTACAAAGGGCGCGGTACACATAATCGCATCTGTTCTCCAGCCTTGGCCAGTGGTACCTCACTGTTTGAAACGCAAAGAGGAAAACGGTGTCTGAAATCGGCTGGCCCCAGGCCCACCCGCGGCCCGCATTCCGCCGGCTCTCGTCGCGCGCTCGGCTCCACCCACACCTAGTGGGGGGCGCGGACTCGCGCGCTCCGGGCCCGCTGAGCCGGCTCCTGGCTCGAACAGCGTCGCCTACAGGCCTTTATCCCGACTGTTAGGCAAGAGCCCAAACCGCCGCCAACAAAAAGCAAGACCAGAAAAGACCACATATTTCCAGAAATAAATGCATCATAAACGCGACTCCAATTCAATCCAGCTGAGAATCTTCTTCTCCTCCAAGGGGTGCGTTCTTACTCCGCAGAAATAATGCAGAGACGGGCGTAAAGTTCGGCCTCTCAGAAGGAGAGAAGGGCGTACATTACGATACATCCATCCACCCGGCTGCAGGGAAACCATTTAAAAAATGCACGGTAGCCGTCGGATTGCGGGCGTCCTCTATGGGGCCGCCCCGAGCTCGGCTCCCGAGAGCTAATGACGAGCAGCTGCAACGGCGTGAGCGGCCTACGAGCCGGTCCGGACCTGAGCGCCCCCCACGCACACGACCACCACCGAACTCGGGGCCCGCTCCGGTCGGCCTCCAGGAAAATAAAGAACAGGAAGACCCGGCCCGTCCGTGCCGCAGCGAAAACGCCGCTACGTAGGATCGACAATAAAAGGCAACATCCACAGCCGCCCTGAGGAGGAGAAAGGCGCAGAAGAGAACCACCGCCTGCTCTCTGCCGGCTGCCGGCCGCCGCCGGGCCGGGGTGCGGTGCGGAGAGGCGCGGGCCGTGCAGTCCGGCGCGGCCGAGGACGCGAGCTGAAGTGGTGGCGGCGGCGCGGCGGTGGCGGAAGTGGAGTGGGGAAGAGGGGGTGGTTGTTAGTGTTTGGCGCCGGCGGAGGGAGTCATTCCTGCAGCTGCACTTCCGGTCGGCATTTTGTTCTGCGAGGGAGAGACGGAACGAGAGAGAGAGACACACACAGGGCTCCTTTCCCCCCCCGCCCTCCCCCCCCTCCCTCCGTCGGTACCGACTCACCCGACACCACCAAGCCGCAGGGAGGGACGCCCCCGCCGACAGGAGGATTGGTTCCCGGGCCGGCGGCGATGCCCCCCCGGTAGCTCGGGCCCCTGGTCGGGTGTTTGCGAGTGTTTCTATGTGGGAGAAGGAGGAGGAGGAGGAAGAAGAAGCAGCGATTTGTCTTCTCGGCTGGTCTCCCCCCGGCTCTACATGTTCCCCGCACTGAGGAGACGGAAGAGGAGCCGTAGCCACCCCCTCTCCCGGCCCGGATTATAGTCTCTCGCCACAGCGGCCTCGGCCTCCCCTTGGATTCAGACGCCGATTCGCCCAGGTAAATTCCTGCTCTTTATTTCGGCGGCGGCGGCGGCGGCGCCAGGTCCTCAGCGTCTCTCCTCCTCGCTCCCCTCCCGGCCGTTTCCTTAGCGGCCCCAGGTCTCCTCCACGGGCGAGTCTAGAGTTCGCTCCTCTCTGGTGGCAGCCGCCCTGGGTGGCGGTGGTTTTGTACCCTCTCCCGGCCGGCTCCGGTGGCGGGGACTGGGCTCCTGCCGGGCGGCCGGGGAGGCGTAGGCCCGGCGGAGAGTGCAGGCCGCGGGCCAGCGGAATCTACTTGAGCTCGGGGATTAGGAGAGCTCCGGGCTGAGCGGAGCTACTGCTGGTCGGTGACAGGCCTCGCCCGGGAGAAGAGCCGTAGCTAGTGAGGAGGCGGAAACAATACAACTAACAGCAAATGTGCCCTGATCGTCCCCATATTTACAACTTTCCTGGTCCGGGAGTGGGGAACGTCCCAGTGAAACAAACAACCCCCCTTCTTCCCCCTGTGACCCCATGAAGGGAGGAAGTAGTTTCAGTTAGTGAGACAAATGTAAATACTCAGACACGGATCCAGTGGTAATTCTTTTCCTGTGTAAAACTTGTTTGGACGTTGGAAAGTTAATAAAGACTCATTTTCTTTTTAAAAAGAATTAAATCGTCCACATGAATATTTAATACAGAAAACCATAGTGTGGTAGACACTACATATGACCTCCCCAACCACGCAGAGAGCTTTTATGTTGTTGTTTGACAGTGTGTTGCACATGGACTTTTTATTCAAAGACAAGTATAAAGTACTTGACAGGTTTATCCTGCCACTTTATATTTGTGTGCGTTATATAAGGACAGTTTTAAACGACTTTGCATGAAACACTCAGGTACTTCCTGATCTAAACGTGTAGAAGCTTAGAAAGAATTTTCAATGTTCTGAGAATGGTAGTGACATACAGGTACAACCAATTTTCTTAAAAGGGTAGAAAATAAGTTATGCTTAAAATCCCTGGGAGGTTAAAAAAAAAAATGTACAAGGTGCCATCCTTTCATGTCAGGGCAGATCTTCTTGAGGTCCCAGGATTGCCATTGGCTGTTTGTGCCCATGATGTTTGACTGTGTAATGAGAGAGGTGTCATTTTAATAGGTCAAATGTATCTGTAATGCTGGAGAAAAATACCAGTTCTATCTTAACAAATTCTAGTTCACAAGTAAGTTAAGTGTATAGAGCTTATTTATGGTGGCGTTAGTAGTGTAGGTTGGTATAAGGGAAAAACCAATTTAAAAGTCCTCAGCCATACAAATTGCATAGAAAAATAAATGGACCTGGGTTGGGCTATTTTGATACTTTGTCTCATATTCACTGAAGGAAAACTTTCATTGGTTAAAATGAAGCAACACTGATCAACAACGTCCCTTGTTTTATTAGTGGGTGTTACATATTTTGTGTCTCATTAGATATTATTGCCATTGTAGAATAAGGAAGTTTTCTGAAGATTACTTTTGAGTTTAGCCCTCTGCTTAAAATAAATTGTTGCACATTTCCTGCAAACGTATGAATAAAGTTAAGAAGAGTGAAGTTAATATAGCTGTCACGTACTAGGCATGTTTTTAATGCTATAAATCCGTGTAGTAGTCAGTAGCGTGTCCGTGATTTGTATTGGTCAGGGAGCAGTTTGAATTTTAAAAAGCCTGAAGCTCCTGCTGAGCCCCAATCCCGGCCTCCCTCCCTCCCACTAATCTCCCATTCCTGTCTTTGTGCTGCCTGCTCCTGTTAGACACTGTTTGCTACAGGGCCTCAGGCCTACACTGGGTGGGGGGCACGCGAATGGGGGCTGGGGGGGTGGGGGGGTGTAGAATACCGAAGGGAGGGACTGTTCACTTCTTAAGCGGAGGGTTTGGGGGTGGGGGTGGGGTAAGGGCTTCAATATAAATGTTTAAAAGGCCCTTATATGATCCTGTGATTGTCTTTACAACTTTTATTTAAATATCATAGACTATGTCAAGGGATGAACATACTTCTACTAAAGGTAATGGAAAGAGTTCTGCTTGCTTAGTTTTCATCGACAGGAGCAACTTATCTTTAGCATTTTATAGTTAAGGAGCTTTCTTACACAGATGTTTGAATCAGTATGTTAGATATCTATTTATGTAATTGATTTTTTTTTATTGTGACTTTGGAATTAAAGTGAATTAGTTCTTATCAGATCTTATTTCCTTAATTCTACATATTTAGTAATCTAAGTAATATAGATGGTGCGATAGCTTTCATTAAGATAGCATAAATATTTCTTTAAAGTAGATTGAAAATATTTTCTGTTTGGTCCAAACCAATTAAAGAGGTTATTTTTAAAGGAGAAGACATTGTAAAACTCGAGTAAAACCTCAACTTGAACTTTACATTTTCGATAATTTAGTTGGGAGGAATAATTTGTGTTTCCCTAGAGATTACAAGTAGTCTTCTCTACCTCCCCTTGTACTGGTTGAGATAGTCACCAGTGGCAAATCTTGTATTTCCACTTATTTTTAAAAATTCAGTGAAAGGAGAGAACTCTTAAGTGTTCCAGAAATCTTTTAATTCTGGTTATGTTATTTGGAGAAATATTTCCTAATATACATAAAAGGAATTTCAGCAGTATGGCTTATTGTTTGTTTCTCTTGAGTCTGCAGAGTTACCAATAACTTAGTAGTAATTACTCGAAAAGAAAACAGTTTTAAAGTACATCATGATAGTCTAGTAAATCAAAATTGAGTATTAAATAATTATTTTTAGTGTTTTGAGATGAGTATATAGAATATTTCCTTTTGAAAGCTGTTCAGCAGATTTGTTTACTAAAGTTATTTGAAAGCTTTTCGAACCTGTGCTTGAGAGCATTATAATACTATATCTTTAAGAAGAAAAAAGTTATATTTGAAGAAAGAAAGAGCATTTCATATTCTCTTGGGGGATGAAAAGTGAAAGTTTTCAGTATGGTAGTAAACCTAATTTTGGTTTTCTGCATAGTGATCATTGTTAAATTTCAAAAATGTTATGAGCAAAGCTGTATCAATTCAAATGAAATTTTCTTTATTGAGAACCAGGCTGTCAACTCAAACATGTGTTTTCTAAGGCTTCCTAAACTAATTTCATATTTAATGTTTTGACACCAATTCATCATCATACTGCTAGAGAAACATTTGAACCCATCTGTATTAGATTTTGACATACTCTATTGTGGTATTTTAACTCTCTCAAAGTAAGATGTAAAATTTAATAATACAGGAGTAAATAAAAACTAAAGAATTTAACAATTTCAATTTAAGTTTCAAATTTAAGTTTCAATTCAGATTTAAGTTTCAATTCAAATTTAAGTTTCTCCACCCTGTTGGTTACTAGGAAAGGATAATTTGTAAGTAATTCTGAAATTTGTAAAATAGGGTAATATTCAGTTTTATGCAGAGTGATTGGGAAGACCAAAGTAAATAAAATTCCTTTCATAGAAATATAAGTTCAATTCTGTTTATCACATTTATTTGCTATAAAATGAATAGGAAATTACTAAATTGGAACTTTATGGAAGCTTGGTAATTGTTTAGCTGACATGTTTATTTTAATATCCTGAGCATGCTAAGTTGGCTTTGGTAGTAATATATAGTCTTCTTTGGCTTTAAAAAATCATTTAAAAATATATTTTTTGAACAAAGATTTTTTTCTATTTTTAGCAGTTTTCATGAATAATTATTGTTTGTATTTTTAAATTGTTCCTTTTTCAAGGTGACCTGAGTTCATTTATAAATATTCTAATTTCCCTGTGAGATAAGTGACCAGCATGATTTCCATTTTTTGATGAAAAACTTGACACGAAGAGACCATGTGATTTGTGTAGATTCATGAAGTGAGTCAGTGAGAGAATAAGGTATTCCCTGACCCTTAATAGTTTATTAGATTATGTTGCTTTAAGAAATGTGTGAGCTTTGGTCTTGAAGCTAGGCATTGCTCAGTGCTGACACTGATAGCATTTGTGGTTTTTTTTTTTAATTATCTGAGTCCAAGGTGCTTTTCTCATCTCCATAGAGAGAGATGATATCTGTCTTTGAGTTGTAGTTTTCTGGTATGAAAATAGTACTTTGACATTAGGGATCTTGACCTTGTATGTATATATTGGTGTTTGAGTGAGTTTATTAACATATGTCTTTCCTAAGGAGTGTATGTAAATTACTATATTTGTAGTAAATAATGTCTCCTTAAAGTTTTATTTTTATTCTACTTTAAGAATACTGAAGTGGAATTTTAGTGTTTCAAATTTATTTAAAAGAAATTTTAAAACACCATGTCTCTTTATTTAAGGCTATTGTCGTAATTTTAGAGAGTATTTTATATACTCAGAATTTTTTCTGAAGTAAGTTAAGTAATAAAAGTGATTTTAGATATGTATCTTGTATATCATTTGGTATAAATTTGAGCCAGTTTTAATGAATTGAGTTTTGTCACATTGCATTATGTTTTAGGCATGCTTCTTTCTATTCCCAAAGTGATATTATTAGGAGAGATCATTTCTTAATATAGCATTGCCACCTAGGTAAGATTTTGAGGGCTTGGGGTTCCCTTGTGGTGCAGCAGGTTAAGTATCTGGCATTGTCACTGCATCCACCTGGGTTACTGCTGTGGCACAGGTTTGATTCCTAGCCTGGGAACTTCCACATTCTGCAGGCGCGGGCAAAAAAGAAAAAGATTTTGAGGGCTTCTTATTTGCCAGGAAATGTGTTAAGTGGGACCCCATAATCTCTCTCATTTAATTCTTCTGACAAGCTCATTAAATAGAAACAGTTATCATCCACAATTTTACAGATCAAGAAACTGAGGCTGGAAATGTCAGAAAATTGTCTACTGTCTTATACTTAGTCTGCTCTCAGTTTGGTTTATGTTTGTTCTTAAGGATTTGGGATTACGCATTTCTAGTTTTAGTAAATTCTTGATTTATCATTTAGTTGTTCATTTGGTTCAATACTCAAATGTCATGTAGTCAAGGAAATTAGGTACTTTAGGCAAAGAACTAGGATAGAATTCAGACTATATATCCTATATAATAATAATAATTTCAATAATTTTGAAATAAGCAGATCTTTATTTTACTGTTTTTAACTTAGAGTTTGTTAATGAGTCTGAATTTTTTACTTTTAATTTTTTTTAAATAGAGTTGAAATTATCAAACCATCTTTTTAATTTTTAGAAAGGGAAAATTGAGCTTTAGAGTGATTTTTTTTTTTTTTTTCTTTTTCTTTTCTTTTTTTTAGGGCCGCACCCACAGCATATGGAGGTTCCCATCCTGGCTAGGGGTCACATCAGAGCTGTAGCTGCTGGCCTACGCCATAGCCACAGCAATGCAGGATCCGAGATGTGTCTGCAGCCTACACCACAGCTCAATGCAACACTGGATCCTTAACCCACTGAACAAGGCCAGGGATCAAACCTGCGTCCTTATGGATGCTAGTCAGGTTTGTTTCTGCTGAGCCACAACAGGAACTCCTAGAGCGATTTTATTCATAGAAATATTTATGACCAATTGTAGTATAGTAGATGAATGTATAAATTAGTATGGCTGGTACTTTTAAAAAATTCCGGTATTTATATAGCCAAAGAATATTGATCCTTTTGAGGTCATCAACTTGGGAAGATGTGTACATCCAGAGCTACTGACATTACATGATTCCTTTAATGAATACCTTTAGAGACTTTGAGGTAGTCTGCTTCTCATCCTTAATGGCAAATATTTATCTTCAACGGTGAATTTGAGTTTTAGAGATGTAAAAAGTAATTTAGAACTTAGTTTAGGAAACTAAGATTTTATATTTTTTTTTTGGTGCATCAGATTCTGTGTTGAGTGCCTTACATTTGTAATGTGTAATATTATTGAGTGATTTCCATGTGCTGAAAACTGTGCCGGGGCTTTATGTGGATTTTCATGAATCTTCAAGGTATAGTATGACTCTGGTTGTATTTATTACCCTAAGATATCTGAGAAAACTGAGGTATAGAATGATTAAGTGACTAAGGTCACACAGCTAAAGAGTGGAAGAAAATAGAGAAAGGACTCCAGATGCTTTACCCATCAACCTTAACCACTGTCATGATTTAAACTGCCCAACTACCCAGTGAGGTTAGTGATAATGTCCTCATTTTACAGACAAGGAAATTGAGGCTCATCATGTTTAAACTTGTCCAAGGTAGCAAATCTAGCGAGTATTAGAGACAGAATTAGACATACTTGAGTTGGAATCTTAGAACTTATGTTCTTTCCATTCTACCACCCTGCCTGTTCAAAATTTGTAATACTTTTTATTAATTTTTTTTAATAAAAAGGGTAGGCTTAGTTATAAAGTAGTGAGACTTGTTTTTCTTGTGTGACTTATAAAGAGATCCTGAAGATAATTTAAAAAGAATTCTAAACATTTTTGGTTATTTATACCAATTCATTATTTGATTATAGTCTTTTAAAACACATCTTGTTATTTTATATCATATATAATATATGGAATGTTTCCGTGTGCAAATAAGGATTTAAATAGTATATTGTAGTTTAAATATGTGCATGCTGTATCTGTGGAATAGATAGATAACTTTTGAAAATGTGGAAAAACCACTTTATTTTCATAATATTATTGTTACTCTTGAGTTATTTCATGCTTATTTAATAGCTTAATAGCATGCTTAATAGCATGAAAAATTCTTAAGAATACATTAAATTTTTAACATAATTTATGTAGGTAAATTGTTTTGCCATCATACCTGTAACATAACATTTAACATGAATGTACCAAACTCTTAAAGTTTTCTTTTGTATATGTTTGCCTTTTGACAGAAGGAAAAACTTTTTCAGGATGCAAAAACATGAAAATAGTGGAGTTCCCATCTGGCATAGTGGACAACGAATCTGACTAGGAATCACGAGGTTGTGGGTTCGATCCCTGACCTTGCTCAGTGGGTTAAGGATCCAGCATTGTCGTGAGCTGTGGTGTAGGTTGCAGATGAGGCTTGGATCCTGCGTTGCTGTGGCTCTGGTGTAGGCTGGTGGCTACAGCTCCGATTTGACCCGTAGTCTGGGACCTCCATATGCCACGGGAGCGGCCCTAGAAAAGGCAAAAAGACCAAAAAAAAAAAAAAAAAAAAAAAACCCATGAACTTAGTAACATTAATTAATGTGTTTATTAAAATAATTTTGTATGCTTTTACCTCTCCTGAACAATTCATAAGCTGTGACTTAATTTTAAAATATTGGATTCCTGTTTGTTAGAATTAACACATTTGGGTAACTTGAACTTTCCAATTCTTTAGTCTTGTGCCAATGAAATGCATATAAGTACTTCAGTAGTTTTTTAAAAATAGTGGAAACGCATCCAGCTAGTATCCATGAAGATGTGGGTTCAGTCCCTGGCCTCGTTCAGTGGGCTGGGCATCCAACATTGCCTTGAGCTGTGGTGTGGGTCTGTGGGTTGCAGATGTGGCTTGGATCCTGCATTGCTGTGGTGCAGGCCGGCAGCTGTGGCTCTGATTAGACCCCTAGCTTGGGAACTTCCAAGTGCTATGGGCACAGCCCTAAAAAGAAAAAAAATCATTGATTCTAGATAAAGCTTAAAAATTAACAGTCCTTGAAACACTATTGAATTATTAAAACTCAAACTATAGTTTACTCTAAAGATAGTAATTTTTGTTTGTATATTTAATTTTTTTATTTACAAACAAACTTGTCCTTAAAATTAATCCTAGTGAGAAAATACATCACTGAGTTTTCTGAACACTGCTACTTGGCAACCCTTTCAGGATTTTATTTGTTGTTTGTTGTTTGTCTATATTTGCTATGTTTTATTTTTTGTTTTTTTTATATTGAAGTATAGTTGATTTACAGTATTGTGTTAGTTTTAGGTATGCAGTATATTGATACAGTATTTTTGCAGATTATATTCTCTTACAAGGTTATTACAAGATAATGAGTGTAATTCCTAGTGCTGACTTGTATGTCCTTGTTGCTTATCTATTTTAACCTTTTGAGGATTTTAAATCCCCTTTTGGTCATCTTTTATCTGATAGGATTGTGGGTTGCCAGTTTCTACTAAAGGAACTGATCATCAGAGTTTATGCAATTTAGTTTTTCTTTTGTAATCACTAAATTGAAATTTTACATAATTTACCCTGTAAAATTTCAATTTGGTCATTACCAAAGAAATCTGGATTCTTAATTCTTTTCTCAAAGAAAAAAGAATAATAACATTACATTTCAACTTTCAACCTTAAGCACTTTCTTAGACATAGGCAGAACCCTGGGGGGAAAAATATTACATTACATGCATCAATTTTTTAAGAATAATATATTTTTTTTTAAAAAGGGAGTTAGCCCTACTTCAGATTATCCTGAAAAACATATGACACATGCTTTTTTTTCCCAGTATTTTTTTAAAGTATAGTTGATTTATAATGTGCTACTTTCTGCTGTATAGCAAAGTGACCCAGTCATACATGTATATACATTCCCTTTCTTGTATTATCTCCAATCATGGTTTATCCCAAGACACTGGATATAGTTCCCTGTGCTATATAGTAGAAACTGTTGCTTATTCAGTCTAAATGTAATGGTTTGCATCCCTTCCGTCCCCCTTGGCGACCACAAGTCTGTTCTCTATGTCTGTGAGTCTGTTTCTGTTTTGTAGATAGTTCATTTGCGCCATATTTTAGATTTTTCATACAAGTGATATAGAATTTGTCTTTCTCCTAATGACTTACTTCACTTAGTATGAGAGTATCTGGTTGCATCTCTGTTATAAATGGCATTGTTTCATTCTTTTTTTTATGGCTGAGAAGTATTCCATTGTATATATGTACCACATCTTCTTAATCCATTCCTCTGTGGAAGGGTTCAGGTTTCCAAGTCTTGGCTATTGTGAATAGAGCTGCTATGAATATACCGGTGCATGTATCTTTTTTTTTTTTTTTTTTTGCCACCTCTCAGCATGTGAAATTGTGACAACACAGGATCTTTAACCCACTGTAGTGGGCCAGGGATTGATGACCCCGCTTCCAAGTGCTCCAGAGATGCTGCCAGTCCTGTTGTGCCACAGTGAGAACTCCTGCATATATCTTTTTGAATTGTAGTTTTGTCTGGTTATATGCCTAGGAGTGGGATTGCTGGATCATATTGGCAGTTTTGTATTCAACATAAGCTTTTTATTTACCAACACTAATTTTCTCTTTCCCTTTTCTTGGGTATCTTTTGCTTTGCTCCCCTGGGCAATAGAATTAAGAGTAAGATACTCAGATTTATTGTTAGAGGGAAAGCGTCTAAATACTTATTTTAAGCTTAAGACTGATTTATTGTAGTTCTTATTTTCTTTGCTAATTTAAGTGTTATGTATAACTAGTTAAGTCAACTGTACTAAGAAATACAACACATTAAAAACGCTATTCAAATGAAATAGTTATGTGATGAAGAATTTTTTAAAAGTAAGGCTTATTGGAGTTTTCTGGTGGCCTAGTGGGTTAAGGATCCAGCATTGTCACTGCTGTGGCACAGGTTCTGTCTGTGGCCTGGGAGTTTCTTTATGCCGTGGGCACGTTCCCCTCCCCTGCAAAAAAAAAGTAAGACTTAGGTATAATTTACACAATACAATTCACTATTGCAGGTATAGGGTTTGATGAGTTTTGACAAACATTGTCTCACAACTGCTACCTTAATCAAGATATAATATTTCCATCACCCTCCCCATTCCCTTATGTCCTTTTATAATGTTTCCTGACCCTACTCTAATTCCTCAACCAGATCTAATTTTTGTCCCTGTAGTTATGTGTTTTTTAGAATGCCACATAAATGGAATCATACAGTATGAAGGCCTCTGTGTCTGTTTCTTTCACTTAGCATAAGGCTTTTGAGATCCATGGCTGTATAGTAGTTTGTTGGTGTCTGAATTTTGAAATTGAATTTAATATACTCTAACTTTGCTACTACCCTGTCCAAAAATACTTTGAACAGTTTTAGGTATTTGTTTCAGATCTTGCAGCTGCTTTATTATTGGACATAATTTTACTTGCCCATGTTTACCTCTCCAAAAGTTTTGTTTCATATTACAGTTGCATGGCATTTATTTTTACTGGTTAATTCTGTTAGGTTAGATGTTCTACCAAGCAGATAAAATAGACATTGACCTCTTTTTCATCATAATTAAAATAGGTAGCATCATGTATTTTGAACAAACAGCACATAAAAACTGCAACAAGAAATGAGGATTGGTGTAATAACTCACTAAAAATTGCATTTACATTTTGTATGTCTAGTGTTTGTTGATGTCCCATAAATACTGTACATTCAAAAGTAGTATATAAATCTGAACTCATCCGTCAGTTCTTCCCTACCCTTACCCCCTCCCACCCAAAAAGAAAAACTATTCTTAGAACTCTGTGAAGTGGGTTAATGTTTCCACTGTCAACTCAGTTGCCTAAACTAGAAACTTGGTGATAATGCTTGACCCTTCTCTTTTAGTGTATCTCCGAACAAGTTGTTCATCCAGTTCTGACATTCATGACACCTCCCTGAATGTCGCGTGGATACATCCTTCCTTTATTGTTTAATTCTGAGATTGAGCATGTACTTACAACTTGTTGGATGGAATAACTTATATCATTTTAAGAAAAACTGAGAGGTAATTGTGAAAGATTTATTTATGTTAGGTTACTTTTTGCTCATATGCTCGGGCTCTGGTGTTTAAGGTGTAATCTTCAATAACATTCATGTTTTATAGTCTAAATGTGACTGTCTTCTGTACCCATTTCCATTTTATCTGAAATCTATAGCTTCTTTAGAGCCCAGTATATCAAATAAAACAGTTGGAACTCAGTCTTTATCTTTCTGTACCTTACTTTTAGAGTACTACATTTCAGGAATGTATACATTCATTTCAGTACTGGGTGGTTATGTTTAGGAGCAGAGTCTGAGTTAAGCAGAAAATGAGAATGTAGGAGCAAAGTTTAAGGAAGGGCTTTTTAACTGACTTTCCTATACTGTGGAAACAAATTTACTTAAATAACATTTTCACTTTTATTGCAGATAACAAAAGTAAAGCAAATGCAGTGGGGTATGATACCATTCAGTTGCTAGGCATGCAGACATTTTTAATGGCAAGAGTCAGTTATAGTGCAGCTGTATTACTTGCTTGTGAGTGAAAGTTGTTTGTGGTTTTGTATAACCTTACAAGGTTTCTTGCTTAGAATAAGAAGTTATCTCCTTCATTCCCCAGTTTGAACAAAAGGGTCTGCTAAGAGTTATTCATAAATAACCCTGAGTATCTCTTGTGAAGGGCATTTTAAAATGTGATGCTGTCTTGAAAAAAATGAAGTAAACATTTTCTTCACTGTCTCTAGAGTTTACAACTAAAGAAATAATAGATGCTATATTTTGTTTTAGTGGTAATTACTGTTTTGAGAAAATGGAGTCAATCCAAAGGTTGCTTACAAAGACTGACAGAGAACCCTGCCTAGTTATTGAGGCTGTGGTGGCTTGCACATGGTAAGCACTCAACAATTGTTGAATACATGAATTTGATTTTCATTTCAGTTTTGAGATATAAGATTGATTGGAGTTATAGGAGATAGGTGAGGCTTGCTAAATATTGAGCAAATTTGACAAAAGAAAGAGGATACTGAGCCCAGAAAAGGTAGGGCAATATTTAGAGCAAAGAACTAGTGTAATTTAACTACTTATCTTTGGACAATTAGGTTTGCTTAGTTAGAGGAAGATTTATATACAGAAGTGTTTTTGAATTCTTTCTGTTCTTTTATTCCCACTCCAGTTTTGCTTCTGGTTTACCTCTGTACTTCTATCTTTAGTGGTAAGGGATAATTTAGTAGGCTCAGGGTTAAAGTGACCTGTTTAATCCAGATATGCATATTAGGACTTGGTAGGTATTAGTGGGAAAGGGAGAAAGACATTACAGCTTTTCAGTTGTTTCCGGTTATTCATGGTTTTTACCTTAGTGCCACTGGGTGTCTTCTGTATTGAGATGAGGGGGCCTAAACACTAGAATTTAAAATTACTTATAAATTACAACAAAGCTTGTGACTTTCCTAGGAGGAAGTTCAGTATCTGAATCTCTTAATATGCTATCTACCTGTTGAGCCATGTTGCCACCTATGCTGATTATCATATGGTTTTAGTGACTCTGTTTTCAACTAGAAGATAGCCACCAAATTTTAGCTTTCTTTATAAAAATTCAGCAACTCTCCACTCCCTTAGTTTTCTTGGAAACCCAAACTACTTATAGTTCTCTGGTATGTTAGGTAAGGCTAAATTGTGAAGTTTAGAACTTAAAAAATATTAAGAACCTCAAAGTTGAAGCTTTTCTCTCTTTTTTTCTTTAATTATAGAAACAATGTGGGAAAAAACCTGCATGCTATTTGGAAAAGAGGGATACATCTATAATCTCATATTTTCCCTTATTATTTTTAATAACATACTTATATGTCTATAATTATGTTTAAATATGTATTTATGGTATGAATTTATGTTCCTAGTCCTGTTTTCTCTTAAAGTTGTATCATAAAGATTTTCCCAAATTTTTTTTTTTTTTTTTGTTCCGCACCCATGGCATATGGAAGTTCCTGGGCTAAGGATCAAATCTGAGTTGCAGTTGCAACCTACACCACACTTGTAGCAATGCGGGATCCTTAACCCACTGCACTGGGCCTGGGACCCATCCCATGCCCCAGCAGAGACCACACCATCACAATCCTTAACCCACTGTGCCACACCTAGTTTTTTTTGTTTGTTTGTTTGTTTGTTTTTTAAATACAGTATTCATAACTATTTAAAATGTTATCCAGGATTTTGTCAGTGAATAAACCATAACTTTTTTAGTCATTTTGCTTTGGACATTTTACTTGCTTTCACTTTTTTTCTGTACAAAAATGAGGCAGTAGAACATCTTTATATGTATAGTTTTTTCCTCTTTGGGAGCTTTATTCACTTAGAGTAGAATCCCATTAGTGGAAGTTAGGCCAAAAGGTTGAACCTTTTTATGGCTCTTAATATGTATCCAAAAATAGTTTTACCCTTCCATAACCTTTATTTTCATTCATGTTTTAATTCATTCAGTGAATGTGTTTCTTTCATATAGATGCACCTTTCCTATCGAAATTATTCTTAGGTCATTTCAGTGCTTCTCTTCTCCACTATTGTGGCTGTGATCGCTTTTCAATATATTTTTTAATTTCTTCATAATAAAAATTACAGATTTTTCAAACTAAGTATGCTATTTGGAGGTATTATATAGTGAAATTAGCATAGAATCTAATCTAAATTAGCTACTAGTCAGGTGACGTTTAGACCAGTCATTAAGCCCATTTTTCAACTGTAAACTGAAGGGGTTCTCATGTTTTAGGATTTTTATGGGCTAGTAAGACCACAAAGCAAAGGAATAAAAATTAATTTAGATAAATGAAAGAAGGGGATAGGTCCTAGAAATATAGTTGTAGTTAAAGGATCAACAGTCTTTTACCTACAGAAAAGTGGTAAGGAGATTTTAGATTGGAATGTACTAAAAAAGAAAAGTACATTTTTTTATAAGTCCTGTTATTTGCTCTTAATACTTGAGATATGAAATAGCTAGTGTGATGTGGACATGGCCATGATATATTTATTCTCTTGTTCATCAAACATCAGATGTTTCCTCTATCACAGGAATAATAAGGCATTACAAGTGGTGAAATAAAATACTTTAATCTTGCCTTCAAAGATCTTATAGTCTAATATAGACAAATAAAGAATTTATTACAATATCAAGATTAACAAAGAGGGTACAGTAGGAGCACTGAGGAGGATCACCTAATTTAGACTAGAGATGGTGTCTAAACTAAGTTTTGAAGGCCATTAATTAGACTTAGGAGTCTGGGGACACAGTTTGACTTGGAAACTGCAGATGCTTAGATTGTTGGAGCATAGGGCTGGAAAAGAAGCATGCCAAAAAGATTTGAAGCTACGGAGAGGGGCAAGGTTCAGATTATGAATGAATATATATGCCTTTAAGAATTCTGCATTTTATTTTAAAAGCATTGGAGAACCAAGAAATTATTTAGTAATGAATATAGTTTTTATTTGAAATGAATTTTTGGCAGCAATGAAGAAACTGGATAGTAGGCAGAAAAAGGGAGGCTAGGCTAGGGGAGCTGTCTAGGAATTGATGAGGTTCTCAATTAGGACAATGAGAATATGGATGAGGAAATCCTTAACAATATTAAGGAATTAGCCTGCATGCAGATTGGTGTTTATTTTTAGGTAGATTGAGCAATGGAGAATGGAAGGAGTTGAGGATTGATTCTCAAGTTTCCTGTTTGTGGGCCTTGAAGTTCCTTTCACTAAGATCAGAAATACAAGAGGTGGAGTGCCCGTTGTGGCTCAGTGGTTAAGAATCCGACTAGTATCCATGAGGGTGCGGGTTCGATCCCTGGTGTCATTTTTTTTTTTTTTTTTTGTCTTTTTGCCATTTCTTGGGCCGCTCCCGCGGCATATGGAGGTTCCCAGACTAGGGGTCGAATCGGAGCAGTAGCCACCGGCCTACGCCAGAGCCACAGCAACGCAGGATCTGAGCCACGTCTGCAACCTACGCCACAGCTCATGGCAACGCCGGATCGTTAACCCACTGAGCAAGGGCAGGGATCGAACCCGCAACCTCATGGTTTCTAGTCGGATTCGTTAACCACTGCGCCACGAAGGGAACTCCCCTGGTGTCATTCAATGGGTTAAGGATCCAGCATTGCTGCAAGCTGTGGTGTAGGTCGCAGATGTGGCTAGGATGCTGTGTTGCTGTGGCTGTGGTATAGGCCAGCAGTTGCAGCTCTAATTAGACCCTTAGCCTGGGAATTTCCATATGCCATGGGTGAGGCCCTAAAAGGAAAAAAATAAAATAAGAGGAGAGGTTATGAGAATTGGAAGATGGGAATGTGAAGCAAAGGAAGCAGGAAGAGGTGATATTACAGTTTTAGGCATATCAAGTTTAACCAACCTATGAGACATTCAGGTGTGTGGTAGATAGGGGAGTTTCAATGCTTTAGGTTTTCAGAGCTGAGAAGACATTGGGCTTTTCTGTGGCAAAGTACATAATTATGAATTGGTCTCTTAGAGAATTATAGAGAATTTTATAAGGATAACATTTCTTAATATATGTAGACTTTTAAAAAGGATATATAAAATTTAAAACCACGTTGAAATTTAGGATTTCTTTTTTTTGGGGGGGGGTGTCTTTTTAGGGCCACACCTGTGGCATATGGAAGTTCCCAGGCTACCAGTCGAATTGGAACTACAGCTGCCGGCCTACACCACAGCCACGTAACTTGGAATCCGAGTCTGCAACCTACACCACAGCTCATGGCAATGCTGGATCCTTAACCCCCTGAGTGAGGCCTGCATCCTCATGGATACTAGTCATGTTGGTTACCGCTGAGCCACAATAGAACTTTTTTGTTTTTATTTTTTTTTAATGGCAATAGCAGTGCTTCGTGTCTTAACCCCCTGCGCCAGGCCGGGGGTTGTTATTGTTATAGTTCTGGAATAGATAAACAAATTAAAATTGGCACATAGGTTTTTAAAGCTAATGTAAGTTAAATAACTTTGCTTAATAATAAGAATACAGTCTACCAAACACTGTGTCACTTTTCACATTTTGAATGGAATGGATATTAAAAAACTTAGTGACTTGATCATTTAGATACTAATGGTTATTTGAAAATTATTTTCAAGGCTGACCTGGATCTCTCCCCACAGTCTTAAATCAGGGTTAAAAGCAGTATGGTAGATAGTGTGTTTTTGTTTTTGTTTTAATCTTACTTGGTTTAAATTACCAGAAGATAATATACCATTTCTTGAGGCTTTGTTTTCCTTTGTATTGACTGTATTACTATGAACTTAGAATAATAAAATGAATGTTCTTGTATGACTATTTTCTATTGTTTAAGACTGTTCCTAGTGTATTTGTTTAGCTTAATCTGAAGACTGCTTCTTTAGTTAGTTTTATACTAAATGTATATATGTTGTGAGATCTTTAGTGAGAACTATGTTGCTTTGCTCATGAGGGGATTATCTTTAAAAATATGATTTAAGGCCTTTTATTTTTTATTTAAAAACTGTTTTTGCCTCTCATGTTTATCATAGGTGCTTTATTATAGAAAATTCTGTAATGATTAGTGACATGTAGATACTAACAGATTTTTTCACATCAAGTGCCAGTGTTTTTTGAAAAATATCAATTTTCACCAAACAAAATAACCAGTTCAGTTTTAGGAGATGGAAATGCCATCAGTATAATTCACCCAAATTCTGAAAATTCCAACGCTTAGGAGTTCCCATCATGGCGTAGTGGAAACAAATCTGACTAGGAACCATGAGGTTGCAGGTTCGATCCCTGGCCTTGCTCAGTGGGTTAAGGATCTGGTGTTGCCTTGAGCTATGGTGTAGGTTGCAGATGTGACTCGGATCTGGTGTTGATGTGGCTGTGGCATAGGCCAGCAGCTATAGCTCTGGTTCGACCCTAGCCTGGGAACCTCCATGTGCCACAGGAACAGCCATAGAAAGGGCAAAAAGACCAAAAAAAAAAAATAATTAATTAAAAAATTAAAAAATTCCAACACTTAAAATCATGTATGTTATTTCACCATTTCATAAAACTTTTAAAACTTCTACAAATGTTCTCAATGTAAAAAAAAAAAAAACTTCTCAAAAACTTCATAATAACATTAAGCTACAAAATTCACTCTGGAAATGTAGGGAGCTATTTTTCAAATTTTTGCTCTAAGTTTTTTTTTAAACCTGTTAAAAAGCATAATAGTGAGGAGCATGTTGAGAGAGGTGGAGAAAAAGGAGTTCCTAGTTGATGGATTCAACAAATTTGAAAATATTTCAGTAATGTAGAGGAAAACCTTCAATAGCAAGAATATATTATAAATAAAAGTCTTTTGACAAGATGAACAGATGAGTAGCTCTTTCATCAGTTGCACCCACAGGTGACAGGTCTTTTTTTTTTTTTTTTCCCTGTGGCTGCACCCGCTGCATGTGGAAGTTCCCAGGCCAGGGATCAAACCTATGCTGCAGTTGCGACCTCTGCCATAGCTGTGGCAACGCCGGATCCTTAACCTTAATCCAGAACAAGGGAACTCTGGAGAGGTCTTCTGGAGGAATGCTTATTTATAGAATCTTCTATAAGATAGAGTTGGTTACATCCAATGATTCATCTTTTACTAGAATAATATCATGAGTCCATGTACTTTCCTAAAAGCTCATCCACTCTATCATTTAGATATCCAGTTTTCAGAATGTGTTCAACATTGGTTACTCCACATGCCATTTATAAGTCCCCTCAGGAGTCTGCCAGAATTATGTTGCTATTGTTTTTTCAATTGATTGAAATATTCTGTATTCTTCAAGGAACCATCATGTTTGTTAAACACATGAATTGGTTCTCCTTTAAATCCTTTGAGCAGCCCATTGTAATAAAAATCCATGACGTTGGATACTACTTCGACGTTTGGATAATAAACAGCAACTTGACAAATAACCTCCTCTAGTATATTACCAGTACCAGCTGAAAATATGAACACAGAGATGCTGTATTGTCAGAGCTTATCATATAAATTCTCATACCCTTCCTTGAGCATAACGTTAGATTCTTCCATAATTTCTGTAAGTTTGGCTTTTGGTAAAGCCTGTTCAGCAAGCAAACCATGTGATTTATTATACCATTCTACTATGTAAGGATACTGCTCTTTTACAGTAAAGAACAGGATCCATTTCAATAGTATAATACTCTTCCTTTAGCTGCAGTAACTTTTCTTGACATTCATCTGTAATTAGCTTACAGTTGTCAATGACATTATGACATAATGGGCATCTTTTCCCTCTGTAGGAAAATTGACTCAGTGTCATATCGAAGTCTGTTATTATCCGAAGTTTGGCAGCTCCTCCTTTGTTAAGACCACAGATAATTTCTTCTAATCTTGTGAGGGTTGATGCAAACTGAACTTTGGAATTCTGGAATCATTTTCACATGTACAGCAGAATCTTGACTAGGCATTTCTTGGTTATCTAGTCTTCATCTCAATGATCTTGGTCTTTCCTAAGGTCTACTTTTAGAATAATTCAAAATAAAAAGTAACTTTTCAAAAGTATCTTATGCAGGAATAATTATGAAGGAATCAAACAAACTTATTAAAAATAATTGGCCAGGTATCATAACGTCAAAATAAAAATGATTGCTTTCCTATCATCTAAGTACATTTAAGCAAATGTACTTTCTTTTTTTCTTTTTCTTTTTTTTTAAATTAGAGAGGTGGCGTGTCAGAATCACCTAGGGAACTTTTCCAACTATAACCCTTTTAAGGAGTTGTAAGGTAAGTTTTTAAGTTTCTCTTTTAGCTAGTCTCTTAGGTTTTTTAATCATTCCATAAGAATTAATTGAACAACTGCTATGTTCTTAGCAGTGAATGCTAAACATTTGATGCTAGGACTTTATTTTTTTAGATTCCCTTTCAAATTTTACATGGCTGCTTAAAAGATGCCTCTATTTTTTTCCCCCTGTTCTATAAAAATATCATCCATGAGACATAAAGGAGCAAGGAACCATGGTGAGCACAGTTATTAATGACTTAAAATTAGAAATAGAGATAGAATGGAGAGGTGTGTTGAATTCTGAAGAATGGAGGGAAGTTGCTGGATACTAGAGAAGATGTAGAAGTGAGGAAAAAAGAGTAATAGATACTAGTAAATGAATTTGGCAAAAGAATTGCTGAGAAAATTGAAGTAAAAATATCAAATACAAGTTAGCAACAGTACTTCAGAATAAAATAAAAAAAAGGTGAACTGACTGATCTGTTCCTAAGGGTGGTTTATGTTTAAAAAGTTTACTTAAAAGTCAAATTGCCGGAGTTCCCGTCGTGGCGCAGTGGTTAACGAATCCGACTAGGAACCATGAGGTTGCGGGTTCGGTCCCTGCCCTTGCTCAGTGGGTTAACGGTCCGGCGTTGGGCGTTGTCGTGAGCTGTGGTGTAGGTTGCAGACGCGGCTCGGATCCCGCGTTGCTGTGGCTCTGGTGTAGGCCGGTGGCTACAGCTCCGATTCAACCCCTAGCCTGGGAACCTCCATATGCCGCGGGAGCAGCCCAAGAAATAGCAACAACAACAAAAGACAAAAGACAAAAAAAAAAAAAAAAAAAAAGTCAAATTGCCTTATTTTGTGTATGTAGGATACACATTGCTTAAGAGTGATGTGTAAAATGTTTGGAACCATGCTGTACACTTAAAGTAAGTCCTCAGGAAATATTTATTATTGATTTGATGAAAAACATTCTTGTCAAGTATATTTCTAAATAAAAATCTGTAATTTGTGACAGTGGATTTTTAGGAAGATATTTGAGAAGAAAGCAAAGTAATCAAATTGACTCAAGTTCATCTGGTATTGAATTATAAGTACTCCTTCAGAGCACAACAGCCCCAAATCAAGTGAACTATTCCAAATAATTCTCCTTATACAAGGAACTTGATTTAACTCATCTCTGATACCTAAAGTTAATTATGCCTCTAAAAGCATTGCTGTATACCTGTACCTCTGAAGGTATTACTATGTCTCTAAAGGTATACTGTATACCTATATATATTACTATATGCTGTGTATGACAGTTTACATATATATATGTGTATATATACACACACTATATGCAGATACATCTACTATATTTTGATAGCTCATTTTGTAATCAAAATATTTACTTCCTTTTCTCTCCATCTATCCAAATCCTGCCTTTTTTTTTTTTTTTTTTTTTTTTTTTTAATTAGGGCCACACCTGCAGTGTATGGAAGCCTCCAGGCTAGGAGGGGTTGAATCGCAGCTGCCTACCTGTGCCACAGCAGTGAGGGATCCAAGCCATGTCTGTGACTTATACCGCAACTCATAGCAACACTGGGTCCTTGGCCTGCTGAGTGGGGCCAGGGATTGAATCTGTGTCCTCATGGATACTAGTCGGGTTTGTTAGTGCTTAGACACAATGGGAACTCCACAGATCCTTCCTTCTTTCAGTCGAAATCTTACGGGGCTTTGGTGGTAGAGGGAGATAGTGTTTTAGAGCCACCTAGAGTTTTGTTTTTTCCCAAGCTTATAATATTTTCTCTCTTTGTTCTTGCCCCAATTCATGTGATCTTGTGGCATTGGTGGTATAGTGGTTAACACAGCTGCCTTCCCAATCATGTGATCTCTTCCTTTTCTAATACATACCTGTGTGTAGTTATATAAGTTATATGATGACTCATTATTTTTTCTTACTGTATAGCAAGCCACAGTTTATTTTGTTTCATTTTCAGTTTGTTTATATTATCAGATTATAAACTCTTTGTGGGTAGGCTCTTTCTATGGTACCTTATAAACCATCTTGCCTGGAGCAGAGGTTTTTAGCAAATGTTTGCTGTTAAGTGGCTCATTTGAACTAGTTAGAAGAGGTTGGAAATTATATCTCACATTCTCACAAACCATAAAACTCTCTTTTAAAGTGTACAGTGGTAAAAATTCAGTGGTGTTTATTGGTATATTCACAGAGTTGTACGACTGTCATCACTATTTAGTTACAGAACGTTTTTGTCCCCCCCAAAAGAAACTCCATACCCATTAGTAGTCACTCTCCATTATTCGCTTCCCGCAGCTCATGGCAACCACTAATTTACTTCCTGTTGCTGTGGATTTCCTTATTCACATAAGTAAAATCATACAGTGCGGCCTCTTTGTACCTGGCTACTTTCACTTGGTCATCCATATTATAGCCTATATAAGTATTTCATTGCTTTTTAAGACCAAATAATATTTCACTGTATGGATATACCACATTTTATTTCTTTGTCAATTGATGGGCATTTGGGGTTTTGTTGTTTTGGTTTTTTTTTTTTTTACCATTTGTCTATTATGAATAATACTTTTATGTTTTTGTTCGCATAAGTATATACGTAGGAATAGAATTTCTAGGTCACATGCTAACTCCGTATTTAACTCTTTGAGGAGCTGCTAGTCTGTTTTCCAAAGAGGCTACACGGTTTTTACATTTTCATTAACACTGAGGTTTACACTTCCTCCATATCCTCTCCAATACTTGTTATTGTCTGTTTGAGTGTAGCCATTCTAGTGGTGTGCAGTAATATCTCATTGTGGCTTTGATTTGCATTTCCCTAAGACCAACGATTTTTGAGCATTTTTTTATGTGCTCACTGGTCATTGATATATCTTTGGAGGAAAATTTAATTTCTTGCCCCTTTTTAAATTGGATTATCTATTCATAAATTATTGTTTTTAATATATTATGGATACAAGTCTCTTATCAGAAGTATGATGTGCAAATATTTTCCCCCAGTCTGTGGATTATTTTTTTTCACTTTCTCGATAGTATCCTGTGAAGCTCAAAGGCTTTTCACTTAGATGATGTTTTTTCCTTTGGTTGCTTGTGCTTTTGATACCATATTTAAGAAAACTGTTCCTTCATCCAGTGTTATGAAGATTTACATCTTTGTTTAGTTGCAGCTCTTTAAGTCTCTGATCTATTTTGAGTTAATTATTTGCATATGGTATGAGGTAGGAATCCAGCTACATTCTTCTACATGTGACTGTCCAGTTGTGCAATTCCCGTGTGTTGAAAACACTATTCTTTGCTGGTTGAATGGTCTCGGTATCCTTGTCACAAATCAATTGAATGTAAACGTAAGAGTTCATTTTTGGGCTCTCACTTTTATTCCATTGATCTATGTGTCTCGCTTTATGCTAGTATCACACTGCTTTGATTACTGTAGCTTTGTAGTAATGGTTGAAAATGGGAAGTATAAGTCCTTCAACTGTATTCTTCTTCCAGATTGTTTTAGTATTCTGGATTCTTCATATTGTCTTATGAATTTTAGGTTTGGGTTGTCCACTTGTGCAAAATAGGCAGCTGCAATTTTGATAGTGATTATGAATGTATAGATTACTTTGGGGAGTATTGCCATCTTAATATTGTCTTCCTATCCATGATCATGGGATGCCTTTATATTTCTTAGGCCTCAATTTCTTCCACTGAAAATGTTTTATAGTTTTTAGTATACAAGTTTTGCCCTTTTTTGGTTAAATATCTTCCTAAGCATTTTATCTTTTTTTGATGATATTGTAAATAGGATTGTTTTTTTAACTTCATTTTTCAGATTGTTCATTGCCAGTGAATGAAAATACAGTCAATTTTTATATATTGATCTTATCTTACAACTTTGCTGAACTCCTTTATTCTAATTTATGCTTTTTCTAGGGACAGTTTATGTTTAGTATGGTTCATTCTCTACCCTTCCAGATACTATATGCCAACAGTAGTTACACGATAGATTTTTTTTTTCTTACTCATCCAATTCTGCTTCTCTGTGACTTGAGAAAAATATGTTTACATATGACAAGTAGGATCAGATAGTTCACAAGAAAAGCTATGGTTACATTCTGTCAAGATTTTCATTTAGTACTATCTGGCTGTAGCATAGGATTAAAAATTGAGGAATTATGGTCTAGCACTTAAAGCAACATGCTTTGCCTGTAGTAAGGGCCATCTCAAATGTTTGTTGTGGGATAAATAAATGGTTATGTTAACAATGTGTATATATGAATGCAAAATAAATTCTGTTGGTAATTTCTAAAGTCAGTAAGTGATTTTCATTAGTGCATTTGGAAAGCCTGAACCATAAAGAGGGAGAAGAAAAAGAATGACAAGGCAAAGAGGGTAAGAGAGTATTATGGAAGAGGAGAAGAGGGTAAGAAGGAAGAAAATCAAGGAGGCAAGATTAATAAGTTGTATTTTGTTAACACAAGCAGTATAATGGTGTAAATAGATATATCTGCTGATTGGGAACAAAAGAGGAGAAATAGTGATTGTGTATTATTATTCCTCAAACTCAAAATTCTGTTTTTCTTTTCCTTTTTTTTTTTTTTTTTTGTCTTTTTAGGGCCACACCTGTAGCATGTGAAGTTTCCCAGGCTAGGGGTTGAATCAGAGCTGTAGCCACTGGCCTACACCACAGCCACTGCAATGCCAGATCTGAGCCACTTCTGTGACCTACACCACAGCTTGTGGCAACACTGGATCCTTAACCCAGTGAGCAAGGAGAGGGATCAACCCTCGTCCTCATGGATACTAGTTGGGTTCATTAACCACTGAGCCACGACGGGAACTCCGAAACTTCTGTTTTTCAAATCTTAGTCAGAATTGAGTCTAAAATGACAAGTACATGTATAAAAAGATGGTTGGAACTCCTGCTATTGCACAGTGGGTTAAGAATCTGACTGCAGTGGCGACCTGACTGCAGGCCAATCCCCAGCCTGGCACAGTTGGCTAAAGGATCCAGTATTGCCGTAGCTGTGGCATAGGTCACAGCCATGGCTTGGATTCCATCCCTGGCCCAGGAACTTCCATATGCCCTGGAGGAGAAAAGTAAAGATATTCAACCCCAGTAGCAGTTAGAGAAATGAAGAGGTTGATGATGTGTTCTTTTGATCAACAAGGATTAATTAAATGCGGAAGTACCTTAAAAGTGTACTTATGAAATAAGTTTCAGCTTCTTTTATTAAGGTTGTTCTCATCACTAATGTTTAGGTGTTAAAATAGATATAAAGATGGGTAGGGTAGCCTGCACCCTCTCCCTAACTTTAAACAAACATTTATCAAAAATTTTCTATTAAATTTCTATTATTCATTGTCATTTTTACATTCTTAGAATTGAAGCTTAGGAAGTCAAGGTTATACAGCTTACACAGGAGGAAGGAGAACTTTAATCCAAGTTTTTTTTTATCCTAAAAACTTAGCTTTGAAATTTTAATTATTATGCAAATACTGCTTCTCCATTTTCTTTGAGGAGCTTACTCTTAGGTTGATAATATTATACATAATACTTCTTGGATCTTAAAACTATAAATAACTATTAAATAAGATTTAAAGCAGAATTAAAATTTTTTTGATGTGTAGTTGATTTACAGTGTGACAATTTCTGCTTTATAGAAATTGTATATACATACTGTCATACATACATATATATATACATTCTTTTATAATATTATTTTCCATCACAATTTATCCCAGAAGATTGGATGTATGCTATGCAGTAGGACCTTACTGTTTATCCAATCTAAATGTAATAGTTTGCATCTACTAATCCCAAACTCTAGTCCATCCCATACTCTCCCTCCTACCCCTTGGCAACCTCAAGTCTGTTCTCTATGTCTGTGAGTCTATTTCTGTTTTGTAGATAAGTGCCATTTTTAATTTTAATTTTTATTTCTTGCTTTTTAGGGCCACACTTGCAGCATATGAAAGTTCTCAGGGTTGGGGTCCATTTGGAGCTGCAGATGCCAGCCTGTGCCACAGCCACAGCAATGCAAGATCCCAGCCTCACCTGTGACCTACACCACAGCTCAAGGCAACGCCAGATCCTTACTTAACCCACTGAGTGAGGTCAGGGATTGAACCTTCATCCTCATGGATACTAGTCATGTCATAACCCGCTCTGCCACAGTGGAAATGCCCATTCGTGCCGTATTTTACATTCCAAGTGATAATACAGTACTTGTCTTTCTTAAAGCAGAATTTTTAAGTTGAATTTTAATTTTACTTCAGAAAAATCTCAAGTCTTTGCTTTTGGAAATCAAATATAACAGTTGTCCATTTTTTAAAATATTGCCATATAACTCAGCTTTTGTGGTTTGAAAAATTTCCTTAGTGTCTTCACTTTGAAAGTTGGCTCTTGAATCTCATGGGGTCCCGAAACTGATATCGGTAAAAGAGGAGTCCTGGATTATTCCTTGAATAATTTTAGGACAAGACATTATAGTTTAAAGAGAGGATGGGTGAAAGTTAAGAAGAGTAAAATAATTCTAAGCTGTTTTCTTCATTTTGAAGATTTCTGTTTTACCTTAGATCTTACCAGTGTGAAAAAATAACAAGTGCAATGTGATTACCTTATAGATGCTTAACAATTAGTGCTACATTTCTTTT
This sequence comes from Sus scrofa, assembly GCF_054392235.1. Classification (NCBI taxonomy): domain Eukaryota; kingdom Metazoa; phylum Chordata; class Mammalia; order Artiodactyla; family Suidae; genus Sus; species Sus scrofa. Next base: position 34,243,963 of record NC_139398.1, read on the forward strand.
TGATTAAGCCTCTGTAGTTTTTATATAATTTGCTTTTTTGTTTGTTATATCTTTCTTGGAGAATTCCACATTCAGTGCAAATCTCTTCTTTGAGTTTGGTTTGTTGAGTTTTGAGCAGTAGGATTTTATAGAATGAAATTTAGCTTAAAGAAATCATCAGAAACTTTGCATGTTGTTGTGCCCTTTTAAAAATGAATCTTTACATAAGTTTAAAAATAACCAATAATGGACTACTGCCAAAGGATTGCTTTCTAAATCTCAGGTCAGAGACATGTTTGGCTCTTAATTTTGTGAACTTTTTTCAATATTAAGCCTCAGTCACCCTTTCTATGATTATTTGTTTATTTTGTCATTTCAGGCCATCACTTTTTTCCTTTCTTCTTCTTTCATCAGTTACTGCAAGTCTCTTACTTCATGTTCTTCAGGACATTTGTTTCATTTTTTGTTTTTAGTTTTTTATATTTTAGGCCCAAATTTACTTAATTAAGGCTTTCTGCCTGAGTTACTCAGTGCTACTTCTTAAGTATACCTATACACAGAACTTAAAATCCTTTTAGTACTTAAAATCAATCCTAGATTTTGTCATCAGAGACCATGTCTGCTGATAGATTGGTGCTATTTTCAGTATTCTTTGTGGGGGAGGGCATTATGACAGTGAAGGGGTAACTAATGCCTTAATTGATAATATTATCACTTTTTATATTCTGTTTATAGAATCCAGAAAAAGCTAAACAGAAAGGAGTTTAGAAACTTCTTTAGAAACAACAATTTTTTACTAAAACCTTTCATTGCCTTATTCTTAGCAATGATGGTAAGTAATAGTGAATGCAGTAATGGCTAATATTTATAGAGCTCATTGTTTTTGGATATTTCACTTGCATGTTTTAATCCTCACTACAGTCCTTTGAGACATACTTGTAATATTATCCCCACTTTACAAATTAGAAAACTGATGCTTACAAAGAGTGTGACTCACCCAGAGGGTAAGAGAGGGGAAATCCTAGGAATGATAATGGAGTTGGCATAATTAAAATGAGCCGCATGGCTCCTCCTAAATTCAGTTAGACTCTAAGCTCCCTGAGGTCAGAGACTTAATATCATGTTTATTCCTTTGTTTCTGTTACCTAACGTGGGATTTGAGTATTGTACAAGTGTTTAGTATTTGCTTAGTTTTGTTTTAAGTAAATGAAGTTGTGAGAGGCTGGTTTTTTAGCCTTAGCCATGAGCTTTCTGGCGGGAATCCATATGAATCTCATTCTTTTTCTTAGACTATCATTTTCCCTGTATCTGGCAACATACCTTGCAAGTTTCTATTCATTTTTCCCAATTTCCATCTTTTCTGCAATGCCTTCTTGTCTCTTTTAGGCAATATTTGTTGTTCCTTTCTCTATTTGCCCATCCCCCCCCCTTTGACTTTTATTATAATACCTATTATATAATGTTGTAATTTTCTTCTTTCCCTATCCTAGGAATCTTGAATAGGTCAGGACTTATTCGTCTCAATTAAATTCAACATTAAGTACAGCTTCTGGCACTTTAGGTGCTTACTACATGTTTGAGTTGAATGATTTCATGCAAACAAGCTAAAAGGCTTATAGGTGAGTGTTGAGGGACTTTGTTTTAATGTTGTCCTCTCTGAATTACTGTCATTTGCTTTGTGACTTTAGGATACTCTTTTTTTTTTTTTTTTTTGCTTTTTAGGGCTGCACCTGCACCATATGGAAGTTCCCAGGCTAGGGGTCGAATCAGAGCTACAGTTGCCAGCCTATGCCACAATCACAGCAACACAGGCTCCAAATCACGTCTGCAACCTGCACCACAGCTCACAGCAACACGGATCCTTAACCCACAGGGTGAGGCCAGGGATCAAACCTGCATCCTCATGGATACTAGTGGGATTTGTTTCTCTGAGCCACAATGGGAACTCCTTAGGCTATCTTTAGATTATAAAAAATCATTCCTCCAAGCTGCTTTCTTTCAGAAATATTCATAATTGAAGCGATACTATAGTATCTCAAAATTGTTACTGGGGCTTTCTAAGAAGTTCTGTGACATCCTTTGGGGGAAAAGATTTAAGGAAAGAGAAAAAAAAATTAATAAAAAATGTGCTCAGGGAATTCCCATTAGCAGTAATGAACCCGATTAGTATCAATGAGGATGCGGGTTCCATCCTTGGCCTCGCTCAGTGGGTTAAGGATCCTTTGTTGCTGTGACTGTGGCATAGGCTGGCAAATGCAGCTCCAATTCGACCCCTAGCCTGGGAACTCCCATATGCTGCAGGTGTGGCCCTAAAAAGAACAACAAAAAAATGTGCTCATAGATAAGCCAGATATCTAGGCATGAGCAAGTTTTTAAGAATTTGAGTATAGAAAGGAGCCTATTAGATTAAATTCTACGATCCTTAAATACAGGGCTTAAGTCATAATTAAGTCTGTTCTTATACATACTACATCACATGGAGGATTGTTTATGAGGTTCAGTAGTGATAATATGAATAGAAGGGCTTGCAAATAGGATAATGTTTGTTTCCGTAAAAGGAATTTCATTAAACCATTAGTATACTGTACATTAAATGATTCTTAGGAATTTTTTCAAAAACTGTTTAAGTTATGTACTGCTACATAACGAGTTACTCCAAATTATACAGCCTAAAACAGTAAACATTTATTATCTCCCAATTCCTATGAGCCAGGAATCAGGGCATAGTTTATTAGCTGGGTGCCCTCTAATCTTTGCATGTCTCCCAAGGCCACAGTCCTCTTATAGTCAAGGCATCATTGAGGTCTGTAGTCATCACAAGTCTCAACTAGCAGAGGAACTGCTTCCAAGCTTACTCACTTGGCTTTTGGTGGGCTATAGTTCCTCACTGCTTATTGGCTGGAGACTTCAGTTCTTATCATTTGGTTCTCTCTGTTGAGCAGTTCACAATAAGGCAGCTGATTTACCTTAGAGTAAGAGAGGATACTCATAACAAAAGCGATAGCCTATTTGTAACTTGACCCCAGAAGGACATGTCGTCACTTTTGCTGTTCTGTTTGTTAGAACCAAATCCCTAGGTTCAGCCCACACTCGAGAGGAAGGGTTAAACAAGGGCTCATATGTACCAGGAGGATGGCATCACTGGGGGTCATCTTGGGAACTGCCTGTCACAGTGCCCTATGGGATTAGTATAAGGATTCGAGTATTTCAAGAGTTAAAAAATTCAACAAAAATAAGAGCAGGGAGCAAGTTAAGTTTTTTTTTTTTTAAACATACTTTTATTGCATAAAGGATAAATTGCCAAACATTATTGTCAAGAGAAAAACATAGTTTGTCAGGAGTTCCTTGGAAAAGGTAGTGAATAAGTGAGTGTTCTAAAAGTATGTCTTCATGGAATAGGGTCGTCTCTTGATATACATTTCTCATTTCTGTGTTGGTTCTGATATACAAGTCTTTTCCTGTTTGAAGGATATTCACTTGTGGAGGACTCTTATATGAAGATTTAGGACCTAATAGTGGGTTATTGAGCAGAAAAGCCTACAGTTTGCTTATAAGGTCAGAATTGGACTTGAACATGGAATACCTTCTCTAATATGGCTTGTCACATATGAAAAGGGTAGTTTCCCTGTGCTTTTCACTTTGCTAAATCAATCTTAGGAATGTATGTGACATGTAAAGAAAACCTCAGAATTTTGTGAAAGTCACAAAGAGAAAATATTTTGAAGATACCTATTTCTGAATTATTTATTGGTTTAGTATATTTTCAGTAAAAATTTAAATGAGATGTTGAGGAAACTTGAAATAATATTTCTGTAACTTATCTAAAAAATGAAAATTTGAAAATTATGATTTAATGGGGAGGGGAAAACAGACCTGTTTTACTATATGTTAAAACATATTATCAAGTGACCAGTAGTTCAGACATCACTATACAGTAAGTCATAGATGAATCAGTGAAGCAGAGGAACCCTAAAATAATCTTACTTTCAACTTAACTCTGCAACTTAGATATATAATCAGTATCATAATATAATGTATATAATATATAATGATTATGCATAAAATAGATAAAGGAATTGTGCATTTTTAGATTTCCCAAAATAATTTTAAATAGTAATAAGTGATACTAATAATATTATGATATTTTGGGACTGAAGATTAATTTTAAAAAGAATATGTTTTGTGTTAAGCATAATCTTGGGAGCTGTTTATATACTTCATCCTCTTGTTAAAATCATTGACTTTTTATTGAGAATGACTTCTTTTCTATTAAATTACTAATGCAGTGGCTTTTTAAAATTTATTCTGCCTGTGTTCATTGAATGAATCAATGAAAATAACCCGAGTCTTGGTGGCTCCAAAGTCTTTGGTGCTGTCCATTCTGATTCCATCTCCACTAACAACTTTGAGAGTTATTCAGTAAATAACTTCTTTGGCAAAATGAGATATTAAGGGACCAGGCTTCTACCTGATGCTGTTCCATTCAGCTCCAGGTCTTGCTCCAGTGGGAAATATGTTTATAATGGTAAAGTGATTCAGGTCCTCAAAGTCCCACGCCCAGCATACAGCATGGATTCCAAGTGTACATTATAAGGCTATATCGCTTCATCACTGACCTTAAAATGATCTTAGAAGTGGAAGCCAGTAGCCCTCCTAGTTAATCTTTCTTTTATTCTAGTCTCAGACCCAGGGTTTTCTCCTCTCCTTTCTTTATGCGTATATAAACATACTACTGTAACCTGAACAGATTTTGTTTTACTTATTGTAAATATTACAGATTTTGTTTTACTTATTATTTGTAGCCTAAAATTGTTGATTTGCAGAAAGAAGTGAGGTGAAAATTTGATTACAATGTATGGATTTTTCCTCTCCCTAATAATTTTCCTTGAAATTAACCACCCACATTGATCAAATAAAACAATTAATTTTATTCGTTGCAACCTCAGTTTTCATTTTGTCAGGATGTAGTTCTCTTTCTAAGGCTTCAATAGAAAGTATAACTTAGTGATTTCTAAAAATCTGCGTATTGGAGAAAAGGGCACAAAATTGAAGAGTGCAGAATTTTGAATATTTTCTAGAACTTGATACTTTATGTTCTTTGAGTGAGTGATAGCTTATTAAGCACTACCTTGCTATGAGAAAATTGATTCACCAAAAGTATGACTGAGTTTCAGAGTAGTGCTAAAAATGCTGTGGTTTATTTCTTTGCACAGGTAGTGACTGCTGTAAAATGTGGATTCCACATATTTCGTTGAGCAACGTTGGGTGTCTGCATTCTGAAGGCAATGGTTTCAAACTTCACTGCACATTAAAATCACCAGAAGGGTGACTTAAATCTTGTTTCCCAGCCTTTATGACACGGACAGTGAAATTAGTATATCCAGAGATATACTGAATACCTGTTTAAAGTTTTCCAAGTCATTCAAGTACATAGTCAAGCCTAAGAAGCACTGTTGTGAGATGCTCACCGAGCATCCTTTTTTTTTTTTTTTTTTTTGCCTTTTTGCCTTTTTGCCATTTCTAGGGCCGCTCCCATGGCATATGGAGGTTCCCAGGCTAGGAATCTAATCAGACCTGTAGCTGCCGGCCTACACCAGGGCCACAGCAATGCGGGATCTGAGCCGCATCTGCAACCTACACCACAGTTCAGTGACAACGCCAGATCCTCAACCCACTGAGCAAGGCCAGGGATCGAACCCATAACCTCATGGTTCCTAGTCGGATTCGCTAACCACTGAGCCCCGACAGGAACTCCAGCACTAAGCATCTTTTTAAAAGCAGATCTCCAGTAAATCTGGAGTAGGGTCTAAGATTCTTTGTTTTTAACGAACTACCAAGTGGTATGATACCCCTGGTCTGTGTTCCATACTTAGAGTAGCAAGTTTCTGGAGTACTAAATTGCCTAGATGGACTTTAGTAGTCATGATGTCTTTATTCAAAAAGAACTTTAGTCTCCTCTTGGTCTCATAATGGCAAGGTATTTTGTTAATTGAGTCCCATATACTTTTTCTCTTTTAAACCTCGTAACACATCTGCAGGAGTGAAATACAGGTGCATTATTAGATAAGTGATAAGAAAAAACTAAATTTGCATATGATAGCTCTGACTATGAGGTGGAAAAAATCACATTTTGTATATTATGGGTGCTTAAGTTTGTGGTTTTTTTTATGTTTTTGGCCGTCTTTAGTCTATATCCTATTGAAATTTCCTAAATAAGAAACCAATCTTTATTGAGATGTTTGTAAATTTCCTACATTAAAGAGCCAGCATACAACTGACCTTGTTATGTGGTACAGTTATTGTCCAGATACTGTGTAGGGAATACAAAGTTAGGACCACAAAGAAATTATAATTTTAAGAAATAAAGAGGTATTAAGTATATTACTTCAGAAATGACTGAAGAACTTTGGGCATATTTTAAAAAATAATCTGTAAGTTCTGGTTTCAATTTCTTCTTTTCAGTGTCCAAAGTTGCATCCAAAATAGTGCAGCCACTGACAAACCTATGCATATCGTAAAGAGCATAAAGAGAAATAATTTATACCAGTGTGCCACAATAGTAAAAAACTTTTTTTTTTTTTTTTTTTTAAACCCACTGAGCGAGGCCAGGAATCGAACCCGAAACCTCATGGTTCCTAGTTGGATTCATTAACCACAGAGCCACGACGGGAGCTCCCAATAGTAAAAAACTTTAAGCAGAGAATTGCAGAAGTAGTCACATGTGGTTTCTAGAATCTTGACGCCTTATCTAAGGAACTAGGTAAAGGAAAAGAAACAAAATATTGTAGATACTTCACAGAGCTGTTATTTTATATGTATCATACCCACCTCCAGCTTGTCACTGTGTCCCCACTTGAACCTCTTTGACTGTCTTTCCAGACTTCTTACAAGTGACATTGAGCAGCGTACCCCAGTTGTCTCTTTCCTAGCTGGAGGTTGGGTGAGTTCTGTTGGCATTTTGGGCAAGACATTCATTGTACTGGCCTATTCTGTGGTTCAGTGTCCCACTCATTGCTGCCAGATGCAACCCTCAGGTATTAGGAATACTAAAAATGCCCTCAGTGTTTTCTGTCGGTTAATGAACGTTGAATTCTATTGAGAATTTATCAATCTAGTCTCTAGAAGAATGTCAATTAGCTCTTTAAAAAATAGATCAACCTAATGTTGTATGGTTTAGTTTGAAACTTCACACTGGCTATGAGTGAAAAGGATTAGGATTCAGTGTTTTAGGGAAACAAATGGGAGGGATTTGAGTCTTTTTTTTCATTCCAGCAATTGATGGTTTAGAAATGCAGGAGAGGAGGGTTATTTTGCACTTCAGTGTCAGTCAAAATTTAAAATGCCCATTATTTGGTAACCTCACTTCAAGGAAGCTGGCCTATAGAAATCTTGGAGGGCATAAAAATTCATGTTTTAGGACATGCATTTGCAGTCTTGCTAATAGTAAAATGTAAATACATTGAAGTTAAGAAAAAAAAAAAACAACAGAAAACTGTACCCCACTAAGTGAGTATACATGGTGGCTAAAAAGTTCATGGTACATACTGTCCATCTATTTTTCAAAAAAGGAAGTAGGACTCTATACTGGATAAACTAACAAATAATAATATATCATTAAAGGAAAAAAAGCAAATTGGAACAGTATGATTAGTGCAATCCCAGTTCTGCAGTAAAAATATGTGTGCTTGCATATAAGTGTGTATGAGAGAGACCTGGAAGGTGATTTTTTAAAATATTGTTTAAATGAATAAACTAAAATGTAGAAAGAACTAAGACTTTAAAGATTAAGAAAGAGACAATAATACTTTTCTTTGTTCTAGCACACAGTTGGTTTCCCCCATCGTTTACCTTCATTTCATCCTTTTCCTCTTTTAGACAACCCAGTTATACTAAAAGAGTAAATCCTGACTCTTGAACCCCTATGCCAAAAGACTTGAAAAATATCTAGTAACTAATGGATCAGTAAGCAGTACTTTCTTCATGGACACCCTAGGCTCAAAATTATTTTGACTGTTTTTCTCTATTTTGACTAGATATCTCTTCACTTAAGTTGCTGGGTCCACCCGGCAAACTCTCATTTGTACCTTGTTCTTATTGCTTTTACCTTAGTTCATATTCTTATTACTTTATGTTCGGATTATTATTGTTGCCTATGACACTGGTTTCCCTTCAGCTTTAGCCCATTCCATTTCCCTGGTGTAAGCAGTGACTTCAGAGCATATGATAGTTAGGACTGGTGCTCTTATTTTAAATGTGCTTATAGAAACAGTTTTGTAGTGTGTATTTCCAGATGTGACACGTATACTCCTCCTGAAATGTTGCTTTTGCAATTTGTACTTCTTTGCTCTGTAAATAAATAAACTTTTATCTCTCTCTCCTTTTTTAGTAGTGGGAGAGAAGGTAAAAGAAAAGGGAGGTTTAGAAGCTGTTACTACTGGGTTTCAGTACCAGTGGTTTTTCCCTAAATAATTATTATATAAGCTTACACACTAACCACACTCTTCCAAGAGGAGATGTTATAGCCAAGATTTAAAATAGTTAATATTTATGGGGAGAGCTTACAAGGTGAGCTGTGTTTTAGGATAGAAATTCTATAGTGAACAAGCCATGTCTGTTTTTTGTTTTGTTTTGGTTTTTGGTTTTTTTTGGCCACACCCACAGCGTGCAGAAGTTCCCAGGCTAGAGATCAAACAATGCATCACAGCAGTGAATTGGGCCACAGCAATGACAATGTTGGCTCCTTACCCACTGAGCCACCAGGAAACTCCTCTGCTCTTTTAATATCTATAAATTCTTGGTTTATTTTATTCTTTTGATGTAACTCGTCTTCCCTTTGAGAAATTCTCAGCTAAACTAAGAGCAAAAAAGGGAGTTTCCGTTGTGGCTCAGCAGAGACAAACCTGACTAGCATCCATCAGGATGCAGGTTCATTTCCTGGCCTCTCTTAGTGGGTTAAGGATGTGGTATTGCTGTGAGCTGTGGTGTAGGTTGCAGACGCAGCTGGGATCCCATGTTGCTGTGACTGTGCATAGGCTGGCAGCTACAGCTCCATTTCGACCCCTAGCCTGGGAACCTCCATATGCCGTGGGTGTGGCCCTAGAAAGACCAAAATAAATAAATAAACTAAGAGGAAAAAAGGATTTTATTATTGTAATCTGTGTCTTGACTAGCATTGTGTAAAGACTGTAGGAATCTGGAAAACTTGCTTGGAAATTGGTCAGGGTCCTCTTGAAAGCAGATTCCCATTTAGAGGGCAAAGGCACTTCATGGGCCTGTTCCCAAATGATACTTATCAGATTCTGAGATGGCATCCTACTTATTACCATTCTGCCTTGAGAATCAGTTTTAATGAGCCATTATTACTAAAATAATACGTCATATTCCTCTTGTGTATACGGGCAGAAAGCTGATTTAGAATAGTTGCCTTAGAGAAAGTGAGTTGGCAGTAACTATGATTGTTTCCTTCACACGCATGCCCAAACCTCTCATACTCTTCAAGGCTGCCAATTGCCACTTTTTCTAGGAAATCTTCCTTGATTTCCTTCCAGCCTTTCCCACTCAGAAATAACTTCTCCCTCCTCTGAACTTACTTGGATCTTATTTCTGACCCTTGTACTTTTCTGCCTATTTGGAATTGTACCTTTAAAAAAATCTACATTCTGTACTGGAAACTTTTCCTAGAGCAGAGTATATGTTTGCCTTTTCTTGTATCATTCACAGTACTTAATACAATGCCTTGCACATAGTGCAGAGGCTAAGCAAATATTTCCTGTTCAAACTATTTGTTGTGAAATTTATGTAGAATAAAGTTAATGAACTTCATATGTCATGTTCTTCTATCTCCATGAACTGTCTTTTGCCCCAGAGGAAAATATTATGGCAAAAGTTATAAAGCTGATAGCCAATGACTAAAGTAAAGAAAAGCAATGTAATTGAAAAAAACACCAAGTCTAAGTCAAGAAGTGTCTAGAGATGTAGATAGGCAGTCAACTTTGTAAATCCTGATAAGTGATGCTAAGTTTGAATTCTGTTATGTTCCTTAAAGAGGAACCATAGAAAGGTGTTAAGAGGTCAGTCATTTGATCAGATTTGTGTTTTGTATACATTTGTTTGATATAATGAAGGAGGTATGTCTAAAGATGGTAGGATGAAAGATGAGATCCAGTTAAGCTATTGCAAGAGTCTGGGAAAGAAAAAATTCTAAAACAAAGGCAGCGTAGTTGGATAGAAGAAAATCAATTTAAGAAATAAAGATTAAATTGATAGGTCATCTTGGTGTCTTAGTTGATGTGGGTTAAGGCAGAGGGAAGTCTCTTGACTAAGCTTTAGAGGTTGGAGGAAGTGCTGATTTTAAGTTAGAGAAGAAATATGAGAGGAAGGAGAATAGCATTAAGTTTTGTGCCTGAGATGAGTTTTGAACATGTTAAATTTGAATTGTCTGTAGGACATCCACTTGAAGATGTCCAGCAGTCAGTCGATTGTATAAGGCTCAGTTTTAGGGAGAGTTTAAGAGTAAGAGTCAACAACATGCAGGTTTAAAATAAGAGTGGTTAATGTTTGCCTGGAGAGTATGTACTGGAGGGTTTAACCCATTTCTTCTTCAGTGCTTTTAGTGATGACCCCACTAGCCAAGATTTGTTTTGGTTTACTGTATATATTTTTATTGTAAAAAAACAGTCTCTTTTAACCTGATTCTAATCATGAGGGGGAAAAAACAACAAAGCAATTAAAATTAAGAAAGACTCTATAAAACAATTGACATTAAGTCTTCAAAAATATCAGTGTCTTGAAAGATTAAAAACATAGGTTGGGAAACTATTTGGGGTTAAAAGAGACTAAAAGAGACACAGTGACAAAACACAGAGTGGTCCTTGATTAATTGATTGACCTTGGATTGCCTCTTTAAAGGATACTTCTGGAGTGACTGGGGAAATTGAATGTAGGCTATAAGATAATTTTACAAAGTTAAATTTGAGTGATAATTTATTATTGTGTAAGAGAATTTTCTTAGGATGAGGTATCATAGTGCAACTAAATCAGATGGTTGAGCATGTAAGTGTATATATGTAAAGAGGAATGTGTAGAACAAATTAAGTTTGTATTATGAGTTTTTACTTTGTGAAAATGTACTTTATTAAAGCGCCTAGTTTTCCTAATATGTTTTTCAGTGTGGTTGCGTATCAGAAGTTGAATAAGATTGTTTACTACGTGTTTGTGCTTTTCTCTGTTGATAATGGGAAATAATAGTTTAAGACAGTAAGTAATTGACTTAACATAGAGTTCTTCTCTTTGAAGCTAAGGTACTAAGTAAATGGACTGGAATTGTTATAATCTATTATCAATAAATCTTGTATTAGTCAAAATAGAGTAGATTAACACTATAGTCTTAGCACAACCAAGGTTTATTCTTGCTCACCTTACTTTGGTTGCTTTATTGGTTTATTGGTTGCTTGCCTTGGTTACCTTATTCTTGCCCACCAACATAGTTTGTCAGGGAAGAGATCTATACCCAATAGCTCATGAAGCCAGACTGATGGAATTTCTGATGGTGTGTAACTGCACTTCTGGTCACTGCTGCCAAAGTGACCACCACTGGGAAAGAAAGAGCTGAAGGTTCTTCTATTGGCTCATAAATATTTCAGCCATGAAATGACAAAGAGGTCATTTCTACTCATAGCCCATTAACCGGAACCAATTGCATGGCTCTACCCTATTGGTAAGGATTTGGGACATGTGCATAGCACATGGATACTTGGTGAGCAATAAATGTCTCACATTTTGTTGTTCACCTCAAGATATAGTGAGTGTCGATAGTCTTTAAACCTATGGATAAAGGCCATTGTTTCCATAACTCTGCTTATTAAACTCCAGGAAAAATTTTTTATTACTTTTAATGCTAGGAAGTAGCTTACTACTTTTATACTGACCATTTTTCACATAATCCATTTAATTTATTACCTTCACATAATCCATTTATTTATTACCTTCAAAACTGTATAGTAAATACAAACTGAATTTGAGGGAAGCTTAGTAATTTGCCTGGTTATATAGAGTATATCATTTGGAGAACTTGTGGAGTTTTGAAATACTGCTTTGCCATTTTAATTTTAATGATAACTAGCTTTTAAATACTATTTTAACCTCAAACTTTTTTGAGATTTTTTTTTTAGAGGGTTTCCTTAGAAAGATTTTATTTTTCATTTAAAAATTTATATTATTTACACTTAAAATAACATTATGTGTGTTTTTCAGAGTATGGTGTATTGACCATTTGTATATAACCCATAAATAATCATTCCTTATATTCCTGGGCATTTAATTGGACATTTCTCAGAGGTATGCATTCTAATGTATTTCTGAACAGATAGCCAAGTGTTTATATTAAACACATTTGAAATGTCTACATTATTTAAACCTATATAAATAAACTTTAGTAACATTTGTATTTCTGAGGTATGGTTCAAAATTAATTTTCATTATTGAAATTTTGGATAGAACTGTAAACAATAGAAAACTTCATTTCGAATATTTAATCTTAGAATGTTTGTTCTAAATCTATTACAAAGTCGTTTATCTATTACCAGACTCGTCACTTGACTTGATCCCTAAATCGACTCTTCCTGCATACATCTTTTTATCAAATAAGGTAAATTATAGGCCAGAAGCACTTGTTAGATGAAGTTCTGAGGTCAGTACAGGTTCAGTGTAGTCTTTTGCCTAGTAATTCTTGATGGGAGTGTTATTTTCAAAACAGTACCCTTATGAAAACACACTGAAGCTATATCATAATTGTAGAATCAAAAGGAGAGAGTTATTTTAATATTTAGAATGTATTAAGTTTATTTATTTGTTTATTTGTTTCCTTTTCTAGGGCCGCTCCTGGAGCATATGGAGGTTCCCAGGCTAGGGATCTAATTGGAGCTGTAGCCGCTGGCCTATACCACAGCCATAGCAACATGGGATCCTCCGCGTCTGGCACCTACACCACAGCTCAGAGCAACGCCAGATCCTCAACCCACTGAGCAAGGCCAGGGATTGAACCCGCAACCTCATGGTTTCTAGTTGGATTCGTTAACCACTGAGCCACGACGGGAACTCCTGTATTAAGTTTTACATGCTTGAAACCATTTATTAGCTCAGTAACTTTCTTTACTTTTTGTTTATTCATAGTCAAAAGAGGATTTTAAAAAATACCACTCCTATTCTTCATTCTCATTTAAGTGGTTTACGACCTTTCTTTTGACATAGAAAGATGATATAAATCTTATGACTGGTTTGTATTCGACAAAACATGCCTAAGGATCTCCATGGCATGCCTTCGTCTTTTGTGGAAGTGATGCTAACTAAACACACCAGAAATTCTTTGCATTTATATCAAACTCCCTGAGGATCCAGCTGTTACTTATAAGTCAGTGGAATCATATTCCATCATTTATTATCATTGGTAAAAGCAGAGTAAAAGGAAATTCATCTGGTATCCATTTCTTTACCACATCACTATCTGCAGTGGAAAAATATATGTGAAATGACTGCACTCAGTTGCAGATGAATTGTCATTGTCATTTTATTTCTGGTAATTTTCCTTTTTTCTCCCCAAACCATCTATTTCCTGACCAAAAGGAAAATTAGTGAAATTTCTTATTTCAGTATATTTTATCCAAATTTGAAGTTTCCTAATAAAAGTAGATAATTACCCCATGGAAGGTACATGTTCATTTGGATGTTTGAATTTGTTTTTCTGATAAGTTAGATAACCCCTATTTTCAAAGTTATTTACTATATTATTGCTTTAATTGAGAAGAAACAGACAACTTTCTTTGAAACTTTCAAAAATACAAGTAAGCACCTGGATAAAGTAAAGCCATCTCTTCATTTTTTTGTATTGGAACTGCCAGCGAGTTTAACACCAGTGTTTCACTAGATGGAATTGTGGGGCAGAATTGTTACCTCTCTCCTCTCCTCAGGGGAGACATATTTAATGTGAAAAGGGTAGAGTAGGATATAACTTCACAATCAAAGATAGTCCTTCCATATGTCAGTTGGCAGTATCACATTGATATATTTGTCTTGTATTATCTTTATTTCTCTTGTTTCACCATGTCCTTCTGTAAACTTTATTTTCATCCTTATTTGAAAAGCATGAGTTTAGACACTGTAATGAGAGTTTACAGTTCTTATTGCAATAGAAAGGGAGCTTTTGATTTTGTAGGGAAAGGATTTATATGGCAAGTACATGACTAGGAAACAAGGTAATTTGATGTGAAGTACATTTGTTCACATAAGCAGAAAAATCTCAGCTTTTTTTCTAACACAACAAATTGATCCATATGCATGATGAAAAAGCCTCTAATGACACTGACATACAGATTCTTGTTAATTGCAGTGTTCATAAGAAATAGGATTTTTTAAGTACCATGCAAACCAGGTGTTTAGCGGCCATCAATACGAGGCTTAATACTCATTAAGCTGAATATAGATAGACTTTAACAGAACCATGATGGTTATCTTCTAAATTATCTTTTAAAACTTGTTGTCACGTATTCTAGTTTATCTTATGAATTCTAAAATGGGTTGTGACAGGGAGTCCATATTAGTGTAGTGTTTAATGACTTGGACCCTGAAGCCAGATTTCCTGGGTTTGAATCCCAGCTCTACCACTTATTAATTGTGAAACTTTCGTTAAAATGGATTGTTATATTTGAAACTCACTAAAATTTCTTTTGTTATTTGATGTTAATATTCTTTTGCCATTTTCAGGAGATAGGCTCTCATCATTTTTAAGCTGTTAAATTAGGCAGCTTTTTTTGGAAGGGATAGGGGATGCAAATATGAAAAATATAAATATTGCACATTACACCCCTGATTGCATGGGTAAAAAGGAGAAGTTAAGAAAAGCAGCTTCACAAGTGACACAGATGCAAACATTTTTGAAGTCTAGGAAGGAATAGATGATGGCAGAACTTGAAAGGGATTTAGGTTTGTACCACTTGAGAAGAACTTTTTACAGCATCTTAACGATTTGTGCGAGTATTTCAACAACTAGCCATTTTAAAGAAAAACATTAAGTAAATAATGGTACACAGATGATACTCAGTTATGGTGAAGTCATACAAATAGACCTTGAATGAAAAGTGAACAGATTATTTTAGGACATATGTGACTCTCAACTTTTGATACTTGACTGCGTAAATTTAGAGTTGATGCTTTAATTTTTTTAGTAGGTGAATTTGGGAATCTATTGATTGATATTCTTTTTGATAGTAAAGAACACATTAATGTAGAATAAGGAACGATGTTCTTAAATGGTAATTACAAGACTGTTTCATACCTATTTTGAAAAATGGACACAGCATATTATATTTTTTGCTACCAGTGGCTGTTTAAATGGACTCGTTTTTATAATTGTTTTTCATCAGAGATTAATGTTGCTCATTGCCATGGCTGTCACAACCATTGTGCTTCTCATCAGCTGGTTGGCTGTCTTACATATTTTCAATGACATCTTTAGCCTGTGTCTGAGACCTTACATATCTTTTTGTTAGTTTCTTATATAATTTTTTTTGCAGACTACCTGAGTTTATTCTCTTAAAGTACTTTGTTGACTAGCTTTAGCATCTTTTGGAAAAGTTTAAATCATAATATTTAGTCATAAGTTTTGACCATAATACTTAAATCAAACTTTGAAAATGTTTAAGTCATACCTAGACTTGGAAGTAGAGATATGTATTCCCCAATGTCTTCTCTACATGTCACCATAGCCGCTTTGTTCTCTACTCCAGTTCTTTACTTTGACTGCCTCAGAATTATCTTTTGTTCTCATTATTTTGATTCTGTCATTCTGGCATTCAGGGCCTATAGATTACATTTTAATATGGATCAGGTAAAATTTCTATTGCTGCCTATTTCCTACCCTCTTGTTTTTTATATAGTAGACCTTGGATTTTGACCCATTTCTTAAAAATTGGATCTTTATTATAATTTCTTTACTCTTGTATCTTACCCTGAACATATCTATCTGTTAGTTTGATTTTTGAATAAGGAAAAACTTGCTATTCATAGTATAGATTAAATCTCATTTTGAGGTTACTCAATTTGAGAGTACATTCTTTGAAATTTTTGAGGCTGTGGGAAGTACATGTGAAACAAAACTGAAGTTCAGTTTTCTTTTGGCCATTAGTGAGTCTTATCTTTTAAACTAGGATGAGCTGTGGGAAGTATCAAGTACACTTCTGTATAGTTTCTCTGGGTTCACTCTGACTTTTTGTCTGTGGTATTTGGGATTACTGCCCAGTAATATAACATTTAGGTTTTATTCTAGAAAGTTCTGGATTTGACTTTCCTGGTTACTCATTTTATGAAGTTGGTCAAGTAACAGCCTCTCTCAGATTGATTTTTTGGAGGAGTGGTTTGCTTTTCTCATATATCATTTAACTTTCCTGGAAGGGTTCTTAATTCTGGACCTGACAATTTTATATATCATGGCAGTTTTGTTGAAAGGAAGAATGAAATGTCAAAAAGCAAACCTTTGTAAATTGGTTTACCTTTCTTCGATAAAGGGAATTCTAAAGAGTGAGTGGTGATAGGGTAGGCAGTGTGTTTGTAGATTTGAACTACTGTTTTCTTTTTTACCACCTTTCAGTACTTTTAGGTACTTTCCAGTAAAATCTCTGTAGACAGAGTTAAAGGAAAATACATTTTAAAGAAAAGATTTGTTGTAACTAAACTAATTATAAGTTGGCTTCTGTAGGCCAGTGATGCTATTCTGTAAGTCGATGCTGTTATCTTTAGTGATACCTTAATTTGGTAACCAGGATAATCTTTGAATTTTTTTGAAAAGGTTTTTATTAAAAACTGCTTATCCAGATCATCTGCAGAAATTGACCACTGTCTCTCTTGCACATTCATTTTTTTTTTTTCTGTGACCTGAAACATACGGTATTTGGTTATATTACTTTACAATTTAGGAGTATTCTTATAAATACTCTTCCTTATGAAAATTCTTATCCAGGAAAAAGCTGCTTCTGTAGGCACAGAAGTTACTTATAACTTAGTTTAGTCTTTAGACCTATTTTGACTTTCTGTGTAAAGTTTGTATTATATACCAACTCTTTGGTCTATAAGGGGATATTTATTAATAAGTGATAAAACCCAGCTAACACTGGCAGCTCACTGCTCTTTGTAGAATCTTGAAATGTATTAGTATATGAGAATTATAAATAGAGTCCTGTCAGTTTTTTGTGTTATAATGTGTAAGGTAGATCCAGTCTTGAGTGTTTTATTGATTATTTTCCATTCTAGTAATTCCTAATGAAGGTGGTTAAGAATTTTTGCAAGTTCCAATTATCTGCGTTCTACTATATGTCCTATAGATGGCATTGTTATTATTTGTCTGTTCATGTCTTTGCTTTCCACAAAGATCCATTACTGTTTCATCTCTAGGATTTTTTGATTTGTTAAGGGTTTGCTTAAGTGATTAATCAAACTAAATCAGATAATGTAGAATTCTGTGAACATAGCTGTTAACTTTAGTTAACAACTATTTTTTCCTAAATAGTTATCTGAATTTTTAATCTCGTAAGTGTTAAAATTAGCACAGAATATTATTGAATTAAAATAAACTAAAACTATTTCATAGTAGTTATTAATAAAACATTTGAATAGTGTGATTTTTTATGTATCTTGAGGAATTTTATATAAGTTCATTTAGTTTCATAGTTTGTAAGCATTATAGAATTTTTTTTTTATTGTGTTAGGTGTAGTGGTTAATTACATGGGTTTCAGATTTGAGTCCATATCCTCTCCCTGTCCCTTATTGGCTGTGTGATTTTAGTCAGATTGGTTAACCTCTTTGAAATAGGTTCAGTTTATACAATAGGCTGCAATCTGGTTAGGGCAGGGACACTGTATATCGTTGTATTCATAGTGTCTGACACCCAGTAGATACTCAATAAATTTTTCATGAATAAATAATACTGACATTGTAAGATTGCCATAAAAATTAAATGGTAATATGAATATAAAGTACATAGTAACTTACCTAACAGTTGTTAGCTGCTATTGTTATCAAAATAATAGAAAAACCCCAGGCTAGCTAATACATGAAATAGATTTTTTTAGGATTCTCATCTCTAATATTCTCTTTCAAGATTTGCTTTCCTCATCACCATCCTAGATATTTTCGTTTTGCTTCTGTTTTCTGTGATATTTCCCAAGGGCCTCTGCCACAAGGTCCTTTTCTTTCCTACTTTCAACACACCAGTATCTTGGTTAATGTAATTTTATATATCTCATATCCTTAATATAATCAGGTTAAAAAACAATAATTACGTTTTTTAAGGAAAAATATATTACAATCTTATTAGTAGTTATTTTGTCCACTTAACTCAGGTATTTCATAAATGTAATGTGGAAAAGTTAAGACACACTTTTTCTACAGTATCATCTCAAAATTATTAACAATATTTATAACTATGAATTGGGTACTGTTAGCCTCACTTCATATTTGAGAAAACCTTTAAATAGACTAAGTAAATAAGCCAAAGTCATTCACTAATAAATGGTAGAATTATAATTAAATATAATATAATTATATTCCATGTTGTTTGAAGGCTGTTTCTTCTTGAGGCTGAGCTAAGAGAACGTACCATACTACATAGCTTTTGGTTCCTGTTATCTGTTTATTTTCCCATGTTCCACTCACATTTCCTCCTTTCTTTTTCTTATTTCCACATGTACCAAGAACAGTATTCCATATTCTGTCTTCCAGACTTTTAGGTTATACTTTTTTTTTAAATCTTTTTAGGGCCACACCCACGGCATTTCTAAGTTCAGGCTAGGCATCTAATCTGTAAGTTCAGGCTGGGGGTCTAATTGTAGCAGCAGCTGCTGGCCTAAGCCTCAGCCACAGCAACACCAGATCTGAGCCGCATCTGCAACCTAGACCACAGCTCACAGTAATACCAGATCCTTAACCTATTGAGCAAGGCCAGGGATAGAACCCCCATCCTCATGGATACATGTCAGGTTTGTTACCACTTAGCCACAGTGGGAACTCCTTTTTATATTCTTTTCCATTATGGTTTATCACAGGATATTGACTCTAGTTTCCTATACTATACAGTAGGACTTTGTTGTTTTTCCTTCCTGTAGATACTAGTTTGCATTTGCCAATCCCAGACTCCCATTTCATCCCCCTTCCCCCACTTGGCTACCACAAGTCTGTTCTCTTTTTGTGTGAGTCTGTTTCTGTTTTGTAGATAGGTTCAATTGTGCCATATCTTAGATTCCACATGTGATATCATATACATCTTATGGTATTTATCTTTCTCTTTCTGATTCACTTCACTTAGTATGATAATCTCTAGATCCACCCATGCTGTTGCAAATAGTATTATTTTACTCCTTTTTTATGACATCTTTAACCATTTTTATCCCACATCTTTATCCAATCATATGTTGATGGACATTTGGGTTGTTTCCATGTCCTGACTATTATGACTGCTATGAACATAGGGGTGCAAATATCTTTTTGCATTATAGTTTTGTCTGGATGTATTCCCAAGAGTGGGATTGCTGAATCATACCGCAACTCTACTTTCAGTTTTTGTTTTTGTTTTTTGAGGAACCTCCATATAATTTTCCATACTGGGTGCATCAACTTATGTTCCCACCAACAGTATAGAAGGGTTCCCTTTTCTCCAAACTCTCTCCAGCATTTGTTATTTGTAGACTTTTTTTAAATAATAATTTTTTAAAATCTTGTTAGAATATAGTTGACTTAACTGTGTTGTATTAGCTTAAGGTTTATAGCAAAGTGAATCAGTTATACATATATCCATTATTTTTTCCCATATACATTATTGCAAACTGTAGAGCAGATATCTCTATGCAGTATGGTAGGTCCTTGTTAATTATGTATTTTATACAGTAGTGTGTATATGCTATTCCCATCCTCTTAATTCACGCTCCTACCAGCACCGTTTCCCCTGTGGAATCCATAAGTTTGATTTTGAAATATGTTATTTTGTTTCGTTTCATAAATAAGTTCTTTTGTATCATTTTTTTTAGATTTACATATGAGTGATCTCATGTATTTGTCTTTCTCTGTCTGACTTCACAGAGTATGATAATCTCTAGATGCATCCTTGTTGCTATGATGGTATTATTTCTGTCTTTTTTTGTTATTTGTAGACTTTTTAATGATGACCATTCTGACCTGTGTGAGGTGGTATCTCATTGTTGTTTTGATATGCATTTCTCTAATAATTAGCAATGGTGAAAATATTTTCATGTACCTGTTGGCCTTCTGTATGTCTTCTTTGGAGAAATGTCTGTTTAGGTCTTCTGCCTATTTTTTGCTGTGTTGAAGGTTGTCATTGAGTTGTTTGAGCTGGTTGTATATTTTGGAAATTAAGCCCTTGTTTGTTGTATTCATTTTGCTACTTCTTCTTGATCGCGTCAGTTGTTTGTTTTCTAAATGGAAGGAAGTTACATCTTTATGCTTTAGTCAATTAACTATTTTTAAATGGTGAGAAGTTGCTTGTTTCTTTGTAATTTATAAACTGCTCAGTGTATAGGATTCTCTTTAAATACAAAATGAGATTAGGATTTTCTTGCTGTTTAAAATATTTTGTTACATTTTGAAATTTGTTATGTAATTGCAAAAAGTTAAGGGTTAAAGTAGTTATATTTGTCATTTAAGTTTTAAGGAGTAAAGTGAGAAATAAGGTTAAAATAGTACATAGATTTGGTTTCCAGAATAAAGGAAAACGAAGTACAGGTTATTACTAAATTTCTTTGTTTCTAGTTTAATTAAAATATTACTGACTATTCAGTTATCTGTTACTGTGTAACAAAATACCCTAGAATTTAGTGTGGCTTAAATTAAAAAGCATTTTCTTATGTCTCAATTTTGTGGGTTAAGAATTCAGGTAGGGCTCAGCATTGTTAATGTGTTGATGGAGATTACTTGGGAGATGTTCAACTGAATGGTCTCTATGGTCCAAGATGAGTTTATCCAATGAATGCCACTTTGGTGGAGATGGCTAGGTTAAGTTTAGCTAGGACATCAGCCAGAGTACAGACTCACAGAACATAGAATACCAGCATGGCTGTTTCATGGTAGTCTATAACATTTGACATAGTGGATTAGAGTTCCTAAGAGGTATAATAAAATGCTTGTGTGAAAGCTGCACGTCTTCCTAAAACTTAGCCTTGGGAATCCCAGGTCATTTCTGCCATATTTTGTCATGAAAGTTACTGAGGTCAGCCCAGGTTTAAAAGGAGGGAAATTAGACTTCACTTCAATATGAGGGTTATTAGCAAAGACTCTGTGGCCATTTTAATCTGCTGCAGTGAATCACTATCTGAGATTGTGTAAACTGAAGTGAAAAATGAATTGGTGGTAGAGAGGGCAAATGGTTTCATGTATTTTCTACTATGAACAGATTTAAGCAATTGTTAGAATCAGAGCAACTGTATCTGAAGTTGATTTTTTTACTGGAAGTAAAAAAAAAAATGTTTATTGGTTTGATTTGGAAGGAGGTGGTTTTTTAATATTAGAACTATAAATCCTTTCCCCTATAAATGTGTATATTCTCCCTCTAATATTTGTTTTATAATTAACATTACAACTGTAACAGTAAGTACTTTTATCTCACATGTGTTGAGTTCAAGAGGTATGGGCTCTGAAGAAAGACAAAGAATCTACTCATTTCTTAGCATCTGAGCCAACATTATATCTTTTCTCCCCAATTTATACAACACTTAAATATTATAAATAATGTTTCCTAAAATAAGATTCAAGGTAGTATTTTACTGAGAAAAGAAAAGAATATCAAAGCACATATCTGTTTAAGGAACACTATAGTTAATATTCAAAATTTTTATTTTATTTATTTATTTGTTTTAGGGCTGCACCCATGGCATATGGAGGTTCCCAGGCTAAGGGTCTAATCAGAGCTACAGCTGTTGGCCTGCGCCACAGCCACAGCAATGCGGGATCCCAGCCACATCTGCGATCTACATAACAGCTCATGGCAACGCCAGATCCTTAACCCACTGAGAAAGGCCAGGGATCGAACCTTCAACCTCATGGTTCCTAGTTGGATTTGTTTCCACTGTGCCACGACAGGAACTCCAATTTTCAAAACTTTTAGACCATTTTAAAGATTTTGGTTTTTATTCTGAATGAGAAAAGAATTTACTGAAGGATTTTGATCAGAGAGGAGTGACATGATCTGACTTATATTTTAATAGAATATCTGGCTACTGTGTCAAATTGACAAGGAGTAGCAAGGGTAGAAAAGATGAATTAGAAGACTATAATAAAGGAAGAACCTTGGAAATGGTTGAATTCCAGATATATTTTGAAGGTAGAGGCTCAGGATCTAAAAGTGGAGTGAGGAAAAAAAAAAGGAGTTCCTCATGGCCCAGCGAGTAAAGGATCCTGCAGGTATGGCTATGGCACATCCCTGGTTCATGAAGCATGCTCCATGTTTGGCCAAAAAAAAGGGGTGGGGGGGCAGGGACAAAAGTGAAGTGAGAAAGATAGAAGTCAAGATAACACTAAGATCTTTGGCAAAAGCAGCTAGAAGCATGTGTTGTTGAGAACGGATTTGCAGAAGGACTGGTATGAAGAATAATGTAAGGAACTTGTTTTGGAAATATTCAAGCTGAAGATGAATACTAGACATTCAAATGTGGATGTCAGATAGATGATTGGATATACCAATCTAGAGTTAACAATACAGGTCCAGGCTAGAATCATTAGCATATACATGTTAATGCTATGCCACGACGGAACCCCCCCCCATTTTTTTTTTTTTCCTTTTAAAAATTATTTATTTATTTATTTTTAATACATTTTTAGTACTAGACAGACCTAGTAGACACAATACGGAGGTTAGAGGTATTAAATAGAGTAGTTAACAAGCTCAATAAAGATATATTCAGAAGTTTAAAAATTTTAAGTGAAAATCTCCCTGTTAGTCTCAGAGGAAAAGTTTGAATTTAGCTATCTTTTACCTAATTCTATTTTTTATCTTATAGTAAGAAATGGCCCTTTATTCCTTCCTTTGTCACATGGACATTATTAATGCCAGTCACATGATATACTTGATCACAATAGAGTAATGAATACTCTGTACCCATTTTCTGGCCTCTTAGAATTTGATATCCAAGAAGGAATTTTTTAAAATAACTTGTTATAGAAATGGCTATTTTATTTTTTTTTTGTTTTGTTTTTTTTTGTTTTTTGTCTTTTTAGGGCCGCACCTGCGGCATATGGATGTTCCCAGGCTAGGGGTCCAATTGGAGCTGTAGCTTCTAGCCTATACCAGAGCCACAGCAATGATGGATCCGAGCCTCGTCTGTGACCTATGCTACAGTTCTGGCAACTTAACCCACTGAGCGAGGCCAGGGATCGAACCTGCAACCTCATGGTTCCTAGTCGGATTCGTCTCCAATGCACCATGATGGGAACTCCTTATTATTGTTTTGATGGGTGCTTTTGGAAAGAGCACAGAGTACTTGAGAATATGTTTTAACAAAGAACATCATCTACTCTAGGGAAGATCCTGGAATGCTTCCTTGAGTCAGTGACCAGAGTAGGAATTAGACAGTATGAAGGATTGGGGAAGAGGTGGTTTATAGTTTTCCAGGCTGAAGACTTATAAAGGCAGTGAAGCAGGAGGAAGAAAACTTTCCGGAACTCAAAACCAGTGTGATTGCGTCGTATTGAAAGTAGAAAGGGTTGTGTGGATATGAGCCTGAGGAAGGAGGCAAGAAGTGAAGTTTTAAAATAAAAGCAGTATTTGAAATCCTAGAACCAAACCAAATAATCTGTCTACAGTCAACTGGAGATGCTGTTTTGGGCATCCAGTCTTCAGCTTGCCACTTCCTTCTCATCATGTATTCATCTTTTTCATCATTTATGTATTTTTTTCTTTTTTCTTTTTAGGGCTGCACCCTTGGCCAATGGAGATTCCCAGACTAGGGGTCGAATTGAAGCTGCATCTGTCAGCCTACACCACAGCCACAGTACCACCAGATCCAACCCACATCTGCAGCCTACACTGCAGCTCATGGCAATGCGGGATCCTTAACCCACTAAGTGGGGCCAGGGACCAAACCCGAATCCTCATGGCTACTAGTTGGGTTTGTTACCGCTAAGCCACAACAGGAACTCCTGCCTTCATTCATTTCGAGTAACTTCATGGACACTATAGGTATTTGAGTTTGTAGCCCCTACTTTAAATATTAGTACATATATATGCCTCAAGCATTAGGAGCTCTAAACAGAGATAACACAAGGAAAGAGTCTTTTTTAATCAGAGAATCCTATTTTGATAGAACATTAGACAATGTATTTTTCAGAATTCAGTTTAGTTGTATATCATATGTGTAAGTATTTATTTAGCACACCAGCAATTAAGCACAACATTATGGGAGTTTCCATTGTGGCCCAGTGGTTAACAAACCTGACTAGTACCCATGAGGACGAGGGTTCGATCCCTAGCCTTGCTCAGTGGGTTAAGGATACAGCGTTGCCATGAGCTGTAGTGTAAGTTGCAGATGTGGCTCGGATCTGGCGTTGCTGTGGCTGTGGCATAGGCGGCAGCTGTAGCTCTGATTCAACCCCTAGCCTGGGAACCTCCATATGCCGAGAGTACAGTCCTGAAAAGACCACAAAAAAAAAAAAAAAAATTATGTGGCATGTACAACTGCCAGTTAGTGTGATAGGCACTGGGAGTATAAAAGTAAATGGTAATATTCATGCCATCAGGTAGTTCAAAATTTAACATGAAACTCAGAATTTCATAAATTACAACATGGTGTAAATGTAAGGATAGAAGTATACATTAGGTACATGCGTTAGCATGAAATTACATAAGCAAATCAGTTTTAGAATAACTCAAGCAGTAATTTTAAAGAGTAGATGGAGCAGGATGGTTACTTTGGCAATGTTGTTACTGGAATTGCTCGTGAAGATCTGTGTGAGGATGCCTGGTGAGTAATTGCGTATATAGTAATACCCTAAATAAATTATCAGGGATAGATTAAAACTACATTATTGACAGTGCTACTTCCTATTTTCTATAAAGATAATTATATAACGTTGTTGTATCAAGTGGTTAGGCCACTTAGGGAGAGGCATTCTGAAAATCAGTGGTTTGGGCTTTAAAAACTTCCTTAGTAATGTCTTTCATGCTTTCCTCCGTTCTCCTCCCTCCCTCCCTTCCTGCCTTCTTCATTTCTCTCCATTCTTTTCTTCCTTTTCCCCCCTTCTTTCCTTCCTTCCTTTTTTTTTTTTTTTTTTAACTGTAATTGTCTTGAGTCCTACTGTCTACAGTAGTTTGTACTAGCACCAAAATTACTACAATTACTAAGTCTGTTACAGTTTTCGGTCTTATCTTTGGATGCCCATCCTGACCAACAGCAGTTTTTTCCAGCTTTGCTTTTGTCTCTTTCATGTTTTGAAAATACTATGGGAATTTATTCAGGAAGATAGACCATCTTGGGCAATAGAAACATGCTTTATCTTTAGTTTCTTGAGGTATTTTTTAAAATCTCTGTGATTTTATAGTATTAGTTTTGTGACAGATATCTTAGAGAATGTGTTCTCAACAGGGATGCTACCACACCAGAGGGGTTGGGAAGGGAGCCTTTTAGATAGTTGAGAAACACTGGTTTATAACCAGTGGCTGTGTATCAAATTTATAAGAGAACAACTTTGATTAGGTAGGAGAAAGATTCTAACATTTGGAAAGATTTGGACAGCAAAAGCTGAATTTGAGAAGCAATGTTTTACTTTACACTGAATTGCACTTCATCTTGGTAGAAGGGGATCCAAAGCCAGATTTATTTAAGCATCTTAAGCTAGATAGAAATGTTTTACAGCACACTTCTTTTTTTGGCTGTGCCTATGGCATGCAGAAGTTCCCAGACCAGGGGTCAAACCTGTATCACATAGCCGCCCAAGCTGCTGCAGTAACAACGTTGTATCCTTAACCCACCACACATAGGGAACTCCTTTTCTTTTTCTTTTAACAGCACACTTCTAATAAAGTATATTGTGGAGTCATTGAATTCTAATGGAGCGTATACTGCAACCTGATTACCACCTGGTTTCATATAACACTGATTGACAATCTTCTCAAGGGTTTTTTATTTAGCTCAAAAAAAACCAAAAAACAAAACAAAACAAAAAAAAAACAGTACTAACTTAACCTTAAGAGATTTCCTGCTGCTTTTATTTAAAAACCAATGTTAATGTTATGGAAGTAGATCTTTTATTCTTACCTGTTTTTTCCCCTATCTAAACACTATAAACCTTTTGAAAAAATTTTCAGTCTGTCAGAAACATTATAGTTTTCAATTCTTTGTACAGTTTCTTCACAGTCATTTAAAAACTTGATTTTTAGTATGTCCAATGTTATTAATAGAGCTATTTGAGATTTTTAAGTGGATATAATTTCAATTCAAGAGCCTAGACCATGGGTCAAACCTGTATCTACTCTAGGAATAGAGTAAGAATAGAAAACACAAGTTAATAGAGGAATTAGTTGAATTAGAAATGCAGGAATTAAAGCTTTTAAAATTTTAGGAGTTCTCTGCTGGCTCAGCAGGTTAAAGGATCTGGGGCTGTCACTGCTGCTATGTCATGGGCTTGATCCCTGACCCTGGAACTTCTGTATGCTTCAGGAATGGCAAAAAAAAAGTAAAATTTTAATTAAAAATATAAAAGAATAGGATTTCCTGCTGTGGCTCAGTGGAAGTGAATCTTACTAGCATCCAGGAAGACAAAGGTTCGATCCCTGGCCTTGCTCAGTGGGTTAAGGATCCAGCATTGCAGTGAGCTGTGGTGTAGGTTGCAGATGTGGCTCAGATCCTGCATTGCTGTGGCTGTGGTTTAGGCCAGCAGCTACAGCTCTCATTTGACCGCTAGCCTGGAAACCTCCATATGCTATGGGTGCAGCCCTAAAAAGACCCCCCCCCCCAAAAAAATATTTAAAAGAATAGAAGAAAAGGATAATGATATTCAGTTCTGGACTAACACAGTAGTATCTAGTATAGTGGTTTCCAAAGTGGTGAATGTGTACTGGAAAAGATAAAGTAAGGTGGGATTGGGGATATACAAAATAAGTTAAGCTTGTTGTATGAAGGAAATTAGAACCTATGGACATCTTTTTTAAATCTTATCCTTTTAAAATATCAATTTTTCTTTTCTAATACAGTTTTTATATATTGGAAATGTAAGTACAAATAATATTTATTTAAAGGAATTGTTTGGATTACTACTATAAAATGTCTGAAGTATGGAAAAATGGGCACAGGCTTTGAAATGAAGTAAATTTAGTTTTTAAAATTCTGGCTTTCAAGAGTGCCCTGGTGGCTCAACAGGTTAAGGATCTGGTGCTGTCACTGCTGTGACTCTGGTTACTGCTATAAGCATGAGTTTGATCCCTAGCCCAGGAATTTCTGTATGCCATGGGCATAGCCAAAAAAAAAAAAAAAAAAATTCTGGCTTTACTATTTATAAACTTTGTAATAACTATGGCAAATTAATTGTTTTGAATCTCAGTTCTCTTCATGAGGTTATTTTGAGTACTAAATGACATAGTAAATCTGTAAAAGATTCTCTATAAAGTTTCCTTGTTTTCTTTTTTGACTGCCCTTCAGCATACAGAGTTCCCCGGGCCAGGGATCAGATCCCAGCGGCAATGCTGAAGCCTTAACCCGATGTGCCAGGCCAGGCAACGAACCTGCATCCCAGTGCTGCAGAGACACTCCTATTCTGTTGTTCCATAGCAGGAATCCTTCCTTCCTTTTTTGTAGAATATAAAAGGAATCAATATTTGGGGCTACAACAGATTTGTTCATAGGGTAAAAAATTAATCATTTGCTCATTAGCTTTTGTCTAGGTATCTTCTCTGTGGTTATTTTTCATAATCTTCTACCATGTTCTTCTTTCAGTAAAACTATAGTCGGTGCACAGAATAAGTAGGAAAGTCAGGAGACTGGGGAAAGATTGGGAAGCTTTGCACTTAACTTTGAAAGTGTTCTACTGAATATGTCATTACATTTCTTTGCTCATATGTAAAAAAAATAGGGATTGGACTGGGTTATTAATAAAGATGCCTTCCTTCCCTTACGTGTAATTGATTCTGTTGAAAACAATGTGATTATGGAGTTTCTGTCATGGCTCGGTGTTTAATGAACCTGACTAGTATCCTTGAGGACGAGGGTTTGATCCCTGGCCTCACTCAGTGGGTTAAGGATCCGGCATTGCCGTGAGCTGTGGTGTAGGTCATAGACATGGCTCAGATCCCCCATTGCTGTGGCCGCGGTATAGGCCAGCGTCTACAGCTCTGATTCAACCCCTAGTCTGGGAACCGCTATATGCTATGAGTGTGGCCCTAAAAAGACCAAAAAAACAAAAACAAAAACAAAAAACCCCAATGTAGTTACATTGAATGTTACTGCCATCACAGGATAAGTTGAAATAGTCTTTACCTGCAGGTGACTGTGTATGAGCTTGCTTAAATAACATGATTCTCTCCTAATTCCTCATAAGAAGGTTTAGTTAAATGCAAGTCAGTGCCAATTAATGCCACCAAATCAGTGTGTTTGAATTCTCAGAAATAGTATATGACTAATATATACAATAAGTTTTTTTTAAAATTATGTATGATTAGCTTTTTAAAGAAAAAATATTGAACTGTGGGGAAATTTTTATAGCTAGCTAAAGGAGAGTAATTTCTCCAATTGCATTTTTACAACTTTATTGAGATACAGTTTATATGATAAAAAATCCACTTGTGAATATACAATCTAATGAGTTTTAGCAAATATATAGAGTTGCGCAGTGATCAACACAGTCCAGTTTTAGGACTTGTCCATCATCACCAAAACATCCCACAAAGCTGTTTGTGGTCAGGTCTCACTCCTACACCCACTTCCCCAGCCTCAGGTAACATCTGTTTTCTGTTTCTGTAAATTTTTCTGGACATTTAATCTAAAAGGAATCATACCATATACATAGTCTTTTACACTTGGCTTCTTTCACTTATAATGTTTTTGAAGTTCATCCATGCCATAGTGTGTATCAGTATTTCGTTCCTTTTTATCGCTGAATAATATTCATTGTATTGATACACTGTTTTGTTTATTCTTTCACTGGTTGATAGACATGCGGATCATTTCCAGTTTTTGCCTGTTACAAGTAAATGTCTCTTAAAACATTCCTGGACAAGTCTTTGTGTGGACGTATGTTTTCACTTCTCTTAGATTCCTAAGAATGGAATTGCCAGATCATATAATAAACTAACTCTTTAAGAAACTGCCAAACTTTGTTCCAAAGTGGTTGTACCATTTTACCTTCTTACCACCAATGTATAAGGGTTCTGATTTCTCCACATTCTCACCAACACTTGGTATTATCTGTCTTTTTGATTATAACCAAATTAGCAGGTGTGTTATAGTACACATTGTGGTTATAATTAGCACATTCCTAGTGACTAATGGTGTTGAACACTTTTTTGTGCTTCTAAGTCATTCATGTGTCTTCTTTGGTGAAATATCTATTCAAGCAGGTCTTTTCCCTTTTTATTTTATTTTATTATTTATTTACTTTTGCTTTTTAGGTCCACACCCATGGCATGTGGAAGTTCCCAGGCTAGGGGCTGAATCGGCGCTCCAGCTGCCAGCCTGGAGCACCAGATCCGAGCCACGTCTCCATAGACCTCAGCTTATGGCAACACCAGATCCTTAACCCACTGAGCAAGGCCAGGGGTGGAACCCGCAATGTCATGATTTCTAATTGGATTCGATTCCGCTGCTCCATGATAGGCACTCCTGGGTGGTTGTCTTAATCAGTTGTGAGAGTTGGTATCTGTATTCTGAATATAAGGGTATTGTCCCTTATATGACTTGCTTATTGTTTCTCCCAGTCCTGTCTTTTTCTTTTCTTTTTGGTGTCCTTTAAAGTGCAAACCTTTTTAATTTTAAGGAAGTACAGTTTTATCCTTTATGCCTCATACTTTTGTTGTCTAAGAATTCTTTGAAGACCATGAAGATTTTCTCCTATATTTTCCTTAAATGGCTTATTGTTTTAGCTCATACATTTAGGTCTTTGATCCATTTGAATTAATTTGTGTGTATGGTGTGAGATAAGGGTTTTGGGGGGCAGGTGTTGCTTTTTTGTTTGAGTGTGATATCCAGTTGTCCCAAAACCATTTGTTCAAGGACTGTCTTTTCTGTCTTGGCAATTTTGTGAAAAATCAAACATAAGGATGTTTTTCTGGATTCTCAGTTTTCTTGGCTGAACTGCCCTTACACCTATCCTTCTATTAATGCTACACTGTCTTGATTACTCTAGCTTCATACTATGTTTTGAAATTGGGTAGTGTAAGTCCTCCAACTTCCTTCTTTTTAAAATTGTTTTGGCTATTCTAGATCCTTTGATTTCCCTGTAAAATTATGATCAACTTATTTCCATTTTTTAAAAAAAGCTAGCAGAGTTCTGTTGAATCTGTAGATCAATTTGTGAAAAATTACCATATGAACAATTTTGAATCTGTTGGTCTGTATCATGGACTGTTTCTCTGTTTATTTAGATCTTTTTCTCCGGCAGTATTTTGTAATATTGTATAAATCTTGTACTTTTTTTTTCACATTAAAAAAAATTGAACTTTTGGAGTTCCTGTTGTGGCACAGTGCTTAACAAATCCGACTAGGAACCATGAGGTTGCAGGTTCGATCCGTGGCCTTGCTCGGTGGGTTAAGAATCCGACATTGTTGTGAGCTGTGGTGTAGGCAGCAGACGCGGCTTGCATCCCGCGTTGCTGTGGCTCTGGCCTAGGCCAGCGGCTACAGCTCCGATTCAACCGCTAGCCTGGGAATCTCCATGCGCCGCGGAAGCGGCCGTAGAAAAGGCAAAAAGACCAAAAAAAAATTTTTTTTTGAACTTTTAATTTTGTGATAATTGTGAAATATCACAGGGAGACCTCTTATATCCTTTACAGTTTTTCCCAATAGTAACATCTTATAAAACTATAGTACATTAAGTATCGCAAACAAGATACATTGATATTAGCACACTCAAGGTACAGAACATTTCTATCAGCACAAGGATCCCTTTTATTGCCCTGTAATAGCCATAACTAACTCTCGCCTCTCCCTCAAAAACCTTGTACTTTAAAATTTTTCCCTAAAAATTCTTCATGGTGCTATTTAAAAAATTTGCTAGAATATGGAAATGCAATTGATTTTTTGCACAGTAATATTTTATCATCTGAATTCATGTGATATTTTTTAAATTTAATTTTTGAAGTTTGTTTTTTGGCCTTACCACACTAGCTAGAACCCACAATACAACATTCAGTAGAAGTAGTAAGAGCAGACATCTTTGTTGTTACGTTATTTAGGAGAAAGCCTTCATCATTAAGTATGATGTTAGCTGTAGTCTTTTTTTTTTTTTTGTCTTTTTGTCTTTTGTTGTTGTTGCTATTTCTTGGGCCGCTCCCGCGGCATATGGAGGTTCCCAGGCTAGGGGTTGAATCGGAACTGTAGCCACCGGCCCACACCAGAGCCACAGCAACGCGGGATCCGAGCCGCGTCTGCAACCTACACCACAGCTCACGGCAACGCTGGATCGTTAACCCACTGAGCAAGGGCAGGGACCGAACCCGCAACCTCATGGTTCCTAGTCAGATTCGTTAACCACTGCGCCACGACGGGAACTCCCAGCTGTAGTCTTTACATAGATGTCCTTTAATAAGTTGAAGTTCTCTTCTATTTCTAATTTTTTGAGCATTTTTATAATGAATGGATATTAGATTTTGTCATGTGCTTTTTCTGCATCTTGTTGAAATGATCATGTGGTGTTTGTTCTTTATTCTCTGTATATAATGTTTTACATGAATTGATTTTCAGATACTTAACCTATCTTGTGTTCTCAGGATAAGTCTCACTTGGTGATAATGTAGAATCCATTTTTAATATGTTTGATTTAATTTGCCCTTTTTTTTTTTTTTTTTTTTTTTGCTTTTCTTTTAGGGCCGCACCCAAGGCATATGGAAGTTCCCAGGCTAGGGGTCAAATCAGAGCTGCAACTGCTGGCCTATGCCACAGTCACAACTATGCCAGATCTAAGCCTCACCTGAGACCTGTACCACCACTCACCGCAAGGCCAGATCCTTAACCCACTGAGTGAGGCTAAGGATTGAACCCACATCTTCACGAATAGTGGTCGGGTTTGTTACCCCTGAGCCAGGATGGGAACTCCCCAGTTTGCTAATTTTTTAAGGATTTTTATATCTATTTCAATAAGGGATATTGATCTAGTTTTCTTCTGTTTTGTATGTCTGGTTTTGGTATAAAGTAATGCTGACCTCATGGAATGAGTTACATACTTCATAAGCTTCACCGATTAGGTTATGTGTTTCATAGGCTTTTCTTAGTGTGAAGATTTTTTTTTTTTTTTTTGTCTTTTTGCTATTTCTTGGGCCGCTCCCGCGGCATATGGAGGTTCCCAGGCTAGGGGTCAAATTGGAGCTGTAGCCACCGGTCTACGCCAGAGCCACAGCAACGCGGGATCCGAGCCGCGTCTGCAACCTACACCACAGCTCATGGCAATGCCGGACCGTTAACCCACTGAGCAAGGGCAGGGACCGAACCCGCAACCTCATGGTTCCTAGTCGGATTCCTTAACCACTGTGCCACGATGGGAGCTCCTGAAGATTTTTAATACGTAGCTCGGTGTCCTTAATTGTTACAGATCTATTTTCCATTTCTTGTAGTCAGTTCTGATAGTTGTGTCTTTCTAGGATTTTTTTCTTTTTAATATAATTTCTCTGATTTGTTTATTGTAGTCCCTTATGATAATTTAAATTTCCATAGGGTCAGTAGTGGTTTCTTCTTTTCCACTTCTGATTTTGGTAATTTTTGCCTCCTCTTCACATTTTTTTGATCATTATAAGCATTTGTCAATTTTGTTAAATTTATTTTTTCAAAAAACCAACTTTTGAATTCACTTATATTTCCTTTTTGTTTTTCTGGGTTTGTTTCATTTCTACTCTTTCTTGCTTGCTTGCTTGCTTTCCTATTGCTTTGGATTTAATTTTTCTGGTTTCTTAGGGTGTGGAAACTTAAGTTGTTGATTTGAGGCTGTTCTTTTCTGATATAGGCATTTGAATCTATAAATATTCCAATAAACACTGCTTTAGCTGCATCCCATAAAGTTTGTTGTGTTCTCATTTTTATTTCATTCATAATATTTAATTTCCTTTCTGTTATCTTTGACCCAGGAATTTTTTCACAGGTTTCTTTCTGTTAATGGATTTTTAATTTTGTTCTATTATTGTCAGGGAACATTCTTTTTACGATTTTTAGATTTGTTTGTGGCCCAGCATGTGGTCATTTTTGGAAAATGTTCTGTGTATGCTTAAAAAGAATGTGTACTCTAAACAGTCTTTTCAGTGTAGTGTTCTATAAATGTAAAAAGTTAGGTCAATTTGATTAGTGTTATTAAGTCTTTTGCATCTTTGCAGATTTTCTCTCTAGCTCTGTTCATTAAATTCTGTCAGGTTTGGCCTCATGTAGTAATTCTGTTGCTAGGTATGCTTGAATACATTTATAACTGTTGTAGCATCTGATATATTTATTGACTCTATTATCATTATGGAGTAATCCCTTTGTCTTTATTACTGTTTATCTCAGACTTTGTTTCATCTGCTATTACTATTAGCTACTTCAGCATTTTTACTATTAGTGTTTATATGGAATATTTTTTTCATTCTTTTACTTCCAACATGTTTGTATCTTTGAGTCTAAAATATATCTTTTGTGGAAGTAATGTTAGTTGAGTCTGGATAGCTTATCCATCACTATAATCTCTTGCCTTTTGAGTGGCGTGTTTAATCTAGTCTCATTTAATGTGATTATTGATATGTTGGATTTATGCCTGCCATTCTTTGATTTCTCCTTTTGTGTTAAATATTAGTGTACCATTTTAATTCCTCTTTTGGTTGGTTGGTTTGTTTATTTTTACCACTTTTATGACTTATTTTCTTAGAGGTTGCTGTATGGATTACAATATGCATCTCAATTTATCACAGTCTACCTTTATAGTTGAATTTTTATCCCAATATAATAGTGAAAAATGAAAGTTAAGCTAGGTTTGTCTAGAATGGTACTACTAAATTATTTTGTAAATAATCCTAGATTTGTATACATTGATAATTCTGTTTATATTTCTTTTTTGTTTTGTTTTTTATTTTGTGTTATAATTTACAGTATTATGTGTCAGATGTGTAACAGTGATTTACAATTTTTAAACATTATACTCCATGTGTAGTTATTACATAATATTGATTATATTTCCTGTCCTGTACAGTATCTCCTTGTAGCATATTTTATTCAGAGTACTTTGTATCTCTTAATCTCTCTGCCTATCTTGCTTGCCTCCTTACCTCTCCCCACTGGTAACTACTGGTTTTTTTCTCTAAATCCGTGAATCTGCTTTTTTTTTTTTTTTTTTTTGGTATTTTTAGGGCCACATTTGTGGCACATGAAGGTTCCAGGCTAGGGGTTGAATCGGAGCTGTAGCTGCTGGCCTACACCATAGCCACAGCAACAAGGAATCTGAGTCAGGTCTGCGACCAACACCACAGCTAACGTCAACATGAGATCCTTAACTCACTGAGCAAGGCCAGGATCAAACCTGCATCCTCAGGAATGCTAGTCAGATTCATTTCCGCTGAGTGACAGACAGTGGAAGCTCCAGAATCTGCTTTTTTGTCGTATTCACAAGTTTGTTTTATTTTTTAGACTCCATGTATAAGTGATATCATATAGTATTTTTCTTTCTCTGACTTATTTCACTAAACATATTCCAAGTCCATCCATGTTGTTACAAATGGCAAAATATCCATTCATCTTTTGATGGATACTTAGGTCACTTCCATATCTTGGCTATTGTAAATACTGCGGCTATAAACATTGAGGGTACCTGTATCTTTGAAATTAATGTTTTTATTTTCTTCGGATATATACCAGAAGTGAAATTGCAGGATCCTATGATAGTTCTAGTTTTAGTTTTTTGAGGACCTTCCATACTGTTTTTCACTGTGGCTCCACTTACTTGCATATCCACCAGCTGTTAACAAGGGTTCCCTTTTCTCTACATCCTCGTCAACAATTTGTTATTTATGGTTTTTTGATGATAGCTGTTCTGCCAGGCAAGAGGTAATATCTTGTGGTTTTGATTTGCATTTCTCTGATTTAGTAATGTTGAGCTTCTTTTCACATGCTTGTTGGCTAATTGTGTGACTTCTTTAGGAAAATGTCTATTCAGGTCTTCTGCCTGTTTTATTTTGTATTTCTGAGCTATGATATTGTTAGTTCTAGTGTGTTTTCCATGGTAGTTAATGATACATGTCAGTATTTAATAGAATTTATATCTAGCTTAATGTGGTATCAGAAACTTAGAATAAATTCCCAGTTTCCCCATTTCAACAGCTATAGTAATAATATTTCTCCACAGTACTGCTTCCCAAAAGTTTTGTAAATGCTCACCATACCTGTTTCTTATATAAAATAGGCAAATTGGACTAGTAACTCTTAAATTTTCTTCTATTTTTAAAATTTACTAATTCTATTTAGTCAGAAGTATCTATGGAAATTATAGTATTTAGAATATTTGCATAGTGGTTATTTAAAATATATTCATCCATTGTTGGCCGATATCTAATCAGCCAGCAATGGAGACACAATTCATTTCTGGGCTTTGATCATAGAGAACTTAATCTCTTTAATTTCAAAAAGAAAAAGGATGCTGCCAAAAGTAGATGTTTGTTTTTAATGTCAACTTAATGGTAATTTTTGATAAAAATTTAAAAATTTGATGTAATAATTAAATCTAAGACTGAGCAGATTTAGTTGTGGTTTCAGAAGTCAATACTGAAAATTTTCAGATTTCAGAGTTCCCTTTGAGGCTCAACAGGTTAAGAACCCAATATAGTGTCCCTGAGGATGCAGGTTCAATTCCTGGCCTCACTTGGTGCATTAAGCATCTGCCATTGCCATAAGCTGTGATGTAAGTCAGCAAATAGGGCTGCGATCTGGCATTGCTGAGGTTGTGGTATGGGCTGGCATCTGCAGCTCTGATTTGACCCCTAGCCTGGGAACTTCCATATGCCTTGGGTGTAATCATAAAAAGAAAGAAAAAAAGGTTGAAAATTACCAGATTACATTTAACTCAGCACAGATAAGATACCAACTGAATTTTCTTTTTTTTTTTTTTTTTTTTTGTCCACACCACAGCACTTGGAAGTTCCTGGGCCAGGGGTTGAACCCATGCCTTAGTAGTGACCCAGGCTGCTGCAATGACAACCCCAGATTCTTAACCCACTGCTGCTTCACCACAAGAGAACTCCTAAATTTGATTTTCTAACCTTTTTTTTTCCCTTGTCAGCTCTACAGCATTTCTGTTTGATGAGTAATAAGAAGTTAATAATATTAGCTTTTTATGTAGTTGTTCAGCATTTCAATCTAGATTTTTCCAAGGATTTTAAATTACCAATCTGTGTAAAAGTTCAACTCTGATTTTTCTATTCTCCTTAATAAGATTATTGAAAAGGGGGAAATGAATTCTAGAGTTTAACTGATAGATTTCTCCTAAAATGTTGTTCCCTTTCCTGTAATAACAACCATGAAGCAGATAATATAAGCTTAACATGTGAAGATCATAGTTTTAAGATCATATGATTATTTTCAGTTATGATTCCCTTATATTACCTGAACTTTCTCAGCATCCGTATTTCAAATTCTTTTTATGTAGTGTTTGATTGTGTAAGGCCTTGAGTTGTTTGTCTAATTCATCTTTTAGCAGTTTCCCATTGTTATTCTTTCACTTTTAACCTGCAAACCATATGACCATCACCATGTTAGATCTTAATGGAAAGACAGAAAAAAAATGAGATAAGATTTCACCCTTTAGGTGCCAATGAAATGACTGGAGAGAGTATAACTGAATGCCCAGATCCCGACTTATGTGCATGTAATAAAGGAACTCATTAAAGGAAAGGATTATAAAGTTCAGTGATAGGGGAAGTTTTCAAGGAAGAGGTGGAGCTTGAAGAATGGATAGAATTGGTTAGCTATAGAGAAAAGGAAAAAGAACAGTATAAGGAAATGTATTGGTGCAAGATTCAACAATGGCATGTTTGGGTAGCAGTGAAAAGACCAATCTGACAGTTTATGTTGGAAGAGAGGGAATATAATTGGGGAAAAACTAAATCATGGAAAAGATTGATTGTGAGGATAAAGACTTTGGAATTAAGTTTATAGATGTTTTTATTGGAGTCAATTATGGTAGTAAATAAAAACAGTTGTTTAAAGACAATTCATTGCATACTTAATGAAGGACTAGCTCAAAGTAGAGAAGGATTAAAGTTTTTTTTTTTTTTTTAAAGGGCTAGGTAATTGGTAATTAGAATAATGCAGGTGCCTAAGAGTAAGATTTTTTTTTTTTTAAGTAGGGGTTAGAGCAGTGGAACAAGAAAGGGAGTACTGATTAATCTAGAGAGATAACAGTTTATTTACAAATATTTATAACCCAGGAGTTTGGATTACTAATGAATGGGACTAGTGATAGACATTGTAAGATTACAGGAAGTGGTTTTCATTTTAGAAATGTTATTTCATGTGCTGACACTTTGAGGGGAATGATTATTGAATGTCAGATGTATTGACACATTTGTACTGTAAGAGTTTGAAGTGCCAATGAAGAATCATGAATTCTCCAGTAATGAAGCCATACAGATCTTTCAGAGGCCATGAAAATAAATGAATTTTAGAAGAATTATATATTGGGTCAAGTAGCTCAACTTGAAAAGTGATGAAAGGTAGTTAACCTTTGGAGAAAGTGGATAATTGAAGAGTTAATCAGTAAGGTACCAGTGATAGAGTTACAGAAGCCAAAGAATTAAATCGTGGTGGGATGGAAAGACTTATCCATAGCAGGTAAAGTCCAGTATCCATAGGAGATTAGTTCCAGGACCCACCACAGATACCATAGTCAGCCTTCCAAGTACACAGTTTCACATCTCTGGATTCAACCAACTATGGATCATGTAGTACTGTATTTACTACTATTGAAAAAAGTCCACTATGTAAGTGGACCCCCCCCCCCAGTTCAATCCTGTGTTGTTTAAGGGTCACCTGTATTGAATGTTGTAGTACTGGTTTTCTTCACCCTGATATCCACATTTCTGTCCTTATACCTTAAATTCAAAGGTCAGTCATAATCACTCTTTTGCATACATCTTGAGTTCTTTTGCCCTTCTCTGTCTTAACAAAACTACAACTCTTACAGCTGAATGGGACTGGAGAAAAATTTTAGCTGATGAACTTACTTCCTGTAAGTGACAATATTGAAGCAAACAGAAGAGAGTTTTCACAAATACCTGACATTGCATTTATTTATCTACTTACTACTCTCTATACTTGTATGTATTCTTCTTTCCCTTCTGTAACTATAGATGAACTGTCCAAGTGCCTAAAGCAGCCCTTCCAATAGGGTCTCACTCTCTTGCATACTCTAAGATATCATATTCTTGTAATTCTCACCACCTATATTATTTTTTTTCTCTTCACTTGATCATTTATTTTCATGAGCATACAAACATATTATTTCTTCCATTTTAAACAAAACCTCTTCTCTTGACCTGTCTGCTAGTGCCCAAAATCTCAGCTCCCTTTTATAGAAATTTGTCTGTAATCGACTCTTATTCCTCTCCTCCTGTTCTCTCTTAAGCCTATCCTAAACAGGTTTTGCTGTTACATTCCATCACTTTCAGAATCGGTCGTCTCAGGGTTATAGGTAACTTCCATGTTGCCAAATCCACTGGGCAGTTCTCAAATTGCAATAGCAAGTGACATGGTGGATGACTAACTTGTCCAGAAAGATGTTCACTTGGCTTCCAAGACCATATTTTATTCAATTGCTGTATCAACACCACTGCCAAAATAAAACACACTAGGCAAGTTTCAAGATTTCAGTCCTTTCTGTCCTGAGAATATACCCCAGTGTATTAATTTACCAGGGCTGCTGTAGTAAGTTACCACAAATTCAGTGACTTGAAACAACAGGAATTTATTCTCTCTCAGTTCTAGAAGCCAGAAGTCTAAAATCAGGGTATTAGCAGTCTCATTCTCCCTTCCACAGGCTCTAAGGAATTCTTTTTTGCCTCTGTTCCAGCTTCCGATGGCTCCAGCCACTCCTTGCTTTGTGACTGCATGACTCCAATCTCTGCCTTCATCTTCATGTAGCCTTCTTTTCTGTGTGTCAGTGTGTCTGTCGTCCAAATTTAGGACATGTTCATTGGATTTAGGGCCTACCCTTAATACAGCGTGATCTTATCTTGAGGTCCTTAAATTTGAATGACACTTTTTCCAAATAAGGTCACATTCATTGGTGCCGTGTGGACTTATTTTAGAGGAGGCCACAATTCAACCCACCACACCCAGTGATGGTACATAGTCACAGTACTATGTCAGAATTACTTGGCTTTAATTTTTGTGTGTGATTATGTTATTATTTGATAGTATAGTTATGCTGTTGGTTTTGCTTTAGGATTTGCTTTTTTTTTTTTTTTCTTTTTAGAGCCGCACGCATGGCATATGGAAGTTCCCAGGCTAGGGGTCAAATCGGAGCTGCAGCTGCTGGCCTACGCCACACCCACAGCAATGCCAGATCCCAGCTGTGTCTGCAACCTACACCACACCTCACAGCAACACTGGATCCTTAACCCACTAAGCAAGGCCAGGGATTGAACCCACATCCTCATGGATACTAGTTGGGTTCATTACCCCTGAGTCACAACAGGAATTCCTAGGATTGCATTCTGTAGGTAATAGTTTGCATCTGCTAACCCCAAACACCCACTTTATCCCTCTCCTGCTTCCCCTCCCCAGTAGCAACCACAAGTTTGTTTTCTATGTCTCTGGGTCTGTTTCTGTTTTGTAAATAGATTTATTTGTGCCATATTTTAGATTTCATATGTAAGTGATATCCTGTGGTATTTGTCTTTCTCTTTTTGATTTCATTTAGTATGATAATCTCTAATTGCGTTCATGTTGTTGCAAATGGCATTATTTCGTTCTTTTTATGGCTGAGTGGTGTTCCACTGTATCTGTGCACCACATCTTCTTCATTCATTCATCTGTCTGTGGACATTTAGGTTGTTTTCATGTCTTGGTTATTGTGAATAGTGCTGCTATGAACATAGAGGCGCATGTATCTTTTTGTATTATAGCTTTGTCTGTATGTATTCCCAGGAGTGAGATTGCTGGATCATATGTTAATTCTATTTTTCGTTTTCTGAGGAACCTCCATACTGTTTTTCATAGTGACTACATCAACTTACATTCCCGTCAACAGTTGTAGGGTATTGTAATGGGGATTCCCTTTTCTGCACACCTTCTCAAGCATTTGTTATTTATAGACTTTTTAATGATGGCCATTCTGACCAGTGTGAGATAGTAGCTCATTATAGTTCTGGTTTGCATTTCTCTGATAATTAGTGATGTTGAGCATCTTTTCATGTGCCATCTCTATGTCTTTTTTGAAGAAACATCCATTTAGGTCTTCTGCCCATTTTTTGGCTTGGTGTTTTGGCTTTTTGTTCTTGACTTGTATGAGTTGTTTGTATATATTTGGAGATTAAGCCCTTGTTGGTTGCATCATTTGCAGATATTTTTCTCCTATTTCCATACATTTTTTCTTTCCTTTTTTTTTAAATTTTCCTTTGTTGTGCTAAAGTTTGTAAGTTTGTCCCATTTGTTTATTTTTGTTTTTATCTCATTGCTTTGGGAAACTGACCTAATAAAACATTGTTTTGTTTTGACTATGTTCTCTTCTAGAAGTTTTATAGCTCCATGTCTTATGTATTAGTCCTTGAGCCATTTTGAATTTATTTTGTGTATGGTGTGAGGGTATATTCTAACTTCATTGATTTACATGAAGCTGACTTTCCCAGCACCCCTTGCTGAGGAGACTGTCTTTTTCCCATTGCATATTCTTGCCTCTTTTATCAAAGACTAATTGACCACAAGTGGTTTATTTCTGGGCTTTCTTGTTCCAATGATTCATGTCTGTTTTTGTGCCAATACCATGCTGTTTTGATTACTGTCACTTTGTAGTTCTGTCTGAAGTCTGGAAGGGTTACGCTTCCTGCTTTGTTTGTTTGTTTTTTGGTGTTTTTTTTTTTTTTCCTTGGGGTGTGTGTGTGTGTCTTTTTTAGGGTCACACCTGCAGCATATGGAGGTTCACAGGCTAGGGGTCAAATTGGAGCTATAGCCACACACAGCCACAACAACATGGGATCCAAACTGAGTCTTCAACCTACACCACAGCTCACGGCAAACTGGATCCTTAACCCATTGTGCAAGGCCAGGGATTAAACCTGCATCCTCATGGTTATCAGTCCAATTTGTTTCCACTGAGCCATGACAGGAACTCCCTTCTT
Organism: Sus scrofa; assembly: GCF_054392235.1. Lineage (NCBI taxonomy): Eukaryota > Metazoa > Chordata > Mammalia > Artiodactyla > Suidae > Sus > Sus scrofa. The sequence goes on from NC_139398.1 coordinate 34,285,473, forward strand.
GCTTTGTTCTTTCTCCTCAGGATTGCTTGGCAATTCTGGATCTTTTATAGTTCCATATACATTTTAGGACAATTCTAGTTCTCTGAAAAATGTCATGGGTGCTTTGATAGGGATTTCATTAAATCTGTAGATTGCTTTGAGTAGTATGGCCATTTAAGCAATATTAATTCTTCCAATCCAAGGGCATGGGATATCTTTTTCTATTTCTTTGAATCATCTTCAAGTTCTTTAACTAATGTCTCATAGTTCTCAGCATTTAAGTCTTTCAGCTCCTTGGTCAGGTTTATTACTGGGTACTTTATTTATTTTTGATGTAATTTTAGAAGTTTTTTTTTTTTAACATTCCCTTTCTGATATTTCATTATTAGTGTAAAGAAATGCAACCAAGTTCTGTGTGTTGATTATGTATTCTGCTACCTTGATGAATTCATTTATCTGTTCTAGTAGTTTTTGTGTGAAGTCTTCAGGGTTTTCTAAATATAGTGTCATGTCATCGGCATAAAAGACACATTTATCTCTTCCCTTCCAATTTGAATACCTCGTATTTCTTTATCTTGTCTGTTGCTGTGGGTAGGACTTCCAATTCTGTGTTAAATACAAGCATTCTTGTTCCAGATTTTGTTGGGAATGCTTTCAGCTTTTCATTGTTGAGTATTATGTTGGCTGTAGGTTTGTCAAAAATTACTTTTATTTTGTTGAGGTATGTTCCCTTTATACTGACTTTGATAAGAGTTTTTTTTTTTTTAATCATGAACCAGTGTTAAATTTTATCAAATGCTTTTTCTGCATTTATTGAGATGATCATGTGGTTTTTTGTCTTTTGTTGATGTGGTTATATGACATTGATTTGCGTATGTTGTACATCCTTGTGAACTTGGGATGATCTATCTTGGTCACAGTGTATGATCTTTTATGTGTTGTTGGATTTGGTTTGCTGATATTTTCTTGAGAATTTCTGCATCTGTGTTAATCAAAGATATTGGACTTGTAATTTTCTTCCTTCCTTCCTTCCTTTTTTGTCTGTGCCCATGGCATGTCGAAATTCCTGGGTTAGGGATCAAACCCACACCACAGCAGCAACCCAGTCCATTGCAGTGACGAATGCCAGATCCTTAACCTGCTACATCACAAGAGAACTCCTATAATTTTCTCTTTTGGTGGTAATTTCTGTCTGATTTTGGTATCAAGGTGATGGTGGCTTCTTAGAATGTTTTTTGGCGGTGTTCTCTTCATTCTTTTGGAAGAGTTTGAGAAGGATTGGTATATGTTTGGCAGATTATGCTTTGAAGCCATCATGCCCTGGACTTTTATTTGTAGTGAGGTTTTTTATTTGTTTGTTTTTTAAATTACAGATTCTCTCTCTCTTTTTTTTCCTTTGCTTTTTAGGGCCTACCCGTGGCTTATGAAGTTCCCAGGCTAAGGATCATATCGGAGCTACAGCTGCTGGCCCACACCACAGTAACAGCAATGCAGGGATCTGAGCCACGTCTGTGACCTACATCACAGCTCACAGCAATGCTGGATCCCTAACCCACTGGAGTGAGGCCAGGGATTGAACCTGCATCCTCATGGATACTAGTCAAATTTGTTTTTGCTGCACCACAAAGAGAACCCCACAGATTGTATTTCAGTTCTAGTGATCGGTCTGTTCAAATTGTGTTTCTTGATTCATTTTTCCTGGGCTATATATTTTTAGAAACTTCTCCATTTCTTCTAGGTTGTTGAATTTCTTGGCATATAATTAATTGTTCATCATATAATTTTTTTGTATTTCTGTGGTCTTGACTGTTATTTCTCCTTTTCATTTCTTATTTTGTTTGAGTCCTCTCTCTTATTTTCTTAGTGAGCCTGACCAGAGGTGTGTCAATTTTGTTTAGCCTTTCAAAGAACTAGTTCTTGGTTTTATTGATTTTTTTTTTTAAATCTCTGTTTTATTCATTTCCACTCTGATCTTTATTATTTTCTTTCTTCTGCTGACTTTAGGTTTTGGGGGTTTTTTTTGTTTTTTTTTTTTCCTAATTCTTTTAGATGGTTAAGTTAGGTTGTTTGAGATTTTTCTTGTTTTTGGAGGAAGGCCTACTTTACTATGAACTTTCCTCTAAGAACTGTTTTTGCTGCATCCCATGGATTAAATGGTTGTGTTTTCATTGTCTTGAGGTGTTTTTTAATTTCCTCTTTGATTTCATTGCTGACCCATTAATTTTTTAGTAGCATGCTGTTTATTCTCTGTGTAATTGTTTTTTGTGTTTGTTTGGGTTTTGTTTTGTTTTGTTTTGTTTTTTGTTGTTTTTTTTTGCCCTCATTTCTTTCTCTGGTTGATTTCTGATTTCATGACTTGGAGTCAGAAAAGATGCTTGAAATAATTTCTGTACACTTAAATTTGTTAACTTGTTGTCTTGTTTTTTGTGCCCTAGCATGTGGTCAATCCTAGAATACATTCCATGTGTACTTGAAAAAAAAAATGTGTATTCTTGTTTTTTTTGGATGTAATGTCCTGAAATTATCAATTAAGTCTTAACTGTCTAGGATTTATGTTGCCTTATTGGTTTTCTGTCTAGAAAAACTTGTCCATTACTATGAGTGAGGTGTTAAATTCTCCCACTATTATTGTATTCCTGTCATTTTCTCCCTTTATGTCTGTTAGTACTGTTTTGTGTATTTTCCTATATTGTGCATATATGTTGAGGAGTATAATATTCTCTTCATGTATTGATCTTTTTTATCAATATATGGTGTCTTTTAATATTGATTTTTTAACATGACATTTACATGGTTCAAAAGTCAAAACTGTATTAGGAAAGCATAGTCAGTAGTCTTGATACCATTCCATCCCCACCTTCCCAATGGATAAGGATTTCATTACTTCGAAGTTTATCTTTCTTAATTTCTTTTTATGATTAATACTTATATATATTCTCATTTCTCCTTTTTTATTAGAGGAAGGTTGTATTCTTTGCAAACTTATTTTGCACCTTGCTTTTTTCACTTAGTTTATCCCAGGAAATTACTCCATATCTGTTCATAGTTATCTCTCATTTTTAACTGCTATATAATATTCCTTGATGTGGATTTACTGTGGTTCATTCAGTTTCCCAATTTTCCATGCTTATACTTTAGATTGTTTCTAAATTTTTACATTGTAATCAATGCTTTTATGAATAACATTTTGCATGTGTTTTACATATTTGTGGAGTGTAAATTTCTAGAAGTGGGATTACTGAGTCAAAAGTTTATGTAAATGCATATGTAATTTTTTTAGATATTGCAAAATTCAACTCCATTTTGCATTCTAATCAGCAGTGTATGAAGAGTGCCAGTTTCTCCACAGCCTCAACAACAGAGTGTTTTAACATTTCTCATTTATCTGGTTGGCCATGGTTCAAAAACTTGCTATCTTTCTAGTCTTAATTCACACTTCTCATATATAGAGGGAGTAAGATTGAAGATCTTTTTTTGTGTTCAGGAGCCAGTTTATAACTTTCAAATGTGAATGATGACAAATTGATTTTGAATACTGATTCTGCATCTTACCTAGTTATTATACTTGGAGCAGTTCATTTACGTTTGTTCTCTTCCCATATATGTAAAATGAAGATAATGAGACTTGCTGGGTTATTATGAAGATTAAATGAAAAATAACAGAAGAAAAATGTAAGGCAACAAGGCACAGTGCCCAGCACATGGCTAGCAAGTCGTAGATACACATTTTTTTCTATATATATACCTCAGAATATAGGCTACATACTGCCTACCATTAGGCAGCCTAGTAAATAATTGCATTCACACACACACACACACACACACACACACACACACACACACACCCAGTCTTCTCTATAAGGCAGAATCTGTGATATGTTAAGTAGTATAAGCAGTATTGCCTGGAGAAAGATGCTTTATTAATTTTTTGGTTTTCAGATTCTGAAAATTGAATTTGTAGTTAGTAGAAATTTGTAACCATGATCCACTCATTCAGCCATAAGTTAGAGGAGCATCAGACTTTTTTTTTCTTTGATGAACATTCTTACCTGACTGAGGTTTCTATGTAGAACATCCTTGTGTAAGCATCTTCAACTTCATAAAATTATCTTCTCTTCATTTTCCTTGCCTTGATTGTTTGACTGATAAAATATTTATCACTGCCCTTAATGAAACTGCATGTTTGCCTTCCACCATGTACTCTGGACCATCTCAATTTTTCAAAAAATCCAGTTTTGAGAAAATGTAGTAATGGGGACTGCCTAATTAATGTCAGCATTCTGCCCATTCCTCTAAATATTTAAATTTTTACTCTTAGATTAAATCATTCCAGTAGAGATCTATTTACCTGGATTGCTTTATTTTGGTCCCTTTAGATTTGCTTTTACTAAATTGTGCATTTAGGATGTGATTTTTCTAAAAGAGAAAAATTAACTTAGATTTGGGGGTTTTTTAGGAATACATTCGAGGACTTTCCCTATTAAATCATCCAGAATCTTTATGAGGACTCATCAATGAAATTTCTCTCAGATTACACTATCTTAGAAAAGCTGTACTTCTTCTGAGGAACTGATTCACTTTTATCTTACAGCTATTGTGTATTTCCTTTTTTGCCTTGCTAACTAGGAAACTTAAGCCACATTTGAGGACCAACTCTTGAGTTTTGCAGAGAAATATACTGTGCTTTACTCTGTGCTGTTTTTATTTCCTTTAAACCAGTGTACCAAGTTTTCAAAATTTATTACAGGTGACATCTTTCTCAGAAGGTTTTCTCTGTCTCCTAGCCTAGTAGTTACCAATATGTCCCTCAATCACTAGCATTAGCACCATCTTGGAAATTTGTTAGAAATGCCAAATCCTTGGGTACTACTCAAGATCTAACTAAAATAGAACTTCTGGGGGTGAAGCCCAGCAATCTGTGGAGGTCAGTGGTTCTCAGACTTTAGCATGCATCAGAATCACCTGGGGAGCTTGTTAAACTATCAGCTTCCATTACTGAAGAATCTTGGATTGGGTAGGTGTGATAGATTGCATTAATAGCCCCAGTTCTTCACCCTTCCCTACACCAAAGCCCTTTCCCAAGTGACTGTGTAGTTGCTTCCGCTCTTACAGAGGCAGAGAATCCCCTTAACTTTGTATTTGGTCACAGGACATGTTCTGACCATTAGAATTAGTATGTGTGACATGACCAAAAGCTTGAAAAACATACATAGGATTGGGTTTGCACTTTTTGTGCCCCTGCCATCTCTAAAGACCAACATGAACATCCTGGCCCACTGGTTCTAGGAGGAGGTTGAGAGACCATATTGTTGTAAGCCACTGAGTTTTCTGTTGAGTATGTACCCAGGAGTGAAATTGCAGGACCTACAGCAGTCACCTAGCAGGCAGTGTCAGTTATCCAAAGCAGTTGTACCAATTTTGTATACTTCTACCAGCGTTATGTGAGAGCTTCTGTTTACCATGCTCTTATTCCAACAGTTGAATAGTCTTTTTAATTTTAAATGTATCTCATTACAGTTGTAATTTGCATTTTCCTAAAGACTAGTGAAGTAAATTACCTTTTATTATTATGATCTAAGCTCTGTGAGGGCATACAGGGACTCTTGTCTGTTTTGTTCACTGCTGTATCCCTGGCCACAGCAGTGCATTGCACATTGTAGGCATTAAATAAATATTTGTTGAATGAATAGTATAAGAACAGAACTGGATGAACATTGAATTGAGAATTTGGTGACTTTGGCTGATAATTCATTCTGTGACCTTATTCAAGGTACCTAATATAGCTAGTTCTTGGTTTTCTTGTCTAAATAAGGTAACTTATTAAGGTAACTTATTATCCCTGAGATATTTTTCACCTGTGAAATTATGTGATTCTGGAATTTATAAATAACTTTTTATGTTTATATTACTTTGGAACCCATGCTTTCACATACTTATTTTCTTTTTAGTCTCTAGTTTTCACTAATATACTTGCTTCATTTTCACTTTATTTTCTTTTCAAACTACAGCTTGATTTACAATGATATACCAGTAGCAGAGATCACAACTAGTTCTGCATCTAAATATTATTCTTCACTGAATAAAATCAGAGCACCTCTCTGTAGAAAAGGCTGATTTCCACTGCTAAGACAGAGAAAGTATGAGATCAAGATGAAACATCGTATTGCACTGAAAAAGCGGGCAATCTCTAAAAGAATGGTAGGACTGCCACTGGCCAAATCTGGGACAATTTGAGCTTCAAAATAAATGAATAGGAGTTGCTGTCATGGCTCAGTGGGTTAAGGACCCAACATTGTCTCACTAAAGATGCTGGTTTGATCAGGCCTTGTTCAAGTGGGTTTAAGGATCCAGCGTTGCTATAAGCTGCAGTGTGGGTTGAAAATGCAGCTTGAATATGGTGTGGCTGTGTCTGTGGCTTAGGCCTGCAGCTCTGATTCGACCCCTAGCATGGGAACTTCATATGCCACATGTGCATCCATTTAAAAAAATACTTTTTAAAATAAATGAATAAAAATTGATTATAACCCATTAAATTTAAAAAAAAGTTCCCCAGTCCATCCTGATAGGAATGAATGAATGGATGAATAGAAAAGAAGGGACTGTTCCATTGTGGTAGCATGCCAACAAATAAATATAACAGATTGATAGAAAATCATTAATGGGAGTTCCTGCTGTGGTAGAGTGGGTTAAGAATCTGGTATTGCTGCAGCTGTGGCATAGGTTGCAGCTCTGGCTTGGATTCAAACTTCCATTTGCCACAGGTGTGACCAGAAAAAAGAAAAAATTGTTAAATTAGAAGTAGTAAACCAACTATAATGGAAAAGATAAAAGTCATTCAAAAAATTAGAAGTAAAAATATTCAGTGGGAGTCAGACATTCACATAGTCTCTCTCCACAAATTACTTATTAACTAGCTTACAAATATAACTTTATAGTGGAGAACATGGCCCACACCACCTTAAGTGATCAAAGTTAATATCACCAAATTAGCAAAAAATTGATATCAGATGTTTCCTGATATAATGCACTCAGGACCTCTTTGATATACTTAACAAAAACACATCACCTGAATCTAATCATAACATCAGATAAACCCAAATCAGAGGATTGTACAAAACAGGTCAATAAATTCAAAGGAAGTCCAAGGACATAGTCAAGGTTCAAGAAGAACCAAAACCTCATGACACTAAATGCTCTATGTGGTATTCCTGCTGTGATGCAGTGGGTTAAGAATCCTATTGCAGTGGCTCTGGTCGCTGCGGAGGCATGGGTTTGATCCCCAGCCTGGCGCAGTGCATTAAAAGATTTAGCTGTGGCATAGGTCACAGCCAGCTTTGCCTAGGATTTCAATCCTTGTCGTGGGTGTGGCTAAATAAATAAATCCGATATGTGATCTGGGTTGGTTCCTGAAATGAGGGGGGAAAACAGTTTTTTAAAAAAAGACTGTTTTGGAGACGATTTAGATAGATGATATCATCATCTTGAATTAGATACCATTTTATAGATGTTAAATTTCCTGATTTTGTTCACTGTCCTGTTAATCTAAGAAAATGTTCTTAGGAAATAAGTATTTAGAAGAATGGGCTGTATGATACTCCACCTTGCTTTCAAATAGTTCAGGGGGTGTGTGTACACACACACACACACACACACACACACACACGTACAGGTACACACAGTAGGGCCGGGAGGAGGGATGGATTGTGAATAAATGTTAAAGCAAATGGGGCAAAATGTAAGCAGTTGCTGAATCTGGGTAAAAATTGTGGCAGTTTCTTGTACTTATATAGCAATTTTGTGTTAACTTTGAAACTTTTTTCTAAGTTTGAAATTATATAAAAATTATCTCTTCAACCTAAAACAACTTAGAAAATTAAAAACTTTCAGAAAAACTTTAAAAATTTTTTAAAAATAAAAATTTAAGAAACAAACTTTCTGGAGTTCCCATCGTGGCGCAGTGGTTAACGAATCCGACTAGGAACCCTGAGGTTGCGGGTTCGGTCCCTGCCCTTGCTCAGTGGGTTCACGATCCGGCGTTGCTGTGAGCTGTGGTGTAGGTTGCAGACGTGGCTCAGATCCCGGGTTGCTGTGGCTCTGGCGTAGGCCGGAGGCTTCGGCTCCGATTCGACCCCTAGCCTGGGAACCTCCATATGCTGTGGAAGCGGCCCAAAGAAATAGCAAAAAGACAAAAAAAAAAAAAAAAAAAAAGGAGAAAAAAAAACCAAACTTTCTGCCTATAAATGCTTTGTAAAGTTTCTAAATCAGCTAGTATGAACATTGTGCAATAATAAAAGCCTGTAAAGTGAATGAACTAGGTAATGTATGGAACACACAGACAATAATTGCTTTTTAAATGATTTTTTTTAAATTATTAGAATGTAGTTGACTTACAATGTTGTGTTAGTTTCATGTGTACAACAAAGTGAATCAGTTATACATAACATTTATGTGTTCCTTTTCAGATTCTTTTCCTTTATAGGTTATTACACAGTATTGAGTAGATTTCCTATGCTATACAGTAGGGCCTTGTTACTTATCTTTTATATGTAGTAGTGTGTATATGTTAATCTCAACCTCCTGATTTATCCCTCCACGCAACATTTCCCCTTTGATAACCATATTTTATTTTGAAATAATTGTAGATTCATAGGAAGTTGCAAAAAAAAAAAGTATGGGGATAGCATGTGTACCCTTATTAATCTGGCCTCCCCCAATAGTAACATTGTACATAACTCTACTACAGTTTCAAAACCATTGGCATTTGTATAATTCAGGAGTTTATTCAGATTTAGCCAGCTGTGCATGCACTCTGTGTGTGTGTTACTGTAACGTTTTATTTATCATTATATGTACCCTCTACCGTACTCAATATACAGAACTATTTCATCACAAGTACCACTTCTTGTACTATCATTTCATAGCCACACACCTGTACTCCCCAACTGCAGCTTCTCTGGCAACCACTGATCTGCCCTTCATCTCTATAATGTTGGTATATCAAGAATGTCCCATAAATGTATCATACAGTATATAGTCTGGAGATTGGCATTTTTCACTCAGTATAATTTCCTTGCAATCCAGCCAAGTTGTTGTATGTGTGAATAGTTGGTTTATTTTTACTACTGAGTGGTATTCCATGGTATAGATTTACCACAGTTTGTTTAACCATTTGTGCATTGAAGGAACATTTGGGTTATTTCCAGAGTTTTTTGGCTATTACAGATAAAGTTGATATGAACATTGATGAGCAGGTTTTTGCATGAAAACGGTGTAGTTTCTTTAAGGAGTATGTGGAAACTGTGTGAAAAGGGAGAAGTGAATTCAAAGATGAAGCAATTACAGTTGCCATGTTCAGTAACTAAGATGTGTGTGTAAATGGCCAATAGATCACTTTTTTCTTTTTTCTTTAGTGGCAGGAATCAAAATCGAAAGCCCCTTGACCTGGCCTATCAGGCTAGGGGATGATCTAATGTATATATCTTTTCTCCCTAATCTTGCATGAGTCCATCATTATGTACCAGCCACATAATCTTTTCCTTTTGTGCTAGGCTCTGTCCTTCTGTAGGGATTTGAACATGATATTCACCCACCCTCTCACACACGCCCCCCCACTCTGTCCTCCTTTCTTCTCCTTTTGCCTATCTAACTCTTATTCATGAAACTTTCTTAATGAGGCATTGTTATTGTCCACCCCCAATATAAAGTTGGTCACAGTCTTTTCTTTCAAAATGCCCAATTCTTTTCATTTAAAAAAGAGCAAGTACTCTAGAGTGTTAAGAGCAGGGACTCTGGAATCAGATCTGGGCAAATTACTTACCTTTTTATGTCTCAGGTTTTATTATCTTAAATGAAGATATTAATAGTGCCTATTTAATAGAGTAAGGATTATCTGAATTAGAAGATATAAATGAATGAACTAAATATAAGTTAATATGGAATTAAATATATAAATTCCTTAGAATGATTCCAAGCATATATAAGATGCTAAGTGTCATCCATTATTATTGTTACAGAATTTATGACAATATGTAATTATATATTACATGGTGATTGTTCGTATCACTCCTACTGGAGTCTCTAGCTCTTTGAGGATATTAACTGTGGGTTTGGGAGGTATTAAGCATACTTAATATTATTGGGTACTGGTAAAGAGAAGATAAACTACTTCAAGTTTAGGTGATTTAATATTCTGATTGAGATTAAAGGTGTTTTATTTCCTTTTTTAGGTCTAGTTTGCTTTTGTGTTTATGTGAAATAGTGACTTGTGTTAAAACATTATTTGAGAAACCTATCATTTTACGTCCCTTCTTTCTGCATTATCCCCTCCCCCATTTTACCTAGATTTCTTAAAGAACAGTAAAAATGCTCTGTAACACTTAGTCACTTGGTTCTATATTTCCATTAACCTTCTACCTCAGGATACATTTGCTGTTTTACTTTCTTCTTAATAATCTTTCATGGAAAGTTTACTTTTGTGTAACTCATCATCATATAAATCAGAAACTGCACTTAAAATTTAAAAACTTACTTTTTCTAGTGAAAGATTGACTGATAATGACTAAATTTAAATGACTAAAAAATCTTTTTCATTTAATATACAGAAAGGATATGGCATTTGATGTTATGAAAAGCTGCATTTTGTGAGTAGTTCATTGAACATGAGCTTATTAATTTAGGAAAGCACACATTCTGAATTTATATGCTTATGTCCTATAAAATGGCATAGTGGGAGGGACCTAGTAAAAATTATATAAAAGGTTACTGTAGATAATGTGAATCAGAAATCGCTTTTCTCTATTTATTACTTCTTTTCCTATAAATCGAACTATTTAAAATAATTTTGAAATGTAGTTCCTTAGTAAGGAGTTGTTTGTTATTGGCTTTAATTGACTTTTTTTTTTTTTTAAATTGAAGTATGGTTGATTTATATTGTTATGTTAGTTTCAGGTGTATAGCAGTGATTCAGTTATATGGACATACATTCTTTTTCAGATTCTTATCTTTTTTTTTTCTTTTGTCTTTATGCCGTTTCTTGGGCCGCTTCTGCGCCATATGGGGGTTCCCAGACTAGGGGTCTAATCCGAGCTGTAGCCACCGGCCTACGCCAGAACCACAGCAACGTGGGATCCGAGCCAAGTCTGCAACCTACACCCCAGCTCACGGCAACGCCATATCCATAACCCACTGAGCAAGGCCAGGGATCAAACCCACAACTTTATGGTTCCTAGTTGGATTCGTTAACCACTGAGCCACGACAGGAACTCCCTCATGTCCCATTTGTTATTACAAAATATTGAGTATAGTTCCCCGTGTTATATGGTAGGTTCTTGTTGTTTACCTGTTCTATATGTAGTAGTGTGTATATGTTACTCCCAAATTTTAATAGACTTTTTAAGAGGTTATCTTCCCTGAAAAGTTATCCTAATGTCTTTTTTTTTTCACATTCATTAGTTATATTATTTCATATTGTACTTGGTTCTCTTGAATTGTTTTGCTTTTTTGTTGTTGTTGTTGTTGTTGTTTTTAATACCAGTTACAGAAATAGAGCTTGAGGGGAAAATGGTGTCTTCATCCATTCAGACCGTTATAACAGAATAACATAGATGGGGTGGCTTATAAACAAGAGAGATTTATTCTTACAGTTCTGGAGTCTGGGAAGTCCAAGGTCAAGGTCCCAGCAGATCCAGTGTTGTAAGAACCCACCTCATGTTTCGTAGACCAATTTACTGCTGGGTCCTCAGGTCATGGAAGGGACAAAGGAGTTCTCTAAAGTGTCTTTTATGAGGACCTCAGTTCCATTCGTGGGAATTCCACCCTCACAACATAATCACCTTCAAAGGGCCCCTCCTCCAAATCCCATCTCATTAGGGATTAGGGTTCAGCATATGAATGGGGGGGTGGGGGGGCACATTTCACTTTGTAGCACATTGTTTAGCAGTAATAGGTCTGATAAAGAGAAGGCCTTAATTAATCTTCATCTGAGACAGTGATGTTTTGTACCCAATTTAAAAATGCCCTTAATTTAAAAAAATACTGTTTATTATGGAAAATTTTAAATACATTCAAGGTAAAGAGAAGAATATAATGAATACCCAGTATCCATCACCCACCTTCAATAATAAACATGTTGTCATTTTAATTTTATCTATATTTACACTCGTTCTCTACTGCTAGGTTGCTATTACTTTTGCAGTATTTTGGAGTTTGGTAATATTTTTACATATTGAAAAAGAAATCTTGGATATACTCACATAACTAATATCCCTTCATGATATAGAAAATTTTCATGACATCAGAAAGTTTCTACTTGCTGCTTTGTAGTTAAACCCCACCACTACCACCATAAAAGAACATATGAATAAATTAGACCTCATCAAAATTTCAAAGATATTAAGAGAATGAAGAGGCAAGCCAAAGACAAGGATAGGAGTTCCTGTAGTGGCTCAGCAGTAACAAACCTAATATCCAAGAGGACACTGGTTCGACCCCTGGCCTCACTCAGTGGGTTAAGGATCCTGCGTGGCTTTGGCTGTGGTGTAGGCTAGCAGCTACAGCCCCAATTCAACCCCTAGCCTGGGAACTTACATATGCAGCAGGTACAGCCCTAAAAAAAAAGGTAAAATATTTGCAAATAGTATCTAACAAAGAACTTTTAAAATAAATATATAAATCATGTTCTCAGAGGTCAGTAGTAAGATTGCCAATCTCTACTCTAGACCTGTACTTACTGCACATCAAAGATGTTGAATATGTAGTTGGATATGTGCGTGTAATGTACAGGGGAGAAATCAAAGTAGGAGATATAAACTTTAGAGTCATCAGAATACAGGTGCTGTTTTAAAATCATAAGATCAATAGCAGAGGTATAGGACAAGAGAATGGGAAGGAATCAGAATAGGATTCAGTGGCCTGCGCCATGTTGAGGAAAAACCAGAAGACTACGTTATGGAAAACAAAGAATTGTTGGGCGTTTCCTGGAGGCCTCGTGAGTTAAGGATCCAGCATTGTCACTATTATTACTCTGGTCACTGCTCTGGTGTAGGTTTGATTCCTGGCACTGGAACTTCCTCCTGCTGTGGGCATAGCCAAAAAACCCCAGATAATTCTGTTTGAACATAAGAGAGTGATCAACTCTGTTGAATGCTAGGTCGATTCAGATGTGATCTGAGGTTTTTCCATTGCACCTAACAATGTAGTCGCACGCCATTACTAACCATGGCAAAAATTCTGGTGGAATGATGACAATAAAAACACATATAGTGTGGTTTCAAGAAAAAGTAAGAGAAGAATTGGAGACGAATATAGATAACAGGGCATTTTGCCTTGAAAGGAAGCAGAAAATTAAGCAATTATTTGAGGGGATATAGGAGTCAAGGTGTTTTTGTGTTTTTTTTTTCCTCTTTGAGGGAGTAGGAGTTATCAATATTTAGATGTTTATATGCTGATTGGAATGATCCAATGAGAGGAAAAATTAATGATGCAAAAGAGAAGGGAGTTGCTGGAAATGACATCTTTGAATGGGTTAGGGCAGAAGAGCAATCATTAATGCACATTATACGTGAGCAATCATGATTTTTTTTTAACATACTTCTATGTATACACTTTCTTAATTGCTCTTTTAAGTACTTTAATGATCTTAAGCTGTCAAGTTGGAAGAATTCTCTAAAGTACCTAAAACATATTTCCTTTGTCCTGCTGAGTTGTCTTAAATAACACATTGTTCCTAGGAACTATATCACATAATGAAGATCAGAATAGCCAGACAGAGGACCTGGATAGGCATTTCCTCAAAGAAGACATATAATTGGCCAAAAGGCATGTGAAAAGATGTTTAACATCACTGATCATCAGGAAAATACAGATCAAAACCACATTGAGATACTGCTTTACACCTGTCAAAATGGCTATTATCAAAAAGTCAACAAATGAGGGAATTCTCATGCACTGTTGTTGGGCATATAAATTGGTATAGTCACTATGGAAAACAGTATGGAGTTTCCTCAAAAAATTAAAAATAGAAGTACCATACAATCTAGTAATTCCACTTCAATAGCCAAGGTATGGAAGCAACCTAAGTGCCCATCAATAGATGAGTAGATAAAGAAGATGTATTATATATATTCTCTCTCTCTCTCTCTCTCTTTTTTTTTTTTTGGACAAGCCTGCAGCTCTCATACATTTTGTTTATTTATTTATTACTTTCAGCTGTGCCTGCAGCATGTGGAAATTCCTTGACCAGGGATCACACCTGCACCATAGCAGCAACCTAAGCCACTGCATTAAGAATGCTGGATCCTTAACCCACTGCACCACAAGAAAACTCCTCATATATTTCTTTTTATTTTTTGGTAGCCCATTTTATTGATTATTTTTAATTGAAGTAGGTTGGTATACATATTGTATGTTAGAGGTGTACAGCATAGTGATTCATAATTTTTAAAGGTTGTGCTCCATTTATAGTTATTATAAAATATTGACTATACTCCCTGTGTTTATATCCTCATAGCTAATTTAATTTATACATAATAGTTTGCACCTCTTAATCTGTTGCCCCTATCTTGCCCTCTCTCCTCCCTTTCCCCACTGCTAACCACTAGTTTGTTTTCTATATCCATGAGTCTCTTTCTTTTTTATTATATTCATTAGTTTGTTTTAGTTTTCAGATTCCACATATAAATTATACAATACAATATTTGAAAAGGTATATTCCAGGCAGAAGCATATTGTCCCTACTTTAGCTGTATTGAGTATCAATTTAAGAAAATTTTAAAAATAATGTAAATTTCTTTTGAGCACACACTTAATGTAGACTGGGTCAGATATAGTACATTCTGAAACAACTTTAACAGATAGGCAAGTTTAATCAGGCTTTATAAATACCCAAAACACTTTGCTTTTCTGTATTAGTTTAGGATTTTTCCTCTTACTTCTATAATTAGAAAGAAAGAGTTGTTCAATAAAATAGTGCAGAGAAGCTGCTTTTCAAGTTCCACAGATTTGATGTTTCTGTGCTTAAAATTAAACATGGTATTTCTTTTTAATTTTTATTCTTTTTAAATAAGTCATATTTAGAAATTACTGATTTCGTATGTTCCAAAATGAGAGATGTCATACGAACAACTTTGAATTTATGGGAACCATTCAAAATTGATTACATCCTCTGGGATATGTTGCATATTCCAGCCAAGTAAACAGTCTTAAATATTTGATGGTATTGGTGTGATAATGATGACAGTGGAAGTGAAGGTGGTATTGGTGATGTCATTGCCTAACCACTTTCTTGGCTGATAGGATCTCTCAGTGACATATATTTTTTTCTTCCGTTTTACATCTGTGCTTGTGGCATATGAAAGTTCCTAGGTCAGGGGTCAAATTGGAGCTGCAGTTGCAGGCCTACGCCACAGCTACAGCAATGCCGGATCCTTAACTCACTGAGCAGGGCCAAGATTGAATCCACATCCTCACAGAGACAAAATTGGGTCCTTAACCTACTGAGCCACAATGGGAGCTCCTTGTCCTTTTTTTTTTCCCCCCTTTGGCTTTATTTTTTTTTCTTTTGTTTCTTTTTTTAAAATTGAAGTATAGTTGATTTTTACAATGTTGTATTAGTTTCAGGTATACAGTAAAGTGATTCATTTATGCATGTATGTATGTATTCTTTTTCAGATTTCTTTTTCCCCTATAAGTTATATAGGATGTTATACTGGATATTATACTATATGTCTGTGTAACACATATGTATGTAATATATATGTATGTGTATACATAAGATATCAGCCATAAAAAAGAATGAATTCTTTCCCGTTGTGGCACAGCAGGTTGAGAACCCAACTAGTATCTATAAGGATACCAGTTCGATCCCTGGCCATGCTCAATGGGTTAAAGATCTAGCATTGCTGCAAACTTTGCCATAGGTCAAGGATGTGGCTCAAGTCTGATATTGCTGTGGCTGTTGTGTAGGCTGGCACACACAATTCGACCCCTAGTCTGGAAACCTCCATATGCAGCAGGTGTGGCCGCTAAAAAAGTAAAAGAATGAATTGTCATTTGTGATGTGGATGGACCTAGAGGGTATTATGCTTAGTGAAATAAGTCAGAGAAAGATAAATACTGTATGATTTCGCTTGTGTGTAGAATCTAAAACACACACACACACACACACACACACACACACACGAACAAACAAACCAAAAAAAAAAAGAAAAAAAAAGAGGAAACAGAGCCAAGCATGCAGAAAACAAACAAGTAGTTGGAAGAGGGGAGAGAGGTAGAGGGATGGGTGAAATAAGTGAAGAAGATTAAAGAAATGCAAACTTACTGTTACCAAATAGGTGAATCACAGGTGTGAAATGTACAGTGTGGGGAACAGGGTCAATAATTATGTAATATCTTTGCATGACAGATGGTAACTAGACTTAGGATGATCATTGTGAAACATATAGAAATATCAAATTATTATGTTGTGCACCAAGACCTAACATAGTGCTTTGGTTAAACAAACTCCTAGAAAAAGAGATGAGATTTTTGGTTATCAGAGGCTGGGGATAGGGGGTGGGGAATTGGATGACTGCAGTCAAAAGGTACAGACTTCCAGTTACAAGTTAAGTAAGTAAGTACTAAGGATATAATGTGCAACATGATAAGTATCATTAACATGTTGTATGTTATATGTGAAAGTTAAGAGAGTGGATCTGAAGAGTTTTCATTACAAGGAAATTTTTTTCTTTTCTTTTGTATCAATATGAGAATGATGGGATGATCACTAAACATTGTGGCAATGCAACAACAACAACAACAAAACAAAGTAGCCAGAGTTTTTTGAAGATTCTTAGGGCAGTGAAATTCCAAAGAGCTTACAGGACCAAGATGGCTGATGAGACTATTACATACTCTTGGAGTTCCCGTCATGGTGCAGTGGTTAACGAATCTGACTAGGAACCATGAGGTTGCGAGTTCAATCCCTGGCCTTGCTCAGTGGGTTAAGGATCTGGCGTTGCAGTGAGCTGTGGTGTAGGTCGCAGACGCGGCTCGGATCCCACGTTGCTGTGGCTCTGGCTTAGGCCAGTGGCTACAGCTCTGATTCGACCCCTAGCCTGGGAACCTCTATATGCCACAGAAGCGGCCCTAGAAAAGGCAAAAAGACAAAAAAAAAAAAAAAAAAAAGGGCTATTACATACTCTTCTCATTTAATATTAATGTAGAAGTCAATGTATTCAGACTTTTATTTGCATCCAAAAATTTTTCTTGTATATATTTAAACAAAAAGAATTAAAAACTTCAGAATCTGTTGCTTTCTAATGGTGTTGAATAATGAATTCAGAAATATCTGGCCAATCTTCAATGGCCTAGTTAAAAAAACAAACAAACAAACAGAAATTGAAATGTTTTACAGTAATTGAAAGTATGCCCTCTTGTGGTTTGTTCAGTAATTTCACATAAAAGCATTTTCTCTCATATTTTATGTTAAATTAATTGTGTATCATTGTGTGTTTGAGGCCTACATCTAAATGTTACAGTTCTTTAGGACCTCAGCCTTATTTAGAAAGACATAAAGTGACCATTGTTTGATTTTGTATTTCTCATATCATTGCATAGAAAATAGTCTTGTGATATAAGAATCAGTCTTAAAGTTTATTAGGAATTTGAGGTAAGCTTTCTTTTGCAGTGGAAAAGAAGGTGAGCAGTAAGTTTTTTGTGTGTGGGGAGGTGTACTAGGAATCCAAAGAGCTAATTATACATCATGTAACCACTCTGCAACATCTGTAAGTCAATTTAGCTGTCGTAATCATGTGGGACCTTTGAAAGTAATACAGACTTTCCAATAAAAATATATGTGAAAAATGGGAGTTCCCATTGTTGCTCAGAGGTAACAAACCTGACTAGTATCCATGAGGATGTGGGTTCTAACCCTGGCCTCGCTCAGTGAATTAAGGATATGCAGCACCTGGGTCCAAAAAAAAAGTGAAATAAATTGGTAAGAACAAGGAATAAGACTGTTTGGAGAGATAAAATTTTACTAATTGTTTTATGTCTCAGTGAACTTATACATATTCTATAAACTGCTTTTGAGACATCATAAATTTCAACCAGATTTATTTCTTAGTGACTTCTTTTTCTCTTTATAATAGTACTCAATAATGTAGCTGTGTTCTCCTATTACATATTAGAGATGTTAAGATATTATTGGAATGCACATTATTGGTATCCAGCATGGTTGATGAAGAGAGTTCAAGATTTCAAAAGCAAAATGCGTTCAAAGAGAGCTTTAGAGAACTTTCTTTTATTTTGCGTTTTTCTTATTTAATGGAAATAATTTAGAACTAGAGAGAAGCAGAAGTGTTTTAAAGTAGTGAGAATTTTCACAGTACAGCTGATTGGGAACTGTTTGTTTTTGAGCTAGGCTTTGAAGATCTTTTAGAGGTATCTTTAATGTGAAAAGGAGGCAGCAAAAAGGAATCTGGAGATAGCTTGATAAAGTAGAAGGACTCTGCTAGAGAGGTGCCACTCCAGGGAGTTACTGTTAGCTATTTAAAATAGTAAATAGTACAACATAGATTCATTTGTTTACTTACCTAGTTACTTAGGATGTATATTCCACCTATTTCCCAAAAGAATTTGAGACAGCTTATTCTGGTAAATATTGTATAATCTGAGACCATAAAAATATATTTGTTTTAATCTCCCTCCTCACCCAAAAAAGAAGAAGGAAAGGAAGGAGGGAGGAATTAACATTACCAAAGAAGAAAAATGCTACTTACCTAATAGATATTCTACACATACAAAATGTTGGTTTATTCAAAATAATACTATAATCATGTAAGACAACATAGTGTAAAGAATACTGAACTAGAAATCCAAACATTTGTAATCTCGACTAGGTCAATTACAAGTTGTGAGATTCTGAACATTTATCTTCTCTGAGGAACATTTCCTTTACCTTTTATTGGCTCGTCTCTCTGTCATAGTAATGTAGATGTTTTTCAGTTTTATGTGCTTCAGATATGCATGAGAATGTAAGATTTGGTTAGAAACATCTTAAGTTCAAAAACCCAGCTCTGCTGTGTGCTGTCTGTGTAGCCATAGGCAAAATATTTAGGCCTTTGTTTTTATTTTCGCATTTGTAAAAAATTCTTAATATAAGTTTCACAGGTAATTGTTTAAATATCCTGGAGAAATCTATGCACATATAGTAGCACCTATTAGAAGACTCATTTGATGTTTTTCATTTTAATATATACTTTATATCATTCTTTTTTGATTTGTAAATAATAGTCTCATGGTTTTTTAAATCCAAGCAATATAGATATAAATACTACAAAAATAAGAATTCCCCCAAATTCTAGAATACGTCCCACTCTCTAACCATTGTTAATGGTTTAAGAATATATTTTTATAAGAAATTTTTTTCATGCCTAAATTATTATCGTTTGTATAAAAATGTGCTTTAAGCAAAAATGGGCTTGAACTGTATACATTGACATTATTTTCAGTTAGCAATATATCATGTATATCTCTTCATTAATTTTAATAATCTTTGCCATTGTGGGGGGTTTTTGTTTTGCTTTTTGTTTGTTTTTTGGTGTTGCAGGTGCAAGTTCCTGGACCAGGGATTGAACCTAAGCCACATCAGTGACCTGAGCCACTGCAGTGACAATGCAGAATCCTTAACCCACTGCACCACAAGAGAACTCCCAATTGTTTTTTAAATAATTTTTGCTGCACATCATGAAGGGATTAAAATATAGTCACAGTAAAATTGGTTCCAGTTTCTTTTTTCTTCCAGTTTTATTGAGATATATCATTATGTGTGTTTTGTTGAGATTTATTACTGTAAGTTTAAAGCAAACAGCATGATGGTTTGATTTAGATATATTGTGAAATGACCTCCATAGTAGGTTCAGCTCACATCTGTCTTCTTGTATAGATACAATAAAAAGAAAACAATAAAAAAAAAATTTTTTTCCTCTTTGTGATGAGAACTCTCGGGATTTTTTTTTTTTCTTCTTATGGCATGACCCATAGCATGTGGAAGTTGCCGAGGTAGGGGTCGAATCAGAGCTGCAGCTGCTGGCCTGTGCCACAGCCATGGCAACGCTGGATCCTAGGTACATGTGCAACCTATGCCACAGCTTGCAGCAATGCCGGATCCTTAACCCACTGAGTGAGGCCAGGGATCAATCCGGCATCCTCACAGATAGTAGTCTAGTTCCTAACCTGCTGAGTCACAACTGGAACTACAAGATTTGCTCTCTTAACAACTTTTCTATATATTGCACTGCAGTGTTAGCTATAGTCATTATGTTCTACATTACATCTTACTTACAACTGGAAGTTTGAACTTTTGACCACCTTCCTCCAGTCCTACCACTCCCCCACAACCACCCCCCCACATCCGGTAACCATAACTTTGATGTCTTTTTCTATGAATTGTGTTTTGTGTTTGTGTGTGTGTATGTATTTAGACTCCACATATAAGTGAGATCAGAAGTATTTGTCTTTTCTGTCTGATTTATTTCGTTTAGCACAATGCCTTCAAGATCCATCTATGTTGTTGCAAATGCTTGAGGTTTTAACTCAGTGATTTTTTTTTTCCCTTTCCTCCTCCTAGAAGATATACTTCCTTTACAACATTCCGATGGCCAAACTCAAATATTGAAGGGTAGAGACTATTTCCATCTTGTTAACCATTGCGCCTAGCTAGTGTAGTGTCTGACACAGTAACACAAATATTTTGGATGCATCCATCATGAGGGGCTAAATTAGAAACATAGTATGTTCTTTTGGGTACCATTTATAACTCAAGAGTACCTATATGAGGTTGGATGAACTATTCATCTAACCTAGTACGACATTTTAAAACTATTTTAACTATCAGGTAAAAGGAAAATGCTTTAGTTATGTCCAAAAATAAGATGTGTGGAGAACAATACAAAGTAGAATTTAAAGGAATTTCAGTTATTATTTAAGGCAGGCTGAATGGTTGTTACGGTAAAATTACCAAATTGATATCCTGCACTTAGCCTACATTTTTCTCATTGATATGCTCAGAAATGGAGAAACTAAGAGGTTTGTGCTTGACAAGATTTATTTATTAAAATGTTATTACTATATTACCAGGTTTGAGAAGTTATGAGCTTAACATAAAAAGTCTGAGGCTGTTAACTTATTCATTATACTCTTTTATTAAAAGCTGATTTTCTTCTAAATGAGTTTTGCTTACAGCCCTATACACCAGACCAGGAATAAAGAGTGCTCGAAGTACTATAGAAATGTGAAACAAGTACAAAGTAGATGTGGTTATAAATTGTAAGTTCTGATTTATAAAGCTGGTCGCTTTATTTTTTATTTAAAATGGTATAGTTTACTGAATAGTTTTCATTTAAATTTGATATTTTACTCAAGCTATAAAATAATATTGGAAAAAGAATGAGACATCTGCATTTATGAAAGATTCCTGAGGTAATGTGACAAGTTTCCTCATTAAACTGGAATATCAGTTCCTCAATTTTACAAAAGAATTGAATGAGAATACATTTAAAGTGTTTATTACCATTTTTTATTGTGTAGTAGGTACTCAGTAATTGTTAGTTTTTTCTACCAGTTTTTCACTGCAGAGGGGTGAAATTGTTGAGACAAGATTATACCTTTTTTTTTTTTTTTTTTTTTTGTCTGTAGGCTACAAAGTGGCTTTCCAGGAAAGTTTATCTACCACCAGATTATGAGATTACCTTTTATTTTTTAACTTTTACCCAATACCTTTTTATTTGCATTTCAGTCATTTACATGAAGAAATCATAAATTTTGAAATGAAATTAAATGAGTGAAGAACTAGGGTCTTTAAAAAACCTTAGCAAGTGTTTAGAAGTTTCCTTTAGACTCATAATGGGCTGAAATGGGAATTTAACATAATATCTTTTGCTGATTAACCATTATTTTAATTAACCCTCAAGCCATTCTGTAATTATGTTACTCATGATTTAATTTTTAGTGTTCAATTTAGTTCTTAGTATTACAACAGTTAGATTTGTTCTACTTTTTATTGCCATTATTTATTTCAACGACCTTATCATTTAAAGTAATTGTAGATGAGCATGCCTAGGGCTGTTATACATATTTGTAATTCTGGGTTAAAATATATACTGGAATTTCAAATAATAATTTATAATAGGCATTTCAGAAGTAGGGATTACTTGTATTGAAAAGGCGCCTTTCCTCCCCTTTTCCTCTGAAGTGTTTTTCCAGTCAGCAATCACACTTCACTTTCTGAATCATTTACTGTGTGTGAAGTAGTATGTCAGGTAATTTGCGGGCCTTATCTTATTTCATTCTCGGCACCACTACTTTCTTTACTCTTTACTTTTTTTTTATTCCTTACTTTACTTTGGGCTCCTTTCTTTACTCTTCCATTCCTTTAAATCAGCAGCTTTCAAACTGCTTTCATTTGGTGACCCACATTTAGACATGTTATCTAGACTCATAAAATAATGTGCAATGTAGCCTTATATTTCTTTTCCCTCCATCCCTCTCAATACTGATCTTAACCCTCTAAATTTAGTTTACAATCCACTAATCAGTCACCATTCACAGATTATAAATAAAGCACTGCCTTAAGTGACAGTTCTAAAGCACTTGTTATAACCTTTCCCGTTTGGTTATCATTTCATTCTGGACACATTCTTCCCCAGAGTTAATGACTTTCCCTTTCAGTTGCAGCACTTTCATCAAAGACAGTGTACTTTCACAGAGCCAGGGGAACCAAACATTACCCAACCCAGAGTTAGAAATGCTGTATCTAATTAATTAATTAAGAGTGGGTATATTCACCTTTAGAGTTCTATGAATGTTGTTTCTTGATTGACTCTGGTCACCTTGTAGCATAAGGCAGCAGCATTTCTATAGATTACTCATATTCATCAAAATCTATGACCTTAGCTAAAATAAGACCATTTCTACAAGTCTTCTGTTCTTCAGAGTCTTCCATAAAATTGTCATAGTTAAGCAGTAAATGTATTTGTCAGTAATCATCTGCTTAATCCATAGTTGAAGCACCAAACAAGAATTGTTGCTTCGCCTTCCTCCCTTCTTACTCCCAGTTTTGAGTCAAAATCAGAGTGACATAATACCTTTTTATGTCAACTAAGAAAAATATTATGGTTTGATTTATTAATCTTTGAATTCATATATGGTAACTAATTATGTAAATCGTTTTTAGGCTAGATTTGAGTTTATTTTATGTGTTACTCACCTGAGATTTAAGAAAATAGAATAAAGTCAAACAGCCCACAGTAGAATCCCCTAGCATGTTGTTCTTTATGGGTTCCTAACCTCTGAATTAAATAACTAAACACAGTCACTTGTTACTTAATCTGCTTGAATACGTCATTTTATATGTACAACAGTGAATCATATATGAATAACAGGAGATTTTGTGCTGTCCTATACACAATTTGCATTCAAGAATTTTTTTCCTCATTGATTACTAAGCATAAATTGGAACTTTATTATTAACCTAAATTTAGAAAAACTTCATTCACCTTTTATTTTATAATGATTTTTATTTTGTCTATTATAGCTGGATTACAGTGTTCTAACAATTGTCTACTGTACAGCGAGGTGACCCAGTCACACATACATGTATATACATTCTTTTTTCTCACATTATCATGCTCCATTGTAAGTGACTAGATATAGTTTCCAGTGCTATACAGCAGGATCTCATTGCTTATCCATTCCAAAGGCAATAGTTTGCATCTGTTAAACCCAAATTCCCAGTCCCTCCCACTTCCTCCTCCTCACCCTCCCCCTTGGCAACCACAAGTCTGTTCTCCATGTCCATGATTTTCTTTTCTGTGGAAAAGTTCATTTGTGCCATATATTAGATTCCAGATATAGGTGATATCATATGGTATTTGTCTTTCTCTTTGACTTAACTTCACTTAGTATGAGAGTCTCTAGTTCCGTCCGTGTTACTGCAAATGGCATTATTTTGTTGTTTTTTTTATGGCTGAGTAGTATTCCATTGTGTATATATACACCACATCTTTTTTTTTTTTTTTTTTTTTTTGTCTTTTTGCTATTTCTTGGGCCGCTCCTGCGGCATATGGAGGTTCCCAGGCTAGGGGTCCAATTGGAGCTGTAGCCACCGGCCTACACCAGAGCCACAGCAACTCGGGATCCGAGCCTTGTCTGCAACCTACACCACAGCTCACGGCAACGCTGGATCATTAACCCACTGAGCAAGGGCAGGGACCAAACCCGCAACCTCATGGTTCCTAGTCGGATTCGTTAACCACTGCGCCACAACGGGAACTCCATATACCACATCTTCTTAATCCAATCACTGTCGAGGGGACATTTAGGTTGTTTCCATGTCTTGGCTATTGTGAATAGTGCTGCTGTGAACATGTGGGTGCATGTGTCTTTTTCAGGGAAAGTTTTGTCCGGGTATGTGCCCAAGAGTGGGATTGCTGAGTCATATGGTAGTTTTTCTAAGGTACCTCCATAGTGGTTGTACCAATTCACCTTCCCACCAACAGTGCAGGAAAGGTCCCCTTTTCTCCACACCTTCTCCAGCATTTGTTATTTGTGGACTTATTAATGATGGCCATTCTGACTGGTGTGAGGTGATAACCTCAGAGTAGTTTTTTTTTTGGGGGGGGGTGTTTTGTTTGTCTTTTTTCCTTTTCTAGGGCCTTTCCCTGCGGCATATAGAGGTTCCCAGGCTAGGGGTCAAATCAGAGATGTAGACGCCGGCCTATGCCAGAGCCATGGTAACTCAGGATCCGAACCGCCTCTTTGACCTACACCACAGCTCACAGCAACGCTGGATCCTTAACCCACTGAGCAAGGCCAGGGATCAAACCCTCAACCTTATGGTTCCTAGTCAGATTCATTAACCACTGCGCCACGACGGAAACTCCCTCATAGTAGTTTTGATTTGCATTTCTCTAATAATCAGTGATGTTGAGCATTTTTCATGTGCTTGTTGACAATCTGTATATCTTCTTTGGAGAAATGTCTATTGAGGTCTTTTGCCCATTTTAGAAAAATTTCATTCCGTTTTGGTGACCTCTATCAATTTTTAAATTCTAACCAATTTTTTAAGTGCTTGATGCAACTGCTGAATATACAGTGAATCTTTAAACTTCTTTAGTGATTGATTATTAAATAATCAAATTAATTACTTCAAGTGTAAAGTCAATAGCAAAAGGAAAAATACAGGATAGCCAGTAGTAATCATATCTTTCCAGTACTATTTCCTGTGCCATTTCCCTACAGTGGGCTTCTACTAATAAGTATTATGTCAGTCATTCATCAAAGGAACACTATTTTTTTCCTTGGCCAGCTATTAGAAAAGAATTTACATATGAAGGTCATTAAAGGAAAAAGGGAAAAAGAAATGATTACTGAAAAGACAGGATAGGAAGTTCCTGTTGTGGCTTAGTGGATTAAGAACCTGATGCTCTTTCTCTAAGGTATGATCACTGGCCTTGCTCAGTGGGTTGAGGATCCTGCATTGCCACAAGCTGTGGCATAGGGCTGTAGCTGCAGCTCCAGTTTCACCCCTAGTCTGGGAACTTCCATATGCTGCAGGTGAGGCCATTAAAAAAAAAGAGGGTAGTTGGGAGTTCAAGCTCTAGCACAGTGGGTTAATGATCTGGCTCATTTCTGTGGCTCTCCAGTTCGATCCATGGCCCGGCGCTGTGGGTTAAGGATCCAGCATTGCCATAGCTGTGGCATACGTTGCAGATGTGGCTCAGATAACATCCCTGGCTGGGAATTTCCATATACAGCAGGTGCAGCCAAAAAACAAAAAACAAAAACAAACAAAAAAAACACATGACAGTTATCTCTATCAGGTGCTAGATAGACTGCTAGCCTTCCTGATTGTGGTTCGATGGATGCTTGCTTTATAAGTATTAAACCATACATATATGTTTTGTCAGTATGTCTCATATTTATAATAAAAGTGAAGAAAAAGAAAATTCTTTTTTTAATTACTCAAATGAATTTATCACCTCTGTAGTTGTATAATGATCGTAACAATCTGATTTCACAGGATTTCCATCCCACAGCCCAAGCACATCCCCCCACCCTCCAAATTGTCTCCTCCGGAGACCATAAGTTTTTCAATGTCTGTGAGTCAGCATCTGTTCTGCAAAGAAGTTCAGTCTGTCCTTTTTTCAGATTCCACATGTTGGTGAAAGCATGTTGGTGTCTCATTGTATGGCTGACTTCACTTAGCATGATAGTTTCTAGGTCCATCCATGTTGCAAAAAATGCTGGTATTTCATTGTGGAAAAGAAAATTGTTAACTATCTATATATGTCTTCTTGTTTAGAGGAAAAACTTTGCAAAGTTGCATTAAGATGTATGAGTAAGGGAAGTTAGTAGTGTCAGGTCATTACACTGCTTTGACGTTTATAATTTAGAAAACCTGGAGGTTCTCTTAAAAATTCCTGACTAGCATATATAACTCAAAAAAAAAAAAGAAACATTTAAAACTCTTTAGAAATTACAATTCAGTTTTCTGTTTCAGCCCTATGTCTTAGATAATTGATACAGAGCAGATTTCTCTTTGCTGTTTAGATTATAAAGCTATTTAATAAAGACACTTTTGTTAATGTGCACATTACTTACTAAAAAGGCAAGTTGAAGCTAAATTCTGATGCTTTTTATGATGTGGAAAAGAACATAGTGCTTGTCAAAACTGAGTATCCCTATGTAGTAATATAGCCTACAAGGTACACAGACTCTTGAGCCAGCTTGCTTGGGTTCTAAATTCTGGTCCACAGCTTACTTTAAACTTCCTGTAAATTAATTTTCTCATCAATAAAATGCAGAAAATAATAGTACCTACCTTACTTGGTTGTTGTGAGGACTAAATGAGTTATTGTATGCAAAGAACTTTGCAATGTGTAACATATGGTAAATAGTTTATGCATAATGGCTATTGCTATGTAGGTTGAACAAACAAAAGTAGAAAAATTTTAAGCATTTCACCAATACTTTTTGATATATTTCTATAAATAATTTTCTGGTTTTTGTTGCAGTGTTTGGGAAATGGGAAGTAATGACAGCTGGCACCTGAACTAAGTACTTTCATAGACAACACCATTCCAGAATTTCAGGATGAATGGGGATATGCCCCATGTCCCCATCACTACTCTTGCGGGGATTGCTAGTCTCACAGACCGTAAGTTTAGTTAATTTATCTAATTTACATTCTACTCTGTGACATTGATTTTTAAAGTGAGAGAGTAGTTGTTTCATAAATAACAAAATATTTTAGATTTTGAATGACAAACATTTTCTTTGATTTATTGGCATAAATGTGAAAGTAACAAAATTAAGTTTAGTCAGCTAGTAATAGATAAGACCACAATTTCTGTTTCATCCAAAGGACCCATTAAGAAGTAGTCCTGTATGTTTGTTTAAAGATCTTACATGATAAATGGATAAATGCAAAACTAAGGATCAAAGAAGGTGAAACAAAGCATTAAGAAAAATTAAAGTGAAGAACCATGGGTTTGCATATAGGAACTGTCACAGATCTTTTAAAAAGCGTTTATGGAAACAGTAACTGAAACTGCCCTTCAAAGAAGAATTTTATAGCCCAACTTCATCTGATTTCTTAGTGATGTTTATTTTGGATGTCATGTTTAGTAATCTTTTGGAGTTTGTCATAGATGGCAGGCCTATTTTACTCTCACAGTTAAGTTTAAAGAACATTGTTATTCTCTTGAGATTTACTTAGTGTAGCACAATATTTGAGGGACTCATTCCTTTGGTAAGCAACTCTAATTCTTAGTCCCTGGGTAATAGTGCAGAAAGCTACTCACAGTGTTAGTCCCTGTGCTATCTGAATATATAAAGAGAAAAAAGAGATGTAGAAAGGAAAGGAAGACGGTGAGGACTCTTCTAAGTATAGCAAGCATTATATAAGATACAAGGCTTTATTAAAGAAACTATGAGAAAATAACCTCAAGAAATGTTTTTATTCATGTTCCCCCAAATACGTTTTTCTGTTGTTATTTTCCAGCTGGTTTAAGTGGGGAGAAAATAGATAATAGCATACAGCTTTGTGGTTAGGAAACTAGCAGGGTTAGTTTATAAAATCTGAAATAACAAAAGTAAAGTAGCTGGTAAGCTTGTAAGAAAGCTTTTAAAACAGACATTGGCTTTTGCTTATCACTTTGTTACAGGTAAGGCATAAATTCGTATAGTATGTAGGAGTGCAGAGTCAGATATACCACCAAGAATTCCTTTTTTTTGGTCTTCCCATTGTCTCAGCTGTACCTCATTTAAAAATTTTGTCTGCCCAAACCCTACTTATTAAAGTAATAATTTGTTTCCTGTGTTTTATTAGTAAAAACCTATTATTATCCATTATGGCTGAGCAACATGATGGTTATTCTGTATACATAATAATTAAGCCAAAAACAAAGACATTTTAGTTAACTTTCTTAACTTTTAGTTTAGACAAATGGACAGATTTCATTTATGTGAAGAGACATCAAATAGCTGAATTTTAAACTACTGTAAAACATTTACATTTGTTTGCTGTTAGAATAGAATGGAGAGAGACTATAACTTAAAGCAAAATTCCCTAAGATGTTTTTCTGCCTTTAGAATCCTATAGATGTTATTCTCCTGCTAAAGTTAGCTGTTTATTTTTGTATTTACTTAAGTTTTTATAAAGCACATTACTTATCTATCTGGTAAAGAGTCAGATATCGTTACTTGGTTAATTTATGTCAGAGTATATTGATTCTGATAAGGTTATAAACACAAGTAATTAATATATTTTCAATTCTTATTAACTTTTAGCTCTACCTTTGGCTATTCATTTACTAAATTAATAAATATTTAAGACACGAGGAGTCAGCACAAATAAAATGGAACTGAAATTTATTCTTAGAGAATAGTATAGGCTATTTTGATCTAAATGACATTTTGGGAGTTTTGCAGAGTTGAGGTTTGTTGGAGAGGCAGAATGTCTTTTAATAATTTGTCACATTGATATAAATATCAACTTATTTTTAATCCTAAGTATATTTCAGTACTAAAGAGATTTCTTGCTGTCACTCAATTTCTAATAATCTGATTTTATTCCACATAGTCCTGAACCAGCTGCCTCTTCCATCCCCTTTACCTGCTACAACTACAAAGAGCCTTCTCTTTAATGCACGAATAGCAGAAGAGGTGAACTGCCTTTTGGCCTGTAGGGATGATAATTTGGTTTCACAGCTTGTCCATAGCCTCAACCAAGTATCAACAGATCACATGTAAGTACAACCTAAAATAAAATGAAAAGTTTTGGTCTTACTAAAAGAATCAGTATTCCTGGCTTATTCAGAGAAATTTAAATATATAGTTTAAGGTAATCAATATCCAAATGAGAATATTGCCTTACTGTGATGAGGTATCAATGAGATACATATAAGCCATAGTTTTTTTTTGGGGGGGGGTTGGTTTTGGTTTATTTGTTTGTTTGCCTTTTCTAGAGCTACACCTGCGACATATGGAGGTTCCCAGGCTAGGGGTCTAATCAGAACTGTAGCTGCCAGCCTATGCCAGAGCCACGGCAGCACAAGATCTGAGCTACGTCTGCGACCTACACCACAGCTCACGGCTATGCCAGATCCTTCACCCACTGAGCAAGGCCAGAGATAGAACCCGCAACTTCATGGTTCCTAGTCAGATTCATTAACCACTGAGCTATGACAGGAACTCCAGCCGTAGTTATTTTGAGACAGTAGTTCTGACCCATGTAGTTCTGTGAAGATCTGTTAAATTCTTGTAATAATCTTGAGATTCATCAAGATGGATCTGTGCAGAGGTCTAAAGTTGCTCATGAAGTCATCTCCCTTTTTCCTGGAGTTGCTAGAGTAATTAGAGTAATTTCCTGGAGTAATTAGAATTCTTAGGCACTAGGGCCTTTACTGCTGGCTTTTTTTGGAGTAGGTTTATATGCTCTTCGTCTGAAGTATAACAAGGACTCAAAGAATAACTCCAAAGGAGGCGGCTTCAAAATTTTTTATTGTACTATCTGAACATACGTGTGTATTTTCTTACAATAGACTTTAAAAATAATATAAAAATAATGTAAACTTAAATTACATAACTTATTACAGAATTTTTACATGACTATACTTTTTAAAATTTACTTTTACTACAAAAGCAGTATATGCTTATAATGCCTCAACACAAAAATATATAAAAAGTTCACAGCCCACTACACAGTGGTACTCATTGTCCTTCTTCTTTTTTTTTTAACTTAAAGATTCATTATTTAGGGAAATGAGAATAAAGAACCATATAATAGATCTCTACATTTAGATGCAACACATACTTTAGGACCATTTTTAAAGTTGATGACTTTATATGAAATTCTAAATGAATGTTCTGATGAAAAAATTGAGAAAATGATTGGTTAAAATCAGAAGGAAGTATAATGTATCATTCTAGAAAATTCAACAATGTCTTAATATTATGTCAATTCTTATACCTGTATATTCTTAATCAAAAGTTTTCACCAGGGAGTTTCCATCGTGGCTCAGCGGAAACAAACTCTACTAGTTCGGGTTGGATCCCTGGCCTCGCTCAGTGGGTTGGGGATCTGGCATTGCTGTGAGCTGTAGTGTAGGTCTTAGACTTGGCTCAGATCCTGCATTGCTGTGGCTGTGGTGTAGGCTGGCAGCTGTAGCTCTGATTCAGCCACTAGCCTGGGAGCTTCCATATGCTGTAGGTGTGGCCCTAAGAAGACCAAAAAAAAAAAAAAAAAAGTTTTCACCACATCTTTAAAGAGATAAGGGAAATAGCACATATACAGGTATAATTTATATTATGGAAAGCTGCTTTAAGATTGCCCTCAAAAATTTATTTAATCTTATCATTGGATACCGTCTTTATAAATCTTTCTTATTAGATTTAATGAGGGGAACAGTGATGTAGAATATAAAATTTTATTTTATTTTATTTTGCTTTGCTTTGCTTTTTGGGACCACACCTGCAACATATGGAGGTTCCCAGGTTAGGGGTCTAATTAGAGCTACAGCTGCCAGCCTACACCACAGCCACAGCAATGCCAGATCCTTAACCCACTGAGTGAGGCCAGGGATCGAACCTGCAACCTCATGGTTCCTAGTTGGATTCATTTCCGCTGTGCCACAACAGGAACTCCCTAGAATGTAGAATGTAGAATCTTAAATACTACCTGTATTTAGTTTTATCATTTACCTTCCATAGTTGTGAACTTAATTTGCTCCTTACTAATTACAACTGTTCTTAACCACTTGCTTGGATGTCTTTGCCTCTGATGGCTTTATTTGAGAAAAGAATAAAGGGGGGGGGGATTACATAACCTTTGAGCCTTGTCTTAACCAATGCAGCAATATAATTTTATTCAGAGGACATTCTCAAAAAGGTAGCCTCACTCATATTCAGATGTAAGGGAAAACATATATTCCAAGTCCAAATTAGCAACTTCTGGGTGTAATTATCACCTCCATCCTTCCATTACTTTGAATAATTTAGAGTAGACACTATTTTCTACTTTAATTGAACATTTCTAAATAAACTCATAATTCCATAAAATAATGTTTTGGGTTCTTTTTTTTCTGTTTAAAATAAAATGGGAAAAAAGGTTTTGATATTTTTGATAATTCTATTTCTTCTAGTGTTAGCATTTTCACAAACCCGTGAAATTGTTAGACATGTGTGTAATTTATTTTTATACTGCAAGTATTGTTGATTTTCTGCCTCAGCCTTTTCTGAATTTAACTGGTAAATTGCTATCTAATATAGAATAGAGAATTCTTAATCACTGTTTTAATTTTTTTTATTTATTTTTTCAATGCCAGAGAATTGAAAGATAACCTTGGCAGTGATGATCCAGAAGGCGACATACCAGTCTTGTTGCAGGCCGTCCTGGCAAGGAGTCCTAACGTTTTCAGGGAGAAAAGTATGCAGAACAGATATGTACAAAGTGGTGAGGTTTTAATAATTGAATATATAGTATTTTTTTTTCAGTGGGTCCCACATCAGAACTCGTTTCACATGTAATTAAATTCAGGTGTCTCCTTTAAAACCTAGCCTGTCATCTATGAATCTGTGTTGATGCCTTGAATAAAGCCAAGAACAAAAATGAAACTAAGTGGATGTTAACATTTTTGCAGTTTAATAACTAAA
Source organism: Sus scrofa (assembly GCF_054392235.1). Classification (NCBI taxonomy): domain Eukaryota; kingdom Metazoa; phylum Chordata; class Mammalia; order Artiodactyla; family Suidae; genus Sus; species Sus scrofa. The sequence goes on from NC_139398.1 coordinate 34,317,645, forward strand.
TTCCTTGGCAATTAGGCAAAGCCTAATATGTAGTTTGCTAGAGATTTCAGAATGTATTAGTTTAGTCAGTGAAAGGGCTTTAGGAATTTTTTTTTTTATCTTAGAATTGATATGAAAGAAGTCTTTTCATTAATTAAATAATGAAAGTATCTGCAGAGCTTTTCAACACAAAGTAAATGTATAAATAATTTTGCCAGGTATTAGTTTTAGTACTGATGGTGATTATATTCATGGTTATATAGAACACTGCTGGTGCCTTAGCAATAGAAAAAATAGGCATTAAGGGAAGTTCTGTTTATAATAAGCATTAGAAAAATAAAATTATGATATCCAACACAGATGTGATTTTTATGTAGTCAAGTAGAACTTATAAGTTAGGAGCATTGTTCTGGTCTGACTGAAGCTTACTGAATTTAGCAAGCCCTAGTACTTGCTTCATTCTCAAGATTAAAATAGAAAGGAGTAGTTTAGACAAGTCAGGAAGGTCCAACTTATTTAATTAATTACTTACTATTATTGATTACTTGTATCCAAGAATATTGCCACACTTATTGACAGTACCTCTATGAAACTCACCATTCCATGTCTTAGTTTTGTTTTTATATATTCATGTGTGAATTGTGTTTTTAAAGCAATTGCGTGGTTACTATTCATTCCCCAAAGTGAATCCAGGGAAATTCCTTTGCTCAACTCACCTTTTAGCTAATCAGAGGCAGGTATGCAGGGCAAGACTTTATCTTAATCAGAATAAGCTAGGTTGCAGTAGTAGGAGACAAATAGGAATGGTAAAAGGAAAATTTGAATTATACATACTCTGGAAGAGTGTTGGAATGAAAGAAAATATGGAGATGTCATTGATTGGAAGAAAGACTATAGGTATACCTCTTTTTATTGCACTTTGCTTTTACACTGCTTCTCAGATATCAGCTTTTGTACACATTTAATGTGGCACATTAAATTTTGTATACATTTAATGCTGTACGTCGGCAAGTCCGTCATTACCTTTTTTCCAGTAGCAGTTGCATACTTCATGTCTCTATGTCACATTTTATTATTAATTGCGGTATTACAAACTTTTCATTATTATTCTTGTTATAATGATCTCTAATCAGTGATTTTTGAAGCTGCTATTATAATTGTTTGAGGGCACCACTAAACACACCCATGTAAGACAGTGAACTAATTGATAAATTATGTTCTGGCAGTTCCCCTGTCTTCGGCCTCCGTATTTCCTGAGATACAACCATATTGAAATGAAGCCAGTTAATACCTCTACAATGACCTCTCCAGTGTTCTCGTGAAAGGAAAAGTCACATGTCTTTCATTTTAATCAAAAGCTAGAAATGCTTAAGCTTAGTGAGTAAGACACGTCAAAAGCCAAGATAAGCTAAAAGCTAGTTGTCTTGTCTCTAACAGCCAAGTTAGGAAAGGAAAAATTCTTGAAGGAAATGAAAAGTGCTACCCCAGTAAATACTTGAATGATAAGAAAGCAAAACAGCCTTACTTGCTGATATGGAGAAAGTTTTAGTGGTCCAGATAGAAGATCAAACCAGCCAGAACAATCTCTTAAGCCAAAGCCTAATCCAGAGCAAGGCCCTAACTCTCTTCAGTACTGTGAAGGCTGAGAGAGGTGGGGAAGCTGCAGAAGAAAAGATTGAAGCTAGCAGAGGCTGGTTCATGAGGCTTAGTTGTCTCCATAATGCAAGATGAAGCAGCAAGTGCTAATGTAGAAGCTGCAGCAAGTTATCTAGAAGATCTGACTAAAATAATTAATGACAGTGGCTATGCTAAACAAAAATTTTCAGTAGACAAAACAGGCTTCTATTGGAAGAAGATGCCATCTAGAACTTTCCTAGGTACAGAGAAGTCAATACCTGGCTTCAAAGTTTCAAAAAACAGGTTGGCTGTCTTGCTTGGAGCTAATGCAGATGATGCATTTAAGTGGCAGCCAGTGCTCATTGATCATTCTGAAAATCCTCGGGCCCTAAAGAGTTATGCTAAATCAACACTGCCTGTGTTCTATAAATGGAACAACAAATCTGAATGATTAGCACATTGGTTTACAACATGTTTTACTGAATATTTTAAGCCCACTTCTCAGACCCACTGCTCAGAAAAAAATACTCCTTTCAGTATATTGCTGCTTATTGATAATGCATCTGGTCACTGAAGAGCCCTGATAAGTGATGTACAATAAAATTATTATTATTATTAACAACTTTTTTAGGGCAGTACCTGCAGCATATGGAGGTTCCCAGGCTAGAGATCGAATCAGAGCTACAGCTGCCAGCCTATGTCACAGCCACAGCAGTGCAGTATCTGAGCCGCATTTGCAGCCTGCACCACGGCTCACAGCAACACCGAATCCCCAACCCACTGAGCAAAGACAGGGATTGAACCCATATCCTTATGGATACTAGTCAGATTCATTTCCACTGCACTACTTTGAGAACTCCTAAATTAATGTTGTTTTCATGCTTGCTAACTCAGCATCCATTCTGCAGCCCATGGATCAAGGAATCATTTCGACTTTTGAGTCTATTTAGGAAATACACTTTCTTAAGCCTGTAGCTGCCATAGATAGTGTTGGGGTTCTTTTTGGGTTTGGTTTGGTTGGGGTTTGGTTTTGTTTTTTGTTTTTGTTTTTTTCTCTTATTGTTTTTGGTCTTTTTAGGGCTGTATTTGCTGTATATGGAGGTTCCCAGGCTAGGGATTGAATTGGAGCTGTAGCTGCCAGTCTATACCACAGCTACAGCAGGATGCAAGCCACATCTGCAACCTACACCATAGCTCGCAGCAATGCCAAATCTCCAACTCATTGAGCATGGCCAGAGATCAAACCCACATCCTCATGGATATTAGTTGGGTTTGTTATCACTGAACCATGACGGGAACTCCTGATAGTGATTTTTCTGATGGATCTGGACAAAGTACATTGAAAAAACCTTCTGGAAATGATTCGCCATTCTAGATGCCATTAAGAACATTCATGATTCATAGGAAGATGTCAAAATATCAGCATTAACAAGAGTTTGGCAGAAGTTGATTCCAATTCTCATAGATGACTTGGGAGGGGTTCAAGACTTCAATGAAGGAAGTTAGAATTAGCAAGAGAACTGGAATTAGAAGTGGAGGAGCCTGAAGATATGACTGAATTACTGCAATCTCCTGATAAAATTTGAACAGATAAGGAGTTGCTTCTTGTGGATGAGTAAAGTTGTTTCTTGAGGTAGGATCTACTCGTGGTTAAAATGCTGTGAAGAGTGCTAAAATGACAGCAAAGGATTCGGAATATTATGTAAATTACTTGATAAAGTAGCAGCAAGGTTTGAGAGAATTCAGTCAGTTTTGAAAGAAGTTCTACTGTGAATCAAATGCTATTAAACAGCATTGCCTGCTACAGAGGTATCATTCATGAAAGAGTCAATCAGCACACCAGATATCATTGCCAATGCAACCAACTTCATTGTTACTTTAAGAAATAGCCATAACCACCCTAACCTTCAGCAACCATCATTCCGATCAGTTAGTAGCCACCAACATTGAGGCAAGACCCTTGACTAGCAAAGAGATTACAACCTCACTGAAGGCTCAAGTGATGGTTAGCATTTTTTAGCATTTAAGTATTTTTAAATTAAGGTATATACATTGGGTTTTCAGACATAATGCTACTGCAGCACTTAATAGACTACAGTATATTATAAACATAACTCTTTATATGCACTGGGAAACCACAAAAAAAATTCGCTCAACTTCCTTTATTGCAGTATTTGGTTTATTGTGGTGGTCTGGAACTGAATCTGCAATATCTCCAAGGTGTGCCTGTAATCAGATAAGAGCATTAAGTATATGATAATGTGAGATATAAGATTGAATAAAGGAAGTCTTCCAAGGCTATTTATACTGTATTTTTGTGACATATCCCTAATAAGAAACTTTTGAATATTCACCTTTTTGTCACATAATTTGTTTTATACTATTTATGCTTATTTTTAGTCTCATTTATAAAAACATAAACTAGTATAGAAATTGATTTATTGGAGTTCCCGTCGTGGCGCAGTGGTTAACGAATCCGACTAGGAACCATGAGGTGGCGGGTTCGGTCCCTGCCCTTGCTCAGTGGGTTAATGATCCGGCGTTGCCGTGAGCTGTGGTGTAGGTTGCAGACACGGCTCGGATCCCACGTTGCTGTGGCTCTGGCGTAGGCCGGTGGCTACAGCTCCGATTCAACCCCTAGCCTGGGAACCTCCATATGCCACGGGAGCGGCCCAAGAAATAGCAACAACAATGACAAAAGACAAAAAGACAATAAATAAATAAATAAATAAATTTTTTAAAAAAAGAAATTGATTTATTGCATGATATTTTTTCTAAGCATTTTCCCGATGATATTTGGCTTTAAATTTTTTAAAGGTGATTTTTGATTGCTAAATGTAAATGTGAGTCACACATATGGAGAAAATTTAATAATATGCAAATCACTTGATCCATAGTTTTTTGGGGACTTTGAGAGAATCAGAAAGGACTGTTAGAACTTCATTTGTCCCCTTTACTTGTAAAGCCATTGCTTCCAAACTAGTAATTCCAGCTTGTCATAGTGATAATTGTTAATTTAGGGGAAAAATATTTTTTAACTCCCATCTTATGGAGTCTTGTCGCTTTCTCTCTCCTCTAAAAAAATTAGCAATAGTAGTTATAGTAATTAAATTATTAAGCCATAGAATATACGATTTAGAGCTGAATTTGAGTTGGGAGAGAAAAATTATAAATTGAAATTTTGACTACATATAAAAGAACATACACTGTTAAATTAGTGGTTGACTTTGAGATGATTTTTGAGCTCTTATCTCATTCAACCATTGTCTGAGAGCTAGAATCCTTTCTGTAGTTCCTGGAAAGTGAACAGGTAGCTTCTGTTTGAATATTTCTGATTAAAGGCACTTTTCATACCAGCAGCAGGAAATGAAATTTGGGAAAGTAATGTGATGCTTGAAGCTCTGCAAAATATTGACTATACATATCATAAGAAAAAGGTCAGAGTTAATCATAGATAATCATAATTGTCTTTGATTTTAGATGGGCTAAATAACTGAATTTGTCTGCATATCCTGTAAAACAAAATGCCATTTATGTACAGTTGAAGGAACAATGTCTAATTTGAAAAGAAATATGAGAATCTGAAAGCTATCCTCACACATTCATTCATTAATAAAAATATTCATTTAATCTTTATGGCAAAGATTTATTGTGGAAGAAAGAATAGGAACATTTTGTTTTGTGTTAAAAGACTTTCAAATGATAATTTTAATACCTCAGACTTTGGACCCCTGAATAACTTTTTAAACTATAGATCTGAATCACAATGAAATAAATAGTCTTGTGAAATTAAGGGTAGCAAATGTGTGTAATAAAGTATTCCATGTAATAGAAAAAAAATCCAAAGGCCTATTGTAGACAGAAGTGTGTGGTATTTGGTAAGGGGTTAGATAAATTTCCTTCAGAAAGTTCTCTTCAATTCTAAGACTAAATGATAGGACAGAACTAAACAAGTAAAAATTTTTAAAAGTAATTAAATCTCTTCTTCTGGTCCTGGATTAGTTATATGTAAAAGAATCATTTGGCAAATTGATTATACTTGAACTTTATATTTTCCATATTTTGCTCTTCAAAATGAGGGTGTTGGTCAAAAGAAAAGAACGAAGAATTTCTGAGGGTTCAGGGAAAATGATTGACTTAAATCATTTAAAGAATGCTTTACTATTAGAGGAAAATAACGTGTTTACCATTTTTGTGTGTTGTGTAGGAATGATGATGTCTCAGTATAAACTTTCTCAGAATTCCATGCACAGTAGTCCTGCATCTTCCAATTATCAGCAAACCACTATCTCACATAGTCCCTCCAGGTAATATATTAAGTATTGTTTTCTCTGGTGAACATGCTTGGAAATAGTGTATACATAAATTTACATAATGGTGAAATACATATGGTTAAAAAGTTGAAGTGTTTAGCCTTAAATAGTAACCCGCATGAATATTTGCCTTAAAATGTAGAAATGTTCTTATATACTAATTGAAATATATATCTTAGTAACTTAATTTCATGTAAAAAGAAGGATGTGTTGAGAGTTTCCGTTGTTATGCAGTAGAAACGAACCCTACTAGCCTCCATGAGGATGGGGGTTCAATCCTTGGCCTTGCTCAGTAGGTTAAGGATCTGGCATTGCCATGAGCTGTGGTGTAAGTTGCAGATGGGACTCTGATCCTGTGTTGCTATGGCTGTGGCGTAGGCTGGCAGCTGTAGCTCCAATTTGATCCCTAGCCTGGGAACTTCCATATGCCTTAGGTGGGGCCCTAAAAAGCAAAAAAAAAAAAAAAAGAAGAAGAAGAAGAAAGAAAGAAAGGATGTGTTAAAAACAAGTGTGTTTGAGATAAATAAGAAACTTCATGGAGTAGAATTTAGGGAGCATGTAAAATAAATGAATTACTCCAGTTTTTACAAACTGCTTTAGTGTAACACTTAGATTACAAAGTATGAATGACTTTTGTATGTTATCTTTTTCAGAATTTTTCTGTTTTCATAAATTTTATTTAACATAAATTAAAGTTTGGGGAATTTTATGACAGTAAAATGTCAGGGAATATCATATTTATCCCATTTCCTGATATTCTTTGGATTTTGGATTTTAGCCGGTTTGTGCCACCACAGACAAGCTCTGGGAACAGATTTATGCCACAACAAAATAGCCCAGTGCCTAGCCCATATGCCCCACAAAGCCCTGCAGGATACATGCCATATTCCCATCCTTCAAGTTATACAACACATCCACAGATGCAGCAAGGTAAGAAAGTTGGTTGTTTATTTATAAGAAATGCCTATGGTTCCAAGAAAATTAATTTTTTTCTTTTATAAATTTTAAAATATACATACTATACTGTATACTTTTTTGTCAGTAAACATTTCTTTTAAGATATGACATATCATTAAAAACATTTATTATTTGGAAATTCATTATTTGGGAAGTAAAAAGATCAGTGTAACTTGGCTGTTTGGATTAGTTTATTGTACAACTGAGTGTCTCTAGTTATGAAATTAGAAACCACTTTAATTGGGCTTCTTACAGTAGCACTAAGTCAAAGATGAATTACATTTTAATTAGTAAAGTATACATAGTGTAAAATTTTTAATATGAAGTAGATATTGTACAAGTAAGAGGAAAATTAATAATCTTAGATATAATTTTTTTCTGGAATTAGATTACTAGTTTTCACTTGAAGTCAATTGTTGTAATATGATGTCTTTTAAAGATCATATTGCTTTGGGGTATATATTATGGCTACTGAGTAATTTATTTACTAGTATAAATTTACTTGTACTTTTTTGGAGAAGTTTTGAAAAGTACAAAAGATAATATAATAAACATCTATGTTTCTGTCCCCCATAATTAACAGCAAATTTTTAACACAGTCAGTCATTAGTTCCTATTTGTATTCTTGGTTTTATATTATGCATGGAGTCTAAACATCCTTTACTTATAAACTTTTTATCTTATAAACTTTTAACCTAGTATCCTCTGTTTAAACAGCCAACTTCTGGTCTCCCAAAGCTAGATAATGAGATACTAGATTGAGCCTGTTTCATGTTGTAACTCAAAGGAAAACATGGAGGCAAATCACACATTTGGAATAAACACCTCCAAAATTATAGAATTTTAGTGTGAGAACTGAACAGAAGTATGCATGTGTATAGGCTCTTGATACTTGTGAAATATTTAGTATTCAAGAGTTGGAGTTCCCATTGTGGCGCAGTGGTTAACAAATCCAACTAGGAACCATGAGGTTGCGGGATCGGTCCCTGCCCTTGTTCAGTGGGTTAACGATCTGGCGTTGCCGTGAGCTGTGGTGTAGGTTGCAGATGTGGCTCAGATACCGGGTTGCTGTGGCTCTGGCGTAGGCCGGAGGCTTCGGCTCCGATTCGACCCCTAGCCTGGGAACGTCCATATGCCACGGGAGCGGCCCAATAGCAAAAAGACAAAAAAAAAAAAAAGAGTTATGAGGAACATTTTTAATGTAATTAATAAGAGGAAAAATGTTGAAAGGATGTATTTGTATCGTAGGGAAAAGTCCACATACACATAAATATGTGTAGGAAAAAACATACGTTTTTACTCTAAATACTGTTATTTTATAACAAGATAAACCCTGCTTTTTCGAAAGAATAAGTGGAAGTCACAGAATCAAAAGAAAAATGTAGTTGAGGGCCTCTTTAGTAATGAGTCATTTCTTGGAAATTCTCAGATACTTGAGAGATCAAAAATAATACTCAGGTAGTAATTAGCCCCACACAGATATTAAAGTTATTATGAATAAGAAAATTTAATGTGGTAAGGAAGAAATGGATAAGTAAATGGGACAGAATGTGTTCCAGATATAAGACAAATGTTTGTGGGAATTTAGAGTTTGCAAAAGGTAGCATTTAAAAATACTTTTTAACTGTCAAAAAAGTTGTAAGAATAGCGCAGTAAACCACTTCCCTAAGAATTGTCCTGTCTCTTTGCCCTTAAATACATCTGCTAAGAAGTCATTTCCAGTTCTCCTTTCTAAACACCAAGTATAATAATTTACCCATACCAAAATTAAGAACAGTTATGTGTTATCATCTGATGTCCAGTTAATTCAGTTTTCACAGTTTCCCCAAAGATGCCTTTCATAACCTTTTTTCCCCCATTTATGATTTAATCTAGTTTCTCACATGTTGCATTTGTTTTTTAACATCTGTTTTGGCTCTTTTAACCTAAAAGCAGTCCCTTAGCCTTTCACCATGACAGTAATTTTTGGTTTTTTAGAGGAGTCTATGCTACTTCAGTTGTAGAATATTCTATTATCTAGACTTCCCTGTTTCCTTATTGTGTTGTTTAATGTGCTTGTACATTTTCTGTGTTTCCTACCAACTGGATGTAATCTTTAAAGGCTTTATTTATTTATTTATTTTTTTCAAGAGTACTAAATAAGTAATGTACACTTCAAATTGATCACATCAGAAGGCATATAATGGCAAGTGAATTCATTATTAGTGATATCTAGGTGATGATGTAAACACTTCATGTATTCATTGTAGAAATACATAGTTTTTCCTTTGGAATTAGAAGGAATCTGTCAGGTGATGCTTTGAGGTCTGTTTCATATTAATCTTTACCCTGAAGTGTTTAGCATCCAATAATGATTTTTATTTTATCGGCTTTTACACTGGTCACTGAAAAATGGTGATTTTCCAGTTCTGTCATTCTGAAGACAGTATTTTGAATCAGTATGTAATGGATTGTTTATTAAGTCACGTTGGATTGGTTGGCGAGGCATTTTGAAATTTTTAGTTGGATTCCTACATCATCTAGCACAAAAATGTTCTCAATGGCTGGACTATATGTTTGTGTGTATTATAAGTCATAAAATTAAAAGAAGACGACATAGGGTGAATTGTCAGTAATCTTAGGGTCGAGAAAGACCTTATTTCTAAGCAGGCCTGGATTCTAGAAGTGGGGAAAAAAACGTTAATTATAAATTTATGTGTAAGAGGATAGAACAAATAAGGACAAATAAATTTAGAGAAAGAAACATTTTCAGAATTTATTACAAAGTATGAATTTTAAATATATCAAGATTGGAGTATCCTTGTGGGTTAAAGATTTGGTGTTGTTACACATTGGCTCCAGTTGCTACTGTGGTGTGGCTTCAGCCCCTGGCCTGAGAACTTCGACTTGCTGTGGGCATGGCCAAAAAAATAAATAAATAAAAATATGAAGTAAACAGACAGTTTACTGAGAGAAAAGCAGATTGGATACAGAAAGGTTTAATATATATATGTGAAAATATGGTTAACCTGGCTCACAATTAAAGAGTGCAGATCAAACTGAAATAAAATTTTATGTCTGTCAGATTAGTGAACATTTTATAGTGTGCAAGGAAATTTGAACTTCATACAGTCTTCATAGAAATATAAATTTTAAAGAGGAGTTTGACAGTATCTATTTCAATTTAAAATGCGTACACCTCCCTCAGTCGTTCAAAAGCTTTCTCCCTGATAAGTGGAAGAGGGACACACTTAGACAGTTTTATCTTAAGTTCTACCAAGAATTCATGGAAAAGATATTCTAATTTTATACAGATTAAAGACATTTGAAAAAAATGAAACTATAAAACTTTTGAAGGAAAATATTGGAGAGTATTTTTTTATTTTGTATTAAGGAGGGAACCTGAATGTCCAAGACACATGCTTGGCTTCACTATTAATTTAGGAAATTCAAATTAAAGTGGCAATCAGAGACATTTCCCATCTTCAGATTGAAAAAAGTCATTCACAAGGATATAGAGCAGTAAGGACACTTATAGGATACAGTAGAGTACAAATGGACCTAAATAATTTGGAAAACTGTTTTTTAATATTTAGTAAGGTTTAAAAACAGGACTGTCCAGCAGTTTCACTCCTAGACACATTCATTTTAAAAAGTCATGTACAAGAATACAAATTACAGCATTTTTTTAACTCAGTGAATTTTATTACATTTATAGGTGTATAGCAATCATCACAACCCAGACAGCATTGTTTTTTATAGCAAAAATTTTGAAGTAGTCTATGCCACTAACGTAAGGATGGAGAAATTATGTACATTATACAGCAGAATATATATATGTAATTATTTAAAATAAATTAATTTAAAATGACATATGTAAAAATGGATACATTTCAACATGATATTGAATTAAAAGCATGTTATAGGAGTTCCTGTAATGAACCTGACTAGTATCCATGAGGACTAGGGTTCGATCCCTGGCCTCCTTCAGGGGGTTTAGGATCTGGTATTGCCGTGAGCTGTGCTATAGGTCACAGATGCAGCTCTGATCCCCTCTTGCTCTGGCTATGGTGTAGTACGGCAACTACAGCTCCAATTCGACCCCTAACCTGGGAGGTTCCATATGCCGTGGGTGTAGCCCTAAAAAGACCAAAAAAAGGGGGGCAAGTTATAGAAGGAAATTATATATATGTACCATTATATATATGTACCATTTATACAAATTATATATATGTACCATACCATTTCCATATGCCGTGGGTGTAGCCCTAAAAAGACCCAAAAAAGGGGGGCAAGTTATAGAAGGAAATTATATATATGTACCATTTATACCATTTATATATGTACATAAAGTTATAATATGCAAAACCGTGCTATGTGTTATTTAGGGATATATTTGTTGATACCAAATGTATAAAGATATTCATAGGTAGAGTGGACTCTAAATCCAATATAGTGATTACTTTTCGAGAATAAGGGAAAGGAAATAGAGGAGTATGCAGATAGGTGGAGAGCTTCAACCTTCTCTAATGTCTTGTTTTCAAAAATCAATCTGAATGAAATGTGGCACAATGTTAAGGTTTGTTCAAGCTCTGGATAATCAGCACATTATGTTACTCTCTATAATTTCTGTATGTTAAAATATTATTTGTGAACTATTATTTATTGTCTTCTAAGAATTTTAACAGTTTATTTTTATAAAGCTTTTTAAAAAAATTCTTATTAATTTCAGCATCGGTATCAAGTCCCATTGTTGCAGGTGGTTTGAGAAACCTACATGATAATAAAGTTTCTGGTTCGTTGTCTGGCAATTCTGCTAATCATCATGCTGATAATCCTAGACATGGCTCAAGTGACGACTACCTACACATGGTGCACAGGCTAAGTAGTGACGTATGTAATGTATTAGTTATCATTAAGGTAATAAAATAGTTGTCTCATAACCTAGTATCTATATTCTAACAATTTAAAGGATGCCTACCATTTATCGAGGATTATACTAGGTCTGAGAATCTAGCTATGAATAGTATGGTTTCTATACCCACAGAGCTTAATCTAGAGCAAGGTTGGTAAACTGGCCAGTAAACATACACAAACTAAGACTGACTTTCATATTGGTAAAGAGTTTAAGAGAACATCAACAGTAAAGAACATTATGTAACAGAAACTGTATATGACCCATAAAGCCTAAAATGTGAATTATCTGTCCCTTTACAGAAAAAGTTTACCAACCTCTGGTCTAAAGGTCATTTGTGAAATATACTTCATTTTAAAATATTTGCTCACATAAAAATGTTCTCTTAAATAATGAGCCTTTATTTCTTAGTACTTATCTTTTTCTAAGACTTGTATGAAACTTTTTTTCCCTGAAATTTAATGGTGCTTTAATGCTATTGAAATATTCCACATACTGGAAGTTTGTCTTATTATTGGCTTGGTGGTATTATCATATAAGTTACATTTACCTAAGTTTAACGAAGATGACATTGGACTCTGCCTTCAAGACGTTTATGTTTACAGCCCAGTAGGATGTTCAGAGCTCCTTTTGTACAAAATAGCATACAAAAATGGAGCATACTAGTAATAACCAGTTTTTTTATTCATTGCCATGCTTAGGCTGTTGATTCTTTTGGATACAATTTCAATTCTTCTAAGATATACCATGAAGAAAACAGGAAAGTGCAGAAGAATTATGCTTTTGAAATACCAACACTTTACCTGTCAGTAATTTATGTCTTTTATTGGTTCTCTTAAAGATTTCTATAAAGCCTCTTCTGTCATTCAAGCTGTGTTATATTCTGTTTCTAGGATGGAGATTCTTCAACAATGAGGAATGCTGCATCTTTTCCCTTGAGGTCTCCACAGCCAGTGTGTTCCCCTGCTGGAAGTGATGGAACTCCAAAAGGTATTGAAGTAATTTTAGTTTCCTTCCGTGTTTCATATTTCATGTTGAGTAAAGAACCCAAACTTGGAGTTCCTGTCATGGCTCAGCAGTAACGAATCCTGCTAGTATCCATGAGGATGCCGGTTCAATCCCTGGCCTTGCTCAGTGGGTTAAGGGTCTGGCATTGCCATGAGCTGTGGTGCAGGTCACAGATGTGGCTCAGATCCCGTGTTGCTGTGGCTGTGGTGGAGGCCAGCACCTCTAGCTCTGATTAGACACCTAGCCTGGGAACTTCTATATGCGGCAGGTGCAGCCCTAAAAAAAAAAAAAAATAGAAATGAAAGAACCCAAACTTAATAATGCAGTTACCAAAAGTTACTCTCTATTGTTTTTCACTTGTCGTAGAAAAAAATAACCTGTACTTATTCAGTGTTTTCAGATATATACAGTATCATTCTTACTGATAATCCAATGGTCTCTTCAAATTGCCTCCTTTTTAATCTTTCTTAAATATTTGAAATTATTGATCAGCTTTCCCTAAACTTCATCCCTCCTAAACTTATTTCATATTAAATCTCCTAAAATCTTCCATTGCACTTTTTTCTTGACTGTTTTACTTAGTTTTGGTAGTAGCATTGATTATTACTGTTCACTTTTGTGAATAGGACTTCCAAATTAATGTCTTTTATCAAAGTCTCCAGTCCTGTCTCTAAAGTTATAATGTTTTATTTCCAGACAAAACTTCCTCATATCTAGCTGGTATTTCAAATTCATGTTCCAAATTGTTTTCATTGTTCATCTTGCCATTACTGTTTCTCTTAATGCTATTCCAGTCCTGAATTGTCCTAAAGTCTTCTCTTACTTCTTGGTCATTTATCAAGATCTGTCCTGTTCTGTGTTAATTATTTTACTAGATCTTTCCCCTTCCCCGCCCCCTTTTTGGCTATATCTGCAGCATACATAAGTTCCCTGGCCAGGTATCAAACCCAAGCCACTGCAATGACAATGCCAGACCCTTAACTCACTATGCCACAAAAGAACTCCTAAGTCTCTTAAATCTACTTTCATTCCTTCTTATTAAAATCCTATCAATTCTTCAACTTCAAAGTTAAATGGATGATCTTCTATGGATTCTCCCCTTATCTCCCCAAGCCATTAGTTTATATATATATTTTAATAACTTGGACTATCTTACAGTATGTTGTTTTCCTTCGAATTCCCAAAGAACCTTCCCTGATGTGGTCTTCTGTGTATAATAGAGTCACAAAATGGTGAATTTATGTCTCGATTGGAGCTATTTTTTAAAATAGTTAAAAAGTAAAGTCTGATAATTTGAATCATCAGAGCTTGTTCAAAGAGAATATTGTATCCACTTTGAAGAGTTAGCTTTTAATTGATTGCAACATAGCTGATAATAAATTTTATCTATCCATGAGAATTTCTAATTATGCCCATCTGAACAATGGGCTGGTCTGCCTCTTGTTGTAAAGATTTTTTTTCATAGATTTTGTTCCAGTTGTTTGGTCAGAGATATTCTTCATGAAATGGAAGTTGACCTTTTATGAGCCATTCTAATTCAATAATTAGAATTATGAGCCATTCTAATTCTATAATTCTATGAATTTTCAGAGATAAAAATACGGGGCTTCTGAAAGAGAGAACAATTTCCATAGTAACTCTGTAGTTTAGGTGTCAAAGTTAGGTACATATCTCACAAGTATTATCTGTGTGGGAAATATTCAGACTGGCAGAGAAGAGTAACAGTGGATAGCTGTTTGATCTAAATAACCAGCCCATTTTCAATCTTACTTTTGAGGATGGCTGGCTGGCTGGCTGGATAACTTCAGATATTAAGAGAAGAAACTTTACAACAAGTAACCTCATGAACACATTACTCATCATCAGCTTCTACTTCTGTTCGTGAGGTTGTTTTCCAACTGATTTTGAAGGTTGAATGCATCTTCAGTTAATCTGATTTGATTTTTAGATAAATTGTTGGAATTTATAATTTGTTCTAAAATATATACAGTTTGTCACATAAATTTTAAATACGGCAGCAATATGATGTATTACAATTCAAACATTAGATAAATCTGGGTTTAAATTTTTGGTTTGCTAGCTATATAATATTGGGAAATTTTCTTAACTGTAGTGGTGGTAATATTTGTCAAATAAGTTAAATGAATTGATGTATGTAGCACTTTGTAGAAGTTCTGACACAAACTAAATGAACCCAAAATGCTAGTTTGATTTCTTTTTTATTTTGCTTAGCTTTGTTTTGGGGTTTTTTTTTGAGTAGTTTCATTTCTTTTTAATGTCCCATATAAGTGCCATCTAAAAATACTATTTATGATAGAAATTCAAACTAAAATTTATAGTAAATTGCTGCAATAGCATCTTTATCATACTTAATCCAATAGATGTATTCTCTAAAAACTTTTATTTTTATATATCACACTTTAAATTTATTAACGCTGCTAATTAAAAGTACAGATTTATGTATCATGCAAAAACCACTTATGTATTGATGTATTTAAACACTTCAAGACAAGTCTAGGTTTAAATTCTTTCTATAAAGCATTTTTAGCTTAACTGATTTTTTTATAATTTCCTATGGGTTTTTAAACTTTATAGTCTAATTGACAAGAAATGTATATATGTATATATTATTCAGATACAATTATACTTTTATTTCTGAAGTATATCAATGCTGTATATATACTTTTATTTCTGAAGTATATCAATGAAGAAGTTTCCCATTTGATTAGCTTATTTTTAGCACTTCCTTATAGTGTTTGTTAGCTTAATGGGATTTAGGTTAAAATATTTTATTGAGCCTGAAAATTTGCTGGACTTGATATTTTCTAATAGAAGCATTAGCAAGCTGAAGAGAGTATGCGAATGTTATTAAGTAGAGGGAGAAAGCGAAGACCCCGTAAAGGTGTAGAACTATACTTTACCAATTTCTGAAGTAAGTGAAGACTCTGATCATTATAATTTTTCCCACTTCCTTTTTCTTACACTAGTAAGTATTCTTCTGAGTGTAGTGTCTATGATTAATTTTTTTTGTAATTTGGCAGACTTGCTCTTACTTTAAACACTCCAGTTTTCATAGATAATAAGTAAAAGAATAGAGATCATCATACCCCAAATATTTGTGTTACATCTTTAGAAACGATGAATGAACTCATGCTCTTTTCAAGCTAAGTATTAATGTTTTTTAGGCACAAAAATAGAAACAATACTGGTCTGAAAGATGGAGTATTCACTTCAATTCAAGCCTGGATGATCTACCAGCAAGCTTTTTAAAAGATCATGGGGCACATGTCTTCAGGCTTTCTTTTCGTATTTTGTAAAGAAGTAGCTGGGATGATATCATTTAATATTTTCCCTAGCAGTACTATATTGCCACTTATTTAATATGTCTATCACAGTGTATAAAAATGTGAAACTAGCACAACTGTTCATTCCTGTTGAATTGTTTTCCTAGGATCAAGACCACCTTTAATTCTACAGTCTCAGTCTCTACCTTGTTCATCACCTCGAGATGTTCCACCAGACATCTTGTTAGATTCTCCAGAAAGAAAACAAAAGAAGCAAAAGAAAATGAAATTAGGCAAGGATGAAAAAGACCAGAGTGAGAAAGCTGCAATGTATGATATCATTAGCTCTCCATCCAAGGACTCAACTAAACTTACGTTAAGACTTTCTCGTGTAAGGTCTTCAGATATGGACCAGCAAGAGGATATGCTTTCTGGTATGGAAAATAGCAATGTTTCAGAAAATGATATTCCTTTTAATGTGCAGTACCCAGGACAGACTTCAAAAACACCCATTACTCCACAGGATGTAAACCGCCCACTAAATGCTGCACAGTGTTTATCGCAGCAAGAACAAACAGCATTCCTTCCAGCAAATCAAGTGCCTGTTTTACAACAGAACACTTCAGTTGCTACGAAACAGCCCCAGACTTCTGTGGTACAGAACCAGCAACAGGTATCACAACAGGGACCTATATATGATGAAGTGGAATTGGATGCATTGGCTGAAATTGAGCGAATAGAGAGAGAATCAGCTATTGAAAGGGAGCGTTTTTCAAAAGAAGTTCAAGATAAAGGTAAAAGAGTCTTATTACTACTACTTCATACTCTGGGCAAATATGTAACTATAATTTCAAAAATGTTTTTTAAAATTACTCTTTTTTTCTCTTTATATTTCTTAATTTTTTATGCTTCTCCTCATAAATGTTTTTATTACTCCTTATGTTTTTATTACTAATGGTTCATTCCTCAGAAGTTAAATTCTTAAATTTTTTATCTAAAGCAACTAAGATTGCTAATTCTATGTAACAGATCTATCGCCTTTACATACCAATTGATTTTTATCTCTGTCTACTAAAACGAACATTAGCATTTCTATATTACATGTATTTTTCACAAGTGAATATATAGTTTTGCATCCTCACCTTTTTTTCTGCAAAAACAAGGTTATCTGCTTGTTTTGGAATTATTTTGAATCAGTACATTTAAGAAATGTCTGTGTGTATGTTTTTCATGCAATTAGATTTTTTCACTTGGTATCTGATCCTTAGAAATCATTTCTTAATGTGATTTTTTTTAATAAAAAAATAGGGAAGAATTTTGTTAATTTTACATAGCATATCTTAAGAATCAAGGATCTTTTGTTAGTGATTTCAGTTAGGTATTCCCTTTTGTCTGTCTAGTGTATTAGGATGGATTTTCAAAACACTTGTTCTGTGAGTTTATGGGCTTTTTGTGTGCTTTATTGAAAATTATAATCGAAGTAATTTAAGTTCTTGATTATTTGGTGAACATTATCTACAAAATCTCCTGAAAATTTTGACACAGACTAATGAATCAGTGATTGAATTTAGTAATTTATTTATGAATTTGATGTCTCTACTGCAGATGCCATATACATATTTGGCTTTCCAAACCAAAGCATATTTTATGATATCATCTTAGAGTTAAATATTCTGGATTGATTTATAGTTCTTACGGTTTCTTTTTGGTTATTTAAAAAATGAAACTTCTTGATATTGCATAGAGCTCATTTTTATACATGATCTTGTTCATTATGTTTCAAGATCATTTCTAAATAATTGTTTTCTATACTAAGAAACATGCTGAAGATTCCCTGTCTATCATGATGGCTCTTTTTAATGATACTGGAAGAATAGATTATATTCAGTAATTGTTGTGCTGCAGTGTTTGCCAAGTGCATAAATCACAGGTCTGTAAAGAGATTGCTGCAAGTCTTCATTTTATTGGCTAGGGACCTGTTTTTTGTTTTTGTTTTTTTTTTCCTAATTAGCAAATCATTGATGTTAAAAGATGAAATAAAGTGTTGCTTGTTCTATTTCTCTTTGCTTAGTAGTGTGGGATTCAGGAAATAACTCTTTGGGTTCCAAAGTGTATCTATTCCTCTAACCTCTTACAAAAGTATGTGCATGTCAAAAAAGATAGCAATATTATTCAGCTGTTTTTGATAATATTAACCTACCCCAAATTCCTGAATTCTGTTACTGTTTTGCAGAAAGCATATAAAATTGTAATTTCTTGGCCAAAAAATACTAGTTGCCTTGAGAGCTGAACTTTTTGCATAACATTTTAATCTACGTTTTGAAAAGTTCTTCAAAAAAAGTATAATTTTTTAATTGTTAAACAAAAACAGGAAATGGTGAACTTTTTTTGCCTCCTTTTCTGAACTTTTACGCCATCATATTTGTTGAAACCAAAATTTTTACTTTTAAAAACTGAATGGAAATAAGGATTATAAATAGGACTAATTGCATGTTAGCAAACTTATTTTAGTCTACTAACTTTGGGAGAATAAAACAAAATCAACCAATAGCATACTGTTTGTCCTGAAATTAGTTTTTTATAAATATGTATGTGTGTACATATATATACGTGTGTGTGTATTTATATATATTATAAAACTTTTAATTATCTAATCAGTTTTCTCTGTAATCTGTGATGGTATGACTATAACAAAGATCACTGAAAAGTTGAGTGAACAAAGTTGAAACTGTAAAGTTGACTTACAGAGGTATCTGGTGCTATGAGGATTTAAGTGAAAAGATGCTCATTGGAACTATTTGATTTTCAGTGTGATTTAGATGATTTTTCCCAAATTGGTTATGCTGATTTGGCTGACCTCATTTTAGTGCTGTCGTATTAACCTGTCTCTTGAAAGCCATGTTCTCACGGCTTTATTTGGAATTTAGGTACCGCTTAACACCTTTGATCTGAATCTTGTTGTTTTGTATTCAGTTTCTGTGTTGTGCGATGAGATAGTGTTTTATCTATATAAGCAGTTCTCTTGACATTTTGTGAAGATTAAAGGTTTGGTATGTTGCTCTAAGTTTGTAGGCGAGATCATAACATAAAAGTAAAGTTTGCTGAAGTGGTAGTCGGCCCTTGAAAAAATGAAATGCTTCTTTGATATGAATTTATTATTAGTCACTACCACATTTTAGGACTAAATTTTAGATATTTACTGTATTCTAAGGTTTGGCATTGAGAACTTTTTAATCACTATTTTAGTGATGGTAGTAAGGATGCTCTAGGTTCTGAGCTTGTTCATTTGTTTTGAATGAATGAAGCATTCCCCTCAAAACTAGATCAAAACCTATACCTTGTAAATAAGATCAGAAAGTTCATCAAACATGATTTTTTGATAATTGGAGAATTCAGTAAAAGGAACACAATTTATGTGGGGTTTGGTATAACCTAATACACCTCTTTTCCACACATAGAAGACACCTTTCTGGCTGCTAGTTATTTATGTCCCTTTGGCCTGTTCTTTCTTCTTTGGATAGTTTTACATACACTGATAGGTTAACTCTGTGCAACCTAATGTTTTATAATGTTCTAAAGGATCTTCTTCTCAATCTTTTGCTCAAACTTTTAACATCTGTAATTACATAAATTAATTTTAAAAGGCAATTTATCTTTGCTTCTGGGATGAGCTACCAAAGACATTAATATCTCCATGTGCTGAAAATTCCTGCTTTCTCTTATTAAAGAGGGGGTTTCTTTGTTCATCTTTGCCTATTTCATCTTTTCCCAAGGTCCACTTTCCATGTTAGCAAGTATAAGGAATGGCCTAGCTTCACTAATTTTTTTATGATAAGATATTCTTGTACTATAGCCTTTATAAGAAATAAATTATTACCTATTTGCATTTGGAATAGGAGATTGGGATTTTGGACAGAAATAGGACAATTAGCCACTTAATCTGTACTGTGGTTTAGGGATGAGACGTTTTCATTTTTTATAATAGATTATTGTGTGTACAATTGTTGGGTTTTTTGCTTTAAGTGTTTTCAGTTATCACTTGTGATATGACAAGTTAAGCAAGTGATAAAGGTTGTTTCCTACAAGCATAATTGAGTGCACAATTTATTTAAAGCTCAGATCTTATTTTCAAAATATCAGAATCAAGATGACGTGTTGTTGTCTTAAAATTGTGATATCTTTTTTTGTATGCATTTTCTTCAGGAATATATGCATTCTGATAGACAATCTTATGTTCCTCAGTGCTTAAGAGGGCTTACAGGTAATAGTGTCCCAAATATTAAAATTATTCTTCATAGAGATGGCTTTCCATCATTAGGTGAAGGTTATGATGTAATGAAGACTGATAACAAAAGTGGATAGACAAAAGTGACCTGTGCAGATTCAGAGCCACTTTACAGGAATAAGTTCATGTGGAACTGAATCAGATCAAGTGAATCAGAACCTGCGTGCTCTTAACGTATCCAAGAATCCTTGCAGCAGTAATGGAATTTTTCCGGTTTTTACAGAAGAGGTGAAGTACTTTTCAATAGTTGAAAAATTAAAACTTTGTATTTAGCAATATTTTATGCTAGTAGAGAAATTGTAAGATCTTTCCCGATCTTAATACATCACTCACGTGCAAATCCTTTTTGTTTTATTATAATCATAGCATCTTTAGTTTAAAATAACTGTCAAACACGATAATTTCTTTGAAATTAACTCTTTGCTAAATTTTCCGTTTTAATAATGAAAAATAAATTGGAATTAAGTTAATGATCTATTAAGTATTTTATAATCCTTTAAAATTTAGCCTTCAAGACGTTTGAATGTTCTTTTAACAGATTGTTCATATCAGTAAAAGAATGAGCCACAGATCTCTGAAGAGAACTCTTCAGATGCAGGAGATCTGTGTTACTATAGTTCCTAATTATGCTTAGGTTTCCATTTTAATGACTTTATAAAGCATATTTAATTGAAGAATACAAAAATCAGATTAGATTACACTATTTAAATTTATAGATGCTTAAAATTTTTTCTAAATGCTTATAAAAATTTAAGAGATAAGTATAAGGTGATACAGCATCTTCTTTTTTATTTATTTTTATTTTTTTATTTTTATTTATTTATTTATTTATTTTTTGTCTTTTTGCCTTTTTCTTGAGCCACTCCCGCAGCATATGGAGGTTCCAGGGCTAGGGGTCTAATCGGAGCTGTAGCCACCAGCCTACGCCAGAGCCACAGCAATGCGGGATCGGAGCCGCATCTGCGACCCACACCACAGCTCATGGCAACACCAGATCCTTAACCCACTGAGCGAGGCCAGGGATCGAACCCGCAAACTCACGGTTCCTAGTCAGATTCGTTAACCACTGTGCCACGATAGGAACTCCAGCATCTTCTTTTTTAGATGATAGTTATTTGTTGTGCCTTATGAGAAGATATAAAGATTATTTTGTGTGGCCTAAGTTTCAAAAGTAAAATTCTATAAGGTATCATTCTGAGTGCTTTTTTCTTAGGTGTTGATGCAGAAAGCTTCGTATAAGTTCTTGAATTACTTTTAACTAGGGGAAACAGTTTAATGATAATATGCTTTATTATCATCATGTAGTTATTTTGCAAATGGAGCATATGTTATGATTTGATTTCTGAATCACTGAAAAAGCAGAATTGCTTAGTTCTACAAAAAAAATTACTGGCAAATATCTGAAGTAAGTTTTAGTAATACTTAATTGGATTTTAAGCTGGAAGGGACTGCTCCTTCTCACTTTGAAAACAAAATGATGGAACTTTGGTGTGTAAAAGAATCATTACTATTAAAATCTTTTTTTCCAGGACTCTGTTCCAAAGTATTAAGGGGCTGTTTTTTTGGTGGTCAGTTTGACTTTTCACTTTGTGATCCTGTTTGCTTAAATGATAGATACTTTATCACATTAATGAATACCGTAAGAGAATCTAAAGGTTATCCTGAAAAAAATGTTTAAAATGACTTTTAAAACCGCCAGGCAATTCAGCAAGTGTTATTAAAGTAGACAAAAATCTCAAGATGCTGTAATGTTATAGTTGTAAATCACGTTATAATTCCTAAGACCTAACTGGAGATTCAGTTTATAGAAAATGACCTTAGGAGCCTCTTGGGTCAAGTGGAATCATGCACAGAAATACCTAGCTGTTAAAAATACCATGACATTTAATTAAAGTGATAGATTTATGTTTGTGTGTATTTTGTCTTTATATTGTGGAATACTGTAAATTATTTCTTACCGAGCCAATATATAGACCCCCTAGACCTTATGTTGAAGAGCTGAAGCATTTTTCTTCAGTTGAAGTTGCTTGAGATAGGATTTATCTAAAAAGTTCTTATTATATGCTTCTCATTTCTATACTTGTATTTTCCTTATCTAAATATGCTTCTGTGTGTTAGCTTTTAAATTCCATTTGTGCTGTTGACACCTTGAAGAATTTGAATCCTGGATTAATAATAAACTATTAAATTTTTCTTTTTCTTTATTACTCTCCTCATTCACCTTTTTTTCAGTGGCATGATTTCTATTTTATTTTAGGTTTTATTCTTTTCCATACTTCTCTTACTTGTGGCAAAAGTTTAATTTCCTGTTTAGTATGTGGGCAGATTTGGAGCTCTTTGTAGTTTTTACTAGCTTAGCAGTTTAAATGATCTTTTTACTATAGTCACTAATACCTACTGAGGTACAGCAAGCATGAATACTTCCTCAAACCTTGTTTGAAAAGTATTATGCCATTCGTGCTTACTATTTTATATATGTCTGTTGACATTTGCATTCACCACATTTGAAAAACATTGTGACTTTAGAAACTAGTCAAAGTCCATAAGGTTTTTAATAAGATAAGAATATTTGTCTATTACTGATACTGAATATTTATCTTTGAATTTCAGATAAGCCTTTGAAAAAAAGAAAACAAGATTCTTACCCACAGGAGGCTGGGGGTGCTACAGGAGGTAATAGACCAGCTTCTCAGGAGACGGGTTCTACGGGAAATGGGTCAAGGCCAGCATTAATGGTTAGCATTGATCTTCATCAGGCAGGAAGAGTGGACTCTCAGGCTTCTGTAACTCAGGATTCAGACTCCATAAAAAAGCCTGAAGAAATCAAACAATGTAATGATGCACCTATTTCTGTTCTTCAGGAAGATATTATTGGAAATCTTAAATCTACACCAGAAAACCATCCTGAGACTCCTAAAAAAAAGTCTGATCCTGAGCTTTCAAAGAATGAAATGAAACAAAATGAAAGTAGATTGGCAGAATCTAAACCAAATGAAAACAGATTGGTAGAGACAAAATCTAGTGAAAGTAAGTTAGATACTAAAATTGAGATACAAACAGAAGAACCTAAACAGAATGAGAGCAGAACGATTGAATCCAAGCAAAATGAGAGCACCACAGCCGAGCCTAAACAGAATGAAAATAGACTGTCTGACACAAAACCAAATGACAACAAACAAAATAATGGTAGATCAGAAACAGCAAAGTCAAGACCTGAAACCCCAAAGCAAAAGGGTGAAAGCCGACCTGAAACTCCAAAACAAAAGAGTGAGGGGCGTCCTGAAACCCCAAAGCAAAAGGGCGATGGACGGCCTGAAACTCCAAAGCAGAAAGGTGAGGGCCGACCTGAAACTCCAAAGCAAAAAAATGAAGGTCGTCCTGAAACACCAAAACATAGACATGAAAATAGGAGGGATCCTGGAAAACCATCAACAGAGAAAAAACCTGAAATGTCTAAACATAAACAGGATATTAAATCCGATTCACCTCGGTTAAAATCAGAAAGAGCTGAAGCCTTAAAGCAGAGACCTGATGGGCGATCTGTTTCTGAGTCACTAAGACGTGACCATGATAGTAAACAAAAGTCAGATGACAGGAGTGAATCTGAGCGACATCGAGGTGATCAATCTAGGGTTCGAAGACCAGAAACATTGAGATCCTCTAGTAGAAATGAACATGGCATTAAATCTGATGGTTCAAAACCTGATAAACTAGAAAGAAAACACAGACATGAATCAGGGGACTCAAGGGAAAGACTGTCTTCTGGGGAGCAGAAATCAAGACCTGACAGTCCTCGTGTTAAACAAGGAGATTCTAATAAATCAAGACCTGATAAGCCTGGTTTTAAATCACCAAATAGTAAAGATGACAAAAGGACAGAAGGCAACAAGAGTAAAATAGACAGTAATAAAACGCACCCTGACAATAAGGCAGAATTTCCAAGTTATTTGTTGGGGGGCAGGTCTGGTGCATTGAAAAATTTTGTCATTCCAAAAATCAAGAGGGATAAAGATGGCAATGTTACTCAGGAGACAAAGAAAATGGAAATGAAAGGAGAGCAGAAAGACAAAGTAGAAAAAATGGGATTAGTTGAAGATCTAAATAAAGGAGCTAAGCCTGTAGTTGTTCTGCAAAAACTGTCTTTGGATGATGTTCAGAAACTTATTAAAGATAGAGAGGATAAATCAAGAAGTTCCCTTAAACCTATCAAGAATAAACCATCAAAATCAAATAAAGGTAAGAATACTTATTCTGTCATCTGTATTCTAATCAGTTTTCTTTTGATTTTTAGGGTTACTATGGATTTTTCTGAAAGGGAAATTTACAAAAATCAAATACTACTATATGAAAATAAAACTTTTATATAAAACAACAGTGAATTATTTACAGTAATGTAGATAAAAAGTTTTCCGTGAAAATTCTTTTTTCCCACTCTACTTGAACTTCTCACCATAGTTGTGATTTTACTATTGGTACACAGAGAAAAGGTTTTTTTCCTGTTTAATTGTTTCATTAGTTTTGAAAGTTGCTTTCTAATCAAGTGAATGACTAGAATTAATGATTAGAATAAATTATTTTAAGAATATCCAGTGTCTCAATACTGTTTTCTTGGAGACCTATCACTAAGAGTTTGAAGTATACAGTTTAGGAAGTCATATAAAAGGTTATTTCATCTTTTTGTGGAGAAGGTAGTTATGAATAATGTATTTTTTTAAATACATAGTTTTGCCCTTTCCTATGGAAAAGTCATAGGAAATGGAATTTAACCTTCTTAAATTGACTTCAGTCATCAATTTGTAAGGCTTTTTGGTACTTTTGTTTGGGTGGTTTTTGTCTTTTTGTTTTTTTGGGGGGAAAAGGGTTTGGCATGATTTCTAAGTTCTCTGGTTACTTGAGTGATATTGTTTCTGGGGGTGTCTTAAATGCTTGAATATTTTCTGTACAGTGGCAGTTTGTACAAAAAATATAATTTTGTGTTCCTTTATATATTGTCTTTTACACACACACACACACACACACACACACACACACACACGTAATTTGATGATGCTGTATGGTAAGATTTATTTAGCCTGTGCAATATAAATAGATTGGTATATAGTTTAAACTATGTAAAATTAAAAATTTATATCCTCAATAGCTATATATGACAAGTTGCTTCCCTTATTGCAGATAGAGAACATATGCATCATCACAGAAAGCTGTGATCTACTGCAGTGTATTAGGAGATATAGAAGGTATATTGGTATTTTTGTAGAATGCTGTTATACCTTCTCTGTTAAAAATAGCTCATTGAAAACAGTATTACTACTTAGAACTCTTTATTCAAAGAAATAACTTTTCATGACTAATCTGTCTTTATTCTTAGATGGTCTTCTCAAATGTTTGCTTTTTTCACTATTCACTCAGTTTTGTCTTTCAAAAATGAAAAGATTGCCTCTGAGTCATTAATATTTGTATTATTTTATTGAAGCTTTCAGATTTTAAATTATGCCAGTCAGGCCTGTGGAAATTAATTAAAACTCTAGCTTTAATTGGTTAATAGTCTTTAGTATTTTAAGTTGAACGCCTCTTTTTAGAATTGTTTATGTAAAAGAATTTGTTAGAATGTAGTGGTTAGCACTATAATTGTTTTCTTTTAGATAAAGATTGTCTTTAATAATTTTCATGAAAATTTGGGAGTGGCTTATATATATATTTAAACTTAAGACTATAATTACACAACTTTAGAAAAGTCAGTTGGAAAGATGGAAAGTGGTACCCTCTTGTCCCCTTCATCTGGACCATCTTTTTCTCCCCTGCCCTCTGTCAGCTTATGCCAGCCTCGCTTTCTGAGCTCTGTTCTAACAAAGAATCCTTACAGCTGAACATCAAGAAATGAATATAGCTCTTAATTAGTAACTGCTGTGTTATTGCCCCTGTTTTTTTTTTTCACATATGATTTCATTGCTTGTGAATATAAACTTTTTGATACTAATCCACTGTTTCTCCTAAATATACCTTTAACACAAATGTATATACTTGATATGTTGGTGTTAGTAACTAATCTGGGTGTGTCTGCCTGTTAGAATATGATGTTTGTGTGTAAGCATGTGCATGTATGTAAATACACATATTAATATGTATGCAAATATAAAAAGTGAACCTTTTCATCAGTGCTTAGATTCATTTCATGATCCCACATAGATATCTTTTGGCTTTATTTATGCCATAGCTTTAACAACTGTTTTTCAGTAATGTACCAATTTTAGCTTTATTTTAGATCTCTGCTACTCAGCAATAGCAGAGGTAC
Organism: Sus scrofa; assembly: GCF_054392235.1. Lineage (NCBI taxonomy): Eukaryota > Metazoa > Chordata > Mammalia > Artiodactyla > Suidae > Sus > Sus scrofa. The sequence goes on from NC_139398.1 coordinate 34,344,274, forward strand.
ATAATTGTGGATTTTTAAAATTACATACATAGAAAGGGCCAGTTGTGGATTACTACTTCATAGTGCACATTACTTGGGATTGTCTTTGGATAGTTACAGAAAATGACGTATTCAGATACATTGGTGTTTTCCTAAGCAAAAACTGAATATTGCCGGGATACTTTGTCATTGATTCCTAGGGCCAAAATTCATGGTACGTTTCCTTTCTTGGAAGAGCTATAGCGTTTCGTTGTTTAAATATTTTACCTGATATCCATATTTAAAATATTCTCTCAGGTAAATTTTTCTGACAAGTTATAGTTTGTGACTTTATTTAAAATTTTGTATTATAGTTGATTTATAGTGTTCTGTCAATTTCTGTTGTACAGCAAAGTGACCCAGTTATACATATATATGCATTCTTTTTCTCACATTATCCTCCATCATGTTCCATCACAAATGATTAGATATAGTTTCCTGTGCTATAGAGTAGGATCTCATTTTTTATTCACTCCAAATGCAGTAGTTTGCATCTACTAACCCCGAACTTCCAGTCCATTCCAATTCTTCTCCCTCCCCCTTGGCAACCACAAGCCTGTTCTCCATGTCCATGAGTTTGTTTCTTTTCTGTAGATAGGTTCATTTGTGCCATGAATTAGATTCCAGATATAAGTGATATCCTATGGTATTTGTCTTTCTCTTTCTGACTTCACTTCACTTAATATGAGAGTCTGTAGTTCCATCTAGGGTAATTTTAAATTTTTTGAATATGCCTTAAGCTGATAAATTTTGAGTGGTAGGGCTATAGGTTTATGACTCCTAGTATTTATTTTTGTCTTTTGTATGAACATTTTAAATGTAAAGTGACATTGTTGTATTTAATTTTATTTCTCAGGGGATATGTGTATATCCCTAGAATCTAGCATAATACCTAGTACATAAAAAGCACATTAAATTCCTGTTGAGTGAATAGACTCTATTACCACCATGTTAGAAAAGGTTTTTGTGTGCAGATTAAAATTGTGTATTCATCTTTTATGTTCCTACCAGTATATAGCACAAGAGTTACATAATTTTCAACTGTTCCCTGAAGTTTCTAATAATTCTTTCTACCCTGACAACTATGTAGTTCTTGTTATGATCCAAAGACCTATTCATGTCTGTTTATTCTTTGTCTGTATTTTGCTGTATAGCTTTTACAGGATTGGCTCGGAATCAGTTCTGTTCTCATATCCTACTCTGTCATCTTCCCAGTCTTTTTACCATCACCATGTTTCTTCCTTGCCAAGGGGGAATGGGAGTGGGGAGTCAACATAATATTTATAAAACCTTTAAGTTTTTAAAAATATCTTCCGCCTATAGTTCAGGCAGTGTATTAAATGCAAAAATAATATCTTTATGGTTAAAATATTTTTAGTCATAATATTACCCTAATATAGCCTGATGCACAGTATGTCTCTAAATTTAAAAAATAAACATGCCATCTTCAAGCCTAGGAATGATCATCAACTAACATGTCTTATATGTCATTAACAGTTTATTATTAGTAATTACACACTTTAACAATTCTATTTTGGGTTTTCACAATTCCAGAATATTTCAAAATACCTTAGAATTATATCCACGGAAATCGCTTGAAATATCCCATACTATTCATTATTTGAGATCATGTCCTTTAAACTAAAGAATTATCTAACAGCTCTGATAGTCAACAGTGTTAAGGTGTAGTGCTCATTTGATTAGGTAATGATTACAGTCATTATTAGAGACAGTCATTTCACCTTAATTATTTTTGTAGTAAAAAGTTGATCACTAAAATAGTGATTGCCTTTTATGTAGCATTGTATTTAGGACTCTAGGATTCTCTAAATCTGAGAGAAAGAACTGTTTCTGAGAGTGAATTTTTGGTAAAGTTTATGAATTCCTAAGTTGAGAATTTCTCAGTAAAGCAGATGTGATTTTATTATTCAGACCCCTTAGTAATACTGCAGCAGAAATTTATTTTGGCTCATTTGAACAATACTTTGTCCATGACTTCTGTTCATAGAATTCCTTTGGCCCAAATTTTGCTTAGTAGATAATTACTATTACTATTCACTTAAAGAGATTCATTAAGTACAGTTTTTTCGTAAAAGTTAAAGTTTTCCTCTCTGTAGAAACACATATGTGATTGAGAGGTGAAAATATAACAAATAATTAATCCTGAGAGAACATCCTTCTGTATATGAAGAAATACACATTACTCTAACATACTGAATTTTTTCTTATCTAAAAAATGTTATTGAAACCTTATGCTGCAGGAGCCTGATACAAATATTATGATAATTAATACCTACTTGATAATGTAACATAGTGTAGTATATCATAGTAGTATATTAAATAGTTAATAATATGTGGTATAATGTATCATAGTATGTAAAAATACATGATATGATGTATTATACTGTAGTATAATATCAAGTAGGTATTCATTATCTTAACTGTATCATGTTCTTAAACAGGGAGGTTTTTCAAAAGCTTATTTAAAAATAAGATAATTCAGTATTTTAGGGTAATGTAAATTAGAGTAACAGTATACACTCCAGAAATTAACAGAACATTGTAAATAACTATACTGCAATAAAATAAAATACAGTCTTTAAAAATAGCATATGCTATGACATAATATGATACAATGTAACACGAATTTTTTTTTAACATGGATCCCCTTCTCCACCACAGAAAATTGGCATTTTCTGACTATTAATGTACTAACTTTTGAAAATCTTCCATTAAGCCCATTTTATATTGTAGTTCCAAGAGCATTAGTATCTGAGCCTTGACCAAATCCATATAAAAAATTCAGTCATCTCATTTTTAATTGAATTTTTCTAATGAAGAAAATAATTTTTGGAGATAAGTCTCACTTTTTTGTGCATACTTTATATTCAGTGTATGTCTGAAGACATTGCTGCCACCATTTATTACATTCCAGTTTTACTGGGCTGTAATTAACATAGAACATTGTATTAGTTTAAGGTTATAAAATAATGAATTGATATGCAGTTGTTCCTTGGTATCCACAGGAGGTTGGTTCTAGGGCCCCTCACAGATATCAGAATCCAAGTATGCTTTCATTTCCCGTATATAAAGTGGTATAATAGTACAGTCAGTTCTTTGTATCCACAGGTTCCCCACCCACAGATATGAAGGACTGACTGTATGTATCTATTGCAAAACGATTGCCACAAGAAGTTTAGTTAACATCCATCACCTCGTGCTGTACTTTGCATTCCCAGAGCTTATTTCTCTTATAACAGAAAGTTTGTACATTTTGACTACCATTACCCATTTCACCTACCTCCCACCTGTGGCAACTATTAGTCTGTTCATTGTTTCTATGAATTCTGGGTTTTTTTAATTCTACATATAAGTGAGATCATACAGTATTTGTCTTTCTCTGACTGACTTATTTATCTTAGCATAATACCCTCAGAGTCCTGCCATGTTGTTGCAAATGGCAGGATTTCCTTCTTTTTTTGGTTGAATAATATCCACAGTGCACACACATACACCACATTTTCTTTAACCATTCACCACCCATCAATGGACTAAATAACTTAAGATTGTTTCTGTGTCTTGGCTATTATAAATAATAGTACAATGAAAATGGAGGTGCAGATGTGTCTTCGAGATAGATGTTTTGCTTGGATATATAACTAAAAAAATTGCCCAGTCATATGGTTGTTCTATTTTTAATTTCTTTAGGAACTGCCATACTGTTTTCCGTAGTGGCTGCATCCACGTTCCCACTAACAGTGCACAAGGGTTCCCTTTTCTCCACATTCTCACCAATACTTCTTTTGTATTGTCTTTTTGATAATAGCCATTTTAACTGGTATGAGATGATATCTCATGGTTTTGATTTGCACATCCCTCATGATGAGTGATATTAAGCACCTTTTCATATACTTCTTGGCCATCTGTATGTCTTCTTTGAAAAAATGTCTATTAAGATTCTCTGCCCTTTTTTTAATCAGATTGTTTGATTACTTTTAGTATTGAGTTGTATGAGTTCTTTACATGTTCTAGATATTAGCCCCTTATCAGATACTGGCTTTGCAAATATTTTCTCCCATTCACGAGGTTGCTTTTTTGTTTCATTGATGGTTTCCTTTGCTGGGTAAAAGCTTTTTAGTTTCATATAGTCCCATTTGTTTATTTTTGCTTTTGTTGCATTTGCTTTTGGTATCAATTCCAAAAAATCACTGCCAGAACTAATATCGGGGAGCTTATTACTACCCACGTTTTCTTCTAGGCGTATAATGGTTTCTGGCTTTGCATTCAAGTCTTTAATTCATTTTGAGTTGATTTTTATGTATGGTGTTTAATAGTGGTCCAGTTTTAATCTTTTGCATGTAACTGTCCAGATTTTCCCAACACCATTTAATGAAGTTACTATTATTTTACCATTGAATATTCTTGGCTCATTTTTTGTAAATTGATTGACTGTGTTCCATCGATCTATGTGTTTTCATTGCCAGTACCATACTATTTTAATTATTATAGCTTTATAATATAGTTTGGAATCAGGAAGCATGGTGTCCCCAGCTTTGTTCTTCTTTCTCAAGATTGCTTTGGCAATTTGGCTGTTTTGTGGTTCAAACAAATTTAGGATTGTTTGTTCTATTTCTCTGAAACATTCCGTTGGAATCTTGATAGGGATTGGATTACACTGAATCTGTAAATTGCTTTGGGTGGTATGGACTTTTTAACAATATTAATTTTTCCAATCCGTAAGTGTGCAGTATTTTTCCATTTATTTGTGTCTTCTTCCAACTTCTTTCTTTCTTTCATCACCTATGTCTAATAGTTTTTAGTATACAGATCTTTTACCTTCCTTGGTTAATTTATTCCTAGATATCTTATTGGTTTTGACATAGTTGTAAATGAGATTGTCTTAACCTCTCTTTCGATAGTTTACTGTTAGTGTATGAAAACATACCTGGGAGTTCCCTGTGGCCTAGCTGGTTAAGAATCTAGCATTGTCACTGCTGTGGCTTAGATTTGATTGCTGGCCCTGAAACTTTCACATGCCTTGGGTACAGCCAAAAAAAAAAAAAAAAAAAAAAAATGGTGGAAGCTGAAAAGAAAAACACAACTGATTTTTGTATATTGATTTTCTGTATTGCAACTTTACTGAATTTATTAGTTCTAAAGTTTTTGGTGGAGTCTTTAGGGTTTTCTGTATATGATAACATATTCTACAAATAGAGGCACTTTTAGTTCTTCTTTTCTGATTTGGATGCCTTTTATCTCTTTTTATTGCTAATTGCTCTGGCGAAGACTTTCAGTGTTACAGTAAATAAAAGTGGCAGGAGTGCCCATCCTTATCTTGTTCTGATCTTAGAGTGAAAGATTTCAGCTTTTCACCGCTAAGTATAATGCTAACGGGGTTTGTCACATATGGCATTTATTGTGTATGTACATTCCCTCTACCCAGTTTGTTGAGAGTTTTTATCATGAATGGAAGTTTAATTTTGTCAAATGCTTTTTTGCATCTGTTGAGATAATCATTATTTTAAATCCTTCATTTTGTTAATGAGGTCCATTGATTGTGGACGTTGAACCATCCTTGTATCCCTGCAGTAAATCATATTTGATCATGATGTACAAAATCTTTCATGTATTGTTAAATTTAGTTTCCCAATATTTTCTTGACAGTTTTTGGATCTCTGTTCATCAAGGATATTGCCTTGCAGTGCCCTTGTCTGATTTTGATATCTAGGTAATGCTGGCTTTGTAAAATGAGTTTGGAAATGTTTTCTGTTCTATTTGTATAAGAGTTTGAGAAGAACTGGTATTAAGTCTTCTTCAAATGTTAGGTAGAATTCACCAGTGAAGCCATATATCCTGGGCTTTTCATTGTTGGGAGGCTTTTAGGACCAGTCACCTAGTAATTGGTCTTTTCTTCATGGTTTGATAATCTTTGTTGATTATATGTTTCCAGAAATTTATTCATTCTATTTATTTGGGTCTTCTTTTTTTTTTTCTTGGTGAATGTGGATAAAAGATTTATCTATTTTGCTTATCTTTTCAAAAATCCAACTCTTTTTCATCAGTCTTTTCTATTCTCTTTTTAGTCTCTATTTCATTATAACACTTCTGGTCTTTGTTAGTCTTTTTTTTTTTCTTTTTTTTTTTTCTTTTTCTTTTTTTTCTTTTTTTTTTTTTTTTTTTTTTTTTTTTACTGGCACATCCACAGCATATGGCAGTTCCCAGGCCAGGGGTTGAATCAGAGCCACAGCTGCAGCAATGCCAGATCCTTTAACCCACTTCACTGGGCTGGAGATCAAACACTCCCCTCCACAGCAGCCCAATCCACTGCAGTCAGATTCTTAACCCACTGCACCACACAGGAACTCCTGTTATTTCTATCCATCTACTAGCTTTGGGCTTACTTTGTTCTTTTTCTGGTTCTTTGCGGCAAGTTAGGTTGTACTTCTACCATCTAATTTTCTCACTGTGTATTTCTATCAAGAAAAGGATCATTTAATCCCTGCTCCTACTTTCTATGTTGGGTAGTTGTAAATTGTCATTTACATAATAAACTTCCTAGAAAACATGTTTCTTTTCATAGTTCTTCCTCATAGTAATTTGACTGCTTCACATACTGCTAGTGTCAATATCACAACCATGATGCTTAAAACAAGATTTTTCTTAAAAATATTTTCTTCTGCATGCTTCATTTATAATAGTGTTCTTTTAGTTGCTATAAACTAACTCCTTGGTATTTTGTCTTCATTAAATAAACCGGTTTGCAATGAGCTGAACCTTGCGGAATATAACTTTAGTGATTGCACTTGCAAGGTGGGGGGGCACCTTGTTTGATATTGGATAAAGTATAACATAATGTAGATCAGGTGTCAGCAAACTTTTTCTTAAAGGCCCAGATAGTAAATATATTGTTTCTGAAATTATAGTGGGAAAGCAACCATAGGCAGTATATAAATGATTGTGTGTCACTGTATTCTAATGAAACTTAATATACAAAAACAGGTGGTGGGGTAAATTTGACCCCACAGACTATAGCTTGGTGAGCATAATATAAATATAAAATTGAAATTTTGTATAAATAGATCTGATAACTAGATTCCTTATTCTGTAGCAAATACGATCTAAAATTTGTATATCCCACTGCCATTTGAGTATTTTTATGTGTATATAAAAAAACTAATAACAGAGTTTTGAATTTTCCACTTTTATGTAGTATTTCTTAGTATGAAATTAGCCAAATATAATATTTTTGCCAGGTTATTTAATATTTGTGAGTACTTATTTTTATATAGCAAAATTATATATAAATTATTAGTATATAGTTGATATATTAAATATAGATATTTACCAAATATGTTCAGACAAGTTACTTTTAAAATATTTTATACTTGTTGCATGTCAATTATGGAATCTCATCTCCCAGTCTTTTCACTTTTTGGGTAACTTCTCTATAGTTGTCGATATAGAACAACTAAGAATTATTTTCAGGATTTAGAATTTTTCAGCTAGAAAAATTTCTTGGAAGACCGTAAATTTATTCTAATAATTACACTAATCATTCAATAAATATTTCTGGCCGTCTTCAACACCCAATGCACTCTTTTAGATGCTGCAAATACAGCCAAGTCTATGACTTTATCAAGTTTATGACCTCATGAAGAATATGGATAACTAAAGATACAGTGACAGTGTAGTAGTCTTAAGAGAAAAGTGCTATGTGAATCCAGAGGAATGGGGGGGGGGGGTCACATGTGTTTTTAGCACAAAGGCAGAAGAAAAAAGCAACACAAGTTTAAAGAAGTTAAACATTTAAACATTGTTTCTTATAGCCCTTGTTAGTAACAACATAATCAGAAAATATGCAATTCCTAGCTTTGTTAGAAAATGTTTTTCTGAAATATTATAAATCTTACTAGGAGTTCCCATTGGCTCAGCCCATTAAGAACGTGACATAGTGTCTGTTAGGATGCGGGTTCTATCCCTGGCCATGCTCAGTGATCCTTAACGTTAGCTAAGGATCTAGCCTTGCCACAAGCTGCAGCACAGATTGCACATACAGCTCGGATCCCAAGTGGCTGGCTGTGGCTGTGGCGTAGGCTGGCAGCTGCAGATCTGATTTGACCCCTAGCCTGGAAACTTCCATATGCTGCAGGTGTGGCCCTAAAAAGAAAAAAATAATGTTGCTAAAATTCTCAAATCAGCCTAATGTAATAGTAGTTAATCAAATGGCTAATAACATAATTTAATACTTGATCAGATTGATTAAAATACTTAACAAATATCCACGTGTGAATTTTGTTTGTGATTTCATAGTTTCTGGTTTCTTCATGATCTTAGACATGCTAAATATTTAACAATATCTTGGGCCCAAATATTCCTTTGTAAAGTTTGGTTATGAAGAGTACGTAATAGTAACATTACCACTTTTCAAAAATGGTTAAATTCATGGCATCTGCTAAACTATTCTCCCATCTCTTTAGGAGAGACATTGAATAACTCTTAGAAAATTTCCCTTCTAATGTCTTTCCCCTACCAGTCCATCCCACAAATTAGTTTTAGAGTAATATTTCTAAAGCCTCTTTACTTTTATGAGCTTACCTTCTTTTTCTCCCCACTGAACATCTTGCTCTGTCCAGAGCATACTGCACAAAGTCCCTCAAACTTAATCTTCTTGGGATGCTCTAAAATGGCTACTGACTCCTAGTTCTCTGCTCCTGTTCTTCGCCCTCCACCTCACTCCACCTCATCTCTGTTGAAAACCCCCTGTGTTCATGAAATATCTCCTATTCCCTCAGAAATAGTCATTCACCTTTTTCTTATTTCCATAAAATATAACTTGCATTTCCTAGGAAAATTCGTCTCAAGTTAGTATAATTTTTTTTTTTCTTGGTTTTTAGAGCCACACCGATGGCATATGGAAGTTCCCAGGCTAGGGGTTGAATCAGAGCCACAGCAATGCCAGATCCAAGCCGCGTCTGTGACCTACAGCACAGCTCACGGCAATGTTGGATCCTTAACCCACTGATCAAGGCCAGGGATCGAACCTGTGTCCTCAGGATACTAATCAGATTCATTTCCACTGAGCCATGATGGGAACTCCAAGATTTTTTTTCGTTAAGAGAGAATGAAAAGAGCAGAGCCCTTATTCTCAGAATATAATAAACCATTGTAAAGAGAGTGCAAGTACCAATATACCTTACCTCTTGATTATTTATTGTATATTTATCTGCAGGGTGATTCTGTAACATTATATCAAGTCAGTATAACTTTGTGAATGGGAATCTAATCTAAGCAGAACATAATCAGGTCAATCTGCTTCTTAAAAATTCTCATGATAGAGTTCCCTGGTGGCCTCTCAGTTAAGGATCTGATGTTGTCACTGCTGTCACTCGGATTTGATCCATGGCCAGGGAACTTCCCATATCCCACGGGTGCAGCCAAGAAAACCCGTAATGAACTAAAAGCCAAATACTTTGGATTATCAATATTTATAGACCCCAAAAGGTTATAACATTTTATGTAGTACAGAAAAAGAAAGACTTTCCATTTTTTAAATATTTGGGAATAGCTTCGGTGTATAAAATATTGCAATTCTGAAAGTATACAAGAAGGTCATCTGTAAGTGAACATAAATTGTGAACTACAGAGTCAGAAATCATTTACCAACTATCTGTTTATACAAACTTAATATTATAGGTCTTATGGAAAGGGGAAGCTATGTACTATGATCCTTCCATCAAAAAACCACCTCTTTAGTTAGAAGTATTCAGAGCATAAGGACTTGTAAATGAGATGCAGAGCATGTTTACCTTGGGGCCAAAGATACTGATGATCCAAAGCTAATGTTGATCTTTATTTTCACCTCTATTAATATTCTAAAAAGTGGACCTCACTGTTAAAACACAATTGAATTAAGAAAGCCAGAGCAAGGAAATGTTACATGATTTGAAAACGACACAGATAAGTTAAACTCAACATTAGGATGTCATGATTCTAAGCAGTGAAGTCTTTGGACTGTTACTAGTTACAAATATTACATCTTTGTTGGGAAAAATAATTTCTATAAGCATCCTTAGAAGAATAGAAGACTAAAAGTTACTGAAATAACTCCTTCACGGTGTTGAAAAGTTTCATGATAAATAAAAAAGGATTATTGGAGTTCCCGTTGTGGCTCAGTGGTTAACGAATCCGACTAGGAACCATGAGGTTGCGGGTTCGATCCCTGCCCTTGCTTAGTGGGTTAAGGACCTGGTGTTGCCGTGAGCTATGGTGTAGGTTGCAGACGTGGCTTGGATCGCATGTTGCTATTGTTCTGGTGTCGGCCAGCGGCTGCAGCTCCAGTTGGACCCCTAGCCTGGGAACCTCCATATGCCGCGAGAGGGGCCCTAGAAAAGGCAAAAAGACCAAAAAAAAAAAAAGGATTATTCTTCAAATTATTGAGATTAATTTGTTTCATATTCTTAAGTTATTAATATTGTATATTCTTGAGGCCTTTGTTTTAAACAGTACCCATTTATTTTTGGAATGATTTATTTTTATTTTCTATATAAGCAGTATTATCATTGGTTTATCAGTCTTAATGTTGATTATAGTTATTACTGTTTCCTGCTGTAAACCACTAAGGTACTCTCTGCTCCCAGTTCTTTAGCAGGTAAAAATTAGCAGGTAAAATTTAGCAGGTAAGACATCATTTTTATACTGCTACTCATAGATTTGCATGGGTAAGTAAAGTAAGTTGTAATCTTTAGTAGTCATGGACAAATTAACCTGAGTAAATAACTTTTGTTACTTCTTTATTTTTAAGTTCTCAACAGGATGTTAAGAATTTATTTTTTCATAACAGCTGCTTATGTGTTTGTGTATATGGGTATAGGAATAGATAGTAAATATTATGTTAATAATTGTAATTGTATCATATTGATATACTTACCCTGTCTTTACTCTTTCATGGGAAAATATGAATTTATTTTATAATAGACTTGAATTTATAATTTTCAGTTATAGATATTTATATTTTAAAGTATTTTTTCTATTTATCTTGTCTTTCATGTCTCTGTTATCTTCTGTTAAATGCACATATTGGTTTATCTGTTTGAGGAAATTTTCTGTAATGGTAAAGGCATTACCTTGCCTCTCAAATAGACAGTGATAGGTAAAATCATCTGAAACTCTTGTCCTAGCCACTGTACTCAACCACCAAGATCATAGAGGAAAAGAAGGAAGTGATTAGTATCCTCCAACACTTCTCATTTTTACTGAGGAATAGAATTACTTTTCAACTAACTACTCCAGGCTTCTATAAAGCAAATTTAGGTGCTACTGAGAATGTGAGATGTATCTCCTACTACAAATAAACCTAATAATGCAAGTGGAACTCTAGTTTCAAAAAGTTTTTAGTCAGTGCAGACAAATGAAGGCATTAATTACATCAAAAATTGATGATATAACTACCTTCCATTGCTATGATAAGTACCATATTTTTAAAGTTATTGTATAATGATGTCAGTTTAGAGTTAAGACTTAAAGTTGTAAATATGAATGTGGATGTGTTTTATTAAAATACAAAAATGACTTAGAAAACATACATAAATATTAATTTTTCATTTTCATTGTGCAAATTTAGTTAAAATTTCCCTTTTATCTTCAGATTTATATTTTTTCTTACCTTTTATTAATAGGTAGTATAGATCAATCAGTGTTAAAAGAATTACCCCCTGAACTCCTGGCAGAAATTGAATCTACCATGCCACTTTGTGAACGTGTGAAAATGAATAAACGCAAGCGTAGCACAGTTAATGAAAAGCCAAAATATGCTGAAATCAGTTCAGATGAAGATAATGATAGTGATGAAGCTTTTGAATGTAAGTATCACATAATTTTATTATTACTTTGGAATTAAAAAGCAGATTGATGTGTTTGTCTCATAAGTTTTGGGGTTAGCAAGAGTATAATCTTAATTCTTAATAATTTAGTATAGCAAGTTTTTTCTTTATACTTAAAAACATGTGAAAGATGAGATCAGTTGGCACCAAGAAAAAAAATTTTAATGAGTTATAATTAGTGTCAAATAACATGGGTATGTTTCTATATGCACTTAGCAAATATATATTGAGCTCCCACTATATGCTAGGCAGTGAGAATAAAAATATAACCAATAGAATGTGGCCCCTATCTTTGAAGAACCTTGAGTCTAATGGGGGAAATATGTAAACAATTGTAGTACAGTAAGAAGAGTGCAATGATAATAGTAAATCCAGGGTGCTGTGGGAGCACATTGGATTGGCATCAGAATTATACTGGGGATTCAAAGAACGCTTACTGGAAGAGGTGACACTTGAGTCTTGAAGGACACGTAGGAGATAGCCAGATGAAGAAGTATTTAAAACCATACTATCACTAAATTATGAATGGATTAGCCCACATTGCCAATGATCTGTGTGGTTTGGACCTGGCTTCTCCTTTTTGCCCAGCTGTGTCCTGGAATTCCTCCCTTGTTTCACTGTTTTCCAGAGCTGGCTTCTTCACTACACAGCTACCTCTCTACAACACTGTGATCACCTGTCTTTGCACTAGACTTGCTATACCTCGCCTGTCTTCCTACTGGTCCACTGAAAAAGTTCTTCTCTTTTATCCCTATCTTCCTTCTACTGGAGCAAGAGAATTGAGCCTAGCCAAGAGGGGTCAGCAGCCTTGTTTGACTTAAACGGCATTCAGTGGAAACAGACTATGGGAGATCTTCACTTGTGTGCCAACTGACTTAGTCATTATGACCAAAAGAAGTGGGAAGACCATCAGTGTGTTCTACCTATTTCTCCTAGTGTCCATAGATTGAGGTGTGACAAGCAAGGGCAGGAAGGACAGATGCATGCTGCCATTTTTAAATGTATATCGTTGATGGAAGCCCTTCACCTCCTCCAGATTTTTAATCAATGTTCATTTACTCTGATTTTCTTAAAATTGTGAGCTCTCGAGCTATGAACAGTAGACTATGAATACTGAACAAATCTGAACAAAGTTTTAAAAGTGAAATAAAATATATAGCAAAGTTAATCTGACATATTTATATGTATAATTGTTATACTTTGTATTATCGTAAGATGTATTTACATGCAGTAATTTCAATGGCTAAAGCTAATACTTTTTTTATCATAATAAGACATTTTGTTCATGTGGGAACATATGATCCGGAAAGGGAGAGGAGAAAGGAGACCTGGTGGCCCAGAGACTCACTCCCCTTTGTGTATATGCCTCTCCTTCACGCTCCTTCCCCTCCCCTAATATATCACCATTTCTAAAAGGAACAGCTAAGAAGAAGGAGTTCCTTAATTGCAGACTGATTTCAAATCACACGTCAACTCCAGTTAATTGAGAGTGGCTGACTGCGTTGCTAAGCTGATGAGAATTCTGAAGCTACCACCCAGTTAAGTTAAAAGGACAGCATAGTCAGAAAAGCCCACCGAATATAAAATAGAGGAGAGAGCCACACATGCCCCGTATTTGTCATCATTGCAGCCATGATTCTTTTCCTTACATTGTTATGAGAGCTGTTGCCTCGTCTTATGGGAGTACATAGTTTCATGTTAAAACCCATGGATCTCATTATATTTATGCCCAATACATTGAAAGATAATATTAGAGCTGCAACCCATGCTGGAAAAATGGGGGGTTTCTCTGGGTTTTTCAAGAGACCTTAGAATAGCTTCCTGGTTTTTTGGTGGTTTTTTAGTTTTTTAGTTTATTTCTGTACAAATAACTATAGGAAAGTTGACTCTGTGGCCACTGATTTGAGTGATGGAAGAATTCCAATTGGTAGTTGATTTAAACAACCAATTATTGTTTTACCGTAACCAGAACAATGTAATAAAAATATTGGACAAAACAAAATGTAAAAATATTATGAGAACATAAGTAGCAAGCATTATGCTGCTTTGAGGAAGAAAGACCTTTTTAAAACAAAGTTTTACTGCACTTTAATCAAAGTGGTTTCCTAAAAATCTAAAACTAAGGAAATAGTTTTGTTGAAGGATAAGGGAAATATTGAGGGCTAACTTTGAAAGTGGGGCCACACAGATTTGGAGAGTCATAGCACAATTAAAAAGTCTCTGAGTTGCTTGTAGAGGAGAATGGGGGATATAAGAAACTAAAGAGACATATAGGTAAAATTTGGAAAGGGGGGTGGAAAACACCCAAGTCATATTTTACGTACCTCTCTTTTGAGCTCTTCCCCTACTTCTTCCAGGGTATCAAGAGAAATAGACCATGAACAAGCTAGTCATAATGAATTGGGATCCTAATAGAACCTTGTTGCAATATACTATGAATATATAAAAGTTGGTGGGGGGGTTTCCCCTGATTTACCGTTCCATTTTTAATAATTGCTTAGTTTAATAAATGTGAAACAAAAATCTTCAAGAACTGTAAAAACTACCACCAATACAGCATATCGTATGTACTTACTAAGATTTTTTTTTTAGCATTTTCTACTCATAAAAGTTAAGACGAAATTTCTTATGAAATTAATTACAATTCAGAAAGACTAAATAGGTCATATTTGAGGTCCTAGAATACTACTTTCTGAACAAGTTTGTTGTCATTCTTCAAGTTAGGTATTTTCAGTACATGTTAAAAAACATTTAGTGAATGCTATATATAAATAACCCGTTTCTCTGACACATACATTCACACCTTCTTATTTTATGAGGCATTTCCTCACTAAGAGAATGTTCTGGGGCACACTAATCACAAAAGGAGGGGAATCCTGCCTCTTATTGTAGTCAAATTTTTACCTAATTATAATCATTGAAGATTTAAGTAAATCTATTTACATTTGTCTTTTTATGAAACATCTTGCTATATGCCAAGCCTACAAGCACAAAGAAGGGGAAACAAAATTATCTTTTTCTGCCAAGCTATCAGTAGATTCTTGAATAGGAATAGCTAGGTGAAATTAGCCAAGGTATAAACATTAATTATTAACAAAAGGACACTGGCACAAGCACGGATAGAGTGCATGGGACAAATATTGGCATCCTTAAATCTAAGCCACGTAGGGGTCTAGGGACTCAAGCAAGAGTTTTGTCTTAAGTTCTTGGGTATTGATCATAGTTAGGAATTCAGAATAGAAACAAGTCACAAGAAATCAAGTCCAATTGAGTCCGGTTCAGATCAGCAAACTAAAAAGTAATTCACTCTCGACAACAAGTGGTCATTCCAACAACCAGTGTATGATCCCAAGAGGTAGGACATACTAGTTCTTTATCCTGGTTTTAATTTGCTAGTGATATACCCAAGAGCAGTTATGGTAAATATTTTTCACTTGTATTCCCTCTAACACTCACTGGACAGACATTTCTAATCAGTCTTTCTTGCTGAAATACAGTGCTTTGTCTCAGGGCTCAGAATTATTCTCAACATTATGCTCTAGGCAGCTACTACCAGTTGATCAGAGTTGATGTGTCAGATGAAATCTGTTTACCAGTTCTGCCTAGAGCCTCCTGTCAGTACTGGTGATTTTAGCAGAATGCTTAGACCTCTGGAAGGATGGGGAAAGGATTGAAGGTAACACATAAAAATGTTTATCTAGCATGCATAAGCTTAAATGCTGTCTCCTTGAGTTTAAACAAGTGTATTGTTGGAGAACTGAATTCAGTATGTGAGTATTTACAACTATACAGGTTTGTTTTGTCTTTGTAGCCTGTTATGTTAGGTTATCAGAGTCTGTTGAATTTATAGCTAAGATGTGGACTTAACTTGGCTGTTAATTAATAGTGTATATGGTTACCCATGTGCTGTAACACTCAGAAGTTTACTCTTCCTTGAAACCCTGCTCCCCATCCACAATTTAAATGCTTAAAGTTGTATCTGCTTTTCATCCAAATTCTAGATACAGTTTATTTTACATGTCTTAATTAATCCTGAAGTTTAGATATTATCTATACTGACTCATTGAATACTTCTTTGAGCACTGTGGTTTAATTCTCAGAACATTCCTATCTATATTTATTAGCAAACCCGGTTTATGTAAAAAAATTTAAATCTACGTGAATGCTAAAATAAATGATACCATTTCTGTACCATAATTTATTTTTCTGGTTAAACAGAATGACTCAGAATTTCCTAGACCCACATAAAAAAGTGATTCATTTTTAAAGTGCAAGTTTTAATAGTCTTTTAAATGAGGTAAATTATTTGTCATGGGGATTTGCTTTTAGCCTCTAGGAAACGACATAAAAAAGATGATGATAAAGCTTGGGAATATGAAGAGCGTGACAGAAGAAGCTCTGGGGATCATAGGAGAAGTGGCCACTCTCATGAAGGAAGAAGGAGTTCGGGTGGTGGTCGTTATCGAAACCGAAGTCCATCAGATTCTGACATGGAAGATTATTCTCCTCCTCCCAGCCTTAGTGAGGGTAATTCATCAGTGTCAACAGATTTCTTACATAAGCTGATTTAAATTTAGGGCTTTAACTTTGAAGAATTTTCATACCTTTTTATGAGTTAATTAACAACTCCTAATTTTTAATCAAGACAAAAGTTTGGATTGGCAGTGGTTATTGTTAAAATATTTAATATTCAGGAAGAAAGTAGAACCAGAAATAGAAATACTTCAAGTTGTTGTTCTTGCATTCACTATTTCTTTTTGTTCATTTTAGTTGCTAGAAAAATGAAGAAAAAAGAAAAACAGAAGAAGCGGAAAGCTTATGAACCAAAACTAACACCTGAAGGTAACATTTTAGGTTGTCTTTATTCATAGTCTTCAGCTTCAGTATTCTACTTGGAATGTGGATAATAAGTTTTGAGATTTTTTCCTTCTCTTGTAGAAATGATGGATTCTTCAACTTTTAAGAGATTCACAGCCTCAATAGAAAATATTTTGGATA
The DNA here is from genome assembly GCF_054392235.1 of Sus scrofa. Classification (NCBI taxonomy): domain Eukaryota; kingdom Metazoa; phylum Chordata; class Mammalia; order Artiodactyla; family Suidae; genus Sus; species Sus scrofa. Next base: position 34,361,169 of record NC_139398.1, read on the forward strand.
ATTTAGAAGATATGGATTTTACTGCATTTGGTAAAGTCATTTAAAAATATATTTATTTACCTCTAAATATAAAGTCAATTTAAAATATATTGGAGTTCCCATTGTGGCTCAACAGTTAATGAACCCGACTAGCATCCATGAGGACGCAGGTTTGATCCCTGGCCTCTCTCAGTGGGTTAAGGATCTGGCATTGCCATGAGTTGTGGTGTAGGTCGCAGACGTGGCTTGGATCTGATGTTGCTGTGGCTGTGGCATAGGCCGGCAGCTACAGCTCCGATTCAACCCCTAGCTTCAGAATCTTCATATGCCACAGGTGCGGCCCTAAAAAGAGACAAAAAGACCCCAAAAAAAAAAATGCACATATATATATGTATATATATATATGCATGTATGTGTGTGTATGTATGTATGTATGTATTTACCTATGTGTTTAGCTTTCTGCCAGTTACTTTTCTGGTTACAGAGGCATGATTTGAAATGTAGCTGTGGGGTCAAGTCTAGTCTGTGTTATTAAGCAACTGAAGACTTTGGTGTGAAAACCAAGTATTAAATTAGCTTAAAGGAGTTCCCTGGTGGCCTAGTAGTTCGGGATCCAGTATTGTCACTTGTGTGGCTTGGGTTACTGCTATGGCACAGGTTCGATCCCTGGCCCAAGAACTTCTGCATGCTGTGGGCACGGCCAAAAAAAGAAAGAGAAGAATAGAAAAAATAATAATTAGCTAAGTACTAATAGTGTTTTAAGAATCCTGAGATTGCAGCTATCACAGCAGATTAGAGTAATTAGGGAAGGCTTTATGCAAATGAAACTTGAGTAGGCCCTAGATGAGGAGGGTCCTAATATGAGCAAAAAACCTATCTATCAATTTATTCTGAAAGCCAATATTTACCAAATGCTTACTGTATGTCAGTGGTATATTAAGTGCTAGAGATGCAAATGTTAATATCTTGGCTTTAAATAATATAGAATCTAATATGGAAAACAAAACAGTAAAGCATTTAGAATACAGTAGGAATAATTTAATATTACATTTACAGTAATATAGGTTTATTAAAAAACACTGCTTACAGTATTTAGAGCTACTTTCAACAATTTTATGCCACTTTCAGCTGATATAAACACTAGTAGTTAATATATACAAAAGCTAGATGGCATACAATAATTCTGATGTGAGTATATCTATTTGAAAATGTTCGAAAAGGTATACCACTTTGTATTTTAAAAGCATTTGTCTTATGACAATTACTTGCCTAAGTATCATTAATGCATTTTCCCATTATTTGGAATATCTGTTTCCTCATTTCTAAAACTTTTCCACTTCTATGCTGAGAAACTGTCTTCCGTGTCATTTAAGATCCCAACAGGCAGTCATATGACACTCTCAAATTAGGATAATTTGATAGAGTTATTTACAAAGAGCCTGATTATAAAGTTAGGAGCAGAATATTACTGAAAATTGGGATTAATTTAAATTCTGGGGTTCAGAATATTACTGAAACCTTTGGGGTTCCCAGAGGAACAAGGTGCACAGAGAAGTCAGCAGGCTCAGTCAGTAGGGAAAAAAATATTGTGCAATGGGTTGCCTTGAAAAAAAGTAATCTTTTGGTCAGAGGACATAGGCAGCTTGAGGAGATCTTGCAAGGAAGAAGTTAGGGATGGAAGAACCCTGACGTCACTCTCTTTGTGACAGGACACTCTAGTGGCTGAACCCAAACAGAAACCAGAGGGCATGAAAGACTGTTGAGGTGGTCTCTGTAGGTTAACCTTCTGGGCAGAGAGCCTGGTTCAGAAGGATCATACAGTAATAAAGATAACAAAATATCTCTTCTTCTCATCTTAGAACTCTAATTTTAAATGTCCTTTCATTCAGGGTTTGTTTGAGGTTTACAGAGGCTTCTTAGAATGTTGTTTAGTTTGTTTATATTTGTTTGTGTATCCAGAAATGTTACTAAGAAGTAACACTTAACTGTTTTGAGCTATTTCTCTTGCTTACACTGTGTGTATTTGAATTGGTTTTTCAGGTGATGATGATGAAATCCCTCAGGAACTGCTCTTAGGAAAACATCAGCTTAATGAACTCGGCAGTGAATCTGCTAAAATTAAAGCAATGGGTATAATGGATAAGGTATCTCACTAAAAAATTATAAATTTACATACTATCTAATGTTTGAAATTAAAATTTTAAGGGTAGATGGCAAAGTTTACATAAAGTAATAATAATGAAAAGGCATGGTTGCCTTTAGAAAGTCTAATAGATTTATTTCTTTTAAAAAAAACAAAACTTGGAGTTCCTGTTGTGGCTCAGCAGTTAACGAACCCAAGTAGGATCCACGAGGATGCGGGTTCAATCTCTGGCCTCACTCTGTAGGTCTAGGATCCAGCGTTGCCGTGAGCTGTGGTTTAGGTCACAAACGTGGCTCAGATCTGGCATTGCTGCGGCTCTGGCATAGGCTGGCAGCTGTAGCTCCGATTTGACCCCTAGCCTGGAAACTTCCATATGCCACAGGTGCAGCCCTAAAAAGCAAAAACAAAACAAAACTTGGATCAAAGAAATAATGTATAAATCATTCTAACAAAAATCAAATTTTTCATTGTCTCAGACATTCAGATTATTTAAATGCGGGTATAGGAGAGTTCCTTGGTGGCTCAGAGATTTAAGCATCCGGTGTTGTTATTGCTGTGATGCAGGTTCAATCCTGGGCCCAGAACTTCCACACGCTGTGGGCATGGCCAAAAATAAAAATAAATGTAGGAATACACTAAATTTTTCTTTGATAGATCCTTTAGTCATTGACCTTAGTGAAGGAGTAAAGCTAAATTTTCAATACATTAATTATTAATAAGTACATAACTTCATTACTTTGGGCTTTATAATACCTTTTGTAAGCTGTCTTTCCCATAAGTTCTCTGTTGTTAAGTAATCCTGTTACACTAATGTAGTAGCAGAATATTTTTCCATTAATAATAGCTTCAAGCAGTAGCAATGGCATCAAGGTCTAGCTTTCTGTAATCTTTATGGGCCCCTAATCATTCCCTAAATTACTGAATGATTGCTATGCAAATAAATTTCAAAAACAGTCCTCTCCTCTTCTAACCAGGGTCCTCTTATGCAGAATTATCTAAGTCTTAAATTTCTTAGTCTGCAATATAGAAATAATGATTTGTTTTCCAAGGATAGCAGACAAAAACTTAATAAAAGATCATGTTTATGGATGGACCCAGAGATTATCATACTGAAGTAAGCTAGACAGAGAAAGGCAAATGGCATATGATATCACTTATATGTAGAATCTAATTTTAAAAGATACAAAACTTATTTAAAAAACAGAAACAAACTCCCAGATTTCAAAACCAATGTTATGGTTACCATAGGTGAAACCCAGGGAAGAATTGGAAGGGTGGGACTAACATATACACACTACTGTATAAAATAGATGAGTAATGAGAAGCTGCTGAATAGCAAAGGAAAATCTACCCAATAGCTTATAATTAACCTATATGGAGAAAAAAGAATGGATATGTTTATATATATGGCTGATTCATTTTGCTGTACACCTGAAAATAATACAACATGGTAAAACAACTACACTCCAATAAAATTAAAACATTTTTTAAAAGGATTCCTTATGAGTTCCTGTCATGATTCAGTGGTAAGGAACCCAACCAGTGTCCATGAGGACACAGGTTCAATCCCTGGCCTCGCTCTTTGGGTTATGGATCCGGCATTGCCGTGAGCTGTGGCAGAGGTCACAGAGGCAGATTGGATCTGGCATTGCTGTGGCTGTGGTGTAGGCCAATAGCTACAACTCCAGTTCAACCCCTAGACCAGAAACTTCCATATGCCACAGTGTAGCCCTAAAAAGACCAAAAAAAAAAAAAAAAGGATACCTTAACACTTAACACAGTTTATAAAAGAGTTTTATCTTAGATCCTTTGTGGTTAGCTTAGATTTAAAATAATAGAAGAAGGATTAATATCATGAACTCATAAAATATTTTTAAGCTAGCAGAATTATGTGAATCAGTTCAATTTTGAAATTAACACACACAAAAAAGAAAAGATCGTATTTACCTGAAAAATTTATTCTCAACAAAGTAAACTCAGTTTATTTCATCTTAAAAGTAGACTGGGAAAATTTTTCATGTTTTTTTACAAAAAAATATTAATTACTCCTTTTTTGTATTCATTTATATTAGTTTCAAGTGCACAACACAACAATTCTATATTTGTATTGCAAAATGATTGTAACAGTAAATCTACTTAATATCCATCAGCACACATAACTTTTTTCTTATGAGAACTTTAAGTTCTGTTCTCTTAGCAACTTTGAAATGTAAACTGAAGTATTATTATCTATAATCACCATGCTATACATTACTTTCCTAGGACTTACTTATAACTGGAAATTTGTACCTTTGGAGGACCTTCACCTATTTCACCCATCTCCAGACTCCATCTCTGGCAATTGCCAATCTGGTCTTTGTATATATGAATTCTCTCTTTAGTTTCCACATATATATGAGATCATATGGCATTTGTCTTTCTCTGTATGACTCATTTCTCTTAGCATAATACCCTCAAGGTCCCTCATCCATGTTGTCCCAAACAGCAAGATTTCCTTATCCATCCATCAGTAGACACTTTGGTTGCTTCCATGTCTTGGCAATTGTAAATGATATTACAGTGTACATGAGGATGCATAAGTCTCATAAAGTTAGTGTTTTTGTTTCCTTTGTATACATACCCAGAAGTGAAATTGATTAAATGATAGTTCTGTTTTTAATTTTTTGAGGAACCTCCATACTGATTTTCCATAGTGGGAGCACCAATTTACATTCTCACCAACAGTACACAAGGGTTCCATGAGTTTGGTTTTTAAAGCCAGATGTACATATCACATAATTAACCAAAAATTAATGTCTTGTTAGTTCACATTTATTGTGTGTAAGTGGTATGTTGATTTATTTTGTGTAGAGGAATATGGTATCAGTATTCTGAAGTGCCAGTCTTAGTTTTTACAAGTTCCATAGTTACATATAGCCAGTGTTTCTGTTTCACTAGATGAATTCGCAAGTATTTTCAAAGCATGGACAGTTTACCTAAAGTCTCCATAGTTTAATCTCTTTTGAACTTATCTAAAACAATATTTGGGGGAAATTTTTTCTGTACTCCAACATGTGTAATCAAAATGTACTTAATGTCAGTTACTCTCTTTTTCCTCCCATTCGACACCTCTGGCTGATTCCATTGAGATTCCTAGCTGCATGATAGGAATCTTAAAGGAAACCTATTCAGTCAAGGGAATGAGTAGTAAAAATTGCCTCCTGGCAAAACCTCTAAATTGACTAGTAATTTTTTAAATATAGAAAACATTATTTGTAAGAAATGAAATAGATATATTAAAAATAAGAAAAACTTCTACTAAATAAAGCAGTATTTTATTGCATTTATAACTTATTTCTAGTTTTGGGCTTCTGTTACTCAGAATACTACCTCGAATTTTTAGACACCTGTGGAATAACATTCTGGTATGGAAGCCATGTTATAATTAAATCAACAGATGAGATATAGAGAGAGTGTGTGTTTGTATGTGTGTGTTCATAGGTATATTCAGTGTCACTTTCACAAGAGCAGGGTGCCAGACATCAGAACAAATGCAGTCTTAATTAGTTACATGGCAAGATTTGAGTTAATAAGATACATGTGTGCCCATAATGTGTTTTTCTCTTCTGTCTTTTAGAAACAAGTAATGAGTTCTCTACATAGTTCAGATTTGAGTAGAGGATATAAGTGGGAAAATTTTATTTTCCCATTCTTTAACGGGGTGTTAATGCTATATATGCCATAGGCCAAAGGCGATAATTATACACTTTTACCAAAACCGATAAAAGAATTTATGCTTCTCTTTTAGCTTTCCACTGACAAAACTGTGAAAGTCCTAAATATCTTGGAGAAGAATATTCAAGATGGGTCAAAGCTCTCCACTTTGTTAAATCATGTAAGTTTAAGATCCACATTGTTAATTTCACCCTTATTATTGTTAATATGCAAATTTTTTCATAAGTTCAAATTCAAACTTTGATTTATAGGGAAAATTGCAAATTTCATTAATTTGAGCTTGTTAGCACATTTACTAGTTCATATTTATTTAGCCTTGCAGTTAGAATTGCATTTTTAGTGGTTTAAATTAATGTTACAGATTGTCAGTTTACACCTTTGATATAAATAAAAATAATGACAGATATAAATTCATTCAATTCAAAGGACTTTTTTTTTTTTTTTTTTTTTTTTTTTTTTTTAAGGGCTGCACCCATAGTATATGGAGCTTCTCAGGTGAGGGGTCAAATTGGAGCTACAGCTACCAGCCTATGCCACAGCAACACGGGATCCGAGTTGCGTTTGTGACCTACCCCACAGCTCAGGGCAACACCAGATCCTTAACCCACTGAGTGAGGCTAGGAATTGAACCCAAAACCTCATGGTTCCTAGTCAGATTCGTTCCCTCTGCACCACTATGGGAACTCCACAAAGGACCATTTTTTAATCTTACATTATACTGCTCTTTCTGTAAGTGTATGAGTATTTAAAATGTCCTTTCAGGAGTTCCCGTCATGGCCCAGCAGTTAGCGAAACTGACTAGTATCCATGAGGACGCAGGGTTGATCCCTGGCCTCACTCAGTGGGTTAAGGATCTAGCATTGCTGTGAGCTGTGGTGTAGGTCACAGATGTGGCTCGGATCCTATATTGCTGTGGCTCTTGCATATGCTGGCAGATTGGACCTCTAGCCTGGGAACCTCCATATGCCATAGGTGCGGCCCTAAAAAGACAAAAGGACCAAAAAAAAAAAAAAAAGTCCTTTCATTTATAAAATGTTAGTAGGTAGTAACTCTTTTTCTTGACCTTCCTTGGAGAAATAGTTAGCAACCTTATGGTGATTTCTAATATATACTATAGTGTTAATCCTTATGTATTACTTCTATACCTAATTCAAATTGTCATTGAAAAGATATTAAATAAATTAATTCACATAGAATTCTTAACAGTGCCTTGCGCATGATAAGTTCTTTTTTTTTTACTCAATGAATTTTATTACATTTATAGTTGTACAGCAGTCATCACAACCCAGTTTAATAGCATTTCTATCCCAAATCCCCAGTGCATCCCCCACCCACAGATAAGTTCTTAATAAATCTTAACTGCAATTGTCATTAGATTTTAGTATGTTTTTTTCAAGAACAGTAGCAACATGGTGTAATGATTTATGAACTGATTAAAGTAGATTACCTAGGCTCTCCCTTCCTACTGTATTATAGCGACTTTCAAAATCATATGTGCATTTGAATTGATCTTGGTGTCTCTATCATTAGTGAATTCAAACAGTAATGCTTATAGGAATTTAGTATAAGAGAAGGATTTGGGAACATTTGAGTTATTTTTAAATGATTATAAAAGTAATGTATTACAATAAATTTTCAAAGCACTCAGCAATAACCACTATTAACAGTTTTGATAGATAATACTTCCATTCTCACATATACATATAAGGGATTAGAGATCCCATAGTGGCCATATACTACATCCTTAGTCTACAAGTTTTATTTAAAACACTTTGGCAAGACTTTGTGGTAAATATCATCACGAATCAAGAATTCCAGAGAACTGGCTTAGTCTTTTCTTTCTTTTTCCCAGCTGCACCTGTGGCAGATGGAAGTTTCCAGGCTAGGGGTCAAATTGGAGCTGCAGCTGAGGCCTACACCATAGCCATAGCCACAACAACACCAGATCTGAGCTGCATCTGCGACCTACACAGCAGCTTGTGGCAACACAGGATCCTTAACCCACTGAGCGAGGCCGGGAATTGAACCCATACTTTTACAGACTATGTCGTGTTCTTAACCTGCTGAGCCCCAGTGGGAACTCCATGGCTGACTCAGTCTTAATTATTTTTATTCCTTAGAACCTTAGCACTATTTAGTGTGTTGCACTTAGCCTTAATGTTTGGTATGAGTGATAACCCTTCTTAACTGACTATTCTAAACAGCAATTTTAATACCATAGAAAGTCACTTTACCTTATTTTTTAAAGTAGATATGTAAACAGTAAAAGCTAGAGATTGAATTTTTAGGTATTAGTGATATAGAAAATTCTTCTCTGCTTTACATGTATTATATTTTTATTTATTCCTTTTCCTAGTGTTATATGTGCTTTGAATAGCATGCAGTCAAAAGCATTCCTATAATATAAAGTTGATATTTCATAGCTAAGGATGTGATAGGAGGATTTTTTTTTTTGTAATTGATAGTTCTTTTCTTTTTTCTTTTTTTTTTTTTTTTTTTTTTTTTTTTTTTTTTTTATTTTATTTTCCCACTGTACAGCAAAGGGATCAAGTTACCCTTACATGTATAGAAGGATTTTAACTTTAAAAACATTTTTCCCTAGTTGTAATGCATGTTGCTGATGTGTAAATTAAAATATAGTCTGTCAGTTGTTGAATTATCTGTTTTAGAAGATAAATTATGTTTTCAGTAGTTTGCATAATCATCACTTTTTAATCTCAGTTTTAGAAATATAGTATTGTTGAAAAACGGGTGTTAGGAATGATTCAGTCAGTAACATTTTACTACTTTTTATTTTTTTTGTTTGTTTGTTTTTTGTCTTTTTAGGGCCGCACGCTCAGCATATGAAGGTTCCCAGGCTAGGGGTCTAATCAGAGCTGTAGCCACCAGCCTACGCCAGAGCCACAGCAACACCAAATCTGAGCCATGTCTGCAACCTACACCAGCAACGCCAGATCCTTAACCCACTGAGTGAGGCCACGGATCAAACCCGCAACCTCATGGTTCCTAGTTGGATTCGTTTCCACTGAGCCACAGCGGGAACTCCCCCATTTTACTACTTTTAAATAAGATTCTATCCTATGATGTTGGAGTTCCTGTCATGGCTCACCAGAAACGAATCTGAGTAGTATCCATGAGGACTCAGGTTTGATCCCTAGCCTCGCTCAGTGGGTTAAGGATCCGGCATGGCCATGAGCTGTTTATACCCGAAACACAAAATGATTTATATACAATTATAATCTTTAGCTAAAATCATAGATTTGGATAAAGAACACAGAACTTAAACATAACTATAACTTTGTCTTGGAATATCATTTACTGGTGAAATGAGATAAGATTATATGATGATTGAAAATACTGAAACAAAAATTGCACTTAAAGTAGTATAAGTATTTGTACTTCATTCCCAATATTCTTTAAATATACACACAGCAGAACTTTTACCATGTTTCCCATCAGTAAAAAATCAAATATAACTTTTAAAAATTTAACCTCTAAATGTGTTTATTGTGTCAACAATATGCTGTTTTATAGAATAATGATACTGAAGAAGAAGAAAGGTTATGGAGAGACCTTATTATGGAGAGAGTGACAAAATCAGCAGATGCCTGTCTTACAACTATCAACATTATGACATCCCCTAACATGCCAAAAGCTGTGTATATTGAAGATGTAATTGAAAGAGTTATACAATACACTAAATTTCATTTGCAGAATACACTTTATCCTCAGTATGATCCTGTCTACAGATTAGATCCTCATGGAGGTTTGTTTTTTACACTGATAGTTTTAGAATATACTATCAAAATTACATGTTATGTAATTTCATTGTGTTGGTTAGATCAGAATGCAATGACTTAAAATGGCACCAAAATTATTAGATTATATAAATTGTAATAAATACTGGCTTTGATTTGTCTAGAATATAGAATTTTTTTTTGATCTGGTACTTGTTCAATTATCATTTCTTTAGCAACTATTTACATACAATAAGAAGTAATTTCTACTGATCTGGGAGCATCCCAGATAATATTAGCTTCTGGTTCCATTTATCACTTTCCCCTAATTTTACCCAAAATATTATCTGCAAAATGGAGTGAGTAAAGATGTATATTCTTCTTTCTCTTAGAATCTTTATAAATGAGCCATGTATGTTAATGTGTATACATTTGAAGAAGAGAAACTTGTTTCATGAATAATCTACATTTAATTACCTGTTGTTTAATAACAGCAAGTTGATTTAAAGAGAAATATAGCCTTACTACTCTGCTCCAATGGTTAAAAAAGAGAGAGAGGAAAATAGAAATAAACTAATAATTTAGATATGAGTTTAATAGACAGTGAAATGTGCTATAGATTATCTAAGAATATTAACTTTTTAACTAAACATTCACTAGAGAATAATTTTCTCTTTTCATAAATAATTAGGTTGTATTTTTATATGGGGAAGGAGTGTGTTCTTTTAATTCAGAAAGCAACTTTATTACTATTTATTTAAAATTATTATATATTCCTTATTTTGATTTTTCTTTTTTCATTTTAGGAGGCTTATTAAGTTCAAAGGCAAAACGGGCTAAATGTTCTACCCATAAGCAGAGAGTAATAGTAATGCTTTATAATAAAGTTTGTGACATTGTTAGCAGCTTATCAGAATTATTAGAAATACAACTTCTTACAGACACAACAATTCTTCAGGTAAGTTTTTTGGAGCATTTTCTATATTTTTAGACCAAACAGTTTAAGAATGAAGAACCTAGTTGAGTTCAATATAATCTTGATCACTCAATAGTAATACCAACACTATGTTAATTTTTTCATTCAGAGTATATTATATCTAAATGGAAGAAATAAAAGCCCAGGGAAGTTTTAGGAGGTCCTTTATGGCACTGTGGGTTCAGGATCTGGTGTGTCATTACAGCAGCTTGGGTCACTGCTGTGACATGGATTCAGTCAAGAACTTGCACATGCCATGGGTGCAGCCAAAAAAAAAAGAAATGTTTGGGGTAGAAGATAAGTGAATGTAGTGTAAATTCTAAACTCTAGACTATTTGGAAGATAAATGATTATTTCTTTAAAAATGTCAGGGTATTTCTTCCAGAATAGCAAACTTTTTTTATTTTTTACATTCCTCTGTCATTTATCAATCCAAAAGGTAGAGATTAGAGGATTGGCAATAAGGCACTAATTTGCTTGAGGATGAAAGGGTGCAAAGAAAAACTAGGTGCTGATTGATGAGGGAAAAGAAAATGCTCTCCCAGTGTTTTCCTATAAGTTTGTGAATATCTTTGGGATTTAATAAGATAGAATGTTACTGAAATCTATTAGAGATGTGTTCTAATTACTCTCCATGTGTGCAGGTATCATCAATGGGAATAACACCATTTTTTGTAGAAAATGTCAGTGAACTACAATTATGTGCCATTAAGTTAGTCACTGCAGTAAGTATAATCAGTTTTCATTTTTAGTTATCCCCCAGAAAAATAATGTTAATATCATTCAATATAAATTTGCAAAAACTAATGCAGATTTGAGCTTTTCATTGATTCATTTCAACCTAAGAACTATTTTAGAGTGCCTTAGATTTCAAACATTTCCAAATATTTTAAATGTTTCAGTTAATAATTCCTTAATATTTACATTAAAATCAGAATTATTTAACATGTTTAAATATTGTCCTACTTTCCATCCCCCAGATATCATATTCTTCAAATGAAACTAGTATACTATGACTTACACAAGAATGTTATAACTAAGGTTAGAAAAGTTGAGCAAATGAAGCAATTGCCATTAAAGATGTTGAAAACATTTTCATTCTTGATAATATTTTTATCACGATGTGGTATCATTCTTGTTGTTTTCAAATAATTATAACAAACTTAATTTGGAATCTTATAATTACTAAACAGGTATTCTCAAGATATGAAAAACATAGGCAGTTAATTTTGGAAGAAATTTTTACTTCACTTGCAAGACTACCTACCAGCAAAAGGAGCTTGAGGAACTTCAGGTAACCAGCTATAGCAAAGGCCAAGTATAATGAAGAATTCTATTATATTGTAGACATCATATATTTTGTTTTCATTTCTATCTGATTTTTATTTTAATAATCAAATAAAAGAGAGGCAGTTCAGTCAGAACAGCATGAAGAGTAGCTTAGACATGTGAAATAACAGTGCACATTTGAGAAACTTAGAAGTTTGGTAGTTCTCAAGTGTAAAGATCTATAGCCAGAATTTTCAGTCTCGGCACTATTGACATTTTGAGCCAGATAACATTTTGTTTGCAATGCTATCCATTGTAAGATGCTTAACCGCATCCCTGACCTTAAGTTAATAGATACCAGAAGAAATGTACCCTTTCCAATTATTATCACCAAAATTTTCAGTAGACACTGGCAAATGTCCCCTGAAGGGCAGATACATCCCCACTTAAGAACCACTTGTGGAGTTCCCTAGTGCTGCGGGGAGATAAGAGTCCAGCATTGTCACTGTTGTGGCATGGGTTTGATCTGTGGCCCCAGAACTTCCGCATACTGCAGGTGCTGCCAAAAATAAAACATTTAAAAAATAAAAAAGAACCACTGGTCTCTGAGAAGAGCAACAGGAAATATAGCTCCAAAGAGTCAGAGGCAGTCCAAGAATAGTATAAACCTTGCTAAGGAACTTGAAGTTAATCTTTTACACAGCAGGATGTCCTTATGTAATATTTTTAAAAGAGAACTGAAAGATTACTCTAAAGCAGTATAGAAAATAGACATGAAGATTAAATGCTTTTAAATCACTAAGCACAGAGTAACTAGTGAATGTTATCCACTGCTGTGGTCAGCATTACTGCCTTTGTTGGCATAGGGAATCTTCATCGTTACCGTGACTATCATTATAGTATGTATTCCTGGATAATCAAATGTGTTGACCTAGCATATAGAGTTATATTTAGAGTGTTTTGGAGGCTGCCTTCTGTAAAATAATTTTTGTCTTAATTTTTTGGACTGTGTATTGATGCACATTTATTGTTTATTAAACCTGAAGAAAATCTATTAGCATATAAAGAAATTCTTTTCATTTTTTTAATTACCCTTAAAACATTTGGCTTTTCATATTCTATGTCACTGACCTCATCCTCTAACATAGATGATCAAGAGCCAACCATGTAAATTTTAATAAGAAAATGAATACCAGAATGAATGAGCATTGGAAAATCTTGAAGACGTCTCATTGTAAAAATTTGATATTTTTCATTATAATTTTTTAATCTGCAGTACATATAAAGGATAGAATTTTGTATTAAATATTGCATTTTTCCTTCGACTATTTTAATTTCCTGTGTATAGGCATTTAGTTGGTATTTTTTCTAACTTATCAAAAATAGACCTAAGGACACTATTATAAGCACTAACTATAATGCCTAGAAATATCGGTAAAGAGAGCATCTTGAAACTTTCAGATGATAGATGACATGTAAAATGACATTCTCTTCATACTCTGTATGATTAAAATGTTTTCTTCTGCATTAAAGGTTAAATAGTAGTGATATGGATGGAGAGCCTATGTATATTCAGATGGTTACAGCACTGGTTTTACAACTGATTCAGTGTGTAGTACACTTACCATCATCAGAGAAGGACTCTAATTCAGAAGAAGACTCAAATAAAAAAGTAAGGAATCTTTTCTAAGTTTTATAACTGTGCTTTTGTAGGAGGAAGCACCTATATTCTTCGCCATTCTTGTAAAACTGAAATTCTTAAATTAGGGCTTCATGGCTGGGCTTTCATATCCTTGTAGAGCACTAGACTCTTTTAGGAGACTTGAGTTCTGGTCCTGACTATTATATCTACCATTCATAAAACATACAAGTTTTTTTAATCTGCATTTGTTTCTTCAGCTATAAAATGAGGATGATAATATCTAACAGGCCTACTATACCAAGTTATAAGACTCCACTGAGGTATTGAATGTGAAAAATGAATCATTATAATATGTAGTCTATAATCATGCATAACATAATTGTAATACAATTAATATTAAATTATGTAGAGAATAAGTTTATGCCCTACTATTAACTCATAGCTAAAATTTGCATTTGGTTTTGTAGCTTTTACCTATCAGCACTTTAAGAATTTCCAAGATGTATAGTTTTACCTCAAAAAATTTCAAAAGAATGAGGAATAATTTTATTTTATTTCTTTATAGCCAGATGTGTGTGTGTGGGCGGGGTAATAAGTAATAAAATAACTGGCAGAGTTCCCAGCATGGTTCAGTGATAATGAACCTGACTAGGATCCGTAAGGATGCAGGTTCCCTCCCTGGCCTTGCTTAATGGGTTAAGGATCCAACATTGCCATAGAGCTGTAGTATAGGTCGCAGACATAGAGAGTTGCATTGGCTGTGACTGTGTCGTAGGCCAGCAGCTGTGGCTTCTATTCGACCCCTAGCCTGGTAACTTCCATGTGCACAGGTGCAGCCCTAAAAAGTAAAAGTAAATAAATATAAGTAAAGTAACTAGTTAATAAATATAAAATGAATATCAAAAAGTCAAGGCCCTGTTGTTTCTCCCCTTCTCATCTCATTGTACTCTTTTCAGCCTTTCCTTACTATTGGTAAATGTTTTTCTTCTTACATTTATTTATTTTCTGCACAAATTTTATATAGAATTTTATAATTTATATAAATGATGTAACATAGTTACAGCTAATTTTTTCACTCACCACTATTTTTAACACATGTAACGTAATAGATTCTTTTTAACTTGGGTCAAATGCAGCATACATTATAACTTAAAGCAGAGGTTTCCCTAGATAAACTTAGAAGTATAATATTAAATCGTAGTGTACATGCACTTTTTTTCTTTTTGGCTGCCCTGTGGCATATGGAGTTCCTGAGCCAGGGATCAGATCCAAGCCACAGTTGTGACCTATGCCACAACTGTGGCAATGCCAGACCTATTGTGCTGGGCCGGGGATCAAACCTATGTCCCAGTGCTCCAGAGATGCCACCAATCCATTGTGTCCCAGCGGGAACTCCCTATACTGCACTTATAACTTTATTAGAATTTGTCAGTTTGTTCAATAAAATGGTGTTCTGATTTACACTCTTACTTTTTGATTTTGCCTAGTCTGGTTAGTGTGAAATAATACCATGTTTTATTTTGCATTTTCTTGGTTATTAGTGAACTTTTTCATAGATTTATTCACACTTTGGATTTTTACAACTTTGATTTGTCTATTCATATCCTGATCCTTGAATTTCTAATGAGGGAATTGAATTTTCTTTGGTATTCCAGTGTTTCATAAACTTTTTGAGCTTGGAATTTTTTTCTAAATTCTTTTTTGTATTTTCAGTCAAAATTGTCTGACCAAGATCATGTTGAACAATGATTGATATTTCATTCATTAAACACATTTGTTATCCTTAAATTTAATAAGTAAAAATGAACTCTATCAATATTTGTATTTAGTTTTATGAAGTATTAAAATGTGTTTAGTATACTATTTATAGCTTATCTTTTTCTATGTAAAAGAATAGTTAAGAATTTTAGTACTTAAATGTATCGCTCCCATTCAGTAATAACATGACATTAGCACCTGAAGTAATCCATTTATTGGTTATCCTTGATATCTGTATAAATTCATTTTTCCCAATCTAGGTTGACCAAGATGTTGTCATTACCAATTCTTATGAAACAGCCATGCGAACAGCCCAAAACTTCCTTTCCATTTTCCTTAAAAAGTGAGTAAAATTAATATAACCTGATTTTTATTTTCCCCTATATAAAGAATAGCTCATTTATTTTATGTAAAAGATTAATCCAACTTCCTGCTATAATCTGAATTTAGACTGTATTTCACTCACCCTTGATTCCTTACCTTTGAAATTAGGTACTTGGAATACTAAAATTTTTAAATTTTATGAACTTGATTGTATGTTGGACTCCAGAAGTTAAAGTACAGGATTAAAATTCTGTAATTTCTTCAGTGAATTTTGTGACATACTAATTTAATAGGAAAGTTTGTGGAGAGAGGTTTACTTAGCTTTCATAAGAATTTATAATAATCTCATAGAAAAAATGGTCATTATTTAAAATGTCTTATACTTGCTATAAACTGATGTTACTAATAGTTAATAATTGAATCCCTGTAGTTGGAGAAAAAAATGAAGTTTGAGAAATAGGTTCATTTTGAACCATATTTTATTTACTGTACTTTCTTATACCATGTTTAGAGAAAAGAAAACTCATTTAACAAAATTTTAGTCATGTTGGTGGACATGTCACCTAAATTCACAGCCTTTCATTGTTTATCTTTGAACAGATGTGGTAGTAAGCAAGGTGAAGAAGATTACAGACCCTTATTTGAAAATTTTGTTCAAGACCTTCTTTCAACAGTCAATAAGCCTGAATGGCCAGCTGCTGAACTACTCCTTAGTTTGTTAGGGAGACTGTTGGTAAGAGTATAGCATTTAAAGATTATTAGATTACTAGAAGACAACATAATGAGGATGTACTCTGATTCACAGATGATGAATTCTTTAAAAATGTGTAAGGAAACATGACCATTGCATCTCTATTTTTGCATGTGCATAACTATACACAATACTGTTAGTACCTTGTAAAAAACCTTGAAATGTTGTGACTTTTGGTGTTTTCATAAGATAATAGTGCTTTAAAAAAATTTTTTTTTGTTTGGAGGTGTTATTGTTAGTTAAGAACATCTCAACACAGATGTAAGTTACTGTAGTTAATTCACTTCAAGGCATGAAACTGATTAATGTGAACTCTGTCATCTTTAAGAGTATTTCTAAGAATAATGACACATTTTAGTCCTCATCTAATATTTTACATGTATTAGGGAAATGCAAAGAAATACTATTGTAGTTTTCTTTTTAAACTACATTTGGACTTGAGCAATTGTTACGAAATTTTAGGGACTTTTCTGTCAGCTGGAAAATGTTCTAATACTGTTCTGAAACCAAAATAACTTTTCATAGGCATCAGAATTCCAGCCTAAGAAATTCCTACTCAGTAATAATCCCATTTTATATAGTTGAGCCTACATTTAACAGAAGTGACTGTGGGAGTTCCCACCATCGTGCAGTGGGTTAAGAATCTGACTGCAATGGCTCAGGTCGCTTGAGAGGTGTGGGTATGAGCCATAGCCTGGTGCAGTGGGTTAAAGGATCTAGCATTGCCACAGCTATGGCTTAGATTCGGTCCCCGGTCTAGGAATTCCATATGCTCTGGGTGCAGTCATAAAATTAAAAAAGGGTGTTCTGATTGTGGCTCATCAGGTTAAGGATTCAACATTGTCTCCATGAGAAGTGCAAGTTCAATCCCTGGCCTCGCTCAAGGGGTTAAGGATCTGGCATAGGTTGCTTGTGCAGCTTGGATCCAGTGTTGCTGTGGCTGTGGCATAGGTTGCAGTTGCAGCTCCAATTTGACCCTTGGCCTGGGAACTTCCTTGTGCTATAGGTGTGGCTGTAAAAAGAAAAAAAAATTTTTTAATTTTTTTTTGATGAAAATGTTAAAATTCCAGAAACTTGTGGGTTTTTTTGGTTTTTGTTTTGTTTTGTTTGTCTTTTAGGGCCACACTCGCAGCATGTGGAGGTTCCCAGGCTAGGAGTCCAGTCAGAGCTGTAGCTGCTGGCATATACCACAACCACAGCAATGTGGGATCCAAGCTTTATCTGTGACCTACACCACAGCTCATGGCAATGACTGATCCTTAACCCACTGAGCAAGGCCAGGGATCAAACCCTCGTCCTTATGGATGCTAGTCAGGTTCGTTAACTGCTGAGCCATGACGGGTACTCCCAGAAACTTAAAAGACAGTTATTTTGTGGTACAATATCACAAGGGACAAAAAATGTTTAAATTTCAAATACTACAACACAGATTTGGAGTTTATATGATAAATTGCTATTTAAAATATATTATAAACTGATTAAGTTAAAATATTTTTCATGTGTAGGTTCATCAATTCAGTAACAAGTCAACAGAGATGGCTTTAAGAGTGGCATCTCTGGATTACCTTGGAACTGTTGCTGCACGACTGAGGAAAGATGCTGTTACAAGCAAAATGGATCAAGGGTCTATAGAACGAATTTTGAAACAGGTATTGAGATCACGAATTTTAATTCTGGGTATAAATAATAGTTAAGTACTTGCTTTAGATGTTCTTATGTTAGTGTTGCGTTTCACTTTGTAGATTCAAAATAAGATCTTCTAAAAGTATGTGTTTTCAGAAGCCTCACAGAGAAAATTTATACCTTAGGGTGAATAGTGTCTAACAGGAACTTTTAAATGATATATATAAATCCTTCTTTTTGTAAACTACTGTTATGAATGATGCTATTTTCTATTTGGTTTAAAGGAATAAGTTTAACTATGGGTGAGGTGGTAATAATACTAAAAATTACTTAAGAAAACTGAAAGGTAAATAATCACTAATCCTACCATATACAACTTTTTCATTTTCTTTCTACATTTTTATTTTTCTTCCTAACTATATCCATGATGGCCATTACAAACACCTTGATTTTTTTAAACTATACTTTGTATTTTGAAATAATTTTAAACTTACAGAAAAATTATAATAGTGCAGAAAGCTCCCATAAATCTTTAACCCAGATTCCTTAGTGATTGACATTTGCTTTATCATTCTTTGTCTAAATATATATGCATGTGTATCTTTATATGCATGTTTATTTTCTTCTGAACCACTGGAGCAGACAGGATGCCCCATTACCCCTAAATTTCAAAGTGTGATTCCCTGGATAAGCAATACCAACATTAACATTCGTGTAAGAACTTGGTAGAAATGCAAATTCTCAGGACTCTGTAATTACTGAATGAGAAACTCTGGGAGTAGGGACCAGCAGTCTGGTTTAACAAACCCTCCAGATGATTCTATTGAATCTTGAAGTTTGAGAACTACTGCTTTCTCTGTATTTTCTACAAACAAGAATGCTCACTTTAATATCCAAAGTATAGCTATTAAAAGGGAGAGATTACCATTAATACTGTCTCCTAATGGAATACTAACATTCCTGTTGTTTGTAGAGATTACCACTTGTTGCTGTCATTATTGTAGTGCTCAGACTGACCTATACTTAACCAGTGAGAACCCCTTTAAGCTCCCTTTTGTATCTTTTTGGTATCTTCCCATCTTTCCTTGAGGAGTGTCTTACTTTGTGGCACAGTAAGATGGTTCAGGCTCATCTTTTACTTTCTTTCCTGGAATCAGCCATTTCTCCAGGTACTACTGATTCTTTTCATTGAAGAATGGTGAATTAGGTGCTAGATGATTTTCAGCATTTCTGTGAGTAGGTCTAGGACCTCTTATTTGCCACATGTGGCATGTAGATTGTCTACTGTAAAGCTCAAGAGGAACAGTCATTGGTAAATGTTTTTATGACTCATGACACACTTCCAAGTTGCTTTTGGAACTTAACAGTGTACTAGTTTACGGTGCTATAACTAATTTATAAATGTATCCATTTCACCGTACCCCAAGAATATAAGGTTATTCTAATCTTTGTTTTCTATTTAAATATATTCTAAACCACATATTTGGCATTTCAGGTGTTAAAACCAGAATATAAGCTGTAGACATGAATGTCAACTCAAGAGTTAATTTCTGGCTCCGAATTGTTATTGACAGGACCTAAAGATTCAGTCCCTTTCTGATTCCAGAGCAAGAGAACAGCTCAAAACAGCTCAAATATACCTACTGTTTATTTAATGTCCTACATGAAATAAAGTTTTTTTTTTTTTTTAACAAAAGTTTGTTCTTAAATGTACAATAGGTTCCAAGACAACACTCAGGAGTTCCTTTTGTGGCTTAGTGGTAACAAACCCAACTAGTATCCATGAGGATGCAGGCTTGATCCCTGACTGCCCTCAGTAGGTTAAGGATCTGGTGTTGCCATGAGCTGCAATGTAGGTCACAGACACAGCTTAGATCAGGCATTGCTGTGGCTGTGGAGTAGGCTGGCAGCTTCAGCTCTGATTTGACCCCAGCTGGGGAACTACCAAATGCCACAAGTGTGGCCCTTTTAAAAAAAAAAAAAAAAAAGACAGCAATAGATGTTATGGCAAGCATCCAGATGTTTAAACAGGACTGGAATTAAGGATCATCGTTGCCTCAGGCACAAGGAACAGCTTACTTTTTGCCAGATTTCTTAACTCCACCTGTGGCCAGAGGGTATTTATATCCCTGAGGTCTTCATTTTTAGCTCCTTGATTTTCTTCTGCTCTAACTTCTGTTTCTTCTTGAATGCCTTATCTTCCTTGTCCATTTCCTTGGACTGCTTCAGGGGCTTCTTCTTGCCACCTTCACGGGCTGACGGGTGCCTGCTGCCCCTTCTCCAGACCCTGCCACCAATGCCTAAAGTACTACAAAAAAATTTTATATTAACTACAAAAAAATTCCCTTGCATTTCCCAGAGACACCCGTAAAATATAATAATACAGATAATAAAAGTTTCCATTTATTAGATTAAAAGTTTGGAGTTGTCTCTTTTACCAGACAGAAAACCAATGCTAGGACATTTCTCTCTCTGAAGCTTTATGCATTGTTCTAATAATTATTATGTCAGCTACCTATGAGCTTCTTCAAGGAAAGATAATATGTAGTTCACAAAAATAAAGGCACACCTCATCTGTCAATATATAATATGTTTTTCAAAAACAGTATTCTTTTCTTTCTTCCTTTTAATTGCTGTATTTATATTTTCATTTTTATCATTTATCAAGTTTTTTTTTACAACTGGATGATTTATTAAACTACATTAGTAATATCTTATTTTGTTCTTACTTGGTTTCTTTTGTAGGTTTCAGGAGGAGAAGATGAAATCCAGCAATTGCAAAAAGCATTGCTTGATTACTTGGATGAAAACACTGAGACTGATCCTTCCCTAGTGGTAGGATTCTATTTCTCCTTTTTTATTTTTGGAGAGTCCACATGTTTTTTAAAATTGGGTCTGAAAGAAAATTGAGAAGTACTATGTAGAGAAAAGTTGTGTAGGAATCTTTATTTTTGAAACAAGGATACTTGATAGTCTAAACAGAAAAGAATGATTATGGATTGATTTGTCTTAAATTAAATTCTGGTATGGACATTGTAGTCTATTAAAATTGTGTGACACAGGAATTATTTGGGAATCTTTCCCTAGGTTATCGTTGAGACTAGGCTAGATCATTGGCCCAGGTAGAACATAAGATGATCTATTTGCCTATAAATAAAGAAACTATTAGGAATTTCCTGTTGTGGCTTAGTGGAAACGAATCTGACTAGTATCCATGAGGATGCGGTTCAATCCTTGGCCTTGCTCAGTGGATTAAGGATCCAGTGCATTGCCATAATATGTGGTATAGGTTGCAGATGCAGCTTGAATCTGGTGTTGCCGTGACTGTGGTGTAGGCCAGTGGCTACAGCTCCAATTGGACACCTGGCCTGGGAACCTCCATATGCCACAGGTGCAGCCCTAAAAGACAAGAAAGAAACTACTAGAATTTTTTTATGTATATTTATTTTCAAATATAATCCTTAATTCTATTTTTATGTGTACTGTGTTGGGTATCCAAAATTTTAGTATACTAAGTTTATATGTAAAATTTATACACTATTTTATGGAACAATGTGCATATATTGGGATACTTTTTAATTTTTTTTTAACTGATGGGATATGCAGTCTAAAGAAGTTGGAGATAAGTAAGTTGTTAAGCCCACTACTGTAGGTTTTCTTTCTTTATGGAAAGGTACAAATTATACAGTGATGTATGTCATTTCACAATAAAAATGAAAAAAAGCAGCAAATTAAAAGAAAGATTATAGGGGTGCCTCAGTGTTCATATATATTTCAGTTAATTGGCTATGTATTTCTTGAAGAGGTAAGATGAAATTTTGGAATTAACTGGAGTCTTTTAGCTTCAGCATTTTATCCCTTTAGTGTAACTTTTCTAGTTAACCCATTAGCTCTCTAAATTTAATGACTCATATCATAATGTCCTAATTAGTTTAGTAGTTGATAGTAATAATATAGACTTAATACAGTTGTGTTTATAAAATTATCTCTCTTTTGTTTTTGGTCTTTTTACGGCCCCACCCAGGGCATATAGAAGTTTCTAGGCTAGGGGTTGAATCAGAGCTATAGCTGTCGGTCTACGCCACAGCTCACAGCAATGCCAGATCCTTAACCCACTGAGCAAGGCCAAGGATTGAATCCATGTCCTCATGGATACTAGTTGGGTTCTTCGCCACTGAGCCACCATGGGAACTCCTTAATCAAATTACTTTTTTTTTTTTTTTTTGGCTTTTTGGCTTTTTGCTATTTCTTGGGCCGCTCCCGCAGCATATGGAGGTTCCCAGGCTAGGGGGCAAATTGGAGCTGTAGCCACCGGCCTACACCAGAGCCATAGCAACATGGGATCCAAGCCGCGTCTGCAACCTACACCACAGCTCACAGCAACGCCAGATCGTTAACCCACTGAGCAAGGGCAAGGACTGAACCCGCAACCTCATGGTTCCTAGTCAGATTCGTTAACCACTGCGCCATGACGGGAACTCCTTCAAATTACCTTTTGACATTTTAAAATAACTGTTAGGACAGAGTGAAAAGTTTTCTATGATTTAGATATTTTAAATGTTCCAGCTTTCTTAAAATCCATTTTGTGTTTTGTTTTTTACAGCCTCACCTGCAGCATATGGAAGTTCCCAGACCAGGGATTGAATCCAAGCCACAGCTAAAACCTCTGCCACAGCCTCAGTAATTCCAGAACCTTTTAACCCACTGTGCCAGGCTGGGGATTGAACCAATGCCCCTGCAGCAGCCCAAGCTGCTTCAGTTGGATTCTTTTTTTTTTTTTTTTTTTTTCTTTTGCTTCTTATTTTTAGGGTTGCACCTGCAGCATATGGAAATTTCCAGTCTAGAGGTTGAATCTGAGCTATAGCTGCTGGCCTACACCACAGCCACAGAAATGCAGAATCCAAGCCATGTCTGCGACCTACATGCAGCTCATGGCAACACCAGATCCCCAACCCACTGAGTGAGGCCAGGGATTGAACCGGCATCCCCCTGGATTATGGCACCACAGCAGGACCTCCCGCAGTCAGATTCTTAATCCTCTGTGTCAGGGCGAGAACTCCTTAAAAGATCCGTTTTCATTTGGTGAAAGTTTTTAAAAAATAAACTTGGATATTTGTATTCCTAATTGTAAGCACTTTATCATTGGGTTGAAAATGTTGTTAATTTCATAAAACTCAAATCTTAACTAATTTCTTTTCAGTTTTCTCGTAAATTCTATATAGCCCAGTGGTTCCGTGATACAACACTGGAAACAGAAAAAGCAATGAAATCACAAAAAGATGAAGAATCATCTGAAGGAACGCACCATGCAAAGGAAGTTGAGACAACTGGTCAAATTATGCATCGAGCTGAAAGCCGGAAAAAGTTTCTTAGAAGCATTGTTAAAACTACACCTTCTCAGTTCAGCACATTAAAGTAAGAGCCAAAGAGAAAACATCTCCACTTTTTCAGTTATCTCTTTGATATGTATTTAACTACTTTACAAAAAAACTAAATAAAGTAAGTTGTAACAACTTGTTGTTGCAGGATGAACTCTGATACTGTGGATTATGATGATGCTTGTTTGATTGTTCGATACTTGGCCTCTATGAGGCCGTTTGCCCAGAGCTTTGATATTTATTTGACACAGGTAAAGTGGACCAACATTCCTTATATAATGATACTGATTTTTCTAATTCTGATTCCTTGTGTTTCTGTATGATGTCTGTTCATTTGTTGAGAACAGATATTTTTAAAATCCACGAAAGTAGCATTTGTTTCTATGTTCCATACTTTTTAAATTATCTTCCTTCTGCATGCCTTTACCTGTTGATTCTTGTTTTACAGATAAAAGGATATGTATCTGTATGATACAGGTAGAGTGATGGTATAGATAGAGTGATTGATGTTATAAAAATGTTATTCAATTACCAAGTTATTTAAATGATACTAAACATGGAGTTCCCGTCGTGGCGCAGTGGTTAACGAATCCAACTAGGAACCATGAGGTTGCGGGTTCGGTCCCTGCCCTTGCTCAGTGGGTTAATGATCTGGCGTTACCGTGAGCTGTGGTGTAGGTTGCAGACGCGGCTCAGATCCAGCGTTGCTGTGGCTCTGGCGTAGGCTGGTGGCTACAGCTCCGATTGGACCCCTAGCCTGGGAACCTCCATATGCTGCGGGAGCGGCCCAAGAAATGCCAAAAATAAATAAATCAATAAATAAATGATACTAAACATCCTTGATTAAAGTTACACATAGGAGTGTTTCATTGGGGCTACAGGTTCTTGCAAATGAAGCATAGCAATAAGAAAACAGGTTAATTGAGAATACTAGGATAAAGGAAAGGCCCTCGAATGAAGAACATATACCTAATGTGTATTGACCTTTAATATAAAGCTCTGGATCAGTGAGATAACAGATCTTTTACACACTTAAATAAAAATTAAAGGAAAGTAAATACCATGTTTAAGTTTTTTTCATGTTTTCTTTCTGTATTTTGTTAAATTTTATATGCTCTAAAAATTATGAAAATATCAATGTTTGCTTGGCAGATTCTTCGAGTTCTTGGTGAAAATGCAATTGCCGTTCGAACAAAAGCCATGAAGTGTTTATCTGAGGTTGTTGCTGTAGACCCCAGTATTCTAGCAAGGGTAAAGAGACAAATGAATCTTTTTTATTTGAGTTTTCTATTCAAATTAAAACACTAGCTCTACTTAGTATAAATTATATTTTCTTGGGAGTTCCCTCTGTGGCTCAGCAGAAACAATTCCAGCTAGTATCCATGAGGATACAGGCTCGATCCCTGGTCCTGCTCAGTGGATTAAGGATCCGGCATTGCCATGAGCTGTGGTATAGGTTGCAGACGTGGCTCAGATCCCAAGTGGCTGTGGCTGTGGCGTAGGCCAACAGTTGTGGCTCCAATTGGACCCCTGGCCTGGGAACCTCTATATACCCCGGGTGTAGCCCTAAAAAGCAAAAAAATATATACATATATTTATTTTTCTTTAGCTGGATATGCAGCGAGGAGTTCATGGTCGATTGATGGATAATTCCACCAGTGTCCGGGAAGCAGCAGTCGAATTACTAGGACGATTTGTCCTTTGTAGACCTCAGCTTGCTGAGCAGTATTATGATATGCTGATTGAAAGAATATTGGTATGCTTATTTTGTCATTTGTCTTTTTTTTGTAATTTGTGAATTGTGCCTTCATAGTATTAGTTCTTTTTTTATTTTAAGCTAGAAAAGTAAATATCTTATGTTTCTATTGCATAATCTATGAACTATAGCAACCTTCTAATGAAGGACATCTTTCAAGAGGAGGGCTGCTCAGTATCACAAAAAAAAATTTGACAAAAATTAGGTTATTTTTCCAGGTTACTATTGCTTTTTGATTATGCCAGTTTACAGTGAATAAATGATAGGAGCTACATGGTGTAGTTAAAAATTTTGGACAGAAATCTAGAGTAATTATAATATATATGTATGTATATAAACAGGAAGAGTTATTTCAATGAGACTTAGGTTAGAACTTTGTTGTCTGGCAATATCTGTGGTCATTATGTGTATCTGCATATTTCCTTAAAGCTGAATTATGGGAGTGCAGTGGATTAAGGATTCAGCGTTGTCACTGCAACGCTGAGTCAAACATGGGTTTGATCCCTGGCCCAGGAATTTTTATATGTTGTTGGCATGGCCCCCCCAAAATGCTGACTCATCACAAGCTCAGATATCTGCAAGTTAAACAGGAAAGTCATTTGAGTCTTAAGAGCAAACTTAAGAAATACTATTCTGGAGTTCCCATCATGGTTCAGCAGTTAGCAAACCCGACTATCCATGAGGTTATGGGTTCGATCCCTGCCTCGCTCAGTGGGTTGAGGATCCAGCATTGTTGTGAGCTGTGGTGTAGGTTGCAGACATGGCTTGGATCCTGCATTGCTGTGGCTGTGGTGTAGGCTGGCAGCTGTGGCTCCAATTCAACCCCTAGCCTGGAACCTCCATGTGCCATGGGTGCGGCCCTAAAAAGACCAAAAAAAAAAAAAAAAAAAAAAATACTATTCTAAGATTTTTTTTTTTCTATATCATTGAATTCTCTGGCCCTTAAGCATTTCCCTGGAAAGTGAAAGGAAACATGAGCATTTCACAGTATCTGTAGACTCACCATACCACTCACTGCAACTTCAGGCATACCGACTTCTGTAATTGAGCAGAGCTGCGTTAGGTACAAGATTGAGTATTCCCGAATGAGTTTATCACCTTTAGCACAGTATCAGAATACTGTGGGGCTGAGTATAGATAATTTCATCTAAAGCTAGTATAAAATCTTGTTGGAAACAAATTTAAGGAAGAAATGAAAGAATTTTTTCCCTTTCGGTGCTTCAGTCTTTTCAAGAGTTAAGGGCAAAATCAGTAGGATTTTCAGATATAATGAACTCTTGATAGCATCTGCCTTAGCAATATATCATAAAAATATGTTCATGATTGCCAGACTGAATAGTGGAAATAATTTTCACAATTGTCCATGCTTTTTTATTTATTTTTAAAATGCTTTAATTATGAAAATTTGTGAAGTTAAAGAAAAACAGAACAGTGAACACCCATGTGTCTGCCACAGTATGTCATCTCTTACTTAGAGTATTCTCTAACTCTCTTTTATACACTTCCCCCATGACATTGACTAATTTAAAAAGAACAGGCCAGTTTTGTTTCCTCATAAATTTGTTGCATTTAATTTATTCCTTTGCTTCTTATATTTACTATAATCATAAGATAGTGAAAGTGGTTTGAAAGATTTAGGTTAAACATTTTTGTTAAAAATTTTTGTTAAAATTTAAAGTATTTTGTTAAAAATACTTAATATGCTGTTTTAAGTGTCCTAACAGTTTCATGTTTGTTATCTCACTTAATTTTGACAAATTTATACTCCAGTCTTGTATTCAGTTGTATTTATTCTTTTTCCAAGTATTGGATATTATAGTTTAAAAGCAAAGACAGCATAATAAAACAACACATTTATCGTAACATTAATAAAAGAGCATATAAAAAAACATATAGACCAGGTTTGTCATGTTAATAAATAGACTATATACTGTTTGTTTGTGTTCTCCTAATTTCATTTTATCAAATTTCATACATCTAGGCATCTCAATTTTTCTGACATTTAAAATACCTTTCTGTGCAGTTCCTGTTGCGGCTCAGTGGTTAACGAATCCAACTAGGAACCGTGAGGTTGCGGGTTCAGTCCCTGGCCTTGCTTAGTGGGTTAAGGATCCGGCGTTGTCGTGAGCTGTGGTGTAGGTTGCAGACGCGGCTTGGATCCCGCGTTGCTGTGGCTCTGGCGTAGGCTGGCAGCTACAGCTCCGATTCGCCCCCTAGCCTGGGAACCTCCATATGCCGTGGGAGTGGCCCAAGAAATGGCAAAAAGACAAAAAAATAAAAAATAAAATAAAATACCTTTCTGTTCTTAGGATACTGGTATCAGTGTCAGAAAAAGGGTAATAAAGATTCTAAGAGACATCTGTATTGAACAACCAACATTTCCAAAAATTACGGAAATGTGTGTAAAAATGATTCGCAGAGTGAATGATGAAGAGGGCATTAAGGTAAGATTAAAAAGTTAATTCCTTTAAAATTCATTTTTCATTGATGTTTTAAGTAATTGATTATTTTATACAAATTTTGTTAATTTGCATATATAAAAACTTTATCAGGAGTTCCTGCTGGGGCACAGCAGGTTAAGGCTCTGGCATTGTCTCTGTGACAGCATGGGTTCAGTCCCCAGCACAGTGGGTTAAGGATCTGGTGTGCTGCAGCTGCAGCATAGGTTGTTGTTGCAGTTCAGATTTGATCCCTGGCCCAGAACTTCCATATGCCATGGGTGTGGCCATTTAAAAAAAAAAACTTTTATAGATGAATCAACATTTTAGATTATAAATTCAAGAGAAAGACATAGATATTTTTATTCATAGGTCTTGCGTTAATTAATAAAATCTCATCTTACCCAACCAGTGTAGCAGTTATAATGTCTTTGTAGACATTTCATTGTATTAGAAAGGTTATTACTGAATTAAATTTATTTTCATTTTCAAATGGTATGTGCTTGGTTTGCTAAATTAGTAAATACTTTGTTGAAAGTTTAATCCAGAATTCATTAGTGAATTTGCATATGTACAATTGTATCTGTATTTCTCTTTGGTTTTTTTAACAACTTCTCCCCCAAAATAGAAAAGATGTTTTTTAGTTTGATCAAGAGGACTTGAGTGTGTACTATCCAGAAGTACTATTCTAGGCAGAGTATTGCCCGTTTAAATCTTCACTAAATTGAAGAAGATAATTTTTATCAATTAATTGGTGATTTTTTTCTTAAACTGAGAAAGTTGTGCCAGAAAATTCCAGTGACTTGTGTTTTGTTTATTTATTGTTTTCTTTTGAGCTTTAGTGAGAATTTGGGATTAGGAATTTTGCCATGTTTGTTGTAGTTACTTAGGTTGAAATTTTTCTTTCTTCTAGAAATTAGTAAATGAAACATTCCAAAAACTCTGGTTTACTCCAACTCCACACAATGACAAAGAAGCAATGACAAGGAAAATTTTAAATATCACTGATGTGGTAAGAGGGACTGAAACAAGGGTAGTCTGTGGGTGCAAACTCGTTGAGGCCTACCTCGTCTTACAAAGGGAGAGACAATGATGAGATGTTTGGTTATTCTCTACATTTAGTACTACTTCCCTTACTTTATATTTCTGGAGATAGTCAAGGGATGCTAGTAGATGGGAGTGGTGTCTCTACCTAGTCCCACTTACTGGCATCCACTGAATGAAGCACTGATAATGAAATTCTCCAGATTCTTCCAAGGATTGAAAACTAAAAGGGAAAGGAGACGTGAATAAAAAGATACAATGAGTTCTCATTGTGGCTCAGCAGTAATGAACCTGACTAGTCTTGATGCGGGTTCGATCCCTGGCCTCACTCAGTGGGTTAAGGATCTGGCACTGCCATGAGCTGTAGTATAGGTCACATATGTGGCTCAGATCTGACTTTGCTGTGGCTGTGGCTGGCAGCTGCAGGTCTGATTCATCCGCTAGCCTGGGAACTTCCATATACATGGGTGCAGCCCTAAACAGCAAAGAAAAAAAAGATACAATAATCCAGGGATGGCAACCCTAAATGAGATAGTAATGTCTACCTTTTTCAGAAAACATGAATTCAGATCAGTTTCATTATGTTTAATTATACACAGAAGCTATAATTTTCTTTTGACCCAGAATACTTTCCATGTTTTGAACATAAGAAATTTCATATTATGGGTTATAAGATGACCTGTTTCACTGATGTCTTTAATCTTTAAATCTTCTATCTAGAAGGAAATATGGAGCAAACGTTTCCATTGTTGTTGTTTTAGACCTTACACAGATTTTTCTGTGTGTTGGTTCAAGATATTGTTCAAAAATGTAATACCATATTTAATTTAAATACATTAAACTAGTTTCTTGAATGTCTTTAAGATATTTTTAGAATAAAATTCTTTAACATGGTATGTATTTCCCCTTAGGTTGCAGCATGCAGAGATACTGGGTATGATTGGTTTGAGCAACTCCTTCAAAACGTGAGTGTTTTTAGATTTTATGACTTAAAAGAACTTTCTCAGTTAAGTATTGGCTTTGTGACAGGGAAAAGGTATTTAGGCTGAGTATTTCAATTAAGATCCCTAGTTAATCAATTGTTCGGTTGCTTGTTACCAGTAAGTTTTCTAAGTCATTGACTGATATCCTGTCTTTCCATCTTTCAAGATAATTTTTTATCCCTTTAATATAGATGATAGACATGAGATCTATAAATATATACACATTGTTGACATATTATAAAATATGTAGAATACATTTATAAAATATATAGAATATATATATAATATTTCCTATAGTAATGTAGGATTAAACCACAATTAGTGTTCTTTAAAAATTTATAGGGAGTTCCCATGGTGGCTCAGTGGTTAACAAATCCAACTAGAAACCATGAGGTTGCAGGTTCAATACCTGGCCTTGCTTAGTGGATTAAGGATCCAGCATTGCCATGAGCTGTGGTGTAGGTCACAGATGCGGCTCGGATCCCGCGTTGCTGTGGCTCTGGCATAGGCCGACGGCTACACCTCCGACTAGACCCCTAGCTTGGGAACCTCCATATGCCACGGGTGCGGCCCTAAAAAAGACCAAAAAAAAAAATTTTTTTTTAAATGAAAATACTTATCTCCCTCTAAATTTTTTATTTAAGAATTTTCAAATAGGAGTTCCCATCATGGCGCAGCGGAAACGAATCTGACCAGGAACCATGAGGTTGCAGGTTCGATCCCTGGTCTTGCTCAGTGGGTTAAGGGTCCAGTGTTGCTGTGAGCTGTGGTGTAGGTCACAGATGCAGCTTGTATCTGGTGTTGCTATGGCTGTGGTGTAGGCCGGCAGATGCAGCTCTGATTAGACCCCTGGCCTGGGTACCTCCATATGCCACAGGTGCAGCCCTAAAAAGACAAAAAGAAAAAAAAAAAAAAGAATTTTCAAATAGATGTGAGGACCCATCACCCAGCTTCTTTAATTATTAGCATTTTTTGTAATATTTATCTCTATCTCTCCCCCATTTAAAAAAAAATTTTTTTTTGATGTAGTACTTTTAAAGTAAATCCCATACTTTATATCATTTCACCCATAAATACCTTAGTATCTGTCTTTAACAGAAGACTTTAAAAAATATAACCAGAATATGATTATCATCTATATCAAAATAAATAGTAATAAATTATTTCCTAATATCTAATACCTAGTTATTGTTTGCTTTTCCCTGATTGTCTCAAAAATGTATTTTTACAGTTGATTTGCAGTTGTTTGGCTTTCAAGTCTTGGTCTTTAATAGTTGACCCTTCTCTTCTTTGTTCATGCCGCTTAAGTGTTTTCCTATAGAGTGTTCTACATCCTAGATTTCATAGCTCTCTTCTTTCTGGTGTCCTTTAAGTTGCTCCCTCTGTGTACCATTTTTTTCTGTAAACTCTTAGTTAGATCTAGAGGTTTACTAATATTGAAGTTCAGTTTTAGGAGTACAAACAAGAATATTTTATAGGTGATCCTGAATATTGTTGCATCACATCAGGAGACATATGTTTGGTTGCCCCATTTTCAATGATTTTGAGTGCCTGGTACTTCTGTTATAATGTTTTTCAGGGTTGGTTTTACATGATCACTGCCTAGATTCATTATTTTCACTAGAAGTTGCAAAACACTAATTTTTTTCTAATCATTTTATTTCTTCCATACCAATTAGAATTCTTTAAAGAGAAATTTTGTCCTGATTATTTGGTTAAGATTGGTTATGGTTTGTGCAGAAAATACAGGAGAAATGTTTTATTCTTTTTCATTACTTAGTTTTCAGAATGAGTTTTCATAATAATGAGTTTGTTCATTTTTTAAAATCAGTCTCAACTAAAAGATTTTTTTATCTTTGTTAATTTATTCCAGTCATAATTCTTTTTGAAACCCAAATTGTTCTATCTTTGCCCAGTAATAGTCCCTTCAAGTCAGTCTTGTATCTTTTTGATCTAACCTCATTACTCTTTTGTAGCCTGATTACTTTTGTCTCCGCAAGATGCCCCAGATTCAACTTGTATGTTTTCTGTCCCAAACCTGATATCAGCCATTTTCTCCGAAAGCCCTAAGACCCTTTAGTGGAAATAATCCGGGTGCTGTGGATATTCCCTGCTGATGGGTTATCTTTAGCTTTGGGTCTTTTCAGAGGATAGAGTTAAAACATATTTTTTAGAAAAAAGAAAAATAAATCAGAATATATATTGATGTATTTAATTCAAATTTAAGATTATGAGATTCTGCCTCATTGATTTTCTTATTTCCTTTAGGCTAAAAATCTTACTTCCCAAGGAAACAAACATAATTTCCTATTTGCTTTGCTCTGTTATATTTTAACAGTAAGGTTACTGGATAGTTTAATTTTTTTTTTTTGCATTTCTTTTTATTTATAGCTCACTTAAGATATACCATTAAAAGTCTACTTTGAAAAAAGCTTAAAGTTCTATCTTGATAATTTTTTGATTATGTCAATAGTATACTATCTTTTGTCTATGTACTTTTTTATTTTAAATAATACTTCTAGTGATTAAACTGTATGTAGCAATACTTTAACAATCAAGCAAAATTATTTTATTAAGACATAATTTACATGCAAAAATATTCACCAATTTTAGGTGAACAGTTTGATTATTTTTAATAATTATTTACAGTGGTGTGAGAATATCACTCTTAAAAGCTTCCTTTTTCCTCTTTGAGGTTGATTCGCTCCCCCTGGCCCTTGGAAACCACTAAGATTCATTCCCTTTTTGTCACTATAGCTGTCCTGTTTGTAGCATTTCGTATCAATAGAATCATACAGTGTGTAGTCATTTGTATTTGACATCCTTTAAATAACAGAATGTTGCTGGTATATTAATACTTTATTCCTTTTTGTTGCTGGATATTATCAGTAGTATGGATGTGTCATAATTTCCTTATTAATTCACAAATTTGTAGACTTTCCGGTTGTCTCCAGTTTGGGTATTATGAATAGTGCTGCTGTGAATATTTGTGTGCAGGTTTTTGTTGGGGATGTGTTGTTTTCATTTTTCTTGGGTAAATTCCTATGATTATGATTGCTGGGTCATGTGGTGGGTGAGAAACTGCCAAGCTGTTTTTCCAAAATGGCAGAACCATTTTGCATTTCCACCAGCAATGTTCCAGTTGCTCCACATCCTCACCAGTACTTGATACTGTCAGTCTTCTTAACTTTAGCCATTCTGGTGGTGTGTGGTAATATGTTGGTTTTTAAAAAAACTTTAGATGCCTTTTTTAAATGTCCTCATTGTGTTTGCTTATGTGATCCAGTCTATAATAGCTTAGAGTCTCTTAATCAGCCATGTTACATTTTATAGTTTGACATGATATATTTGACATCCTTTCCCTCCTAAATCTAATAGATAGCTCCGTATCATAGAGCTTTATGGCCATCTTCTATTTACATTAGCCATTCTAAAAGGGACATAATAATTTCTGGAGAGCTCTACAACCACATTTCAAGTGTTATTATAATAAATGTTTGGGAGTTCCCCTTGTGACGCAGTGGAAATGAATCTGAGTGGTATCCATGAAGACGAGGGTTCAATCCTTGGCCTTGCTCAGTGGGTCGGGCATCCGGCTTTGCTGTAAACTACGCTATGAGTCGCAGACGCGGCTCGGATCTCATGTTGCTGTTGCTGTGGCTGTGGCGTAGGCCAGCAGCTGCAACTCCAATTAGACCCCTAGCCTGGGAACTTCCATGTGCTGTAGGTGCGGCCCTAAAAAGTAAAAATAAATAAATAAATAAATAAATGTATGTTTAAGAATTAAGTATGGCTATCAGAAGTGACATTAGTTAGTATTAATAAAAAGAATCTAAGATAGTATCCCTTTGTGCTATTGGCAAGTTAGAAGTAGAAAAGAGAGCACTGGAGAGTTCCTTGGTAGGACTCAGCACTTTCACCACTGAGTTCAGTCCCTGGTCTGGGAACTAAGGTCCCATATTAAGCTACTGCCTGCTGTGGCCAAAACTGATAGTAATAATAATAATAAAATAAGGAGTTTCTTTTAAAAAACAAGGAATAGAGAACACTAGATTTATAATTCTTGGCAGTGGCTTTATATCTTTTATATCTTTACTCTTAGGCCTCTTTTAGTTAGTTATCAATTCAAGCCTTTCTCCCTCTTCATGTAATGCTTTCCTACTTTATTTTCTGCCAGCAATTTAGTTTACCACAATGACATTGTAACTTTATGATGCAGTCTAACTAGCAGAGTTGAATTTAATGAAGTTAAGAAAACTAAAAAATATATAAATACACGTGACAGAGATATAACCACTCTTAGCAGTTGTAACAACATTGTGCATAAATTTTAAGAGAAGCAGGGAAAGATGCAAAGAATGGACTACTAGAAATATCAGAAATTTTTTTTTTTTTTGGAAATTCTTGAATCGAGAATAATTAGCACGCTTACTATTTCTACATGAACTCATGTATATGCACTCCATTCCATCCAATTTCAGATACTTCATTTTTGTACTGGGTTGACTTTGGATAGATCACTGATTCTCAATTCATAGAATGTGGTTTTTTTAGGGAAACTTGAAGTAGTGCATGAAATAGCTTCTAATTTACACATGTACTGTGTCCACTGACTACATAATTTTGTTAGTATGTCAAATATAGGAGCACACATTGACATGTACACGTTTTTTAAATGTGTAGAGATTTCTGTCTTTTATAACTTTTAATGAGTTTATAACTTTTTATGATTTTTCAGTAATGTGTAAAATAATTCTGTCATGAAAGTCCCTACTTTTTTTTGGTTTGTTTCTAAAAAGTGGTTCAGTTCATTTAAACCACTATCATAACCTAAGATGGACACACAAAATTAAATCAGTTTTACAGTACCACTCATTGTCATCACTTATGATTTAAGATAACAGCCCCTTTTTTTTGTTTGCAAAAAAAAAACAGGCAATGAAAAATCTTGAATAACCTGTTTCTTCTATCCCTGGCCTTTGTAATCCAAAACAATATCTCGTTACATTCAAATACTACTCCATCAGTCTCCATCAATCAGTGAATGAATAGAAAAACTGTTATATCTATACAGTTTGATAATGCTTCGCATTTTACTTATTTATTCTTTTTAGGGCCGCACCTGTGGCATATGGAAGTTCCCAGGCTAGGGGTCCAATAGGAGCTGTAACCGCTGGCCTATGCCACAGCCATAGCAACGCGGGATCTAAGCCACATCTGTGACCTAAAGCACAGCTCATGGCCAGGCCATATACTTAACCCACTGAGTGAGGACAGGGATCGAACCCACATCCTCAGGGATATAACTAGTTAGATTTGTAACCCACTGAGCCACAGTGGGAACTCCCAGTGCCCCGCATTATAAAGGAACAGACTACTTAAATGTACAGCAACATAGATGATTAATAAAAACTATTCAGAGTGAAAGAAGCCCTACACAGAAGAGTACATATTCTGATTGCATTTATATGAACTTCTAGGAGAGGCAATACAGATTTTTTTCTGTGTTGGAAAAAAAACAGGAGAGTGATTGCAGGGGGCCAGGGATTGTCTCAAAAGGGACATGAAAAAAAATAAATAAATAAATAAAAAGGAGTTCCCCTCGTGGCGCAGTGGTTAATGAATCTGATTAGGAACCATGAGGTTGCGGGTTTGATCCCTGCCCTTGCTCAGTGGGTTGACGATCCGGCGTTGCCGTGAGCTGTGGTGTAGATTGCAGATGCAGCTCGGATCCCGCGTTGCTGTGGCTCTGGCGTAGGCTGGTGGCTACAGCTCCAATTCAACCCCTAGACTGGGAATCTCCATATGCCGTGGGAGCGGCCCAAGAAATGGCAAAAAGACCAAAAAAAGGGGGGGGGGGGACATGAATTAGTCATGTTTCTCCAGAGAAGCAGAATGAACAAGATGCTGAGAAAGGGAGAGAGAGAAAAGATTTATTATAAGGAATTGGCACATGTGATTATGAAGGTTCTTCAATCCCACAATCTGCTGTCTGCAGACTGGAGACCCAGAAAAGCTGCTGTGTCCTAAAGCCTGAAGCCAGGAAGCTTCAATAGTGTAAATCCCAGTTTGAATGTGGGAGGAGACTATCGTCCCAGCTCAAATAGAGAATGGTCGAATTCTTTTGTTCTTTTCAGGCCCTCTGTGGATTTTGTGATGCTCACTCACATTGGAGAGAGTAGTCTACTTTGCTGAGTCTGCCAATCCAAATGCTAATCTTATGTAGAACCACCTAATTCACCAACACACCCAGGAATAATGTTTAACTCATTAACTGGACGTTTCTTGGTCATGTTAACATTCAAAATGAACCATCACAATTCCATCCTTTGTTAACTGGGCACCATATACATCTCCTTAAATCATACCTAATCTCCAAATAAAGACAGTAACAAGGTCATGATTCTACCTACCACAATACAACTATCCTGCATACAATCAGAAATGTGAGGAGTTCCTGCTGTGCCACAGTGGAAACAAATCTGACTAGGAACCATGAGGTTGCAGGTTCCATCCCTGGCCTCGCCCAGTGGGTGAAGGATCCAGTGTTGCTGTGAGCTGTGGTGTAGGTTGCAGACACGGCTTGGATCTGGCATTGCTGTGGCTGTAGTGTAGGCCGGTGGCTACAGCTCTTATTCAACCCCTAACCTGGGAACCTCCATATGCCGAGAGGGTGGCCCTAGAAAAAAGATTAAAAAAAAAAAAAAAAAAGACTAAAAAATAAATAATAAAAAAAAGGGGGGGTTCCCATTGTGGCGCAATGGTTAATGAATCCGACTAGGAACCATGAGGTTTCGGGTTCGGTCCCTGCCCTTGCTCAGTGGGTTAACGATCCGGCGTTGCCGTGAGCTGTGGTGTAGGTTGCAGACGCGGCTCGGATCCAGCGTTGCTGTGGCCCTGGTGTAGGCCAGCAGCTTCAGCTCCAATTAGACCCCTAGCCTGGGAACTTCCATATGCCGTGAGAGCGGCTCAAGAAATGGCAAAAAGACAAAAAAATAAAAAATAAATAATTAAAAAAAAAAGAAAGAAAGAAATGTGCTAACCCCTTCCCCAGCAGAAGTCCTTGAGTGGTGTTTTCTTTTCTCCTTCATATGCCATAATTCAAGTACTATGAGGTCAAATTAACAACACTTAAATACTATAATATGAAGTCAATACATTTTTATTTTACATGGTAAGGGAATAGGGGGATATTTTCTCACTTTCCCTCTCAATCTCTTTCCCTGTTCCTCTTCCCCTCCTGTACACACAGTAGAGAGAGAGACACACACACATTCATAACAAAATAAGTAGGACATACTCCTGACAATTTTTTTTTTTTTTTCGGTCTTTTTGCCATTTTCTTGGGCCACTCCCGCAGCAATGGAGGTTCCCAGGCTAGGGATCTAATCGGAGCTGTAGCCACCAGCCTACGCCAGAGCCACAGCAACGCAGGATCCAAGCCGCATCTGCAACCTACCCCACAACTCATGGCAACACCAGATCCTTAACCCACTGAGCAAGGCCAGGGATGAAACCCAAAACCTCATGATTCCTAGTCGGATTCATTAACCACTGAGCCACAACGGGAACTCCTACTCGTGACAGTTAAAGTCCTTGTTTATATAATTGGTAATGTGATCATGGCTGGTATTTATAACTACCTTCACCACTGCTGAATCTGCATTTCATTTGTCTTCAGCAAGCATTTCAGATGGTTCCTTGTTTGGTGAGGTGACCCATACCTTTATTCCTAAAGGGTCTATGCCATTAGTAGTCCCGCCTGAATTAGGTTGTCCTAGTTTTCCATCGACCTTAATCAGAGGACATGGTAATACTAAGAGATGGCCTGAGGTACCTTCTGTATTCCATACATTTTCTTCCATACCTTCATTTTTCAATAGTACTCCAGTGTCAACTTGGTAGTCAGGATCAGTCACTCCATCCAGCACCCTAACTCTCTTCTTTGTCTTCTTTACTTGTTGATTCAGAGACATAGGTGACAGTTTTAATTTTCAGTTCAGTGGAATTGTTGTTTCTCCTAGTAGGAGCAGTACTCTCTCTGGAACCTCTTTCTAGGCCAGCAGAGCATAAAGTTGCTGGAACAGAAGCAAAAATTTACTAATGGGTCACTAGAGGTGGTAGTGAGTGATGCCCCTCGAATTTCCACACCTTGAATCCTGGACCATGAATCCTGGCAGTTGACTAAACAGCACCATATACTGGATGCTAATTCAGAGCATCAGAACCTGCTAGAGAATCTTACCCATCCATTCCAAAATATTACCACCTGTCTGGTTTTGTGACTGAGTCTTTTAAAGGCCATTCCATATTCTTTCGAGACAGCTGTTTCAGAATGGCGGGAAGCATGGACATGAGCATGGGCCCACTGCTGTACTTCTTTTGCTAAGTAGTAAGTTTCTTAATCAAAAGCACTGCTATATGGAATACCATTATGGCACATAAGCTACTCTATAAGTCCACAAGCGGTAGTTTTGGTAGAAGCATTACATGCAGGAAAGGCAAATAGGGTGAGTGTGTATTCCAGTAAGAACATAATGCTACCCCCTTCCACGATGGAAGTAGTCCAGTGTGATTGACTTGCCACCAGGTAGCTGGTAACCCAGGGAATCATTCCATATCAGGGACTCAGTATTGCTCTCTATTGCTGGCAGATCAGGTGCTCAGCAGTGGCCCTAGCCAGGTCAGCCTTGGTGAGTGGAAGTCCAGATTGCTGAGCCAATCCATGATCTCTGTCCCTGCCACCATGGACACCATGTTCATGAGCCTGTTGGATGATGACAGGAGTGACTGGGGAAAGAGGTTGATATCCTCAGAAAAGTGTTTGCAAAACAGGTCATCCTGCTTACTTGCCTTTTAAAATCTTGTTCTGTTGAAGGTCATATGCCTCTTCTCCAGATTTCCTTGTCACAAACATTCCAATCATGTTCCTTCCAAGTCCCTGACCATCCAGCCAAACCATTGGTCATAACCCATGAATCAATATATAATCACACGTCTGGTCATTTCTCCTTCCAAGTAGAGTAAACAAGCAGATGCACAGCTTAAGGTTCTTCTGCCCAGTGGGAGAATTTCTCTTCACCATTGTCCTTCAGGGATGTCCCAGAAAGGGGCCGTATTGTAACAATTGTCCACTTTTGGGTGGTACCTGCACATTGCACAGTCCCATCTGTAAACCAGGCCCAAGTCTTCTCTTCCCCTGTCAGCTGATTGTAGAGAATTCCCTATAAGGCCATAGATAGAGGCTGGAAGGATGAAAGTAGTGTAGCAGAAGTGGGAACCATAGGCATTTGAGCCACTTTTTCATGTAATTAACTTGTGCCCTTTGGCCTCCTCTGATCCAGTCATGTATCTTCCACTTCGATTTGATGATATAGTTGCTGCTGTGCACACCCATGTTTATGGCTTGGTAAGGCAGATATCACCCAGTTCATGATAGACAGCTTAGAAGGCATGATATTTTGGTGGCCCATGACTAGACACTTAGTATCTACTAAGGCCCAGTATGCACTGGGAGCTAGTTCTCCAAGAGTGTTATCTGTAGAAGATTGATTATAGGGTTTGCTCCAAAATCCTAAGGACTTCTGTTGCAGTTCATATATAGGGGCTGCCGTAGGCTCCAAACAGCATCCTTACTGCCTTTGACACTTCAAGCATCACTGGATCTGCTGGATTATATGGCCCAAGTGGCAGAGCACCTTGCACAGCAGCCTGGACCTATTCTGTTCTGGGCCCCACTGAACACCAACAAATTCTTAGGTCACTCAGTAAATGAGCCAGAATAATACACCAAATTGAGAAGTGTGTTGCCTCCAAAATTCAAAGAAACCGACTAGGTGTTGAACCTCTTCTTTGATTATAGCAGGGGCCAGATGCAGCATCTTATTCTTTACTTTAAAATGGGTATCTCAGCATATCCCACACCACTAGGCCCCCAGGAATTTCTTTGAATTAGCCCCTAAATTTTTGTTTGATTTATTTCACACGTATCTCACCATTAAGTCTAGTATTGTTGCTACTTTTTGCTAACTACATGCAATCAGCATAAGTTTACAATCAAATACTCTGTCTCCATCAGTTAATGAACCAGTAAAAAACCTGATGTATCCATATAATTTAATAGTATGCCATATCATAAAGGAGCAAACTATTGATACACATAGCAACATAGGTAAATAATAAAAATATTATGCAGAGTGAAAAGTACCCTGTAGGAGTTCCCGTCATGGCTCAGCAGTAATAAACCCAGCTAGCAGCCAGCCTTGCTCAGTGGGTTACGGATCTGGTGTAGCTGTGAGCTGTGGTGTAGGTTGCAGATGTGGCTCAGATCCCACATTGCTGTGGCTATGGTGTACACCAGGAGCTACAGCTCCAATTTTACGCCTAGCCTGGGGACTTCCATGTGCCACGGTGCAGCCCTAAAAAAGACCCCCAAAAAAGAAAGAAAGAAGCCCTCCACAGAAGAGTAGATGTTATGATTCCATTTATATGAAGCTCTAGGAGAGGCTAAACAAATCTATATTGGAAAAAATCAGAAGAGTGTTTGCAGGGGCCGA
Source organism: Sus scrofa (assembly GCF_054392235.1). Classification (NCBI taxonomy): domain Eukaryota; kingdom Metazoa; phylum Chordata; class Mammalia; order Artiodactyla; family Suidae; genus Sus; species Sus scrofa. The sequence goes on from NC_139398.1 coordinate 34,401,240, forward strand.
AGATTGAATGGGAAGGAACATGAGAAAACTTTCGAGGGTGTTGGTATTGATCTATATCCGTGGTTCTGAAAGTTATCAAGATTCTCATTCTAAGCGAAGTAAGTCAGAAAGAGAAATACAAATACTGTATGATATCACTTATACCTGGAATCTAATAATACACACAAACCTTTCCACAGAAAAGGAACTCATGGACTTGGAGAACAGACTTGTGGTTGCCAAGGGGGAGGGGGAGGGCACGGGGCGAACTGGGAATCTGGAGTTAATAGATGCAAACTATTGCTTTGGAATAGGTAAGCAGTGAGATCCTGCTCTATAGCACTGGGAACTGTATCTAGTCATTTATGATGGAGGATAATGTGAGAAAAAGAATGTATATATGTATGTGTGACTGGGTCACTTTGCTGTACAGTAGAAAATAGACAGAATACTGTAAACCAACTATAATGGAAAAAATAAAAATCATTTAAAAAATAATAGAAGTTATCAAGATTACCTGCGATTTGTTAAAAGTAAAATTCTAAGGCTTTACCCCACACCTAATTAATCAGTAACTCTGAAGTTGGGGCCCACCATTCTGGGTTTAATAGAGTCTGTGGATGATTCTGATATAAATTAAAGATGAAGAAACACTGTACTTTATCTTGGTAGGGAATTTGAATTATATAAGTGAATGCACTTAAAACTGGGCAGGTATACACTAAAGATTTGTACATATCACCTCATGTAAATTTTATCCCAAAAAGAAAAAAGGAGTATACTGTTGCATACAGTTTACTTTGAAATACATCAAAAATAAGAATGGATGGAGGTGTATATATGTTCACATATACATGTGTTCATATATACATATACCAGTGCATGCATATCACTAGGCTGATTTAATTGTGTGTGAGAGAGAGTGTGTGATTTAACATTAAAGAAAAAATAATCATCTCAGAGGACACAGGAAAAATCTTTGATAAAATTTAATGCCTTTGAATGATAACTTCTAGTAAACTAGGAATAAAGTCTGACAGAAAACAAACTATAAAACCTAAAATGAAAATCATTCAAAATAGGAAGATGTTAAAAGAGATTTCCTCAAAATCAAGAATAAAAAATATTCATCCAACATGTCAAGGTGATTATAAAATGTAAATGGAAGAGTAAAGAGCTAAAAAAGTAATTGTCACTTTGTGAAAATACAGGAGCATTGATCTGCCTTAGCAAATATCAGGACTTATCTTTAAAAATACAGTAATTAAGATAGCATAGTCTTTTCAGTAAATGTGGCTGGGACAACTAGCCATCCATAAGGATTTTTTTTTTTTTTTTTTTTTTTTTTGGTCTTTTTGCCTTTTTCTGGGGCCGCTTCCCGTGGCATATGGAGGTTCCCAGGCTAGGGGTCTAATCGGAACTGTAGACGCTGGCCTACACCAGAGCCACAGCAACTCAGGATCCGAGCCAAGTCTGCAACCTATACACACAGCTCACGGCAACGCCAGATCCTTAACCCACTGAGCAAGGTCAGGGATCGAACCCGCAACCTCATGGTTCCTAGTCGGATTCGTTAACCACTGCACCACCATGGGAACTCCATGGATTTTTTTTTTTTTTTTTTTTTTGTCTTTTGTCTTTTTTGTTGTTGTTGTGTTGTTGTTGTTGTTGCTATTTCTTGGGCCGCTCCCGCGGCATATGGAGGTTCCCAGGCTAGGGGTTGAATCGGAGCTGTAGCCACCGGCCTATGCCAGAGCCACAGCAACGCGGGATCCGAGCCGCATCTGCAACCTAAACCATAGCTCACGGCAATGCCGGATCCTTAACCCACTGAGCAAAGGCAGGGACCGAACCCGCAACCGAATCCTAGTCGGATTCGTTAACCACTGCGCCACGACGGGAACTCCAGATTTTTTTTTTTAATGCTAATTTCAATTTAGCAATCAACTCCATGTAGATTAAAGGAATTCTTTATAGTTTTTTAGATGAAAAAATATATATGTAAATATACTTTTTACCTTTCTAATTTTTTTTTCCTTTTCATGGCCACACCTGTGGCATATGGAAGTTCCTGACATAGGGGCCAAACCTGCATCCTCATGGATGCTAGTCAGGTTCTTGACCCACTGCGCCACAGTAGGGACTCCCTATTTTTTACCTTTCTTAGGGAAAAATTTATCGCAAAGGCCATTAATCTAAAGAGATTGATGAATTTCGCTGCCTTAAAATAAAGAACATATATGAATCAAGAAAACACAAGTCACAAACTTGGAAAAATATTTGACATAGATATAATTGAAAAAGGGTCATTATTAAAAGTATATAAAGAAGTCACCTATAAACCAATATAAGGCAACAGTCCTGGTAGAAAAACAGGAGAAAGTCATGAATAAGTATTTCATAGAGGAAATAGCACATATTGGCTGATAAGCTATTAACCTCATTAGTAATATGGGAAGTACAAATCACATTTTACATCCATTTGGGGGCATAAGTTGAGAAGTCCGGTGATAAACGAATAAGGGAGAAAAGATGTATTAAACAGTAACTCTTAAACACTGGTGCTGAGAAAATACCACAACAAAAGCTTTCTAATTTGGATAATTTCATTAAGTTGAACATTCATATATCCTATGACCCAGTCATTCCAGTCCAAGGTATATAATCAGGAGCATCTTACATATATGCACCAAAGAGATGACTAAAAGAATGCTCATTATGCCACTAAAATTGTAATTAACTTACCTCCAGAAAAGTGGATAAAGGAATTGCGGTATAGACACACAACAGTGGTTGTATAACAGTAAGAATGAATAGAATACAGTTCCATGAACCAACCTAGATTACAGTTAGTGACATGTTGAGTGAAAAGGGAAAATCCTTGAAGACTACATCCAGTATGATCACCTTTTAGAGTTGAAATCCAGCAAAACTATCAACAGTATATAGCTTAGACAGGTTTTTTAAGCAGAGAAATGGTAAAATTCCTGATAAGTGGTACCTTGAAAGTGAAATAGGAAGGAGCACATTGAGACATATAAGTTATTGGAAATATTCTTTTCTTGAGTTTATAGTGCATCATTATATTTATAAGTAAATAAAAGGCAGTGTTTATGACTCATGCTTTTGCATATATTTGATGTCTTCTTGGAGAGCAAAGAGAAAAAACAGAAGTGAGGGGGTTGTTTTCTCCTTCTGCCTGAGAAAGACCAGGTAACATATAATTTTATGAGCTAGTTGTTTAGGGTTGAGTTAAGGAGCAGGACAAGGAGAATTTGCTGTTCAGAGTTGAAACCAGATAAATTGAAGTTATTTTTTTTTCCCCTGTCATTTTAGGGCCGCACCCATGGCATATGGAAGTTCCCAGGCTAGGGGTTGAATTGGAGCTGCAGCTGCCGGCCTACACAACAGCCATAGCCACTGCAGATCCAAGCCACGTCTGCGACCTATACCACAGCTGACGGCAATACCAGATCCTTAACCCACTGAGCCACAACAAGAACTCCAATTGAAGTTTTCTTGCTTTGGTTTATGTCTTTAAATTGGAGAGAGCAGGGGAAGTGTGTGTGATATGTTATTCTGAATGCTGTCACTTTTAATCATCCATGCATCTTGTAGTGAAAATTTAAACTTGTACTGTCCCATGTCCCATAATAGCCACGACTTTTTTCATTTAAATTAATTTGAATTTTTATTTAATTTTAATTCCTGAGTCATACCAACCACATTTCAAGTGTTTAGTAGCTGCATGTGGTTTGTGGCAGCAGTATTGGACAGCACTAGAACTATTCTCAGAAATTACACATTTCAACTTTTAATATCCCTAAAGAATTGTATTAGCTGATCTTTATTAACAAACGGGATATATGTTGGAGGATTTTACCATTGACCTCTGATTATGAAACACTGGATTGGTTTTATTTTTTGGCTATAGTTAGATTGCTCTCTTTTCCTCGTATCATTATTCATGACACTTTTCTAACATTGTTTATTAATACTTTAGTAAAGGATAATATAGGGAAGAAATCCAGCCTTATGTTTTAATTGAGAATTTTAAGATGCAATTCAGATGTAGTTACAGTTTTTAAAATGTATTTGAGACATCAAAGGACTTGAAGTAATGAGGAATGGAATTGTAATTCTTTAAAATCGTTTAACTAGCATTCCTCTTAAAGGAATGTATTGTTCTCATTTCTTTCATATTCTACCTTAGGCCCTACACATAGCTATTTAAACTTCATACTAAAATGGATTGAAAGTACTTATAAATTACTGGTTTATAAGGCTATTTTAAAATATTTGTTATACATTTTTGTTTGTTAATTTGCATTTTCAGTATTGTTAATGAAAAGTTGAAAAGTTTATTACTTGACACATTTAATGCATTTATGTTATTATTGTCTAATGAATTAATTATACTGGGATTTTTTTTTTTTTACATATATACATATATAGTTGTTGAAGTCTGAAGAGGATTCCTCATATAAACCTGTGAAGAAAGCTTGTACTCAACTTGTTGATAACCTAGTTGAGCACATTCTTAAATATGAGGAATCTCTAGCTGGTAAGACATTTTATATATTGGTCATTAAGTTGATTTATAAAATATTTTAAAATACTTTGGGCTAATTTCTCATTTTTGCCTCTAGCTCTATTTAGCCTAACAATTAACTACTTCACTTTTAGATGAAATCTGTTTTTTGTTTGGTGTTGAATTCTGAGTTATATTGTTATGATTGATTAATACTATCTAGAACAGTTCAATACAAGCATAGGCCTCATCTCTTCCACATATCTTTCAATAGCACATAGTTTTAGATGTCATAATGAAAAAAAATTAAAGTAAGTTTGGGGGCTAACATACATTAGCCAAATGCACTCATCCAAAAATTATTTGATATCCTTTAAATCATATAAAATTTTCTACCAAGATGAAATTTTTAGTTATTATAAAAATGTTTTCAAAAATTTATAGTACATTTCTAATATCATTTATAATTATTATATAAAGTGTGCTTAATCTTGATCTAGAAAGCTGTTAATATTTTTTAAATTGACAAATTCCTTAAATATTTACTGTTTTAGATTATCTGTCACACTGTCAGTCACAAAATTGAAGTTATTAATGAAAATATAAATAATTATTTAAAACCATAAAGTCATGATTGATATCTTTTGCTTAAAAGCACACAAGTCTAATATTGTTTTCCATCCCCCAGTGTACATTAATGAGGAACAATAGTCAGCCTCAGTCAGTTGTCAAAATTGGGGGCCAGTTGCCTCTTAACAGAGGTGCCATTTATGGTAACATAATTGTTGCTGTCCTTCATATTTTTAAGCAGTTTTTTCCTTTAATGTATTTTTTTTTCATGTTTACCTCTTTTTCTTTTTAATCTCCTCTTCTGTTTCCTCTATTTTTTCCCTATCCTAGATTTTAAGGGTGATACTATTGTCACTCAATGTTTAAAAGTTGCTAATCTCCTCTAAAAACTCCTAAGAACCATTGTATCTCCTAACTAGCAATATTTCCCTCTCACTCGAACAACATAATATATATCTTTCTAATATATAGCAGTGGTCCAGCTTCTTTTCACTCCCATCTTCTAACATTCTTCTACAGCAGCATCTGTTTTGTTTTCCCCCAGTTCTTTAAACACAGTATCACCTCAGCTAAGTTACTTTTGTCCCCCTTTGCTTATTTTCTTTCCTATACTCATTTCCATCTAGTTTTAGATATAACCAAAACCATGTTTTTTTCCCAAAATCCCATCTCTGAACTTTCCAACTTCCATTCTGCTTTTTAACTTCAATCCTACGCCCCTCATTGTAAAACTTGCCTTCCATAGTGTAGCTTCTTGTCCTGTATCCTTAATATATGTAATATTATATAACAAAGAAAAAATGAAATGTAGGAAGTCTAGTATCATAAGAAATGCTAATCTGTTACATTGAAGCATGTACTGAATCTATTCAGGGGATAGTACTGAGTAGTTTAAATAATATTCTATATAATTTCCAGTGCCTTATCATATTTTAGTGTCTTATTTCTCTGTTTGTTTTTCCAGACTCTGACAATAAAGGTGTGAATTCTGGAAGATTGGTAGCTTGCATAACCACTTTGTTCTTATTCAGCAAAATAAGACCCCAGCTCATGGTTAAACATGCCATGACTATGCAGCCATATCTTACCACTAAATGTAGTGTAAGTATAGAGCTGTCCTATTTTTCTCTCTTACATAAGCCATATAGTAAATACTTTAAAATTCACATTGTGTCATCCACATTTTCCCTTACAAATGATAGTCATTTTCACTGACATATCACCTGGGTCATGTAGTCAAATGTATGTTCTAATAATTGCGGCAAGTTATCTATAAACATCATTTTTCTGATGTATTACAAACAACATTCAGGCTCCATTTCTTGCTAAGCTCCTCAGACTAACCCCTTAGTAATGCTTAGTAAACATTGTAACTATTGTTAGGACTTAAAAGGTGATTGAGGCAGAGTTCTATCACTGAGAAATTTACTATCTTTTGGGTTCTGATTTTGCTTTTCATTTGCCATTTTTGATATATTTTATTTATTTTTATAACGTATCAATATATTGAATATGGAAAATCTAGGACCATCAGAGATGTTAGGCTATTATTTTAAGTTAATATTACACATACTCTGTTTTCCTAAGATCAAACGTAAAAGATTAAATATTGTTTAAGATAAACCAACTTATATGATAGTATGGTAAGTTAAGTGGCTTAATACAAAAATATAAAAATTATAAGACATCAATCATGGTGAGTTAAGTTGCTTATTAAAACACTAAATTTTAAAATACTCTAAAAACCTAAAAATATAATTTTTTTTTTTTTTTACTTACTTTGTTTCCAGTGTTCCTAAGGAGCTAATTTAAACTGTTTACTAAATTTGTTTTGCTGTTATGGTCAGGCTTTTTGGTGATCTAAATTAATAAATTCTAGGTGAAAACCTCAGGATATCCTGAGAAATTTTAAGAACTGAAGAAAATACCAGAAAATAAATACGTTAAAACCAATATGTATAATACTTATGAAACAACATAAAAAAATATAATTCTGTCTTTAGAGCTTCTATTATATCCAGAAATAAACTGATTCATATGTAATCCATGGTTAATGATAATAGCTAATATTTATTGAGCACAGTGCCAAGCACTGTGAAGAATTTTACATGCATTTTCTCATTTGCATTAGTTTTACATATAAGGAAATGAAAGCCATATAGAATAAAAATAATTTGCCCAGGGAGTTCCCGTCGTGGCGCAGTGGTTAACGAATCCGACTAGGAACCATGAGGTTGCGGGCTCGATCCCCGTCCTTGCTCAGTGGGTTAACGATCCGGCGTTGCCGTGAGCTGTGGTGTAGGTCACAGACGCGGCTCGGATCCTGCATTGCTGTGGCTCTGGCATAGGCTGGCAGCTACAGCTCCGATTCGACCCCTAGCCTGGGAACCTTCATATGCCGCGGGAGCAGCCCAAGAAATGGCGAAAAGACAAAAAAAAAAAAAATGATTTGCCCAGTGTCACACAGCTAATGAGTCCCAAAACTAGAATTCCACCCCATGTCTCTTTGCCTCTAGAATCTGGATATAAAGGAATATTGTCCTTGTTTCAGTCACTGTTTCTGAAAGCAAGTTTACTTTGAAATACTTTGTACAATTTGTTACGCATATATATTTTATATATGCAATTAATACAAAGTTTAATATAAATAAGGCCCATCTCTGTTTTGTTTTGTTTTCTATATCCTAACCCCCATCTTTATTCCTCCTTGTCTCAGGATAAGCAATCTGGAATATTCTTGCATACTTTATCCATGTTTCTGTAATTGCAGACAAACGTATGTACATATACAAATGGTTAACCAGGTTTTTTAAAAATCAGGTCATGGTCCATACATATCTGTTAGGCACTTTTACTAATCTCCAATTACCTGTTATATATTTAATTTATCCTCTTGAATGGCTACATATTATTAATCTTATGGCTGTCCTGTGATTTATTTAACCATATCCCATTTCTGCAGGTATTTACATTGTTTTCTATTGTTAGCCACTACAAATAATTCCTTAATAATCATCCCTATTAATATACTTTTAAACACTGCTGCTTTTTTTCCTTTGGGATAGATTCTGAGGAATTGCCTTATCACACTGAGAGAATGTTTTTTTTAGTCCTGATTTTGGTTTTGAATAGATCTTGCTGTATTGCTGGTGGACATGTTTCATAGCCTCTTTGGAAACCAGTACATGACAAGCTATGTCATTTTTGTACTCTTTGCTAGTCTAACAAGTGTAAAAGAATAGTTCATTGTTTCTTCAACTTCCCTCTCCTGATTTCCAAGCAGGTTGAGCATCTTTTATGATATTAAATAGTTGGACTTGATTTTCTGTGATTTGACTATTCTTATCATTTGCCCGTTTTACCTTTGAATTGTGGGCATTTTTTCCCTTAAAAAAAGAACTCTTTAATCTGAATGTTTTAGATATTGAACTGTCTTATGTATATTCATTTCAAATATTTATGTTCTGTGGCTCTTTTCCTTCATGATTTCCATATTCATTAAGATTTTTCTTATAGATTTTATGATACTTCACTTACTTGATTTTTCAAGCCAGTGATGTTAAGAGTAGTTTCAAAAACTTTTTACATTTTTTTAAAGTAAAGTTTTCACAATGATTATCAAATGAATTTATCTTACCTGACAAAAGCTAATTTATCCCTAGACCCCCTTTAACTCATCCCATTAAAGGAGGTGGGAGTGGAAGATGACAGAGAACAACAGGATTTCCATGTTACTTGGAAAGAAGTATTGATCTTACCTATTTTTTTTTAATTTATTTAATACAGTGGGCATGCTAAAGGAAGGATATATGTAAGGTCAGAAAGTTTTTAACCAGTGTGGCAATAAGTTCAAAGAGTTCAAAATGAGTGTCAGTAACCTGTTGCTAAGAATAAGACGTGAATGATAGCTTGGCTAGATAAAAAACACGTTAAAAACTTTAGCGTGTTCTCCCCCCTCCACAGAAAAATTACAGTTTTGGTTGCCTGTGGGCAGGGGTAGGAAAGACTTTTTATTGGAAATTATTTTTAATACTCTTGTGTTTTTTTTTAAACTGCGTAGTTTTTCAGTTTAAAACTTTTAAAGCTTAAAAAGTTTGTAATATAACATTTAAAATTTTTTTAAAATAAAGAAGCTTTATACCTAGTTCTGGGATCTACATTTTCATCTGTCGTAAAAAGGATAACATAGGGCTTCTCAGCCTCAACACTCTTGACATTTAGGGCCTGATGAATTTTGTTGTCAAGAACTGTTCTGAGCATTGTGGGATATTTAGCAGTATCCTTGGCCTCTATTCCACTAGATGCCAGTAGGACCCCCCACAGCCCTGTTGTGACAACCAAAATTGTCTCAGTATATTGCCAAATACTCCTTGGGGGCCAAAGTCACTCCCAATAGAGAACTACTGGGTTAACGTACCCTAGTTTGAAAAATACTAATCTTAAAAACTATACCAGTCTTTTAAAAATACTGTTAATATTTAGATACCATTGTTCAGAATTGACTATTAGTGCATTTTAGGGAGAAAAAGAATAATGGTAGCATTGTGATTAATTTACCCAAAGATCACATGGTAAGTCAGTGGTAGAACTAAAATCCAGGTTCTTGGCATTTGTTGTCTGCTGCTCGCCTAGTCATACTTTAAAAAAGCTCTTTTCTAATAATGTTTTAGGTTTTTTTTTTTACATATATATATACTTTACATATATAATTCCAAAACTCCCAAATATGTAAGCTGTATATAGTTTCCTTTCAGGTTTTGACATTCATAAAGCACTAATTTTATCCTTACAGACACAAAATGATTTCATGGTTATCTGCAATGTTGCAAAAATCCTAGAGCTGGTTGTACCACTGATGGAGCATCCAAGTGAAACTTTCCTTGCCACTATTGAAGAAGATCTAATGAAGCTTATCATCAAATACGGCATGACTGTAAGCATTCAGTTTACCATTTGTGTTGATCAGTGTATAATTCACAAATGATAATTTAATCGTGTGTTTTTTACTTTTTTCTGTAACTATTATCTAAACAGTAATATATTCTTTCTTCTAGGTAGTACAACATTGTGTAAGCTGTCTTGGAGCAGTTGTAAATAAAGTGACACAAAATTTTAAATTTGTATGGGCCTGTTTCAATAGATACTATGGTAAGTTCAGTACCTGGCCTTTAAAGATTTTTCTGCTTGGAATTCCCTGGTGGGCTGGCAGTTAGGGCTCCAGCATTATCACTGCTGTGGTTCCAATTCAGTCCTTGGCTTGAGAACTTCTGCATGCTGTGGGCGTGGCAACAGAAAAAGCAAAAATTATTTTGCTCGATTCTGCAGTGTGTCCAGTTCTTTTTTAACACATCTGGTAAAGGGTAGTATGAAGGAATTTATAAGAGGTATGGTTGTTCTCTGTGGTCCACTCTCAGAAGCAGTATTTTCTAGTATCTTTTGTATTATCTTAATAACCCAATATCATTACTTCAGAAATTCATCTCCTCATAAGTAAATGTTGGTAAGTTTTTTGCTTACTATGTAAAATAAAATTTCATTATCGTTTTTGTCATATATTCTTTTAGGCTCTATAGAATGCCCTCATAATTCTAGACATATTTAACACTTTAGAACCATTAGTAAAATTTAATTTTAATTTATTAGCAGTAATTATTTGAACATAATAACTTAAGGATAGAGAGTTTATTATAAACAAATACTATTTATTTTATTAGGTGCCATTTCAAAATTAAAGAGCCAGCACCAGGAGGACCCAAATAACACTTCACTTCTAACAAACAAACCAGCACTTCTTAGATCCCTTTTCACTGTTGGAGCACTATGTCGGCATTTTGATTTTGATCTGGAAGATTTTAAAGGCAACAGTAAGGTAAAGATCCTAATATTAATGATTTAGCATGCTGAAAAAATAAAACTGTGACCCTGCAAATTGAAAATGACTGTAATGACCCAGGATGGAAGGCAGCATTGAGGAGGCAGGTTCAATCCCTGGCCTCGCTGAGTGGGTTAAGGATCCAGCATTGCTACAAGCTGTGGTGTAGGTTGCAGACACGTCACAGATCCCGGCATTGCTGTGGCTCTGATGTAAGCCAGCAGCTGCAGCTCTGATTCAACTCCTAGTCTGGGAACTTCCATATACCGCAGGTACAGCCCTATAAAGACCAAAAAAAAAAGGTAGTCTGATTTAATTCTGAAACAGCACTACTCAAAACATGGTCCTCAGACTGGCTTCGGATCCATGAATTGTTATTGGTCTGTAACAAGATAAGTTTACACAGGTTATATCAGTTTTGAATTAGTAGGCACACTATGACAAGAGCTGACTGTTATTTTTAACTTAATAGATGCCACTGTACTGAAATTTATGGGTTTATAAATGTATTGGTGATTTGTTCTTTAGTAAAGCTCACATGTGAAGATCCTTACTGTTTGCTTTTAGGTATTTTTTTCCTTTATAGTTGAAAACTGATCTGAGTTACTCTACCTCATACACGTTAATGTGTTTCCCCCCCCCTTAGGTTAACATAAAGGATAAAGTACTTGAACTATTGATGTATTTTACAAAGCATTCAGATGAAGAAGTACAAACAAAAGCCATCATTGGTCTAGGTGAGTTAAGTCTTAAATTTCTTTAGAGTTTTTGGTTTGAGAGGTTAAGCAAATTTTAAATTTTTGTGAGTCTCAAATGTTGATTTATTTAAGTGTGTTTCTGTTCAAAGTAGGATCTCATATCTAGACTATAGGTCAGGGGTTAAAGACCTGGGTTCCATTCTTGGCTCAGCCAGTGACTTCCTGGGTGACTTTGAGAAGGTCATATAACTTCTAATCATCAGTTTCCTCATTAGTAAAATAGAGAATACAATACTTTCTTCGACCCCTACATCATGGGATTTTAAAAATTCATTAAAGTACTTTAATAAAGAAAGAAGATATAGAAGGATTTTGTGCTGTTGCATATTTTTTATTTATTCTTTTGTTTTTTTGCTTTTTAGGGCTGCACTCACAGCATATGGAGGTTCCCAGGCTAGGAGTCCAATCAGACCTACAGCTTCTGGCCCATACCACAGCCACGGCAACATCAGATCAGAGCCATGTCTGTGACCTACATCACAGCTCACATCAACGCCAGATTCTTAACCCACTGAGTGAGGCCGGGGATCAAACCCATATCCTCATGGTTCCTGGTCGGATTTGTTTCTGCTGTGCCACGACTGGAATTCCTATCACATATTTTTTAAATTGTTCTTTTTCCTTGCAAAGCTTTTTCATTATATCTGTCTGCCTCTTCTAGTCGAAACAATGGGCAGTCTACACAGACTTTTATTTATGTAGAAGCACATTGTAACCATCCCAATAGGAATAATTCAGATGTATACTTTTTCTGTATTTTTCTAGGAGCATTAATGTAATAAGTGTATGTCTTTGCAGAAGATTAGGTCTTTGTGACTTATCTAGAAAGACATTGGAATATTGAAGAAATATGAACAGGATAGCATTATAGTACCTGAATTGAATGCACTTTTAAAAACTAGAAGAGCACTCTCTCCAGGTTTTTGTGTTGTTTGTTTTTGTTTTGCGGAAATACATGTAAAGTTTACTCAATAAGGATAATAATTTATTTAGAAATTTTATTTTGGTAGGATTAACAAGGTTTATAATTTAATATTCGTGGACAATCACTGACATTATTAGTCTTTTCAACAAAAAGGTTACCCAAACCTCTTTAAATGTTGACTGATTTCTTTAAATAAATTTAAATCAATGTCTGGAGTTCCCGCTGTGGTCCAACAGGATCAGTGGCATCTTGGGAGCACTGGGATGCAGGTTTGATCCCCCCTTGGCACAGTGGGTTAAGGATCTGGTGTTGCCGCACCTGTGGCCTAGGTCACAACTGCAGCTCGAATCTAATCCTTGGCCTAGGAAATCCATATGCCCCTGGACAGCCAAAAAGAAAAACAAAATTAAATCAATATCTTACTCCTCCTTTATCTCTTTTAGAAAATTACATATACCAAATATAGTAAAAATTCAGATATCAATTACTAAGGGAGTTATGTTGGCGTAAGTATTACTTTTTAAATCAAATGTGTACCTTTGAGTACTCAGTCTGGACGTACATTGTATAAAGTGGCCAAGTGTTATTTACTAGATATTCAGAGAACAAATAATGTAACTTTTAACTTGAAGCATCACTATAGAAAATAGTTAATAAAAGACAGCTTGGTGTTCTCTTATGGTGCAGCAAGTCGAGGATCCAGTGTTGTCACTGCAGTGGCGGGGTCACTGTTGGGGTGTGATTTCAGTCCCTGGCCCAGGAACTTCCACATGCCCTAGGCATGGCCAAAAGAAAACAATAAATTAATAAGTGAAGACATTCTTTTGTGTCTTTTTAGAGCTGCACCCATGGCATATGGAGGCTCCTAAGCTAGGGGTCAAATCAGAGCCATAACCACCAGCCTACTCCACAGCCACAGCAACTCCAGATCCAAGCCACATCTGCGACCTACACCACTGCTTGACAACCCTAGATTCTTAACCCACTGAGCCACAACGGGAACTCCCTAAAGACATTTTTAAAGAGACATCTTGCCTCGGCCGTAGTTATTCTGTGTCATCATGGGCTAATTATCATTTTGTGCTTTGAATTTAGTTTATTATTTGGCATTCATAATACTTGCTATCGTCAAGGATCTTCATTTTTTATCTTATATATAAATATTTTGTGCAAATAAATATGGATGGTATTATTTTACTGCTTATTAACTTGGGGTGATAGAATTCAGGATTGCGGCTTCATTATAATGCCATATGAGAAATAAATAGAAGACTTTAGAAATATTTCATCAAATGGATATATATTTTTTTAATAGCCCCAAAGTAGTACCTTCTGCTAGGGATCTAAAAATGCTTGCAGACATTACTTCTTAGATCCTGAAAAATTCCATTGCGATAGGTGGATGGTAAATATTATTGTCCCCATTTTACAGATGGAGAATTGAGGCATAGAGAGATTATGTGACTCACCCAGGGTTATACTACCAGTCAGTGCTGGAGCCAAGAATAGAACCCAAGACTCTGACTCCTAATCCACTCCCCTAGCCACTAGGCCCTGCCCCCTCCTCAGGGTTTCCTCTTGTGTGGAATGCTCCTTTGAAATTCAATTGCTTGTTTTTAGTTCATGGGGAAGAAGTACCTACACTAATACTTCTTTAGCTAAGGTCACTAGTATAGTCTTCCAGTCATTTTAAGTTTTAATTTTTGAAATAAGGAGTTGTTTATATAATTTTATCAACATTTTAATTAAATTTTATGTTTAATTTTAATATGAATATATCAAGAGAATGTTTTTTCTGTCTTCTTTAGGATTTGCCTTTATTCAGCATCCAAGTCTAATGTTTGAGCAAGAGGTGAAAAATCTATATAATAACATTTTATCTGATAAAAAATCCTCAGTAAATTTAAAAATACAAGTGTTAAAAAACCTCCAGACCTACCTACAAGAAGAAGATACACGTATGCAGCAGGCAGATAGAGACTGTAAGTGAAAATGTTTTCAGAATTCACAGTGTGGCTGCAGTTAGCATACTCTATGACTCTTTTTTAATCCAGACCTCTAAATTTCCTTAGCTATTGGATAAAGGAGTTCAGTTTAAGAAGAATCCTTCATAAACTCTGTAAAGTAGTTTATAAAATTTAACGTATTTTAGACATTAACATTTTTGATGGAGGGAGGGGATTATAGTTCTTATCAGATTCTCTAAGGGGCCTCTAACAGACAAAAAAAGAAAAGAAATTAAGAACGTTGGGCCAGCTCTAATAAACTGTGTTTCTGTTTATGGCCTGATTTAGTGTTTTTAGTGAGGTTAATTATATATGTTCTAAGTATGTTTACTTCCTTTTGTAGGGAAGAAGGTTGCAAAACAGGAAGATTTAAAAGAAATGGGTGATGTTTCCTCAGGGATGAGTAGTTCTATCATGCAGCTTTACCTCAAACAGGTGCTTGAGGCGTTTTTTCACACCCAATCAAGTGTACGCCACTTTGCCCTAAATGTCATTGCATTGACTCTGAACCAGGGTCTTATTCATCCAGTTCAGGTAAGTATGTTTTACAGCAGCAAGACTTAGCAAAAGAGATAAGTTTGTTGTCTTTTGAAGACATTGTGATTAGAGAATAAGTAGGTCTTTATTCCTCTTCATTATAGATTTTTTTTTGTTCCAAATTCTCAGGAATTCAAGTTTTAGTCCATCTTCTAAGTTTTCTTTACTGCACAAAATATTCGTAACATTGTCTCTATTAAACATATTTCCAACTTACATTTGTTGAATATATACTCAGATTTATTTCTTCTAATTAGATATGATAGATTTGTTTTAGTCCACAATGACTCTTATTCTTAACCAACAGCACACAATGTCAAGACAGTTAACTGGGCTTAAGAGTATTATGTAATTGTTAAACAAGGTGGATTTTAATCCACAGAAAAATCACCTATATAGGCTGAACTCAGCTCCTTCATCTTTGATGGGAAGTAATATCAAGAACCCAACACCTTAAAACATTGATGTGTAGGCTAGATGATGTACTCAAGATATCCTAATACTACGAGGCAGCTAATGTTGGTGTAGTTAGTATTCACCATCTGATATGTTCAGGAGCGTGCATAGGTTGCAGAAGTGAATTTGTTAAATAACCAAAGCCTGTACCCTTCAAGATTTTTATTTTTGGGTATATTTTGTGAAACTTTCTAAAGCATGCTCTGTGTTTTTATACTTTGCTCTTCCCTATATGCTGATTGAATATTCCCTATATGCACACTAATGAATATTTAGTCTGTTCTTCATGACTCAGGGCAAGATTACTTGATAAAATGTACAATAGCATGTTGATTCTCTTCAATTTTTTTTCTTTTTTGGCAGCTCCCACGGCATGCAAAAAGTTCCCAGGCCAGAGATCAAACCCGAGCCACACCAGTAATCCAAGCCATAACAGTGACAATGCTGAGTCCTTAACCAGGAGGCTACCAGGGAACTCTAGTACTCTTGAATTTTAAAACTTTAAATTTTTCACTTCTAAAAAGAATTGCAAGAGTAGTACAATAAATTCCTTTATACCCTTCACCTATTATTAACCATTTGTTAATAACTTTTTCTTTCATACATACACTTTTTTCCAAATCATTTGATAGTAAATTTTAGATAACATGATTCTTTACATCTAAACACTTCAGCATATATATTTTTAAGAAATAGAACATTCTTTTAGAAAACCATAATGCAATCATCAAATTCAGGAAATTTAACATTGAATTAGTATTATCTAACATATAGCTCATTTTCATATTTTGCAAGTTAAGGCTACTAATTTTCTTTGTGGAGTTTTTCCCCTGGATTTAGGATTTAATGCATGATGACCCATATCAGATAGTGTTGTGTTTACTTTTTTAAAGTTGTTTGTTGCTTGTTATTGTTTCTCCAGCCTCCTCTGTCTGTTTCAGATTCATTTAACAATAATAGTGGTGTTTCCTGACTTTTTTTTTTTAAGTCATGAGTACATGAGTGTGGCTGTCACCAAATTAATA
This sequence comes from Sus scrofa, assembly GCF_054392235.1. Lineage (NCBI taxonomy): Eukaryota > Metazoa > Chordata > Mammalia > Artiodactyla > Suidae > Sus > Sus scrofa. The sequence goes on from NC_139398.1 coordinate 34,417,899, forward strand.
GCTGTCTGACAGTTTGAAGCCATATCATATCAGTGAAGCCATATCTAAAATCAACCTTGAGGGGAAGAATTTATCTTTTTCTAGTTTTGTGTGTGGAAGACAAATTGCTTTTTCCCCGGTATTATCTTTTACATAGAAAATTCAGTCAGGTTAGAAAAGTTATTTGTAGTATATATTATAATCCTAAATGGATATTTTTATTTCGAAAGTCCTTTAGTTTTAAAGAACCTTAAATTTCACATCGAAATTGTTTAAATTTCAGCACATCAGTATTTTTGCTAATGCTCCAATGCTCTTTTGCTTTAAGCTAAATCTAAGGGAAGATTGATAATTTTTAAATGAACATGGCATTTATAGGAAGGCCTATACAGCTAAATTCGTATGTCCCAGATATACAGTGAGTTTTTAACGTATGTCAAGACATACAGAGCTTTTACTACTGCGATGTCTTATGACTTCTTATTTTTATCTCCAGTGTGTGCCATATTTAATTGCTATGGGCACAGACCCAGAACCAGCTATGCGGAACAAAGCTGATCAGCAACTTGTGGAAATAGACAAAAAATATGCTGGATTCATACATGTATGTATTTTTAAATTGTATAACCTAAATTTAAACATCGTACTTTGGTAAACCATTTCGTTGGCAAATGTCCTGCTTAGATTCATTTTAGAATAAATATTTTGCTTAGTAATTACTTCTAAACATGCAACTGACTTTGTCCCCCAGGTGTTTATTCCTGTTTAAAATTTACTCAAAAGATTGAGCTAGAGGCGATATAGTCCAGCACACCTGCTGGATAAAGATGAGGATGCATGAGTTCTAGTCCTTATTATGTCATCTTGGCAGTGATGGCTTTTCTGTTTCCATTTTTTTTCTTCTGTAAAATGAGCAGATTGTTTTCTTCCAATCTCCAGTGTTTCTTCCAACACTTGCAGTCTATGATTTTGTATTATTTGAAATAAGACCAAATAATAAAATTAACCTTTTCCATAGTACTCAGAATTACATTTTTAATTTAACTCTTTTAATTTCCATGATAAAAATAAGGCTTTTATTGATTTCAGATGAAAGCAGTGGCTGGTATGAAGATGTCTTACCAGGTACAACAGGCAATCAACACATGCCTAAAAGATCCTGTAAGGGGTTTCCGACAAGACGAGTCCTCCAGTGCTTTGTGTTCACACCTTTACTCCATGATCCGTGGAAACCGCCAACACAGACGAGCCTTTCTAATTTCTTTACTCAACCTCTTTGATGACACAGCAGTAAGCATAAAAAATTTATTATTTTAAGAAAATAAGTCCTATAAATTTTATGCCTAAAGTAGTGTACATTTTTTTAAAAAGTTGCCATTTTAATAAATAATAGTGACTATATTAAGTGGGTCTCTTTAAGCCTATGTTAATTACATGGGATACAGTCAAAATTTAAGGGGAAATTTTCCATGAAAATAAACACAGTGAGAGATAAAATAAAATCGTGTCTCCATACTGAATATCTTATAAACTTTGATAACAGTTCTTTTCAGCATACCTTTAAATAAACCATGTTACTAAACTATCACTTCAAGAATAAATCAGATAGATAGATAGATATTATTCATTTTACATCAGCATTTATTCAGCATATACTCATCGTAGCCACTGTGCTAGAGATGAAGGTAAAACAGCAAATAGGACAGATGTGGTATCTTTCCACATAGAGCTTACCAATTAGTGTATGTGTGTAAAGCTTTAAAAAAAATTTTTTTTTCTTATTTTAATCACTTTGTGGCTTGACTTAGTTGCTATTCCAATACCAGCTTTTTTTCAGTAAAGCAAAATTTAAATTACCAGGATATAGATGCCTTACTAGATCTCTTCTTTGTACTGCATGAAATTTAGGGGTCTATTACCTAGTAAATAAGTACTACAAACTTCTATTTTAGAAATACTTGGAATGCAATTTAATCATCACTAGGGCTGTCATCAGTATTAAACTTTTATTGTGTGTAGGACATGTTGATAGGAATACAAAATGGTAGTATATGGTGCTCTTGCCCTCATTGAATCTTACCTTCAGCTGGGGAGATAAGATGCAAAATAAAGGAAGTAGCAGTTAAAGTTAGCATAGTCTGAGTCCCAGTGGTTTATATTGATGATACTACTCTAATCTGTATCTCCTTCCTGAGCTTTATTCCTACATGGTTTCATTGCCTGTTGTATGTCATTAGCTGGAAGTTCTGTCATCTTAGCATGTGAAATGCTAAATAGAAATCCAGCTCTCAGAATGCGGTGCTTTCTTCTGACTACCTCCAGCAGAGGCTGTCAGAGGAGGAACACATCAGTATAGGCTTAGGGGCATTAGATAAAATGTATTTACTGTTTAAGGCAGGGGTTAAAACATGAATAAATGTACAACGTTAATAATTTATGGGAAGTAATGAGCAGATTATTATTTAACTGGAACAGTAAGGTTACAGTGAGGCATGTTTATGGAGGATCTTGTAGACAGCAGAAGACTGTTGAAAGTGTTAAATAGGAGTTCCCATTGTGGCTCTACAGGTTAAGAAACCTCCTTGTATTCATGAGGATGTGGGTTCGATCCCTGGCCTTGCTCAGTGGGTTAAGGATCCAGCGTTGCCACAAGCTGTGGTGTAGGTCACACATGCGGCTCAGATGCAGTTGTTGTGGCTGTGGCCGAGGCTGGCAGTTGCAGCTCTGCTTTGACCCCTGGCCCAGGAAATTGCATATGCCGTGGGTTCGGCCCTAAAAAGACAAAAAGAAAAAAGAAAGAAAGTGTTAAATACAATGATGAGAACAGGTAACAAAGAGCATTTTTAGGAACACAAATTTAAATGAGACTTTGTGAGAAGAATAGCCAAAGGATAACTGGAATATTTTTGTCCCAAGCACCTAAAAGAATAATAGAATGTTGCTCAAAGCAGTTTGAAAAGGAGTTGGTTTGAAAAGGAGATGGTAGAGGAATAGTCAAAAAGCTAGGAAGGAAAACCTAAGGAGGAAGGTTTCAGGAAGGAGAGGGTGGTTGTCTGTATTTACCCAACTTTAACATGTGGGATTGTTATATATTTAAAAATGAAAAATAGAGTGAGTACAAATAGCAAGTTTATTCCATCTGTTTTATGGGGTTTTTGTTGTGCTATGGCTGATACTGAATTTTTACATTGTTTGAACAGCAGGATAAGGGAGATGGTAGGAAGGAGTGGGGTTTTTTGGTTGGTTGGTTGGTTCGGGCCATGCCTGTGGCGTGTGGAAGTTCCTAGGCCAGAAATCCAACCCATGCCACAGCAGTGACCCAAACTACTACAGTGACAACACTGGATCCTTAACCCACTGTGTACAAGAGAACTCCAAAAAGGAGTGTTTTTCATTGCCCATTTTTCCTCTTTTATTTTTTTTTTTTTAAGCTGTAAATGTTTTAAAGGAATTTAATAACATGTCTTTCTGTTTATATTCTGTATGATCATGAAATGCTGAAAGTCTTTGTTACTTTCTTTTAAAGCAGACAATTAGTAGTAGCTATGATTTGCCACCATCAGAGTTTTTATGGTGTGGAAGTGGTAGCACTGTCAAAATGAATCTGATATTCTAAATTACTTATACATAGGAAACTGACCACTGTTTTGTAAGTTCATGAACTTTGTTTTTTTTAACCCACATATTATTGCTACAATTACCACTTACTTTTGAAGGTAGAATAGTAACTGTGTGTAACTGATCTCCATATGGGTTAAACTTTTAGAACCACACTGACAAATTATGAATTCATATGTGTACTTTCTGATGTGGTATGGATTTATCATAAAGATTTTATATACTCCTATAAGAAAACCAGGCACTCCCACTTGGGTGCACTAAAAAATTTCACCTCTTCCTTTCTTAAGGTACCGTGGGTTTAAGTTATTATGAAATCTCTCAAAATGGGTTTAAGATTAGTCTCTAAAATCCATTTCTTTCCCCCCTTCTCCCTTCTTCCCTCCTTCGCCCCCCACCCCCACCGCCTTGTGAAACATTAACTGAGGCGAAAGTGCCCTGTAGTATTTCTTCTAAAAAGACTTTTTGGGATGGATTTCTAGATTATCCACTAAACATGTGTACCTTTTTTTAAAATTTACAGAAAACAGAAGTGAATATGCTCTTGTACATAGCAGACAATCTAGCCTGTTTTCCATACCAGACACAGGAAGAGCCGTTGTTTATAATGCATCATATAGACATTACACTCTCAGTTTCTGGTAGTAACCTACTGCAGTCATTCAAGGAGGTAAGTTACACACATTACTATTCTTAATGCATCTTTCAGAGTGCAGGCATGCTTTTTCATTGTTTTGTTTCTCATTGTTCTTTTCTTTTCACAGGAATATAAAAGCTTTCTAAATAAACTTCATGAAATCTGGGTCGTGCTTGAATTGGGGGGAAGGAAGTGGGTTGCCATTTCGTTTCCACTAAGAAAGACCTTTAAACCATTTCATTCCAGATCATTTAGGTAGAAAAAAATATATATGTGTGTGTGTGTGTGTGTGTGTTACACACACACACACACACACATATAGGAATTGTTCTGTTAATAAGCCATCCCACTCCTTTGTTTCTCTCATTTTAAGCACTGACCTTAAGTGTTTGGTGTCCATTCATATATTCATTTAAACCCCATTTTAAAACATCTTGCTATTTTATAAATCTGGTAATGCTGTAGATAATACTATTACATTTGAAGAGATACAGATATATCTGTAAGTAGCTTATTTAGCAAGGAATCACACAAAATCTACAATACTAATGATTTCCTTACCCCTGAACACCAGCATCCTAATGGAGTTACCATATATTATGCCCAAAATCTTTATTAAATTTCTCATTATGAACTTTATATCTTTTCTTTAATGGTTTTAGGAGGAAATATACTTAAATTGTAAAAATACATGGTGTATCACTTGGGCACATAGTAGGTACAGTTGGTAATTTACATTCTTTGTAATTTAATTGGAATATTTTCATGTGCCTGGCAATATAAGTAAATCTCTCATTTTATATCTTAGTACTCATAATTCAGCCTAGTGAAACTCATAAATTGAAGAGATTATTTAAAACCTAAGGGTTGTAATTACAGAAGTATCTTAACACTTGTTACTTGATTTATACACCCAGGCTACTAGCACTGGCCTCACCTGAGGACTTACTAAACTGCAGAACCTCGGGTCCCACCCTAGATCTGCTGTAACAGAGTCTGAATTTTTAATAAAATTTCTAGGTGTTTTAACATGCACATTAAGGTTTGAGAAGTTAATAATTTCCCAGGAACTTGATCCATCATGTTTTCTTACTCTGCTTACTTTTGTAAATATACTCGTACATGTTTCTCCTGTTTTATTTTTTAACAGTTACATTTTGAATATTGCTTTGTAGTCTGGTGTTTTCCACCTCTATGAAGCCAGCTGACTTGGTTTTTTTTTAAGAGCTAACAGTCTCATAACGCACAAAGAAACAGAATTTGGAGTTCCCGTCGTGGCTCAGTGGTTAATGAATCTGACTAGGAACCATGAGGTTGCGGGTTCGATCCCTGACCTTGCTCAGTGGGTTAAGGATCTGGCGTTGCCATGAGCTCTGGAGTAGGTCAAAGACGGGGCTCGGATCCTAAGTTGCTTTGGCTCTGGCATAGGCCGACAGCTACAGCTCCGATTAGACCCCTACCCTGGAAACCTCTATATGCTGCGGCTGTGGCCCTGGAAAAAGACAAAAAGACAAAAAAGAAAAAAAAAAAAAAAAGAAACAGACTTTAAGTATTTAAGTTGTACATTATCTTACTGAAACATTCTTTAAAGGGGCAGTTTGAAGCTGGGGGAATTCAAGCCTATTATATTCTCCTCAGTTAAATTATAATTTTCTTCTATAATGGCTTACCCATATGCCAAATTGTTACCTTTATAGCTAATTTATCTTTTATTACTATCCTATAAGAAAATCGTGGAGTTTCCTCATGGCTTGGTCGGTAAGGATCAAACATTGTCACTACTGTAGCTCTGGTTACAGCTGTGGCATGGGTACAGTCCCTGGCCCAGGAACTTCTGCATGCCACAAACGCAGCCCAAAAAAAAATTGTTTCCCTTTGAATGTTTATTTCAGAAGGGTTTTAGAAGTGCAGTGTAGTAGTTGGAGGATTGGATTTTATTTAGTGTTGGAATGAAATTTTTCCCCCAAGGGTTACATCCTCAGTTTTTTTATGGAAAGTCGGGGTTTTGATGTATATTTTTTTTTTTTTTTTTTTTATGGCCACTCCTGTGGCATATGGAAGTTCCCAGGCTAGGGGTCAAATTGGAGCTACAGCTGCCAGCCACAGCCACAGCCACAGCCACAGCAGTGCAGGATCCAATCCGTGTCTGTGACCTACATACACCACAGCTCACAGCAATGCCAGATCCTTAACCCACTGAACGAAGCCAGGGATCAAACCCACGACCTCGTGGTTACTAGTCAGATTCGTTTCTGCTGTACCACAACCAGAACAACAATATATAAAATATTAAAATTTAAGGATACTTTGGAAGCTGTTGAATGGAGTATATGTATAGTTGTTAGTGGTATTTTGGATTTATTATTTTCAGACAGAATAATTTCCTCTTTTTTTTTTTTTTTTCCAGTCTATGGTAAAAGACAAAAGGAAAGAGAGAAAATCATCTCCTAGTAAGGAAAATGAGTCAAGCGAGAGTGAAGAAGAAGTCTCCAGGCCTCGGAAGTCACGGAAACGAGTAGATTCCGATTCCGATTCCGATTCAGAAGATGACATAAATTCAGTGATGAAATGTTTGCCAGAAAATTCAGCTCCTTTAATTGAGTTTGCAAATGTCTCGCAGGGTATTTTATTGCTTCTGATGTTAAAACAACATTTGAAGAATCTCTGTGGCTTTTCTGATAGGTAAGATTATATAAGCATTGAAAGAAAACACTTTATTCTTTTCAAATAATAAACAAATATAAAACCCCCTTTTTTTTTTTTTTTTGGGGTCTTTTGTCTTTTGTCTTTTTAGGGCATACCCGCAGCACATGAGGGTTCCCAGGCTAGGGGTCAAATCAGAGCTGTAGCTGCTGACCTACACCACAGCCACAGCAATGCCAGATTTGAGCCACATCTGCGACCTATACCACAGCTCATGGCAACACCAGATCCTTAACCCACTGAGCAAGGGCAGGGATCGAACCCGCAACCTCATGGTTCCTAGTCGGTTTTGTTAACCACTGAGCCACAATGGGAACTCCTGAAACCCATTTTTGATTGCATGCTGAATATTAAAAATCCTGCTATTTAAAAAAGGAGTTTGTTCCTTTTTATTGCTATATAGCATTTTGTTGTATAATATGACATACTACTGTCCAATCTGTTATTGGGGAAAAACCGTATTCTCTAACTGAAGATATGCATTATAAATTAAAAGCCTTATTGTGTTGATTTCCTTTAAAAGGTATTAGAGAGTTAGGCTAATCTTAAAATAGATTGCAAATTTAAGTTTTTAAAGAGCAATGAATGAAGAAAAGGTGCAGACCAGCTAGACTGAGTTCTAACAGAACCCAGTAATCTTTAATATGCTCTAGGAGATAGAAAAGTACTAATAAATTGAGAATGCCTTATAAATTTTACCCACCAGTAGTCACTATAGGTATCTCTTTTCTCCCTGTACCTATGGAATTTTGAACATTTTTCACATTCATTGAAACCTTCTGAAGTCAAGTGTTCATAGGGATGATAGTGCAATGAGTAAAGTAGACCTGATAGAAGATCAGTGGCAAAATGGAAAGAACATGTTGCATCCAGAGGGTTCAGATGTTACTCAGATGTTCATCAGTTTGTTCCCATGAAAGAGTGGGTACAGTGTGGCCAGAGTTTCCATCTTTTCAAGAGAAGCAGGATAATCTAGATTTTCATGAGAAGTGACGATGTTAAATGTTGGCAACTACAGGCATACCTTGTTTAATTGCACTTTGCAGATATTGAGTGTTTTTTAAAAATTGAAATTTTGAGCAAAGTGTTGGGCAAGTCTAACGTCACCATTTTCCCAACAGTATTTGTTCACTTTGTGCCACTGTGTCACATTTTGGTAATTCTTAAAATATTTAAATGTTTTTCACTACTATTAAATTTTTTATGCTGGTCTGTGATCCTGATCTTTGTTGCTATTGCAAAAAGATTACAATTCACTGAAGGCTCAGATGATAGCTTTTTTTGTTGTTGTTGTCTTTTTGCCATTTCTTGGGCCGCTCCTGCGGCATATGGAGGTTCCCAGGCTAGGGGTCGAATCGGAGCTGTAGCTGCCAGCCTGCGCCAGAGCCACAGCAACGCAGGATCCGAGCCGCGTCTGCGACCTGCACCACAGCTCACGGCAACACCGGATCATTAACCCACTGAGCAAGGGCAGGGATCGAACCCACACCGTCATGGTTCCTAGTTGGATTCGTTAACCACTGCGCCACGACAGGAACTCCCAGATGATAGCATTTTTTTAGCAGTAACTTTTTTTTTAGTTAACCTGTATGTTGTTTCCAGACATAATGCTATTGCACACTTAATAGACTAGTATAGTGTAAATGTAAATAATTTTTATACACACTGGGAAACCAAAAAATTTGTGTGATTTGTTTTATTGTGGTATTTGCTTTATTGCAATGATCTGGAACCAAATGCACAATGTCTCCAAGGTATGCCTGTAATTCAGAATGATTTAAAACATTGTTAAGTCTTGGGGAAGTACTAAGGAGTTGGAAAGATTTTGAAACAGTTGTTAAGACTGTGAAACAGGTTTGTAAACCGTCACTCTGGCTGCTGTATAGAGAATGAATAGTTGGGGCACAAAAAAGTGAAACAAGGTAAATCAGTTAGGTAGTATTGAGAAAGTATATTGAAACTGTCCCACATGGAATTACCGCTCTGGCATAGTGGGATTGGCGGTGTCTCTGGAGCACTGAGACGCAGATTCGATCCCTGGCCTGGCACAGTGGGTTAAGGATACAGCCGCAGCTGTAGTGTTGGTTGCAAGTGTGGCTCGGATCTGATGCGTTTTTTTTTTTTTTAAACCTTTGTTTTTATGTATTTGCTTTCCTTTTTTTAATTACACTTAATGTTATATATACAGTTTCACTGGTTGAAATCTAAATGATAGAAAGTTTAATTATAAGTAAATAAAATTTAACTGGAATCAATTTTAATGTAAGTACCTGGGAAAAAATGTTAAATTAATGATTTTATTTTCCCAAAACAGTAAAATTCAGAAATACTCTCCATCTGAATCTGCAAAAGTGTATGATAAGGCGATAAACCGAAAAACAGGAGTTCATTTTCATCCCAAACAAACACTGGACTTCCTGCGGAGTGATATGGCTAATTCCAAAATCACTGAAGATGTGAAGAGGAGTATAGTAAAACAGTATCTAGATGTAAGTAGTAAAACTGAAAAATGTTTCCTTCTGATAATAGCATTTGTAAAGTAAATTCTTTTGAGAGAAATAGCTACCTCCTTTACATTGAAGGTAAGCTTTATGAACCATTAATTTTATCTCTATAGTTCTAATGAGTTACTTTGAGCTTGCCTTTCCCTTTTCACGCACTGCCCCATCATTGTTTTTTCTTAGGAAATGCCAGCCTACCAATAACTTTATTTTAGTGAAAAGTTTTTTGTTTTTGTAGCTTATGGCAAAGACAGAAACTTAACCCACTGAATAAGACCCCTCATCGTCACAGACACCACATTGGGTTCTTCTTTTTTTTTTTTTTGGCCACTCCACAACATATGGAATTCCTGGGCCAGGGATCAGATCTGAGCCACAGTTGCAACCTGTGCCACAGCTGCAGCAACATTGAATCCTTAACCCTCTGTGCTGGGCTAGGGATTGAACCTGCATCCCAGAGCTCCAGAGATGAGAACTCCAGTAAGCTGCATTGGGAACTCCATATTTTAGCTAAAAGTTTTTAGGCAAGTTTTAGGGAAAAGCTATGCCCATATATGTGTTTGCTTGTTTTTTTTTAACATAGTGGATTACATGGTTTGTACTTCATAAAAGAAAAAACCATGATAAGTCATCCTTCTACCCTCTTCAGCCATGAGGACACTGGTTTGATCTCTGGCCTCACTCAGTGGGTTAAGGATCCGGTGTTGCTGTGAACTGTGGTGTAGGGCTGCAGACTAAAATCCCACGTTGCTGTGGCTGTGGCGAAGGCCAGCAGCTACAGCTCCAGTTCTACTCCTAGCCTTCCATATGCTGCAGGCATGGCCCTAAAAAGATTTTTTTAAAAAATTAAAAATTAAAAAAAATAAAATGTCTTCTAGAATAGGCAAATTTAGAGAGCAAGAGAATAGAATAGAGGTTACTGTATTAGGGCCCGGGAAGGAGAGAAGAATGGGGAGTACTGAGTGGGTACAGAATGAGTTTCTTTTTGGGATGATGAAAAAGTTTTGGAAATGGCAGTTGTGGTGGTTGCACAATATTGTGAATATACTTAATGAATTAAATAAACGCTTTAAAAATGGTAAATTTTATGTTATGTATATTTTACCACAATAAAAAAAAATTCAGTGTTTTAAAAAATGCTTTTCAAGATTGTCCTAAAATGTAAAAATAAAGATTTTTTAATTTTAATCTACTTATGACTGAACATAACTAACAGTGATTTTCTGGACTAAGAATGTGACCTACACAGTGGTTTTCATATTATTCCTATGCAAACCCTTATACTCTAAATTTGAAATTTATTTTAGTTCTTCTTTAAAATTCTTCATCTTTTCCTTCTTCTTGTATCCTCTCATTGGCAGAAAGCAAAGGAGCAGAAAATGTTTAAATGTCTGTCAATAATTAGTAATCACCTGGCTACTTGATAACTTGGACCAAAATCAGTAAGATCTGGCTTTGTAGGCCAAATCTGGCCAACTGCCTGTTTATGTAAAATCAAGTTTTATTGAAACAGCCAGGCTCATTCATTTATGTATTGGATTTTGGCCAGCAAAACCAAAAAACACTCAATGTCTGGCTCTTTACAGAAAATGTTTGCCAACCCCCAACTTGGACAATAGCTAAAGTCTATTTCACGCACACCAAAAATTACTGCCATGGAAAACATTTAGGAATCTGGCAGTCTTGTTTGAAATACTTACTTAAAATTCTAAATTACTATCTAATTTTTGTAGTTCAAACTTCTCATGGAACATCTGGACCCTGATGAAGAGGAAGAAGAAGGGGAGGTGTCGGCTAGCACAAATGCTCGAAACAAAGCAATTACCTCGCTGCTTGGAGGAGGCAGCCCTAAAAATAATGCAGCAGCAGAGACAGAAGATGATGAAAGTGATGGGGAGGATAGAGGAGGAGGCACTTCAGGGGTGAGGCGGAGGAGGAGTCAACGTATTTCGCAGCGTATTACGTAAAATGATTTTTATGTGCTTATATATGTCAGTCTATTAAATGTACACCAAGTAATGTAATACTTATGAGAAAAAACATTTTTGTAGATAGAGATTCTCTACTTATCCATTTATACAACCTTTTGTAGAAAGTTTAACATAAAAGACAATAAAAAAAAAACAGAAATGAGATTTATCCAGCATAAAGGGTTATTAATTTTTCTTTGGACTGTATTAATGTGTGTTATCCTTTTTTATTGTTGCTAAGTTTTATGTAGCTTTATGGTTCATATGTATATATAATTTTATATATCAATAAGAGTAAAGACACGGGTACAAATTAAGAGTTACGTGGTTTTACAAGTATATGTTAACCCCTTGGCGCTGGCGGTCACGGTGCGTCTCATTGCCGGCAATGGAAGTGTGCTGGGAAATCCCAACTCCCGGCGTCAAGGGATTAAAAGCAATAAAAACAATAATTTCACTAAAATTATTTTGTGTAACACTTGGTCTTTTTTCCCCCCTCCCAATGTTTTAGTCATTGAGAAGGTCAAAACGAAATTCAGACTCTACGGAGTTGGCAGCACAGATGAATGAAAGTGTTGACGTCATGGATGTCATCGCTATTTGCTGTCCAAAGTACAAAGATCGACCACAAATTGCAAGAGTAGTACAGAAAACCAGCAATGGCTTCAGTGTTCAGTGGATGGCAGGCTCCTACAGTGGCTCCTGGACTGAGGCTAAGCGCCGTGATGGCCGCAAACTGGTGCCTTGGGTAGACACTATTAAAGAGTCAGACATTATTTACAAAAAAATTGCTCTAACGAGTGCTAATAAGCTGACTAATAAAGTTGTTCAGACTTTACGATCCCTGTATGCCGCCAAGGATGGGACTTCCAGCTAATGAATTTGTACATGCAGCCAAATTTACAGGAGTTTTTTTAAAGGCAGAAAAACTTGAAATATCAACATTCTGGCAAAAAAAAAAAAAAAAAAAAAAAAAAAATCAGTTTTATGAAGAGTAAGAATGGAACCTGGGATGCAGGAACAAAAGAAGGAAATGTTGGGCAAACATTTTTGTGGGAGCTCCCTTCGCTGTTGTGCAGCAGAAACAGATTCTCAGTTCATTTTTACTCCCACTGTATTATAGTTTAACAAAAATTGTTTATATCTTGGAAAAAAAACTTTCTGTTTAAAAAATAAACAAGTGAATGTTGGAAATTAGTCTGTTAATGTTCTTAATAAAGTGTTCTTGGAGTTTAACCTAGCAGCGGATGGCTTTCTTTAGCTTAGCCCAGTTTCCAGGGAAGCATTGTTTTTTCCAGGCTGTAAAATGGCAGAATCTCCTGGATATATAATTTATTCTGTTGGAAAAAAAAAAAAAAAAAGCATGCAGTATCTATGACCTATCTGCAGAAGGAGTTTTTGTAAATGTAGATTTTGATGTATTAGGTCACCCTGAAAACAATACAAGAAAAGGGATCCCCAGGCAATCTGGTGGAGCGAATACTGCAATAAATTTTTTTACTTCTCTTTGTTACTTGTCTGTTTCCATTTGAATTTCTTATTGTAAAGATCTGTTTAAATCCATTTATATTATTTTGCAGTCTTTTATGTAAAATTTATTATATCACTGGTTTTCAAACAAAACATAAAATATTGTTTATACAGTTTGTATAGGCTGACTTCTGAATAATTGGTATCTATTATTTTCATTCCCATAAGAGGGTGTAAACAATTAACTCCAGGGTTTTATTGTATCCTGCAATATTTAGTATTAACTATATATGATTTAGCACTGTGCCAAACACATTTTCAAGAGTACATTTTGATATAAAAAGAAACTATAGTTTATTCCTTGTATGCTTCAATTTCTTTCTAGTGATGTCATGATGATGGTAATATTTATTTTTTAAACCTCGGGAAAAGGTAACAGTCTTGGGGAAAGGTAACAATCATGCTATTTTCGGAAACTAGCATTTCTCTTAGTTAAAATTATGTCATGTGTTATTTTAGAAATAGAATTGAGATGAATATGACACTTCGTAATAACATTACATTTTTCACAAGTTATTTTTTAATGCTGAAAAAAGGAGTAATTTTACTAGTTGAGATGTTTATTATTTTCTATTCTAAATGTTTTATACATCTTTTGGGAGCAGTTGTCGTTTATTTGTTTGTTATTACAGATGGGGAGGTGTGGGTATTTAATCAGTTGATTTGCATAGTTGATGCTCAGAAACAGGAATGCTTAAAATTTACAGGGGATGAGGTCTGTTTCAAATTTAAATCTTTTTAAAAATATGTACTATTTTTTAAGTCAGCTTTTTAAAACTGACCTCCAGAATGTTAAGTTTTATGACATTGGCCAATAAATGAAGATTATTTAATTTGTGAGGAAGAGTGACATTGCCATAAAATACCTTTTTGTGAACTCCTATTAAACCACTATGAAATAACTTTACAGGATCTATTTCCTATGTGGAATTATTTCAGAACATTTTCTTGAAGGAAATGTTTTCTCAGTCTTCCTTTTTCTTCCACCAACTGCATGTTTCCTCTTCCTTTTTATCGTGAACTATGTTGGACAAAATCAGATTTGGTTTTTCCCCTTTGGAGTTTATTTTATCAGCAAAAGATTTGAGGTGGCTTTCAAAAACAATAGTGATATATCAGTAAGAGTAAAATACCAGTTAGGAAAAATAGAACATCAAGTCCAGCCTCTAGAGTTCTAAAGATAAAAGATATGGGAAGAAAAGCCAATTTCGAATGCTGTTGTGATCCTGACATTTAATGATGCGTGCTGTCTCTTAAGTTTTACCAAAACTCTGCTAGTTAAATATTTTATCCCTATTTTGTAGATAAGGAAAACTGAGGTTCAGAAGGATTCAGTAATTTGCTTGTAAGTGTCATAATAAGGATTTAAATTTGGAGTTGGAGTAATTGCATCTCACTAAGCTAACTGAACATCAAGCATTAAAGGAGATGATCCTTTTTGAAAGTAAACGAGGTCTTAAAGGATCCTTGGAGTAAGTATACATGTACTTGGGGATCCTGTTTAGAGTAAGACCTCCGCCACCTCAGTTGGTCATAGATGAATTGCTGTGTTCAGCAATTTTCCATTTGGTCTAAGCTCTAATGTTTTAGCTGTTACAATAAACCAAATATTGATACAACTGATGAAACCCTTAAATATACAAACCAAGGTTTTCAAAAAGTAGGTTTCCCAAATAAGATTTTAGGTCTTAACACTAAAATAAGGCCTTGGCAGTCAATTAGACAAAGTCAAAGTATATTGGAAATTCCCAGGTTTCAATCTTAATCTATAGTTTGTTGATTCTGTGTAAGCCGTATCATGTTTTATTGATTTGTATTGAAAAGATGTTATATTTGAAATGAAAGTTTTCAAGTATGTCTTCACTTTAATATATTAATATGAAATTTAGTATTTTCTATTTAAACTGTTTTGACAAGAATGGGTAAGAATTTTCTTTGGTTTTTTTTTTGTTTTTGCATTTGTTTTGGCCACTCCTGAGGCATGCGGAAGTTCCCGGGCCAGGGAGCAAACCCACGCCCCAGCAGTGATAATGATGGATCTTTAACCAAAGGCCACCAGGGAACACCAAGAATGGATAGTTTAAGAAAGAAAAAAAAAAACCAAAATACAAATACTGCACATAGAATTCAGTAATCTCTAGTTGAAAAAATTCTGAGCTTTTAGGGAAAAGTAGTATATAGCAATTCTGTTAATATGTTGAGTGTTTGAATTGTTAGCAGGTAACTGAAGTACACAGGCAGTTTTTAACAACTATAGTTTATCTCATGGAGACAGGTAAGTCAAACTTTTTTTCCCCCCACACTTGTTGCATGTGGAAGTTCCTGTGCCAGGGATCGAACCCGCACCACAGCAGTGACAACACCGGATCCTTAACCCCCTGTGCTACAAGAGAAATGTCTGAAAATTGTTTTAAATGCACTCCTTGTCCTATTGGACTCATCTGAGGAACACTTAACTGTCAATTTGGTGTAATATAAAGGTCCCTGACCAGATTCCAGTTGTATAGTTTATTGACCAAGACATAAAAGCCTCGTGTGTTTTGCATGACAACCAAGCAAAAACCACCAACCTATCCTTCGTTTTTGAGACTTCAGTTGTGTGTGGCTTCATTGCTCAGAGTGATGCTGTATGCACACATTTTTTTTCTCATCAGAATTCTTTAAACTATTTTCAACTTACTGTTAATGAACCCACCATGTGCTCATCACTCAGTTTCAATCAGTTCTGAATTCCTGATCAGCTTGTTTGAGCTATACCCTATACATTCCCCTCCCTCTTCTTTTTTTTTTTTTTTTTTTTTTTTTTTTGGTCTTTATATATTTCTTCATCTGTCTTTTATACTTTGCAAATTTTTTATGAAGACACTGGTTTGTCTTTGGGTTCTTATGAAGAGAGTTAATTCTAAATAGAGGAATAAATTATTTTCTAGTCCATAATCCTTTTCCTTACCTGAATTTATTATAGGTTTGAGAGGCATTGTCTCTTATCCAAACTCACATGTATTGATTCTTGAACTGCATAATTAGAACAGAGGTACCATTACAGAGATTTTGAAGATGATGATTGATAAACATGCTTTGTGTTTTAGTTGGCAAATGCCAAGCAGGCAATTGGAGATTAAGAACTGCAGTAAGAGAACAGAAGTTTAAGGAGATTAACAGAGGATACCCTGTGACTATAGTTCCTTAGTTAAACTGTGTTAACTATTGCTTGAAATGATCGGACTACAGGCTGTGGTTATTTTTACTACATAGTTCATAGACATTATGGTTTTTGCTGATTGGAAGTTTGCTTCTGTCTCTGTAGTCATGACTTTTCAGTCACTGTTTAATCTCTACCACTTAGAACCTTAGAAATGAAAATTATGTTGTGTTACTTTGTCAACTTCATCTTTGACATTATTAGTCTTTCTTCTGCTAAAATGTGTCTGAAAGTTTGACTTGAACATAACTTGCCTAGAATTATAATTTAGGCTTTACCTTTATTAGATGTTGATCCTGGAACAAAGAACAGGAAAAAGTAATTAGAATCTAAGTTTGTCATAAAAGGTAAACCAACAGTGGATCTACACATTCCATAGTTTTAAAGCTATTTATAGAATTATACAGTATGAGCAATGTCATGTCCTTTAATCCAGATGTTCTTAACTACTTTGGAATGCATGAACCTCTGTGAATCTAATGAAAACTGAGCAAATTTATACCCAAAGTTGTGCATGCAATTTCAAGGGATTCATGGTCACCCTTCTTAGGTCTATGTAGGAATGACCTGACTTGAAAATCTGCAGATTACAGGTTAAGAAGGACTTTCTGATCCAGACTCTTCTTTTTAAAAAGATGAAATTGAGGCTCAGAGAGGTAACCCATCTGTTACCTATCTACTTGGTGTCGGAGCCGAGAGCATCCCTCGGGGCTCTTAGCTCCCAGATCAGTTTTTCTTAGAAGGAAGATTTCAAGATCCTTTTTCAGTCACCTGTCAGGATCTGAATGTAGCCCACCGGATGACTAAATGTAGATTTTGAAATGGATACCATCCTGTTAGATAAGAGGACATGGTAAAACGTAATATTTTTGGTGTTCTATTCTTGGTTTTCTTTTACATTACCTGACTTGATATAGAAGAGGAGGATTGAAGAGAAGTCAGAAGACAGGCTAAAGGCATGTGTTTCTAAAATAAGTGTTACATGAAGTTTAGTGAACAGAATCACTTAGCATGTTATGCAGAACTTAAAGCATGAGCAGCACAGCGTGTGGAGGGTAGTAAAGTGTCAAAAGATGAAGCTATGGAAATAAGGGGAGGTAAGTATACAATTTTGAGAACTTAAATGTGTGGCCAGTGGGAGGACCTTAAGCAAAGGATTACTTCCTGAAAGCACTCTGGCTGCCAGGAGAGGATGGATCTGAGGGTGTCAGGAAAGGACACCAATGCAGTAGTCTCGGGGAGGGTGAAGTCCTGAACTGGGGTAGTGATGGTGATAGAGATAGACTGGAGAGATTGAAGATGTATTTAGGAAATAAAAGTAGCAAAACTCGACAGTTGACTGATGAGGTAAAAGGAAGGCAAGTCAAGGATAGCTATCTGGTTTTTCTAAATGACTGGGTTCTTTTTTTTTTTAATGGCCAACCCACAGCATATGGAACTTCCTAGGCCAGGGACTGAATCCAAACCACAGCTGTGATCTACACTGAAGCTGTGGCAACACCAGATACTTTGTAACCCACTGCACCAGGCTGGGGAGCGAACCCATGCCTCCACAGTGACCTGAGTCACTACAAATGGATTCCCTTTTTTTTTTTTTTTTAAGGGCCGCACCCACAGCATATTGAAGTTCCCAGTCTAGGGGTCAAATCAGAGCTGCAGCTGCCTGCCACAGCCACAGCCACAGCAACGCGGGATCCGAGTCACATTTGTGACACCACAGCTCAGGCAGCGCTGGGTCTTTGATCCACTGAGCAAGGCCAGGGATTGAACCCTCATCCTCTGGATGCTCGTCGGGTTCGTTAACTGCTGAGCCACAACGGAAACTCCTGCAGATGGTTTCTTAACCCACTGCTCCACAGCAAGAACTCCTAGGTTCAATTTTAACTACGTTGAAAGAATGCTTGAGGGATATTCAGACGATGCCCACAAAATGGGGACATACACAAGCATGACACTCTCAGGGGGCAAGTTTGGACAGGGGCTACATTTGGGACTCTTAAGCATGTATGCTTTAGTAAGCAGCACAGAGCCAAAGAAGGACATTGGAGACTCCGAATATTTAAGGTGCAATGAGAGAAAAAGGCATTTGTGGAGGAGACAGGAGAAATGACTAGAGGAGTCTGGGAAGAATCCAGAAATTAAGGGATTTAGAGAGTTTCAAGAAGGTAGAGAGCAGCATATATAAGATGAAGACAAAAATGTTTGATCCCACCCTTTGGGATATAAATGGTAAGCTTTAGGGAGAGTGGTTTCAGAGAGGTTAAAAGCAAAGCTAGGAGTTCCCGTCGTGGCGCAGTGGTTAACAAATCCGACTGGGAACCATGAGGTTGCGGGTTCGGTCCCTGCCCTTGCTCAGGGGGTTAATGATCCGGCGTTGCCGTGAGCTGTGGTGTAGGTTGCAGACGCGGCTCGGATCCCGCATTGCTGTGGCTCTGGCGTAGGCCGGTGGCTGCAGCTCCGATTTGACCCCTAGCCTGGGAACCTCCATATGCCGCGGGAGCGGCCCAAGAAATAGCAACAACAACAACAACAACAAAAAAGACCAAAAAAAAATAAATAAAATAAAAATTAAAAAAAAAAAGCAAAGCTGGATTGTAGTTGGGTGAGAAATAAAAGAGAATCGGGGAGAGTGGAGTGTAAGAAGTGAGGCAGCAGAATACTGAGATCCTGAGTAGTGAAGCTGGAGAGAAAAGCAGATAACAAAGGACCTAAAAAGCCGTATTTAAGAGTTTGGAAGAGCTTTCAACAGTAAATGTCCTCAGGGTTGTGGTTCAGAAAGATGGCTCACTGGCCGCAAGGTGGAAGACTGTGCTGATGCCAACCTGCATTATTTTTCTCCATCAGAGCTCAGCCGCTCAGTAGGGGCTGAGCCAGGAGTGAGAGTTTATTAAGTGGTAGTGGAAGAGCCAGACTGAGAGAAAATGGAAGGATCAATGTTCAGAGGTCTCCACGAGGTGGAAGAGCAAGCAGAATGAGAGTGGCAGAAGTGGAATGGTGGGATAATAAAGCCAGAGAAGTGTGTGCAATTTCTGAGGTGGGGTTGTGGAAACCAGGCACAGGTATGCGTGGTTTACTCGCAGGAATGGGCGAGAAAAGTGAAGCGGTGAAGTTATTAGAGAGATGAAGGAATCAGAGGTGACGTTCTGCCCTCCTTTCCGGAGCTTAAAACATTGGATCCTAACTCTTTCATGGCGCAGTGTTTGTCTTGGAGATCACTTGGTACTGACACTGGTTCCTTTTTAGTTTTTGTAGATGCAATCATTTGCCATGTATTTGCTGAGTGCCTCCTATGAGCAATGAACTGTGCTGGACCCACTGACAACAGGCTTGTGTTTTAGCAGGAGAGGTAGGAAATGAACCGCAAAGTACACAATTACACAGTTATTACCTTATAGTTGAAATGAGTGCTTCAAAGGAAAAGTAACAGAAGCCATGAGAGTACGTAGCCCTGAAGTACTGGAGGGCTCAGGGGGACCAGAAAGGCTTTCTTCTCCAAGTGAAACCAAAGCCTGACACGTAATAGATAAAACCACCAGATAGTGTTGGCTGAACCACTGCAAAAAGGAAAATGGGTTTTTTTTTTTTTAATTGCCCCCAGAAATTCACTCCTTAGGGACATGAATCTGAAGGAAAAAATAGATGGAGGAAGGGGACGCAAGGAGAATCCAAAGTGATGACAGCATAAGCAAAGGGCCTGAAGAAAAAATCGTATCACTTTCAGAAGCTTTGCAATTCCTGTGAATGGCAGAGGATAAGTGAGAGTAGAATGATGAAGCTGATAGAATAGACAGGCCAAATCATGCATTTGTAGGTGACATTAAGGATGTCCCATGAGCAGTGAGGAGACATTAGGAAATTAAGTGGGAAGTGGAACAAGGATTTGCGTTCGTGAAGTCAGATTTGCATTTTTTTGTCCATACCCACAGCATGCAGAAGCTCCTGGGCCAGGGATAGAGCCCATGCCATGGTGGTGACCCAAGCTACTGCAGTGACACCAGATCCTTAACCTACTATGCTACAAGGGAACTCCGGATTTGCATTTTTTTTAAAAAAAGCACTGACAATGATAAGAGGGGGGCCATGACGCCCTGTGGAAGATGATGATGACAGCTTGGGCTAGGGTGGAGGTAAATGCAAGGAGAGAAATGGCCTCGTTTGTAGTGTCTAGGACATTGAAATTGGTCACATAGCTTTAGTCAGCTAAAATAATGGCCAGCAATTAAAAATTAAATTGTAGGAGTTCTACTGTGGTGCAACGGGATCAGCAGCATCTTGGGAGCACTGGGATGCAGTTTCGATCCCAGGCCTGGGACAGTGGATTAAGGATCTGGCATTGCTACACCTGTGATTTAGGTCCCAACTGTGGCTCCTTTCTGATTCCTGGCTCTGGAACCCCATATGGCTCAGGACAGCCAAAAAAAAAAAAAAAAAAAAAAGATTTGATGAGTGAGACAAGTCTCCCTGAGTAGATATCTCCATAAAGGATAACATGACTTACTCCTGGTTCATCTGGAGGACAGCCCATGAGGAGTGACCGTGATTTGAGGTGAGTAAAGAAATCAAAAGATGTGACAGAATCCAAAAATAAGAAAAGTAGCCTTGGTGGATTTCTGCATCACTTAAAACCGTCAACTAAATATTTAAAGCCTTGTAATCCCAAGATAAAAATTTTAATGGGACACACTTTTAATGCAGCAGTCAAGTTTCAGAGTTCCTTTGTGGTGGGTTAACCACCTTGGTGGATGGGTTCAGAGTGAGTTAAGGATCTGGCACTGCCACTACTGTGGCTCAGATCACTGCTGTGGCACAGGTTCCATCCCTGGCCCAGGTACTTCTGCATGCTACAGACAAGGCCAAAAAAAATCAAGTTTCTGTCATTTAATAGTTTAATTTTTCTAATTTAAAGAAATAATTCCTTTCATACAGGCAACCACTCTGAACTCTAGGTAGTTACATCCATATTTCTAAGGGATATACTACTGCAATTTATTAATTCTAGACCTTAGATATTGAATTAGATTATCTATTGACTTTTTAATGACATTAGGACTTGGCTGTAATACTCTTTCCCTCTCCTCCCAATATGGACATCCCCATATTTAATGAGCATTTATGTAATATAAAACTATGCATAAATATTTTTCAATCAGAGTTAATGTTTATGCACTTTGAGTGCATTTCCTTTCTTGTATATTCTTGTTTTTCCTTTAATGAAATTGCTTTTGCTTTTGCTTTTTGGCCGCCCCATGGCATATGGAGTTCTGAGGCCAGAGATCACATCTGAGCCACAGCTGGGACCTATGTGGCAGCTGCAGCAACGCCTGATCCTTTAACCCACTTCGCCCCCCCCGACCAGGGACCAAACCTGTGTCCTGGGGCTGCAGAGATGCTGCCGATCCTGTGGCACCACCGTGGGAACTCCTGAAAATGCCTTTTCACTCCCATAATTTCCACATAGAAATGTGAAATTCTTTTGGAGCTCTTTCACAGCATTCGTTCGTTTGAGTCTTCCCCTGAATGGTGGGGGAAATGGGGGGAGGACTCTATTCCTCCATCTAGAAACTCCTTCCTGGAGCTGATCTTACTTTTAGACAAATCTGGACTGATTTTTCTGGACCGCCTCAAAGGTGTTATACCAGACTTTTTCTACCCTTCTTCTGGTTGGATCCAGAATCCATGTCTGGAACCTGAGCCTCCTTCTGCTTAAAAATGTTCAGTTTGCTTGAGCATATCCTGCAGTGGTTTCCTATGAATGGATACATGGGGAAAAATTTTTGATCATTTGATGTCTGAAAATGTCTTTATTCTCATCTCATGACTGATAGCGGGATCTAGAATTCTACGGTGAAAATTTTCCCTTTGAAAGCATTTTTCATCATTATCTAGGCTTTGCTGTTGCTATTGAGAAGGTTCTGTCATACTGATTATTGTTTCTTTGTGTTCGACCTGTGTTTCCCTCTCTAGAAACTTAGGATGTTTTCTGTATTTCTTATATTGTCAAATTTCACTATGATGTTTCTTAGTGGATCTCTTTGTAAAATTCTTTTTTTTTTTTTTTTTTTTTTGTCTTTTTGCCATTTCTTGGGCTGCTCCCGCGGCATATGGAGGTTCCCAGGCTAGGAGTCGAATCGGAGCTGTAGCCACAGGCCTACACCAGAGCCACAGCAACATGGGATCCGAGCTGCGTCTGCGACCTACACCACAGCTCACGGCAATGCCGGATTGTTAACCCACTGAGCAAGGGCAGGGACCAAACCCGCAACCTCATGGTTCCTAGTCGGATTCGTTAACCACTGCGCCACGATGGGAACTCCTCTCTGTAAAATTCTGTTTTCAGGGCATGTTAGAAACTTTTAACGTGTTCTCAGCCATGGACAATTTTCTTTGATAATTTCCTCCCCTTTAGTTTCTTTATTCTAATTGCTATTAGTCAGATAATACTCTTCCTGGACTGATCTACTCAGTTATGTTTTCACTCGTGTGTTTGTGGGGAGGAGTGTCTTTGATTCTATCTTTGAGTGTTTTTCAACTTAACCTTAACCTTAAATTTTTTATTTCAGGAGTTCCCGTCCTGACACAGTGGAAACGAATCCAACTAAGGAGCCATGAGGTTGTGGGTTCGATCCCTGGCCTCCATCAGTTGGTTAAGGATCTGGTGTTACCGTGAGCTATGGTGTAGGTCACAGATGTGACTCGGATCTGGCACTACTCTAGCTGTGGTGTAGGCCGACAGCAACAGCTCTGATTAGACCCCTAGCCTGGGAACCTCCATATGCCGAGGGTTCGGCCCTAAAAAGACCCAAAAAATTTTTTATTTCAGCTGTATTTTAAATTTCAAAGCATTGTTTCTTATTCTCTGATTACTCCTTTCATATGGAAACTTGTTCTTATTTTATGAATGCAGCATCTCATATCTATTTGTCAGACTAAAAAGTAGAATTCTCAGGAGGTCTCTTGCGGCTCAGTGGTTAAGGATCCTGCTGTGGCGAGGATCACTGCTATGCGAGGCTTGGCTCCCTGGCCTGGGAACTTCCAGGGTGCAGTCCCCCCCCCCAAAAAAAAGAAAAAAAAAAGGTAGAATTCTTACTTCCCATTTGAAGACCTGAGCTCAAGCTACAGTTGTAAATCTTTACATCATGTGTAAAGATTTAAAGAGGCTGATAATTCACATTCCTCACTCCTTGGAGTTCTAATTAGAATTTTACACCAGAGTCAGACAGAGATAAAATTAACAGCTTTATTGCCATTAGAGCCGGCGCAGGAAACATATTATACCCTGAAGCAGCAACTGCAACAAAGCGAGCTGCCATTGCCCCAGACCTAGACCTTGACATCCGTGTGCCGGTGGAGGGTCCTGCAAGGCGAAGTCTATATCCACTTAGCCTCCTGAAAGAGAAACTGCTGCCCCACACTCACCAAGAGCCACAAGCAGGGATGGAGGAATGAAGACACACGTATACTTGGTTAATACATGTATACTCTTTTTTTTTTTTTCTTTTGTCTTTTGTCCTTTTAAGGCCACACCCCTGGCATGTGGAGGTTCCCAGGCCAGGGGTCTAACCAGAGCTGTTGCTGCCAGCCACAGCCACAGCCACAGCAACGCCAGATCCAAGCTGCATCTGTGACCTACACCACAGCTCATGGCAACACTGGATCCTTAACCCACTGACAAGGCCAGGGATCGAACCCGCAACCTCATGGTTCCTAATTGGATTCCTTTCCGCTGCGCCACGACAGGAACTCCTATGTATACTCATATTTTAAATGGGTTATGAGTTGATGTTGATTGGACGCTTATTACTTACCAATCAAAAATATAAATCCTCTTTATTAATAGAAATAACGTCATAGAAATGTGGGCATAGGGCTGCCTCTGTCATTAGCCAAAACTTCCAGTTTGTTAGTTAAAAAAAAAAAAAAATCATGTTTCCTACATGACCTGTTTGTTATTTTGCTCATTTAATTTGTACTCTTCCTTTCATAAAGAGGGCTTTCCCTGTGTGTCAAGTGATGCTTATCTGTCCATTCAGGGTTTAGAATAAGGTACTAATAGTTCACTGAAGCTCTGGAGGTAGAGGTGGATTTCATCTGGCGGGCTCCATTCTAGGGCAATGGTTGGCAGACTTTCTGTAAAGGGTCAGAAAAAAAGTATTTTAGGCTTTGCGAGTCGTGTGGTCTATGTAGCAACCATGCTGCTCTGCCACTGACGTGCAAAAGCAGTACAAATAACACAGGAACAGATGGGCAGGTTGTGTTTCAGTAAAACTTTATTTATAAGAACAGAAAGCAGGCCAGATTTGCTGCTCTCTGCTCCAAGGCAATCAGATGGGAAGCTGGACTCCTGCCTGGGGCATAGCTGCTGGGAGGTCTTTGCACAAGGGTTACAGAGAGGAGGAGGTGCATCTGTTCTAGGAAAGACTTACAGCAAGGCTGTCTCACCGTGCCTCTGTTTGTGCTTGTGAGTGCTGAGTCTTACGTTCTCTTTTCATCACTATCCTCTCTTGCACAGATTATATTACGGCTTCCTGCTCCCTTTTCCACCTCCTGTAATGTCTCATTTGGTAAAATCTCCTCTCCAGTTCTCTTCATTTGTATTGATATATACAGTTTAAAATTCCTTTATTATCTTTTCACTTAGGTCTTAGAAGAAGTAAAACTAATTATCATTGAGCTCCCATTGTGGCTCAGTGGCTAATGAATCCAACTGGGAACCATGAGGTTGTGGGTTCGATCCCTGGCCTTGTCAGTGGGTTAAGGATCCAGTGTTGCCACGAGCTGTGGTGTAGGTCACAGATGCAGCCTGGATCTGGCATTGCTGTGGCTGTGGTGTAGGCCAGGAGCTGTAGCTCCGTTTAACCCCTAGCCTGGGAACCTCCATATGCTGCAGGTGCAGCCCTAAGAAGACAAAAAGGCAAAAAATAAAAATAAAAAAATAAAAAATAATTTATCAATATACTACCTAGAAATGATTTTTAAATTAATACCAAATTTATTATTGTTATTTTTTTAGGGCTGCACCCACAGCATATGGAGGTTCCCAGGCTAGGGGTCATATTGGAGCTGTAGCTGCCGGCCTATGCCACAGCCACAGCAACGTGGGAGGGACCTGAGCTGCAACTTCGACCTACACCACAGTTCATGGCAATGTCAGATCCTTAACCCATTGAACGAGGCCAGGGATCAAACCCACGTCCTCATGGATACTAGTCAGATTTGTTTCCGCTGAGCCATGAAGGGAACTCCAATACTGAAATTATTTTAATTAGTTTTTACATTTACTGGCTTTGAATATATTTTAAATACTTTTTAAATTAGTGTGAGGAGTTCCCATCATGGTACAGCAGAAACAAAACTGACTTGTATCCACAAGGATGAAGGTTTAGTCCCTGGCCTCGCTCAGTAGGTTAAAGATCTGGTGTTGTCGTGAGCTGTGGGGTAGGTCGCAGACGCGGCTCGGATCCTGTGTTGCTGTGGCTGTGGCGTAGGCTGGCAGCTGTAGTTCCAATTGGACCCCTAGCCTGGGAACTTCCATATGCTGTGGGTGCGGCCCTAAAAGGAAAAATAAATAAATAACCATTTTTTTTAAATCCTCCGTAAGGTTTTCCCTTCAGCTAAGCACATCCTGCCATATAGGCCCACATATATAGAGATCCATTCCTAACCTACACCCCAACCTTGCCTAACAATTCTCTTCCTCCCGGATGTTCCCCAGACTCAGTAGTTTTACCAAAATGAAAGCATTAGTTTCCCTTAGGGTCTCCTTGATGACGTGAGGCCGGAGTCCAGATGCTGAGCACTCCTGACCGGTCCAGGTATAAGCAATGCTTAAAGGACAGTGGAGCTCTGCAGGGCTACCAGTAGGACCTCTGCACAATTATCACTTGCATATTCCTTTTTCTCATATTTCCTCAGGAAGGTCCGAGGTTTGATTTCTTACAGAAATCTAAGCAGGACTTAAAGCATGGTATATAATAATTACTTGAATTATTGAGAAAGGGAAAATGGTATAAGTTATGTCATCGCTTGTCGGGAATTAAACATTTGAGTATATACCATGGGCAAGAAACAGTGGGAGATGAAGTAAGAAATGCTGAAGTTGGTGTTTTTAAGGTAGGTCCAGGGATATAATTTTTTCTTTTCTTTTTTTTTTTTTTTTGGTTTTCAGGGCTGCACCCACAGCATATGGAGGTTCCCAGGCTAGGGGTCTAATCGGAGCTGCAGCCGCTGGCCTACACCACAGCCACAGCAATTCAGGATCCAAGCCGCGTCTGCAACCTACACCACAGCTCACGGCAACGCTGGATCCTTAACCCACTGAGTGAGGCCAGGGATCGACCCCACAACCTCATGGTTCCTAGTCGGATTTGTTTCCGCTGCACCACGATGGGAACCCCATGGATATAATTTCTTAGCTGAAGCTTTGAGCTTTTTTTGCCAAGAAATTCCAAACTCAGCCAGAATAAAGGGTACGAAACTCAGACGTGGCTTTGGTTTAGTGATACACAATACTAAATGCTCTATAACATATTTTCTAATAAAAATGTGAACGAAATCATACCAGTTTTGAGAAATAGGGGAACCCTGTTGATAACTGAATGTGTTCCTGAGCGTGATAAATGCTCAAAATCTAGCTATGGCAACTGCTTCTTTTAACCCATGTTTGGAAGGCATGGCGTCTAGACCCTTGTTTTTAAGTAGAAAGGTCAGAAACACTCAGATGTTTCCTCTGTGTCAGGCACGTCCCAAAATTGTCATACTGCAGCTTTTTGAAAACTGTAAGAACATGGTCAAGCTAGAGGTTGGAGCCTGCCGAAGCTCTCAGTCCTGGGCCGATGTGTTCCACGCTCCTCCAGTCCTCAATTTCAGGTTTGTTACGTGGATGGAAAGTTCACTGAGAGCAAGAGAAGACTTTCATTTCCAGCCCAGCCAGAGAAACTGGCATGTGACTAGCCTGCCTGCCTCAACCATGAACTTGGACGAAATACATGGGAGACACCTGCTTTGAGTTGCTGGACAGCAGGCAGCGAGACGGTGATCCCCTCGGGAAGGGACGCTCAAGAGGTAAGTCTCATGAATGCTTAGCTCTCTGCTTAAGGATGTTATCCCGACTCGAGCCTGACGACCCGTGTCCAAGCAGACCACAGTGGTCCCCCTGAGCTGAGGAGGCACAGTGAGATTCAGGGCAGGAGCAGTGGCCAGGCTCTGCAAGGCAGGGCATCGGAGAAAAGCAGGCTGCACAGAGAGGATCCCTGAAAGTTTGTGCGTGGACTGGAGCTGAGCTGCTCGTACTCAGTTCAGTGCAGAGTACATGATGCTGCACGAGAAGGCACTTCCTAAGAGGCTGAGAGACAGCGGAGTCCACGGGGTGAGCAGCACTGGGAGATGTTGGAGGCCCAGCTCAGCTGGAGGGGAGAGATCTTGCCAAGAGCTTATTAGCTCTCCAGGCATCCAGGTAGACACAGGAAGGCCGTTTCATAGAAAGAAAGACCTTGTCCTAGAATACATGCTGCAAAAAAATCCCTTTCAAAAATGAGCATGAAAGCTACAGTTCAATGAAACCCAAGAGAATTCACTGCCAGATGATCTGCTCCAGAAGAAACACTAAAGCACTTCAGGCTGAAGGGAAATACTAGAGAGAAATCGGAATCTACAGGAAGAAATTTAAAACATTGGAGATAATTTCTGTAAAAGACACCTGAGTGTTTAAGCCAGGAGTGAGCAGGTAAAAGGAGTTGTACTTTTATAAAACCAGTTTGTTTGTGAAGTAGTGGGAGTGAAACGTCAAGGATAAAGTTGTACACCACTGACTCGATACAGTCTGCTGAGTTAAGAGCTCACATCGGTAGCCCTAAAGCAGCAGGTCTCAAACTTTTCATTCTCGTTCTACTCATTAAAATTATTAAGCCCATGGGAGGGGGAGGGAGTGGGAGGGATCGGGAGCTTGGGCTTATCAGACACAACTTAGAATAGATTTACAAGGAGATCCTGCTGAACAGCATTGAGAACTATGTCTAGATACTCATGTCGCAACAGAAGAAAGGGTGGGGGAAAAAACTGTAATTGCAATGTATACATGTAAGGATAACCTGACCCCCTTGCTGTACAGTGGGAAAAAAAAATTATTAAGCCCAAAGAGCTTGTTTCTATGGCTATCTCTGTCAATATTTATGTCAGAAATTAAAACAGAGAAACTAAACTTTTTTTTGTCTTTCTAGGGCCACACCCATGGCATATGGAGGTTCCCAGGCTAGGGGTTGAATCGGAGCTGTAGCCACCAGCCTATGCCAGAGCCACAGCAACGCAGGATCCGAGCCGCGTCTGCAACCTACACCACAGCTCACGGCAACGCCGGATCCTCAACCCACTGAGAAAGGCCAGAGATCAAACCCACAACCTCATGGTTTCTAGTCAGATTCGTTAACCACTGCGCCACGACGGGAACTCCAAAACATTTATTTTAAATTACAATGACCCATTCAATAACATGTAATACATTTTAAAAAACCCACTATTTTTCCAAACAAAATTTAGTGAGATGAGTGGCACTGTTTTATAGTTTTACAAGTCTCTTTTTTGGTTTAACAGATGACAGCTGAATTCTCATTACAGTTTCTCCTTTTGATCCATTGCTCTATGTTGTTTTTGGTTGAAGTGTATGAACAACATCTGGCCTCACACAGGTATGTGGTTGGAAAAGGAGGAGTATTTACTGGCCCTTTCAGATAATACTGTTTTTGGATACTACACAAAAAGTTGACGAGTGAAGGTTTTTAGTTTCATAAAAATTATCTCCACGATTACGACATTGTTTGGGTGCGTTTCAGGACTACCCAGCTCTCTGCACCACGGTTTTACAAAGTGAACATGAGCTGTCTAGAGTCAAGGTCATAGTCCCTTTCGTTCTCAGCCAAAGCTCCCATCCCTTTTTCTTCCTTCAAAGCTTTACAGGCTACAGGGAATAGGGGGAAAGAGCTGGCCCACATGAAATTTGGCTCATTTAGAAGCTCCGGATTAACAGGAGGTGGCTGGTTCCCTTTTACTCCAAGCACTACACAATTTTAGGATATGGGGATTTTGGGGGGTTATTTTTTTAAGGACCTGACCTGCAGCATATGGAGTTTCCCAGGCTAGGGGTCGAATTGGAGCTGCATCTGCCGGCCTACACCACAGCCACAGCAACTCAAGATCTGAGCCACGTCTGTGACCTGCACCACAGCTCACCGCAACCCCAGATCCTTCACCTACTAATGGAGGCCAGGGATCAAACCGGCATCCTCACTGATGCTGGTCAGGTTTGTTACCACTGAGCCACAATGGGAACTCTTTAGGATATGATTTTAAAGGGATTTCATTATTGAGCAGCTCAGATAAGAGTGCGATTTTTCTACCTCAATGAAAGGAGGATTTGTTTTGTTTTTCGTTTTTTAGGGCCCCACCTGCAGCACATGGAAGTTTCCAGGCTAGGGGTAGAATCAGAGCTGTAGCAGCTGGTCCACACCACAGCAATGCCAGATCCGAGCTGCATCTGTGACCTACACCACAGCTCCAGCAATGCCAGATCCTTAACCCACGGAGCGAGGCCAGGGATCAAACCTCCATCCTCATGGATACTAGTCGGATTCATTTCTGCTGTGCCATGATGGGAACTCCAAGAATTTTTTTTTCCAGATTTACTCATATAAGGTTGTTTCTCAAAACTCAGTGGATAAAGGAGGCAAAATAGAAGGTTTTTTTTTTATTTGAAAGTAGTTTAAATATTATACAAACTTGGGTTGAAAGGTACCATTTATTTCATTATTTAAAAATTATACCTAAAGATAAGTCAAATGCAAAAACATAAAATACATCTACAGTTAACCCTTTCCCCCTGAAGGCAAAGTTACTGAGAAATGTTTATTCTCCCTCTTGAAATGTCTAATGCAGGTGATAGGCCTGCTGATGGTAAGTTTCACCTCACTTCATTGCTTCTCTCCCTGAAACCCAAACTCTCTCAGCAACATCACGGAGCTGCTGGCCTTTGTGTGGAGGCAGAGTGACACTCAGGTCTCACGGTCCAGGGCCGGTGGACAGATGGCTCTTATCCTCCACGTCGGCCACCATGTCCTCAATGGCGTCCCAGTCGAGCTTGCTGAGGATGCTGCCGGTGCTGGCAGACAGGCTGTCTGGGCCGCCCACAGAGTCCTGCATCAAAGTGAGAAAGACAGCAAATCCTGGTCTTAGCCTGAGAAAAATAAATGGAACGTGACCCACGTGGTCCAAAGATTCTAGAGCTGCTCCTCCACCAAATGGAGCAGGGGATGTGAAGGAAGCAGGGCTGTGGCCGCCCAGCACCTCTGGATGGGCAGTGGGCTGAATGCACATGACTTGACACAAGCGGCGGCTGGCGCCAGGTCTGAAGAGTGTTCAGAACAGATGTGTGTACCTCAAGTACAATCTCCGGCTCTTACAATTCTGCTGTTTTTGGTTGTTGTTGTGTTTTTTTTGTTTGTTTTTTTTTTTTTGTCTTTTTGCTATTTCTTGGGCCGCTCCCGCGGCATATGGAGGTTCCCAGGCTAGGGGTCGAATCGGAGCTGTAGCCACCGGCCTACGCCAGAGCCACAGCAACTCGGGATCCGAGCCGCGTCTGCAACCTACACCACAGCTCACGGCAACGCCGGATCGTTAACCCACTGAGCAAGGGCAGGGACCGAACCCGCAACCTCATGGTTCCTAGTCGGATTCGTTAACCACTGCGCCACGACGGGAACTCCTGTTTTTTTTTGTTTGTTTGTTTTGTTTTTTAAGAGAACCAAGCCAAAATTGTAAGATGTTTTGAATTATTACTTCAACCTGCCCTAACAATCTTTCAGGGTGACTACATCCCACAAACCAACCAACCAACCAACTTGAAGAGCACAAGGCATGACTAGCAAAGTGCAATCTGGAACAACACTCACCTGCAGAAGGGAACTCTGGCTCCCGCGGAGCAAGGCACGGACGTCTGGAGGCACCAGCCAGGGGCTCACCACCATCTCCTCCCTCTCAGGCTCTAGACACATCTGCTTGGTGTGCGGTGCCAGCCCAGCACCTCTGTGATTCTTTGTGCACTGCAGACCATGCCATGGAGCATGAGGGCCTTTTAAGGGAAAAGAACAAAGCATACACTGGGAATGATTCACTTATAACTCTGTTTTTTTTTTTTTTTTTTTTTTTTTTTTTTGCTTTTTAGGGCCACACCTGTGGCACAGGTAGGTTCCCAGGCTAGGGGCAGAATTAGAGCTACAACTGCCGGCCTACACCACAGCCACAGCAATGCCAGATCCAAGCCGCGTCTGCGATCTACACCACAGCTCACGGCAATGCTGGATCCTTCACCCACTGAGCAAGGCTACGGATCAGACCCGCATCCTCATGGATACTAGTCAAATTTGTTAGCAGTGAGCAACAACGGGAACTCCAACTTTGCTCTTTTTTTTTTGACCACACCCATGGCATATGCAAGTTCCTGGGCCAAGGACTGAACCCTCACCAAAGCAGTGACCCAAGCCACAATGCTGAGTCCTCAACCAACAGGGTGCCAGGGAACTCCGTAAGTTTGTTTTTATTGACTTTTATCATCAAATCCAAGGCAGTCACATCTTACCCAATACCTGGATCACGAGGTCTGGATATGATTGGTTTTAGGGCTTCAGCAATTCCTATTCTGTTGGTGTGACAGAAGGAAATTAAACTCTGGCTGCCTCTTTTGATTTTCAAAGTAATGGAAATCTCTAGGACAAGAAAATCCAAGGATGAAAAGCCACAGGAAAAAAATGCAACTATGGAGACGCTCCAATTGCAAAGCAGGGGCAACTCGGAGCTGGGCCTTCCTTGCTTCTTATGGAAAGTCTGGTGGAAGCTTCCTACAAGCAATATTCTCTGCATCACACTGGGCTTCAAGCCTGCAATGTGCCTTTGGGCACAGGCTCCAGGGGGAGTGCAGTAAGCAGTTCCTTCCCTCTGAGTATCAGTCTTTGCTGAAAAGAAGCATTCCTCCCAGCGCATGCCCAGAGGCAGCTGGACAGATCCGTCAGCCAGCAGTGCTTCTCTGCAGAAGGCCCTGGAGGAGCTGGACCCTCCGAACACAGTTCAAGTTCCAAAGCCAGGATTACAGCTTTCTCCCCACCAGGAGATCTGAAGCAGCACTCAAGAGGGGTGTAGGGGTAGGATGGTAAGTAAACCCAGTCCCAACACGAAGCCCTGTGCTCCTGAAAGGGGGAAGAAGTAAGTGGAAGCAGAGTGGTAGTTTGGGACGCCTGCCCTTTTAGGGCTCTAGTAACTTTGTGTGCTTAAAGCTAGGGATGCCTACAAGAAATAAGCCCCCCCTCCCCCGGCCAAAAAAACCCCCAGTAACAGCGGTTCGCCTTTTGGCATTTCCTGTGGGCCATGCACCGTATGTCCCTCAGGCCCCTGAATTACCAGAGCGCCCCAGGGCCTGGGCCTTGGTCCTCTCACACCCACACCCTCCCTCGCTGACCTCCTCTAGTTTCATGGCTGGAAACACCTGCATGCTGACAACTCTCAAACCTGTACCTCTGGTGTCAACAACGCAAACTGCCTTCTTGACTTGTATGTGCAATAAACACTTTTTTTTTTTTTTTTTTTTGCGCCCAGAGCATGCACCATAGCAGTGAACAGGTTGAGTCCTTAACCCACTGTGCCACTGGGAACTCCATCCACACTTCAGTTTTAACATGCCCCAAACCAAATTGTTAATCTCTACCCCTAAACTCATTTCTCCAATAGTCTTCCTCATACCAGGAAATGCTCAGGTTAAAATGCAATTATCCTTTATACCTTCCTTTCTTACACATCCTATAACCTATCCAACAACAAGTTGTTTTCTATTTTTTACTAGAGCTGTTTTTTAGAGCCACATCTGTGGCATGTAGAGGCTCCCAGGCTAGGGGTCCAGTCGGAGCTACAGCTGGTGGCCTACACCACAGCCACAGCAATGCCAGATCTGAGCCACATCTGCAACCTACACCACAGCTCACGGCAGCACTGGATCTTTAACCCACATGCTCACAAATACTAGTCGGGTTAATAACCCTCTGAGCCACAACGGGGACTCTAAGCTAGAACCTCATTATAGTTTTGATTTGCATTTCTCTAATCATTAGTGATGCTGAGCGTTTTTTCATGCACTTCCTGGCCATCTGCGTGTCTTCTTTAGAGAAATGTCTATTTAGGTCTTGTATTTTTCGATTGGGTTGTTTACTGTTGAGTTGCATGAGTTGTTTGTGTATTTTGCAGATTAAGCCCTTGTTGTTTGTATCATTCGCAACTGTTTTCTCCCATTCCCTAAGTTATCTTTTCATTTTTTTAATGGTTTCCTCTGCTGTGCTAAAGCTTGTAAGTTTGATTAGGTCCCGTTGGTTTATTTTTATTTCTATTGCCTTGGGAGACCGACCTAAGAAAAATTTGTACAGTTGATGTCAGAGAATGTTTTGCCTATGTTCTCTTCAAGGAGTTTTAGGGTATTTTATGTTAACATTTTTAAGCCATTTTGTGAAGGTGTGTTCTAGTTTCACTGATTTACATGCAGCTGTCCAGTTCTGCCAGCACCAATTGCTGAGAAGACTGTCTTTTTCCCATTTTATATTCTTGCCTCCTTTATCAAAGAATAACTGACTGTGGATGTCTGGGTTTATTTTTGGGCTTTCTATTTTCTATTGATCTGTATGTCTGTTTTTATACCAGTACCAACACTGTTTTGATTACTGTAGCTTTGTAATATTGTTTGAAGTCTGGGAGAGTTATGCCTCCTGCATTATTGTTTTTTGTTTGTTTTTTTTTTTTCCTCAAGATTGGTTTGGCAATTCTGGGCCTTTTATGGTTCCATATAAATTTTTGGATTGTTCATTCTAGTTCTGTAAAAAATGTCATGGGTAATTTGATAGGGATTGCACTAAATATGTAGACTGCTTTGGGCAGTATGGCCATTTTAATGATACTAATTCTTCCTATTCAAGGGCATGGGATATCTTTTCATTTCTTTGAGTCCTCTTTAACTTCAATTAATGTTTTAGAGTTTGCAGCATATGTATTTCATCTCCTTGGTCAGGTTTATTCCTAGGTATTTATTTTTTTGGGTGTGATTTTAAAAGGTATTTTTTATATTCTTTTTCTAATATTTCATTGTTAGTATTTAGAAATGCAACCAATTTCTGGATGTTAATCTTATATCCTGCTACTTTGCTGAATTCATTGATCAGTTCGAGTAGTTTTTGTGTGGAGTCCTTAGGGTTTTCTATGTATAGTATCATGTCATCTGCATAGGGTGACAGTTTTACCTCTTTTCTTCCAATTTGGATACATTTTATTTCTTTTGTTTGTATGATTGCTGTAGCTAGGACTTCCAATACTATGTTAAATAAAAGCAGTCAGAGTGGACATCCTTGTCTTGCTCCAGATTTTAGCAAGAAGGATATTAGCTTTTCTCTATTGAGTATTATATTGGCTGTAAGTGTGTCATAATGGCTTTTACAATGTTAAGAGATGTTCCCTCTATACCCACTTTGGTAAATTTTTATCGTGAATGGATGCTGGATTTTGTCAAATGCTTTTTATGCATCTATTGGGATGACCATGTGGTTTTTGATGTATCTTTTATTAATGTGGTGTATGATGTTGATTGATTTGCTTACGTTGAACTATTTTTTTGTGGATCCTTGTGAACTGGGTATGACTCCCACTTGAGCATGGGGTATGATCTTTGTTATGTGTTGTGGGATTCGGTTGGCTACAATTTTGTCGAGGGCGCTCAGGAAGACGGCGGAGCAGTAGGATGTGAGCCTCAGCTACTCCCACAGATACACTGAGAAAGCATCTGCATGAGGGACTACTCCCAAAGAAAATTTGCTAAAGATGACGAAAGACCTCAGGATTAAGACAGAGCAAGAAAAACTTCATGAAACCAGACAGGACAAAAGAAAGAAGAAGAAGAAGAGATAAGTGGAAAGAAGTGAGACAGAACCGGCCCCCTGAGAAGAGAGCTTGGAAGAGGAAAAGCTCCTGCACCCTGGGGCGTCGCCCACCAGCGAGATCGGCCAGGACAGAGGAGGAACTGTAGACAGCTGGTGTGAAGCAGTTAAAATGGAAACAATCCTCCACAAAGTCAGTGCTGGCAGGTGTTGGGAACTAGAAAACTGTGGCCTTAGAGATCAGACTCACAGAGAGAGCTGAGGCTGGCTATGCGGGAAGAAAACAGGGTTGGCAGCATGGAAATAACCTGGAGGGACTAGCGTACAGGGTGGCGGCCTGTGAGGGCGTAGGTGGAGGCAACTCAGTTGGGCCTGGAGGCTAGGCGCCATTGTTGGGGACTGCTGGAGGGAAGGGGCGCGACCCACCACTTCAGCTTTGTTCCCTGTGCGCTCTCAGGCCGCAGGACAGGATCTGCTCCAGCTGGCGGGGGACCACTGTTACCTAGCAACAGCTGAGAAGGAGCCCTGCCCTCAGGGCTACAGACAACTGGAGCAGGACAAGTAACCACCTGGGGAATAACACAAGCTCCTGGCTCCTGCCAGTGGTCCCTGTGCTACCAGTGCCCGCCCATCCTGTGCCAAAAGAGCCACTGGCACCCATTCCCTGTGGGAGCCACAAACTGCCCAACTGGGAAAAGCACACACTCTGCGGCCCTGCCCAGTGACTCTGCAGGGGCTCGTGCTAGTGGTGCCAGTTTCACACCATAAGAGCCGAGACAGGGCCACCAAGGCACAAGCTCCACAGCTCTGCCTAGTGGCCCTGTAGGGGCTCGGGCTAGCAGCACCAGATGTGTGCTGAAAGAGCCAAGAGAGGGCTGCAGGTGCATGCTCCCTGCCAGAGCTGTGGGCTGCCCAGCTGGAGAAAAGCACAAGTTACAGGGCTCCTTCCAGAGGCCCTGTAAGGGCCCAGGACAGTGGCACTTGTTCCACACCAAGGGAGCTATGGGAGACCCACCAGTTCACATTCCAATCCTCAGCAGCTACAGACAGTACTGCTGCCACCAGCCAAGCAGGGAGAGGGACCACCAGAAGTGCTTGTCCTGCAGCTACAGAAAAAGCCTCTTAGCAAGAGTTAGGGAGAAGTTCTTGCCCCTGGGGCTAGAGACAGAGATCCCTAGTGTGGCCAAAAAAGGGGAGTGACTGCAGAACAGCACCTGCCCCTACGCTACAGAGAGAGCAGTCCCTAGAGCCTTCCCAGCAGAGGGAGGGACCGAGGAGCAGCTGCTAACACTGCCAGTTACAGGAAATAGTCCTGAAAGCTATGTGGAGGAGTCGCAGGAACCACTGCTGCCCCACGTGCTACGAAAGCAATCCTGTGAACTGCGAATCACTGACACCTTCCTCACAGACCCCCATCCTTAGCAGCCACCCAGCTCCAGGTGAGGCAGTGTGATACTGCTGCTCCCATCGCGCTCTGGGTACACGTGAACCACTACCACCACTGAGAACTCCAGGACTGGGCACCTGCTGCTGTATCTATATACCATAAACAGAAAGGTAGATATTATGAGAAAACAAAGAAATAGTTTTCAGACAAAGGAACAAGACAAACACACACACACACACACAAATACTAAGTGATGAGGAGAGAGGCAATCTACCTGAAAAAGAATTCAGAGTGGTGATGGCAAAGATGATCTAAGATCTTGGAAAAAGAATGGAGACGCAGATCAGGAACTTAAAGTGTTTAACAAAGAGCTAGTGGATTTAAAGAGAAAGATGAATAGCACCATGTCTGAAATGAAAAATACACTAGAAGGAATCAATAGGATAACGGAGGCAGAAGAATGAATAAGTGAGGTAGAAGACAGAGTGGTGGAAATCACTGCCACAGAAACTAATAAAGAAAAAAGAATGAAAAGAACTGAGGAGAGTCGGAGAGACCTCTGGGACAATATTAAACGTACCAATATCCACATCATAGGGGTTCCCAGAAGGAGAAAAGAGAGAAGAAGGACCAGAGAAAATATTTGAAGAGATTATAGCTGAAAATGTCCCTCATATGGGAAAGGAAACACTCAAGATGAGGAAGCACAGAGTGCCCCACACAAGATAAAGCCACGGAGAAACACAGTGAGACACGTACTAATCAAACTGACAAAATTAAATACAAAGAAAAAATATTAAAAGCCGCAAGGGAAAAGCAACAATTCACATGAAAGGGAACCCCCCCATAAGGATAATAGCTGATTTTTCAGCAGAAACTCTACAAGCTAGAAGGGAGCGGCAAGATGTATTTGAGGTGATGAAGAGGAGGAACCTGGAACCAAGAATAATCTACCCAGTAAAGCTCTCATTCAGATTTGTCGGAGAGATCAAAAGCTTTTCAGACAAGCAAAAGCTAAGAGAATTCAGCACCCCAAACCAGCTCTACATCAACTTTAGTTTAGTTTAGGAACTTCTCCAAGCAGAAAAGGAAGAGCCACAATTAGAAACAAGAATATTACAAAATAAAAAAGGCAAAGACAGTGTAAAAGTAGGAAATCACCCACTGACAAATATGACATCAAAACTAGCAAGCAAGAGGAGAGGACAAATGCAGGACTTTGAAAATGCATTTGAAATTAAGAGACTGGCAACCAGAAACAATTCTGAATACATATAGATGGTTATATCAAAATATAATGGGAACCACAAATCAACTAACTATAATGGACACACACATAAAAAGGAAAAAGCAAGCCAAATGTAACACTAAAGATGGTCAGCAAACCACAAGACAACAAAACAGAAAGGGAAGGAAAAAAGACCCGAAATAATCAAAAAAAAATTAAGAAAAGGACAATAAGTACATTCTTATCCTTAATTACTTTGAATGTAAATA
Source organism: Sus scrofa (assembly GCF_054392235.1). NCBI lineage: Eukaryota > Metazoa > Chordata > Mammalia > Artiodactyla > Suidae > Sus > Sus scrofa. Next base: position 34,455,867 of record NC_139398.1, read on the forward strand.
GATTAAATGTTCCAACTAAAAGACAGAGACTGGCTGAATGGATACAAAGACTCATACGTATGCTGTTTACAAGAGACCCACTTCAGATCTAAGGACACAACGTCAGAGATGCTAGTTGGATTTGTTTCCCCTGCACCAAAACAGGAACTCCTATATTCATTCTTCCAATCCAAGAGCATGGTATATCTTTCCATCTATTTGTGTCAACTTTGATTTCTTTTTTCAGCATCTTATTGTTTTCAGAATACAGGTCTTTTGTCTCTCTAGGTAGGTTTATTCCTAGATATTTTATTGTTTCTTTTTTGTTTGTTTTTTGTCCTTTTTAGGGCCACGCCCGCAGCATATGGAGGTTCCCAGGCTAAGGGTCTAATCAGAACTGTAGCTGCTGGCCTACACCAGAGCCACAGCAATGCCAGATCCGAGCCGAGTCTGCAACCTACACCACAGCTCACAGCAACACTGGGTCTTTAACCCACTGAGCAAGGCCAGGGATCGAATCCAAAACCTCATGGTTCCTAGTCAGATTCGTTTCCGCTGCGCCATGATGGGAACTCCTACTTTATTGTTTTTGATTCAATGGTAAATAGGATGGTTTCTCTAATTTCTCTGATCTGTCAATGTTAGTACATAGGAATTCAGTCGACTATTGTGTATTAATTTTGTATCCTGCAACTTTACCAAATTCAACTGCTGATGAGCTCTAGCAGTTTTCTGATAGTGTCTTTAAGATTTCCTAGGTATAGTATCATGTCATCTGCAAACAGTGATAGTTTTACTTATTTTCCAATTTGGATTTTTTTTTTCCAATTTGGATTTTTTTTCCTTCTGATTGCCATGGCTAGGACTTCCATAACTACGGTGAATAACATTGGTGAAAGTGGACATCCTTGTCTTATTTCTGATCTTAGCGGAAATGTTTTCAATTTTTCACCGTTGAGAATGATGTTAGCTGTGGTTTTGTCATGAATGGCTTTTATTATCTTGAGGTAGTTCCTCTTTATGCCCACTCTCTGGAGAGTTCTTGTCAGGAATGGTATTGAATTTTTTCAAAAGCTTTTTATGCATGTGTTGAGATGATCATATGGTTTTTATTTTTCAGTTTGTTCATGTGGTGTATTACACAACATCATATTGTGGATATTGAAGAATCCTTGCATCCCTGGGATAAATTCTACTTCATCATGGTGTATGTTCCTTTTAATACATATTTGGATTCAGTTTGCTAATATTTTCTTGAGGATTTTTGCATCTGTTCATTTAGTGACACTGGCCTATAATTTTCCTTTTTTGTGGTATCTTTGGTTTTGGTATCAGGGTGATCATGGCTTCAAAGAATGAGCTTGGGAGTGTTTTTTCATTTTTTTTTTTTTTCCCTCTTGTGGTTGATTTCTAATTTCATGCCCTTTTGGTCGAGAATATGCTTAAATAATTATCTATATTCTTAAATTTGTTGTCATTATTTTTGTGCCCCAGTAGGTGGTCAGTCCTAGAGAGTGTTCCATGTGCACTTGAAAAGAATGTATATTCTGGTTTTTTGGATGCACTGTCCTGAAAATATTAAGTCTAACTGTTCTACTGCATCATTTAGTATCTCTTTTAGTTGTTGATATTCTGTCTAGAGAATCTGTCCATTGATATGAATGTGGTGGTAACATCTCCTACTATTATTGTATTCCCAGCAATTTCTCCTTTTATGTCTGTTAGTATTTGTTGTATACGTTTGGTGCTCCTATATTGGGCACGTATATATTGATGCGTATAATACCCTCTTCTTGAACTGATTCTTTTATCATTAGTGTCCTACTTTATCTTTCCTTATGGCCAGTATTTCTTTAAAATGGGTTTTCCAGTTGATTCTATGTTTTGCCTTTGTTCTTTTCTTGTTTTGGTTGGATGATTTCCTTTTATTTTATGCTTGTGTCCTCTTTTGAGTTTTTGTGGATGTATTGTTTGGCTTGATTTATTGTTGCTCTATTTTTAAGTAAGTTAACCCCTTCCCATATCTGCTTGCTTTAGCCTGATAGTCTTATAGGCTCAAACCCATTCTAAAAAAAGTCTAGATTTTCTTACTCCCTTCTTTGATGTCCTTTTTAACATCTTCATTATGTATCCTCTTGCTGTTCCTTGTGTTTAGTGTCACTTGTACAAATAGGATTTTTTCTTTCTGATTCATATACTGGCTTATTTAAGTGATTGCCTTCCACTTGTGATTTCCTCCATCCTCTATCCTCTTCTTTCCTATTTCAAAGAGAACTTTCAGTATTTCTTTAAAATGGGTTTAGTATTGCTGTATTCTCTTAGTTTGTCAGAGAAAGTCTTTATTTCTCCTTCTATTTTAAATGATAATCTTGCTGGGTAGAGTATTCTAGGCTGCAAATTATTCTCCTTTAGAACTCTGGATATATCTTGCCACTCTCTTCTGGCCTGTACTGTTTCTGTAGAGAAATTGACTGATAGCCTAATTGGAGTTCCCTTATAATTAACCCTTTGTTTTTCTTTCTCTTGCTGCCTTTAGAATCCTTACCTTTAACTTTTGCCATTTTTATTATAATATGTCTTGATGTGGGGCTATTTGAGTTCGACTTGTTTGGGGCCCCTCTGTGCTTCCTATATCTTGATATTTGTTTCCTTTAGATTTGGAAAGGTTTCAGCCATAATTTCTTCAAATATATTTTCAATCCCCTTTTCTCTTCACTCTCCTTCTATAATCCCTATTATGCATAGATTGTCATGCTTTATATTGTCCCATAGATGTCTTATATTGCTTTTGTTGTTTTTAAATCTGATTTTCTGTCTGCTGTCCTGATTGGGTGATTTCCATTATTCTATCTTCCAAGTCACTTATTTGTTCTTCTGCATTATTCATTCTGCTCTTTAATGCCTTTAACTCAGCTTGCATCTCTGCAAATGAATTTTCTAATTTTTCTTGGCTCCTCATTGTTTCTAGATCCTTTCTAAAATAACCTGCATTACTGTTGATATTCACTCTTAATTCCTTCAGTTTTTTCATTACCTCCTTTTTGAACTCAGTGTCTGTTAGACTGCAGAGGTTTGTTTCATTTTTTGCTCCTTCAGGGGAATTCTCTTGTTATTTTAACTAGGAATGGTTCCTGTGCTTCTTCATTTTGCTTATATTTTTCTTATTCTGTGAGTTTGGGGAAAAAATTATGCCCTATAGTCTTGGAAGGCTGTTTATATTCAGGAATGTCCCTGCATAGCTTGTAAGGATTTTTTTGTTTTGTTTTTCTTGAAGGATGCTTCTGGTTTGGGTGCTTTCTGTCTCCTTCCTCACTGTGTGCAGGCTATTATTCCCCTTGAGAGGGCATGTGCCAGTGTAAGGCCTGAACATGATTCCAGAGAGATGGGGGCAATCAGTAGGGCTTTTAGCCAGTGCCTGGTTGCTGGGCTCTTGGCAGCTACCAGGACTTATGGGGAGATGGGAGCGCAGGCTGCTCCTGTTTGCAGGGCTCTGGGAATAGGCAGTGACCTTTGGGGAGGTGGAGGTGGAACTGTACCCCCTTTCCATCACTCAGTGCCTTCACTCCAATGACACCTTCTCAAAGAGATCTTCATGGTCTCCCATATCTGATTTTTGTCAGTGTTGTTCCTGATCAACAGTGCCTGGTAAGCAGCAGGAGCTCAATGGGTTGTTGCAGAATGAGTATTCTTCATGGCAGTCCTGTGGGAAAAGTGGTATTATTCCACTTGGAATGGAGTGGAATAATACCCATTTTGCAAATAAGGAAAGTGAGGCTTAGAGAAGTTATGTAATTTGCCCAAGATGAGAGAGATGATCTATACCTAGAAGCTGAGCTAATATGTTATCTTTCTGTTGTCTGGGGTATGGGGAGAATAGTCTTCCGAGGGCCTTTGTGGATAATCTTCATATCTCTAGGTAAGAAATGAGTCTATTTATCTGGATCCCCAGGGCAGCAGCTTTCCAATAGCTTGCTTCCTGGATAACAGTGGGGAGGGAAGCATACAAGAGGGCTTAGAGGTTCTTCTTTTGACTAGCCCCAAGGGTCTGAAGCAGAAATAAGGTTAACATCGTTTGTAGAACCTGTGGTCACCACTTTAGAATCATGTGTAAGAGCTGCATCCTAGTTGAAAAGAGTTTGACTTTTTTTTCTGCTATGTAATCCATCCCTGAGTATTTATTTTGGGATGTGACTGAAGTTCCATGTTAAAAAAATTTCAGTTTTTTGAAAAACTCAGTGAAAGAAAATATACCTATGAATAATCAATTAGAATGCACAGGTGAACACACACTGTGGCTAAATAACATAAGAGCCACAGGTAAAACAAAAAAGTTTGAGAGGATTAAAAAAAGAGAAACCAGCAGGCAGGTAGTTAGGCAGTATATAACTACAAGGGTAGACTGTCTGTCCAAATCAGATGGAAGAAATGGCAGAAGGGCTCTGGGATGGTAAGAGATGAGTGGAGATTGTAACCACCAACCAATCCCACCCCCATCTCTGCTGCAATTAACGTGTTACCTAGACTCTGATACTCTTGTTTTGTCTAATGAACATAACTACTGCCATCTAGTAAGAATAACAATCATCACCAAGGCTGCCGATATTAAGGTTAAGAAGCCTATAGTTTTAGGTAAGCCTTTACCTATGGGGTAGCTACGAACCTTGAGAGGCCATCACTGGCTTTCTCTCACCTTGCTTTACCAGGTATGGATCTGTAATTTCCTTCTCTTCAGATCAAACTGAATTTCTCTAGCTTTATCTGGGATATGATTTTGAGATAAAAATAAAACATGAAAAAAAATCTGTGAAACGGAGGATATACAAAGCTTCTCAAGGTAGGGTGTTCCTGCTCCAGTGTGGCCAGGGAAAGCTTTCTAAGGTAAAAGGTAAGTGATGCATCAAGAAGAAATGCCACAGTGGAGACTAGTGGGCAAGGGCATCAGCTTCCCCTGAAAATCTCCCTCTGGAGGAGAGTGAACACTGCCTCTCGGTTCTTTGGGTTTTTTTTTGTTTTTGTTTTTGTTTTTTTGTTTTTTTGTTTTTTTTGCTTTTTAAGGCTGCAGTTGCAGCATACGAACGTTTCCAGGCTTGGGGTTGAATCGGAGCTGTAGCTGCCGGCCACAGCCACTCTGGATCCGAGTAGCGAGCTACACCACAGCTCATGGCAACGCGAGATCCTTAACCCACTGAGCAAGGTCAGGGGTTGAACCTGCAACCTCATGGTTCCCAGGTGGATTCAATTCCGCTGAGCCTTGGGAACTCTGTGCCTCTCGGTTCTTTACAGCATGTTGCCAAACAACTCTACCGAGTCTCACCTGAGGAATCTGACACTGAATGGCAAAACTGAATCACTAGCTCCGTCTCTCACAAAAGAAATACCCTGCTCCTCCTCTTGTCAATTATTGAGCCACAGTTCAATTATTAAAACACCCAAGCAGGAAACTTGGAGTCAAGCTCTCCGAGGCAGGGCTACCACTGGACAATCAAAGAAATACTTCCTATTTGCCTGTCTATGGGCAAGGCCTTGATCAAGCTAGATCATAACTCACTGCAAGGACATAAAACCCTGGGTCCCTGGAGCTTTCATGATACCATACAAAGGTACATGTAATATCAGCCATTTTTAGGGGCAACACTATATGTTGGGGCATTTTACCAAAATAAATACTACTTGATATTTGCTTAGAAAACAATAAAAACCTATGGGGTCCTCTAAAATAGAAACCATTTTACAAAAGATTAAAATGAGAAACTTTGAATTAAAAAAAAAAAAAAAACTAGCCTGGGATTAGAAAATTAAAAGCACAGGAAATGATGCTTTTAGGACTCAAATTAATCCCCATAACTACAGGCTTGGGTTTCAATGCATACAATGGGGAAAAGTATGAAGAGGATCAACTAGAATTTCTAGAAATTATAGCCACTGGCATTAAAACTTGATAGATGAGTGAAAGAGTGGGTTGGACGCAGCTGAAGAGAGGTGTGGCGGAAACTGAAAGATGAACCTGCAAAGTAAGGAGACAGCAGGGGAGAGAGGCCCAGTAACAGGAATGGACTAACTCACATTTCTCACCCTTTCTATGGGACGTGCAAATGAGTGCTTTCATCATCATTCCCAGCAAATTTAGTTCTGTTCCATAAATTTCAATAATGCTGCAGATACGTTCACTGGATTAAGGAGAGGATTAAATGAGATCACGCGCATAAGGTGTTAATATAATCTTTGGCATGGAATTAAGTTCTTCATAACTGTTATTTCTGCTGTTCTGAGGGGAGTGAGCAGACCACTTACCTTCTGTGCGCCTCAGTTTCCTCAGCTGTGAGATGGGGGTAAGAGCTGCCCTGGGGATATACCAGGGTTGTTAGCGAGAGCTAACAGGACGATCGACGCGCAGCTAAATTTAAAGTGTGAGGACTAACATGGGTTGAGGGCTGGGCTGGGGGAGACACTGGGAACTAAGATGTGAGGTGTAATTTCCCTCCTTCTAGCTGGTCAGAGCAAAGCTAATGTGGGCAAGTATCCAAACGTAGGGACCCGCGTGCTCCACGCCTGAGCGACCACAGCACCTTCAGGAGCACTTGTTCTCATGCCCGGCACTGCGCTCACATGAGCCCCTTACCACCACCCAGCCGCCATTCATACTGAAATCTGTATCTGACATTTTTTTCCTTCTCTTTCGACCGCCCCTACAGCATATGGAATCTGGAAGGTCTCAGGCCAGGGACTGAACTAGCACCTCCACAGAAACAAGCCAGATCATTAAGCCACTGCACCACAGCAGGAACTCCTGTGTCTGACATGTCTAGACGTGATTTGTGATTTTTAAAATTTTAGTATTAAGCCCAGGCACGTTCTTTTCTTTATTTATCCCTTACCTTTTTGGATGGTAACTGGAGACGGCATAGCCTTTCTTACCGCCACGCTGGCTCCATCAGCTTTTTTCTGTATAGTAAAAGTAGCAGTTCCTATAAAGACAGACAAACTTCTCTAAGCTTCCGTATGCATGCATGATTTTTCACCTTTTATAAAAGTCGTAAGTACTTTGAGGACAGAAATCTTCTGATTAGTAGGAGCCCGATAAATGGTGGTTGATTTGAACCAAAAAAGCAAAACAGAAGTAGAAAGAAGGAAGGGAAAGCCTACTTTGAGACTTGGTATCTTACAGCACAACCATGGATCTTTCTTATATGGCAAAGATGCCTTGACAACATCTGTGGCAACCAGAAAAGCCAGGCACATAAACCTATTAGAAGTAAACACCTACGTGAAATGCCAAGAGAATGATCGATTAAGACTTCTTAAATTCCAGGATTAGTAGCAAACATTTACTGTTAATGTTATGCAAAATATTTTATTCATAATTGTCAACAACTTCATGAGATAGGTTTTAAAAAACACACCTGAGGGCACAAAGTAACTAGCAGTGGTGGGATATGAACCTAGGTCTGGACAATTCCAAAGGCTGGACCGATTATTTATGCCAATGATGCTTCTCACATACTTGTCATAGAGTCTTTACATTGTTTTGATAGAAGTAAGCACAAAACAAGCCAAAAAAAAAAAAAGCAAAAACCAGACCCCTAAGTATAAAGGTTTGCATGCAGGGCTGAAGAAATTAGCCAAAAACAACATCCTGCTTTTTATAAGAGACAGATAGGAACATATCATCAAACCACAAGCATTTTTAGGAAAACTGTCCCTTTATAGAAGAATCTCAGTGAATTTTTAAGTCCTGATGGATCCTGTTTTTCCATCTCTGCAATGACTGAATTTGCCCCAGTGGACTCAGGCTCTCTGTACAACTGACTGGGAAGAGCCCAGGTTTTTGCCACTGCCTTTGAATGTTGCTGAGGGGGCGGGGGGGGGGGGCAGGGGGAGTGTGTGTGGCTGGGCTCAGGACGTGCAGAGGCAGTTAGGGAGGCCCTTGTGTTCACAAGTCCCTCAGGCTGCCCCTCCCACTTTGGCCTTAGACATCCAGGGAAGCTGAGTGACAGGTCAGCATGGGTAACAGCTGGGCATGTGGTGGTCTGTGACACAGGATAAACACTGCAATACCTGCCCTTTAATATTCTTGACTAATAAGTACCTTATAAACAACTATTTTAAGGCAAAAAAGCTAAATAGCCTTTTTTTCTCATGGACTCAATTATTCAATTATTTCATTTGTTCAGTGTGAAGGGGTAACACAAGACGAAGGGAGCATCACTACCCTCAAAACATTTAGTCTATCCTGGGACCTACCGAGTTTACAAAAACCATAAGGCCTGTTGTAGCACTGCCTCAAGAGGGCCAGAAGCATGTGACTGATGCTTCAGAAGACAAAAAAAAAAAAAGCAGCTATTTTAGTTACTGAAGCCACTACTTAACTAATATTCCTAAGCACCACGCAAGTACTAGCCATTTTAAAAATGCAAATATGGATGTTAAAATTCATTATATCAGGATGGAAGAGCTAAAGAATTAAAATTAGGGATGTCTTTCCAGACACAGAAGTGAGGCATTTAAGGTATAAGGGAGAATTTCAATGCAGGACTGGGAGCACTCAGCATGTGACTGGAAAACAAGCCTGCAAATGTCATGGATCATTCAGATTATCTGGGGAAAGGAGGCTAAGGAGGCCGAAGGGGAGGACACCCTGAAGGGGGGCACCTCACTTGGGACCCCTCCCTTGGGATTTATCCAAGTGAGATGGCGGTCACTGGGGGCTTCTGAGCCCCAGGCTGAGCCCAACAATGGCAGGTGCAGGGACCAAAGGCGGGCCAGGGCTTCCTAGCCCAGTCACATGCAAGGTGACAAAATAAAGGCCTGACATTATCAGGCCCAAGAGGAAGACATACCTGCATGTAATATAATTTAAGACTTTTCCAGCTGATGTTAAGAGACCGTGAGTTAAGTTTAAACTCCTTTCCACTTTTGGATATTTCTTTTATTTAATTTGCTAAATGTATTGAGCATAACGTAAAACTAAATTTTTAAAAAAATGATTATTCTTTTGAAATTCTAGTTTTAAAAAAGAGCAGTGTTCTCTTATTATAGTTTGTCCATCAAAAGCAAGTGTTACTCAAACTACAAAGTTTTATTAAAAGGGTTGTAATTTATGGAAACTTCACTTTTCTAAATTGAGGCAGCTTACTAGATAAAGTTCAGGTTCTAGGTGTGGAGGCACTAGACCTAGACTGGGTTTAAATCTGGACTCTACCACTTCCTCGATGTCTGATCTTAAGCAATTGTTTTCACTTTCTCTGCTTTGGCCTTCTCATCTTTAAAATAGGAACCTAATAGTGTATTCCTCGGAGTTGTAATTCAAGAGTGTAAACAGAATCTGCCACGTTATCTATCATTATACATTTTTAGCTGTATACATCTATTCTTGATGTTAGCTATGATCATACATTTTTAAGGTATAGTCATTTTACAAATAAGTATGTTTTACTTTAGTAACCAAAACCCAAATATGGCAAAATTAACTAAAGGAAGGCTAGCAATAAATAAAAGATATTATATCTTCGAATGTGGAAAAGGATATGCAAAAGGTAAAGTATGCTATTATTTCAATCTGAGTCCCTCAGTATTCCCCTTCTGTGATATAATTCACCCTGAAACCTATCAGAATTTGCTTTGTAAAAATGCCTACATTTTAGACACACACAAGAGACAGATTCCCAAATAAGTCATATCACAGAGAATTGAGTGTTCGAATTCTATTACAAAAAGGCCACCAGTTAAAAAACATTCCTAGAGTCTTATTTCAAAGCAATAGAACAAAATGCAGGTATAGCTAAGTCTTTATCAATCCTTTGCATTCTGTTGAAATGGGAACTGCTTTTCATTAATATTTGCAACTTTCATTAATGAAAACACAACTTTGGAGACAAGAAGGAATAGGTCCAAATTACATGAGATCAGAAAAGCTTTAAGTCTTACCATGTGGCCAGGGTGAGCCCTGAGGGTGTCCAAAAGGTCTCCCCTTTGGGGTATAACTCGGTTTGCTGGATATATATCTGGTTTTTCCAGGTCTATGTATTGGAAAATTATGACCATGTTGATTCTCTCTAAAGTAAAAATTACATAGTTATTATATGCCTAGAATCTCCTATCAGTGATTAACTACAATATTTCAAAAATCCAAATTCCAACTCAGATTAAGACATTCATTTGAACTCAACTCATTCTGTACCTCAGCGATGCATTTTATGTGTAATAATTCTCCTCATACCTCAAACTTCATTTTTCTTCCAAAGAAGTTGTGTCCGATTATCTCTCCATTTCAAATGCATCTGGTAGTAATTTATGTATTAAATACCCTGCATTATTCTAGAATATATTCAAGGAGTCTCTGCTATTTTGATCATACCCCAAGTTGCACACACAAGCCATTATGTCTGGGTTTATGTTGGGTAACATTTCCTTTAGGCTCATAAGTTATGTGATTATGTTTATAATCTTAATCATTAATTTCATCAAAGGGGGAAATTTTTAACACTATCCTGCCAACTCGTGTCCACCTTATGGATTATCAACAAATACAGGAGTTTCCATCATGGCTCAGAGGTAACAAACCCAACTAGTATCCATGAGGACACAAGTTCGACCCCTGGCCTTGCCCAGTGGGTTAAGGATCTGGAAATGACACGAGCTATGGTGTAAGTTGCAGATGAAGCTCGGATCCTGCACTGCTGTGGCTGTGGCTATAGGACAGCTGTAGCTCTGATTCAAGCCCTGGCCTGGGAACCTCCGTATACCGTGGGTGCAGCCCTAAAAGACATACACACACACACACACACACAAAAGAACAAATGTAATTCTGTGTTTGTTTGTCATATATAAGAAAGTTTACACTTGGGTACTTTTCTTTAGCATTCTATGTTGGATTAATTCTTGCCTAATGAACTCATATCCAAACCCACTGCAGGTCATTAAGTAGAAACATATTAACAGTATCCACAACTGAATCAGCAGGAACTGGGAGACGTGGGAAGAGGGAGCAGAGGAAGAAGTGGTATCTGGTGGGGATTGTGTTTCTGCAAGAGTGGAGCCAAGAAGAGAAACAGGGAGAGCAGTTAGGAGGCCAATTACAGAAGGAATTATTAACCGAAACTACAGAAAAGAAGGAAACAGGGTTGAATGGACGTAAAAACTGTATTGGGTATACAGACATGCTTTGTTATATCTTAATTAGGAATTTAATGCCATTTTTGTCTTTCTCCCTAGTAACTCTATAAACTAATAAAGGCCTCATAATTATGATCCCATTCTCCTCATTCACTCTGTTACCATAATTCAGAGGAGATTAGAGCACTTCACACTCGTCATTCTTGCCGTTATCTTGCCAATGACATGCCAAACCTTGCCTTACCTTCTTGGAGAGAGGGAGCGTTGCCTTCTGGGAATCTGAGTAGTTCTGGGTTTGTTAGGCAATGGTTTCTGTACAGTTGCTGGAAGTTGTACTGATTCAGCTAACAGTTCGTTCATCAGACTGTATGCTTGTGAGATTCGACGACTATAGTGGTCAGAGAGCAGCAATCTTTAGAGAAAGAATTAAAAAGCATTTAATAAAAGAGTCACTTGCAGTTCTTATTTCTAGAGGAAACATTGTGTTTGAAGACCACCTAGCATTTATTTTCTTCAACGCATTTCGATGCGAATTCAAATTTCAGATTTCTGAAAACCAGAAGAAAGTATTATTATTACTATTACTATTATTTATTTTTTAAGGCCATACCCACAGCATATGGAGCCTCCCTTGCTAGGCAGTCGCATTGGAGCTAAAACTGCTGGCCTACACCACAGCCACAGCAACGCCAGATCCAAGCCACATCTGTGAAGTACACCACAGCTCATGGCAACACTGGATCCTTAAAACACTGAGTAAGGCCAGGGATCGAACCCGCAACCTCATGGCTCCTAGTTGGATTCATTTCCACTGCACCAAAAGGGAACTCCCCGTAGAAGGTATTATTAATGGCACCTGTGTTATGGCTTTCGGGGTATGTTCAAAATGCACATACATATCTGGCTTGGGAGAGGGAGGGAATAGCAGAAATAAAATTTATAAAAAATTGAATGGGATAATTAATATTGGAAGCAAGTTCCTAAAAGGCTAGTGGAGTCCTATTACTTTCCTTGTACTTATCGCCTATAATTTTCTGTTTATCAACAAAAAAGGGACTACTGTGAAAATTAGGGTCCCTAAGGTATAAACCATGGCTATGAGTGAGCAAATGAGAGAGAAAGATCAAAGTATAATCAGACTTACCTGTCTTTTTCGTGTTTCATCTTTTGTCTCCGCCTGATTTCCCTGGAAGTCATATAAAACTGCAAGAGAAATAACCAGTTAGCTCATTACTATTCAACTCGAATAATTAAACCATTATGATCCAGGGAAAACAGGAACATTCTATTAATCAATTTTTTTTTCTGTTTTTTTTTTTGTCTTTTCTAGGGCCCCACTCCCTTGGCATATGGAGGTTCCCAGGCTAGGGGTCTAATCGGAGCTGTAGCCACCAGCCTACGCCAGAGCCGCAGCAACGCAGGATCCCAGCCACATCTTGGATCTACACCACAGTTCACAGCAATGCCAGATCCTTAACCCACTGAGCGAGGCCAGGGATTGAACCCGCAACCTCATGGTTCCTAGTCGGATTCATTTCCGCTACACAACGGGAATTCCTCTGCTAGTCAATTTTAAGAGGAAAATTTTATTGTCCACTAATAACAATTTTTGACAGTTTAAAATAATTTTGTTAAGGAAAGTACAAAACACGGTCATATATAATGAAGCTTCCTAGCCCAGCACAAAACTTATAAAAATGTTAAGTCCAGTTTAATAAATGGAAAGCAAAATCTGTTTTAGTGGCAAAATTAATGTTTTATCAAAAGGAGAGATCCTTATCAGCCACATTTAAATGGAATTTAAATGGAAAATAGGAAAATGGAAAATAGGAAAATGTTTAGGACGGAGATGCCTATGCTTTGTACTGTCTTGTGATTTATCTCACCAAGAGCTTGGTTGATAAAGAAGAAATGACTCAGATGGTTAAAACCATCATTTTAATGTTTACCACTTACGGTTTAATGTTAAAAACGTTTACCAGAAATCCACTGCAATGGGTTCATCGTGACCTGAAAACTCTTCCAGACTTATGCACCACGTGGTAAACTGACCAATATCAACTATATATGTCTTATTCCAGAACATTAAGTGTTACAACTGAATTCCTAACGAGGGTAAGCTAAGTCCTTTCACACACAATTGTGTACATAAAAACGTACATGCAGAAGTGGATTCACTTTCTCAAGATGTTATATAGTCATCGATAATAAGATAAAGATTTTATTGATTTCTGATAGAAATACAAAAATTTTAATTATATTAACCCCTCCCTAGTTCCATACCTTTACCCAAACAGAAGCTAAAAATAAACAATTGTCTGTGATATTGAAGAAGCTGTCACAAGAGTCTATGAACCAAACAGATGCCCTCAGTTAATTCATTCTAAATTTGGACATGATTCTAACCATCTGAGCTATCAGCTTGGCTGACAGGGAGGGTAACACGGAAACTCAGCTTCCATGAAGTGAAAGAACACACACATATACACATGCACACTAAGATGCTGGTCTTCGTTATTATTTTTTGGCTGCGCCCATGACATGCAGAAGATTCCAGGCCAGGGATTGAACTCATGCCACAGCAGCAGCCTGAGCCACAGCAGTGACAACACCAGATCCTCTACCCACTGCACCACCAGGGAACTCCGGTAAGATTCTGGTCTTAAAGTAGCCCTGAAGGTCATCACCAGGTCCCCAGAGCTAGCAACAAAATGTTAGCTAACATCTGCATGCTTTCTCCACACACAGGGAAGTAAATTACACGCTTTAACTAACAGTTCACCTACTTTTGCACCATCTGGTGCTTAAATGTGACAACTTTATCTGGAAATTTCACTTATAGAATGTATTCCCCTAACAATGCTGAAAAAAATGAAGTACTATTATGTTTCAGACACAAAGTAAAAGATAAAACTACAATCCACATGTAATCTAAATGTGATTTTCACAGTAATGTAATCATCAAAGTCATTGCTGTTTTGTTTTCTGAAGAAAAACACTTCTAGCCTAGCCATGGTCATGTCCACAGTCAGGGCTTGATAAACAAATGTTGACAGTTTAAAGGGCAGTTGAAACACACACACACACACACACACACACACACACACACACACACACACACAGGTCCCACTGTTTTGCTGGTACCAGATTGGACCACACTTCAGCACACTTTTTCTTTCTTTTTTTTTTTTGTCTTTTTGCCTTTTCTAGGGCCGCTCCTACAGCATATGGAGATTCCCAGACTAGGGGTCGAATCAGAGCTGTAGCCACCGGCCTACATCACAGCCACAGCAACTCGGGATCCAAGCCACGTCTGCGACCTACAGCACAGCTCACGGCAATGCTGGATCCTTAACCCACTGAGCAAGGCCAGGGATCGAACCCACAACCTCATGGTTCCTAGTGGGATTCGTTAACCACTGAACCACAACTGGAACTCCAACACACTTTTTCAACTGCCACTGACTTTCACTGAAAATTAAGAGAATGACTCCAGTTGGTCACTCAATCCCTCAACCTGCCATTTGGTTAAAATGCTAGAGCCATGATTAGCTTGGGGAAGAAAAAATACTTAAGATAGTTCAATGTAACATTGTTTGTAGAACCATGCTATACTTTAAGGTGATTTCTTAACTTTTCCTGACTTAAGTAAAATGCTGCCTTTTCTATCAAAGAAAGAATGCCTCCAAATTATGTTCATCCTTTTCCTGAATATTTGCCAGGAAAAAAATTACACAATATTCTGTGACAATTCCACTACCCTTGGTGCCGCAGACTTACTGGTCTGCTCCTGGGGCAGAAAGGTTCGTGCTCCTGTCCTCTCTTCTCTGCCAGCTGATTCAGGTACTCTGCCATTCTTTCTTTTCGTTTTCTTTTCATCCAGACTTGAATCTCTCTTCTCTCCTCCTCCGTTCTCTGTGGACGTCTACCCGAGGAGGGCTGAATCCTGAGAAATTCAGCCAGCAGAGCATCACTTGATTTTAAATGTGTTGGGGAGATAGGAAGTATCACGACTAAGTACTGTTTCTTTGGAAAGATTATGCCCCATCTTGAAAAGTCATACACTTATGAGCCCTAGTCAACTGGCTCCAATGTGTCCCCTGAAATCCACGGACAAGGATCTCAGGTCCCCAGTGGCCATTTCAGTCTTCTTCCTACTGGACTTCTCTATAACACCTGGTACAACTGGCTTCTCCTTCTGGCTTCTGACTCTCTCTTATCTGAGTCTTTCTCTAACTCACAGACACAATGCAGCCGCCGACATTGGTTCCTTGCTTCTCTGCTCACCACTGCAATTAATGTCTGTAAAGTTTCTGCTGTGGATTTCTCTACGTCTCATCTATTTCCGGACTATCTCGATCACTTCCAAACTTATAATACAGAGATGACTTATAATACAGATAAGCTGCTGCTCTTCTGGATCTGGCCCAGGGAGCCAGCCGAGCCAATGACCAAGCATGCCAGGGATGTTGTGGCTGGCCCCGACCTGTGAGAGACAGGGCTGCCCTGCTGGGTGACTTTGGCTTGATGCCTCACCAGGGAGCCAGCTGTGACTTTCTTAGACCCGCACTGTACTCTGAGATTACTCACTCAACCCTCTCCTTCACAGGTGGGGGGGGTCAGACCTGCCTTGAGGCCTGATGCCTTGCCCACTTCTGATTTTTCCCTTCCTAGGCATTTCTCCCAATAAATCTTGTATATCTAATCCCATCTTGGCCTCTACACAAGGAGTACTGAGCGTGGCCCGAGAAAACAAGTGGTATGAGATGGGGCTTGGGGAAGACTCATCACCCAGTGTGTGAAAAAAACACCATCCTAACTGGAGAGAGGTTGTGCACACAGGCACTGTGGCTTATACCGAATGCCTGCTTTTCTTCTGAGAGTCTGGACTCTTGGTACGTGCCAGGCTGAGGGTGCCCCACCCATCCAGCCCCCAGTAAATCAATAAACCAAGAGGGGTATGTCTCCCAAAGAACATGAGTAGAAGAGCCAGCCTTTATTCTATCAGGCCAGTTCTTGGCCCAGGAAAAGCTGCAAGGAAAAAAAATAGCCTACTGTTCCCAGGAAAAGCTATTTAAAATGTATTCTAAGTGAACATATTTAGGGTAAAGTACTATGAACTCAGTTATTACTTACCTCTAAGAAGAGATATGATAAAATTTATGTTATACTCAGAGTGATGAGACCTTGGGAAAATTCAAAGGATGCAGATGTGTTGTATTAGTTCAATGAACCAGTCCATGTATTGTTGGAGGAGGGGAGGAATGACATACAAACATCACAAAATGTATTTACAAATAAGTCTATTCTAAGCTTCGAATTTGTTTCCAAAACATCACACTAAAATATGGTCAACTTTGAATATTCTCGAACCGGGTTAAAAATGAATTATTCCATGATTACCTGGAGATGCTCCTAGCCTGCTGTTCCGTCAGGCCGAGCTCTTCACTGGAAACTCCATCTTTTGTTATAAGGTCATTGATAATGTCTGCAATATCGGTCAGTTCACTCATCTGAAGTGGATCTACTGAGATACTTCATTTGCAAATGCAATTTGGAAAATAAAAATCAGTATCTATAACTTAACTGCATTAAGCAAAAATGAACACGTAAAACTCTGCTCTCCAAGAGCATAAATGAACACAAAAATGATAAACATTACAACTAATCTCCTTCTATTGCTTTAATTCCAGTAATCCTCAGTGGAAAAGCCAATTCATCAATAATTAATAACTTCAAATGTGCTCTCTTTTTTTGGCTGTGCAGGCACCATGCGAAGGTTCCCAGGCCAGGGATCAAACCCACACCACAGCAGTGACCTGAGCCACAGTAGAGACACCGCTGGATCCCTAACCTGCTGAGCCACCAGGGAATTCCTCATAGGTGCTCTTAAAGGAGCAAACAGGAGGCCTGGGAGCCAACCTCTAACCCGTCCTGCCTATTGAAATATCATCTACTTAGTAAAAGAAAATATAGCAAATGTAAGCTACTGTAGTCTAATTACCTATGCTAAGAGTAAGGGATACAATGTAACAATCTTCAGTTTCTTAAAATACCCCATTCTCAAGGGGAATTACATTCCCTTAATCCCCACAAAAAAATATGCAGTGTAGAAGTTTACATGCACGTGAACAACAAAACTTCCAAACGCACAATTTATATTTAACTGTAAGGAAAATTATGAATTAATTCTTAAGATATTTACCTGTCAAATAACTCATCACTGTTATTCGCACCTTAAAAAAAGAAACAATACTATTAATAAAAATTTCAGGTCAATTATTTTTTCTGTTTTCAATTATTAACCTGATTTAGAAATTATATACCCAGAAATACATATTTTTAAACCTCCAAATTGGTTTAAAGATAAATATGTACAACATATTTATCCTCCTCTTCAATATGCTGTTTGGTAGTGAATATTGTCCACATTTTAAGATTATGACTTTTCTAGTATCCAGAGTGCTCTGAATAGCATACTTTAGGCGGTACAATCTTTCTTTGCTTCACACACAGTTTAGAACACTGGAATGCGATTTACTAAAAAAAGAAAAAAAAATCTTCTGGTGATGTAAAAGTAACACTTTGGGGGAAATATCTAATTTAATTCCAAGAGCCTTTACTTGGAAGAATACAACTCAAAGAATAATTTTGGTTTTTGTTTGTTTTTTGCTTTTCAGTGCCACACATGTGGCATATGGAAGTTCCCAGGCGAGGGGTCAAATCAGAGCTGTAGCCAATGGCCAACACGTCACAGCAATGCTGGGTATGAGCCATGTCTGAGACCTACGCCACAGCTCACGGCAGCACCAGATCCTTAACCCACTGAGCAAGGCCAGGAATCGAACCCCAGTCCTCACAGATACTAGTCAGGTTTGTTTCCACTGAGCCACAATGCGAACTCCACCAAACGATGATTTTGAAATCTTATCCAGGAGTTCCCATCGTGGCTCAGTGGTGAATGAACCCAATTAGCATCTACTGAGGACACAGGTTCAATCCCTGGTCTCGCTCGGTGAGTTAAGGCTCTGGCATTGCCATGAGCTGTGGTGTAGGTCGCAGATGTGACTTGGACCCTGCGTTGCTAGGACTGTGGTGTAGACTGGCAGCTACAGCTCCCATTCAACCCCTAGCCTGGGAACCTCCATATGCCATGGGTGCAGCCCTACAAAGACAACAAACAAACAAACAAAGATAGTCATTTAAAAAAAAAGAAAGAAATCTTGTCCAATAGTAACTACATGTCTTTCAAGCAAAATACTTAGTCTACTCAATTCTCTATAGGTTTAACTCTCAAAAGAGAATTGCATTAATACAGGGAAAAGTGTTCTGACATCTTTTCTCAAAACATTTCCTTGTTAAAATTTTCTTATACTAAAATAAATCCACCCTGTCCCTAAGACTCAGGCATCCACAGGTTTTGTTTTGTTTTGTTTTTTGTGGGGTTTTTTTGGTCTTTTTGCCTTTTATAGGGCTGCTCCCACAGCATATGGAGGTTCCAGGCCATGTCTGCAACCTACACCACAGCTCACAGCAACACCGGATCCTTAACCCTCTGAGCAAGGCCAGGGATCGAACCTGCAACCTCATGGTTCCTAGTCGGATTCATTTACCACTGAGCCACGATGGGAATTCCCACAGGTTTTTAATATTAACTAATTTTGCTTTCCTAAGCACATGCTATTTTGTTTATTAATCCTGTTTATTATCTTTGTTCTCTGAATTTAGTCACTTATGAGCTCATTGCTAATGGTGTAAGTATAGACTAATTAGATAGAAAAGACTGAATACTAAGAATGAAACTGATTCCTCTCATCAAAAGGCAGAAAAGTGTTATATTCAAATAAATACCTTTAAAAGTCGTTACATAAGAAGATTGTATCCTTATTTCATTTTCAAGCCATTTTTGGAACTCTTTCTTTGCAACTGCCTTTACAGTTTACTAAATACAGTAGATCAACTTCATTCCTTGATAATCACAATTCCTTTTTTTTAATTCCAGCCTAATCATCTACTTCACTTATCAGAAACATCTCTGAATAACTTATGGCTGTTAACAAAAATTAAATCCATCCTTTAGTGAATAAATTATTTGCCACTAATAAGAACCCTCAGAAGAATGTGTGAAGAAATGAAATTCAATTTCAAAAGAGCAAATCTGAGTTATTTTTGAATATTAGAAATAACGGAATGACTATACATCTTTCAAAGATACTAACCTTGGAGAAGAAATACCCATCAGGGGACCTAAATTCTGCACTTTTTTTTTTGCTGCATTTGTGGAGAATGGAAGTTCCTGGGACAGGGACTAAACTTGTGCCACAGCAGCAACCCAAGCTTCTGTGGTGACAATACCAGATCCCTAACCCATTGCACCACAAGGGAACTCCTAAATTCTGCACTGTAAAAAAATATTTTAGTTTGGGAGTTTCCCACTGTGGCACAACCGGATCAGTGGCGTCCTGGGAGGACTAGGACACAGGTTTGATCCCCAGCCCAGCACAGTGGGTTAAGGATTGAGCATTGCTGCAGCTGTGGCTTAGATTGTAACCATGGCTTAGATCTGATCCCCTGGCCTGGGAGCTCCATATGCTTCAGGGCGGCCAAAAATGCATAGAAAAAAATACTAGTTTGATTTTGTTTTAAATTTACAACTAAACATTGAATACTAGAGAAAAATATTTCTATTTATCCACTTTGCATGTGTTATCTCATTTATTGGCATTTCTCCTTTTTTTCCCCCCTCTTAGATTCTATTTCAAGAGCTCTTACAGTCCTGAATGAATCGTCTCATTAACCCAGAACTCTCAATTTCCATTTTTCCTAGTACTTTCTTTTCTTCTGCCTTTAAACATTGGGAGTTTGTATTTCTCCCTATTTTAAGACGACCTTTGATTCATATCCTTTATCTACTTCCCATTACTGAGAGAATTCTTAAATTGTTTACAGCTTCTTCAGCCTGTTTTTGTCTGCTCTGTAACCTGCCTTCTTTTACTCTTGATATTACACTGAAAGTCCTCGGAGTCCTTAAGAAAAACTGAATCTTCATTCTTGACTTGCTGGTGGGTTGTGAAACTGATAGCTACTCAACTTATTTTTGAAAATCCCTTCACCACAGTTGGCTCACCCATTTCCCTCACTAGGAGGCTCATTCCCCTCGCTCTCTAAAAAGTGACAGTTCACGGGCTGGTCAGCAGCATTTTCCCATTAAACCACCTTTCTTTCTCTCTCTCTTTTTTTTTTTTTTTTTGGCCACACCCATGACATGAGGAAGTTCCCGGGCCAGGGAGCGAACCTGCACCACAGCAACGACCTGAGTGATAGCAGTGGCCAACACTGGCTCCTTAACCTGCTATGCCACCAGGGAACTCTTAAACAATTTTTCTTGCAGAAAACAGATGCACTCTCTAAGTCTCAACTATACATTTAGGTAAAAGGCTCTTAAATCTATTTTTCAAGCTTAAAGCTCTCAGCAAGCTCCACTTCTCTGTCAAAAACTGAGCCCTTTAATATGGCCACTGATAGGGCCCTGCATCACCTTAAATGTTACATTTGGTCCAAAGGTGCTCTGGAGTTTGACAATGAAACCTGGTCCTATCCTTGCTCCTAGCCTGACAACATGAAACAGACATTCATTCTCTCTTCCTCCTCCTCTTCCATCTGCTTTTTCAGTGAGACTCATCAGCAGTCTGTTCAGAATGACTCTTGTTTCTTCTCCTCCCTCACAATGCTGCCCAGGTCAGATTCACTTAGCAGCTCACTCCTGACCCAGACCTCCAGTCCAGTCTTCCTCTAAACCTCCTCTGCTCAGAATTCACCCGTGATTTCCAAACACAAAATGGAGTTTAAACATCTCAGATACTGACTGGGTCACTTTGCTCTACAGTAGAAAATTGACAGAACACTGTAAACTAACTACAATGGAAAAAAAGAAAAATCATTAAAAAATAAACTTCTCAGATACAGTCAAAACCCAATAAACCTCTTTAAATGCATTTCTTAGTCCTCCCCCATGAGAGGGAAGAGCAGGGGTACTGGTGACCAAGAACCTATAGGAATCAAACAGATTCCCAGCTAAGTGCTTTACATACAACACTCAATCTTCACAACAAGTCTCTGAAGTAGAAATGATTATCCTCATATGATACCAACTGAAATGCAAACGGAATCTAGAGAGCTTAGAGAAACAAAATTACAAATTTTAAAACCAGCTTAATAGCTTTTCTTTAAGTAACAGCAATGCCATTTAAAAATAGCGTTTTTACTGCTTATATTACTTCAATAATGGTAATAAGACATACTGCAAACATTCAGTAAAATCATCATTACTGACCATCAATAATCTGAGGGCAAAAATATATTTCAAAGCTACTATTAGGGTCCAGCTGTGATGTTTAGTATGCCCTGCTATTCTCATGACACAGTGTATTTGTTGGGACTAATGGACAGTATTTTGAATTGCCAGTTCCAAATAAAACCTAATGAACAGTGGCTCTGAACTTATCTAAGTCTCAATATCCTCCACTATACAATGAGGATAATAACAATATCCACCTCACAGGTCAGAATCAACCAGGGTCAATGCATGCAAAAGGCCAACGTCTATTATTTTGTTTTCAAACCCAAACTCTCATAATTGACAAAGTATTAATTTCTCAATTTTTGTAAAAAAGTCAAATAATAGTATAATATACCAGTATAATAGGATAATATTCTAGGTGCTACATATTTAACATTAATAAGTTGCACAGAGATAGGATACATGCTTGCAGCATAGCTTAAGAAGGTGACAAGATGAAGTAGCTCTTCAGGCGAATAGCACAATGTTTAACTTTCCCTTCCCCTCAAACTTATAAATATGCAAAACGGCTTCACAAATGTTTCACAACTCTATTCCCAGTAAGAACTCTTCAGTAGTAATAATATACTGGAGAACAAGCGTAAATGAAGAAACTTAAGAACAATACCAGGAGAAGTCATATTCTGGTCACTGGAAGGGATGACAGCTGAATCAGCAGAAGGAAACACACAGGTTTTCTGACTAGAATGAGTTTCCATTTCTGAAATCTCTTCTTTGTCCCTCTGATCTTCTTTATTCATATTAGTCAGGAAATTCATTAATCCATAGTATATGTCACAATGAAAAGAAAATAATAGAAAAATAATCACATGGAAAAGATACAGCAGCTTATATAAGATGGAGCAGCTTATATCACGTAGCAACAGATTTACATTTACATATTATTCAGATAGCTTTCTACTTACTGTATAATAAATTTATCACTTTAATACTATTAAATAGTATTAAATTACTGTATAATTTAATATTTAAAATTTAAATTCTCCCATAGTTAAAAAAATACTAAATTTATTATCAACTTCAGAAAGCATATATCAAGCTACAGTGGACAGGCCCATGCTCTGTTACAAAACACAGAAGAAATGCTAAATTGAAAAAAAAAAAAAAAACAGATTCATACACAACCAAAACCTGTAAATAAATCTCTTGGTGCCATAAAAGAAAAAGGAATTCAAAGCTGGACAATAAATGGGCAATGGTGCCGGCATAGTCCACAGAGGAACAGGAAATGTTTCTGTGGACTGCAGGGAGGGGAACAGAGCTACCTTCCTACAACCTAGAGGATAGTTCTGTCCATAAAATGGGGATACGAAAAACTCTCCTCTGGAGAAGCAGCAAAGAAGTTTTCTATCTGCCTGGATAGTGGATGGGAGAAAAATAAAAGTCAACTATGAGAAACAGAAACCCCTGTCTTACCACAGGCAGGTGTGGGATCTGAATTTACACTGTCTATATAGTACAGTAACTCCAAGGTAAAACACATATATAAAAACTTGTCCCCATATATTTTCTACTTCAGTAACAGTAAGAAGTCAATACAAAATCACTCCAGAGAAAAACATATATAACCTAACAGAAGCTTCTCTATACGATAAGTTCATGATAAAAAATTACAACTCACACAAAGAAACAAGCAACCATGAAAGAGTCAGTATGCAGATTTGACAATTGAGAGTGTGTACACACAAGGTAAAATAATCTTAAAGAGCATAAATATTACTAGAATAATTAAACAGATAAAATACAAACCACAATAAAAGAACAAGAGAATACATCCAAACAACAGAGAGATCTGAAAAAGAAATCAATAAAACTTCTAAACATTAAGAATGTGCTCATCAAAATTAAAATTCTATAGCAGGAGTTCCTGTCGTGGCGCAGAGGAAACAAATCCGACCAGGAACCCTGACGTTGCGGGTTCCATCCCTGGCCTCGTTCAGTGGGTTCAGGATCTGGTGTTGCTGTGAGCTGTGGTGTAGGTTGCAGAGGAGGCTCAGATCCTGTGTTGCTGTGGCTGTGGCGTAGGCCGGCAGCTGTGGCTCCGATTCAAGCCCCTAGCATGGGAGCCTCCATATGCTGTGGGTGTGGCCCTAAAAAGCAAAATAAATAAATAAAGTAAAATAAAATAAAATAAAATCCTATAGCAAGGAAGAGACAGCAGGAAAGAGAACTAGTTTACTGAGAGAGAGAGAGAGCTGAGGAAATATCCTGAGCACATCACTGAGAGAAAAAAAGGTGGAACTTAAGAAGTGGTTAGGAGTTCCCACTGTGACTCAGTAGGTTAAGAACCCAACATCGTGTCTGTGAGGATGTGGGTTTGATCCACGGCCTTGCTCAGTGCCTTAAGGATCCAGTGTTGCCACAAGCTCCAGCACAGGTCACAAATGTGGCTCGGATCCAGTGTTGCCATGGCTGTGGTGTAGGCCGGCAGCTACAGCTCTGCTTCAACCCCTACTCTGGGAACTTTCATATACACATGTGTGGCCATTAAAAAAAAAAAAATGTGGTTAAGAGACAGGGAATGGTGTGAGACGGTCCAACATACCTCTAACAAGTGTTCAGAAAACAGAACAGAAAGAATGGGGAGCAAGTAGTACTCCAAAAGAAAACATGAAAAATTCCCATTGCTAAACCTGTGAATTAAAGAATCATTTCTACTCCCATACAGAATAAATCAAAAGAAATATACACCTAGACACACTGTGTCAAAAATTCAAAATAAACCGAAACTAAAGAGAAAACTTTAGAGGCAGTCAGAGATAAATGAACAACAACTAGACAGACAGCATCTGTGTGTTATAAACTTAGCAATTAGAGATGTCAGTAGAAAGTGGAACGATAACTTTAAAATGCTGAGGGGAAAATAAGCTTCTACCTGGAATTAACTCTGTACTTGGCTATAATCCATCACCCGCAAATTGTAGTAAAATTAAAACTATTTTCAAAGACTGAGAGGAGTTGCTATTACAGACTCTAGCTGAAACAACTCATAAAGGAAGGGAGAAGGGAACAGTCCTCAAAGAAGGAGATGAAAGCAGCAACTGTGGGCAACAGGAGCCCAGGACGGAAGATGCCAGAGAGCACCTCAGACAACTGGGATAAGGATTATTTGATGAAGTTTGTGTTTTGGTTTCATATATTCATTTTTTACATATTTATATTATTAAATGTATAACTTTTTTAAAAAAGGGAAGCAATTAAGAGCAAAGAAACTGGCAAATGATCACAAATTCAAATTAATATTGACTCAAAAAATAAAAGACAAAAGACACTAAGTGAGCAGGTAAAAAACAAGGTCAACTAAAATATTAAAAAGTAATATCAAAAAAAAAAAGATATGAAGGGGCAGATTGATGTTAAAAGCTCTAAAGTCCTTATATTGTTTGGGAAGTAAATATACTTGTACCAACACTCGACTCTGAATGTTGAAAATTCAAGAATGATCACTAAGAGGTTAAAAATAGAATGTATAATTTCTGAACAAATAGAAGCGGAAAAGAGAATATAGAAAGCTCAATCCAATAGAAGAAAGAAGGACAAAAAGTAAAGAAAAATACAGAGTAAACAGGAAGCACAAAATAAAATATAAATAAGCACAAAGATATCAACCACAGACAACCGGCAGCCTCAGCACAAAGCTCGGTGTGATTCTTAGCAGTGTGGCCAGTGGTGTGGGCAGCCCACACTGCCCTACTCTGTACAAAAGCCAAAGGAGCTTATAGCATCAGCTTCTCGGGGGCGGGGGGGGGGGTGTGGGGGGGGCGCAGGTGGAAGCCAATCACATTACCACCAAAATAAACCTAATCTAGGAGTTTAGGTGCAGCAGAAATGAATCCAACTAGGAACCATGAAGTTGTGGGTTTGAGTTCCCTGGCCTCACTCAGGGGGTTAAGGATCCAGCCTTGCTGTGAGCTGTGATGTATGTACGTCGCAGATGTGGCTCGGATCTGACATTGCTGTGGCTGTGGTGTAGGCTGGCGGCTACAGCTCCAATTGGACCCCTAGCCTGGGAACCTCCATGTGCCAAGGGTCCGGCCTTAAAAGGACAAAAGCCAAAAAAAAAACAAAAAACAAAAACAAACCCAAAAACCAAAAAAAAAACCTAATCTAAAAATCAGGGGACTTGGCAAAGAATATAAAAAAGAATATGTGTGGGTGTGTGGGTGTGTGTGTGTATAACTTTGCTATACAGCAGAAATTGCCATAACATTGTAAATCAGCTCTAACAAATTTTTTAAATAACATTTTAAAAAATGAACAAAAATCAGGAGACTAATGGCTTCGGCTCACACATGAAAACGATTCCCACTTCTGGCACTCCCAAAAGGCAATACTTATTCTTTCAAAGAAACACTTCAGTCCCATCCCGGGCCCCTCACAAACCTTCTTCAGAGATGCTAATGGTTTTTGAAGGCAATGTTTTCTCAGATTCAGGACCAGAAGATAGTTCAGTGTGATTCACAGGTTCAACCTGTAGAAAAACACACAGGCAAAATAACTGCTGTACATTTCTTAGCTTGATAATTTCAAAATATCACCAACAATTTTACATAGGTTTTACACATTTGCATTAATGAAACAAATGAAAGAATAGGTTAAATCCAATATGAGCTAAATGGTGAGAACTGATGAAGAGGAGTAAATTTTTACTTATCTTATATCTTAACTGATTTAATCTTTTAGGAGCTTAGCTCAGGAAAGCGGCATCATATAATTTTAGAATGAGGAGGAATATTATCTACCATCTAGACAAAACTTATTTACATAGTTCACAATCATTTCATTTATTTTTTTCATTGAAGTAGAGTTGACATACAATGCTATAGTAGTTTTGGATGTATAACATAGTAATTTTGTATTTATATATCAAACACACACACTATACAAAGTTATTACAATATTATTTTCCCTGTTCTGTACATTATATACTAATGACTTATTTATAGTTAGTAGTTTGTGCCTCTTAATCCAACTCACCTATTTAACACCGTCTCCCACCTCCCTCCCTCCTAGTAACCACTGGTAGTCTCTGTATCCATGAGTCTATTTCTGTTTTATTTGTTCATTTGTTTTAGGTTTTTTAGACCATCTCTGTCTCTTCAACAAAGAACTGGCATCATTAAAAAGTCTATAAGTAACTGGAGATCCCATCGTGGCGCAGTGGTTAACGAATCCGACCGGGAACCATGAGGTTGCGGGTTTGATCCCTGGCCTGGCTCAGTGAGTTAAGGATCTGGCATTGCCGTGAGCTGTGGTGTAGGTCGCAGACGCGACTTGGATCCCGCGTTGCTGAGGCCCTGGTGTAGGCCAGTGGCTACAGCTCCGATTAGACCCCTAGCCTGGGAACCTCCACATGCCAGAGGCCTGCAGCCCTAGAAAAGGCAAAAAAAAAAAAAAAAAAAAAAAAAAAAAAGGTCTAAAAGTAACAAATGCTGGAGAGCGTGTGGAGAAAAGAGAACGTGTGCACTGTTGGTGGAAATTAAAACTGGTGCAGTTTCCTCAAAAAAACTAAAAATACATCTACCCTACAATTCAGCAACTCCACTTTGATTATTTATCCAAAGAAAACAAAACTTTTCATCTTCAAGATAAGGATCAGAGAAATTCAATGACTTTCAAATCCAAAACAAGGATTTGAACCTATGTCTTTAAGGCCCCCAGCTGGTGCTTGTCCACAGTATTCCCCTGCCTCTTCCAGGCCCAGAAGCTGTTTTCTGAAACTAAAATGGGCAAGTCAAAATCTCTGCAGTTATGTGTGCGTGATAATAAGATGAGAACCTTTTAAACCAATATGCCAAACCTTTCATTTAAATCAATTCTCTTTCCTTCAAAGTAGGTTGAGAAACCCTAGCTTAAAGAAACCCAGTACTCCGTTTTTGAAAAATCAAGAGTCTACAATTATAGCACAGTACAAATCTAATAAGTAGGTAATGAACAAAAAACTATTTTAAAATAAAGACAGTCTACCTTAACACAATGTTGGTCTAGCAGTATGTGTCTGGGGTACTCCTGCTCTATGTTTTCAGCAATATTCTGTATTGCCAACAGCTGTTCATCAATTTTCTGAAGCTTTGAGGTGATATGCTCTAGTCGGCGAGCTGTAGAGCTGGGTGCAGGACGAGCTGCAAGACGAGCTGCAGGACGAGGTGCAGGGTCAGTTTCAGAGACTTCCTGCAGTAGTTCCCACAGTGGATAAAGTTCTGCAGCATCTGACTTTGAGCTCTGTTCTTTGAACTGAAAATCTGGCTTCAGCATATCTAAATATTAAGAAAGGTAATAGCAGAACTGACTATTATTAAGAAATAAGTACATGCTGATGATCTAATTTTGGATGACCTCATTTTAAGTCAACAAATCAGTTTTAATTAATATACTTAGAAACACCATTTCAGCTTTCTGACTTCTGAGATTGTTCTCTGTTGTGAGACAAGAATACACTACCGCAAAAACTCCACATACAAGAGAATCTGAATGTTACCTCATCTTCTGCTATAAAAATACACAAAAACAAAAAACAACTTTAGTATTTTTATGATTTTTTAAAACTCTACTTGAGGGAGTTCCCATCGTGGCTCAGGGGTAACAAACCTGACTAGTATCCATGAGGATGTGGGAGTTCCTTGGTGGTACAGCAGGTTCAGTACCCTGAGTCACCACTGCTGTGACAAGGGTTCAATCCCTGGCCTGGGAACTTCTGCATGCTGCCAGCATAGCCAAAAAGAAAGAAAAGGAGGCAGGTTTGATCCCTGGCCTAGCTCAGTGAGTTAAGGATCCAGCATTGCCAGGAGCTGTGAAGGTCACAGCCACTGCTTGGATCTGGTGTTGCTGTGGCTGTGATGTAGACCTGCAGTGGCAGCTCTGATTGGACCCTGGCCTGGAAACTTCCAAATGCCGTGGGTACAGCCCTAAAAACCAAAATACATACATACATACACACATACATGAATAACTCACTCTGCTTGAAAACCAACAATGTCACACAGTCAAAGTCAGGTTCAGTGTTGGCCATTACTGCTTCTAGGTGGGATCCCAGGCAAACATGAAACCTCCCACGACCAATAGCACAGCCCATGATTCTCTACTCTTAAATTCAACTGATTCTTGTCCCAAATTTGAAACCTTCAGGCTTCTCCTCTCCTTTCCCAGTTGTCATCCTGGCCAGCTCTTCTGCCACCCACTCCTTCTACCCTTCAATAACTGCCAGGGCGCCAGCCTCAGTGCAGGTCTCTTCCAACCCACCCACCCACCATCCCTGAGTGAGGTCCCGGGTACACTGCTGACTCTCACATCCAAACAGCACTCTCTCTGAGCTCCAGCCCGAAATCCACCTGTGTCCTGATGTCTCATTTAAGTTGTCCCCAAAGCGGATCAGACCAAACTCATGGCTCCCGCTCTTCTACCTTGCACCTTCCTCCTGATTCCCCAGCTCAGGGAATTGCACTATCATTCACCCAGTTTCCCAAGCGAGGGGCCTGAGAGCCTTTCTTCACATCCAACGTGACACCAAAAACTGATGATCTACCTGCTGATCATGTCCTCATTCCTACCGCACTGCTTAGCTGAGGCTTTCACAATCGATGAACCCCAAACAGTATCTGTATCTCTAACTTATTTCACTCCTCTCTAGCCCAACTGCCACTCAAGCCTTAGAGAGACCTTATAAAACATAAATCTGACAGCGTTCCTTTTCCACCTGAAATCCCTCAGTGTTTCTCTAATGCCTTCACCTTAAAAGTTCAAATGCCTTAGTATGAGAGGCCATGGTACTGTCTTTCCTGGCCTACCTATCCAGCTCATCTCTTGCTATTTCTTTAAAAAACAAAAAGTCCAAGCACACAGTACTTTAATTTTCTCAAATTCAGCAAGCTCCATCAAGCCTGAGTCACTGCACAGTCTATTCTTTCCATCGGTGCGCACCTCTCACTAAATCCTACTTTTAGGATTCCACTTGGGTGTGTCTCCGCCTAACTGGCCCCAATCCCCAGAAATGGATTAGATGCTGTATTCCCCAACGATCTCATCCTTATCACCGTAACAGTATGCCCCATGCGGTATCATACTCCTCTCTTTACTCCTCTGCCCTCCTTTCCCCCCAAATGGGAGCCCACAGACAGAGAGCCTTCTTTAGTCCTGATGTATTGTTCCTAACTTAGTGTTTGGCGAATGAAGAGCAGGTCAACTGAGGAGGAGGATGCCTGTCATACCTAACTCACAGAGGTTTTGTATAGATCAAATTATGCAACAACATACTCTGAAAAATGTGAATCACTAACCAAATGTAAGTAGTGATGACACTGCAGCCCAGTGTAAAGTGAAGCTTCCCCTGAGAAGGTGACGGTCAGTTTCATTGCTGCCAATGGCCGTCATATTCTCCTCTCCTACCTCTGGCCCTACCCTTTGTCGCTTGACTCTTACAATACTTTACTGCCTATCCGCGTTTCTTGGCAGCTTCAAGTGTCTCCCTTAATCACTCAGGAAAGAATCTGGTGTGCAAACGTCAAATAGGAAATCCAGCAAAAGAGATGGATGTGCTCAAAATCTGGAACGGCCTACACACACAACGAAACTACCTTCCCTTTCTACAGAGAATCTGTTCCACTCCCATCATCTAACAGAAACAATCCCTGAGGAGGGTTAAAAACTGAGCTTCACTGACCCTGCAATGCTCTCCCTCTGCCTAGCAAAGCTCTGCTGGCCATTACTGACTGTGTATCTACTGGACACAATTTCTAACAGAGGAAGCTATGGTCATCCAAAATGGTGAGCAGGTCTCACTAAAACAGAAATCTATTTATTTGTCTTGCTTTTGGTTTTGGTTTTAAAAACTTAAGAACCCTGTCCCTCACTTCTGTTTTTTCTTATAATACCAAGCCCACTGAACTCTACCGTGTGACTATATTCTGAGTCTTTAAAGTATATTATGTATATACCATGATGGAATTTAATTTCAAAATTATAAAACTCTTCCCTTTGTTTTTGTTTTTGTTTGTCTTTTTAGGGCCGCACCTGCAGAATATGGAGGTTCCCATGCTAGGGATCAAATCGAAGCTACAGCTGCCAGCCTACGCCACAGCCACAGCAACGCGGGATACAAGCCATGTCTGCAACCTACACCATAGCTCATGGCAATACTGGATCCTTAACCCACTCAACGAGGCCAGGGATCAAACCAGAGTCCTCATGGATGCCAGTCGGGTTCATTAACCACTGAGCCACAATGGGAACTCCCAACTCTTCCTTTTAAACTGGCATTTTAAAGTACTTCTCTTTAACAAGAGTAGAAAGGTCCACTGACATATTTTCAAGACCAATCTCCCCAGGGAAGGATCTTTCAAAAGGCTGAATATAGACTTGATCTCACTGATAGAGGAAATTAACTTGTAGCTTATAGTCATTTGAAATGCTGCCTTAAGATATTCAGGGATCACAGAGAGATAAGACTGGTTCCAGTCTGTCAGAATTTCATAGGTCAACTAGTTGAAAATGAAGGGAAATTAACAAGGTATTTAAGTAGCTACAGACATCTGGCTAGCTGCAACCATCATGACAACCCTAGGAGGTTGTGTCCTACAGTGATTTAAGTGAGGATCCCATAAAGTTAATTTACTTGCAAAAGTTTCCAAGCTAATAAGTACCAGGGCTGAGAATGAAACCCAGGTCTATTGCATTTGTTTGTGTTTGTTTTTTATGGCTGCACCAGTGGCATATGGAAGTTCCTGGGCCAGGAATTAAACTTGAGCTGCAGCACCAAACTATGCCAAAGCTGCAGCAATGCCAGATCCTTTAACCCACCGTACCAGGCTGGCGACCAAACTGGGCCTCCACAGCGATCCAACCTGTTGCAGTCATATTCTTCTTTTTTTTTTTTTTTTTTTTTGTCTTTTTGTCTTTTCTAGGGCCGCACCTGAGACATATGGAGGTTCCCAGGCTAGGGGTCAAATCAGAGCTGTTGCTGTCAGCCTACATCACAGCCACAGCAACACAGATCCTTAACCCACTGAGCGAGGCCAGGGATCAAACCTGCAACCTCATGGCACTAAGCCACGACAGGAACTCCTGCAGTCATATTCTTAACTCACTGCACCACAGTGGGAACTCCTATTCTATTTGAATCTAAAAGTCAAACTCGGAGTTCCTGTCATGGCGCAGTGGTTAATGAATCCGACTAGGAACCATGAGATTGCAGGTTTGATCCCTGCCCTTGCTCAGTGGGTTAACGATCCGGCGTTGCCATGAGCTGTGGTGTAGGTTGCAGATGCGGCTCGGATCCGGTGTTGCCGTGGCTCTGGCGTAGGCCGGTGGCTACAGCTCCAATTCGACCCCTAGCCTGGGAACCTCCATATGCCACGGGAAGCAGCCCTTGAAAAGGCAAAAAGACAAAAAGACAAAAAAAAAAAAAAAAAAAAAAAGAAAGCCAAACTCTAGGAGTTTCCTGGTGGCTTGGAGGGTTAAAGATCTGGCTTTGTGACTGCAGCAGCTTGAGTCACTACTGTGGCATGGATTTGAGCCCCGGCCTGGGAACTTTTCTATGCCATGGGTGGATGGTGGGTGGATAAATGAATGAATGAATAGCCAAGATCTTTTCACTTCCTCCACACACCTTCCCAGCCTGAGAGACTGCTAGCTTCATCCATCCTTGCTCCACTACTTATGCACCTAGCAGCCTCATGACAGAGGAGAGAGAGGACAAAGTCCTCAAAATCTGAAAGACTGGCACTTACAGTTACAGGATGCGTGCCCTAGCACATCCTGAGATGAAGTTTCCCTGCCTCCCGTCCCTTTCTTGCTCCTCCTATCTCCTGAGTGCCTGTTGTCGATACACAATGGACAGACAGTGCCGAACTCTACACCCAAACGTCTGATGATGACAAGACTGGGTTCATCTCTCCCAACAGTTATGGACGCCAGAAGAGACACTGGGTCTCTGTTATAGGAATTCTGATCGCACATTTGATTAATTCAATAATTCGCAGCATAACTTTAGATTTTAGAGAAACATTCTTAGAGATCTTGCAAATATTTTTATATCAGGTTAATAATACAACCTGATTTATGACCATATACCTGAATATTTTACTAATAAAGTACTGTTGGCTACCATGCCTGTGTTTTTTCTATGTGCTATTCTAGAATTTTCCACCTTTTTTTTTCCTTTTTCTTAATTTTATGGCCACACCCATGGCATATGGAAGTTCCCAGGCCAGGGGACAAATCCAAGCCACAGCTGTGACTTACACCACAGCTGTGGCATAGCCAGATCCTTTAACCCGTTGTGCCAGGCCGGGAATCAAACCTATACCTACATGGTGACTCAAGCCACTACAGTCAGATTCTTAAACCACTGTACCATAGCAGGAACTCCTTCCCACCTTCTAAAATATGAGAATTCTTTTTTTCCCTCCTTTTTGGCCATGGCATGTAGCAGCTTGATGTGGAATCTCAGTTCCCAGACCAGGGATTGAACCCGGGCCATAGCGGTGAAAGTGCTGAGTCCTAACCACTAGACCACCAGAGAACTCCCTGAGAATTCCTTTTTAACACCAAAACACTCATAAAATCCCATAGGGTATTTATTTTTAGCCTCGTTAATTAAGGACAGACATATGCACATATAGATTTGTAGTTTCCTTGCAAAATATCTCTGGGTTCCAGCTTTCAACCAATGACTCTATCTCATTTGCCTACCTGTGTCTGCTCTCCTTAGAAAGGGAAAAAAGCCTTTTTCTTGCAGTTACCAAGTTTTCATGCTTATTTCCAACATAACAGTCAGTAACCTGGGGAAGGGAGAGCCGTGCTCTAAGTCCGGGACACTCACCTTTGTCCTGCTGTGTGTCTGATGGTATAGGTGAGGTGATGCCAGGCTCCTTCACTTCTGTCATGCCTGCTCTCCAGCTTCTTCCATCCAGACAGGATGGAGACTCTTTTGCAGGTTTAAAATATAAATCCATAGTGGAACTGGCAGATTCTATTAAGAATACGAAAGGCATAGAAAGAGTGAGTCCAAACTTTTAAACAAGGCATTCGGAAGATAAATAGAACATTTCTGAATGTGACCATAACCATCTAAAAGTACAGTGGGTTTACAGGAGTAGAGCTATTTTAAAGAATTTCTCAAAATGTTTTAAATTTATTTTAGAAATGGAAAAAATTATTACCTTGACTCTTAAAGTTGTGCAGGGAAACAGCATTAGTAACTGAAGCTGCCATATAATGTAATTCTGCAGAAGATGGGACTTCCAGATGATCAATTTGTTGTTTGATAATATTATCATCTGAAGACTCTTCTCTGACAGGTAATTCCTGTAGTTCATCAGCTTCAATGTCAATCACATTGATGTAAGTGTGTCCAAGCTGAGCCAAAACACATAAAATTAAAGGGGGTTACATACTTTTTACTTTATATAAAGCCATTCTAGCCTACTCCTACCCAAAAAAAGGTTTCATTCTCAAGGCAAGAAGAGCTTATATGAACCTAACTTAGGGAAGACTGCAGGAAGGATGTGTTATGGTCTTAGTTTACAATATTTGGAGGCTAATATTTAAATCTTAAATTAGCTTTTTGGCCTTCCCAACAAATCTACGTAGATGAGATTTTTAGCCTCATTTCAATCATACACCTAAATAATGATAAACTTCCAAATTTAGTACCCTTTCAGATGATGAAGGTGACAGAGGTTTCTCTGATATTTCAGTGGAAAGTCTGAGATTTAGATATACCTCTGGAGACAAAAGTTGAGGAACATTCAAAGACTCATGTTCTGAAAATTAAGAAAAGAAGAATCAGGAATATAAAAAAAATCGTAAATAGCTCTAAGTCATTAACTTTATAAGAACAAGTTAGCGACAAAAAAAATTAAATGTATTCGCTGAAAATCTAAGTAGGAATAAATAAATTAAAGCAAATACTATCCTATTCTAAGGGCAATTGACTCTAGAGTAATTCATAATTGAATGCAGATTGAGAATTGCTTTTCTTATATGATGATTCATAAGAATAAAATATATAAGCCATACCAAGAAAATATTATAATTGCTTTTTTCCCACTTCAGATATATTACGCTTGTTTAGAATTTCAATAAAACCAGACTTTAGGAAATTAATCATAATATATTTTTTAGTTTCAAGACTATTTCTTTTTATTTATTTGTTTAACAGCTTTACTGAGATATAATTCACATCCTTTAAAAGTGTACAATTCAGTGGTTCTCAGTATATACAGAGCCCATAGCTAAATTTTACCACTTAAAATGTTTAAAAGCTTAACTTTACAAAAGTCATTAGCTGGAGTTCCTGCTGTCGCACAAGAGGGCAGAGCTATCTTGGGAGTGCCGGGACACAGGTTCCATTCCCAGCTCGGCACAGTGCGTTAAGGATCAGATGTTGTCACAGCTGTGGCTTAGGTGGCAACTTCAGCTTGGATCGGATCCCTGGCCTGGGAACTCCATATGCCACAGGGTGGCCAAAAAAGGAAAAAAAAAAGTCATTAGCTTCTCATTCAAAACTATTAATAAAGAAGTCTGCCAAATAGGTCAGCAGTCTAACTCTGTGCCTTTTATCTTACAACTCTAATCTTATTTCCTAGCACTTTAAAAATAGAACATTACTTTCAAATTTCATATGCAAAAATATAGCTCATCGCAAACCTGAAACTTAGTACCAAGGGTTGAATTTAAACCAGAACCAAAAAAACTAGAAAAAAATGAAAGTGAAAATATTTAAATCATCTTTCTATCTCTATTAAATCAACTGATTGGCTTAACTGCTTTTTTTTAATGGCGGGTGGTAACTTCTGTTTTAACTGTCATGCAGATAGAACCGTTAATTAGGGTGTTCTCAGAAAAAAGGAAAGAAATCATATCATACCTGATGTAGAAGAAATGATTTGTTGATTTTTAGGACATTCAGAGACAACCTCTTCAGAAGAAGCTTGTTTATCTTGTAGTCAATTAGGAGATTTGGGACAAAAAAAAGAAAGGATTTCACAACCACAGAAAAAATTAAATATGCAAATGCAGATTTTTAGGTACTGTGTATAAAAAGTGGTAGAAAAGTAGATCGGCAGCTTAAGAATTTAATATTTTTAATTAATAGGATAATTTTAGATTTTATTACTATTTATATCCTGGGACTGATCACCTGAATGAATACCAGACTCTAAGTAAATAGGCTGCCAACTTCAGAGCAGTAAAGTACCTCCGAGGCATTCTCAAAGATACAATTTTTTTCGACACATCTGTTCCTGGGTCAGGGATCAAACTCAAGCCACAGCAGTGACAATGCCAAATCCTTAACCTCTAGGCTATCGGGGAACTCCAAAGATACATTTAAATATGTTTCTCAAATGCATACTCATCAGTGGCTCAGTGGGTTAAGGATCTAGTGAAGTCACTGCTGTGGCTCTGGTTACAGCTGTAGTGCAGGTTCCATCCTCAGGGAATTCTGCATACCGTGGGTGTGGCCAAAAAAATGCACACTCGCCATGTGCATCAAAAACATCTTATTTTGGGGGAGTTCCCGTTGTGGTGCAACATAAACAAATCTGACTGCTATCCATGAGGATTCGGGTTCAATCCCTGGCCCCGCTCAGTGGGTTAAGTATCTGGTGTGGCCATGAGCTGTGGTGTAGGCCTGTAGCTGCAGCTCTGATTCCACCCCTAACCTGGGAACTTCCATATGCTGCACCCTTGGAGTTAAAAAGCAAAAAAAAAAAAAAAAAAAAAAAAAAAAATCCCTTACGAGGTTCCATACACAGTTAAGAGAAATCGTTTCTTAAATATCATAAAAATAGCAGCTTCTCTATCATTTATTTCCTCTATTCTTGGGCACAGTTACATATATTCTTTCATACTAAACCCAATTTAATCTTCTTTCTAACTCAGCTTCACTAGCCATAGCTTCAGCCCTCTCAAACTTAGGCATAAGATTCTAGTAAAGTCAATTAATGACACAGGGAACCCAAATTCAAAATATTATTTCTACTGATTTAGGATGTGTCCATGGGATTTTTTTTTAACAAATATCTATTATGTTTTAATAAAGTTATAAATTCAATTTAAAAATTAATTTTACCCTGAGATAACCCATAATGGAAAAGAATATGAAAAAGAATATATTTAAGTTTGAGTCACTTTGCTATACAGCAGAAATTAACACAACGCTGTAAATCAACTATACTTCAATAAAATTTTAGAAAATAATAATAAAATTTTAGTTTAAAATTAATAAAGTATATATACCAGGGTTGGGGACAAGAACCTGGGATGAGTAACTAATATCACATAATTTTTTCTTTTTTTTTCTTTTTTGTCTTTATAGGGCCACACCCCCAGCATATGGAGGTTCCCAGGCTAGGGGTCTAATCAGAGCTGTTGCTGCCGGCCTACACCACAGCAATGCCAGATCCAAACCATGTCTGCGACCTATACCACAGCTCATGGCATCGCCAGATCCTTAACCCACTGAGCGAGGCCAGGGATCGAATCAGCAACCTCATGGTTCCTAGTCGGATTCATTTCCGCTGCGGTCACATAATTTAAAATTCCCTTTAAATCATTGTTTTGAAGAAAAAGATGAGATATAGTAAATATTTCAAACTATATGAATTTTAAAAATTAAAGTAAAACAGCATTTTACCTGAGTCTGTATTTGTACTTGCATCCTGACGTTCTATAGCTTTTTTTTTAACAGAGGCCATGAAATGCAAGCCAGCTGGAGTAGTAAGATCATCTTGGAGCTTTTCTTAAATATAACAACAAAACATTGGAAGCAGTCATTGAGAAGCCAGCACATTGCCAGGAGCCTAGAAGCAGAGTACCTAACCCAAGGGAGACGAGGTATGGAGTGTCAAGATACTATTAAAATGGATCATCTGCTCAGTGGAATCAAAACCAAATTGTGGAGGATTCTGCATGCCCAGGCTAGAAACCTATTCTTCTAGCTGATGAAGATCCATTAGAAACTGTTAGGCAGGGACATCATATGGTCAGATTGATGTTTAGAAAAACCATCCTAGCCAATTTGTTGAAAATAAATTTGAGTGGATAAAATTCAAGTAAGGCTGGGAGTTCCATTCGTGGCTCAGCTGTTAATGAACCGACTAGGGTCCATGAGGATTCGGGCTCAATCCCTGGCCTCACTCAGTGGATTAAAGATCCAGCATTGCCGTGAGCTGCGGTGTAAGTCGCGTAGGTCACAGACATGGCTTGAATACAGTGTTGCTGTGGCTGGGGTGTAGGCCGGTGGCTACAGCTCCAATTCGACCCCTATTTTGGAACTTCCATATGCTGCAGGTGCGGCCCTAAAAAAATAAACAAACAAATTAAAGTAAGGCAACCAGATAGATTAGGCCCCTGCAGCAGTTCAAAGAAGTATATAGTAATAATGAGGAATGAAGAAGAGAGGATAAATTTAAGAATTACAAGAACTGGCTACTGACTGGATGTGGGGGGGGAGGGGAAAGCAGACTTCAGAACAATGCATGTCTGGGATTAAGTTGGTAGTGATACAAAGGGAGATGGAGAACACAGGAGAACAAACCAGTTGGTAGGGAGGGATAATGGATTCGGACAGCACACGCTGTACTTGAGGTAATTTCTACCTGGTGGGAAAGTTTAGCAAGAAGTAGAATCTAAGTCCAAAGTCTATTAGGGGAGTTTGGGTTTAGATATGGATTTGCCTGGAGGCGTTCACCCTGAGAGTCTACCTAGAGTAAGAGTACCAGTGATGGTACACAGTAGTAGTATATATAGCTATAGTCTTGGTCCTTGGTTCCAAGCACAGAATTCTTTAAACCCCTGAAATTTCCCGACTAAAAGGATTATCTTCTGTTATTCGAGATGAGCCCCTTTGGATCATATCTGAGTTGATGCTAACGAGGTGACTCTTGGCAGGCCCCTAGATAGTTTCAGGATGGGTGCTGGTCACCAGAGGAACCAGTTATTAGTTCTGCCCCACTCCCACTTCTGGGGAAGGGAGAGTGGCGGGAGATGGATTTCAATCACCAAGGGCCAATAATGCAATCAATCACGCCTATGTAATGAAATTTCAGTAAAAACCCTGAGACCACAAAGCTAAGGAGGCTTCTAGGTTGATGATTAAGTGGACATGATGGGAGGGTGGCACATGCAGAGTGGCATACCTTGCCCTATGCAGCTCTCCTATTTGGCTGCTCCTGAGTCGTATCCTTTATGAGACTATAGTCACAAGTACTTTTCTGAGTTCTGGAGTTGTTATAGAGAATTACAGTAAACTGGGGGGGTGGCTTATGAGAATCCCTGAATTTATATTTGACTGGACAAAAATGCAGGTGTCAGAGACCCCACCTGCAGCTGGAGTTCGAAGGAAATAGGAAATCTTTTGGGACTGAGCCCTTCGCCTATTGGGGCTGTGCTAACTCTAGGTTATTACTGTTAGAATGAAATTGGATTATAGGACACCCAGTTGGTGTCAGAGAATTGCTTGGAATGACAAAATACTCCCTCCCTGGAGTACTATGTGGTCATTTGAAATGCACTGTAGAAAAATATCTAGAGGTATGGGAAGATACATACCTTAATATTAGTATGTAAAAACAAGTAAGTTATAAACAAATAGATGAGACATGCTTAAAATATATATATTATCAAATACATGTACATATTTGTAGATATACATGACTAGAGGTATTGAGAAAATAAACTCTTGAAGAATCTTAGCACTGGTTTTCTCTCGAAAGGATTACGGGACATTTCAATATTGGAGATTTAACATTCTATATTTGCACTTTCTAAATTTTCTCCAGTGAATGTGTACTGCCTTTGTGAAGAGAACGAATGTTATGAAGAATGAACCATAAAATGGTCTAAGGCAATGAGTGGGAAAGAACACCAGATGGATTAGGAAGCTGAGAGATGGAAGCCAAGCAGGGCAGTGGCATGCAGAGGCCTGATGCTGGGCCACGGCACCGAGAAAGGGAGGCAGGATTGGGTCAAGGACTAAGTGAAGGAATGGGCTAAGAGAGGCGAAGGGTGAATCAAGGATGACTTGCAATGCAAAAATCTTGACCAATCAAAAGAATGGTGATATCACTAATAGGAAAATGCCAGTGTAAAATTTGCACATGCTGAATTTAACACAAAAGTAGAAAAGAAAGATGAG
The DNA here is from genome assembly GCF_054392235.1 of Sus scrofa. NCBI lineage: Eukaryota > Metazoa > Chordata > Mammalia > Artiodactyla > Suidae > Sus > Sus scrofa. Next base: position 34,495,454 of record NC_139398.1, read on the forward strand.
AGAGGATAGGTAGGTACTTGTGCGTCACCTAAAAAATTTAAAAGCTGAAGTCGAGAGGAATGGTCCCAGAGAAATAAGAGTGTCTGTACGTATGTGTGTGAAAAACACTGAGAAGAAAGGCTTGGGGAATACTATGGCAAGAAATAAACTGACCAATTAAAGAAAGAAAAGAACTTAGTATCTAAAGACAAGCTCTCTTTTCTGAACTGATTCCTTTACTTTAATGTGTGTGTATTTTCTATGACTAACTTGACCCTAGGCATGTTCTTCCATAATTCATTTTGAGGCCTTATATATCAATATATCCTATGAGAGGAGTTCCCATTGTGGCTCAGAGGTAACACACCCAACTAATATCCATGAGTTCGATCCATGGTGGGTTTGATCCCTGGCCTCACCCAGTAGGTTAAGGATCCGGCGTTGCCATGAGCTGTGGTGTAGGTCACAGACACAGCTCAGATCTGGTGTGACTGTGGCTGTGGTGCAGGCCAGCAGCTGCAGCTCTGATTGGATTCCTAGCCTGGAAATTTCTATATGCCATGGGTGCAGCCTTTTAAAACAAAAACAAATCTTATTTGAGATTCTTATTAATTGCTTTGCTCTACTATAGGGGTTGGTAAACTTCCTCTGCAAAGGGCCAGATAATAAATATTTTAGGCTTTTTGAACCATATGGTCCCTTTTCCAACAAATGAATTCTGTTGCAGTTCAAAAGCTGTCAGAGACAATGTGTAAACCAATGGACAAGCTTCTGATTCAATAAAACTTAATTTACAAAAATGGGTGTGATTCAGATCTGGCCTGTGGGCCACAGTTTGCTAACCACTGTTCTATAGGATAACACATAGAACAAACACATACAAACCATTTTGTCAAAGACGACAGGACAATAATTTAGTCTCATTTTTTATACATATTTTTAGAAAGCTGATTTTAACTCTGAATAGAGACATGACATTAATCATGCATATACATACCAAAAGAAATGTCAAAGTCATCCAAAGGCTGGGAACCATGATGTTCTTGTTGCTCCTAAATGAATCCCCAAATGATCAATTTATGATGAACTCAAAGACATTAATTATTTTGAAAAAAAATTCAATAGCTATGTAGAGTGCTGATTCTATAATTCTAAAAATATTTATTCTATCAAATTACTCTATCAAAGTAACTTCACAAAGGTGTTCTTGAAATTCACAAGTCAACAATAAAAAAAGAGTATTACCAATTTAATGCATTTACCAAATTTTCTCTCCTTTTTTTAAAATCTTTTTAGGGCTGCAACCACGCATATGGAGTTCCCAGGCTAGGGGTTCAATTGGAGCTACAGCTGTCTGCCTACACCACAGCCACAGCAACGCAGGATCCAAGCCATGTCTGCGACCTACACCACAGCTCACAGCAGCGCTGGATCATTAACCTTCTGAGCAAGGCCAAGGATCAAACCTGCATCCTCATGGATACTAGTCAGGTTTGTTACTGCTGAGCCAAAACAGAAACTCCCAGTTACTAAATTATGATATGTAATTCTCTCCTGCAGAGTAGCTTTAACTCTCAAATAGTATCAGAACTGGTCATGGACTCAACGTTTTACTAAGTGCCCCCAGACATGTTCTTGAGGACTTACCGCAATGGGTAGTAAAATTCATGTAAACTGTTCCTGTTTGCTTAATCTCTTGTTGCACAAATAGGTAAACAGTCACCAAATTTAGAAGGAATATTCACAAGGATTTGATATAAAATATAGGTTACATAACAAACCTATGTTTGAGAAATCCTAAAGACACTTAAAAGTAGGTGAAACTATCAAGAAAAACCCAAATAACATGATATGCATTAACCTGTCACAGAAAAAAAGCAGAATGATTTCAAATATTACAAATCACACAAGCATATGCTCTAAACTAGTTTTTGATTTACCAAGTTGCTTTCCATACACACAGCTTATGTCTATCTACTGTTGCATGGTGGATGCAGCACGGATTTATTTACTTAAGGACATCAGGATCCGCCTAGTGACAACCGAAAGCTTCCAGCAATCGGGAGACTAGATAGGAAGTTCCCGTCGTGGTGCAGCGGAAACGAATCAACTAGTATCATGAGGATGCAGGTTTGATCCTTGGCCTTGCTCAGAAGGTTAAGGATCCAGCGCTGCTGTGAGCTGTGGTGTAGGTCGCAGACATGGCTTGGATCCTGCGTTGCTGTGGCTGTGGTGTAGGCAGACAGCTGTAGCTCTAATTGAACCCCTAGCCTGGGAACCTCCATATGCTGCAGGTGCAGCCCTAAAAAGAAAAAAAAAAAAAAAAGAAGAAGAAGAAGAAGACAACTAGATAAACTGCAAAGACATTCCAAACTCTGTGTACATGCAGACCAGGGAAGAATGTACTATAGTTTTTCTATACCTTGGGTTTCAGAAATATTTCTGAATCATTATCATTAATGATGGAATCTTCTGGTTGGAAAGTCACACTTGGTTTTCTCCTTAATTTCTCTGCCTTTTTTTCTTGCAGCTCTTTTTCAGCCCGTCGTCTTTGTCTATTAAAAACAATAGTGTAAAATATATTTTTACTATATTTTTTAGTAACATCAGTTTTTCATTTGAATCATGCTATATAGGGAGACAGTTATCAAAATTATGTCAATAAACTACCCTGAGATACCACCTCACACCAGTCAGAATGGCCATCATTAATAAATCCACAAATAACAAGTGCTGGAGGGGCTGTGGAGAAAAGGGAGCCCTCCTGCACTGTTGGTGGGAATGTAAACTGGTACAGCCACTATGGAGAACAGTTTGGAGATACCTTAGAAATCTATACATAGAACTTCCATATGACCCTGCAGTCCCACTCTTGGGCATATATCCGGACAAAACTCTACTTAAAAGAGACACATGCACCCGCATGTTCATTGCAGCACTATTCACAATAGCCAGGACATGGAAACAACCCAAATGTCCATCCACAGATGATTGGATTCGGAAGATGTGGTATATACACACAATGGAATACTACTCAGCCATAAAGAGGAATGACATAATGCCATTTGCAGCAACATGGATGGAACTAGAGAATCTCATACTGAGTGAAATGAGCCAGAAAGACAAAGACAAATACCATATGATATCACTTATAACTGGAATCTAATATCCAGCACAAATGAACATCTCCTCCGAAAAGAAAATCATGGACTTGAAGAAAAGACTTGTGGCTGCCTGATGGGAGGGGGAGGGAGTGGGGAGGGATCGGGAGCTTGGGCTTATCAGACACAACTTAGAATAGATTTACAAGGAGATCCTGCTGAATAGCATTGAGAACTTTGTCTAGATACTCATGTTGCAACAAAACAAAGGGTGGGGAAAAAATGTAATTGTAATGTATACATGTAAGGATAACTTGATCCCCTTGCTGTACAGTGGGAAAATAAAAAAAATAATAAAAAAATTGTGTCAATAAATTATTTTCAATGACATTTTCATTAAATTAGCAAGTTATTCTGCTAGAATACAGGCAAACATAAGCAGAAGTCAAGGACACGTCAAAGTTATTTCTACTTCCTCTACTACTGAACTGATTTTTCTATATTGGTCACTGGACTCTCAGGTTAGAGTTACACCTTTTAGTTAATTTTCTTTTTTTTAATTTATTTTTTGCTTTTTAGGGCTGCAGCCTTGGCATATGGAAGTTCCCAGGCTAGAGGTTGAATCAGAGCTATAGCTGGTGGCCTACACCACAGCCACAGCAACGCAGGATCCAAGCCACATCTTCAATTTACACTGCAGCTCACAGCAACACCAGTTATTTAACCCACTGAGCGGGGCCAGGAATCGAACCCGCATTCTCATGCGTTCTAGTAGGGTTTATAACCCACTGAGCCACAATGGGAACTCCCTTTTAGGTAATTTTCAAATTCTCTTTTCTGCAGATTCTAAGATGACCCTATCCTCTTTTTTTTTTTTTTTTTTTTTTTTAATGGCTGCACCCACAGCATATGGAGGGTCCCAGGCTAGCGGTAGAATCAGAGCTGCACCACAACCACACCAGATCTGAGCCGCCTCTGTGACCTATACAAGAGCTCATCCCGGAACCCACCAAGTGAAGCCAGGGATCAAACCTGCTTCCTCATGGAACCTAGTCGGGTTTGTTACCACTGAGCCACAATGGGAACTCCAAAAATCTATTTTATTTGAAGAAGTTAGGAACACTTAGTCCCCTCAGCAAGAAGGAAATCCCAGCAGGGAAGAAAGAGGGTCCAAAATGTCAAGGGGGAAATTTACTTTGAAGAGGGTTTATCTATAAAAGAGGGAAGGAAAGAACCATTTCTGGAAAGAGAACGCTACTACTAGGTTTTAGGGCCTGATAAATATGAGATTTTTCAAGTATTTTCTAGACTCAGTCATAATCCACCAGTCAATACACATACTGAGCATCCACTGTGAGTAAAACACTGTAAATGCTCTTCATCAGAAGCCACAGCCTTGCTTTTTACGTGCACACTTCTAGTGCCCTGAAACCATTCACATCACTAACTGTCCTGTTTTCTATGTAAGAGTCTGGAGGATATGGTGAGGGGCAATAAACAGTGTACTGTATAATATATGGAATACTGCATGATGCTAAAACACTTGTGCTGCAAAAGATGCTGGCTCCTCCTGTTACAGAAAAATTTAAAAGAAACGTCCAGAGAGTTCCCTGGTGGTCAGTGGTTCGGATGCTGTCACTGCTGTGGCCTGGGTTCAATCCCTGGTCTGAGAATTAAGATCCCACATCAAGCTGCTGCATGCTGCAGCCAAAAAAAAAGCAGCAGCAGCAGAAGAAAAATTCCAGCCTGTGAATTCCAGGGAAGAATTCCTTAATAAAATATAAAAAAATAGTAATATTCTGGAGTTCCCGTTGCGGCTCAGGGGGTTACAAATCTGATTAGTATCCACAAGGATGCAGGTTTGATCCCTGGCCTTGCTCAGTAGCTTAAGATCCAGTGTTGCCAAGAGCTTCAGTGTAAGTCAAAGACATGGCTCAGATCCCACGTGGCTTTCCACGTGACACTTGGCAAGGAAAATGAACATGCCGCTGTGTACAGGTTGGGACGTTGAACCAGGTAACTTCCATCTTTATAACTACATTATTTTCACTAAAAATGAACTTGCAGGTATGTCTGCAGGTACATGTTCAAATAAAGTTTCACTTAAAACTTGCCTTTTTTTACTGTCCTTTCCTTGTCTCAATTCAGATGATTTTATTTTGTCCTGTAGAAGCTGGAGGTGTCCAGGATCTCCTTGTTCACATAAATTATGTGTTAATTTCTGTTGGCTCTGTTTCAATGCAATGAGGTTTTCAAGTGGGATAAGCTGTGGTTTTTCATACTGTAAGAAACATTACAAACCTCAATTATGCAATATATTAATAAATTACAAACCTCAATTATGCAATATGTTAATAAAAATTGAGAAAAACGTGTTTAAACTAAGATGTACAAGAGATAAAACATATCAAAGACAACAAATTGATTTTGACTGGTGAGTATCCCGATTTTAAAGTATGTATGATTTTAGAAATCATTTTCTGAAAATTTCAATGGGGCATTTTATTTCAGAAATTCAGCTAGAATTTCAGCTCATCATCTTAATTTCTCTTTCATATTAAAACTTCCTTCTGGAGTTTCCACAGTGGCTCAGTGGAAACAAACACGACTAATACCCAGGAGGAGGCGTGTTCAATCTCCGGGCCCATTCTGTGGGTTAAGGATCGGGAGCTGCCATAAGCTGTGGTGTAGATCACAGACATGACTCAGATCTGGCATTGCTGTGGCTATGGTGTAGGCCGGCAGCAGTAGCTCCAATTTGAGCCCTAGCTGGGAACTTCCATTTGCCGCAGGTGCGGCCCTAAAAAGACAATTAACTAATTAATTAATTAAAATTCTTGGGAACAGGGAGGGAGCAGAAAGGTAGAGATCAGGGATGAAACAGATTAGCAGTATGTGGATAAGCACCGATGCTGGGTGATGGCAGCTTGGGGGTTCATTATACTCTTCTCTCTAATCTAAAAAAATGTCCTTGAAACCACCCCCAAATGTCTTCTACTTTTCCACTCCTTTAATCCTTTCTTTTCTGTTCAAAATATGTTCAGAAGAGAAGAAGGCATGGTAAGCATGAGCATTGCTTTTCCCAGGACCATTTTAAAAGTGCACCAGAGAATGAACGACCCAGTCACGCAACTGCTGACTTAAAAAACTAGAACCTAAACAATCTTAATCTCATAAATCAAAGGTTACAACTTCAAAGAGGATTTGATGGCTTTATAAAGATTTAATCTTTGCGTTTTAAGTACTTTTAAAATATATATATTTTTTAATGGCCTCACCCTCAGCATATGGAAGTTTCCGGGCCAGGGACTGAATCCAAGGAGCAACCTACACCACAGCCACGGCGATGCTGGATCTGTTAATCCACTGCATTGGGGATCGAAACACACCTCTGCAGCAAGCAGTGCTGCTGCAGTCATATCCTTAACCCATTGCACCATAGCGGGAAAAGTCCCAAGACACAATTTTTTAATATGTTCAAACTGCCTACATACCCGGGTCTATTTAATAATTTTAACCTGTAATAGATTTGAAGGCAATCAGATCACAATTACTAGGAACCTCAAACAATGTTTTCTCTCTCTCTTGAGACAAACAGGCACACACATGCCCTTACACACACAAACAAGAATACGGGTCATTTTATTTTACTTTTTATTTGTTCTCTGGGCAGAATCTCAGAAATATCTATGAGCGAGTCTGGAAAACTTTGTACTGATATACAAGAAAGACCTAAAACCTTTTCGATACCCAATTATTATTTTAAAAGAAATTTTCTATGTTATTTTCAGCAGCAGAAGCATTATCTTTTTAAAAAGAAATGTATAAGAGCTTTTCATTGACTGTCTAGTTATGATATGAAAAACACAGGACTGTGCTTTTGCATCACTGCAAAAATCATTACCGCATTTCCCAGGGACAGAGATGAATGAAGTAGTGACAGACTTGGGCATTTTCTTTCTTCTGCTATAGTTCTAGTAGGTATTGATGGAACTGTAACTGATGCTCTTGAGGCGGAGGAAAACACATAAGGAGATTTAAGTTGCAGGTGCAGTAACGGAAGTCCAAAAGAATTCTGAGGTGGTGTCTCAAAGGGCCCTGGCTTAACATCAAATAGTTTTCCTGGTTTTATAAAGGTTGCAGAATCTTGTTGAGGTGTCAGGTTTTCTTGTCCAACAGACTGATCCAAGTTCACATGCTTAGGGATCTCTGTAAGTACCGTTTCTGCCCCTTTCTTCTGCTCAACTGCTTCTTTTATGGCTTCGGTATTACACGGGCTCGAATTCAAATGGGATGTTGAAGTAGTGTCCATTGTTCTCTTTGACGAAGGAGGCTGGAATAAATCAGATGACCCCCAAGCCTCTCTTGGCTGTGGTAGAGGACCAGGGGGAAGTTGTGGCACTCTTTCAGGATGGAAGGAAGGGGACTTGAATTCATGCTCAGGCTGGAACTGAAGCAAAGGAAAACCATCACCAGGTCTGAGAGTTTTTGCCACTGGGATAAGTTTAGGTATCTTTGGAAGGGCAGAAGATGGGAACAAAAGGTGGAAGTAGGTATTTCCAGCAGGGGCTGGAGACAATGAAGTGGTGGGTATGCTCTGAGATGCTGGAGTTAGCCCTCTTTTCTGGGGTTGGCTTTCTAATTGACAAAAAGGAACACTCCCATCTGGGACATTCTGCAAGAGAAAAAAAGCTATTAGGTAAGTTTAAAAATATGTTAGACACTCCTTATTTTGTAAATGATGTTCAATATGTTTTGGAAGGGGGTAGAATAGGATAACTACTAAAAACATTATTTACTCAGATAACCAAGAACTGAACTACTGGAACAACTTGAATGGTATTTTCAAATGCATTACCTGTACGTTTCCATTACTATTTTCGTCAGATTGAACAGTTTCTTTATGGCGATGTGGGCTCTTCTTGCCGGGTTCTCTGGTGTGCTCTCCTGTGGGTTGTGGTTTAACGAAAAAGCTCTCCTTCAGATTTTTACTGGTGTCTTCAGCATCATTTCTCCCTCCTGTAGGGTTTGATACTTGGCTTCCCACCAAATGCACAGACTGAGACTGCTGTAGAAGTTGATGTACATCTGGGAGGTGAGCAAAGGATGATCCTACTATTTGCATTAGGCTCATGAAGTTGATCTGTTGTAGCTAGAATAAAATAAAAATTAAAGAAACACCTTACAATATAATGAAAAGAATCTAAGGGAGACACAACAACTATCTGAGAATTCCAGAACAGTCATACTTTCATCTTAGTATCTGTCAGACCCATAAATGCTGAGTAGGAAGCATAGCTGGGAGAATTTTTTTTTTTTTTTTAAAAGATGAAGCATGGTTTCCTGTCCTCAAGGAGCTATCGGTTAGGAATACAAAGTCATAATGAGACTTGGGACTATCTGTAAAGAAGTTTACATAAATATCCCAGGGATCATAAAGGAATGATCTGATGGAGGATATGATTTGATGGGTGAAGATAACTGAAGAATTCCTAAAATATGTGTTATGACCAGGTTTTCAGGAAAGAAAAAAGCAGAAATTAGCAAACAGGTAAAGAGTGAGGAATTCCTGTGGAAGGGCTGAGTGAAAGGCAAAGGCTGACAAACATTGAACAAGTCACCGGAGAAGCATTTTAAAAAGTCCTGATGGGAGTTCCCATCGTGGTGCATCGGAAACAAATCCGACTAGGAACCATGAGGTTGCAGGTTCGATCCCTGGCCTCACTCAGTGGGTTAAGGATCCAGCGTTGCCATGAGTTGTGGTGTAAGTCACAGATGCAGCTCAGATCTGGCATTGCTGTGGCTGTGGCTGTGGCATAGGCCGGCATCAACAGCTCTGATGAGGCCCCTAGCCTGGGAACCTCCATATGCCTCAGGTGAGGCCCTAAAAGGACAAAAGACCAAAAAAAAAAAAAAAAAAAAAAAAAAAATCCTGATGGCCAGGTCACAGCCCATACCAATAAAACTAGAATATCTGGGAGATGCAAGTCAGGATTAGTATTTTTAAGAGGACCAGGTGATTTCAATGTGCAGAAAAGCTTGAGAACTGCTAGCAGATAGACTGGCTTAGATGGAAAAGGAAATTTATAGCTAATGAGAAGAGAGGTCAGTGCAGTAGTTCTCAAACTTTAGCACACATCAGAATCACCCAGAGGACTTGTGAATCACCCTCTGCCAAGCCCCAACCCCAGAATTTCTGATTTCAATAGGTCTGGGGCGGCGGCCTGAGAATCTGTGTTTCTAATAGCTAAGTGATGCTGATGCTAATGGTCCAGGACCCACACTCTGAGAACCACTGGATGTGTGAGAGTATGGTAGGGAAAGAGGGGACGTAAAGGCTGCTTGTGGGGTTTTTCAAGCCCAAGAGAAGAATTTGCAGTTCAAAAAACAAGCCCATAGGGAAACACTGCAGATTTTTTTTAAAAAAGTACGTTCCCTTCAATTATAAAAGAAATGCATGCTTACTGCAGAAAAACACAAAGAAGCATAAAAAAGAAAATAAAAGTGATTCATAATCCTTTTCCCAAAGATAACTAGTATTGACAATATATTTCCTTTTACTCTTTGTATTTTTAAAACATGATTGATACCATAGAGTATACAAGTTTGTACCTGAAATCTACTGAAGATTTTAGAGCTGAAAAATAACAATATTTTAAGCCACCTATACTCCAATAAAATTAAATTTCTAATTCTTAAAAAATGTTTAAAGAAAAATAGCAGATGTTAAAACAAGAAGAATGTTTTAGAAATGCACGTATCAGACAATGGAAGTACGAAGTTCTAAGAATCAAAGGTTGGCTACAGCTATAGAATAGCAAGTGATATACAATGCAGGCAAATGAATCAAGCAGGCATAAAATAGTAAAACACTGGCTATGAGTAGTGAAAGAAGGCAAAGATGACTCTCTAAGACAGTGATTCTTAATCTTTTGTGTGTATCAGAATTATTTGGAGAATTCGTTAAATATACAGAGCAGTGGCCCACAAAGTCCCTAGGAAATCCAAAAAATAAGCTTGACAAATGCTTCTAACTGGATAGAAGAGGTCATGCTACTAGATAGAAATTGGAGAGAAGAGACTCAGAAGAATAAGAATAAAATAAGTTTCAGCAAGTTCCATGAGACAGCGGGACAAGCTGAAGAAGTATTCCCATCAAGGCGCATTAAGTTCAAAGAGAAAATTAGCGCCAAGAATCAAAAATATAAATGTGGGATGCTGCTTCACATAAAAGGATACGGAAGTAAATGTGGAACACATGAAGAGAAGGTTAGATTTGAGGGAAATGAATGTTTAAGGAATAAAGCAGAAATGGGAAATGATTTAAAAATTGTTGGTGGACAGAGAAAAGGATAACCAAGTGAGGAAAAGATGATGCACAGCTAAGTGAATAGTGCTTTAAAATGCAGCTGACCATTTCAAAGCAAGCCGATATTTGTTTGAGGATGTGATGTGACTGTGTCAGAAAATAAATTTTTGATGCCTGAGAGCAGGAGTCTACTGGACTATTTTGATTACCCCCCACATCATTTTTGTAAATAGCTCTGTGTCTCCAAGAGCCCAGTCAAAAGAAGTCATCATGAGAAGCAGAGAACTTATTTAGCCTAGACTCCAGGCTCTAGAGTTAGGAACTTCTGAATAACAAGGGAAGACTGCCCAAAGCGGAGAAACCCTGCAATTTAATTTTGTCTTTCTCTGCAAGTTTGTTCATATGTTAAAACCTTATATATATCATATGTACATTTACTTGATAACATATGGAGATGTGCCTACCTGAACTAATTTGAACATTTCATCTTGGAGCATTTGCCTAATGGAATCAGAAGAATGTGATAACGGTGCCCTAGGTTCGTCTCTCTGGGTTGGCTGAGTTGTTGGCACAGGTGTTTGTGAGGCAACATTGACTCCATTTGATACCAAGGGTGGAGCTGAGGAAGATTTATCTTTACATGCAGAGATTTGGGCACTGTGTGGAAGCATATAAATAAAAAAACACACATCAATCAAGAAAAAAAGCGAATTAGATATCTATGAACTGAGTGTTTTTATCTTGGGCTCTAGTTGCAGGTTGTGGAAGTTCCAGAGCCAGGGAGTGAACCTGCACCACAGCAGTGACAATGTCAGATCCTTAACCTGATGCACCATCAGGGAACTCTGAACTGAGTATTTTGATCTATTTTCTTCTTCTTTAAAGGCTTGCTGGAAGTTTTCAGAAAACTTACACCCTGAAGCTTATCTCACTGTACCCCTCAGCCCCCAGACACATTTGTCATCAGCACAATTATTCATCCAAATGCCTTAATGAAGGTCCCCTCCCTATGGTGTTACCACACAGGATGGTTCACACCTTTATGTTACCTGCCTGGTCCCTGCAGACACCTGTGTTAGAGACCTAAGCAATCATTAGGATCAGTTGTACAGACTGCATAATTTGCCTCGGGAATAGATTTGCAGGGGAGTTCCCTTGGGGCACAGCAGCTTAAGTGTTCGGCATTGTCACTGCTGTGGCCCAGGTTTGATCCTTGGCCTGGGAACTTCTGCATGCTGTAGGTGTTGGGGGGGGGGAGAAAAAAGGAATACTTTTTTTTTTTTTTAACTAAATGTAAAGATCCAGAATGGAGTTAAGAAAACTAGGGAAAGGGTTTGGGTTAAAAAAATATTTAATTCTAACATGGGTAGAGCAAACTCCTGCTATTCTTCATTAAATGTAAACGACAGTATCGTGAACATTTCCAAACAAATCAGAGATTATATTAATAATTAAACCCTAACAAAAAACGCTTATTTAGAAATAAAAGTTAAAGGTCAAAGTAAGTTTTTTGTTTTTGTTTCTTTCAATAAAATGACTGGAGATGATTCCTTAAAACACAAAAGGTACTCAATGTTTCATAAGCAAATACATTTCATAACCTAAATTAGGGAGCAGGTACTATCATATCCAACTAAACTGGTCCCTATCTCTAAAAAGAAAATAACAAACCAAATTCTATTTATTTGTTTATTTATTTTCTGTCTTTTTGTCTTTTCTAGGGCCGCTCCCTCAGCATATAGATGTTCCCAGGCTAGGGGTTGAATTGGAGCTGTGGCCGCCAGCCTACACCAAAGCCACAGCAACGTGGGATCCAAGCCTCGTCTGCAACACAGCTCACGGCAACGCCGGATCCTTAACCCACTGAGCAAGGGCAGGGATCGAACCTGCAACCTCATGGTTCCTCGTCGGATTTGTTAACCACTGAGCCATGACGGGAACTTCAACTATTTAGATTTATTTGGATTTACACTTATGCCCTTGCAGCAAAAATATTTACCTTTTATCAAGCATCTCATGTGCTCAATAACAAAACTATTTGGGAAATCCATGAAAAATAGGCATTACAACCAACTGGCCTATTTTAAGACAACTTTACCGGCCTTTTCTTTCAACAACTAGCAGGAAGATAAATTCTAATTATGGAGAATTTTTCTAAAATAAAGTTTTGCTCTACCATTCTCCTATTTCAACATGATCTGTAAATACTAAACACACTACTCAACCTCTGTAGAAGCAATTCAAAAGACTGGATAATTTTGTTCTATGAGAGAATTAAAAGGATTTCATACACCATTAGAAATCTGTTAAAGAGAATGAAAATGAACAACAACTATATCTTTCAAAAATATATCCACAGAGTTCCCTTTGTGGCTCGGAGGGTTAATATTCTGACATAGTGTCATAGTGTCATGGACCTGCCATTGCCAGCAAGCTGCAGAGTAGGTACCAGCTATGGCTCAGATCCGGTGCTGCTACAGCTGTGGTATAGGCCTGCAGCTGCAGCTCCGATTCAACCCCTAGCCTGGGAACTTCCATATGCTGCATATGTGGCCGTAAAAAGACCAAAGAGAAAAAAGAACATGCCCACTACTTCTTTTCTTCAGAAAAGCCTTATTTTAAAATAGTTCCCATGTCTTTACAACACAATTGTTAAAGGAAAATCCTTCAGTAGTAAACATAAAGGTGTCAGAAACGTGTATCTATCTTGCTTTTTCAATGCTTAGTGTTGCTTTCATTTTAGCCTCTTAGTTTTGGGTCAAGATGTTCAGTAATTATTTCAAAATGTACAGTAGGCATCATTTCATTCTCGTATATTTGTAATTATATAAAAATGGTGCAAAAATTCTTACCTAGAAGCTTCTGAACTTGTATCTAAACAAAACAAAGGAGGAATGATGTGTTCAGGGTCTGAAAAGCCTTCGATCATACTAAAATTAAAGATTAATAATCAATTAGAAGTCTTCATATTATCTAAGGTAAGGTGACCTAATGCTTAGCCAACTAAGAGCCTAAACATCCTCTAATGTACTGTAATGCTTAGCTCATAATTACAATCTGTTTACATTTGTCTCCATAGCAATAGTAACACATTCAAACAAAAGCAAAGAATATATCTGGATGACTTTAACATACAATTTGAACACTATTAAATGCTTGGCAACAGAAACGACTGTTTACCTCACTGCCATACTTTCCCCTCTTACCCTTTCAGTTCAGTTGATTTTTTCTCCATATATGACTCCAACGGTTCTTCTCTTGCACACTGAATCTCTCCTGTGGAATGCTGTTAAAATTAACAGTACCCAAAAAGAAAAGAGGTAAAACAAAAAGGTATTACTATTTTCGGTATCTTGAGTTTCACATTAGCCACTCGCTTGGACTAAAAACAGTCTGAAAGCAAGTGAGAAACCAAATATTAAAAGGTACTCCCAGTCCTGGTCTGACTAGAACTTTAGACTGTGATGCCTTTGGCCCATCACCCTGAGCCACTGAGCATATTAAACTACAAAGACAGGAGTTCCCATCGTGGCTCAGCGGAAACAAATCTGACTAGTATCCATGAGGATGCAGGCTAGATCCCTGGCCTCACTCAGTGGGTTAAGAAACCAGCATTGCTGTGAGCTATGCTGTAGGTCGCAGACACAGCTTGAATCTGGCATTACAGTGGCTGTGGTGCAGGCAGGCAGCTGCAGCTCTAATTTGACCCCTAGCCTGGGAACCTCCATATGCTTTGGGTGCAGCCCTAAAAATAAATAAATCAACTACAAAGACAAATGATGCCACTAGAAATCACTTATAATGTATGTAAATGTATGTAAAAATACTGTAAATTACAGACACACACAAATCACTACATAAGTACAACAGATCTTTGAACAACAAAAGTTTGAACTGAGTGACGGCATTTATATGTGGACTTTTTTTTCAATAAATACATTATTACCAAAGGAAAAAAAAAGGAATTCCCTGGTTGCTCAGTGGGTTAAAGATCCAGCACTGTCACTGCTGTGGTACAGGTTTGATCCCTGGCCTGGGAAATTCTAGATACCGTGAATGCAGCCAAAAAAAACAAAAAGGGGAGTTCCTGTCGTGGCGCTGTGGTTAACGAATCTGACTAGGAACCATGAGGTTGCGGGTTCAATCCCTGCCCTTGCTCAGTGGGTTAACGGATCCGGCATTGCCGTGAGCTGTGGTGTAGGTTGCAGACGCGGCTTGAATCCCGCATTGCTGTGGCTCTGGCATAGGTTGGCAGCTACAGCTCCGATTCAACCCCTAGCCTGGGAACCTCCATATGCCATGGGAGCGGCCTAAGAAATGGCAAAAAGACAAAAAAAAAGAAAAGATAAAAACATTACTACATGATCTGGGGTTGGCTGAATCAGCACCAGTTCCTGAAACCAATCTTCTGTGGATACCAAGGGATGATTGGACATGGAGTTTCGACTGCATGGGCGTCGAAGCCCCTAACTGCTGCATTATTCAAAAGCCAACTCTCATTGTGAAAACAACTATAAAATCAGGGGAAAAAAATCCTTTTAAAGGAACTGTTTCAATAATTAGAAATGTCTGTGTTCCACCTCGAAATCCACCGTAGAGAGTTTTTAGAAAACAAATAATATGTAAAACTGAATATATGTGCAAAAACTGCATACGACAGCTGAATTCTACATTTTGAATATGCAACACTTTCATTACTCTTAATTATTTTACTACAGCAGTTTATAAAATTAACCTTTAATTACCTGAAATTATTAGACACCTTACTAATAATAGAATTTCAGTGACAGAAAAATGCTTGGTGTCTTGGCTTTACTGTACAATCCACAGTACATGTTTAAGAGATGATAGCTTTGGTTGGATACACTGAATAAAAACATTTAAGTATAAATTTAAGTAACTGTACCTACTATTTATAGACTTACTTCATCTAAACGCTGTGGTAAAGTCGGCATGAATAAGGCAACACTGGGACTTTTAATACTTTCAACAGGTTCTTTGGCATCATCTATGGGAAACAAGAAGGAAAAGAAAACTGACTTTTTTTTGTCTTTTTGCCTTTTCTAGGTCCGCTCCCATGGCATATGGAGTTCCAGGCTAGGGGTCTAATCAGAGCTGTTGCTGCTGTCCTACGCCAGAGCCACAGCAACGTGGGATCCGAGCCTCGTCTGCAACCTACATCACAGCTCATGGCAACACTGGATCCTTAACCCACTGAGCAAGGCCAGGGATCGAACCCACAACCTCATGGTTCCTAGTCAGATTTGTTAACCACTGAGCCATGACGGGAACTCCAGAAAACTGACTTTTGAAAAACAATCAATTTACTCTTTAGAAGGTTCAGGAATATTACAGGAAACAAATATAAATATTCTCCATCTTCCTTAGAAAATTATCTTTTAAAAACACCTAGAGACAACCCCTCTTCATCAAGTGAACCCTGGATAAGGCTTGATGGGCTTCACCTTAGTGCGCATAACTCTGTATAAAGCTCTAAGACTTTCTGCTTTAAGGAAGACTGTCAAGGACAGGTTCATAGAAAGGAAGAGGCCCATAATAATTACACAAGCAATGCAAAAGGCCCCAGAACTGTGAGTTCAGGGTATGAGGTAATATGCTCAACATCTCATAAACATTATTTTTAATATTTGGTTTTAGGTTATTATAAACATACCAATATAGACATACTATTAGGTTATCTCAGATAATCATTCACCGATAACAAATTAATAAGGTCAAACAAAAAGATTACCTAAATGAACTAACCTTCATAATCTGATGGGTATGCATCCATTTCCTCCTGTGTAAATGTTTCTACTTCCAAAAGATCCTCATCAATATCTACAAATTCTTTTTCAGTATCATCAGTGACAGAAATGATCTCATCACTGGTTTCTTTTATTTTGGGATTTGTTACTTCAGCTGGCATTCTATTGACAAAAATGAAGCAGCTGAAATTATAACTCATCCTTGGGAACAAAGAACTTGCTTTCAGTTGATTTAGTTTATGGGAAAAGAACAAAATAAGTTTTATGTTGTAAAGTCTTTGTTTTTTAACCATATATAGTACATCATAAAAGCTCAATAAAAAGTTGTTCAATGAATAACTGACTGCCTGGGTGTTTGTTGCTGTTGTCGTTTTGTATGTGTGTGTTTCTTTTTCTTAGGCCCGCACCTGAGGCACATGGAGTTCCAAGGCTAGGGGTCCAATCGGAGCTGTAGCTGCCAGCCTATGCCACAGCCACAGCCACAGCCACGCGGGATCCAAGCCATGTCTGTGATCTACACCACAGCTCACAGCAACACAAGATCCTTAACCCACTGAGCAAGGCCAGGGATCAAACCCACATCCTTGTGGTTACTAGTCGGGTTGATTAACCACTGAGCCATAACAGGAACTCCCCGTTTTTATTGACTCAACAGATTAGAATAATTTCAATTTATCTAAATTTGCCATTCTCACAAAGCAATCTTCCTGCTACCAAAGCTCCAGCTTTATTATTCAAAGATACTCATAGTAGGGCTTAATACGTAAAAATGGATGAAATGAGAAGTTCAACTTCCTCTGACAGGAAATCAATGAATATAATCAAGGGATCTCTTGGGATGAATTAGCTTCTCTCTCAGAAGACAGAAGCTAGACCAAAGGGGAAGAAAAAAACTTTGTAATGAATTGTTAAAGCACTTCAGAAAGCACTCGCTTCCTGCTTCTCTAGTTCAAAGAGATGCTCATTCCTTTAACATTCAAGGGTTCCATTCTCCTTTAAGCCCAAACACTATCAAACAAGGTATCGGAAAAGGAAAGTATAATCAGCAACTTACTCCAAGATACTTTGACACGATTCATTTTGACCATTTCTTTCCCCAGTCCCACCTTGAGTGGACACTGCCACACAGCAGCCAGCATCTGTTTTACAATCACTCTCTAGACTGGGTCCATTCTGAGGCTCAGGGTAATTTTTCTCTAGCACCTAAAACAAACCATTTATAGTTTTAAATACTATTACTGAACCCCTTACTTTCCATTAAACTTTTAGGTAATTAATACTTTTTACAGAACTTCTCCTGATTAAGTCCCTTATTCATTTGTGAAGTATTTACTGAATTTTGAAAACTCAATATCTGATACTGAAGAAGTGACCAAGTCTTTATTCTACCTAGAAAAAACAAGAGCCTGACTACCTAAAGAGTATTTCAAAGAAATCAGTCTTAGAGACTTGTTAAGGTATATCACCAAAGTTTTCAGGCTACAAAACAATAGCAATAAAAGTATACATTTGCTTTTATTTAATACTCTGTAGTATTTTAAAGACATTTAGTAATTATTTCAAAATGACAGTGGGCAAAAATATACGCAGCTAAAAATACAAAGGATGTATCTCTTTTGTCTTACTTAGAAATTTAGGTATGCATCACCTAAAAACACAAATTTTTTTTTTTGGCTTTTTAGGGCCACACACTCAGCATATGGAAGTTCCCAGGCTAGGGGTCAAATCTGAGCTGTAGCCGCCGGCTACATCACAGCTACAGCAACACAGGATCCAAGCCATTTCTGTGACCTACACCGAAGCTCACAGTGACGGCGAATCCTTAACCCACTGAGCAAGGCCAGGGATCGAACCTGCATCCTCATGGATACTAGTCGGGTTTGTTACCGCTGAGCCACAACAGGAACTCCTACAATTTTCAATGACAAAAAATATCACAGTTATCTTCTAAACCACCTTAGGATAACAGAAACTGATCTCACAAAAAGAAAATAAGACACAAAAAGAAATCATAAATAAACTTTCTGTCACACACAAAGGGGAGTTCCTGTCGTGGCGCAGCAGAAACAAATCCAACTAGGAACCATGAGGATGCAGGTTCGATCCCTGGCCTTGCTCAGTGGGTTAAGGATTTGGTGTTGCCATGAGCTGTGGTGTAGGTCGCAGACGCGGCTCAGATCTGGCGTTGTTGTGGCTCCGGAGTAGGCCAGCAGCTACAGCTCCTATTAGAGCCTGGAAACCTCCATATGCTGTGGGTGCTGCCCTAAAAAGACTATATGTATATATATATCATTGGTAAAGGTAAATATATAGTTAAATTCAGAATATTCTAGTGCTGCGAGGGTGGTAGGTAAAACACTCATAACTCTAGTATGAAGACAAAATAACAAATGTATTTAAGATAACTATAATAATTTATTAATGAATACACAATATAAAAAGATGTAAATTGTGGCGTTCTCTTGTGGTGCAGCAGGTTATGAATCCAGTCTTGTTGCTGTGAGCTGCAGTGTAGGTTGCAGACATGGCTCAGATCTGACTTTGCTGTGGCTATGGTGTAGGACAGGAGCTATAGCTCTGATTTGACCCCAAGCCTGGGAACTTCCACATGCCACTGTGTGGCTCTAAAAAGACAAAAAGCAAAAGATAAAAAAGCAAATTAGATGTCCATGAACAAAGTATTTTTATTTTTGGCTATACTTGCAGCATGTAGAAGTTCCAGGGCCAGGGACTGAAATTGTACCACAGCAGTGACCCAAGCCACAGCAGTGGTAACACTGGATCTTAACCCGGTGTGACCCCCCCAAAAAAAGAATTAAAGTAACGACTTTAGAGAGTTCCCTTGTGGCACAGTGAGTTGGGGATCCAGCATTGTCACTGTGGCTACTCAGGTCACTGCTATGGCACAGGTTCAATCCCTGGCCCAGGAACTTCCACATGCTGTGGTCACAGCCAAAAAAAAAAAAAAAGAAACCACTTTAAAAATTTTGATGATATAAATTATCATCAGTACTGTCAATAAGTTACTTAATAATTCTTTATTAGATGGGGAAGGACAAATAGTTTTAATCTGAAATGAGAATTCTCATTTGTATGTAATAAGCAATTCTAGTTCTTACCTTAGTAACGGCATTTTTTGCCTCATATGTAGCAAAAGAGGTTTGTTCCAAAAGCCACAATGATGTAAGAACAGCAGCTGCAGAGGTCTTTACACGAATGACGGGGCTATACTCACAGCGTGACTCAGTGAGACCAGAATCACAGAGCAATCTCCTATCAGACCATCTTATCATCCATTCCAACAGCCTTCTTATATGGCCAAATATGTTATTTAGTGATAAAGGAAGATCTTCTTGAGGGTTAATATCATTGCACTGAATTGCTCTGAAAACACATCTTCTAGCTTCAGCAGACTTGGGAGTGAAAAAACCATGGTTCGACAATCTTTGGATTAAAGGTTTCTCTGCATTGTCATCTTGTATTCTGTAAAGTGACTTCTGTTTTAAACCGAACAATCCACTTTTCCCTTCATTTTTATTGACTTTATTCAAAGGGTTCTCTAAAAAAGGCCTGATCTCTTGATTAACCAGTACTGAAGCTGAAAGGGCCTGATTTTCTGATGTTTCAGACTCAGATGACGCTGGAGCAACAACAAAGCAGGAGCCAGCTCTAAACACACTCTGGCTTTTGGTTTTGCCCTGGCGTCGTTTTAATGTTGTATGCACATCAAAAAATAATGAATTAAGCTCATGTTCTCTAAGATGTCCAGAAAAACTAGTTAGAAACGGAATGCCAGGATCCTTGGAACCACGTAGGTCTCGTTCAATAATGTAACTCAAGAAGAGTTCAAGGAATTTAATATATTCATCATCATCACGTTCAAATTCCCAAACACCTACTACAGGAAGTGCATTTTGTGATAACTTTTCATGATCTTCTTTTCTTTGAGGGTTTTCTTTCTGATTATCTATTTTCTTTTTTTCATTGGGACTGCCAGTCAATGTTAATTCCATATGATTTGGGGCATTTCTACAGCAAAACAAAATTGAAAAAGACAAAATTAAAGATGATTAATCACTAAAACTGTCAACAAAAATTCATTATCAATAAAAATTCTCTCCACTGATTAAGTCGTGTGTTTTTTTTTTTTTTCTTTTTTCTTTTTTTTGGCCACACCATGCAGCAGCTTGATGTATGACCTCAGTTCCCAGGCCAGGGATTGAACCCAGGCCACAGTGGTGAAAGTGGTGAATCCTAACCACTAGGCCCTTATACATATTGTTTTTTAATGCTTCGATTACCTATTTTTCAAATGAGGGGGTTGGACTAAATGATCTCTAAGTGTTCACTAGAGCTGAACATCTGAGTCCAAAAAAATATAACACATTAGTATCAAAAGGGAAATTTTATGTTAAAAAAGATTTAAAATGTGTTCACAGAAATTTTACAATTAAAAAAACACAAGTGTTTTTCTGGGGAAAAAAGGTCCTCTTATAGGTCAGAATTTAGAAATACAAAATCACAAGCCACTGATATACAACTTATTTTGTGGTTTCTTGTTTCTCTCTTGCATCTGCCACTTTCTGCTTCCCCTGTCCGATGTGCAACAAGCATGCCTGCCCTAGGATTCTTTACCACACAAAAGGTGGGTATTTTTCTAAACACTCTCTGCTGCTATTAAACCTGTTTGGCAGGCACCAAACTGCCAACCATAATTACTTTTAAATCTGTTGCCTTTCGGAATTCCCGTCGTGGCTCAGTGGTTAACGAATCCAACTAGGAACCATGAGGTTGCGGGTTCGATCCCTGGCCTTGCTCAGTGGGTTGGGGATCTGGCGTTGCCATGAGCTGTAGTGTGGGTCGCAGACGCAGCTCAGATCCCATGTTGCTGTGGCTCTGGTGTAGGCCAGTGGCTACAGCTCCGATTAGGCCCCTAGCCTGGGAATCTCCATATGCCGCGGGAGCAGCCCAAGAAATGGCAGAAAGACCCAAAAAAATAATAATAATAAATCTGTTTCCTTTCATCGTGGTTCCTGGGGCAGAACACAGACCCCTTGGTTCCCTCAATAGAATAAGAAGGTTCCAGTTAAGCACCTTCACTGAATTTGCCATGTCCCTTCTTATTAAGAATGTGCAATAAGCAGCCTCCAGAATATTCCTGTGCTAACACTGAGGTGGTCTGGGGGAAGAAGCACATCATTTATGATACTGCTGGATATGCTATAAGCAGATGTTTGAAGTAGATGATAATATTTCACTTAAGCAAGATTATGGTTGATTTTATAGTCTTTCAGTTATGAGAAGGATAAATTGCCTTGTAGATACTGAAATTACAAAGAAAAAATAGGCTTAAATCAGAGTAACTGGGGTTTAAATGCTAAGTGAGAATTTCTCAACAATTTGCAGAGAAGTTTCAAAGACAAATGTGCAAATTCTTTCCTTGGAAACTTTAAATAATAATATAGCTAACAAAACAATTCTAAATTCTTTAAGTCTAAAGATCACTTAAAGAACCTAAGTCAGTGAACTATAGAATTTCACCTACTCATTTTATTTTATACTTTCAGGTGGCAAAATTAATTCATATCTCAGTAATATTTCAAATAGATTTTCAAATGTAAAGCCTCATTTTACACTTTTTTTTAATATTAAAAATGGGTGAATTTATTTATTTATTTTTGTCTTTTGTCTTTTTAGGGCCGCACCCGTGGCATATGGAGGTTCCCAGGCTAGGGGTCAAATCAGAGCTGTTGCTGCCGGCCTACGCCACAGCCATGGCCACATCAGATCTGAGCCACATCTGTGACCTACACCACAGCTCACGACAACGCCGGATCCTTAACTCACTGAGCAAGGGCAGGGACCGAACCCGAAACCTCATCTTAGTCAGATTTGTTTCTGCTGCGCCACAAGGGGAGCTCCTCATTTTACACTTCTAACATCCTTGTGGGTATGGAGGGTGGCACTTAGCATTCATATTGTTAATGTTAATCAGTGAGGTTGCTGGGATGAGAAGTCAGGTCATCAGCTGCATGAAAATACTGAAAATATTTTTTTTCCTAAAGGAAGTCAATGCCTGCTATTAAGAGAACGCAACTGTACCTTTGATGGAAATGTATTCTACTTTTTTCTTTAGCCGACAAAGCTTCTGAGAAGGACTCAGCTGTATCTGCATCACTGTGGACCAGAGAATTCCCCAGGTCTGTGAGTGTGCTCCTGCTCAGACTGGTTCCCAAGGAAAACCTGTCAAAACCTGGAACCTCAGCCGGTTTTTCTTCTTCAGATGGTTCCCATATATTCATCTCAAAAGAACCTATATTTCTCTGCACACGTTTTAAGGCTTTCACCCTCACTTTATGGAAAGAATGCATAATCACTGACATCATTTCCTCAGTTTGGGGACCTAGAAAGAAAAGAACAAAAGGCCTTAGAGTTCATTAAAATGTTTCAACTCAAGACATAAGAGGATCCAATTCTGGTCCCTCCTGGGAACATGAAATATAACTGATGGCTAAGGCTTATTTCCACACTCTTACAGATCCTGCTTTCTCCAATATTTTTATAAAACCATGGTCCATATTTTTAAGGCAGAACTACAGAAGCTAAAAAAGATTCATTAAAGAACAATAAAAAGGGCGTTCTCATCATGGCTCAATGCTTAGTGAATCCGACTAGGAACCATGGGGTTGCGGGTTCGATCCCTGGCCTTGCTCAGCGGATTGAGGATCTGGTATTGCTATGAGCTGTGGTGCAGGTCGCAGATGCAGCTTGGATCCCGTGTTGCTGTGGCTCTGGCTTAGGCTGGTAGCTACAGCTCTGATTGGACCCTTAGCCTGGGAACTTCCATATGTCACGGGCGCGGCCCTAGAAAAGACAAAAAGACAAAAAATAAAAATAAAAAAAGAATAAAAGGGACCCCTTAAAAAAAAAAAGCATGACCTGGAAAAAAGAATTTAGAAGTAATTTAACTATTTCAAAAATCAGATAATTATAAAAAGAATCACTGGCATTTTTTTTCATTCCCACAGAGTGGCCAAAGAATCAAAAACACATTTCTGACTTCAAGTAATGGAGAACAATAGGAAGGAAAGTTTTTCAAGGCTGTCTATATGAAAATATTTAATTATTGATAATAAATATGACATTTGAGAGATTTCAAAAAAGTATTAAAAATATAAATCACAAATACAATATAAATACATTAATGCAATAACGTGCAGAGGACATTATTAGACTATTATGAGATTATAATTCTAAAAAAGAGAATAATTTGAATTCTTTAAAAATTTCCACAACATTGTGAATGTATAAGAATACCTCATTTAGGGATTTCCCATCGTGGCTCAGTGGTTAACGAATCCAACTAGGAACCATGAGGTTGCAGGTTCGATCCCTGGCCTTGCTCAGTGAGTTGAGGATCTGGTGTTGCTGTGGCTGTGGTGTAGGCCGGTGGCTACAGCTCTGATTAGACCCCTAGCCTGGGAACCTCCATATGCCATGGAAGTGGCCCTAGAAAAGGCAAAAAAAAAAAAAAAAAAAAAAAAAAAAAAAAAAAGAATACCTCATTTAATTGCACTTCACGGATATTCCATTTTTTACAAATTGAAGGTTTGGGGCAACCCTGAATCAAGCAAGTTCTATTGGCACCATTTTTCCAATATCATTTGCTCACTTCATGTCTCTATGTCACATTTTGCTAATTCTCATCATATTTCAAACTTTTTCATTATTACGATATTTGTTACGGTATTCTGTGATCAGTGATCTTTGATGTTACTACTGGAAAAAAATTATGACTCACATATGATTATGACTCAATGATGGTTAGCATTTTTTAGCAATAAAGTACTTTTAAATTAAGGTATATACACTGCCTTTTTTATAGAGCTACTGCACACTTAATAGACTCCGGTGCAGAGCAAACATAACTTGTATATGCACCTCAAAACCAAAGAATTCACTGTGAGTTGCTTTATTACCCTATTCACATTATTGTAAGTGGTCTGGAACCAAACCTGCAATATTTCCAAGGTATGCCTGTGCTTTTTTTTTTTGCCATTTCTAGGGCCGTTCCCACAGCATGTGGAGGTTCTCAGGCTAGGGGTCCAATAGGAGCTATAGCTGCCTGCCTACGCCACAGCAACACCGGATCAGAGCCACATCTGTGACCTACACCACAGCTCACGGCAACACCGGATCCTTAACCCACTGAGCAAGGCCAGGGATCGAACCCGCAACTTCATGGTTCCTAGTCAGATTCGTTAACCACTGAGCCACGACAGGAACTCTGGTATGCCTGTGCTTAATGCCACTGAACTGTATGCTTAAAAATGGTTGATTTCAGGAGTTCTCTTGTGGCACAGTGAGTTAAGGATCTGGTGTTGTCACTGCAATGGCTTGGGTCACTACTGTGGCATGGGATTGATCCCTGGCTGGTGAACTTCCACATGCCACAGGTGTGGCCAAAAAAAAAAAAAAGTTTAATTTCACAGTCTGTATATTTTACCACAATAAAAAAAATTTTCCACAAGGTCATCTTGAATGCACAATATAAAATTAAAAGCATAAATAACCATACAAGGGGAGGAAGAACACTATAGTTTTCAATAAAATATCTGCATTATGCAAGGCACTACATGCTCATTTTATATACTGTAACCATGTTTAATCCTCTTTCAGTACATATTTGTAAGGCAGGTATTAATGTACTCATTTTACAAACAGGGAAGAGAGACTCAGAGATCCTAAGCAACTTGACTCTGATTACACAGTTACTAATGGACAGAGCCATGACATGGCATCAGCTTTGCCAGGTCCCAAAGCAACAGAATTGGTGCTTCTGTAATGGGGAAGTGCTTCTGACTTCTCATATTCCTATCTCCAAGGAAAGAAGAAATGCATAAAAACACAAGCATTAGAAAAATAAATGCTTTTATCAAATAAATGCAATTTATCTATCGGGTATCTCAGAAATGAAAAATAATACCTTTTACAACACAGTGTCTGAGTCTCTGTTGAAGAGAGTGATATTTTTCTCTTAAAGGAACCCTTATGTCCTCAGGATTGGGAAATGCTCTCACAAAAATTTCTGCTACCTTCAGAAAAATTTAAAAATGAGTTTTATGAGCAACACCATTCTTAATTAAAATTAAAATCCTTTAAAGTCTGTTTTTAATGTAGTTAATTTTAACCTACATTTACATTACCTTTTTGATTGGTGGCAGTTCTCCAATAAGGCTCAAAATTAGATCCTGAATAAGTTCCTCAATATTAGAAAACCGAGAGAAGGGCAGCATTCTACAAGCCCATTCCACTGCGCTAAGACAGTGCTCAACCATGCAAGAATCGAACTTCACCTCAAGATCCTAAATGGATAGTGAAAGATATCATTTCCTTTTCACTTTAGACAGACAGACTAGAATCAGTTCAAAAGAAAACATTGCCACAAACAGTAAAATCTTCTATCAAGCAATAACTTTCCAAGTAGTATTTATTCATTTTTCTTACTCTTCTGCAGTTAATACCTTTTTTCCTTCTGCATTTTCTCGTGCTTTCTGATACTGCCTGCAGCTATAGGATAACTTATCACGGATATGCAGCATCCAACACAAAGCACAAAGTTCTCTGAAGCAACCTAAATCAGGAATACAAATACAAAAGAAGACTGTATGAGTATGTCCATTAATATTATAACAACCTCACCTCTGCTGGATATTTCTTTTTCAAAATAAAAAGTTTTTATATTGTTGATTATAAGAGAAACATGCGGAGTTCCCGTTGTAGCGCAGCAGAGACACATCTGACTAGTATCCATGAGGATGCGGGTTTGATCCCTGGCCTTGCTCAGTGGGTTAAGGATCTGGCGTTGCTCTGAGCTATGGCGTAGGGTTGCAGACATGGCTCAGATCCCATGTTGCTTACGTTCCTATGGTGTAGGCTGGCAGCTACAATTCAACCCCTAGCCTGGGAACTTCCATATGTCACGGATGCAGCCCTAAAAAAAGATGAAAAAAAAAAAAAAGAGAGAGAGAGAGAGAGAAATATGCTGTCAATACTTTAAGTCAAAATTATGAAGATCCTTACAGAATTTTTATACCTATTATTCTAGAATACTTCATGCATATCAGTTGCATAAAAATTTTTAAAACATTTTATAGAGTAAATAAATTACTCTATTTACTAATAGTTTGCTTTAGACTTACAGTATTAGATATTTTTCCAAGCCAATACTTATAACTCTACTTAATACCATACATTGGAAAATCACTTATTGATAGGCATTTAAGTTGAAAATTTTTCAATACTAGAAACATAATTTCCAATATAAAGCAATTTTTATTAAAAGTAATACAAGTACACAAAGACATATAAAATTGTATTATGTATACAGTTTTGCAACTATCTTTTTTTTTTTTTTTTTTTTGACCTAATGTATCTTCGATATATTTCCATGGTGGTAACATACATACACTGTTTTTTCATTATCCACAGAATATTCCTTTGCATGGAAACTTTCCCAAATCAAATATAAAATATATCATTGTTAATATTAGGCCTAATTTCAAAGCAAGCAGTCTGTTTTGGACCAACCTATTGCTTTAATGGACACTTCATCAAGCTTGTGGTCTCCAGTTGCTCCAGGTCGAAAAAATGATATTCCTCCTTTACAGTAATTAAGTAGTGACTGAGAGAAAGGACTCAATGAAGGAAGGGATCCTTTCATTCGAATCTGAAAGTAAAGAAAGACAGAATAATAATTATCAATCATATAAGTCAATTTTTAAAGAAACTATAAAGCAATAAACAAGGCAGGTAGTAAGATAAACCATACAGAATGGAGAACACAGCATGGCTCCTATATTATGTAAGAAAATATCTCTGAAATCACTTGTACGTTCAGAAACTTAGCTCACAAATTTAATTCAACAAATTCACTAGGCTAAATCCCAAAAGAAAAAAAAAGTTCTAAGCACCCACCTTAATGATTTATTAAAAGCTATAGTAATGGAGATAGTGTGGTACTAATGAAAGAATAGACACTAGATGACTGGAACAGAACAGAGAGCCCAGAAATAGACCCATGCAAAAACAGTCAAGGATCAAATCAAAATTACAAATGAACAAAAGTAATTCAAGGAGAAAAGGAAATCTGAAAAGGCTTTGACTCCCATCATATGACACGTTGGAAAAGGTAAAATCATACAGGTATTAAAAAAAAATCAATGTTTGTCAAGGTTTCTGTGATGAGATGGATGAGTAATAAATAGATGAAGCATGGGAATTTTTACTGTAGTACAACTACTTAGTATCATCCTGTAATGTTGAATACACAACATTATGTATTTATTAAAACCCAGAGAATTGTACAACACAAAGAATAAACCCTAATTTAAACTGTGGAACTTAATTTAAAAAAAAACACAATCAAGAACACCAAATTTTCCACACTTCAGAGATAACCACTGATGACATGTTAATGTATCTATTTCCAAATGGATAGATGTAAATAAATCATAGTTATAGTGTTTTACATTTATGGGGGAAAAAAGATTCTAACCAAATTAACCTCACTTGTCATTTTTGTATACAAAGAATTTAATGCTACTTGCCCTGACTTTCCCCAGAGGCATACATGCTGGTTGAGCTCATTAAAACTAGGTTAAGTGAGAGTACTGTGAGGAATTGATAAGTAAGACCAAATATTTAAATGCAAATACAATTTACAACCTTATGTAAATAGTTCTCTACAATAAGCAATTTTTATCTTTTTTTTTTCCTGCAAGTTCCCAGGGCAGGGATCAAATCAAGCCACAGTTGCGGCAATGCTGGATCCTTAACCCACTGCGCTGGGCCAGGGAGCAAACTGGCACCACCACAGAGACAAGCTGGATCATTAACCCACTGAACCACAGTGGGAACTCCCTACAATAAACAATTTTTAAAATAAAGTTTCCTATAACAAACATTTAGGCTCAATAGATCTTAAAACCATTAAAAATAATTGTTCAATAATACAAGAAAATCCTTTGCCCTTCTTCATAAACATACTTAAAAACAACTTTGGGATGACAAGATACAGAGTGAGTATAATTTTAACATATTTTTACGGTAGCTCTATGCAAATTTCATAAAACTTTCTCTCTCAAAATAGGCTAATTTTCAAAAATAGTTTGATAAACAACTTCTTAATCTCTCTTAGAGCTCATACTAAAGAAAGTTGTAGACTCTTGGTACATTTAGTAATTTAATCAAGAGCTCTTTTTGGTGGGTGGGGGTGCACATCTGTGGCCCTCTGAAGTTTCCCGGCCAGAGATCAAACCTGAGCCATAGCAGTGACAATACCACCGCTTAACCTGCTGAGCCATCAGGAAACTTCATCAAGAGCCAAATTTAAGATATGTGGGGCTAATAATATTTATTTCCACATTTGACAGAGAGACACAGATAAGAAAGCAGCTACATCTCAGCAGAAGTCAGTGTAGAAGACAACCCCTGAATCAAACTGAACTGCGCAGCTCAGAAGACAGTAAGTGGGAGGCTCTGACTGGTAGAGACTACTGAAAGGAAACAACGCCAAGAACTAACTCTAACTTTCCATGCTCTGACCCCACAGAACTTAGTTAACACCTGCAGAAGATTTAGGGTAAACCCTGAACTGCATTTAAATCTTCAATGACTGTGGGTAAAAAAAAAAAAAAAAAAAAAAAAAGTAACTGAAATTACCTGAAATTAACTGCTTGGATTACACTTTCTATTGCCAGACAGGATGGGACTAACACAGAGCTCCAGTTCAGAGTGTTTATTTTTCAGCAAAAAGAACTTGGGCCTGTCTGGGTTTCTTATTGTAAATAAGCCTGAAATGTATGGGCAGAACTCCTTGGGAAAATGTCACAATTTTAAATATTAATAAACATTAGTAGATTTAAATTGTTTAACATAGCACATAAGTGACCAAGACATTTCTTTACCTTTTGCATGACTTTTCTGGCCCATCTCAACTGCAAGATGTACCACTGTGCTACAGGAAAGGAACAGTGAGCTGCCCGGAAAAGCAAGAGAACACGCTGAAGGATTCCAGACACCTTTTGGCGATTATCTTTTTCAGCTTTTAAAAAAAGATCATCACCATCCTCCTAAAAAAAAAAAAAAAAAAAAACTTAGCTGGTAAAACAGAACCTTAAAATGGTAAACTGAAAATAAAGATGGTGCTGCTCAAACCAGAATATTCTGGGAG
This sequence comes from Sus scrofa, assembly GCF_054392235.1. Classification (NCBI taxonomy): domain Eukaryota; kingdom Metazoa; phylum Chordata; class Mammalia; order Artiodactyla; family Suidae; genus Sus; species Sus scrofa. The sequence continues at coordinate 34,524,845 of NC_139398.1, forward strand.
ATTTATAAAGGAAGTTTCAAGGCATGGCCTCAGAAATTTCAACCATAGCTAATTCGAGGGTCAAGGAAACATTTCTCTCACCTTAAAGAATTTGTAAAGAGCTAAATTGACCCTAATCCCAAGTCTTTGTCTAGAGCAGTGAAATCCACCGCTCCTGACCATTGGTGGAATGTTACACAGAGAGCTCCTTTTTCAAAGAGAAGGCCTTTTCCCTTCCTCGGCTTGGAAAAATCCTATTGTATTTCAGTGTCACTTCCTCTGTGAATCCCTCCCATTCTGCGCTACTAGGGTGCTTTGCTCAGACTTCCCTTATAGCTTTTACTAATTTATTCTTACTGATTTATGTATCTGTTTCCCATACCATTGAGAACTACTCAAGAGCAAAGGCCTTGTCATCAGTCTTTGTATTATCATAGTGCATAGAATAAAGTCCAGTATGTGGTGGGATCCAATAAACATTTGTTGAATAAACACAATTCAAGTCAGTAGCTACAGATTAATTTCCCAGAGAATGAGATAATGTGACTACTGTAAACATTTGCTTCCCCAACATCCTCCTACCACTGCCACTTCTGAATAGTGCTCAGTTTTTATTTAGGGCTCTGCCCCTCCCCTACAGAACCGAATGTGCAGGGAGGGCTGATCCCATATGAGGAGCTTCCAGGGAAGGCCCTGATCAATTACCAAGCAGTTCTGTGGACTAGCCCTAGCCAAGGTGTCTGACTTCAGTTGGTCTCATAATACTTGTGCTTGGAATGATGCGAGAGAAATACTTTTACTGCTTTTCTTTCTTCCCTTCCCAATCCCTTCTGGTATCCTTAGAAGCTGCGGGCAGCCATCCTGCTCCCACAAAGGGAGCCCAGCTTTAAACTGTAGCTGACACCTTAGAAAATAAATTAAAGAAAGAGCCCAAGTCTTCAGTAATATAACTGGGCTTCTGATCTTCAGTTCTGACCAAGTTTTCTGTTACTTATAACCCAAGGGGTTCTAATTGATACAGAGCACATTTAGGAGATCCTGCTATATATTTTTTCCGCTATATATTTTAATAAAAAATAATAAAATGACAAAGTTCTCATGTGGCGGAGCAGGTTAAGGATCCAGCATTGTCAGTGCTGTGTCTCACGTTGCTGCTGTAGGGCAAATTTGATCCCTGGCTCTGGAACTTCCACGTGCCATGGATACAACCAAAAAGGATAACAGAATGCAAAATATGTTAAAAATAAAGTATTCCAAAGGGTAGTAACCACTCAAACTCATGTCAGCATAGCACATCCAAAAATACCTTAAATGCTATTTCTACTTCCTAAGCCAACATATTAAAGACTCAGATATGACAGGAAAGAGGAATTACTAAGAAATACAAGGGACTACTTATTCTTTCCATTTGTAATATATTATATCTAAAATACCAACAAATGACATGAAATATTTAACCTATTGAAATGTAACTCTAAATATAACAAAGGAGAATACAGCAAGTAACTTGAAAAAGAAGAAAAAACTAGATACAGATAGAAGTTGCTAATTCTGAAACAGTAAGTAGTAAAGAAACAGGATCATCAATTTGGGGGGATTTTTTTTGTTTTGTTTTGTTTTTTGGACACGTTCATGACATATGGAAGTTCCTGGGCCAGGGACTGAATCTGGACTATGGCTGTGACCTATGCTACAGCTGTAGCAATGCCAAATCCTTAACCCACTACACTGGTCAGGGGATCAAACTCATGCCTCCACAGAGACAGTGTTGGATCTTTAACGGGCTGTGCCACAGCAGGAACTCCAGAATCAATTCAAAATGTTAATCAAATATTAAAACATTTTAAAGGTAAATATTAACAGTCATACTTTAAATCTTTAATACCAGCCAATTGTAATGTCATGATTTTCAAAAAGAACAGAGAAATTCCTGAGAAGAATGCAATATTGCTATTTATAAGGCAGAACTATCAATTGAAAAACAGAGGAGAAAAAAAAAATGACCTTTCAGGAGTTCCTGTCGTGGCTCAGTGTAAACGAATCTTACTAGCATCCATGAGGATGCGTGTTCGATCCCTAGCCACACTCAGTGGGTTAGGTATCTGGCGTTGCCATGATCTGTGGTGTAGGTCTCAGATGCGGCTCGGATCTGACATTGTTGTGGCTGTGGTGTAGGCCAGTGGCTCCAGCTCCAATTCAACCCCTAGCCTGGCAACCTCCATATGCTGCAGGTATGGCCCTAAAAAGACAAAAAAAATAAAAATAAAAATAAATTGTAAAATGACCTTTCAAGTCAAAGAAAAATCAAAGTAAGTCTTTCAAAAGAGGCAAACCAATGAGATGGATAAATGACTCCAATATTAAATGACTTCTAAATTCTGACATTCACTATTTTACTATCCTAAAGAAACGTTTGTTTTTTATAATCTGGATACCGAGTAATATGTCTTAATTTTTTTACTGTTGAAAAAAAATTCAATATTTATTGAATAATATGTATCCTAGGCCCTAAGGTAAATGCTTTTACAGAATATCTCATTTAATACTCACAATAATGCTATCAGAGGTATTATCATCTCCTGCATTTTATAGACAAGGAAACTTAAATATCAATTTAGTACACTGCCCAAGATCATACACAATTAATAAACCACAAGGCTGAGATCCAAAAGTTTGTCTTCAGAGCTTGCATTTTTTTTTTTTTCTTTTTGCCTTTTTGCCATTTCTAGGGCCTCTCCTGCAGCATATGGAGGATCCCAGGCTAGAGGTCGAATCGGAGCTGTAGCTGCCAGCCTCCACCCACAGCCACAGCAACGTGGGATCCAAGCTGCATCTGCAACCTATACCACAGCTCACGGCACCACTGGATCCTCAACCCACTGAGCAAGGCCAGGGATCGAACCCGCAACCTCATGGTTCCCAGTCAGATTCATTAACACTGCGCCACGACGGGAACTCCAGAGTTTGCATTTTTAACTTGATGATTATTACCAAGTTGATTATTTTAAATCAACTTTAATTAAAGATTAAGCACTCAGCTTACCTCACTAAGAACAGCTGGCTGAGGACAATATAAGGGAGGAGCTGGAAGATACAAGCCGACCGGCACCAAGCCCCACAGTCTCTTACTAAAGTCCTTGGCGGAGTTCAGCAGCAGCTGAAAGGTCTCTGAGAGAATGTCTGCATCAGCCATAACTGCCGCTTTCAGTACTTCCTGCACAGAACCAAACAGCAGATCTGCATCTTCCTCTTCAATGGGATCTACCAAACACAAAATTAGGTAAAGTAGCTAAAATTTACATTATACTTTCCATTCTATTCTGTAGGGTAAAAGTTCATACCTGGAAAAGCTGGTTGCCGAAAAATGAACATTTGGGTTGACATGCAAAACACCCAAACTTCTAGAGAGAAACTTAAATAAAGATTCTGTAAGATTATAGGCACTCAGAGCACAAAGAATTTTTCCAAAATTATACAGGGTGTTGTGGTAACAACTACATAATAAAAATATTCTTAGGATATAGTCCTGACTCAAAAATAAGAATAAAAGAAAATATTAATGGGAACAAAAGAACAAGAAAAACACCAAAATATACCACATTATATGAAGGCAGTGAGAGTGTAATTATTTTTTCGTAATAGTCCCTCATAATTCTTTTATGGTGAAAAGGACTTGTGAAGCTAAAAAGAGAAATATACAAAACAATCATACAGTGTGGCTTCAATCATATAAATATCTATAAATGTAGACATGTCCCAGAAGGCAAAATGCAAAGAGATGCACAATTACGGACTTACGGACTTTTGCATTAGAAAATATTTTAAGCATACTTTAAGGTACAGAATATGAAAAAACTCGTGTACTAACTTTTCATTCTTGTCTGATATTAACATTTTTCTTATATCCAATTCAGATTTAAAAATAAATAAAATGTCAGAGATACAGTTGAAATTCCTTAGGTACCAACCATGTCTCACTTCCTCTCCCTAGAGGGAGTCACTACCCGGAATTTATTTGGTGTGGCTCCATTGGAACTCCTATTAGACATACGTTGTAGCTTCCTACTTTATACTCTACAGAGTTTAATTTTTCTTTCATATTTTCCAACTCTTTTATTTATATCTGTTTTGCATATTTATTTTTATCTCTATATATTTTGTGTATGTGTGTATATATAGAGAAAGTTCAAATTCATTTTCCAGTTCACTAACCATCTGCTGCATTTTTTGTTTCTACATTGAGGGAGTTCCCCTCATGGCTCAGTGGTAATGAACCCAACTAGTATCCATGAGAACGCAGGTTCAATCCCTGGCCTTGCTCATTGGGTTAAGGATCTGGCATTGCCGTGAGCTGTGATGTAGGTTGCAGACGAGGCTCAGATCTCATGTTGCTGTGGTGTAGGCGGACAGCTGTAGCTCTGATTTGACCCCTAGCCTGGGAACTTCCATATGCTAGGTGGGGCCCTAAAAACACAAAAAATAAAAATAAAAAATTAGTTAATTGAAGTGTAATTTACATACGCTAAAATTCACCCTTTTTAAATATACAGTTCAATGAGTTTTGGCAAATTTATACAGTCTGTAAGAACATTTCCATCGCTCCAGAAAAGTTCTCTCATGCTCCTTTGTTGTCAATTCCTCCCTTACTCCCGGTAACCACTGATTTATTTCCTGTTTCTAAAGTGTTGCTTTTTATAAAATGTCACATAAATGGAATCAAACAGTGTGTAGTTTTATTTCTGAGTTCTCTCATGCAGCATAATGGTTCTGCAATTCACTCATGTTGTTGCCTTTATCAGTAGTGTGCTCCTCTTTGCTATTTATTATTCCATCTTCCAGATACATTGCAAATTGTTTATCCATTCACAGGTTGATGAACATTTGGGATGTTTCTAAGTTTTGGCTATTACAAAAAGGCTGCTGTGAACAGGTTTTTCAGTGGACCTATGTTTTTCTTTTTCTTGGGTAAATACCTGAGGGTAGAATCCATTAACTCTATTTTCTCTTTGTTTCTCATCCTGGAAATTTCCTTTTCTTTCTTTGAATCTTAGCCTTTAAATGCGTATTTTTATATTTTATCTAGAAACACACTATATTTATGTATTTGGTGTAGGAGAGTTTTCATATCTAAAACCACGTATCGGCAGAACTATAACTTCAGATTGGGAATTTTTTAGTCCTTTTTTATCAAAATCAACTTTCAAGTAGATATGTGATCTTTTCACTTATTAAAAAGAAAAAAAACTTGACAAAAAATTATCAAAGTTTTCAGTTTGATTTCCAAATACTACACATTCTTTTCAAAAAGAGAAGTAAGTAATAAGTTCTAGGAATCTAGATTTAGATGTATTACTCCTTCGTGGAGACAAGCACTAATAAAACCAAAAGGTCCCACAGTTGTCCTGGATTTATCATCAAATAAATGACTTCAAATAACTGAATTCTGTAATTTTTGTCTAAAATTCTCCACCAATAAAACAGACACATTTTATAGGGCTCCTGAGTATATCTAACACATGTGATACTGTACTATTTTTAATTTTGTAATATCATTCTGAATTTTTCAAATTGAAAACAAAAAATAACTATGATTTATGCATTAGGCAAAATGTTTTCAGTAGCCTCCCACACCTGAGATTCTATGATTCTGACTGCAAAAGAAATACTCCAAATGCAGCAAAATACATTCACTAGTATGAAGGTATGTATGGAAAATCAGAATATCATTCAGATACTATTTTGCTTTGAGCTGTACTTAGTTTTGGATGTTCCTATGATTAAGAATAAATAGCATGCTTTTATTTTTGATAAGCTTACTTCAAAGTGTTAATATATATGTGGGTATTTACAAGCTTTTTAAAATACTCTAAGCTTGGAGTTCCCATCGTGGTGCAGTAGTTAACAAATCCGACTAGGAACCATGCAGTTGTAGGTTCAGTCCCTGGCCTTGCTCAGTGGGTTAAGGATCTGGCATTGCCGTGAGCTGTGGCGTAGGTCGCAGATGTGGCACGGATCCCACATTGCTGTGGCTGTGGCATAGGCTGGCGGCTACAGCTCCGATTCGACTCCTAGCCTGGGAACCTCCGTATGCTGCAGGATGCGGCCCTAGAAAAAGCAAAAAGACAAAATAAAATAAAATAAAATACTCTAAGCTTTATTTTTTAGCCATGCCCACAGCATCACAAGTTTCCCGGCCAAGAATCAAACCTGCGTGACAGTAGTGACAACGCCAGATCCTTAACCTGCTGAGACACAAGGGAATACCTAAAATATCATAGGCTTTATATTAATTAAGCTGATACATGTGTCAAACCACACATAAGTAACGCACCTGTAAATTGTTTGTATTTTGAGCCCATTTCATTTTTTGCTTCCAAAGAGGCTGGCTGACCTAAAAAACACTGCAGTTTTTCTTGGAAAATATGTGCTGGAGTCACGTTTAATGGTAGAGTCAGACCCTTTTTCTTGGACCTGAAATTACATCAAATGAAGAGAAATTAATCCAAACTTTGAAAAACAGAAACATTCACACATCAAGAACAAGAAATTTTAAAGAACAGAGAAATTCACTTTATTCATTCCATATTTAGAAAAGAAATAATCAAGGAAAGACTGTATTAAGGCTTTTCACAATTATGGTACTAATATACCTCCCACTACCACCCTGCATACTACTCGATCCAAACCAAACCCAACCTGTTGTTGCCATAGGCCTTTGCTCACGTTTGGAATGTTCTCTCTCTCTACAGCTACTCAATCTATCAAGATCCCATTTTCCTTCAATGTCCATCTCACGTTACGTAAAATATTTCTTGTCCTTTCTTCACTTGATATTATTGCTCTTCCCACTGTACCAATGGCACTTTTCTAACCATACTACGTAAATTTTAATAATGCCTTGTCCTATTTTCTCTATTAAACTCTAAATGCGTAAGCATAGAGACTATGTGCCACTTAAGTCTATATCCACTAAAATACCTGGCACAGAACTTGGTATAGAGTGGTTACTTAAATAAATACATGTTGAATTACTGCTTTGAAAAATATAGAAGACACAGCAATACCATAATATTCAGAACAGTTAAAATACAGGGATAGTATGATTAGCTTAAAACTCAAATCCCGGGAGTTCCCTTGTGGCTCAGCGGGTTACAAGCCTGACTAGTATCCACAAAGATGTGGGTTCGATCCCCGGCCTTGCTCAGTGGGTTAAGGATCCGCTCAGAGGGTGTAGGTTGCAGATGCAGCTTGGATCCTGTGTTGCTGTGGCTGTGGCATAGGCTGGCAGCTGCAGCTCTGACTCAACCCCTAGCCTGGGAACTTCCATGTGCCTCACATGAGGCCCTAAAAAGTGCACATACACACATGCACACACACACAAATCTTAAATCCTGTTTGGGAAAGACCTCTCCTATAGGTCCTTTGAGGGCACTACTAACAAATAAATGTGTTAGAGGTGTTTTAACATAGTAAGTTAGCCTTTGATCTGTCCAACTTGGCAGCCACGAGCTGCATGTAGCTTTCTAAACTTAATTTACTTAAAATCAGACTGAAAATCCAGTTCATCACACTAGCCACATTTCAAGTGCTTGCTCAAGAAATACATATAGCTAGTTGCGATCAGACTGCACAGCACATATGGAATATTTCCATCACTGAACAAAGTTCTACTGGACAAGACTGAACTAGGGATTCCATAAAATGTGTAAATCGCAGCAAAAAGTGAAATACAACATATTTAGATGACACCATCGTCCTGTATCTAAAGTGTGCCTAAAAACACATACCTTGTAAAATTGCTATGATGCTTACAGAACAGTTGAAAGGCCACACCAATCGAAACAGATGTCTTCCAGTCTCCAAGCTTATGCGCTAACCAAGCAGCTTCTGGAACCAGGCCACCAATAAGTAATAACTCAAGGGCATATTCAACTGTCCAGACATTAGAAAGGTTCTGCTCTCTAACAGCACTGGCCACCTTAGACTGGTGCAGAGGAATAAGTCGAAAGGACTGCTCTGTGAGTAAATTAAAGAAAATGGATATTATAGTTATAAATATAAGAACTTGTGCCTTCTCAACATAGATCTCTTCAATCCGGATTTTCTACACAAAACCACAAGGAAGAGACAAGCAAAATGGGCAAAAATAATGCTTAACATCCTTGAACAGTCTTTTTTAATACTGAAGAATGTGCCTCTTTCTTGGGTCATGAAGCAAATGCCAACATTCTTAAAAAAAAAAAATGAAACAAAGTAGACATATCAGCATGCATTACACAAAATAAAGGTAAATAGATAGTTAAATAAAGCTTTTTTACCAGATAATATAAACACACACACACTACTATGGGCTAATATATACCTATTTCTCCTACTGCATTATGAAATTTAGAGAGTAGAGGCTGCATTTTACTTGAATTTGTATTCCTCACTGTCATGCCATAAAAAACTAATCTGAGGTAACAAAGTGTTCAAAATATCAGTGTTTATTAGAAAGTAGAAAAGTGTGATTTTCAGTAATCCTGATTACATGACAAGATTTCACTCTGGCATGAGATTAAATACAAAGGGTAATAAATACCCTTCTCTCTAGACTTTTTGTACCTTCCCCTAATAACTTGAATAAGCACATAAAAATACAATGAGAGAACTATTATTTCTTTAAAAATAAGATTTTCACTCATTCTTTCAAAATAAAATGGGTAAATAGTATACGTGGGTTTCTACTCCTTGAAATGAAATGCTTAGCTTCTTACATGATCTGCATAGGCTCTGCCTACACCAAGCACTAACATTTTAGCTCTTTGACAAACATATGGAAAGAAACGAAAAATTTAGTCAATCAATGATTGTTTGATTCTGCATAGGCAAACAGGAAGGAGACTAAATTTTTCCATTTTTTAATACACTATAAGTAAGGCACTGTACCATTAAAAGAACTCAAATGACTTAGTTTTCTGAAAATTTCACTGCTTTCACACAGCAAACATCATATCTAATAATCAACTCAAATTCCCAGTAACTCTGTCACTAGTTATGTTTTAAAAGATTAACATGAAATGTATTTTAAGTCAAGCCTGCCCATGTCATTTTTCAAGACGGAGGGAGATTAAAGAAATTTAAGGATATAATACAAAGTTTCGGATATTTAAATTTTCAACAGGAACAGTCTCAGACATAGGAAAAGAACACAAAGCCTTCTCCTACTGTCTTCTCTCACTGGAAAGATATTTACATAGGGAATAAAAAGTGGCATCTCTGAGTTTTTACAAATGTTTATCAATCTGTCCAGAAACAATTCAATAATTCTATCACCTTTCTTCCTAGAGTAAGATAAGTCTCCTTTATGTATATAAAGCCATCTGTACAGATAATGAGGAGTTCCCATTGTGGCTCAGCAGTTAGCAACCCGATGAGCATCAATGAGGACACAGGTTCAAGCCCTGGCCTCCCTCAGTGGGTTAAGGATCCAGCATTGCCATGAGCTATGGTGTAGGTCGCAGACGCAGCTTGGATCCCACGTTGCTGTGGCTGTGGCGTAGGCCAACGGCTACAGCTCCGATCAGACCCCTAGCCTGGGAACCCCCATATGCTGTGCGTGTGGCCCTAAAAGGCAAAAAGACAAAAAAAAAAAAAAGATAAAGATAATGATCAAAGAACAGAAGTCCTGTAAATATTATAGGACAGTAAGACAAGAAATTGAGACAAATATTCTAAGTACCAGGATTTTACCCCTTTTTTAAAGATTTTTCTAAAAGCCACCTGAGGGTCTACCTCTCCTTCTTCAGTAAAATTATATGGACTGAGAATATAATTTACTGTCAGAAACATTACTATCCAAAACAGGGAGCATAACTGATAAATACCACAGTTGCGACCAAAAAAAGAGAGCTTAAATATAAAACTATTGTAATAAAAATAAATAATGTTAAATGCACAAGGAAATAAGTACAAATCCATCTGAGAGGCTTGGAAGAAAGCATAAAGGTGAGAGAAAGGAACCCAGGCTGTTCTCAGGGAGAAAAGGCAGGGGGCACGACTAAATCTGAGTCAGGGTGTGACAGTGAAGGGAAGGAGAGGGGGCAGAGCCTGGAAACAGCATGGGTTTGTCTGCTTACAGCCCTAAGAGAAGCCATCGTCAGGTCATCATCAGGTTTTCTTCCCCAGGGAAAGAGGCACCTATGAAAAGGAAGTTCTCGACAATTTCCCATCTGATCCTACCTCACACATAAGGCTCTTCAGGGACCGGAACCTCCTGAGGGGCCCCAGCGACACTAGAGACTAACAATGGTGTCCGCGTAGGTGAGCGTGAGCACGGGCCTCCATTCCTGCCCACATCCTGAGACAACTGCAGAACAGGGGAGTCTAAACACACAGCTCAAAATCCATGGCTGTGAGATTCAATTTGATGATCATTTGTTGCTACTTCCATTAAACTACTAATTACATCTTGGACTACTCTAACGTTTGTATACAGGTTTATTGGTTCATGTTATTTCCTGTTTAAAGCCCTTGATGACTTTCTATTGTATTTAAAATTCAGATTCCATACTTAGCATACATCATCTGGCCCCTGTCTATCTCTGAGTTTATCCCCTATCATGCTCCTCTGTGATCCAGCCACACCAGTCTTTCAGTTTCTCAGACACAATAAGTTTATTCTTGCTCTGAGGTTTTGAATGCTCTAGGTCAGAGTTCCTGTTGTGGCACAGCAGAAATGAACCTGACTAGTAACCATGAGGTTAGAGGTTTGATCCCTGGCCTCACTCAGTGGGTTAACGATCCGGCGTTGCCGTGAGCTGTGGTATAGGTCACAGACACAGCTCGGATCCAGCATTGCTGTGGCTGTGGTGTAGCCTGGCAGCTACAGCTCCAATTTGACCCCTAGCCTGGGAAACTCCATATGCCACAGGTACAGCCCTAAAAAGAAAAAAGAAAAAAAAAAAAAAAAAAAAAGAATGCCCTAAGTCCTGTGTGTCCACCATTGGCTTTTTCTTGTCATTAAAGAGTTCAGCTTAGGAGTTCCCATCGTGGCTCAGCGGAAACAAATCTGATCAGGAACCACGAGGTTGCAGGTTCAATCCCTTGACCTTGCTCAGTGGGTTAAAGAACTGGACCCCTAGCCAAGGAACCTCCATGTGCCGAGGGTACGGCCCTAAAAAAAAAAAAAAAAAAAGAAAATTATTCTTCTTCACAAAACTTATTTTAGGAATTATATAAAGACAAGATTTCCAGAGTTCCCGTCCTGGCACAGTAGAAACAAATCTGACTAGGAAACATGAGGTTGAGGGTTCCATCCCTGGCCTCGCTCAGTGGGTTAAGGATCTGGCGTTGCCATAAACTGTGGTGTAGGTTGCAGATGTGGCTTGGATCTGGCGTGGCTGTGGCCAGGAGCATAGCTCCAACTGGACCCCTAGCCTGGGAACCTCCATATGCCGCAGGCACGGCCCTAAAAGGCAAAAAGACACCCCCCCGCCCAAAAAAAAGAGTTCGGCTTAAATGTCATCCCATCGGAAACAAATCTGACTAGGAAACATAAGGTTGTAGGTTCAATCCCCGGCCTCACTCGGTGGGTTAGGCTCTTCCCTAAATCTACCATTTGAACTAGCCACTCAGTCACAATGCATGTCTCTACTTCAATTCTCTGTGCAGTAATTACTGCCATTTGATGTATCTTTGTTTATATATTCATTTATTTTTTCTGTCTCAACCTATTAGACATAAACTCCATAAAAGAAGAGATACTTCATGTGTTTTGTTCTTGGCAGTTAGGAGAAGTCTTTCATACATCAAAACAAAACAAAAAACTACAAATGCTTTCATATTATTAATTTCTTATGGTACAAGCTAGTATATTTTCACACCTATAACACTACTTGGCACATAGCAGGTACTTTTAAAAATCAGTAGAGTTCCCATCATGGAACAGCAGAAATGAATCCGACTAGGAACCATGAGGTTGTGGGTTCGATCCCTGGCTCACTCAGTGGGTTAAGGATCTGGCGTTGCCATGAGCTGTGATGTAGGTCACAGATGAGGCTCGTATCCAGCGTTGCTGTGGCTGTGGCAAAGGCCAGTAGCTACAGCTCTGATGTGACCCCTAGCCTGAGAACTTCCATCTGCCATGGGTGCGGCCTTAAAAAAAAAAAAAAAGAGGGAGTTCCCGTCGTGGCGCAGTGGTTAACGAATCCGACTAGGAACCATGAGGTTGCGGGTTCGGTCCCTGCCCCTAGCTCAGTGGGTTAACGATCCGGCATTGCCGTGAGCTCTGGTGTAGGTTGCAGACAAGGCTCGGATCCCGCGTTGCCGTGGCTCTGGAGTAGGCCGGTGGCTACAGCTCCAATTCAACCCCTAGCCTGGGAACCTCCATATGCCGCAGGAGCGGCCCAAGAAATAGCAACAACAACAACAACAACAAAAAGACAAAAAAAGACCAAAAAAAAAAAAAAAAAAAAGAAAAAAGCACACCCCAAAAATTAGTAGAACAAATGAGTATCAGAGAAATCTGTGTACATACTTACTTCCATCAGATCAGGGCAGTTTTCTAGTACAGATTAGATACATTTTGACTCTTCATAAAATGATCAAATAGAGGAAAGAAAATTATCCAAATAAAATTATAAAAGTTAAATATCCAAATAAAATTAAATTCTAAATTAGCATACTCAAAATTTTTTTAATTTCCACATTTTAAAATAAATGAAAGGGTCAGCCCTTAACACTTTTACTTAAAATATGGAAACTTTAGGAGTTCCTCAGTGGCTTAGCAGGTTGGGGGTCTGACATTGTCACTGCTGTGGCTTGGGTCGCTTCTGCAGTGCTGGTTCAATCCTGACTCAAGGAATTGTGCATGCCATGGGTGCAGCCAACAAAAAAAAGGGAAACTTTATAAATACCAGTATGGCCAAAACTTTTAAAAATCCATATGTAGTAGGGCAAATCCAAAGCAACTACCTTTCTCAGACTACATTCATTTGTAAAGGGTCACCTGAGCATCTCCTGTTTGTCTGGCACTAAGCTAGAACAGTATTATTTCCATAGTAATGATTGCTGTATAATATGATTTTTAATATTACGTGCAAAAAGCAAGGTGAGACAATTGCTTATTCATTTACCTGTTTTAATATGAAGGGGAGGAAGGACATTCACATTGTGAGGAGGCAAAATGCAAAGCGGCTGATTGGTGAAATAGGCGGCCATGAAGCGAGCCATGGACTGGATAACCCTCCCGGCCACCTCAGGACGAACACTTCCAGTCACTCCAAACTCACAATGAGACTTCTCGGGAACTGCAGGACACAGCAAAGGACCAAAGGAGATGCTGATCAAACTAGCAAAACGTAGTAGTATTTAAGTTCCCAACATTATACCAGAAGGAAACTATAATTAAAACTTTTTTTCTGCCATGAGCACCCCGTAGCCCATCAAGCTAATTCATAATGGGTATCTATACTTCTTGAAGGTAATAAAAAACAACTAACTCATAATTATGAGCACATATACTTAGGAACGCTTTATAACTCGACGCTACTAGTTTTATCTGAAAACGTTGAAGGATCTATACAAACAATCTAGCCATGATGGACTTGCAAACTCTGTATTTCATTATTTATTTTCCCTTCTTCCTCTCCATTCTAATTTTCTTTTTCTAATGAAGGAGGTAAGGATTACCACAAAGATAAATCTGAAAAGCACCAGAACATGATTCTTGATGCTTTTATTCTCTACCATTAGGTCTGGAAACTACGATATACTCCCATTAGCAAGAGTAACTCATTGCTCTAAGACTCTTTGGGGCGCTATGGACAAAAGGAATGTGTGGAGTGGAGGGAGAAAGCAGGGCAGGGAGGGAGTTTTATCATGATTTCTAGTGTGATTCTGATATAAACTAGCAGGAGCAAACATACGTCATCCCTATTTAAGAATCAAAACACAACATATAAACTGGCTTTCAGATATTTGAAAATAAGTAGTTAAAAACTATTAACTATATAGATAAATACTAAGTTAACATTAATTTTTACGAAATATATCATCTAAACAATGGCAAAATCTCTTTCTTTCCTAGAAGCCACGGTATATACTCACAAGAATATTAAGTTCTATGTGTATGGCCATTTCTATCTTGTCACTGTATACCCCAGCACCTACCATTCCTCTTCTCACGTAGTAGGCACTCAAGAATATTGTTAATACACTTTATTTTATATAAAAGGAATTCCAAGAAAAAATTTATTAGCCTTCAAGCAGGATTCTTCATTTAGTCACTCTACTTTTGGGGAAAGCATACTTTTCCTCACATTGAAGTTAAAAATACACGGGGAAGAATTTTTGAGTTCCCGTCCTGGCGCAGTGGAAACAAATCCGACTAGGAATCATGAGGTTGCGGGTTCGATCCCTGGCCTTGATCACTGGGTTAAGGATCTGGTGTTGCCATGAGCTGTGGTGTAGGTCACAGACGTGGCTTGGATCCTGCATTGCTGTGGCTGTGGCTGTGGTCGGCAGCTGTAGCTCCAATTGGACCCCTAGCCAAGGAACCTCCACATGCCGTGGGTATGGCCCCAAAAAGGCAAAAAAAAAAGAAAAAAAGAATTTCATTATCCTTCACAAAACTTATTTTAGGAATTATATAGACAAGATTTCCAATAAGCTTGATCATGCAAAACTCATTACACAAAACTCAGGAATAAACCCTTTAAACTGGAAGCAACCTGATTCTAAAAGATATGGTCATAGAGTAAAATTGAATCAATTCAGAAGTAAAAAAAATCTGAAGTTCTCTTGTGGTGCAATGTGTTAAGGATCCGGTGTCATCACTGCTGTGGCTGAGGTTGCTGCTGTGGCACAGGTTCAATCCCTGGCTCAAGAACTTGCATATGCCACAGGTGCAGCCAAAAAAAAAAAAAAGTACAAAAATTTGAAAGGGGGAGTTCCCACTGTGGCTCAGGGGCTTAAGTACCCAAGAGAGTCTCTGGGAGGATTCGGGTTCAACCTCTGGTGGCCTCGCTCAGTGGGTTAAGTACCTGGTGTTGCCGCAAGCTGTGGCGTAGGTTGCAGATGTGGCTCAGATCTAGTGTTGCTATGGCTTTGGCACAGGCCTTAGCTGTGGCTCTGATTCAACCCCTAGCCTGGGAACTTCCATATGTGGCAAGTATGGCTATCAAAAAGAAATTTAGAAGAAAAATTTGAAAGGGTAATTCTATACACGGCACTGTGATGATGTTAATAACAGCAACTTTGTGCAATAAAAATTAAATCATAATTCAATAAGGTAAGTGTGCAGGAAGGAGATAACAGCAGCCTGAATGCTCGAAAGGCTTATAAAGTAACTTACAAGGGTGACCCTTGGCTGGCAGATGGGAACTTGAATTTTAGGAAGATTCCCACCACCCTAACTGATGACAGTGGCACACTGGCCCTAACTGTACCAAAAATATCATTTAGCTGAATACTTGCTTTACTTCCGAAAAGGAATTTTGGTACATGCTCGGCAGAGAGGGCCTACATGACCAGTCTCCAATTAAAACCCTAGACACTGAGCCTCTAATGAGCTTCCCTAGTAGACAAGACATTTCACACGTCTTATCACAACTTTTTGCTGGGAGAATTAGGTATGTCCTCTGTGATTCTACTGAGAAAGGAGTCTTGGAAGCTTGTGCCCAGTTTCCTCTGGACTTTGCCCTGTGTTCCTTTCCACTTTGCATCTTTTCACTGTAATGAATCACCGGTGTGAGTACAACTATATACTGAGTCCTGGGAGTCCTCCCTGTGGATTACTAAACTTGGGGGTAGTCTTGGGGGCTCCTGACCCAGTAGGGATACGCTTAATGCATTCTAAATAATCGTCTTTAAAAATTAAATACGAAAAGGGACAAATACTATGGCACAGTGGGTTAAGGATCTGGCATTGTCTCTGTGGTGGCGCAGGTTTGATCCCTGGCCTGGCATGACAGCTGTGGCTTGGATTTGATCCTGGCCCCCGGAAATTCCATATGCCACAAGTGTAGCCAAAAAAAAAAAAACCAAAATTAAGTAAAATTAAATAAAACAAATGCAGAAGTTCTCTTGTGGCTCTGCAGGCACCATCATTGCATTGGTTCAGGTTCAATCCCTGGCCTGGGAACTTTCGCATGCCATGGGTACAGCCAAAAAAAAGTAAAAAATAGAAATAAAAAAAGTAAAATACATTTAGTTTCAACTATCTTGAAAGTTACATCATGTAATGACAATATTACTAAAAAAAATGAAGACTATCCAGTGAGTTAAAAATTCACATAGAAAAGTTTTCCACTCATACCTAGCTAGCAGACCTTTCTGGAGGGCAATTTGATAGCAGACATTAAAAGCCTTTTTTTTTTTCCTCTTTTGAGGGCAGCACCCGTGGCATATGGAGGTTCCCAGGCTAGAGGTCTAATCCGAGCTGTAGCTGCCGGCCTATGCCACAGCAACTCCACATCCGAGCCACATCTTCGACCTACACCACAGCTCATGGCAACGCCAGATCCTTAACCCACTGAGCAAGGCCAGGGATCGAACCCAAAACCTCATGGTTCCTAATCAGATTCATTTCCGCTGAGCCACGACAGGAACTCCGGGCATTAAAAGTCTTAAAACCATGGATTCTCTTTGATCCTGTAACCTCATTTCCAAAAATTTAACCTAAAAATGTTATTAGCAATGCTCACAAAAATGTATATACACTGCAGCGTTATTTAAAATAGTAAATAGGTAGCAACAATCTTAAATGTGTAATAATGAGGAAAAAGTTTAATAGGTTTTAAAAAAGAATATTATTTATACTGGAAAATATTCTTCACAATATTAAATTTAAGAGATTACAAAACAAAATATACAGCTCTAGCAATATACATACATAAATGTATACGGACAAAAAGTGGTCGAACTTAAAGTGATTTTATTTTTCCATATTTCGAAGTATGTGTTACTTCTGTAGTGAACACAAAATTTTAAAAGGACAAAAATCATAAAACATGAGAAATCTATAAATGGTGGCTAAAGCCAAAAAAAAAAAAATTAAGTTGTCATGAACTCCATTTAGAAAGTTCTGATATACTGCCTCTCTGACATATTCATATACACCTAACAACCTACCACTCCATAACCATTATAAATACATTATGTGTTTGTTCATATATATTTTTCACTCTGGTTAGTGCTTAAATACTAAAAGCATTTAAAAGGGCAATCTAGATATTCTGCAGCCTCTTAAACAGATTTTAAAAAGACTCAGAATACCTCAGAAAGTGATTTTCATCACTTTACTAAACCACCTTCAGCAACCATTAAAAAATATAAATATTTAAGGAAAAGTACTTGGGTACCTGATATAATGTCTAATAAATATGGCTGTGAGACAATGATATCAGCTCAGCAGGCAACCTACTGGATCCAAGGATTAAAAACATGATCCTTGCTAAGAAGCTGACAGTCCAAAATTCACCACAATGGAGCAGAGCAACCAACTTTTATGTATAAACCATTTCCTATCTAAACCTATGAACACAAACTACTAACATCAAACATACCGATTTTTGAAAAGCTTACCTGAACAATCTTCATTTTCTTTTACAGGTAGATGGGACCATTTCAGCATTTCTCTTACTAGCTGATCACACAGTCCTTGAGCATCATTTAAATTGTAGTTATAGAGGTAACAGTATAAAAGGGAAAGATAATAGCGTACTTGAAGAAAACATGTCCTTCTTCCTCCTTCATCAGGGAAGAATCACACATTAAAAACATGTTAGCTAGGTAATGTTCTTGATCTGGGTGCTGGGCAGACAGGAGTGTTCAGTTTATAAAAATTCTTGGAGTCCCCGTCGTTGCTCATCAAAAACAAATCTGACTAGCATCCATGAGGACGCAGGTTTGATCCATGGCCTTGCTCAGTGGATTGAGGATCTGGCGTTGAGGCAAACTGCAGTGTAGGTTGCAGACGTGGCTAGAATCTGGCATGGCTGTGGCTGTGGCACAGGCCAGCAGCTACAGCTCTGATTCAACCCCTAGCCTGGGAACCTCCATATGACACAGGCGGTAGCCCTAAAAAGACAAAAAAAAAAAAAAAAAATCTTTAAGCGAAACACTCATGTTATGTGAACTTCTCTATATGTTTTATACTTCAATTAAAAAAAAGTTAGCAATACTTTGTTCTTTTTCATTTTGAATTCTGAACAATTTTACTTTCTTTCATCAGACCCTAGGATAACTAAGATATATCCAAAGAGAGATGTAAATTCTCATCTCAGTGCTAAGGTCCACTAATGACATCTATCTGAAAGAAACATGGTATGGAACAGAAGAAAAACGCTAAAGGATCTGGCATTGCCGTGAGCTGTGGTGTAGGTCGCAGACACAGCTAGGATCCCTGTTGCTGTGGCTCTGGTGTAGGCCGGCGGCTATAGCTCCGATTAGATCCCTAGCCTGGGAACCTCCATATGCCGCGGGAGCAGCCCTAGAAAAGCCAAAAAAAAAAAAAAAAAAGGCAAAAAACAAAGAAAGAGAAATAAACTCCTTTCTTGTTGAAGCCACTGTTACTTTGTCTCCGTTACAAGAAGCCATTTCAAATGGATACAATTAGAAATGCAATTAAGTGAAAAAGTCCACAATGAAACCCATTACAAAAACTTTTCTTCATGAGAACTTCTCAGCACCTCAGGAACTAGAAAATTTTTTTTGGCCACGCCCACAGCATGCAAAACTTCCTAGACCAGGGATGGAACCGGAGACACAGCAGTGACAATGCCAAATGCTTAACTGCTAAGCCACCAAGGAGCTCCTTCTCATCACCTTGAATGCCACTTGTCTTCACCCAGCAGGACAATCTCCAAATCTGAGAACCACATTAGACTTCTTTCTCTACTCAGTCACGTCCAATTGACACACCTACGGAATGTCTAACAAATGTGACTTCTCTTCTCCAGTACCCTAGACATTGGTTCAGGACCTCAACTAACTTTCTTGCTTCTAAACAAAACCCGCATTTCTATACCACACTCCTACAAATGGCCCTCCATAATGCACCAGAGTGATCTTTTCAAATAAATGTCGGCCGTTTGGAAAGTTCTTTCCTACCTAAAGTGTCGTAATTGATCCCACCCGTCTTTATGATAAAATCTTAATCCCATGGCATGCAAAGTGTGTTCCTTTATCATCTGTTTTCTACCTCTCACTTTAGCTCTCACCTCCTTATCGTCAATATTTCAAATAATGTAGTCCTGTTAAACTACTTGCAGTTTACCAAATTACCATGGTTTGTGACTCACCCCTTCTTGCTTTCGGAATGCCATATCCTCTGTTAATCATTCCCAACACTTCAATTGGACAATTTTCAATCTGTTTGATTGTTGTTGTTTGTTTTTTTGTTTTGGTTTTGGTTTTTTTCGGGTTTTTTTTTTTTTTTTTTTTTTTTTTTTGCTTTTTAGGGCCACATATGCAGCATATGGAAGTTCCCAGGCTAGAGGTCAAATCAGAGCTGCAGCTGCTGGCCGAAGCCACAGCGACAGTAACGCCAGATCTAAGCCACATCTTCAACCTACACAACAGCTCACAGCATTGCTGGATCCTCAAGCCACTGAGCAAAGCCAGGGATTGAATCCACATCCTTGTGGATATTAGTCAGGTTCATTATCACTAAGCCACAATGGGAACTCCATCAGTCAAATTTAAATGTCAATTCCTTCAGGTTTTCCCCAGGCTGATGTCTGTGCTCCAGCCTCAGACTGTGTGAAGTGCTCCTCTGAGCTTCCCCAGCAACTACCATAAAACATAGTAAGAAACATGCCAGTTGCTTATGTAATCTTTCCTTCAGACTGTGGGCAACTTGAGGGTAAACTTGTTTAATTCAATTATTCCTAGTGCCTAATACAGCACTAAGCACAAGGCAGGCCATCAATAAATACTGGTTCAGTAGATAAATGAGTGAAACACACAAAGCTACAGCGGTCAGAAAATAAATGCAATAACTGGCCAAACCTGACCATGGTAGCAATCAAGGCCAGCTCGAAGGTCACTAGCTGAGAACCTCTGTCATCTTAATTCACTCTTTCATCCATACTTCATTAAAGCTATCACCAGTCTCTAGAATCCACAACCCTATAGTCTTATCGGAAACTTCATGTAGCCCATGCTAAGTCAAGTCAGTCAGACAATGAGACACCAACATCAAATGCTATCACTTACATGTGGAATCTGAAAAAAGGACACAATGAACTTCTTTGCAGAACAGATACCAACTCACAGACTTTGAAAAACTTATGGTCTCCAAAGGAGACAGTTTGGGGGGTGGGGGGATGCCCTGAGGGTTTGGGATGGAAATGCGGTACAATTTGGTTGTGATGATTGTTGTACACCTATAAATGTAATAAAATTCATTAATAAAAAAATGAATTAAAATTACAAAAAAAAGAAACTCTATGTAGCCCATAACAAGTCTAACTCACAGAAAACACTTAAAGTTGAATAACTTAAGGACAGACAATCTCAGCTCTGTATTTCTGTAAGTCTATACTAAGGTGACAAAATATTTGGCCCATGGTTTTTCATTTGGTTACCTGCAGTCCCTATAAATGACAAAAAAAAAAATTTTAATTTAAGATTTAAGTCTCATTTTTTTCCACATCGACAATCAAGTACAGGTTCCATCACTAACCAAATAAAAATAAAAAATAAAAAATAGGAACCTTATCTCTGGGTAACAGAAAAATTCTTGGTGCTACAAATTCTAAGACTAACTTTAAATAACTATAACTATTTCTGACAGTCACGGTATCTACGCTATAGATTCTATTTGAGTGTTAAGAAATTGTGAGCACTTACAAATTTGAAATTATTTTTAAGCTCTACCACATGCTAAAATATTTTCCTACCAATATTACGGTAAATCTTAATTTTTAACACTCCCCTACCTTTCTCTCGTGTTTCTTGTAGTGCTTTCTTCCACAATTGAACAGACTTTTCATATGCTCCTAATAGGAAACACTCTTCACCTACAAAGTTTTTAACCAACAATTAGTCCCAGTTACTTAAATTACTTTATAAACTTGTTACTTTGTTTTAAAATTTAATAGATATAGCTCAGCCAGAAATTATTTTGAAAAACAAATAGTTGCAACTAATTAATAAAGTCAAAGCTCAATTAACTATATTGCCTATGCCAGGCGTTAGAAATTACTTACAAGATACTCACCATGGATAGATTTAAGTTCTAAGGTCTGATTCAAGTGAACTCCAGCAGTCTGTAATTTGGCCTGTATATGACATAGCAGGGACTTGACGGTAGATGCTTCTTGTGCCATCTTTTTGGTTAACTGTATATCATCGTCAGGAACTCTTTGACTTAACTGTGCATGATACCATGAAGTTTTTCTGTACAAAACTCTCCAGAGAGCAATCAATCTGCATGCAAAATAAGGTAATCATCAAAATCAAATGTAAGACCAGGGATAAGAATGAGTATAGCCTCCTCCTTAGCCTTTTTTTTTTTTTTTTTTTTTTTTTTTTTTTTTTTTTTTGGCCAGTAATCTTTACTGAGGTAATAACATATATACAAACTGATCAGACTTAAATATAGCACAAACTCCACTGATCAAAAAATGCATATTTTTAAAACCTTCATAAATGCTTTATGTACCTGTGCTCACTTTTCCACAGTGCTTATCTAAACCAAAATCTTTCAACAGTACCTTTAATTACTCAACACATATATTTTACGTTTGGCATAAATCCTAAAATACTTTTAAATAACACAACCTATAATGCTGAGTGCTAAACAGATACAAGATTTCTTTCTGAGGTGATAAAAAATATTCTGGGATTTGTGCTAATAGCTTTACAACCTTGTGATTATACTAAAAATTACTGAACTGTACACTTTAAAATGGTGAATTTTACAGTATGGGAGTTAGATCTCAATTTTTATGTATGTATGTATGTATTTTTTTTTATGGCCACGTACATCCATGGTATATGGAAGTTCCTGGGCCAGGGAGTGAATACGAGCTGCAGCTACACTGGATCCTTTAACCCACCCCACTGGTCGGGGATCAAACCTGCACCTCCACAGTGACCTAAGCCACTGCAGTCAAATTCTTAAGCCACTGTGCCACGACAGGAACTCTATATCTTAATTTTTTTTAAATCTATAAAGTGGACGGTATCCTAATATTAAAGTCATTTACCTGTGTCCCGGTTGTTGAACAAGAGTTAATACTTGAGGACAAATCCGGAAAAATGAGTCCCAAGACCGGTTTTCCTGAGAAACACTATCTTGAGGCATTTGAAAAATGGGTACTATCAATGAGTCTTGCTCTGCCGTTCTACTTCCATCAGCCGATGCTGAAATAACTTCAGGTTGAAGACTATATATGCCATTTAAATTATCAGCTACCATTCTGAGTAAATGAAAACAAGCTAAAAGCTTCTCTGAAAATAACTCATCCTGTTGTTGCTGTGTCAGCAAAAGCTTTATAGTATTTGAAGTCAGCTTTACCAAAGGTCCCACATCTTGTTTGTATCTCATATCCCAGAACTGTATTGATAAACACTGACGAAAAAGTTGAAAGATACAAAGTACCCATGCATTATGTCTTGGGCTCTTGTTTAAAAAAGGATCAAGTTTGGGGAAAGGACATTTTATAAACTGAAGAATGTATAAAAAATGAGTGATACAAACTACTGTGTAATTTAACATTAAATTTTTGTCTGTAACATTTTTGGAAATTCCTATAGTCCATGCTGCAAGGAGACTTTTTTGGACTGAATGCAGTTCTGTGATCGTTTTATCTGTCTCCTCAGTATTATCCGTTGCATGTATTGTATCAAACATAGAAGCAAATTCCAATCTTCCCTCCTGGGCACTACTAAACAATAGACCATTTTTTTGGTTCCAAAAAGAGAATAAACTGTTTGGAAAATGTTTGCCTTCGTTAGTTTCTTCGGCTTCAAAATCCTAAAACGTGAGTGAAAAAAATTATACTTAATATAATACCTTACAAGTAGAATCAAATTTCTCTTCCCTTCAATAAGAGAAAAACAAAATGTATTTCCTAGGATAAAGTCAATACAACGCTGTTCAAAATAAATAAAACACTGCTACTAGGTACCTGCAAGTCTGCTGTTTTTTCATTTAACTTAATTGTTTCTTCTGCCTGCAAGAATCTGGGGACAGTAGAATCAGCTAAATTTTCATTTCCTTGGTATTTTAACAAGCTAGACCTTAGGGAATCCAGTGATCGCAAATTCAGCCCTTTGCCTTTCGGCTACAGAAGAAAAAAAAAAGATATCCAAGAGCAAAATTTTATCCACAATTCTATTACAAACAATTAAAATTTCTACAGACAACTGCATACAAGCCAAGGACATCACTGTGAGTATAGTTTTACATTTGAAAAGACTTAGAAGTCAACTTTTACCAATGGTACCAAAAAGCACTATACCTTAGACAAGAGCACACTGTGGTATGTCTCCTCAAGCCTCTGGGTTGAGTCAAGTAGAAGGGATCTCATGAGCACTGACGGAGACAGATTATCCAGAAATCGAAGGGTTGTGACCATGTACCCATCAGAAATAATGAGGTAGGGTAACCGTGAGTGTGCTTTTATAGAAAATCTCTGCCTCATAGGGTCAGCATCAGAAGCTGATGAATCTACAGAATTATTTGAACCTTGAAGTGTAAACTGCTGTGGTCTAACAAACAAACATCAAAATTCAAGAATTAGTAAGAGAAAAGGAACAAATCATACTATTCCAAAGGAAAAACAAAAGTTCCAGGATGATGAAAAAGCAAGCAAATTAAACAAAAAAATATTAAACGCACATATATCAGTGAGGAAAACCTAAGCGCTTTTTCTTTTTTAAAAAAATTATTATAGTTGACTCACAATGTTGTACCAATTTCTGCTGTACAGCAAAATGACTCAGTCATACATATATATACACATTTTTTTCTCATACTATCTTCCATCATAGGCTATCCCAAGAGACTGGATAGAGTTCCCTGTGCTATATACAGCAGGACCTCGTGGCTTATCCATTCTAAATGTAATAGTTTGCATCTACTAACCTCAAACTCCCAGTTCATCCCACTCCCTTCCCCTTGGCAAAGTGAGTGATTAAATAATACAGGGGTTTATGTGGTTTTTAATTTATTTAATGAATTAATTTATTTTTCTCAAAAAAGAAAAAAAAGGCTGCCCCTTCAGCATTTGGACATTCCCAGGCTAGAGGGTGAATCGGAGCTGTAGCTGCTGGCCTACGCCACAACCACACCAGATCCAAGCCATGTCTGCGACCTACACTACAGCTCACAGCAACGGTGGATCCTTAACCTACTGTGAGGCCAGGGATCAAACCTGCGTCCTCATGGATGCTAGTCAGATTCATTTCCACCGAGCCACGACGGTAACTCCTATGTGGTGTTTTAAAAATTTCCCAGAATTGTGGCACTTACTCTATTTTGTTTTTAATCTAGTTTTATATACCCTTTTTCAGAAAAGAAATGAGGCAATTCATTTTTACTATTAAAGAGTTAGTTAACTTTCCTTCTTACTATATATTTAAATATATTTATAAGAATATAATTTAGGAGCTATACATATACTTGTTATTAAGGAGGAGAAAGAAAAACTGAGAGGTCATTTGGAGAGGATGGTGGTAAGTAAAATTTTATAGGTTTATAAATCTTACAGTTTAGGATTAAATTTGACTGAGTTTTGACATAAATGTAGTTATTTATTGTTATGGTGGTATACCTGATTGTCATTACTTAATATCACTATTAACTTTGGGGCTTTGTAAAGACAATAACCAAAATACAATTTTTTTCTGATTAGGAAACTATTCAAATGGCCCATAAGAGAAGACTTGTTTTAGAATGTATACACTATGAAATTTATAAAACCATTAAAAAGTCACTGAAAGATGTATAAGATATACTGTTAAATCAAAAAAGCAAAACAGTTGTCAGCATATATAATTCATTTTGCCTTAAAAATGAAAACTAATATTATGAATGTTACATAAAAAATTTTTAAACAGAGGACAACACACTACAATGCTAATAATTTTTATCTCTGAGGAATGGGATTACGGGTCTTTTACTTTCTACATTACTTTGTTTTAACATGTGATTTTTAATGGGTTTGTTTTGTTTTAATGGCTGCACCCAGAGCATATGAAACTTCAGGGACCAGGAATTGAATCAGAGTCGTAGCTGTGACCTACATTGCAGCTGCACGGCAGAGCAAGGTCCTTTTAACCCACTGTGTCAAGCCAGGGATAGAATTTATGCCTCCACAGCCACCCAACCCGCTGCCACCGGATTCTTAACCCACTGCACCACAGCGGGAATACTTTTATTTTTAAAAAATAATTAATAGGTATTACTTTTATAGTCAGTAAAGCCTCCCTTTCTGAAAGGCCCCACATGTTAATTTTAAAGGAAAATGTGAGGGAATTCAAGTCAATTATCAATCAGACCATAAGAAATAAGAAAAAATACTTCCACTGCAAGAAGTGACAAGTTTTTCCATTAGATTTTCTATTGCTGGAGTTGACGTCGTGGCGCAGCAGAAATGAATCCAACTAGGAACCACGAGGTTGTGGGATTGATCCCGGGCCTCATTCAGTGGGTCAAGGATCTGACGTTGCCGTGAGCTGTGGTGTTAAGTCGCAGATGAGGCTCAGATCTGGCGTTGCTGTGGCTGTGGTATAGGCCGGCAGCTGTAGCTCCGACTAGACCCCTAGCCTGGAAACCTCCAAATGCCGTGGGTACGGCCCTAAAAATCAAAAAGATTTTCTACTGCTAAAAATTAAGCATAACTTTTTGCTAAATATAATCAAGGACACATCCCTTCCTTTCTGTAAAGTGAAGGGAATGGATTAGTTTCAAAGAATTTTTCTAATTTGTTTTGTAAACAGCTGTATATATGTCTAACTATATGCAATATCAACATCAACACCATATTTACTGAGCATCTACTTTATGCCAGAACTGTGCTTAAGTGATTTATATACTTATTATCTTACTTCATTCCCTTAACTGTAAGAGACAATTACTGTCATCTTCACAGTAAAAGAAACAGAGGCTTAAAAATAACATGCCCAAAGTCACACAACTAATACGTAGAAGAACCAAGATTTGAACCTTGATCTGTCTGTGTCCAAAGTCAAACTGCTACCCTATCTCACAATTAAAAATTAAAATATGGTTAAGTTCTAAAGTCTGTTATTCATTTTCAACAACTTTTCCCCTTTCTCCTGCTGGGAAAAAAGTAGATAAATCCATTTGCTAAGTTAACTTTGAGCTATTAATTTATCTAAGTGCTCTTCTTTTAAAACAAAAGATATATTACACTTTTATTCATTCTTACATCAAAGAAGACACATTTTTAGTGCTATTGAATATTTAAATAACACATACTTACATAGTCACAATGTCAAATTTTCAGCAGGATTAAGCCACAAAAAGAAATAGAAGAAAACTATAAATAAGAAACAGATATTGAGATGACAGACTCAAAGAAAGAAGACAATTTGAAGGATAAAATTATCAAAAACGAAAACCAAACACAGTGAAGTAATACCAAAAGAGAAAAACTTCTGTAAATAAATTAAAACAATTCAGTATCTCACCTGTATGTTATTAATGGGTGAAAGGGAATAAATTCTGCTGGCCCAAATTCTATAGAGCAACCAAATGTAATTAATGTTAACAATTCACCTTGACAGGTCAATAAAACCAGGGAGCCACGTTTCAACACACAAGCCAGAAAAAGACTATCATGAGTCCAGCTGACATCGCCTACCCAGTAGGACCTAGAAAAAAAACAATGTGTTTAGAAAAGATTCTATACAATGTCTTTGACAATTTACAATGGCCAGAGGTGAGACACTTCAAAAATAAGGCCAAAAGAATGAATAGAAGGCAAATGTTATATATATTTTGTCTATTTTACTTCCCAGAAAAAAAAGGAGTTTGCTCATAAACATCTACTCCATATTCATAAGCAAATCATAAGATGAAAAAAGTACCTAATAAAGCAAAGCTTTTTGGCACTTACATTAAAATTAGAACAAATTTACAAACGAATTTTAATCCCACTGGTGTCCACAACTAAGGTCTATGGGTAGATCTGAAGGTCAATACAACGGCTGTCCTCTCTGCAGCCTGCCAGAGCTCCACTCAGGAGCAAAGCCATCTTTACTAGCCCTTAACTATCTGATAATATCAGTGTCTCTTTCATGGGGACAAAAGTCAGTCCTCCTCATGTAAATGATGGACACCCCAAGCCAAACAGACTACTGAACTGTTCTGAGACCAGTAACACTTCTAGAAAGGAATTTTAGGGAGAGAAAGAACATCGAGAGGCAAAGCTGGATGGACCGGATTTTGGAAATTCCGAGAACAGCAGAGAAAAATGTTCAGAAAAGGAAATTAGGAGGGTCCAGGAGGCAATCCTCCCACTGTATAAGGCTGCATATGTCCATGTGCCATGCAAAATCACCAGTTATGTTGCTCTTAACCCATATGCAGAGACTGCTGACTTTGTTTAAAATGCTATAAACCCCTCAGCCTCTCTGGGTACATCATGGTCTTCCCAATCTAGGTTTTTTCATTTCAGCTTCTCTAAGCCTGGGATTTCTCTACCCAATCATAATTCCACTCCTCCTGAGACCACACAGAAAAAACTGAATGAGTAATGAAATGATAGTCATGTATCTTCCACCCTATCAGACCCTTCCCTAAAGTATCTAAGGCTTTCCTTATGTAAAGCAATTTTTAGAATTTATCTAACACAAAAGCTGAAAGTTGAAGTACCTATCTAAATATTCATTTAAACAATGATTTAATTATCAGAGTCTTAAACTTACTAAAGTATTGGAGAAGAAAATCAAATCACTATTTTTCAAATACTAAAGAATTCTTACCTGATAAGCGTAGCTGGAACCACAGGATTCTTATTACTACATCCTTTAAGGCTACCACAGAGAATAACAAATGTCAGGGTGTTTATAAATAATACCTGAGTGGCCTAGAAAGAAAAAAAAAAGAGATAACAAAGCTATTAAAATTATTTTACTTATAATTTTGAAGGCCCAGACATCTATTATATCAATGAACTCTCTAGTGAGTCTTTTCCAAAGTCTTTCCTAAGACTCTTCTATTTTTTTACTACGATCGTTTTTTTGTTTTTGTTTTTTCTTCTTTTTAGGGCCACACCTGTGGCATATGGAAGTTCCTAGGCTAGGGATCAAATGGGAGCTGCAGTTACTGACCTACACCAGCCACTGCAACACAAGATCCCAGCCACACCTGCGACCTACAACACAGCTTTCAGGAACACCAGATCCTTAACCCACTGAACCAGGGATTCAACCCACATCCTCGATGACACTGTGTCAGGTTCTTACCCCGCTGAGCCACAAGAGCAACTCCTTTTTTTTTTTTTTTTTTTAACTACATTTTAAGAATATTAGTTACACTTTGTCCTTTCTTCCTTTTCCATTATCCTCTTCACTTCAGAAGGACAAATTTTGAGAATTATGGAAGCTAATTCTTTTCGTTTGTTTCATTTTGTTTTCTTTTTAGGGCCACACCCTTGGTTGCCAGGCTAGGAGTCAAATCAGAGCTACAACTGCCTGCCTACACCACAGCCACAGCCATGCCAGATAGAAGCTGCATCTGCCACCTACACCACAGCTCACGGCAATGCCGGATCCTTAACCCACTGAGCAAGGCCAGGGATCAAACCTGCATCCTCATGGATACTAGTTGGGTTCATTAACCACTGAGCCATGACAGGAACTCCGTTGTTTCATTTTTTTAAGATTTCTCAAAAGTTAACACGCATAACAGGAAACCAAAAAGCACGCGCAAAATAAGCAGCAGAAAACAAAGTCATTATGGCGGCTTTACCATTTTACAATGTCAAGTTGAATTAGGAAACACAGACTTAAAGAATACAAAGCAGGAATATCTGGTGGCTCATCAAGTTAAGAATCCAGTGTTGTCACTGCTGTGGCTCAGGTCACTGCTGTGGTGTGGGTTTGATCCCTGGTTTGGAAGCTTCCACATGCATCAGATGCAGACAAAAAAAAAGAAAAAAAAGATACAACGTAGTATTAAGGGGGAAAAAAAACTCTCTTCAGGGAAAGGAAAAAAATCTCAAAACTGAACTAAACTCTCTTATTTACAGGTTACTTCCAAGACAGATAACATTTACTGACCTTTGGGTCTTTCTGATTAACAGCTACTGCCAGGGTAAGGCCATCTCTTGAAAAGGCAGAAATTAGAGCTCCTCTTGACTTCACAGATTCACACTTAGGAATCAGACTGCGCAGAAGGCAATCTTGTTGTGCCCACTGAACACGGTACATCAATGATCTAAAAAAGGAATGAAATAATTGAAAACAGTTAACATAATAACTTCTAAATTAATATATCCTTAATTACAAAAAGTTAAATGGTCAGACTAAATTTCTACATGTGCATATATTTGGGATCTCTTAGCAACTGTTCACAAGTTTCATGCAGGGCACAAAAGAGCGATTGCTAGTTAAACAAGGTCAATATCAGAGCTTTGTTAGCAATGGCGTGTTCCTTAGCCAATCCCAAACACATCTGCAAGCACTAAAGTTTTAGATACACATATTTCTACATTATTATGAACATTACAGGGATTAAACAGGTAGAAAAGAGGGGCTTTTTAGGGAGTGGCAATGTTCTATATTTGCTATGAGGATGGTTATAGGCATATGTATATTAATCCATTTATCCGTCTAACTAGATTTAAGATTTGTTCATTTTACTTTATATAAATTACACCTTAATAAAGTACTACTAGCATAAAAAAAATAAAGTATATGGGAAAAAACAAAACAAAAAACCTATTTTACTAAATTTTAGTCATTATTTACATTTAATGTATTCTTTCTATTTCAAAGGGCTTTTTAGAATATAAATAAATAAAACACTTTTAATTAAAAAAAAAAAACCTTGAGGAGTTCCCTGGTGGCACAGTAGGTTAAGGATCCAGCACTGCCACTGCCATGGCTCTGGTTACAGCTGTGGTGCAGGTTCATCCCTGGCCTGGGAACTCCCACATGTTGTGGGCACAGCCAAAAAAAAAACGGAAACAAAAACACTTGAGCATTTAAATGGTACCGTAATAAATTCAAGTAAGGGAGTTCCCGTCATGGCCCAGTGGTTAATGAATCCGACTAGGAACCATGAGGTTGCGGGTTCGGTCCCTGCCCTTGCTCAGGGTTCGGTCCCTGCCCTTGCTCAGTGGGTTAACGATCCGGCGTTGCCGTGAGTTGTGGTGTAGGTTGCAGATGCAGCTCCGATCCCGCATTGCTGTGGCTCTGGAGTAGGCTGGTGGCTACAGCTTCAATTCGACCCCTAGCCTGGGAACCTCCATATGCCGCGGAAGCGGCCCAAGTAAGAGCAAAAAAAGACAAAATAAATAAATAAATTCAAGTAAGTTATGTCCTTCTAAAATTCAATTGAATTACTTTTCAAAAGAGTTACTTTTATACTCTTAAGAAAAAGAAGAGCATAGCCTGCCTTAACTTTTATGTGTTCTCCATTCCAAGAAGGGAAACAAAATAAAAACAAGAAAACTTTCTACAATAAACATTTAAAATGGGAAGTAAAGAAAGAACAATACTCAGAGAGGAAAGATGTATAAAGTCTCAGAAGTTGAAATGCAGAGTTCCCGTCGTCGCAGTGGTTAACGAATCCGACTAGGAACCATGAGGTTGCGGGTTCGGTCCCTGCCCTTGCTCAGTTGGTTAACGATCCAGCGTTGATCCAGCGTTGCCGTGAGCTGTGGTGTAGGTTGCAGACGCGGCTCAGATCCAGCGTTGCTGTGGCTCTGGCGTAGGCTAGTGGCTACAGCTCCGATTGGACCCCTAGCCTGGGAACTTCCATATGCCGCGGAAGCAGCCCAAGAAATAGCAAAAAAAAAAAAAAAAAAAAGTTGAAATGCTCATTTCATTTACTAATCTTATGTTTTTATGGGCCAAAGGACAATAATTTTGTTTTTTTTTTAGGGCCACACCCATGGCATATGAGGTTTCCAGGCTAGGGGTTGAATCAGAGCTGTAGCTGCCAGCCTACCCCACAGCCACGGCAACAAGGAATCCGAGCCCCATATTCGACCTACACACAGCTCACAGCAATGTCAGATCCTTAACCCAGTGAGCAAGGCCAAGGATCAAACCTGCAAACTCATGGATACCTAGTGGAGTTCGTTAACCACCGAACCATGACAGGAAATCCAAAGGACAATAATGTTTTTAAAGGAATAGAAAACAAGGAAGAAGGAAACATTTACCTCACCTTATAGGTGTAAATACATTTTCATGCCACCGAATTGCTAGAAATGTTATCTTCAGGCACTCCTCAGAATAGAAAGTAAATGAACATAAGCAGCAGTCTCCAAATAACTGTAGATAAATTTAATACACTTTAGTATATAATTAAACTTGAAAATAAATCAAGATACAGAAAACCTATTTTTCATCATAAATAAAATAGATGAAGCATATCAAAAGCCTGCTTCTATTTTTATTCTTAACATATAGCTTAACATTAAGCTAAAGGCTAAGTAATCTATTTCTTTTTTTTTTTTTTGGTAGGGCCTCACCTGCAGCATATTGAGGTTCCCAGGGTAGGGATCAAATCAGAGCTGCAGCTGCCAGCCTACACCACAGCCACAGCAAAGCAGGATCCAAACCTATGCAACCTACACCACAGCTCATGGCAACGCCAGATCATTAACCCACTGAGCAAGGGCAGAGATCAAACCCACATCTTCATGGATACCAGTTAGGTTTACTACCGCTGAGCCACAACAGGAACTCCAAAACGCTAAGTAATTTACTTCTGAGCCAGAGGCATGTCTCAAATGAGAAATCAAGCTGCAGTTTACTCTCTTAACACTGCCATTTACTGTGGCTATAACTGGAAATATCCTTATATATTTCTCTCTCTTGTTAGTTACATATTTATTTAAATTAGGGCATTACTTATGGGGGTGGAGGAAAACAATAAAATTTCAAAACGTAATTTCTAGCGATAGTAGATTGTGTAATAAAATGTTGGTCTGTATATAAAAATAGTACTATGCAGCTATTTAAAATGTTCTCTAGTCGGCGTTCCCTTGTGGTACATTGGGTTAAGGATCCAGCATTGTCGCTGCAGTGGCTCAGGTTGCTGCTGTGGCATGGGTTCAATCCCTGGCCTAGGAACTTCCAAATGCCATAGGCACAGCCAAAAAGAAAATGTTTTTAAATAAATAAAATGTTTTTCAGTTAATGAATGTGTTATTTCCTGGGAATTAAATGGCTTACTTAATATTACCAACTCTAGCTTTTTTTTAAATTACAAAACCAGTTATATTCTAAAACTAGGGAAAAGTGGAGTTCCCGTCATGGCGCAGGGGTTAACGAATCCGACTAGGAACCATGAGGTTGCGGGTTCAGTCCCTGCCCTTGCTCAGTGGGTTAAGGATCCGGCGTTGCTGTGAGCTGTGGTGTAGGTCGCAGACGCAGCTTGGATCTGGTGTTGCTGTGGCTCTGGCGTAGGCCGTCGGCTACAGCTCTGATTCAACCCCTAGCCGGGGAACCTCCATATGCCGTGGGAGCGGCACAAAGAAATAGCAAAAAGCCAAAAAAGCCAAAAAAATTTAAAAAAAGCCAAAAAAATAAAAAATAAAAAATAAAATAAAACTAGGGAAAAGTAAAACTAGAGAAAGACAAAGGAAGCTCTAAGTTCAAACAATTTTTTTTTTTTTTTTTTTTTTTTTTTGTCTTTTTAAGGCCACACCTGCAGCATATGGAAGTTCCCAGGCGAGGGGTCGAATCAGAGCTACAGCTGCCAGCCTACACCACAGCTCACAGTAATGCTGTACCCTTAACCCAGTGAATGAGGCCAGGGGTCAAACCCGCATCCTCATGGATACTAGGCAGGTTCTCTATCACTGAGCCATGAAGCGAACTCCCCAATTATTTTTAATTTTTTGGCCATACTCACTGTATGCATAAATTCCAAGTCAGGAATCAAACCCATACCACAGCAGCAATCCAGGCCACTGCAGTGACGTTGAATTCTTAACCTACTGCACCACAAAGGAACTCCCAAACCATTTTTAATAAACAACCTTTAAAATGTGACCAAGAAATATAAAAATATCTTTTCCATGTTAACCTCACAATTATGGTAACAATCAATGATGACTGGAGATATACAGCTATCCCACTACACACCCTGTTCAACAGCTTCCCAGATAGTGTCTTATCTGAGTCTGAGATCTCAACATCTGTAACACCCTGTCTTAGAGCTTACCTCATTTTTTATAAAAACACCATGTACTACAGCTTCTTTGTCTTCAGTGGAAGGCAAATGAACTGCTTCTTCAGGTTTAATCTGGGACCACTGGCCCACCAATAAAGGACTTTTAGAAGATAAGATATTCTTGAAATCTAAGTGCTCCCAGAGAAATATGCATCCGAAAGGAGTTATAAGCAGAACTCTTTTTCCATTGTCCGATATATACAAATACAGTCTCAAAGAGCTTGCTAAAAAAAAAGAAAAGAAAAAGGAAAAAGAAAGTATTAAACCTCTGATGTCTGACTTTCCCCAAAAAAGCACAAATTTTGTCTATTCAGACAATAAGGAATCTGGATTCCCCTTTGTGGTTCAGTGGTAACAAACCCAACTAGTATCCCTGGCCTTGCTCAGTGGGTTAAGGATCAGGCACTGCAGTGAGCTGACGCATAGGTTGCAGATGCAACTTGGATCAGGTGTTACTGTGGTTGTGGTATAGGCCAGGAGCTGGAGCTCCGATTTGACCCCTATCCTGGGAACTTCCATATGCCACGAGTGTGGCCCTAAAACAAACACTAAGGGAGTTCCCGTCATGGCTCAGCAGAAAGGAATCCAACTAGGAACCATGAGGTTTCGGGTTCAATCCTTGGCCTCACTCAGTGGATCAAGGATCTGGTATTGCCATGAGCTGTGGTGTAGGTCACAGATGCAGCTTGGATGCTTTGTCACTGTGGCTGTGGTGTAGGCAAGCAGTTGTAGTTCTGATTTGACCCGTAGCCTGGGGAACCACCATATGCCATGAGTATGGCCCTAAAAAGCAAAACAAAACAAAAACACCAAAAAAAACTTACATATATAAGGAAATACATATATGTGCATATAATATATATATACAAAAAACCACAGATATATTTTTAAGATGATAATAATAGGAAAATGTTTCATCCTCTTTTCCTCCTATATTTCAAATTAAATCAATTTAAACAAATAAAAAACTCCCACCTACTGCAGCTTTAATCATTTCCTTGGGCTTCTCAGTTGCTTGTATAGTTTTCAAACAATCTCGATCTTTGTTCCAAAGGAAAAGCTCTCCTGTAGTGAGTATCCCAGCCAGCCAGGCATCTGTTTCCAAAAAGGAAATCAATACTTATAATCCAACATTTCCCTTAAAAGTAACCCCAAATTATTTTTTAAGTTAATCTAGCCTTTTAAAAATATCAATACTACTTAACCATTACTGGATGTTGTTAGGACTATAACATCCTTCAACAAAGGCTGAAGACTCGGAATTTTCTTCTTTGTCCTTCCTGATAGCAAATTAATTTCATTTATGAATTTATCATCCAAGAGAAAAACAGCTTCATTTTCCTAAGAGAAGAAATAAGTGAGAGATTTAAGAGATGCCAGAAGGTAATTCAACCTCTCATCTAGATAAAGTATCCCAGAAAGGGGAAAGAAAAAAAAAAAGACATTTCTTTTTGGCCACACCCTCAGCATGCAGAAGTTCCCGGGTCAAGGATCAAACCCAAGCCACAGCATAACTAGAGCCACAGCAGGGACCATGTGGGATCCTTAACCCACTGAGCCACTAGGGAACTCCCGAAGTGATATTTAAGAAAGATTGTACATTAATAACTACACATCGTAAGGTTATGTAACCTGAAGATTTTTCATTCTATCTTAAAGTACCTCTTACTAGAATTCTTGGGGTAGATGACCTAATGGTTGCACTGTGACTTCGTTGAAATTTAAATCACTGTAATATCTTCCAAATCTGCTAGCCCAAACTGGTGTTTAATCTCATCTATCTGAACAGTAGCATGGGCAGGTTTTTAATTACTTAGATTAAAAAAGATATGACTTCTCATTTCTGTTTTCGACTTTAATTTTAGAAAACATTGGGATAATGCTCTCATCTTGCTGGAAACCTTCCACTTGGACATGAGACTGCTTGCTCACCTGTGTGAGAGTTCCAAGATTTACCAGGATGTGAAACTCACCAAATACATCAAAAAGACCCTGACCGAGAGCTGGTTCTTTGAAAAAGTAAGCAAAATTGACAAATCTTTGGCCAGACTCACCAAGAAGAGGAGAGGAAAAAACCCAAATAAACAAAATAGTGAAAAAGGAGAAATCACAATAGATATTGCAGAAATACAAAAACCATAACAGAATACTATGAACAATTGTATGCCAACAAATTTGACAACCTAGAAGGAACGGACAACTTTCTAGAAACTTACAGCATGCCAAAACTGAATGAAGAAGAAACAGACCAACTGAACAGCCGATCACTAGAAATGAAAATGAATGTCATAAAAATACTCCCTATAAATAAAAATCCAGGACCAGATGGCTTCACAGGTGAATTCTGCCAAACATAAAAAGAGGAACTTATACCCATCCTCCTTAATGTTTTCCAAAAGGCTGAAGAAGAAGCAACACTCTCAAAGACATTCTATGAAGCCACCATCACCCTAGTACCAAAACCAGACAAAGATACCATGAAAAAAGAAAACTATAGGCCAGTATCTCCGATGAATATAGACGCAAAAATTCTCGACAAAATTTTAGCCAACCGAATCCAATAACATATAAAAAAAAGATCATACACCAAAACCAGGTGGGATTCATCCCAGGTTCACAAGGATGGTTCAACATATGCAAATCAATCAACGTCATACACCACATTAACAAAAGAAAACTCAAAAACCACAAGATCATCTCAACAGATGCAGAAACAGCTTTTGACAAAGTCCAACATTCATTCATGATAAAAACTCTAACCAAGGTGGGTATAGAGGGAACATACCTTAACATAATAAAAGCCACTTATGACAAACCCACAGCAAATATTATACTCAATGGAGAAAAGCTGAAAGCCTTCCCATTAAAATCTGGAACGAGATAAGGATGCCCATTCTCACCACTGTTATTCAACATAGTATTGGAAGTCCTAGCCACAGCAATCAGACAAACAAAAGAAAGAAAAGGTATCCAAATTGGAAGAGAAGAGGTAAAATTGTCACTGTATGCAGATGACATGATACTATATATAGAAAACCAGAGACCCAACCCCAAAACTACTCAAACTGATCAATGAATTCAGCAAAGTAGCAGGATATAAGATTAACATTCAGAAATCAGTCACATTTCCGTATACTAACAATGAAACACTAGAAAAAGAATACAAAAATACAGTACCTTTTAAAATTTCACTCCAAAAAATCAAATACCTGGGAATACATCTGACCAAGGAGGTGAAAGATTAATGTGCTGAGAGCTATAAAACATTAATCAAGGAAATTAAAGAGGATACGAAGAAATTCAATGCTTCTGGGTTGGAAAAATTGATACTGTAAAAATGGCCATACTACCCAAAGCAATCTACAGATTCAATGCAATCCCTATCAAATTACCCATAACATTTTTCACAGAACTAGAACAAAATAATCCAAAAATTTATATGGAACCACAAAAGACCTAGAATTGCCAAAGAAATCCTAAGAACAAAAACCAAGCAGGAGGCATAACTCCCCCAGATTCCAGGCAATATTAGAAAGCCACAGGAATCAAGACAGTGTGGTACTGGTACCGTAACAGACATACAGACCAATGGAACAGAATAGAGAACCCAGAAATAAACCCAGACACCTATGGCCAATTAATCTTCAACAAAGGAGCCAAGAACATAAAATGGGAAAAAACAGTCTTTTCAGCAAGTGGTGCTGGGAAAACGGGATAGCTGCATGTAAATCAATGAAACTGGAACACACACCTTCACACCATGCACAAAAATAACCTGAAAATGGCTTAAAGACTTAAATATAAGACAAGACATATCAAACTCCTAGAAGAGAACATATGCAAAACACTCTCTGACATCAACCTTACAAATGTTTTTTCAGGTCAGCCTCCCAAGGCAACAGAAATGAGAGCAAAAATAAACCAATGGGACCTAATCAAACTGACAAGCTTTTGCACAGCAAAGGAAACCAAAAAGAAAACAAAAAGACAACTTACAGAATGGGAGAAAATAGCTTCAAATGATGCAACTGACAAGGGCTTAATTTCTAGAATATACAAGCAACTTACACAACTCAACAACAAAAAAACCAACAATCCAATTGGAAAATGGGCAAAAGACCTGAATAGACATTTCTGCAAAGAAGATATACAGATGGCCAAAAAGCACATGAAAAAATGCTCAACATCACTGATTATTAGAGAAATGCAAATCAAAACTACTATGAGGTACCACCTCACACCAGTTAGAATGGCCATCATTAATATGTCCACAAAAAACGAATACTGGAGAGGATATGGAGAAAAGGGAACCCTCCTGCACTGTTGGTGGGAATGTAAATTGGTACAACCACTATGGACAACAGTGTGGAGGTATCCCAGAAAACTATACATAGAGCTACCACATGACCCAGAAATCCCACTCTTGGGCATATACCCGGACAAAATTTTCCTTGAAAAAGACACAGGCACCCACATGATCATGGCGGCACTGTTCACAATAGCCAAGACATGGAAACAACCTAAATGTCCAAATGACAGACGACTGGATTAAGAAGATGTGGTATATGTACACAATGGAATACTACTCAGCTATAAAAAAGAACAAAATAATGCCATTTGCTATAACAAGGATGAAACTACAGACTCTCATACTGAGTGAAGTCAGAAAGAGAAAGACAAATACCATATGATTTATCACTTATATTTGGAATCTAATATAGGGCACAAATGAAACTTTCCACAAAAATGAAAATCAAGGACATGGAGAACAGACTTGTGGTTGCCAAGAGGGAGGGGGAAGGAGTAGGAGGGACCGGGAATTTGGGGTTAACAGATGCAAACTATAGCCTTTGAAATGGATTAGCAATGGGATCCTGCTGTACAGCACCAGGAACTATATCTGGTCATGTGTGATGGAGCATGATAATGTGAGAAAAAAAGAATGTATATATGTATGTGTGACTGGGTCACCTTGCTGTGCAGCAGAAAATTGACAGAACAATGTAAATCAGCTATAATGGAAAAAATAAAAATTATTTAAAAAGAATTAAGAATAAATTAAAAAAAAAAGACCCTGTAGGAGCTCCCATTGGGGCTCAGCAGTAACGAACCCAACTATACCCATGAGGATGTGGGTTCAATCTGTGGCCTTGCTCGGTGGGTTAAGGATCCGGCGTTGCCACAAGCTGTGGTGTAGGTTGCAAATGTAGCTCGGATCTGGCGCTGCTGTGGCTTTGGCATAGGCCAGCAGCTGTAACTCTGATTCGACTCCTAGCCCGGGAACTGCCATATGCCATGAGTACAGCCCCCAAGAGACAAAAAAATAAATAAATAAAAGACCCTGTAGTTTTCAGAGTGAAAGGCATGCTCAGCCTCAACTGCAGAGAGGCTTTCTGGCTGGACAATCTCAAAAACTGGGATTTACAGGGTAAAGATATTATGTCCCAGAAGATAAAGTGATGGAGAAAATAATGAAAGAGTAATGAAAGTAGTGACAACTTTGATTAGACCACAGAGAGACTGATGCCCCCTCCCCATCTCTGCCAGCCTCTTACCACCAAATATACAAAACTCTGTTCAGTGGGAAGGTGATTGTTCTACAGATCATTTTATTTTAATGTCATAGAACATTCATCAATCTTAGACACAAAGTACACATTTAACACATATTACAATTGATGTTGTATGACTAAAGAAAAACCTACCTGTCCCAACCAGGAGACTCGTGGCCAGGGTTTTTTCTGCTTGATACTTGTTGAAGTCAAAACTTCTAATCTTATCTCCATGCTTGTTAAGATATCAATGACAAATTAAGTCAGAAGTCATGAAGTGCTGTAAAACACAAAGCAAGGAGTTCCTGCTGTGGTGCAGCAGGTTAAGGGTCCAGTGTTGTCTCTGTGGCAGCTCAAGTTTGATCCTTGGACCAGTGCAGGGGGTTAAGGATCCAGAATTGCCACAGCTGTGGCATAGATAGCAGCTGTGGCTCAGATTTGAGCCCTGGCCCAGGAACTTCCACATGCTGCAGGCACAGCCAAAATAAATTTAAAAATTAAAGAATACCATTCTTCAATAAGAGGAACCAGAGCTCCTAGGAAAAAAACAGCTGACTTCAGGGATGGGGTAGGAGAGGAACCAGATGCATCTGGACCACCTTTTTGTTCCAAAGTAAGGAAAATAAACATATGATGGGGGGCATGTCCAAAAAAAAGAGGAATGAAACTGAAGAGCCAAATTTGGGATGCTCTGAGCATCAAATTAAATGAGATGATGGAGTTCCCGTCGTGGCACAGTGGTTAACGAATCCGACTAGGAACCATGAGGTTGTGTGTTCGATCCCTGCCCTTGCTCAGTGGGTTAAGGATCCGGGGTTGCCGTGAGCTGTGGTGGAGGTTGCAGACGCGGCTCGGATCCCGCGTTGCTGTGGCTCTGGCGCAGGCCGGTAGCCTACAGCTAACCCTAACCCTAACCCTAAAGCTCTGAATTAGATCCCTAGCCTTGGAACCTCCATATGCCGCGGGAGCGGCCCTAGAAAAGGCAAAAAGATTAAAAAAAATTAAAAATAAATGAGATGAACAACAGGTTAGTCTATTAAATAAAGCAGAAAAAAATGAGACCACACTTCTATGGCAGTAGATGTGGATGATCAACATTTTTCAATTATCACAGTAAAAACTGATTCAGGAAAAAAACATCAACAGATGCTAAATCAGGCAGAAGGAGAAAGAAGATGATGATGAGGAACAATATACCTACCCAATCCAGAGATACCTTCCCACATGTTACTTAATAATTTTCAAAGGAAAAAATACTAACAATAGTGGAGATAAGAGATACTATCTTAACCTACAAGGGGCAAACATGCTCCTCTAGTTGTGACACTTGAAAAAGAAGAGAACGTTACTTATACAAAATTTCAATCAAAAAATGCAAACCGAGGCCTATTCATAAAGAAACTAATCCAGAGAGGAAAATAATATAAAATAAGAGACGACTACTTTTTACAAGTGTCAATGTCATCAGAAACAAAGCTTGGAGTTCTCACTGTGGCGCAACAGGATCAACAGCGTCTCTGCAGTCTGAAGGACACAGGTTTGATCCCCGGCTTGGCACAGCAGGTTAAAGGATCCAGTATTGCCGATGCAACTGCTGCGTAGGTTGCAATTCTGGCTCAGATCTGATTCGTGGTCTGGGAACTCCGTCTGCTGTGGGGTGGCCAAAAAAGGGAAAAAAAGAAAGGAAACAAAGTTCAAGAGCTGTTCCAAGTTAAAGCAGACTAACAATATAAGTGCAGCATAATATTCTTAACTTTATATCCTTAACTTTAGTCTGTACCAGAAAAGAAAACTTGATGTAAAGAATATTATTGTAACAGAGTTCCTGTTGTGGCTCAGCAGTAACGAACCTGACTAGTATCCATGAGGACTCGG
This sequence comes from Sus scrofa, assembly GCF_054392235.1. Lineage (NCBI taxonomy): Eukaryota > Metazoa > Chordata > Mammalia > Artiodactyla > Suidae > Sus > Sus scrofa. Next base: position 34,565,627 of record NC_139398.1, read on the forward strand.
GTTTGATTTCCTGACCTGACCTCAATCAGTGGGTTAAGGATTCGGCGTTGCTGTCACTGTGGCATAGGCTGGCAGCTACAGCTCCAATTGGACCCCTAGCCTGGGAATTTCCATATGCCTCAGGTGCCGCCCTGGGGAAAAAAAAGAATGTTATTGTGACAACTGACATAATGTAAACTTAAAACTATTTCAGATTTTAAAAAGGCAATTTGAGAAAACTGATCATGACTGGATATTAGATAACGTCAGGGGATTATTATTACCTTTTTTTTTTTTTTTTTTTTTTTTTGTCTTTTTGCCTTTTCTTGGGCCGTTTCCCAAGGCATATGGAGGTTCCCAGGCTAGGGGTCTAATCGGAGCTGTAGACTCCAGCCTACACCAGAACCACAGCAACTCGGGATCCGAGCCACGTCTGCAACCTACACTACAGCTCAAGGCAACACCGGATCCCCAACCCACTGAGCAAGGCCAGGGATCAAACCCGAAACCTCATGGTTCCTAGTCGGATTCGTTAACCACTGCGCCACGACGGGAACTCCAAAGAATTTTTTTTTTAAAGAGCCTTTTTAGATATGGGAGGAGTTCCCGTGTGGTGCAGTGGAAACGAATACGACTAGGAACCATGAAGTTACGAGTTTGATCCCTGGCTTCATTCAGCGGGTTAAGGATCCAGAGTTGCCATGAGCTGTGGTGCAGGTTGCAGTCGCGGCTCTAATCCTATGCTGCTGTGGTGTAGGCCAGTGGCTACAGCTCTGATTCGACCCCTAGCCTGGGAACCTACATATGACGCCGGTGCGGCCCTAAAAAGCGGAAGAAAAAAAAAAAAACAAGTCCTCCTAGATATGGGACATTCAGTATATAATTAAATATACCAGGGATTTGCTTTAAAATACTCCATATGGGAGCTCCCTGGTGTCTTAGTGGGGTAAGGAACCAGGATTTGTCATTGCAGGGGCTCAGGTCGCTCGCAGCTCTGGCTCGGGTTAGATCCCTGCCCTGGGAACGTCCACGTGCTGCAGGCGAGCCAAAAAGAAAAAACGTAAAGGATAAAAAGACAGCTAATCGCATTTCAAGATGCGGAGATAGAGCCCTACAGAATTTGACGGTGGATAGCCTTCTATCTTTAACTCTAAAAATCATCTCCTGTTACATAGCAAAGGTCATTTGTACGACGTACTTAACTGACACTCCAAACACTAATGATACGTATGGATCAATACTTGAAACAAGTCAAATTAGTTAATGGAAGGAAGAGATCTAAAAATAAGTTGGATCACACTCATAAAACGTGTGAGGAGAAAACAGATGAAGTCTATCCCCCAATTACATTTATTTAAAACACACAGGAGATGGGGGTAGGGGGATGTGCTTGGATTGTGGGATGGAAATCCTGTGAAATTGGATTGTGATGGTCATTATACAACTACAGACGTGATAAATTCACTGGAGTAATTAAACACACACACACACACACACAGGAGAAAGCAATTTCAAGAGAATCATCCAAGTCGTTGTGTGGTATCCACCGCAGACGAGTCTAAGAAACCGCGTCCATTCCTCAGAGTCAATTTACGCCGCACTAAGGGCAAACAGAAGAGTTTCCCCACGACTACTTCGTACAAATCCTCCCCAGGAGACTTCTCGGAGTTTCCTACCCGGCCCTGAGGGGGCCCGCGCCGCCCTTTACCCGGCGCGGTGCCACCGCGGTGCCCACCGGGGACAGGGCAGGAGCTGGAGGACCGCGGTCCGGGGCCGAGGTCTGGCCCAAACAGGGCTTCGTCCTTAGCGTCCTTAGCCAGCCGGAGGGCGACCTGGGCCTCTCGGAGCCTCCGCCAGGCTGAGGATGCTGCGGCGGGGCGGGGGGACAACGCCAGAGGAGCTGGGGGACCCGGCAGTGGGAAAGGACGAGGGGGCTGGGAAGGTCGCGGACGTGCAAGACACAAGGGTGTGAGCCCGACAGAGAAGTCCGAGAAGGCTGGGGCCGCGAAGGGTAGGAATCTGCGGGCACTTACCTCCGCCAGGGCCTGGCCAGGCCAGGGCTGGAAAAGCGCGGCGAGGCTGACTGCGAAGAGGGTAACGCGGCGGAGAGGAGGGAGGGAGAGGGCCGCGAACCCAGCCACCCGCTCCGACAGTAGCCTGCGCCCTGGCGACGGCGGAGGGCGGGGAGGAGGACGAGAGCGAGCACTGCCAGTGCGCCTGCTCCGACCCCGCGGGCGCGCAGGGAGGGAGGCTCCAGATGCTCCACCCCCCTCTCCACTGGGTCTCCCAGGGTTCCCGCCCGCCTCTTTTCAGCGATCCGGAGCCGCCACGCCGTCTCCTCGTCTCCGCCTCCTCCGATCTGCCAACGATTCTCCCTCTCACTGTCTCCTCCACTTCGGCAGGTCTTTCGTGTTCACCTCCCCGTGGATTCCCGGACACACGCCTTGGAGTAGCCCAGGCGATGCACCGCGTTTTTCAGGAAACCGTTTAATAAACGACTAATATGTAAATCACAGGATGTCATAACCGTAGTGGAGACCTCTATAGACCGGAGAATAAACTAGCCTCCACGGATCAGGTGGGCAGCTTAAAGCACGGAGGAAAGCGTGTCCGTGCTGCAGTCCTAGCGGTTTATTTACTACACTGTTTTCGCCTCTGTCCGGGTTTCTGCCTACAGACTGGAAACAGAGGGCAGGGACAGGCAATTCTTTAGCCTGGAATAGCATTTTTCTGTAGCTTCAATTTGTATGCCTTAGGCGGAGGCATACTCTCCGTTTCCCTAGCCGCCCTCCGCCTCTTCACTCGCTGAAGTCACTTGCCCTGTGTTTGAAGGCATTTTGGCTTACCTTTGGCTAGGCTGGGTATGTTCTGCTGGCTACGTCCAGCCCTCTCAAATGGAGAATTATCAGATTGGTTTATCCTGGCAAGCAAAGGGTACAGGGAAGGAGGACTTTCCACACCATCATAAATCACAACTATCCCTGTGTCTCTGTGTGGGAGGAGCAGCAGCTGCAATACTGACCTCTCAGCGTCGTTTATGTCAAAGCTTACAGAACTAAGGTGGTACGTGTCCACTCAAAGCCACAAGCATCCTACATAAATCTTGCTAGAATTAGCACAAAGTCTTGAGCAGAAAAATTCAAGAACTAAGAAATCCTAGCTTATTCCCACAATTTGCTGTGCTTCCTTTTCTAGGGGGCTGTGGCTACTTTGCTGTATAGCCATCAGACCTAAGGGTATTGGTGTAATTCTGGAGTTGACTGTTCTGAACTTTTATTCTTTAAAATTGTATGGGAATGCCTACAGTTTGCTAAAATAGAAATTGTGCCTATCATATATCAAACACATTGCTAGATATAAAGAGAGGAAGCACTTCTGTCCCTATTCAAATGAGATTTATAGATTCTTTTTTTTTTTTTTTTTTTTTGTCTTTGTTGTTGTTGTTGTTGTTGCTATTTCTTGGGCCGCTCCCGCGGCATATTGAGGTTCCCCGGCTAGGGGTCTAATCAGAGCTGTAGCCACCGGCCTACACCAGGGCCACAGCAACACTGGATCCGAGCCGCGTCTGCGACCTACACCACAGCCCACGGCAACGCCGGATCGTTAACCCACTGAGCAAGGGCGGAGACCGAACCCGCAACCTCATGGTTCCTAGTCGGATTCGTTAACCACTGCGCCACGACGGGAACTCCCAGATTTATAGATTCTTAAAGCCCAGTGCAATGATAAATTTTGGGATACCAGTGTCCACAGAGCCCCTTTTCTCTATCTGGGAGATGAGGAGGTCAGAACTATCTAGTCTAGGTTTTGATCAAGGAGTAGTTGAGTTTAAAGCCTATCCATTTTGTGGTGCTTGTGGACTTCCAGGTAGAACCATCTAGTGAACAATTAGACTTGTGGTTCAGAAGCCCAAAGGGAGGGCTGTCAATGTAGACTACATAACCTAACCATGTCTCTCCATCAGCCTGCCCTGCACTTTTTAAAGGTCGCCTCTCTTTAATATATACTGATGAACAAGGGTTTAGTGGAGAATACCAATTCTTACGAGGTGAGAGGGATGGAAGGGAACCAAGAACGTGGTGTAGGAAAGCATGAAAACTCAGGAAGGAAGAGCCTAGGAAGGGATCATCAACCATGTGAAAGTTCAAGTAAAGTTAAAAAAAAAAAAAAAAAAAAAAAAGCCTGAGACTTCCCCCATCAGATTTAGTGTTTCATAGTTATAGTGCCAGATTTATAATAACTGAAGTCCTTTTGGTAGCAGATAGTAAAATCAAATCTAATTAACTTTAGCAAGAGAAGAAGGAATTGATTGTATAAACTGTGGCGTATCCCACAGAATCGAAGGAATGGTTTCAACAACCAATTCTTGGGAAGTACTGGAACCATGACAGATCAGACTTTCTCTCTAAAGCAGTGCTATCCAATAGAAATTGCTGTGATGATGAAAATGTTCTATATCTGCTTTATCCAACATGGTAGCCATTAGCAACAAATGATATTGAACACAGGACATGTAGCTAGTGCAACTGAGACCCTGAATTTTTCATTTTAATTAAATTCAAATAACCACGTGTGGCTAGCGGCTCCTGTGTTGTACAGTGCAGCTTTATTAAAGCCTCGCCATTAGCCTGATTCAGCTCTAATTTTTCTCAGCCTGTGTCTCACTTCAGACTTGCAAATCTCAGGATTCTCGCCATGGTGTAGTGGGTTAAGAATCCCGCTGCAGCGACTTGGGTCACTGCAGAGGTATGGGTTCCATCCCTAGCCAGCACAGTGGGTTAAAAGGATCCAGCATTGCTGGAGTTCCCATCATCCTGGCTTAGTGGAAATGAATATGACTAGTATTCATGAAGATGCAGATTCAATCTCTGTCCTCGATCATTGGGTTAAGGATCCGGCGTTGCCGTGAGCTGTGGTGTAGGTTGCAGACGCGGCTCGGATCCCACGTTGCTGTGGCTCTGGCATAGGCCAATGGCTACAGCTCCGATTGGACCCCTAGCCTGGGAACCTCCCCATGCCGCGGGAGCGGCCCAAAGAAATAGCAAAAAGACAAAAAAAAAAATAAAAATAAAAATAAAAATAAAAAAATAAAAAGCAAAAAATAAAATAAGTTTTGAAAGTAAAATAAAAGGATCCAGCATTGCTGCAGCTGTGGCTTAGATTCAATCCCTGGCCAGGGAACTTCCATGTGCCACAGATGCGGTCATTAAAAAAAAAAAAAAATTGCAAATCACTTGGAGAGAAAATGCTAGTGGTACAGTTTAGGCAAAGGACCTACTCCTGGATCAGTCAGTTAAGGCTAAGATCACATGGTGCAGAAATGGCTTGTCTGTGTGTATCCAAAGCCATTCTCCACCCCTACCCCACCCTCACTCCACCAGGTGGAATCATTGTAAGCTGAGGTCTATTATAAGAAGGAGTGATAAATTATTTAGGGAATAATTAGGCTGCCATGTCAAAAAGCCTCTATCATAAATTAACATAGACCATTATTTCTCTCTTATGTAACTATTACAAAGTGAGTGATTGTTTGGTAGAGTAGCTGTGCGTCGTCCAGTTATTCAGAGATCCAGGTTCCTTTGAGATTCTTACTCAGTAATTCTCCAGTGTCTTGTTGCATAATCAAGACCATGTCACTGTGGCGTTCCCATGTGGTGCCACTGTGTCTCACATTCAGTCCCTGGCCCAGGAATTTCCATATGCCAAGAGTGGGGCCAATACACAAACAAAAAACCGGGGTTTCAGTGGATTCCAGCCAAAGGAAAGGGGGAAAAGAGAGAGCAAACCCACAGGCTTAATACCGGCATCCAGAGGTAATACACAAATGTTTCTGTTTACATCATTTTGGAGGGAATTTAGTCACTCGGTCACACCTAACCAGGCTGGGAAATGTAGATTAGCAATAATCTACATCTACCCAGTAAGACTGAAAGCTTTGTGGTGGACAATTTGCAGTCTTCATCACAAATAGTTAGAATATAAAAAATAATACCTGTTTCCTGCCTTCAAGGGTGTGGCAGGTATGGCAAGGAGATAGAAGAGTATATATATGTAACTAGCAATGAATAAGAAACTGCTGTAAGAACCCAAAGAATGACTTAAAACAGTGTTCCTCAAAATTTAATGAACATTTGAATCCCCTGGAAATTTGTTAAAATGCAGATTCTGATTCAGTAGGCTTGGGATCGGTGGGGCCTTGAGATTGTGCTCCTAAAAAGCTTCCAGGTGATGCTGATGCTGCAGGTCCTTGGACCAGACTTTGAGTAGAATGTGGTTGCAGTTGCAGCAAACACCATGGAAGAAATGGCATTTGAGCTCTGTATTATGGTACAGTGATTAAGAGTCCAGTTTAGGGAGTTTCCTGCTGTGGCACAGCAGAAATGAATCCAACTAGTATCCATGAGGATGCGTGTTCGATCCCTGGCCTCACTCAGTGGGTCAGGGATCCAGCGTTGCCATGGGCTGTGGTGTCGGTTGGCAGCTGTAGCTCTGATTTGACACTTACCCTGGGAAATTCCATATGCCCTGGGTGTGGCCCTAAAAAGCAAAATAGATAAATGAATAGCTTACCTTTAGGAGCTCCCTTGTGGTGTAGCAAGTTGAGGATCCGGCATGTCACTGCAGTGGCTTGGGTCACTGCTGTGGCTCATGTTTGATCCCTGGCCAGAGAATCTCCACATGCCTTAGGCATAGCCAAAAAAAAATTTGCCTACCTTTAAGCCTAATAAAGATTTTAAGTAACAGAGAACCCCACACAAACTGGATTTAATGGTGAGAGTTGATTGCCTCATTATCCCAGGGGTTCAGCAGGTTTCTTACAAATTTTGATCAGGCAGGGCTCTTGTTCTCTTTTTCTCTAAATCTCTTCACCATGCTCTTGGTCTTTAGGCTGGCTTTTTTTTTTTTGTGGTAAAGTGAGAAGATGGCACATTTGCACTTATTTTCCTTGTAAAATATAGTTAAATTCTTTTTCTATAAGTAAGCATTCTTCTTGAGCCTCCACCCAAATGTGTAGCAGGGAAAGTCTTTACCCTGACAATTTTTTTTTCTTTCTTTTTCTGGCCGCCCCACAGCATATGGAGTTCCCAGGCCAGGAATCAGATCTGAGCCACTGTTGCGACCTATGTTTCAGCTGAGGCAATGCCGGATCCCTCTTAACCCACTTTGCAGGGCTGGGGATCGAGCCTGCATCCTGGCGATGCAGAGATGATGCTGATCTCATTGGGCCACAGCAGGAACTCCTACCTTGACAATTAATAATATTTCCATTTCCTCTTCAGTAAAGTCTCTTTCAAATAAATACTCTGTCTTGTAGATTGTCTTCTTCACTATTTACTTAACCTACCCATAGTGTTGGTGGTCGGAGGGGTTATGTGCCCTAAAGGCAGTGGGGAGAGGGTGCTTGCATTCAAATTTTGTTTTCCAGCAGTGAGATCCTGCTGTATAGCACAGCAAACTATATATAGTCACTTGCGATAGAACATGATGGAGGCTAATGTGAGAAAAAGAATACATATATATGTATGACTGGGTCACTTTGCTGTATAGTAGAACTTAGAACACTGTAAACCAACTATAATGGAAAAAAATTAATATCATTTAAAAAATTGTCTTCTATATTCTTAGCCATCACTGCTTCGGGATGTCTAATATTGGCTCCTAAGTCTCTTGCATTGGTGTCGGCTGTGGTGTCTATAGCTAGAGAGTCTCTAATTAATGATGCCATGCCCATGAAGGCTCAGCCTCATCCTTTCCACACACACCCCATGGCCGCACTTGCATCACATGGAAGTTCCCAGGCTAGAAGTCAATTGGAGCTGAGGCTGCTGGCCTATGCCGCAGCCACAGCAATGCTGGATCTGAACATCTTCAACCTACGCCATAGCTTGGCATCCACGTGAGATCCTTAACCCACTGAGTGAGGTCAGGGATCAAACCTGCATCCTCAGGGATACTAGTTGGTTTTTTTTGTTTGTTTGGTTGTTTTTTGGGGGGTCTTTCTTGTTTTTTTAGGGCTGCACCTGTGGCATATGGAGGTTCCCAGGCCAGGGGTCCAGTCAAAGACACAACTGCCTGCCTACGCTACACCCACAGCACCATCAGATTCCAGCCACATCTGCAACCTACACCACAGCTCACGGCAATGCCAGATCCTTAACCCGCTGAGCAAGGCCAAGGATCAAACCTGCAACCTCAAGGTTCCTAGTCAGATTTGTTTTAGCTGCACCACGACGGGAACTCCATTAGGCAGGTTCTTAACCTGCTGAGCTACAACAGGAACTCCTCAGCCACATCCTTCGTCTCTCCATTCTTTTGCCTTTACAGTGGGGGACCTTGCTGTCACGTTCCCAAGAACATGTGAGAATGTTCTGTGCCTTGAATGAGACATAAGAGCTAAGAGCAGGTCAGGAGTAATGACTCAGCTCTTTTCTCTAATGATTACATGTTTATTCTGCTGGGATCACCCCCATATTGGGAGAAGGGGAGCATCCTAAAGGCCAATCTTTAGCAATATCCAGGAAAACGTACTCTGCTCTCGTGTTCCCTTCAATACCATCCGCATGAGAGTTTTACCTTGAATACAGGTGTATCTGATTTTTATTTCCACTGCCCCAGAAAGGCTTTCTTCTTCCTCCTGGATAGTACCGTTCTTACACATATTCTGAGTCCTCTCTGGATTGTCCCTACATTGTGGCGAAACTGCATTTTCAGACTTTAATGCTTTGATTTGATATCACAAGAAATTTAGAGGGTCCCTTTCTCTATGATTAAAGGTGAGCTGTTTCTTATGTGCAAAGAGCTGCTATGTTTCCCTGGAGGATAGCGGCTATGAGCCAGAGATGGCTCAGTCCCCAGAAGGTCTCTCAGGGATTCAGGTGGACATCTGTAAGCTGTGTCGGTGGGGACAGCATTCAGAAGCAGAACTGCAGGGTCTGAGACCAGGGAGTTGATTCACAGAGGCACTCTTTGGCCTGATGGTGGCCTGCTCTCAAGGCGTCCAGGCCTGAATGCATACATATTTGGTTGATGACATACAGACAGAGGTGAGGCAAATGAAATGTAGAGGAAGTTACAGTGCAGAGCCTTGAGTAGAATTGCTCCTTTCCCCTGTGCACCTTCCTCGAGCATGCATTTTCTCAACCCTTCCTAGAAAAAAAAAAAGTGAACTGTTTAGACAGTCGTCTCACTAAGGAATTGAATAATTTTGCTTGGAAAGGAGTTCCTGTCGTGGCTCAGTGGTAACGAACCTGACTAGTATCCATGAGGACATGGGTTCGATCCCTGGCCTCACTCAGTGGGTTAAGGATCTGGCATTGCCAGGTCACAGATGCAGCTCCGATCTGGCATTGTTGTGGCTGTGGCATAGCATGGTAGCTACAGCTCTGATTTGATCCCTAACCTGGGAACTTCCTTATGCCATGAGTGTGGCCCTAAAACGACAAACAAAAACCAAAAAAAAAAAAAAAAATTTTTGCTTGGAGACCCAAAGCTGAAAACAAAACCTCTGTTCCAGTTGGTTTCTATCTTCTCCTCTACAAAGGGGTGAATACCATTGATTCAATGAATGGGTAATATGTTGGCTTTAGAATGTGTCAACCTTGCTAGGCTGAATTACACATTTTAGAATTCCCTTCCCTGTATGTTTCCAGCCAGAATAGACCACAAGAGAGATGATTAGGGGAGATCTGAGAGCAGAAGTTTACTGCAGCAATTTGGTAGCACACATATGTGGCCATTTATCTGCTGGCTCACTTTGTTGTCATAAGGCAGTGGCGGAACTTGCAGCTGCTCTAACTTCCCTTGGATCCTCTTTCAGAGGCTCCAACTCCTGTGACAGGTGTTAAGCTTCGGAAAACACCAGCTCCTGCAGGGCACCAATATCACTCATATGAGAAACAACTGCCGTGAGTTTGGGTCCATCCTCAAGCTTGTAAGTCCCAGGCTTTCCTTATTCTCTTCTGCTTTGTAGCCTTCTTCCCTTGCTGACCTGCTGCTCTGTGAACTTCAAGCTCCAGCATCTGATGCAGACGGCTGTACAGCGACAACTTGAACCAGCTCTCATGATTGCAGAAAGTCAAATCCCTGGAAACACACACACACACTCACACAAACACACACACACAAACACTTTCTAGTGCTTCTTTGTCTTTGATCAAACATAGTGTTCAAGGCAACAAGATTTGACAAATATAAAATGACTTCCCAGAGTTCCCATCGTGGCTCAGGGGAAAGAAATCTGACTGGTATCCATGAGGACGCAGGTTCAATCCTTGGCCTTGTTCAGTGGATAAAGTGTCCAGCATTGCCGTGAACTGTGAGGTAGGTCGTAGACGAGGCTGGGATCTGGCATTGATGTGGCTGTGGTGTAGGCCAGCAGCTACAGCTCCAATTCGACCCCTTGCCTGGAAACATCCATATGCTGTGGGTGTAGCCCTAAAAAGACAAAAAAAAAAAAAAAAAAGACTTCCCAAAATAGTCTTTAAAAATATCATCCTGGAGTTCCCGTAGTGGTGTGGCAGAAACGAATCCAACTAGGAGCCATGAGGTTTCGGGTTCGATCCCTGGCCTTGCTCAGTGAGTTAAGGATCCGGTGTTGCCCTCAGCTGTGGTGTAGGTTACAGACGCGGCTTGGATCTGGCATTGCTGTGGCTGCGGCATAGCCTGGTAGCAACAGCTCTGTGTAGACCCCTAGCCTGGGAAACTCCACATGCCGTGAGTGCAGCCCTAAAAAGACAAAATACAAAAAATAAAAATAAATAAAAATAAAAATATCAGAGCTGTGAGCTAACCCTAACCCTAACCCTATCCATGTTGCTGCATATCCATGTTGCTGCATATGCCATGGGTGTGGCCCTAAAAAGACCCCCCCCCCAAAAAAAAAAGAAAGAAAAAGAAAAAGAAAAAAAAGAATCTGACTGCAGTGGCTTGGGTTGCTGCCATCCTCATGGATAGTAGTTGTGTTCTTAACCTGCTGAACCACAAAGGGAACTCCTTTGTGTCTAGTGTGTATATGTTAATCCCAAACTCCTAATTTATTCTTTCCCTCATGTTTCCCCTTTGGTAATGGTAAGTTTGGTTTTGGAAGATTTGAGTCTGTTTCTGTTTTGTTAAGTTCATTTGCATCCTTTTTATTACATTCCATAAGTGATCTCATATCATATTTGCCTTTCTCTGTTTGACTTACTTAACTTAGTATGATAATTTATAGGTACATCCATGTTGCTGCAAATGACATTATTTTATTCATTTTATGACTCAGTAATATTCCATTGTATATATGTACCACATCTTTTTTATCCAATCTTCTCTTGATGGGCATGCTGTTTTCTGTTCTTGAACTTTGTGTAAATGGAATCAGACTCCATATATGTTTTGTTACTTTTTTTTTTTTTTTTGGTCTTTTTGGCATTTCTTGGGTCACTCCCACAGCATATGGAGGTTCCCAGGCAAGAGGTCTAATCAGAGCTGTAGCCTCCAGCCTACACCAGAGCCACAGCAACTCGAGATCCAAGCCGAGTCTGCAACCTACACCACAGCTCACGGCAACACCGGATCCTTAACCTGCTGAGCAAGGTCAGGGATCAAACTCAAAATCTCACGGTTCCTAATTGGATTCGTTAACCACTGCGCCACGACGGGAACTCCTATGTATTTTTACTCAACTCTTAACATCATCTTGTTGCTTATTGTGGCATGGCTATAGCACAGTTATTCATTCATTCAACTGTTGATGGAGATTTTGGTTGTTTTCAGTTTTGGGCTATTGTAAGTAAAGCTGTTATGAATATTCTTTTTACTTTCTTTTTCTTTTTAAGGCCACGGTGTGGCATATGGAAGTTCCCTGGCTAGGTGCCTACGCCACAGCCACAGCAACGTGGGATCCGAGCTGCATCTGCAACCTAGACTGAAGCTTGCAGCAACGTGGAATCATTAAGCCACTAAGTGAGGCCAGGGATCAAACCCAAATCCTTATGTACACTATGTTGTGTTCTCAACCCACTGAGCCACAATGGGAACTCCTGTTATGAACATTCTTGTACAAGTTTTTCTGTGCACGTAGGTTTTTATTTCTCCCGAGTAAATATTTGGAGCAATAACTAAGATTAAGGGGTCACATAAGTAGATGCTTAACTTTATTAGACACTGCTAGTTTGCCAAAGTAGCTATACCATTTTGCATTTCTACAAATCATGTACAAGTTCCAGTTATCCTGCTTCCTTGCAAATGGCCAATCTTTTAAAATTAAGGCATTCTCGGAGTTCCCATCATGGCGCAGTGGTTAACGAATCCGACTAGAAACCATGAGGTTGCGGGTTCGGTCCTTGCCCTTGCTCAGTGGGTTAACGATCCGGCGTTGCCGTGAGCTGTGGTGTAGGTTGCAGACGCAGCTTGGATCTCGAGTTGCTGTGGCTCTGGTGTAGGCCGGCGGCTATAGCTCCGATTAGACCCCTAGCCTGGGAACCTCCATATGCCGTGGGAGCGGCCCAAGGAATAGCAAAAAAAAAAAAAAAAAAAAAAAAGACCAAAAAAAAAAGTTTTAGGCATTCTTGTAGATGGGAAGTAGCATTTGATTATAGTTTTAATTTGCGTATTTCCCTTGTAAGTAACAATGTTCAACATCCTTTCATGGGCTTATTTGCCATTTAAATATCTTCTTGGACAAATCATCCAAATCTTTTTTGCCCTTATTTTATTTTGGGGGTATGTATGGGGTTGTCTCTTTATTGAGCTGTAAGAGTAAGACCCATATTTATGATCTCAGAGAGACAGCAGTGAGTGATGGCTGGAAAAGATGTCTTAATTCCCTGCTCAGGAAATGAACCTGGGCAGCCTGGGTGAAAACTGGGAATTTTAGCTGCTATGCCCCCAGGGGCTAGAGGCTAAAAGCAGAGTTGCCCTGATTCTTGCCTCCACTGAAAGCAAGAATGTTTCAAGGAAGCAAAAAAATGTAAGAGTTCCCCAAAAAATGAGTGGTTAAGAATCCAACATTGTCACTGTGGTGGCTAGGGTTGCTGTGGTGGCTTGGGTTCAATCCCTGGCTTAGGAACTTCTGCATGCTGCTGGCATGGCCAAAACAAACAAAAAAAACAGGCCCAAAGTTTATTATGGTAAGCACAACGCTTGTGGGAGAATAGACAGGGAAAAAGTTTAGAAGCAAAACACACCCAGAGAGGAGTGTGGACACACCCACTAGTGGGGAGCACCAAAGGGGCGAATTAAACCACTTATATAGGGAAAGTTTTTTTTCTTTTGGCCAATTATCTTGTTTCACTTCTCTCCCCGATATGCATGAACGCACATTTCTTAGCCAAGGTGGATTCCAGTGCAAGGACCTGTGGGAAGACTGGCAACACGTACTATGGGGTAGAGCCCCCTCCCTTTTTGACCCAGAGGAGTCTTTCTGTACATGTGTAGTCAGGGAGGTCTTAAACTTATGAATGATTTTTTTAGGGTAGGGCTTTTTTTTCTATAGCAGTTGATTTACAATGCTGTGCCAATTTCTACTGTACAGCAAAGTGATTCAGTTTTACATATATATACATTCATACACATACATTCTTTTTTTAAATATTATTTCCCATCATGGTCTACCCCAGGAGATTGGTTATAGTTCCCTATGCTGTACAGTAGGACCTTATTGTTTATTCTTTTTTTTTTTTTTTTTTTTTTTGTCTTTTTTTAGGGCCATGCCTGTGGCACATGGAGGTTCCCAAGCTAGGGGTCAAATTGGAGCTGCAGTGGCCTACGCCACAGCCACAGCCACAGCAGCATGGGATCCAAGCTGCATCTTCGAACTACACCACAGCTCACAGCAATGCTGGATCCTTAACCCACTCAGTAAGGCCAGGGATGGAACCCGCAGTCTCATGGATACTAGTCCGTTTTGTTACTGCTGAGCCATGACAGGAGCACCTATCCATGTCATATTTTAGATTCCACATATAAGTGATATCATATGTCTTTCTCTGACTTCACTTAATAGTATAATCTCTGTTGCATCCATGTTGCTGCAAATGGCATTATTTCATTCTTTTTTAATGGCTAATATTCCATTGTATGTATGTATCACATCTTAATCCATTCATCTGTTGATGGGCATTTAGTTTGTTTCCATGTCTTGGCTATTGTGAATAGTGCTGTTATGAACATAGGGGTGCATGTGTGTCTTTTTGAATTGTAGTTTTGTCCAGATGTATACCTAGGAGGGGAATTGCTAGATCATACAGTGGTTCTATATTTAGTTTTCTGAGAAAACTCCATACTTTTTTTCCATAGTGGTTGTACCAATTTACATTCCCACCAACAGTGTACAAGGGTTCCTTTTTAACCTTGTGAATGATTGATCATCTCATCTTTACTCCAGCCGAGCTCAGCTCCTACAATTAACTTTTTCCTTGAAGTGCCAAAGAGAAAACAAGGCCACATTTACACAGCCTGACAAATCCCAGCTCTTGTCAGGGGCCCATCCACCTTCTGCCTCATTTAGGTCAAGTCTTTTATCAGATCTATGGTTTGCAAATACCTTATCCCAGTCAATGGCCTGGCCTTTCATTTTCTTTTTTTTTTTTTTTTTTAAATGTGTCCCCCCCACCTTTTTGACCAGTTTTAAGCACTTTGATTATGATGTGAAATTTTATTCATTTTTTCCCTTGGGGTTTGATCCTTTTATTTATTTATTTATTTATTTTGTCTTTTTGCTATTTCTTGGGCCGCTGCTGCGGCATATGGAGGTTCCCAGGCTAGGGGTTGAATCAGAGCTGTAGCCACCGGCCTCCGCCAGAGCCACAGCAACGCGGGATCCGAGCCGCGTCTGCAACCTACACCACAGCTCACGGCAACGCCGGATCGTTAACCCACTGAGCAAGGCTGGGGATCGAACCTGCAACCTCATGGTTCCTAGTCGGATTCGTTAACCACTGTGCCACGACGGGAACTCCTCATTTTCTTATTAGCTCTTTTAAAGAGCAGACATCTTAAAATCTCAATTACATTCAATTTATCAACTTATTTGGGTTTTTTGTTGTTGTTCTAAGAAATCTGCTTAATGTAAGATCACAAATATTTTTTTCTTCAGTTTTCTTTCACGTTTCATAATTTTACCTTTTATTTACGTCTGTGATGTGTATTTTTATTTTTTGTATATATTAGGAGCTAAGGGGTGAGGGTTTATTTCCAAGAAGATATTTGATGGTTCCAGTACCATTTATTGAAAACAGTTCTTTTTCCCATTGAATTATCTTAGCATCTCTGTTGAAAATCCATTGTCCATACATGTATGCATCTATTTCTGTAGTTTGTTCCATTGATGTGCATTTCCTTGACACCAATGCCACATGATCGTAATTACTGTAGCTTTAAAACAAAATCTTGAAATTAGTATAATTTATTCTCCAATTTTATTCTTTTTCAAAACTGTATTGGTTAACCTAGGACCTACCTCTAATTGCCATATAAATTTTAGAATCACTTTGTCAATTTCTACAAGAAAGTGTGCTGGAAATTTGGCAATGCATCAAAATCTATATATCCCTTTGGTGAGAAGTCATGGTTAATAAGTTTAGCCTTCCCATTAAATATTTCTCATTTAGGGTTTCTTTAATTTCTTCCAGTACTGTTTTGTAGTTTCCAGCGTACAGGTCTTACACATAATTTGTTAAAAGTAATCTCATTTCACCTTTTTTTATAATGCTATTGTAAATAAGTAGTTAAAATTTGGTTTCTTGGGAGTTCCCTAGTGGCTCAGGCAGATTAAGGATTTGACATTGTCACTGCTGTGACATGGATTCAATCCTTGGTGCTGGGGAACTTCCGCATGCCACAGGTGTGGTGCAAAAAAAAAAAAGATTTCTTGCTGCCAGTATATTGAAATGCCATTGGTTTTTATACCTTGATCTTATATCCTGTGATCTTGCTAAACTTATTAGCTCTAGCAGTTCTTAATAGTTCTAGTATTTTTGTATATCCTACAGGATTTCCTACATAATTATGTCATCTATGAATAGGTGCACATTTAATTCTGCTTTTCCAATTTGCTTGTGCTCATATCCTTTTTTTTGCCATACATACTGCACTAATCAGGATCTCCAAAATTATGTCGAATAGAAAGACCCTTACTTTGTTCTCAACTTTTAAGGAAAAAGTGTTTAGTCTTCCACTATTAGGTATAATTTCAGTTGTACATTTTCATAGATGTCTTTTATCAGGCTAAGTTCTTTTATTCCCAGTTTGCTGAGAATTTGATTGTTGTGCGTTGCTGTGATTCTGTGTCTTTCCTGCTCTGGGTTCATGTTCCTGGATCTATGGGTTTATAGTTTTCTTAAAAGCACAAGGAATTTAGTGGTAAGCAAGGTGGGTGGGCAGGTAATAGTGGACTGACATGCACCTAACAAGTAGTTTTTTAGGACAGCATTTCAATCCTGTTCTATATTGTTGGGGCAATGATCCTGTATCTGGAACTGGGTTCAAAACTCAAGCTGCATCAATCAGAGCCCTTCCTGGGGCTTATCTGTTGACTCTACCTCTGGGTTAGAGCAAAAAGGATGAAGTAACGACACTGCCTGCTTTCTCCTAGGACTTAGGGTGCAAACTGTCTGCAGAGAAAAAAAAAAAAACCTGAGATTTTTAAAATTTTTGTCTACTTTGATGGAGTCCTTACTCATATGCCATATCAGGAATCTGAAATTTCTCATGAAGGAGAAGGTGGGGGCATGGATATATTTAGGCTTACATTTTTATTTTTTTGGTCTTTTGTCTTTTTAGGGCCACGCCTGTGGCATATGGAGGTTCCCAGGCGGGGGGTCGAATTGTAGCCTAGCTGCTGGCCTACACAACAGCTCATGGCAACACAGGATCCTTAACCCACTGAGCGGAGCCAGGGATCAAACCTCATGGATACTAGACAGGGTCAGGGGGAATTCACATCATGGCTTAGCAGTAATGAGCCCAAGTAGTACCCGTGAGGACATGGGCTCAATCCCTGGCCTTGCTCAGTGGGTTAAGGATCTGGCATTGCCATGGCTGTGGTATAGGCCTGCAACTACAGCTTCGACTTGACCCCTAGCCTGGGAACTTCCATATGCCATGAGTGTGGCCCTAAAAAGATTTTTAAAAAGTGGGGGAGGGGAGTTCCCGTCGTGGCACAGTGGTTAACGAATCCGACTAGGAACCATGAGGTTGCGGGTTCGGTCCCTGCCCTTGCTCAGTGGGCTAACGATCCGGCGTTGCTGTGAGCTGTGGTGTAGGTTGCAGACGCGGCTCAGATCCTGTGTTGCTGTGGCTCTGGCGTAGGCCGGTGGCTACAGCTCCGATTCAACCCCTAGCCGGGGAACCTCCATATGCCGCGGGAGCGGCCTAAGAAATAGCAACAACAACAACAAAAAAGACAAAAATAAAATAAAATATAAAAAAAAAAGCGGGGGAATATCAAATAAGAGGCAGGAAGACCACTTACACACTACTGTAAGCATCAAAGTGAGATAAGCTAACCTGATTAAACCCTGAAGACCTAAAACAGTGAAGTAATTGGATAGATATTTCTTCGCTAAGAAAGGAGACTTGCTTAGAAATTGGTTACTAATTGGATTTGGAAGGAGAGGAAAGAATTTAAAGATGACACATTTCAGATGTGAATAGATAATAAAGACTGAGGTAGAACATGAAGAGGAACAAAAGTAGGCAGAAGGCAGAGAGAGGAGGGCAGATTCCACCATGTTCAGAATGAGGAGCTTTGGCAGTCACTCAAGTGGAAATGTTCATTACACAGGTAGACTCTCAGGTGTGGGCTAGAGATGTGATTGTCCTAGCTCCCACGTGATAAACTAATTAATTTTAAAAAGAGTTATTTGGAGTTCCCATCATGGTGCAATGGAAACGAATCCAACTAGGAACCATGAGGTTGCGCGTTTGACCCCGGGCCTCACTCAGTGGGTTAAAGATCTGGTGTTGCCGTGAGCTGTGGTGTAGGTCACAGATGCGGCTTGGATTCCGAGTTGCTGTGGCTGGGTGGAGGCCGGCAGCTGTGGCTCTGATTGGACTCCCTAGCGTGGGAACCTCTGTATGCTGTGAGTGCAGCCCTAAAAAGCAAAAAATACATACATACATACACACTCTAAAGAGTTATTCTTCCTAATAAGAGCTGCCAAAATACAAATAGCATAACTGAGTTTTAAAACAAATGTTTAATTTCAAACATGCCATAATGCAGCAGCAATTTTTTTGAAAAAGTGAACAATAGTATAACTAGTAAGTGAAGCAAAACAACAAAACTGAATAAAAATAGATTAGTTTCTACAAATTTTTGAATTTAAGAAAGTCTTAGCATTTAGCTTCAATCTCCTTATGAGGAAAGTTAAACTTCAAAGAGTTTAAGTGATTTACCAGAAGAATCAAAAATATTCTGAAAACTTCTAGGAGAACGCAAATGAAAAAACTGATAGAAAATAAAAGGAAAACGTGCGCCTTTTAAGACCCTTAGATTCAGTGTTCTATTTCTTTATTTCCTTGATACAACTGTATCACTATCATAAACTTTCCCCTCATGAGTTAAGAGGAAAAAAGATGGAAGCAGGAAGTATCCTGAGGAAGAGAATGAGTTACCTGTGAGTTCTGAGGTGAAATTAACTATAAACCATAACAGTGGAGGAAGTTTATGTGGATAGCAGAGTGGTTTTCACCAACCAAGTTACTAGTAAGTCAGGTATGTTATACCAAACAAATGTTGAAAAACACATTACATGCATACCTTGTACAGTTACTCAAAATAGATTTTTCTCTTCTTTCTTAACCATTTCACCATACTAAAATGATCTACCTAAAATATAAGACAAAAAACCAAGACATGCACTACTCCTCACTGCCTATACTGAATGCTGTTTCATATACTCCACATATTATCATCTATATGTTTAATAGTCACTATAAAGAAATAATGTGTTGAATGAACACCAAATACAAAATAAAAAAGTAAAGTGAATAAATGTGCTGGAAAAATGCTACTCCAAGTCTGATCCACTGACCACCAGTATCACCACTGTGTTGGAGATGGAACCTCTGTTGTTGTTATTGTTTTTTCTTTTTCAGCGGCATCCATAGCATAGGGAAGTTCACGGGCCCAGGATCGAATCCGAGCCACAGCTGTGACCTTCACCATAGCTGTGGCAACACCGGATCCATAACCTGTTGTGCCACAGCAGAACTGAAAATGTACTTTAAAACCAATGTTAGATAAGCATTAGTGACAACAGGCAGAAGGCAATTACTCTTGGTAGTATAAAAGCTAAGAGGAAGGGGAATTCCCGTCGTGGCGCAGTGGTTAACGAATCCGACTAGGAACCATGAGGTTGCGGGTTCGGTCCCTGCCCTTGCTCAGTGGGTTAACGATCTGGCGTTGCCGTGAGCTGTGGTGTAGGTTGCAGACGCGGCTCGGATCCCACGTTGCTGTGGCTCTGGCGTAGGCCAGTGGCTACAGCTCCGATTGGACCCCTAGCCTGGGAACCTCCATATGTCGAGGGAGCGGCCCAAGAAATAGCAAAAAAAAAAAAAAAAAAAAAAAAAAAGCTAACAGGAAGGAAGAGTTCTCTTGTGGGGCAGTGGGTTCAGAACTTGGTGTTGTCACTGCAGTGGCTTGGGTCGATACTGGGGTGTGGGTTTGATCCCTGGCCCTGGAATTCTGCATGTGATGGGTGCTAGGTGTGCCCATCCCCCCAAAAAAAAGGGGGGGAAGGAAAAGGAGATCATGTTCTTGGTTTTTTTCTTCTTTTTCTTCTTCTTGGCCCGTGCCATATGGAGTTCCCGGGCCATGGATCAGGTCTGAGTCTCTAACCCACTGTGCTGGGCCAGGGATTGAACCTGTGTCCTAGCGCTCCCAAGACACCACCAATCCCATTGTGCCACAGGGAGAACTCCTTTGTTCTTGCTTTTTTGGTTGGTCCTGGTCATTCCCACTCCTTTCTCCTCCATCACTGCTGCCATGACTTTGGGGCATGTGGTTTCGTTGTTCTAATTTTGTTGAAGATTAAAAACCATATTACCAACAGTTTTGCTTTATATATCAGGTCTTGGGTAAAATTCATGTTTTGTAGTTACTGATGAGGGCAGGAAGAGGAGGGGGAATCAGATATGGAGCTTGGTCAATAAACTAGTTGTATCCTCTAATGCAGTGGTCCTCAAATGTGACATGTACCAGAATGTCCTGAAGGGGCTGTTAAAACACAGAGTACTAGAACTCACCCCAAAGTTTTAGATTGAGTAGATTTGAGACTGTGCAGGAAAATCTGAAATTCTAACATACTCCCAGATGATGCTCATGTGCTGGTTTGGTACACACACTTTGAGAAGCACTGCTCTAAAATAATCAGTAGTCACAGGCCAAAGAAGAGCCAGGCAGACACTAAGGGAAAAGAGTAATCTCCCTGTACAGGTTTTTTGGTACATAGAACATTGGTTATAAGTTTATCATCTGCTCAAGAAACAACCGTGGTGTGTATTAATCTTCAAGGACTGTAACTGGTAAAATTAGTAGTTTGAGGAAATTCCTTTCCAAGGATGAGCCCAAAACCTAAAGAACTTTTTAAAAGAGACACTTTATTTGCCTATTTAAGAACTGTTGTAGACTCCAGTATCATGAGACTGGATGTGCTCAGCTAGCCTAGTTAAGTTTTGATAGTTGATCTAACTTAAGAACGAATACTATAAATTCAAAATAAGAGGGGTTTTTTGGCTTTTTAGAGTCGTGCTTGCAGCATATGGAGGTTCCCAAGCTAGGGGATGAATCAGAGGTGTAGCTGCTGGCCTACACCACAGCCACAGCAATGTGAGCTCCCAGCCGTGTCTGCGACCTAACCACGGCTCACAGCAATACCAGATCCTTAACCCACTGAGCAAGGCCAGGGATCAAACCTGCGTCATCATGGATACTAGTCAGATTCAATTTTGCTGAGCTACAATGGGAACTCCCAAAATAAAGAGTTTCTTATTTTTTTCATCCTTGTGTTAAAATCATAAATAATCTAAGGTTTTTTTTTTTTTTTTTGGTCTTTGTTGTTGTTGTTGTTGTTGCTGCTATTTCTTGGGCCGCTCCCGCGGCATATGGAGGTTCCCAGGCTAGGGGTCTAATCAGAGCTGTAGCCACCGGCCTACGCCAGAGCCACAGCAACTCGGGATCCGAGCCGCGTCTGCAACCTACACCACAGCTCACGGCAACGCCGGATCGCCAACCCTCTGAGCAAGGGCAGGGACCGAACCCGCAACCTCATGGTTCCTAGTCGGATTCGTTAACCACTGCGCCACATCGGGAACTCCCTAAGGTTTTTTTTTAACCTGATTAATAAAAAAACAAAATATTATGTAATAAAAAAGAATTCATCTGGCAAATGTACTGGTACAAGCTACTTAGTAAAAACATACTTCTTGGGAGTTCCCTTGTGGCACAGCAGGTGAAGGATCCAGCGTTATCACTGCAGTGGCTTGGGTTGCTACTATGGCACAGGTTTGATCCCTGGTCCAGGAACTTCCACATGTCATGAACACAGTCAAAACCAAAACCAAACCAAAACCAAACAAAACCACATACTTCTACTAAAATTGTTCTTAAATTCTTAAATTTAGGAGCATCTGATACCAGGATCCAGCTGAGCTTTTATTTTACAGATCAAAACGCATGAATGAAAATACATTACAATAATTAATGAAGCCGTTCTAGTTTAGCCTGAAGAGATTTAAAATTCCCAGTGATGGCTTGTACTGCTGCTGAGGAGCTCATAGACTGGAGCTCAACTAGATAACCACAAACAGCATCCAGGCAGAGATTTGTGAATCTTCTCCTGTTAAAAAAAAAAAAAAAAGAGAGAGAGAGAGAGAGAGACACCTGATCAATTATCTACACATTTAGAAACATTTCTTCCTACAGGACTTCCCTTCAACTTCCGCTAACCTTATTTACAGTCCCACAGAAGAGGAAGGATCACGTGATTAAGTAAATGACAAATAAATGAAAATAGAGAAGGAAACTCAGAGGGTAAGTAGATTACCACAACACCACCAAGATCCTTTTTAAGGTTTTATAACGAGAAGGAGGCAATAAGGAAAGACTCCTTAGATTAATATTAAATTATTTACAGGAATTCCCGTCGTGGCTCAGCAGTTAAGGAATCTCATTAGCATCCATGAGGAAGCAGGTTTGATCCCTGACCTTGCTCAGTGGGTTAAGGATCTGGTACTGTCGGAAGCTGTGTGTAGGTCAGATGCGCCTCGGATCCTGCATTGCTGTGGCTGTGGAAAAGGCTGTCAACTACAGCTCCTATTTGACCCCTAGCCTGGGAACCTCCATATGCCAC
This sequence comes from Sus scrofa, assembly GCF_054392235.1. Taxonomy (NCBI): domain Eukaryota; kingdom Metazoa; phylum Chordata; class Mammalia; order Artiodactyla; family Suidae; genus Sus; species Sus scrofa. The sequence continues at coordinate 34,587,940 of NC_139398.1, forward strand.
GGGTGTGGCCCTTAAAGAAAGCAAAACAAAAAACAAACAAAAAAACCCAAAAAACAAAAAACAAAAGGCAAAAACTACATCTTTTTGGCCTTTTCAAACAAATATACTTTGAAATGGCCAATAATATCATAAAGACATAAAACACACTGAACTTTTTAGGTACCTAATTCAAAGTGGAAGGAGTTTAGGAGTAATTCATAATTGTATCCTTTCACTTGCAGAAAAAATTCAGGACAAGGGTTGAAAAAGGGAGAAAACTCTCACCTCTCATACATGCTGCTTGACATTGTTCAGATAGTTATTGCAAACACATACAAGAGCTTTAATCTTCCACATTTCTTTCAGTCTCCATACGGTGCCCCCCTGTCTCCAAGTCTGTTACCCAGATATTTATTAGATACATTTAAAAGTCTTTGTTATAATACAGTATCTAATTCATAATTACCTCTCACAATTTAAAACCTGGCTAGGATTCCCAACATATCTTGTCAATAGTACATGTATACAGTCCAAAAGGTGCAGTGGCTTCTTCATTCTATTCCAGAATGGATCCTACAAAGAAAATATACATCATGAGTTTTAAGGCAAATTTTGTCAACTAATTTTTTCAATAATTTATGTTAAAATAGCCATCAGAGGAGTTCCTGCCGTGGCTCAGAGGTTAACGAATCCCACTAGGAACCATGAGGTTGTGGGTTTGATCCCTGGCCTCGCTCAGTGAGTTAAGGATCCCTCGTTGCCATGAGCTGTGGTGTGGGTTGCAGACGCAGCTTTGATCCCATGTTGCTGTGGCTGTGGCGTACGTAGGCTGGCAGCTACAGCTCCGATTGGACCCCTAGCCTGGGAACCTGCATATACTGCGGGTATGGCCCTAGAAAAGACAAAAAGAAAGACACACACACACAAAGTCATCAGAGCCCAAAGCAAAATTAACTGATATTAAAATAAGTATTTGGAGTTCCCGCCGTAGTATAGCAGGTTAAGGATCCAGTGTTCTCTTTGGTGTGGGTTTGGTCCCCAGCCTGGTATAGTGGGTTACAGATACAGTGCTGCTACAGCTGTGGTATGGGTCACAGATGCTACTCAAATTCAATCCCTGGCCCCAGGAACTTCCACATGCCGCGGGTGTGGCAAAAAAAAAAAAGCCAAAAAACAAAAATTAGTATTACGTGGTTGCTAAATTATTTATCTGATTATGGTTAATACTGAACAGCATTGAAAACTGCATTGTGATGTCATTTAGGAAGGATATTTGATATATCAATCCACTTCGGACAGCATGCAAATTTCCTATTTAGGCCATCTATTCCTATTGGCTGTGACACCATTTTTACTTTGAACCTATGCAGACAATGTAAATAACAGCCTAAACTAGCAGTCAAAGAATCTTATTCAGAGTTCCTGCTGTGGTACAGTGGGTTAATAATCCGGTTTGTCTCCATGGAGTTGCTGGTTCGATACCTGGCGTAGTAGGTTAAGGATCCAGCACTGCTGCAGCTGTGGTGTGTGTACGCTGCAGATGTGGCTCGGATTCAGTCTCTGGCCCAGGAACTTCCATATGCCGTGGATGCAGATGGAAAAAAAAAAAAGGGCAGAAAAAGAAAGTAAGAAAGAATCTTAATTCTAGCTCTGGCTTTACCATTACCAGCCATGTGACTTGACCAGGTTAGTATTACTATTTTATTTATTTATTTATTTATTTTATAGCCACACCTGAGACATATGGAAGTTTTCCGGGCCAGGAGTCGAATGTGAGCTGCAGCTGGGGCCTTCAACACAGCCATGGCAACACGGGATCTGAGCTGCATCTGTCACCTATGCTGCAGCTTGCGGCAATGCTGGACACTTACCCCACTGAGTGAGGCCAGGGATCGAACCTACAGGTTCATGCACACTATGTTGAGTTCTTAATCCACCGAGCCACAGCCGGGAACTCCCTTGAGCAGGTTATTTAACCTCTCTGCCCTTGTCAGATGTAGTAGAAGATGAGGATACTACTACTTGCTCATTTGTATCACAGGCTCACTGTGAGGTTTAATGAGATATACAAATGCCTTAAAAAGCACTGTATGAATGTTTTGATGCTGCTGCTATAATCATGCCTAGTACTAAAAATAACCTAGTTCAACAAGGTTTCATTTGGTTCTTTTATCTTAGGATAAAAACTTCAAAACATATAGTCTGATAAGGTTCAATACGGTGAGAAAGAGCACTTTTTTTTTTTTAAAAAATTGAGGTTTAATTGACATATAACATTATATTAGTTTCAAGTGTACAATACAATGATTCACTGTTTGTATTAACTGCAAAATGATCACCATAGTAAGTCTAGTTACCATTTGTTATCATACATAGTTAAGTTTTCCTTTTTTTCTTGTAGTGAGAAAGACTGTTTTTTTTTTTTTGTTTGTATTTTTTTTTTTTTTTTTTGATGTGCCTGTGGCTTCTGAAGTTTCTGAGCCAGAGATCGACTCTGTACCAGAGCAGTGACCTGGGCCACTGCAGTGACAATGCTGGATCCTTAACCCAGTGCACTACTAGAGAACTCCAAGGAAGATCTTTTAAGCACTGATTTATTAGATGAGGTTACAGTGAATACACTGATGTTTTGTTCTTTAAAGTAAATGAAGTCTGGGAATTCCCGTAGTGGCTCAGTGGTTAACGAATCCGACTAGGAACCATGAGGTTTCGGGTTCCATCCCTGCCCTTGCTCAGTGGGTTAAGGATCTGGTGTTGCCGTGAGCTGTGGTGTAGGTCGAAGCCGCGGCTCGGATCCCGCATTGCTGTGGCTCCGATTGGACCCCTAGCCTGGGAACCTCCATATGCCGTGGGAGCGGCCCAAGAAATAGCAACAATAACAACAACAACAACAAAGACAAAAGACAAAAAAAAAAAAAAAAAATCTGAAGTACGAAAATTTCTTTTTTTTTTTTTTTTGGCTCTGCCCACAGCATACCTAAGTTTCAGGGCCAGGGATCAAACCTGTGCCACCACAGTGTCCCAAGCCATGGGGGTGACAACACCCTAGTTCCCACTGTGCCACCAGGGAACTCTAGAAATATGATAATTTCTGATATTCAACCAATAAAGCAAATTTCTGATGCAACTGTATTAGATACTCATAAACATGCAATCATAATACTCCACTCCTGAATCCAGAAAAAGTTAACTGATTTAACTAAATAATTTTATTTAATACTTTCCTTACCCGTGACTTGAACAAGTGATCATATACTTCCAGTAGTCTAGGTAATGGCACTCCAATTTCATTCATTGTCTGTATTACAAAACCCACATCCCAGTTCAAAGTACAAACTTGCTGCTCTAAGAACTGCACAATAAAATCTGGGGAGAGACAAAGATAATAAATTGGGACTGTTAACTCTTTCTTTGGCCCTGCTTCATAAAGATATAATTGACATGTAACACTGCATAAGTTTAAGGTATACATGGGATGATTTGATATACACACATTTTACAAAACATTTTCCATAACAAGATTAGTTAATATGTCCTTGACCTCATATAACTACTATTTTTTTTGTTATTGTAGAATTATTACATTTTGATAGTAAATAGTAGGCCTTATTCATAACTAGGCAGTTTCTAGAGGGAAATCTTAAGAAAAAAACAATTTTCAAAAAATTTTTTTCTTAATAAAAATAAAGCAAATACAAAATAGGCAAATCTATAGAGACAGAAAGTAGATTAGTGGTTGCCTAGAGCTAATAAGGGTAGAGATAATTTCTTTTTGGGGCGATGAAAATGGCCTGAATATAATTGTGGTGATGGCTGCACAACTCTGTGAATATGCTAAAACTATTCAATTACACTTTAAAGCTATTAGGAAAAGAACAGTTATTACAGCGAATTTGGAAAAAAAGAGAAAGGTACAAGAAGAAAAGAGAAATCATTCATAATTCCACTAATGGAGAAGATCCATTAATAACATTTCTTTAATATACTGAAATACTATTTCTTCAATTTAGCAGCTTTTCAGAAAAGAAGGGCTACTGTAAAAGAAATATTAAATGTAGAATTTATAAGATTCATAAGTTATCTGATTATTCTACTGGTGGCCCCATTCACATTTTTTACTACCTGTTACGTCACAAATAAGATCGTAATGGTAACAATCAAATTCGTGTTTACGGTATTCGAAGTCTGAGACTGACCAATGTGAATATCCATGGGCAAGAGGAATCACTGAAAAAACTGCTACTGAACCTGCACGTCCCCTATCAGTTACCATACAGAGACTTCAGATAGGTAATAAAACTTCTAAAGACTCTAAGTTTGTTCTAGTTTTTAGTCCCCAGCACCTATTTGCTATGAAAGGAGTGAGAGAAAAAAGGAAGGCCTTTTCTGCTCTAAATTTTATTGGGCTCAATAATTAAAAATCTTTGGTCAATTTACATCTTTCTACTTTTCTCATCAATGAACTGGCACGGCAGTTTTTAATACTGTATTTGTAAGAAATAAGTGTATGATTATAATGGTTTTATTTCTTACCATGGCCAGGGAATACATCCTAAATCAGAAAAGATCTGTACACAAGTCTGTATCTTCATATTTTAAAAACAATTCAACGTTATGTTATAAGCACTTCCATGTTTCTCAGCATTATTCAAAAACGCAAAATACTTAACATTCTACTGTATGAATATATTTATGTTGATTCTGTTTTTTTTACAACCGAAGAAAACACTATTAGGTTGGCAAATAAGAGTTCTGCAATAACATTATAATTATGTCATAATAAAACTTGACTGTATATTTGACCGCATTTTGTCACAATAGTAGGTCTCCTACTACTCATAATAGTTAACATATTTGGTTTAAAAAGGGATTCACAAAAATCACTTTTTTAACACACCTACTTGCTATTTTAAACAGCAGTCAGTTTAAATCAGTCTGAATCAGTCGCAGATTCCGTCACAGATTCAGTCACAGATTATTCATGCACAAAAACACCAGCCATTTTTCCCTTCTCTTCAAACTTGAATAGGGTTACCCACAGTATAATCACAATTGTCTGTTAGCACTATCCCAAGATTTATAAACTTGGGAAGGTCAGGCAAAGAAACTTTCACATCCAACTATTTATCAATAAATTCTATCATCTTCACTGGAGGTCCTTCTTTCTGGAGAGGCAGAATTAAACTGTAGAACTAGTAAATCACAATAACAGAACAGTTTTGCTCTAAAATTCACTGACCTTCTTCTTCCATGTCAGTGGAGAAAACTATCAAAACAAAAACACAACCAAAAACCTATACAATAGCTAAGGTTATGGCTTACCTAAAGGAAAGAATCGAGGTGTGCCAGCATAAATCTTGCCAAGGAGCACAATCTTGAGACTAAGAGCATGCATCCGGTCTGGGGAGCTCAGTGTCACACTTTCGTTTAGTTCTGCAAGAAAGAGACAGGCCGTTAGAAATACATATTGTTTTTAATGTAAAAATTTTAATTGACTATTTTATTGTTTCAAGGTAGAAAATACTGCAGAACTTGTACTCATATTAATCTAATGAGCAGATTCAATGTTTCTGCTTTTTTTTTTTTTTTTTTTTTGTCTTTTTGCTATTTCTTGGGCCGCCCCTTCGGCATGTGGAGGTTCCCAGGCTAGGGGTCCAATCGGAGCCATAGCCACCGGCCTACACCAGAGCCACAGCAACGCAGGATCCGAGCCGCATCTGCAACCTATACCACAGCTCACGGCAACGCCGGATCGTTAACCCCCTGAGCAAGGGCAGGGACCGAACCCGCAACCTCATGGTTCCTAGTCGGATTCGTTAACCACTGAGCCACTACAGGAACTCCCAATGTTTCTGTTAATGATATACATTCATCTATTGAGGGCACTGGTTATGATATTCTGAGTTAAGTGTCTCAGAATCTCTTATTAAGCAGTACAAACCACGAAAATGACACATCTTTTCTGAGAATCCTCTCAAATATTCACTGGGATCATTTTCTATAGGATCACCCTCCACCACATGCAGGCACTCTCTGCTTACACTGTTTAGGTATAGCCGATTCTCGTGAGCCCTGGATATATGACAACTAGCAGTTTACATTCATTCTTCTAACAAGTCACTAAATAATGTATAACTAATATACCTATAAGTGAACGCTTACCTTTCTCTATGATATCTTGCCAAAGTGTCTGCACCAATATAGGGTCTGAATAACCAGCACAATGAATTATTGCAAGTTTACACTCTGCAAGTTTAAATGGGTCAGCAAATTCCCCATAAAGCTGTGGGAGAAAATGTCAACATCCAACCAGAGGTTAGTATTCAAAAATTAACAGTGAAGAACACCCTGTAAGTTAAAAGTAACCAAAGATTTTATCTAAAGTTCCTAAAACATATAAAGATGTGATGACGTGTAGCTGGTCCTAATGCCAGATTGAGAATGGCACAGATTTCAATATGTGTGCCTTTTTTTCCCTTGGGGGAGAGGAAGATGCTGCAATAATATTTTTTAGTGTTGTCTAAACTAAGGTTTGGAAAATCATGGAAATACTGAGAAATATAAGGATACTAAGAAAAATGCCCAGGAATAATTGAAGAAGAAACTGCTGGGGAGGGCACAAAGTAGGTGAAACTTGGAAAGTTCTTCAACTGGAAGTTACTTTTTCAAGACAACAACAAGGCTATAAAATAGATGGCAGGAGTTTTAACAAAGGCCCATGTGAGGTTACTGATAGAAACTGGCCTAGAAAGAGAAACCCAGCTCTTTTTGAGTCAGATACCACAGCAGTGATTTGTCAGCACGAAGATATGCTTCCAAAGATGGCTTATCTTATTTTGTGGAGATAAGCTAATCCTTCCCATGGAACACAAAGTAAAATGCAAAAGAAACAAAGAATTTGTAGACGACAGGTGACTGCTAGAGGAATCTCATTTGCTTTTTTATTACCTTAGTTATGTCCATTAGCTCAGAATCTAGTTGAGAAATTGCATCCTGTACAGAAGAATGATGGGAATATTGCCTCTGCAGTGTCTCTTGTATCTGAAGTTGAATCCTCGCAACCTAGTTCCGATAGAAAAGAGTAAGTCTTAAGCTCTTTATGATTAATCAACAGGTACTTGAAGGAACGACTCGTAGTATGACTTATAAGTTTGTTAAAATAAAAATAATGTATAAATAACAGCAATAGTGACTATAGTTAATCACACTGTATTGCATATTTGAAAATTGCTAAGAGAGTAGCTCTTATTAAGTTCTCATCACAGAAAAAAAAAGTTTTGTAATCACTTATTGACAGATTTTAACTAGACTTATTGTGGTGATCATTTTGCAACATATAGATATATTTAATCATTACGTTGTATACCTAAATAGCCATTATATGTCAATTCTATCTCAATTTCATTTCTTTTTTCTTTTGGTCTTTTTAGGACCACACTCAGGGCACATGGAGGTTCCCAGGCTAGGGGTATAATCTGAGCTATTGCTGCTGGCCTACACCAGAGCCACAGCAATGCCAGATCCGAGGCTCGCCTGCAACCTACACCACAGCTCACGGCAACACCAGATCCCCAACCCACTAAGTGAGGCCAGGGATCAAACCCACAACCTCATGGTTCCTAGTCGGATTTGTTTCCCCTGTGCCACGATGGGAATTCCTACCTCAATTTAAAAAAATGTATAAATAAAGACTTTTATCTTAACAGACTACCAACTCTTCACATCAACACAGAAGATTTCTCAGGGACTGCTGGGACAGAGAGCATTTGCTTCCCACCAGTGCCTGTTTCTCCCATGACTACAAGTCAGACAAAATGATAAGACTATCATTCCCAGCCTCCTGCAAAGAGCAGGGCCGTAAGATTATGTTCTCTTCAAAGGAATGTAAATGGGAGTAAAGTAGGTCTCTTTAGGGCTGAGGTTTTTAAGAGTGAATGTGCTTCTTACATGCTCTTTTCTGCTTTCCTCCCTCTGATCAAAGGAAAAGGTAAGGCCACTGGGAATGGCAGAGTCAAAAAATACAACTTGGGTACAGATATCAACTAAGTGGAAGAAAGCCACATGCCAATCAGGGATACCCACTCTGGATCTTGCGGATGAGAAATGAACTTCTGTATGTGGATCATTACATGGTTTTTCTTTTAGTCTCTCACTAAAGGCAGTTTAGCCCACTCTAACTTCATATATCTACTTACTAGCCTCAGAAGAAATGGTGAATGTGACATTATCTACTTGGTGTTAGAACAGTTGGAATAAACCTTTAAGAAATGCCACAGAAAAAACTTTTAGATTACAGCAATGTCCTAGGACCCAAGTGCTGTACCTTTAAAATCTTTTGAAAGCTTTATATATAAAGAAAGGAGAGAGTTCCCGCTGTGATGCAGCAGAGATGAAACCGACTAGTATTCATAAGGATGCAGGTTCAATCCATGGCCTTGCTCAGTGGGTTGGTGATCCAGTGTTGCCATGAGCTGTGGTGTAGGTCACAGGCGTGGCTCAGACTCCCGTGTTGCTGTGGCTGTGGTGTATGCCGGTAGCTGTAGCTCTGATTCGACCCCTAGCCTGGGAACCTCCATATGTTGTAGGTGTGGCCCTAAAAAAAGCAAAAAAAAAAAAAAAGGAGGAAGGAAGGAAGGAAAGAGGTGGAAAAGATCAGAATTAATTCTGAGTGCTACAGAACTATTATTTATTAGGGGAAGAGGGAAAGCAGAATAACATGTGGCTACTAATCAATGTGGACAAGGTTTAAGTACCATTAGCACTTACTTCCATTTTTTCTTCTAATTCATGAAGGAATTCACCATCTGCAGCTATTGATGAAATGGCAGTGGAACTTTTGGCACTAAGAATGGCTCGAGCAATGTACTCTAGTCGCTGCTGAAGTGAAATTTCTGTGCTGAGGGGGAAAATCCTTATTTTTATTTATGTGAATTCTTAAGGCTCCAATATACATATATACCAGCTGAGATGCACTTTTTTTTATACCAAATTAATATAAAAGGCCATTTGAAACTTGAAAAAATTATAGGATTTTTAATAAAACAGATCTACAATATAAGTTGACACATAAATACTTAGGTTACAGCCACATTTCCTATTTTCAAACTTTAATTTATTAAAACTTGGATTCTTCTAAAATTAAACTTTTTTTTACTACTCCTGATAGTCACACCTCTGCTTTAATGTGGCCAATACTACATTTCATTTTCCACACAGCAACTAGAGTGTCCTCTTAAAAACAAAAATCAGGAGTTCCCATCGTAGCTTAGCTGGCTCATCGGTAACAAACCTGAGTAGAATCCACAAGGATGCAGGTTCGATCCCTGGCCTTGCTCGGTGGATTAAGGATCCAGTGTTGCCGAGAGCTGTTGTGTAGGTTGCAGATGAGGCTCGGATCTGGCATTGCTATGGCTGTGGCGTAGGCTGGCAGCTGTAGCTAGGATTGGACCCCTAGCCTGGGAACCTCCATATGCCGCAAGTGGGGCCCTAAAAAGCAAAAAGCAAACAAACAAAAAACCAAACAACAAAACACCCACCAAAAATCAGATTATGTCACATACATTCTTAGGACCCCTCAATCGCCTCACCTACTCCTCCTCTAGCCTCACTTCACCCTTCTTTGTTCACCATTTCCAACCCCTGGGCTTTCTTTTACGTACCCTGATCATAATAAACCTGAATCTGATGCAGTGCCTCTGCAGGGACCATTCATTGGTCCTATGCTTGAACCACTTCCTCCATGTCTTTAATAGCTGCCTATTTTTGTCATTTGAGAATTTTAATGATAATTTGTCTAAGGTCTTCTCCCACCAATCTTAACTAAAGCAGCTCCCCCCGCCCCCGAGACCAACTGTATTAAACATAACTTTGATATCCTCAAATTCCAATCTGAATCAGGAAAAAACTGGCTTTTACTTCAAAGGTCTTACTTAAGAAATTGTCCTTCTGTATAACTATGGCTCCTTTAGTTTTCTCCTTCCAAAAAGAAACAAAAAGAAAAAAAGAGTTATCTCCGTTCTCATGTCTTGTAAAGTATAGGTGTGGATGCCAGGTACTTAGCAATTACCATCTCTTAAGATAACATGTAAAGGACGCAGTACCTTTAGCAGCTTTGTTTATTTTTTTTACTTTCTTTCTTTTTGGGTCACCCCTCAGCATATCAAGTTCCCAGACCAGGGATCGGCCCTGAGCCACAATTTGCTACCTACCCTGCAGCCGTGGCAACGCTGGGCTGGGAATCGTACCTGTGTCCCAGTGCTCCAGCGTCACCAATACCTTTGCGCCTCAGCAGAAATTTCAAGAGCTTTGTTTTTTGTTTTTATTCTTTTTTTTTTTTTTTTTTTGGTCTTTTTTGCCTTTTCTAGGGCCACTCCTGCAGCATACTCCTTAACCCACTGAGCGAGGCCAGGGATCAAACCCACATCCTCTTGGATCCTAGTTGGGTTCGTTAACCACTGAGCCACAAGGGCAACTCCCTGTTGTCAATTCCTAATTACACAAAAACTATAAACTGACCAAGGCCTTTGTGAGAAATTAGCTTTTAGGCCTCTACTGACTTACATTCCTTAACTTTTATTAAACCAAAGAAAGAAATTAAAGTCACTTTGACGTAAGTATGTCACATCTTCTGTATGTGACGGAAACTTAAAAACCAAGTGACCATTCTGACCAAGGAGGGCAAGAAGACAAAAAATGCTTTGGGTCCACACGTACAATAATTCAAACCACATGAGTACACACTGACCGACACACACTCTCTTACACTTACTATCAGCCACATCTGGACTCTAAGTAACCATTCTGATTAACTTGGTTTAATGACAGCTTTGCCTCAATAACCTCCTCTTCCTAACTTAACCAATCTCCAGTTTTTAGAAATAGCATGTTATTTAGGCAAAGGAAATTCTAAATGAAGAGGGTCAAATTAATGGCCTGTCCAAAATTTTATTAAGTTGTCTTCTAATACGATAATCTAATGAGAAATTTTAATGCCTTTTTAAAACAAAATTCCTTCTTTTTTGGCTATGCCTGAAGCATGTGGAAGTAAGTTTCTAGGCCAGGGACTGAACCATGTCACAGTAGCGACCTGAACTGCTGCAGTGACAATGCCAGATCCTTAACCTGCTGTGCCACAAGAGAACTCCTAACAGGATTCTTTTTTTTTTTTGGTCTTTTTGCCTTTTCTAGGGCTGCTTCCCACGGCATATGGAGGTTCCCAGGCTAGGGGTCAAATGGGAGCCGTAGCCACGGGCCTACACCAGAACCTCAGCAACACAGGATCCGAGCCACATCTGCAACCTACACCACAGCTCACGGCAATGCCAGATCCTTAACCCACTGAGCAAGGCCAGGGATCGAACCCGCAACCTCATGGTTCCTAGTTGGATTCATTAACCACTGCGCCATGACGGGAACTCCCTAACAGGATTCTTAATAATCCTAAATATTTATGCTCCAAGACCTTTTTGGTAATTTAAAATAAATAAATAAATAAACCAATGTGAAAGTAGAGGAAGTTAGTCTGGAGTTAAACATTTAAAATTATAAAGCCCCTGAGAAGTTTTCTTTTAATTAAGAAGAGTAATTAATTACTGTTGGAAAGAATCTAAAGACATACTTTAAAGGATTTAGAAGATATTTTGAATAGAGAGTCTACTTTGTAACATATTTGGTACCCCCTACACACTACTAAAACCAAAACAAAGAGAAAACTATAAACCTTAGGTAAATCCAAGTAAAAGCATAAGAATTCTACATACGTGCACTTGAATGAGGTTTTCTTTTATATCTGAATCTGGGTATAACTACATACAGCCGTTATTACGTATTCTTCACAGTGATAATGCCATACCTGTGCATGTCAGCCAATTTGGATAGGACACGAGCAGCATTACTAAAACTTCTGTTCTTCTCATAATACCTCCAGAGCAAATCCATGTAACGAACTTTGTTTTGATCAACTTTGGCCATTCGGACTAAATGTGGCTCTAGAAATGGAGAAGCAATCTGGAAATTGGACAGTTAGTCAGTGACATTTTCTGACCACACACTTGCTCTTTACATACTAAGTATAATATATCATTTTACAAGTGTACCTTGTTTTATGAATACTTAGGCAGTATTATAATCCAGTAACAGATAAGAGAGGGCAGTTTTCTTATTATATATGATTATTTTACCATAGAAATCAATAAATTGCTATGATAGTTGCATTCAGTAGATAAAAACCAATCTAGCATAATCCAATTAAAAATCTTTCAATAAAATTTGAGAATACTTACTAGACTCGGAACTCAAAGGCACCTGGCAATAATCAAATGCCATATATTCACTTTACAGACTGGGGAATACTGAGACCCGAGATAGTGAAAGGGCCTTTGTGAAGTGACCTAATGGCAGAGCTAAGACAAAGTTTGGGTCTCCTAGTTCACAATCCAATGATTCCCACCCCATAATATAAACAATCCCAATCAGCTTCTGAATAACACGAAAATTAGAGCAATAGACTACCTTGCCACTATGAAAAGATACAGCATTACTTGGCTTTTCATTAACACCTCATGGTTGATCCAGGGTAAGAAACTGTATTTCCTAAAAGTATATATGTGCATAAGCCATTGAGTTACATAAAAATATGAATGAATTTCCTAAAACTATATATGTGTGTAAGCCATTGAGTTACGTAAAAATATGAATGAATTTCCTAAAACTATATATGTGTGTAAGCCATTGAGCTACGTAAAAATATGAATGAATTTCCTGAAACTATATATGTGCATTAGCCATTGCGTTACGTAAAAATATGAATGAACAATACTGGTATAAAAAATGTCTTTTACCTGTAGCAGTTTATCTGCAAGGTCAGCTTGTATTAGCCAATTATAAAGGGCAATACTAAAGAGCTCATCTTTGGATCGTTGAGACAATTTAAGCATTTGTTCAAACTAAAATGAAGAAAACAGTAAATCAGCACAGACGAAGCCTCATCATCGTGACCCTTAGCCTTATAACTCCTGGTAAGAAATCAAGAATCCTTAAATGGTAGGTTCTAAGAACTACTACCCTCCCCAAGATGATAAGGCACCACCACCACACAGAACTTCTAAATACAGTGTATTTTCAGAACAAAAATTTGCTATGTCCCTTACATGATGTCCTGCTTCTTCATTACTCAGCATGTTGGGATCAGATGACAACACTGGAGGCCCAGGTTTTTTGGGTACACTGGGAGACTGAGGAGCAGCCTTACTTTGATTTACCAGTTCTTGAAGTGTATCTGTAATACACTTGTAACTGTTTAATCTGAAAAGAATGAAAAGGAAACATAGTTGTTATTTAGTTATTATTTAGTTAGCAAGTGATTTATCTTATCTAACTGAAATACAAACCAAAAATAATTTTGGAGAAAACACACATACACACAATTTGGTATAAAAAATACTACGTATTAGGAATTCCCTTATGGCGCAGGGGGTTAAGGATCTGGTATTGTCACAGCAGCAGCTCAGGCCACTGCTGCAACACAGGTTTGATCCCTAGCCCAGGAAATTTCACATTCCACTTTTTTGGTATGGCCAAAAAAAAAAAAAATTTTTTTTTACAAATCATAGACTTTTCCAATAGGTCTGAAAAGTATCTGGTTAAAAGGGTAAAATCATAAAAATGAATGTATTAACAAAACACATCCGAGGAGTTCCTGATGTGTGGTGCAGTGGGTTAACAATTTGACTGCGTGGAGTTCCTGTTGTGGTGCTTTGGAAATGAATCTGACTACAAACCATGAAGTTGCAGGTTTGATCCCTGGCCTCGATCAGTGGATTAAGGATCTGGTGTTGCCGTGAGCTGTGGTGTAGGTCGAAGATGCAGCTCCGATCCTGCACTGCTGTGGCTCTGGCGTAGGCTGGCAGCTGTAGTTCTGACTGGACCCCTAGTCTGGCAACCTCCATGTGCCGTGAGTGCAGCCCTAAAAAGCCAAAAAAAAGAAAAAAAAAGAAAAGAAAAAAGAATCTGACTGCAGCAGCTGGGGTCCTTGCAGAGACATGGGTTCAACCCCTGGCCCAGTGCAGTGGGTTAAAGGATCTGGTGTTGCTGCAGCTGCAGCACAGGTCACAACTGCAGCTCATATACAGTCCCTAGCCTGGGAACTTCTATGTACTGTGAGTGTGGCTATTAAACAAAACAAAACAGGTGTCTTAGGTAGGCTATATATTTCCTTAATGGATATACTTTTTTTTTTAAAGCAGTCTCTAAGAATCTGTGAAGATTTAAAAATCATCATTTAAAATACTATTAATCTTCATCCAGGTTCCTGTTGTGGCTCATCGGGTTAAGGACCTGATACTATCTCTGTGAGGATGTGAGTTCAATCCCTGGCCTTACTCAGTGGGTTAAGGATCCGGCATGGCCAGCAGGGTGCAGATGCAGCTTGGATCTGGTGTTGATCTGGTTTGACCCCTGGCCCAGGAATGTCCATATGCTACAGTTGTGGCCATAAAGAGAGGGGAAAAAAAAATGCTAATCTTCATCTAGAACCAGACATTGGGGGTGGGGCAGGTGCGGCAGCAGTTTTGTTTCCAAAAACGTTATCACGTTTAAAATTGATATTGATACAGCCTCAGAAAAACCACAGAGGCAAGTTCAAAAACATTTATAGGTATTTAAGGATTTCCACCAGACTATAATTTTATCCCTAGACTAAGAATTATAATCCTGATTCACACTTCTGATAAAACAAGACATTTTTAGGTGAAAGTATAATTCAATTTCATAACATTACTTTCCTATGGCTATCCATCAAACATAACAACGAAAAATCTGTACCCATAAAGTTGACAATCGACTAAGGAGATAAAACTCACCTTTCTTGGAAAGCCTGAAGTCCCACGATGTCTTCTTCTGGTTCTCCATGTTTATAGAAATGAAGTCCAAGACCCTGAGGATCTTTTTTCTCTGCGGCAGTGAGAGAGAGCTCTACCACACCCTCATAAAAACGAACTAATGGGAGAAAGACAAAGGACAAAGAGCTAAGGCTTATTATTAAGTGGATACATTTTTCCTTAGCTGGTTTATAAAAATACTGATCAAGATTATTGTTTTTACTGTATTAGTCACCCAGGAAACAATAGCATATAAAATATTTTTTTCATTTTTTTTTTTGTCTTTTGTCTTTTTTAGGGCTGCACCCAAGGTATATGCAGGTTCCCAGGCTAAGGGTCCAATCAGAGCTACAGCTGCTGGCCTACACCACAGCTCACAGCAATGCCGGATCCTTAACCCACTCAGCGAGGCAAGGGATCGAACCCTCTTCCTCATGAATCCTAGTTGGGTTTGTCAACCACTGAGCCACAACAGGAACCCCAATAAAATATTTCTTGAGTCTACCAAAGAACAAGGTTCCAACATGCCTAAAAGGCAGCTATTACATTTTCTTCACTAGAAAAAAAAATTTTTACTATTCAAAATAGTACATATATGTAACAGTTACTACATTATGTTAGATTTGATTTAAAGTAATTTTAAAGTGAGCAGACAGGTAATATTTTTAAGATTAGTCAAAAGAATCTAAAGCATCTGAAAAATAAATGTAACCCAGAAAGCAATCTAATACAGATAATAGTTTCAATGGACGAGGACTGAAACTCCGAGTTAAAAAGGTACACATTTCAAGATATTTTTAATTTTATTACACCAACCACCCAATAAAACTCTTTTGGAGCATGAGATCTTCTGCAGAAGCCAGCGCAGTCATCAAATACTAAAACATAAGAAATGAACTTCCCAGCTCACACCCCCTGGGTCACAGAAAGCTGAAGGAAGATTTGCCTCTGAGTTGAGAAGAAGGTAGGAAGAACATTTTGTTTCTCACCTTGTCTATATTGAGCACAAACATTGGAAAGGTCCACCTGATTGCTGATTTTTTGATACTCTTTTAATGATTCCCTTAACATTTTTTCCTTTTCAACCTTATTTTGAACTTGTCGGGAACGCTGGAGAAGCTCATTTGCCTAGAAGTAGCGATGACGAGAACTTTAAAAAGATATAATCAAGCACCCAGACGATGCTGTCAATACAAGTTTTAGCTACATCTAAATTTACATCTGGTTTTATTATCATCAAAAATAAAAACAACTCTACAAACTTACTTCTTCTTAATTTTAGGCAGAAAAGTTTTTGACCAAAAAAATCCTAGCTATTCTTAATTCCTCTCACAAATATGTTAGGCAAGACAGCTTTTGACTGGTAACTTTCTTGCCTAGTCAATACATTACTGGTCAGCAGGCAGTCCGTGCAACACTGATTTTTTAAATTACTTTCACCTGTAGGGGATCAATAAAAATTGCCCAATTAACTCTAATTCATTACAGACAAAGTTTTAGTGTTTTTTTCCCCCTTACTTTCTAAGGAAAGGCATATTTTACTATTTTCTAAAAATATGGTCTATAAATATTATCAAAGACTCCTTTTTTTTTTTTTTTTTGTCTTTTTGCCATTTCTAGGGCCGCTCCCACGGCATATGGAGGTTCCCAGGCTAGGGGTCCAATCGGAGCTGTAACCTACAGCCTATGCCAGAGCCACATCAATGCAGGATCCGGGCCGCGTCTGCAACCTACACCACAGCTCACAGCAACGCCGGATCGTTAACCCACTGAGCAAGGGCAGGGACCGAACGCGCAACCTCATAGTTCCTAGTCAGATTCATTAACCACTGCGCCATGACGGGAACTCCTATCAAAGACTCTTTATGAAAAACTTTTATATAGATTTTAAGAAATAATATATTCCAAGCCCTTCCTTACACAGATGAAGTTTTTTATTTTTTTTTTCTGTCTATTTGGGGCCATGCCCTCAGCATATGGAGGTTCCCAGGCTAGGGGTTCAATCAGAGCTGTAGCCGCTGGCCTACACCACAGCTCACAGCAACGCCAGATCCTTAACCCATTGAGGCCAAGGATGGAACCCACAACCTCATGGTTCCCAGTTGGATTCGTTTCCACTGCACCATGAGGGGAACTCCAGATGAAGATTCTGATGCCAGAAAATGTTAAGAGACCTACTAAAGGTCATAAGGAGTTTCTGATTACAATTCAAGTGTGCTTTTCATCATACCCTGAAACAACCTGCAAGAAAAACTGAAACAGGTAACAAAGCATCATACCTTAGAACAAACTGCATCGTCGGTGCTATAAAGAAGAGGGCAGATATCCTGTAAGTGTAAACTAATGCCATCAACAGCAGCATTATCTCTGATGTAGCAGTTGATTAGAGAAGCAATTAATGCCCCTGTCAGTTCCTTGTCCCTGATTACCAGGTCTTTAAAGGTGGTGATTTTCAATTGTTCTTGAAATTCCTAGGAATATAAGAGAAAATCCTTTTTTGGATCAAAAATAAAGTAATATCCTATTTGCACACAGATGGTATTTCTATAATATAGAAAACTATTATTTTACAAATTTTCATGGACTCAAACAGTTGGAAAATAACCCATGGTATGTCCATTCCAAATCGCTCACTTTACAAGGAAAGCAAAGCCCAGGTAAAGTCAAACTTTAAGCCAGGTCTCCTGACTTTAGTTATAACCAGGAAAAAACAACCAATTAGCTATATAAAAAAATTGGGGGCTGGAGTTCCCATTGTGGCTCAGTGGTTAATGAACCCCACTAGTATCCATGAGGACGTGGTTTCGATCCCCGGCCTTGCTCAGTGGGTTAAGGATCTGGTATTGCTGCCAGCTGTGGTGTAGGTCACAGATGTGGCTCAAATCTGATGTTGCTGTGGCTATGGCTGGCAGCTGCATCTCGGATTTGACCCCCAGGCTAGGAACCTCCATATGCCACAGGTATGGCCCTAAAAAGACAAAAAAAAAAGGGCTTACATTTACCTTACAAAAATAATGCTCAAATTCTATTGTTTAAGAACTTCTAACACTGGAATTTGATCTCATTTTGAAGAAAACTTCTTGCTAAACTGGAGTTCTAAAGTTTTGAGGTGATTTAACCGTAATATTCAGTGATTTGCCTGCTGTTTCTTTACTTTCTTCATTTTAAAGCTGCACCAGCAGTATATGGAAGTTCCAGTCTAAGGGGCTGAATCAGAGCTGCCAGTTGTAGGCCTACGCTGCAGCTATGGCAGTGTTGGATTTGAACCGCATCTTTGGATCCTTAGCCCACTGAGCAAGGCCAGGGATTGAACCCGCATCTCAAAGAGACAACACTGGGTTCTTAATCCGGTGAGCCACAATGGGAACTCCCTATTTCTTTTTTCTAAATTTCAGCAAATATAAAAACTATATTCAGTTTTTTTGACTAACAATTTGCATTCCTTGGGAGTTCCCACTGTGGTGCAGCAGAAATCCGACTTGTATCCATGAGGATGTGGGTTGGATCCCTGGCCTCGCTCAGTGGGTAAGGGGATCCAACGTTGCTGGGAGCTGTGCTATAGGTTGCAGATGTGGCTGGGATCTCTAGCTGCTGTGTGTAGGCCAGCAGCTATAGCCCTGATTTGACCCCTAGGAAGTCCCATATGCTGCAGGTACAGCCCTAAAAAAAAATTTTGCATTCCCCGAGCATATAGCGAAGGAAAGCTTTGAAGATGGATCACAAAAAGATACTTAGGCTAAAAACTGACTTATATTATGCTTACCACTCAATAAGACTAAAATTCATTATTCTACCTGGCATGGAAAAGAAAAGAGCTTTCATAATTAAACATATTTGAGTTTTTAAAAAAGAAAAAGTGGAACTCCCTCGAGGCTCAGAGGATTAAGTGGTGTTGTCACTGCTAGAGCTCTGGTTTCCAGCTGTAGTGTGGGTTTGATCCCTGGCCCACAAACTTTTGCATGCAATGGGCACAACCAAAAAAAAAAAAAAAAAAGTATATGCTTAAAAGAAACAAAACAATTAATTGGACACTGTTGGAAAGAACAAGGGGACTGCCTTTTAACTTTGAAAAATACTTAAAAGCCAAGAAATTAACATTTGAGGGTAGCCAGATAGCCCTGTAGGATAAGGGAGTGATTTTTTTTTTTTTTTAACAGAACTCTGGTTAGTAAATACGGAAGAAATCACAGATTTAGAAAATGACCATTTTTATATTCCTAAACGAAGTAACAGTTTCAGCTAATAATTATCAATGGATGTCATGAAAGCCGGATAAAACTCTGATGGAGAATTTCACAATGGCAGGACTGACTTAAAACTCTAGAATCTAGCAATCAACTTTTATTACCACTAAAAGGGGAACAATCAAACCTTTTGTGTCTCTTAACAAAGAAGGACACGTAAACCATTACCTATGAAGTACTCTGTTCTTCCTCAAATAAATGGACCTGAATCAATCAAGCCTCTGTAGACTTGACTTATATTTTTACAGAAAATGCAGGAAACAGAGGAAAAAGTTCATTACAAGGAACAAAAGATAACCTCAGAATGTTGGACGTTCTGCAAGATTGATGTCCCTATGCGTAAAAGGCAATAGCAAGAAAAAAAAAGAAGGGAAAATTGCTCTAGGCTAAGAGAGTTAAGAGAAATAACAACCAAATTTAATGGGAGATCCAAATGTTTAGATTCTGATTAGAATAAACCAGTCAGTAAAAAGATATTTTTGAGAGAAATGCCATTATTTTAGATGCTACTAAAGAATTAGTGGTAATTTTGCTACGTGTGATAATAACACTGTTATTCAAGAACACGGACATCTTCTAAAAGGAATAAATACTGAAGTATATAGGAATGAAAGGATATGGTATCTGGGATTTAAAATAATTCAGTAAAGAAAAAGAAAAAAAGGGGACAGACTAAGCAATGTTGGCAAAATTGTGAAAATACTGAATACAAATAAATGGTGTATAAAGAGGGATTAGTTGTGGTGCTTCCTCTATTTCTGTGTATGTTTACAAATGGTCATAATTAAATGTATTAGGTAGGAATGTATTCCCCACAAATGACCTAACACTTAGATAAATGTAAATTACTTTTATCCTTAAGAAGAAATCAAATGAGGACAGCAAAACGCATGAACCAGGAGTTCCCGTTGTGGCTCAGTGGTAATGAACCTGACTAGTATCCATGAGGATGTGCGTTTGATCCCTGGCCATGCTCAGTGGGTTAAGGATCTGGCATTGCTGCGGCTGTGGTACAGGCTGGCAGCAACAGCTCTGATTTGACCCCCTAACCTGCCTCGGGTGCAGTCATAAAAAGACCAAAAAAAAAAAAAGAAACATGAACCTTTCATTTCCTACACTGGTAAATATCTTTCTTTAAAGCAGGAAGTCCTTGAAATTACATGCAAAAATTTCATGTATGTGTCTCTATGCATTCTTTATGGGTGGGGAGAAAGAGTTTTGATCAGATTCCCTAAGGGAAGAGCCTAAATAAAGGTTGCAATCTACAGTGTCTATATATATATATATATATATGTGTGCTTTTTAGGGCCACACCCACAGCATATGAAAGTTCCCAGGCTAGAGGTCAAATCGGAGCTATAGCTGTTGGCCTACACCACAGCCATAGCAATGAGGGATCCGAGCCACATCTGCAACCTACACCACAGCTCACAGCAACGCCAGATCCTTAACCCACTGAGCGAGGCAAGGGATCAAACCCACATTCTCATGGATCCTAGTCGGGTTCATGAACCGCTGAGCCATGAAGGGAACTCTCTCAAAAAATATTTTTGGTAAGATAAGATTTCATTCACAGACCACATACTGTAAAACCTTGTGGTTTTGATACTGAGTCCCCAAAGTTATCATGCTTTAATGCAATTGTCTTATAGTAACATGTCATAACCTAAATGCTTCCTAAAATAATACCCTCCTGAACCTAAGTGCAAGATTAAAACTCACTCAAAAGACAACAAACTAAGCAGAGTATTAACAGTATGATCTTACAGGCGGAAAAAATCCTACCTTTTGAAGTTCTCCAACAATGACAGTGAATTGATGTTCACAAAGAAGTCTCCATAAAGCCAGAGCCTGGTATGATTTTCGAACCAACTGCTGGATTGCCTGAAGTGAAACCTTTTCACTCAATTGAGCCTCTAATTATAAAACACAACTAATGAAGTTTTGTGAAATGATAGGTTAAACTGTTTTATTTCAAGTAAAACAACACTTTACCTCAAATAAAGACAACTATAATTAAGGCTGAAATCCTCATTATTCTCTTTCCTCCCCTCATAGGCAACCATGATCCTGATTGATGAATTCATGGTTTTATTCTCTCACTATACACAAGTGCTTCTCTGGGAGTGCACACATAAACAATAAAAACTTTGCTGCTTTCAGACAGTTTGCATCATTGCTTTTTCTACTCACTTACATCTGCACAGGCTATCCATATTGATAAATATAAATCTAGTATATTTGTTTTTAACTGCTGAGTGTTCCATCATGTATACCACACATTAGATCCACTTTCCACCTGAAGGACATTTCTATTCTTTCCAATGTTTTGCTACTAAAACAATAATGCAATAATCATCTTTTAAAAAGTTCTCCTCAAAAACACAATACAGTTTTGCTAGGACTGCATTTTTTTCCTTTCCTTTTTTTTTTTTTTTTTTTTGTTTCTCTCTTGTTATTTTAGGCCTGTGCCTGCTGCACATGGAAGTTCAAGGTTAGGAGTCGAATTAGAGCTACAGCCACCATTCTACACCACAGCCACAGAAATGTGGGATGTGAGCCGCATCTGCAACCTACACCACAGCTCAAGGCAATGCTGAATCCTTAACCCATTGAGCAAGGTCAGGGATTGAACCCGTGTTCTCATGGATCCTAGTCGGGTTCGTTAACCAATGAGCCATGAAGGGAACTCTAGGACTGCTTGTCAAATTAAGATGCATTGGTGAATCATGAAATCAATTCAGTCAGTCATGATAGGTTTTTTTTTTTTCATCTTTAAAAACAATGAAAAAGAAAAAAAAAGTTAGAGTATAAACTAGGTTATTTTGTAACAGTTCTTTTTCTTTTTGTCTTTTTTCTTTTTAGGGCTGTATCTGCAGCATATGGAAGACTAGGGGTCAAACTGGAGCCGCAGCTATCAGCCTACATCACAGCCATAGCAACCTGGGATCCGAGTCATTCCTGCAATCTACACCACAGCTCATGGCAATGCCAGATCCTTAATTCACTGAATGGGGCCAGGGAAAGAATCCTCATGGATACTAGTCTGGTTTGTTATCAGTGAGTCACAATGGGAACTCCTCTTAATAGTTATTTCTTACAATTTTGTTTTAGTTGTGTGTGAATGCTTTTGAACATGAGTCATAATGTAAAAATTACTTCTTACTATAACAGGAAAAAAGTTTGATAAAAGACTATTCCAGAATATACTTCAAAGTGAAACTGCTGACTTTGAATACAAATGAATTTTCAGCTTTTACTACATATGATCAAACTGCTCTCCAAAGCAGTCATTTCAGTGTATCAGCAATCTGAATGCTCCCTTTTGTATAAATCCTTACCAATGCTTGTATTTTGTCAAGTTTACCTGAAAAGAACTCCTAAAAAAAAAGAATTTACAAAATAGTGAACAGAAACCTGGGTCCAGCAAGACGGAAAGAAAGTACCTTAGGACAAAAGCTGAGGAGTTCCTGTCGTGGCTCAGTGGAAACGAATCTGACTAGCATCCATGAGGATGCAGGTTCCATCCCTGGCCTCGCTCAGTGGGTTAAGGATCCGGCATTGCCATGAACTGTGGTGTAGTTTGCATGGCATGGATCCTGCACTGCTATGGTGTAGCCAGTATCTATGAGGATGAGGGCTTAATCCCTGGCCCTGCTCAGTGGGTTAAGGATCTTGCATTTGCTGTGAGCTGCAGTGTAGGCTGCAGATTTGGATGGGATCTGGCATTGCTGTGGCATAGGGTGCAAGCTGTGGCTCTGATTTGACTCCTAACCTGGGAACTTCCATATGCCTTGGGTGCAACCATAAAAAGCAAAAAAAAAAAAAAAAAAAAAAAAAAAGACATAAAGTTGTCATGGCTGACATAATCCAGCAAGTACACTTCTGGAGACACACACATATACACACACAGTTATAAAAGAACTAAAAGGAGGAACTCAAATCTATTTGTACACCATGTTCACAGCAAGGTTATTCTCAATACTCCAAAGGTGATGCAACCTAAATGTCCACCAATAGACAAAGAGGATAAACAAAATGTGGTCTATTTACACAATGGAGTACTATTTGGTCTTAAAAAGGAAGGAAATTCTGACACATGCAATGATACAGATGAACTGTGAAGACTAAGTGAAATAAACAGGTAACAGAATACCATGTGACTCCTTTTACTTGAGGTAAATAGGGTAGTAAAATTTGAAGACAGAAAAAAGAATTATGGTTGGCAGTTTGCGAGCACAGGACAAGGGAAATTACTGTTTCATGGGTACAGAGTTTTGGTCTCAGAAGATGAGTAAGGTCTGTAGATGGACAGTGGTGATGTTTGCAATCACCAGGCTGCAGTACCACATGTGAACTTACTGAAGGCTACTGAACCATACACTTAAAAACAGTTAAAACGGTAAATTTTATGCAATGTATATTTTAACACAATAAAAAAATTCATTAAAAAAAGGTGTGCATCATGTTTTCAGGTGGAGGAATGAAAAAAACTGATAAGCTAGAAGTTTCAGAAATACATCATGTCTGTATTATCTCTCTTTTGTAAAGCACTAATATTGTTTTAATAAAATATCTGTGGAGTTCCCGTTGTGGCTCAGTGGTTAATGAACCCAACTATATCTGTGAGGATGTGGGTTAAGGATCTGTCTGGTATTCCCGTGAGCTGTGGTGTAGGCTAACACCTGCAGTTCCTATTTGACCCCTGGCCTGGGAACTTCCATATGTCATGGATGCAGCCCTAAAAAGAGCCCCCAAGACAAAACAAATTTGTTACCAGAAACCAGATCTTATCGAGAGACGTCCAATAATTTCTATTTACCTAATACAACTCTTTATGGGGGTCATGTACATTTATAGTCATATAGATTACCTGGAATTGTTGTAAATATCTTTTGCCTCTGTAGATAAGTGAAATAATCACTGAAAAATTAACTGATCAGAAGCAATAATTTACCATGAAATTTCCTTTGCAACTCCTGTTGCATTTGCTGGGTATTTCCATTTTCAGGACGCATGAATCCTATCAGCCTCTGCTGCACTTTGGCGGTGGTACTGAAACAGAAATTCCAGAATGTATATTTGTATCTTTAACAACTTCACTGAGAGGCAACTCCTACACCATACAATCCAACCATTTAAAATGTGCAAGTTAACTTTTTTTTTTTGCTATTTCTTTGGGCCACTCCCACAGCATATGGAGGTTCCCAGGCTAGGGGTCGAATCGGAGCTGTAGCAACCGGCCTACGCCAGAGCCACAGCAATGCTGGATCCGAGCCAAGTCTGCGACCTACACTACAGCTCACAGCAACGCCGGATCATTAACCCATTGAACAAGTGCAGGGACTGAACCCACAACCTCATGGTTCCTAGTCGGATTTGTTAACCATTGAGCCACGACAGGAACTCTGTACAAGTTAATTTTTAAAAGCATATTCATAGGGTTTTGCAACTATCACCACAACCTGACTTTAGAACAATTTTACCCACTCTTCATTAGCAGCCAATCGCCATTTCTTCCATCCTACTCTAAGCGACAGCTAATCTACTTTCTGTCTCTATCAATTTGCCTATTTTGAATAGTATGTTGTAAATATTCTTTTCCTCTGTAGATCAGTGAAATAATCACTGAAAAATCAATGATTAACAATTTCGTGAGTTCCCGTCGTGGCTCAGTGGTTAACGAATCCAACTAGGAAACCATGAGGTTGCAGGTTTGATGTTTGGCCTTGCTAAGTGGGGTAAGGATCCGGCGCTGCCGTGAGCTGTGGTGCAGGCCGCAGACGTGGCTCAGATCCCAAGTTGCTGTAGTGTAGGCCGGCGGCTATAGCTCCGATTGGACCCCTAGCCTGGGAACCTCCATATGCTGCAGGTGCGGCCCTAGAAAAGACAAAAAACAAACAAAAAAACAAAAGCAATTTCAATCTGAAGCATTTTAATCTCTCAGTAGCTAAAATTTTCACTGAGGGTATAGTTTCCTTTTCATGAACACTTACTTTCTGCACTCATCAATGATTTAATGTAATAAAACAATTCTATATGGTAAGTATTATTACGAATCCCATTTCACAAATGAGAAAACTTCTGGACAAAAGTGAAAAGCAAAGAACCCGCTGTAAGGAAATCCTGATCACTGAGAGAAATGAACAAACAAGAGCATTTGGTCCTCATCTGGTTTAAAAAACTCTGATATTTCAGCTCTTAATACAATTTCAGGGATGCAAAGAAAAGAATGATGAACTTAACCAAAAATTATATGTGCAAAACAGAAGCAGCTCACAGATACAGAAAACAAACCAGTGGTTACCAAGTAGGATAGGGTAGGAGGGAGGGGGAAATTAGGGGTATGGGATTAAGAGATACAAACTACTATGTATAAAGTAGGTAAGAAACAGGATATATTGCATATCCTACAATGCACAGGACAGCTCCCAAAACAAGGAATTATCCAGTCTACAATATCTACAGTGCTAAGGTTGAGAAAAGGGACCCTGTGGTCTGAAAACTTCGGAGGGAATCAGTTATTTCTCTTTGCCCCAAAAGCACCACCATTTCTGCAAAGCTGTACAACAACAAGGGAGTGAAAATTGGGACAAAACACTGGCTTTGTATCCAGAGGCCCACTAAAAGAAGCCCCCTGAGAGCTAGAGACTGTATGGGAAATCGGAGCAAGAAGAAGCTGGAGGAGGAAGTTGTCCGAGTATGATCAATGCAATTTCTGGGCTCCCCTCCCAAGCTGTACATGCATGGACTAACATACTCAAGGAGGCAGAGCAAAGACTCTAGGATGTTGAAGACCTCACATTGTATGATTTCATTTATATAAAATATCAAGAATACATAAACCTATACAGAGAGAATATATTAATGATTGGAGCTAAGGAGTGGAAATGGGGGGTGACTGCACATGAATAAAAGGAATGCCTTCTTTTAAAAAAATAAATTTTGCTGGAGTAGAAGTGACTTACAATGCTGTGTTAGTTTCAGGTGAACAGCAAAGTAAATCAGCCCCACATATACATATCCATCCATTCTTTTTCAGATTCTTTCCCTGTATAGTCTATCACAGAGTACTGAATAGATTTCCCTGAGCTATACCATTACTGATCAACTTTGTGTATAGTAATGTGCATATGTCAACCCCAACCTCCCAGTCCATCCCAGTCCACATTTCCCCTCTGGTAACCATAAGTTTGGTTTCAAAATCTTTTGAGTCTGTTTCTGTTTTGTGAATAAGTTCTTTTGCATCATTTTTTAAAGACGAGAGGAGTTCCCATCATGGCACAGAGGAAATGAACTTGACTAGGAACCATGAAGTTGCAGGTTCAATCCCTGGCCTCGCTCAGTGGGTTAAGGATCTGGTGTTGCCGTGAGCTGTGGTGTAGGTTGCAGATGTGGCTTGGATCTAGCATTGCTGTGGTGGTGGTGTAGGCTGGCAGATACAGCTCCAGCTCCCATTCAACCCCTAGACTGGGAACCTCCATATGCTGTGGGTGCGACCCCCCCCCCCAAAAAAAATCCCATACTCAGTAAAACTAATGCTGCACGGGATGGCTGAAATCAGGGAATATGTTACTATAATGCTATAAATAAAGGTAAGGAAAAATTACGTAATCATTACTATAAAATGTAGACAAGGCATCTGACATACTTCAATACTCATTTCATAAAAACAATGAATGAAACAGAAATGGATGGATACTTTCTTTGCATGATAAACTATATCTGGGCATCTTTTTTAATGGGGAAATGTTACACACTTTCTCATTAAATTATTAAATTATTAAATTTAATTATTAAATTTAATTAAATAAATTTAATTAAATAATCATTAAATTATTCCTGAAGAACAGAATGTCCACCATTATCGCCACCATTTAAAACTGTATTGGAGATAGCCTATGCAGATAGGAGAAAGCAAGTAAGGTTAGAATGAAAAAGGTGGGGTGCCTGTCATGGCGCAGCTGAAAGGAATCCAACTAGGAACCACGAGGTTGTGGATTCGATCCCTGGCCTTGCTCAATGGGTTAAGGATCTGGTGTTGCCGTGAGCTGTGGTATATAGGTTGCGGACGCAGCTTGGATACTGCTGTGGTGTAGGCTGGTGGCTGTGGATCTAATTAGACCACTAGCCTGGGAACCTCCATATGCCACAGGTGCGGCCCTAAAAAGCAAAAAAAAAAAAAAAAAAAAAAAAGAATGAAAAAGGTACAACTATCTCTATTTGCAGATGACAGAATGACATTTGAAGAAGTCAAAAAACTCAATAAAAAAAACTACTAAAACAGTAAAGAGATATTACAAAAGTAGTAGGTTACAAAATTGGAGGTTATAATTGAAGCTCTAATTGTATAATTCAATAAACTGCTTAGAAACTATTACCACAAGAACAAAATGATGGAGAAGAAAAAGAAAAAACCCATTTCAACTAAATTTCTAACTATGAAGGAGGAAGAATAGGGGTGTAGGGTAGAGGAAGGAAGATAAAGACTCTTTTATTAATGATAATTGAGATGTGTATTTTTCAGAATTTTAACCACCAGAAGAAGAAAAATCATATATAAAACTTTCATAAGACAAGGACGTCTGCTCTCACCACTCCTCTTCAACATAGTTTTGGAAGTCCTAGCCATAGCAATCAGAGAAGTAAATTCCCTACTTCAAAGAACTTGCTGGTTTTCCTCTCTGCCATAAATGGGACACAGAAAGAAAGCAGCTGTCTGTAAACCTCATCAGAACCTGACCATGCTGGCACTCTGAGAATTCTAGCCTCTAGAACTATGAAGAATAAATGTTTTTGTCTAAACCAGTCAGTCTATGGTATTTTTGTTGGTGCAGCTTGAATTAAGACAGGGAGTGGGAGTTCCTATTGTGGCTCAGCAGAAAGAAATCTGACTAGTATCTATGAGGATGTGGGTTTGATCCCTGGCCTTGTTCAGTGGGTTAAGGATCCAGTGTTGCTGTGGCTGTGGCAGAGGCTGGCAGCTACAGCCCGATTTGACCCCTAGCCTGGGAACTTTCATATGCTGTACCTGTGGCCCTAAAAAAAAAAAAAGATAGGGAGTGATTGCTAATGGGGATAGGGTGTGATGCAAATGTTTTGAAATTAGATAGTAGTCATGATTGCTTAACCTATGAATATACTAAAACCATGGAAAAAAAATTTTTGGGAAATGCAGAAACTGCCAGGCCAGGGATGGACCCTATGCCGTAGCAGCGACCTGATTCACAGCAGTGACAATAACAGATCCTTGACTGCTAGGCCACCAGAGAACGTCCACCATGAAACTTTTAAAAAATTTATTTATTTTTTCCTTTTTGGTAGCCCCTCACCATAAGGAGTTCTCAGGCCAGGGTCATATCCAAGCCACAACTATGACCTATGCTACAGCTGCGGCAATGCTGGATCCTTTAACCTGGTATGCTGGGTCAGTGACTGAACCTGCATGCCAGTGCTGCAGACACCACCGATCCCATTGTGACACAACGGGAAGTCCAATGAAATTTTTTAAAAGGACAAATTTTATATCTGAATTAGATTTCAGAAAAGAAAGAAAAGAGGAAATAAATTCTATTTATTCTTACCTTGGATTTCCTAATGGTCCTCCTGCAAATTGTGAGTTTCTGTCTAGAAATTCTTGCAAACCTTTCAGCTCTTGTAGCACTGACTCCAGAAGTTGGGAAGGAACACTACTTTCAATCTGAAAGGAAAATATTTTGAAAAAAATTAAAAACACTGAAAGAAAAATATCTATAAAAAGCTCATACTCTGTATACCTATAATTAAATACAGTTTTAATTTTGAGACACCCTATCTTCACAAACAATAATTTATTAATTTTTTTGGCCAGGTCTATGGCATGCAAAAGTTCCTGGGCCAGGGATCAAACCCATGCCGTAGCTGTAACCAAAGGCACAGCAGTGATGATTCTGAATCCTAACCCACTAAGCCATGAGGGAACTCCCTAAAGTTATTTCTTGTACCTAAAATGACACACTTGGTGAGCAGAATAAAGGGCTAAATAACTACCTCCCTCCCTTCCTGTTTGGTATTACTGAAATATAATTTTACGACAGTAAAATACGTGAATACCTTTATAGCTTCTTTACACTGTAATATAGTCACCACCTAGACCACAAAACAGAATATTCCCAACACCCAAGAAAGTTTGCTATTGCCCCTAATCATTAGTCATTCTATTTCCTAAGTAAACAACAATTTTTCTTACCTCTATATCATATTATACAGATTGGTTTGCCTGTTTTTGAAATTCACATAAATTGAACCATATACTATGCCTCATAAATACTTTATTAAGTAGCTGATTTACAATGTTATGCCAATTCCTGTTGTACAGCAAAGTGACCTAATTATACACATACATATGTTCTTTTTTTAAGTATTCCTTTTCCTCATGGCCTACCTCAGTCAAGTAAATACATTTTTTTCCTTAGAAATGTGAACTTTGGAGTTCCCGTCATGGCGCAGTGGTTAACGAATCCAACTAGAAACCATGAGGTTTCGGGTTCGATCCCTGGCCTTGCTCAATGGGTTAAGGATCCAGCGTTGCCGTGAGCTGTGGTGTAGGTTGCAGACGTGGCTTGGATCCCGTGTTGCTGTACAATAGTGGCTACAGCCTATTAGACCCCTAGCCTGGGAACCTCCAGATGTTGTGGGAAGCAGCCCTAGAAAAGGCAAAGAGACAAAAATAAGAAATGTGAACTTTATTTTTTTTTTAGAAATGTGATTAAAAGAGCATACTTAAAAAGATATTTAGTATATTTCTATTTTAAAAAGAAACTTTAAAATAAATCACATGCATACTTCACATTAAAAAAAATATATTACTGCCTGTTATTTATTTATTTTTATTTTTTTTAGGGCCGCACCCATGCCATATGGAAATTCCCAGCCTAGGGGTCGAATTGGAGCTACAGCTGCCAGCTTATGCCACAGCCACAGCCACCTGGGATCTGAGTTGAGTCTGTGAATACACCACAGCTCATGGCAATGCTGGATTCCTGACCCACTAAGGCCAGGGATCAAACCCGCATCCTCATAGATACTAGTCAGATTTGATTCCACTGCACCACAATGGGAACTCTTACTACCTGAATTTATGATAATACAAACTTCTATTGTTTCTTAAAGCACCCTGGAAAGTGTGCCAATGCAAACAGAAATTACTGCTAGGTACATGGGGTTTTGGAGCATACAAGCAAAATATTAAATATGAATTTTGATCAGCATTAAGTATTAGGACCGATTCTATTCACCCTCATAACAATCTTAAGAGGGAGATGTATTCTCATTTTACTGTGAGTTATCAGGCTCTGAAATGTTAAGAAATTTACTGATCAGTTAGTAAGTGACAGAGCTGAGATGTAACTCAGGGGGTGGACAATTTACTGGACAAGTACACAGACATGTACCTAAAAAGAAAATCATGGGAGTTCCCACTGTGGTGTGGTGGGTTAAGGACCTGGCATTGTCCTGCAGTGTCTTGGGTCACTACTGAGGAGCAGGTTTGATCCCTGGCTTGGTGCAGTGGGTTAAGGATCCAGCATTCCCACAGCTGTGATATACGGAGCAGCTGTGGCTCAGAATCGATCCCAGCCCCAGAACTTCCATGTGCCGAGGATGCAGACCAAAGGGAGAAAAAAAAAAAAAAGACTAATCATTGCATCTTGTCCATAACATCATGAAATGTGAACTAATCTACTTGTCCTTTAATAACATAAACCAGTTACATACAGATAATGGAATATTATACAACACACTTACTGCAGTGATCTCTCTGTTGCCACTCTTGAATACTCTTTCCACAACTAAACTAGCATCCCAGATGTTTCTGGAACAAAAGACATTTTAATGACTGCTGTAGATGAGTAAAAACAATTACAATAGTAGCAAATTCCTTTCTATGTGCTTATCCAGCTTTTAAAGTGTAGCAATGATTTCATTTAAGCTTTTACAAAGTTATCTGAAAGAACAAAAAAACAGGAAAATTTCCAAAGCTGATAAATATCTAAGTTATTTCATATAATGAACTGCTACAGAAAAACTCATAAGACTCTGGGTAATGACTTGTAAAAAATAAAGTTTTTTAAAAATGGGTTCTGCAATGTTGCACATTTTTAAGCAAAATGAATCAAAGGAAAGCATACATTTCAAACCTAAGAAAAAAATATACTGGACATGATAATTAAGTAGATACAGTAGCCTAAGCGCAAAATGGCTGTAATTCTTTATTGCTTCCTACACCTATCCTCTTTGCAACGTGACTGATGCTTCTGTCATAATGAGGAATCTACTTCCCACCTTTTGAATCTGGGCTGGCTTGGAGATGTCCCCCTGCCAAGTAAATCAGGTACGAATGATGGTAGGCCAATTCTGAGCTCAGGCATCAGGAGGCCTTGCAAGTTTCCACTCTCTCTCACATGGAACCTTGCTACCACCAAGTGAATGATCCCTGGCTAGCCTGCTGGAGGATGAGAGATCACGTGGAGAACTCATTCGTTATTTATTCCAAAGGAAGAAATTAAGTGATTTAATAAGAAACTCCTACCTCAATATTTCCCAAGGTGGGGATTACTAGAAAGTTGCTGGGAAATGGGGTGAGTCCCTAACTCTTGAGTGTATTATGGGTAGTGCCTTTCCTCACTCCTGTTCTTAGAAACAGTGTCTGTGTCTAATTTTGGTTCAGATGCAAAACGTTGGGAAGTAATTTTATAAATCTTTATATTCCTCTTTCCTTTTTTAGGTTCTCCTGCCCCTACCATTATAGGCCAGCATAAAAACATATCCTTAAACATGTGAGAGTCCAGCCAAGAGTGATAGAACTCTTCAACCTCGATGCTGATTTCATATGTACTTTGAGCCAAGCCAAGACCAGAACTGCATATCTGACTTGCAGACACAGGTCACTGAGTTATGGGGTGGTTTACAACACTGTATAATAATATTTGTAGATATATTTTGAAGATGTATATGCAAGACAGTAACAAATACAGATGGTTAGACAATAAAAAAGCTGATGATAGAAAACAATCTTATTAATGGACAAGTGAGCTTAAACCATAAATAAAATTTAGTAGGAATAAATGATGTCCCAAATTTAAAGTTAAAAATGTTCAACTACACAAAATAGAGCAAAGTGAGCCAAAGTCCATCACTCTATGAAAAACTTACCCCATGATTCGAGAAAAGTAAATACAAATACCATTGTGTTTTCCAGAGTACACAATCTCTGGTCCAGTCATACAACTCATACTTGGGGCCGGAGGAGCTGCTGGGTTTCCCACAGTACACACTGGAGTTGACATAGCAGGAGGATGAACCCCTTGATGCACATAAGGAAAACAAATGACAAAACTTAACTTTAAGCTTTAAGAATTCTCAATAACCCAAGGCAGCTATATTTAGAGCCATAGGTAAAAATATTCACAAAAAACTGGAAATAGTTATTTAATTTGGTTTTTCTTGATAAGAAGAGGGCCTTAGACTGGGACAGGAGCACCCAGGTGTTGACAATGCAGGATGAAAAGGAAAGAAGGCTTACTACTATCAGTGCACCTTGATGTTAGGAGTTAAAGAGGACTAACTATACAGTTCAAGGCTGGTACTTAAATCCTGGTACCTCAAAAAGAGGGCTTTTCAGGTATTCTACTACAAGAGTTCCTAAGACAAGGCATTCATGGCCAAATGCCAGTACTTGCACAGCACTTCTATTACATTATTTGCAGGGGAAAAGGACAAGTTCATCTTTTTCACTCTAAGCATTAAGCATAATAATGCACGACATTAGCTCTGAAAAAGAAGAGTAACAACCTGAAACAAAGAAAAGAGGTACCTTGAGATGGTGTTCCCAAAAAGGAGGGATTCGGATATGGACTACCACTAGGAACAGGAGAACCTAAAAAAGGAAAGAAGAATACAAAGATTTATAAAATGACTTCCCAACTTTTTGCATCTGACCAAAACTGGACACAGACACTGTTTCTAAGAACAGGAGTGAGGAAAGGCACTACCCATAATGCACTCAAGAGTTAGGGACTCACCCCATTTCCCAGCAACTTTCTAGCAATCCCCACCTTGGGAAATATTGAGGTAGGAGTTTCTTATTAAATTACTTAATTTCTTCCTTTTGAATAAATAACAAATGAGTTCTATAACTACCATTGGTTACATCTGATTTTGTTTCCTAGTATATATTAAGGATTCAATATGAATATATGTCATCACTCTAAGAGATAGCTATAAAATTATTCAATAATATAATAGCAGTAAATAAAATATAATGAAAAGCTTCCAAATATTCAAGCTCTATTAGAAACAGTTTCTCTCCAGTGTTTCATACTCACTTGAGTAGACAGGAGACCCCAGGATGGGACCAACATTACTCGGAGTGGGGAGAGCGGTTGGAAATCTCATCTGTGCTTCACCACCATACCTGTTATTATGACAATAGGGCTGTTTATTCAGTGAAATTATCCATCTTTTTTTATTTGCTTTTCAGGGCCACACCTAAAGCATATGGAAGTTCCTACACAAAGGGAATTGGAGCTATAGCTGAAGGCCTATGCCACAGCCACAGCCCCAGTCACTCGGGATTCGAGCTGCGTCTGCAACCTATACCACAGCTTGAGGCAACACTGATCCTTAACCCACTGAGTGAGGTCAGGAATCAAACCTGAATCCTCATGGATGCTGGGTACATAACCCACTGAGGCACAATAGGAACTCTGAAACTATCCATCTTACAAGCCGAAAATATTCCGAGTCCTGCTTAACTTCAAAATAAATGCTTTAAACATTACAGACTTTAATGCATTGTGTTGACAGTGAAATATGTGCATAGATAACATAATAAAACACTTATTTATGCTGACTTAACACTGCTACCAAAAAGAATTATAAGGCACTCTGGTAATTTCTAAAAAAGGGTCTGCAGTGCATAGAATTTCCTTAATGAGTACATGGCACTGTAATTTGAATGCAAGATTATGATTAGACTACTTAAAAAACTCTTAAATAAAATTGCATTTTATATGTGTACCCACTGTATGTGGAAGCTCCTGGGCCAGACATCGCAGCTAAGCTGCTGCAATGATAATGCTGGATCCTTAACCTGCTGTGCCTCAAGAGAACTTCTAAATTCTTATTCTTAGCTAAATATTTTCCAAATAAAAAATATCTTTGATACCAAGTTTCCTTAAAATGATTCAGAATCTCTCAATGCAGATGATACACATAAAGCAGAATCAGTATAGTGTTTGAGGCAGTAGATGAGGCAGTAACAGGTAGAAAGACGACTAGACAGAAGAAGCTGGAGAAGAGAATGCAGAGAAAGGGTAACAATGAATAAATTATGCTAATCTAGTTACTCCCAGGAACATTATCTTTCCTGATTTCATCTTTTTGCAAATAAATTTTACTAACTTGCCTATATAGTCATTCAGTTGTTATGCAAGCCCTTAAAATGACCACACTGCAACCATTAAAAAAAAAAATGACATATACCTGAAGAAAGCCCGGGTGGCCCAAGCAGATACTTCTCTGTCACAGGCAGCAGTGGAACAAGCAAGAATAAGGCAAGTTGCACAAGCCTGGTCTTCCTGTAAAAAAAAAAAAAAAAAAAAAAAAAAGTATCTTCCCTTAAGTTACACATAAACATTTCAAAAGATTTGTTTCCTGCTGTATCTAGTGTTTAAATCTGTGCCTAGAACAAAACAGGCACTTGATAAATACTTGCTGAATGAATGAAATTAGCTGATATGAAAAAGAAGTAAACACTATTGATTTTAAAGTTTATCATAGATGCTATCATTAAAAGACGTTATCTTGGAGTTCCCGTTGTGGCTCAGTAGTTAACCAATCCGACTAAGAATGATGAGGTTGTGGGTTCAATTCCTGGCCTTGCTCAGTGGTTTAAGGATCCAGCGTTGCCGTGAGCTGTGGTGTAGGTTGCAGATGCAGCTCAGATCCCGAGTTGCTGTGGCTCTGGTTGCTGTGGCGGCTACCGCTCTGATTCGACCCCTAGCCTGGGACTCTCCATATGCCAAGAGAGAGGCCCAAGAAATGGCAAAAAGACAAAAAAAAAAAAAAAAAAAAAAGATGATATCTTCTTTTTATCGAGGGTCTATTTTAGTTTCTGGTTTAGTCTTCCTTTTTTTCTCATTTTTAAAAAATCTTTTGGAAAATAACATTAATAATAGGTACCTGTTTATCAACTACCTGTTTTGTACAAGGCATTATTTTCAGAGTTTAGAGTATATTAATCTTCACGCCTCATATCATAATTTAATACATATTTCAACCCAGGAGGAAATGGAAGTTTAGAGAATTCAAGTAATCTACTCTGATGGTGGAGCTGGTGGTTTGAATCCAGAGTGCGTATATTTAGCTTTGATTGAATATTTCTGCTTATAAACAAAGCATTCCTAGTTTTACGTCATCATTTCAAGTTATGGCTTTAAAATATTTAAAGTCCCCATTACTATTACCTCAAATTTTTTCCTCATGTTATAAAACAGACAAAAATTTACCAAAAAAGTTATTTATCTATAAACATCTTGTCCTTTTAATAAAAACTTATTTGTTACATCACTTGAACATTACACTCTTACTAGTACACTTTAATAAGAATTTTATCATGGGTTTTCCATCGTGGCACAAAGGAAACAAATCCAACTAGGAACCATGAGGTTTCGGGTTCAATCCCTGGCCTTGCTCAGTGGGTTAAGGATCCAGAGTTGCTGTGACTATGGTATGGGCCAGCAGCTACAGCTCCAATTCAACCTGGGAACCTCCATATGCCAAGGATACAGCTCTAGGAAAGTCAAAAAGACAAAAAAAAAAAAAAAAAAGAATTTATCAACAAAGCAAAAATATGAACATTTACCATAAAACTTACGGCATATTAATCCTGTTCCCAGAGTTCGCACTGTGATGCAGTGCGAATCTGACTAGCAACTATGAGGTTCCTGACCTCTTTCAGTGGGTTAAGGATCCAGTGTTGCTGTGAGCTGTGTGGGCTGCAGACACGGCTTGGATCTGGTGTTGCTATGGCTGAGGTACAGACCAGCAGCTACAGCTCTGATTCGACCGCTAGCCTGGGAACCTCCATATCCCCCATAAAAAGCAAAAAGCAAAAAAAAAAAAAAAATCCTGTTCCCAAGTATCAGTACACATATACACATACAGTGATTAAGGCAAAGAGTATTCTGAACGTAACTTATATAAAATGTAGCTATCATTCCCATTGTTTAAAATATCACTTTTTTTTTAAAAAAAAAGGAAAAATAATTACCTGATGTAATTTAAAGAATCTTTCAATCTCTTCTCCATCTCCACCCACATTACTCACAAGAAGATGCCTCAGTTGATCTACAGGTCTAAGTTTATGAAACATAAGACTCCCCTAAGAAGTTTAAGAAGAAAAAAGATGAATAATAAAATTTATCAAGCATGGCTAGTAGCAAATGACCCTGCTACCTTCTCCTCCTGACTAAAACTAGAAAAGTAAAGCAAAAGGGTTCTTACTGGTTCTGTCAGACACAAAACATTATCAACTTTTTATCTTGTGCACAGTATTAGCATATGAATAGAGTCAGATAAGTGGACAAAATAGAAAGTTCTGATACAGGCTCAAGTAAATACCAGAATCTTTCATATAAGATAAAAGTTGCCCCTCAAACCAAAGGATCAAAGTTAAACTATCCACTAATCATGCTGGCACAAGTATGTCCACTTTGGAAAAAAATGAAACTGAGGAGTTCCCGTCGTGGCGCAGTGGTTAACGAATCCATCCGACTAGGAAACATGAGGTTGCGGGTTTGGTCCCTGCCCTTGTCATCCGGTGTTGCCCTGAGCTGTGGTGTAGGTTGCAGACGCAGCTCAGATCCCGAGTTGCTGTGGCTCTGGTGTAGGCCAGTGACTACAGCTCTGATTCGACCACTAGCCTGGGAACCTCCATATGCCGCAGGAGTGGCCTAAAGAAATGGCAAAAAGACAAAAAAAAAAAAAAAAAAATCAAACTGAATCCACACTTATATATCTGTCAGGATAAGTTCTAAACAGATCAAATATTTAAAGGACAAAATATATATGCATTATTTTATAAACTGCAGAGTGCAGAAGTTTTTTTTTCTATAAACAAAATCCCCCCAAATAACGAAATATTTCAACTATTTAGACACTTAGCCGCATGAGAAAAAAAATCTCAAAACAAAGTCAAATAACAAACCAGAAAAAATAAGTTTGACATTAAATCACAGATAGTTTCCTTGACAATACAAAGAGCTTCTATAAATCAAAAAAAAAAAAACAAAAACCAATCAACTCAATAGAAAAGTAGATACAGAATATGAAGAGATAATTAGTTAATTCATAAGAAAAAAACGCCAAGAAAGTCAATCTCACTTTTAATAAAATGGCATATTTTATTAAATATGAGGAAATTTGACTCGTATAGGATGTAAGAAAACAGGCACTCAACAGTCACTGATGGTGAATGTAAGTATACAGAACAACTGACAACATCTATCAAATTGATAATATACACACACTCTGCCCCCTTAAAGGCAATTCTATAGATTTTATCACAAACCCGCAAAATGATACAAATTTGTAGCATTATTTTATAATAGCAAAAGGCGATCTGTTAATAGGGACCTAGATAAATGTCATATATACATATGATGAAATGTTTTTCAAATATAAAGTAGAATAAGAAAGTTCTCTATATATTAATATGGAAAGATGTCTAAAATGTATCTTTGAAACATAAGCAAAAGTATAAAACAGTGCATATAACATGCTATTATTTGTCTATAAATATATTTATATTGTTCGCTTATTGATACTATATCTCTGGAAAAATAAGATTGTGACAACATGGGTGTCTGTAGGGAAGGGACCTGAACCACAAGGAAATTTTTATTGTGTATACCTGTCTGTTTACCATTTGAATTTTGTCACAGCATTACTACTCAAAAAATAAATATTAAAAAAGGTTTTTTAACTATAAGAAATAAACATAGCTTATTTTATTTACTTTATACTGAAATGGTGATAGAAATGCTACTTTAGTAAAAGTGTTAACACTCTTATAAAGAGCAAGTTCTTCCTGTTGCATTTTTGGTATTTATGAACCATTCCTTAAGACTATTTTAAGAGTAAACATCCCTAAGTACTTAAGTAAATGACTCTATTAAGCGACTACTGCAGAATACTTTGACAAAAACATTAAATATGGCTTCTTTTTGTTTCCACCTTAACAGAGTATATACATACCTGTGCTGAAAGGAGAACAAACTTCTTTGGAGGCAACATGTGTTGCTGTACAACAACAGGTGAGTCTGTTATTGGAATATGATCCTTATTTAAGGGTGTAATTATCTTATCTACTTTCAAGTCATCTATTGCAGAAAGAGCCCAGGAATGACCATCAACACGAGTAGTCATCTGCGGAGAAGGAGGAAACTTTTTATACATATTACTCAAGTTACATAAGCAAAACCTTCTAAAAAATACAATCTCTAAATAAATGTAGGATTTCATAGATTAATAATATATTAGCATGAATTTTCTCAAATGTCTATTTAATTTTCTATCATCTATTCTTTTAATGAGCCATCTTCTATGATAGTAAATCTTTCATACTAGAGGGCACCAATATTTTATTAAGATAACGTATAAATAGTATTTACTAAAATTACAGTTCTTTCAATGACCAAAAATTATACCTTCTACCATATTTTCAGGGTAGATGGATCTATACTGGTTAAGTTCTGTGCTTAAATTTGGTGACATACAGTTTTCGTTCTCTTCTAAAGTTATATTTGCTTTTCAAACTAAGATATTCTTTAAGAAAAAAAAAGTCTTAATCTTCTAAAATACTTTATTATAAAAAATGTCAAGCATCTAAAAAAAAAGTTGATAGTAAATGTTCAGATGCCTGACAGCTAGTGCAATAATTGACAGCATTCTGCCATATTTGCTTTCTTTTATGTTTTTTTTTTCATTTACTGAATCATTTGAAAGTTTTGGATATCACATGTCACCTAAATACTTTTGCTTGCATTTCTGAAATAAGGATGTTCTCTTAACCGTGATACTATTATAACACGTGAGAGTATTAACATTTCTCTGGTACAATCTAATGCCCAGCCAATAAAGAATTTTTCCATTGTCCCAATGTCTTGAATATATACCTGTCTGGGGAAGACTAGAATTTGATTAAAGTTCATGAGTTATATCTATATTTGGTGTTTTGGTTTTTTTAAGTTCACATTTATTTGAGAACAACTTAAGCATTATACAAATAAAATGATATGCTGTATATTATATACCTTAAAAATAAAAACAGGAGTTCCTGTTGTGGCTCAGTGGGTTAAGGGTTTGGCACTGCTGTGAGCTGCGGTGTAGGTCACAGATGTGGATCAGATCCTACGTTGCTGTGGCTGTGACTCAGGCTGGCAGTTGCAGCTCTGATTAGACCCCTAGCCTGGGAACTTCCATATGCCACGGTTGCGGCCCTAAAAAGACAAAAGACAAAAAAATAAATAAATAAAATAAAAACAAATAATAGCAAACATTTTAGCAAGTGCTTCCTATCAGCCGGGTACTGCTCTCAGTAGTTTACACACATGAACTCACTTAATCCCCAAATCACCCCATAGACATAGGTATTGTTAAAATTACTACAGATGAGGAATTGAGGACCAGAGATAATACATTAACTTCTTTGAGTCACTGCTCAGAGGAACGGAGCTTGAATTCAAACCTGCACCCCCTAACTCTGTGCGCCCATCCAGACAGGGTTTCTATCTTCCTGAGTTCTTATCACAGAATGAGGGACATAGTATATGTTTAGTAAAGTTCAAAGGATAAAGAAAAGAATTTGAGAAAGATGCTCCTTGCCTCCACATCTCTCTTTTGCCTCTACCTCAGCTGCTCAGGCCACATCAGAACCTTGGAAGAGCTGATTCAAACCATGCCCACATTCCCAGAGTTGGGTTCTTCCTCTTCCTATCTACATACACTTTTCCCCACTCTCTCACACCAGCAGGCTTCAAAGTTGAGAATAATCAGAAGCAGTCAGTGACAACTAACACCAAAATGCTTGAGAAAGATGGCTCCAAAGAGGGAATCTCAGACATTCCCAATCTTGTGGAGGTTGGTTTATCTGGTTTGGGAGCAGGCAGCAGGAGATATGCTAGGACATCTAAGAGGAAAGACAAGAGTGAAGTAGGGGACACCAGGGGGAGGGTGCAGAGATGGCCTCCTCTCAGCATCTCCTTGGCTGGGGGCTGGGATGGGTGGCCTAGGTATGGGATTGAGCCAGGAAAGGTGGGGGCCACACATCTCACCCAGGACCTCTATGCTGACTTCATGGAATATGTGATATTGTTGCTTCATTTTAATATTTACTTAATATTTTTTTTTTTTTTTGTCTTTTTGTTGTTGTTGTTGTTGCTATTTCTTGGGCCGCTCCCGCGGCATATGGAGGTTCCCAGGCTAGGGGTCGAATCGGAGCTGTAGCCACCGGCCTAGGCCAGAGTCACAGCAACGCGGGATCCGAGCCGCGTCTGCAATCTACACCACAGCTCACGGCAACGCCAGATCGTTAACCCACTGAGCAAGGGCAGGGACCGAACCCGCAACCTCATGGTTCCTAGTCGGATTCGTTAACCACTGAGCCACGACGGGAACTCCTAATATTTTTTTTTAAAGTACAGTTGATTTACAATGTTATGCCATGTGTATAGCAAAGTGACTCAATCATATGTACATTCTTTTTTTTCCTTCTTTTTAGCTGCACCAGTGTCATATGAAAGTTCCCAGGCTAGGGGTTGAATTGCAGCTGCAACTGCTGGCCTATACAACAGCAACACCAGATCCAAGCCACATTTGTGACCTACACAGCAGCTCGTGGCAATGCCAGATCCTTAACCCAATGAGCGGAGCCAGGTATTGAACCTGCATCCTCAGGGATAACAGACAGGTACATTACCACTGAGGCACAACAGGAACTCCTATACATTCTTTTTTTAAAATATTATTTCCATCATGGTCTATCCCAAAAGACTGAATATAAGACCTTATTGTTTATCCATTCTAAATGTAGCAGTTTGCACATACTAACTTCAAACTCCCAGTCCATCCCGCTGTTCTCTATGTCTGTGAATCTGTTTCTGTTTTGTAGATAGGTTCATTTGTGCCATATTTTAGATTCCACATAAGTGATAACATATGATATTTGTCTTCCTCTTTCTGACTTGCTTCATTTAGTATGATAATCTCCAGTTGCTGCTCAGCCATAAAAAAATGAAATAATGGTAATTGCAGCAACATGTCTGCTTAATTTCAAAACACAATTACGGGTGTTCCTTGTGGTACTCAGGATTAAGGATCCAGCACTATCACTGCTGTGGCTCGAGTTTGATCCTTGACCTAGGAACTTTTATATGTTACGAGTGCAGCAATTAAAAAAAAAAAAGGTTCCACGGAGTTCCCTTCACGGCTCAGCGGTTAAAGAATCTGACTAGGATCCATGAGGACGCAGGTTCAATCCCTGACTTCACTCAGTGGGTTAATGATCTGGCATTGCCATGAGCTATGGTATAGGTTGCAGATTCGGATTGGATCCCACGTTGCTATGGCTGTGATGTAAGCCAGCAGCTGCATCTCTGATTTGACCCCTAGCCTGGGAACCTCCACATGCCTCATGTGTGGCCCTAAAAAGAAGGAAAAAAAAAAAAAAAAAAAAAGGTTCCAGTGTTTTCTTTAAAGATTTTTTAAATGATTACCATAATGAGCTCTAACCTCAGAGAGGATAAGCAAAGAATTAACAGAATATACCTTTTTAGCATGACTTCTAATCACATAAGATTATTAGATGTAAACAGAAATAAATCAAAAGATAAAGTTTCTTACAATTTCATTCTTCACTGAAAGATTATGTAAAAAATTCTTTAAAATCTCTCAAGAAAACTAACCTGGGTTTCCATCATTGGTTTTTGGAAAGGAAATGTATCATGGTTGACACACCACAAGATGTCA
Source organism: Sus scrofa (assembly GCF_054392235.1). Classification (NCBI taxonomy): domain Eukaryota; kingdom Metazoa; phylum Chordata; class Mammalia; order Artiodactyla; family Suidae; genus Sus; species Sus scrofa. The sequence goes on from NC_139398.1 coordinate 34,630,106, forward strand.
TTATCTTCATTTTCTGAGGCTGCCATCAATAGAATACCTAAAAGTTTAACATGCAAAATCTTTTTATATGATGTCAAGTGATACATGTCCTCAGTAATCACAATAATACCAGTGACATTCATATGGATACATATGCAGCATTAATCTTAATAAACAAATTGCCAGATAAACAAAAATAAATCCCTTAAAAGGATTTATAATTATTGCCAGGGTAGTACTATTAAGTGTCCTAGATCTTTCACTGTATTTCTTTCATGTAAACACAATTTTTTTTAACATTTTAATATTTCTAAAGTGAGGATATATTTGTAATCAATGGGTTTATCAATTTAATTAGTACATTTTAAAAAAGTATTCTGTACATAAAAAATTGTGACTTACAATCAATGGTATCTAATATTCAGTGAAAGAGAGTTCATGTACTAGTTAATTCAAACACAAATGAATATAAGTGATGAAGTTACTAGTGGAATGGCAGAGATAAGTGTACTAAAAGCATCGCCTAAGCAATATTAGCTTATACTACAGTTTGATTTTGAAATACATTCTCCTGTGCTCAACTGCAGTGCCTCCCACTAATCTGCTCTTTTTATATTGACTCCAATGATACAAACTTGAGTCCACTGAATGGCTACTGGTGACTGGATCATAATTAATTAGTAAAATATCTAACTAGATTGTAAAAAATTGAGTTTAGTTTATATCAAGGTGGCAGAAAAATGTTTTATTAAAATGTAGTGTATAAAGTTTGAAAAACTGAAATTTGGTTTCATCATACACATAACTGATATTACAGTATTTTAATTCAATGAATTTCTAGATTTTAAAAAATTTTTTTATTCTTTTAGGGCCACACCTGTGGCACATGTTAAGTTCCCAGGCTTGGGACCAAATCGGAGGTGTAGCTGCTGGCCTACACCATGGCCACAGCAATGCTGGATTCCAGCCACGTCTGTGACCTAAACCGCAGCTCACGACAACACCAGATCCTTAACCCACTGAGCAAGGCCAGGGATTGAACCCACATCCTCAAGGAAACTAGGCGGGTTCATAACCTGCTGAGCCACAACAGAAACTCCCTAGATTTCTAACTTTAAAACTTAGAGTTCCTGTTGTGACTCAGTGAGTTAAGAACCTGATATAATGTTTACGAGGATGTGTGTTCAATCCCTGGGCTAGGAACTTTCACATGCTGAAGGTGCAGCTAAACAAACAAGCAAATAAAAAAATACAAAGGCAAAACCAAAAAAACTGAACTTATATAGGAATATTCTAACAGGATCACTCATTATAGCCAAAAAATATAAACAGTCCAAATGCCCACCAAACGATGGATGGGAAACATAATGGGGTACACTCACACAGTGAAGTATTATTGAGCAGTAATAACAAATGAACCTGCTACACTAGATGAACCTTGAGAGCATATGCTAAGTGAAAGAAACCAGTCCTGCATTGTCCAACTGCATCTAAATGAAATGTCCAGAACAGGCAAATCCATAAAGACAGAAGAAAGTGGACTCGTGACTTCCCAAGGCTGGAAGAAGGAGGAATAGGAGTGACTGCTAATGGGTAAAGGGTTTCTTTCTGAAGTGATGAAAATGTTCTAGAATTAGATAGCAGAGACAGTTGTACAACTTGGTGAATAAACTAAACACTACTGGACTGCACGCTTTAAAAGGCTATGTTTTATGGTATGAGGCTTATATATCAATTAAAACTGTTATTAAAATGCTGTGAAGGCACATGATACCATGTATTTGAAAAAATTGTATTTGTAAAGGAAGTTTCATTTGAGTATTAGTAAATATTAGAAGACAGTAAAATAAGCAGAGAAAGGCTTTAGAATGATTAGAAAGTCAAAGTAAATGTTCTACAAATGCTTTCATGTATTGGGGGAAAGCACACAGATTTTTCAAGTTTTTATGATTAACTAGAATTTCAGGGAGTTCCTTGTGGCTCAGTGGGTTATGAACCAGACTAGTATCCATGAGGATGCAGGATCAATCGCTGGCCTCTATCAGGGTTAAGGATCTGGTGTTGCTAAGAGCTGTGGCATAGATCGAAGAAGTAGCTCGGATCCTGCGTTGCTGTGGCTGTGGCGTAAGCTGACAGCTACAGTTCCGATTCCACCCCTAGCCTGGGAACTTCCATATGCTGAGGGTGCAGCCCTAAAATAAGACTAAAAAAAAAAAATTCAGGAGTTCCCGCTGTGGTGCAAGAGGATCAGCAGTGTCTTGGGAACACTAGGACACAGGTTCAATCCCAAGCACAGTGGGTTAAGGATCTGGCATTGCTACAGCTGTGGCTTAGATAGCAACTGCAGCTTGGATCCAGTCCCTGCCCCAGGAACCCCATATGCCACAGGGCAGCTGAAAAAGAAATCAATGGAAAAAACAAAACAAAAAAACCCCTGAAAACCCAAGAATTTCCTGTTTTAAACTTAATTATGAATCCAAAAGTGCTTGCATCAAAGTATCATATTCTTGCAAGCAAAATTCTTAGAGTTCCCATAGTGGCTCAGCAAGTTAAGAACCTGACATGGTATTCATGAGGATTCAGGTTTGAACCTTGGCCTAGCTCAGTGGGTTAAGGATCTGGTGCTACCACAAGCTGCAGCACAGGCTGCAGATGCAGCTGGGACTCAGGGTTGCCATGGCTGTGGTGTAGGCCTGAAGCTGCATCTGTAATTCAACCCCGAGACCAGGAATTTCCATGTGCCACAGGAGCAGCCATAAAAAGAAAAAAATTAACAAAACCAAAAACTCTCCAGATCCATAAAGACTCTGACAGAGCAGGCATGCTTATCAGAAAAGGCATTTGAGGTTTTTTTAGTTTGTTTTTGTTTCTATGGCCACACGTGAGGCATACAGAAGTTCCCGGGCCAGGGACTGAATCCAGTCTGTACCTGTGATTTAAGCCAGAGCTGTGACAATGCTGGATCCTTTAACTCACTGTACAACAATGGGATCAAACCCTTGCCTCTGCAGCAACCCAAGCTCCTGCAGTTGGATTCTCAATCCACTGTACCATAGCAGAACTCCCTAATTTGAGTTTTCCTAACTATCCTGAAGGAACAAAGTTCAGACTCTGCTATGATGGATATAACGTTGTCTTTGACTAGTGAGTTCATATAAAAAGGTAATAAAATAATTTAAAATGTATTCTCATTTTAATAATTTTCATCTGATCGTATTTCAGAATTTACCTTTACTGTAAAGAGCTTTATGTACTTTTGAAGGTTTTTCCACAGTTGAAGACGCTGAGAATCCAGGAGGTAGACGGACGTGGACCAGTATCAGTGAATTAGGTCGTGCCAATGGTTGTCTAAATGGACAAGTGCTGAAATATAGCCTTACACCTGATGATGGGGTAAAATTATCCATCATTAACATGAAATAAAAGACATGAGGCACATGTGTTGTTGAAACACCTCCACAGAAAAACAGAAAACTCTGTTAAAGCCACTTTCCTCACTGATCTTAAATCACCATGTGTGTACTACTATATTAGCTGAAGGGCTTTCTAAGACATCATCACTTGGAATTGAGAGGTAAATCAACATATTTCAGGACAAAAAAACCTACAACTCTAAGACAAGAGTGCCTGCGTTCCAATTCAGGTTCTGTCACTGAAAGTTAGCCACTTTCAGGCCTGGTTTTACATTTATAAAATGAGGAGACAGAGTCAGAGGAATCCTCTGATTTTCAAAATCCTTAATATTATGAATAGTTAATATGGCTGAATAATTGATATAGAAGAACTTAATCATAAATTTCCAAATCTGAAGCATATCAAAAGTTATCACAGTAACAGCACACATATAAATAAAACAGCATACCTGCATGTGTGACAGCCAATAACTGACAGTCCAGTGATTCGGAGTTTTCAATTACTGCTATTTGAACAATTGGTTTAAAAACAGAACGATCTATGGTCCTAGGAAAAAGAAAAACTAACGTTTATTTTTAAAATGTATCTGCTAAATTATTAAGAAACATATTCCGCTATCATTTTCAAGTGTTTAAGTATGCTAAAATAGTCTAGGACTAACTTTTTGAGAAAGTAATACAACAGCACTGAGAACTGGCAAAACTCCTGAATGTGCACTGTTTATATTAATATCTCAGAGAAATTCTGTCACGGCTAAGCGGCAATGAATCTGACTAGCATCCAAGAGGATGCAGGCTCGATCCCTGGCCTTGCTATGAGCCGTGGTGCAGGTTAAAGACTCGGCTCGGATCTGGCGTTGCTGTGGCTATGGCACAGGACAGCGGCTACAGCTCCGATTAGACCCCTAGCCTGGGAACCTCCATATGCTGCGGGTGCGGCCCTGAAAAGACAAAAAAAAAAAAAATAATAAAAAAATAAAAAATAAAAATAAAAATAATGCAGAGCTCCCACTGTGGTGCAATGGGTTAAGGAGCTGGTGTTGCCACAGCTATGTCTTGGATTCAATCCCTGGGCTAGGAACTTCCATATGCCATGAGCGTGGCCAAAAAAAAAAAAAAAGGTAACTCTTCTTTCAAAGATCATAAAAGAAGGATAAACCCATTGGGTAAATATTTAATAGGGAACAAAGTGTTCTTTGAGTATCATATTATCATTATAAAGATTACCACCAGGAGTTCCCGTCGTGGCTTAGCAGAAAAAATATGACTAGCATCCATGAGGATGCAGGTTTGATCCCTGGCCTAGCTCAGTGGGTTAAGGATCTGGCATTGCCACAAGCTGGGGTGTAGGCTGCAGATGTGGTTTGGATCCCACATCACTGTGGCTGTGGTGTAGGCTGGCAGCTACAGCTCCAATTTGACCCCTAGCCTGGGAACCTCCATATGCCGTGGGTGCATAAAAACCAAAAAAAAAAAAAAAAAAAAAGAGAATTACCACCAATTAAAAAGGGAAAACAATGAAATCTCATAATGGAGAGATCTGGTGAATGCCATCTTAACCAAGTATTCACAACAGCAAAACTGGTATCATGGGCCTCCTGATTCAATGCTGTAAGAAAAGTTCACATCATCTATATGTTAGCTAAAAATGTTACCCTGAATCTATATATGAGGGATAAAGACAAATTCAAAAATTGGGATATTCTATAAATAACTTTCCTACCCCACTCTCCTAAATGTTAACATTTGAAAAAGGAAAGGCCATAAGAGGTCTGTTTTATATTAGAGACTAATGACCAATGCAGCTCATTAGCTCTGACTGAATCTGGAGAAAAGTGTAAAGCTATAAATGATTTGGGAAACCACTGATTCTAACAGACACCAAATGATTATAATAACATTACAAATTTATTAATTTTTTAGGTGTGGCAATGATATTGTAGTATATAAGAGCATAGGAGACAGAAGCTGAAGGAGTTAAGGGTGAAAGTCATAATGTCTGCAACTTCCTTGAAAAAATTTCCCAAAAATAGTTGGGGGAAAAAAAAAAGGCAACTAACTCTTTGTTTTAAATTGTCTGCCTCAAAAATGTTTCTGGTCACTTGAAAAGCAAAGCAAACATGCTGATTTTTTTCACTAGGATATCTGACTGTAGCAGTGAACCAAGCACACAGACAATAGAAGCTGGAAGTCTGAGGTCTTTGTTGTTAGGTGAAGAGAATGCAGAATGCAGCTAAGTCAGTTGTGATGTATGCAAACAGCAGTGATTAGTGTCTGAAGACTTGGCTTCTAGGTTAGGTCTCAGCACTTATTGAGGAGTTAGACTCAGGCAAATTATAGTGTCCTTTAGTTTCAGTTTCCTCAAGAATACAGTGAGGATAATACATTTGAGAAATTCTGCACTCCCAAATAGTATTTGTATAAATTATCAGACCAAAGAAACTACCATGCAGACCTGTTAAAAGCATAGAGTAGTTATAAGAGAGGAAAACTTAGACATTTGCAGTTTTCTAGTCACAATACCTGTAATGCTTGTATAGACCACTTAAAGCACAATTTAAGTCTCCAAGGAAAAACATACATCAAGCTGTATTTTACTCTATAAAACCAGTCTGCCTTATGTTTCAAACCTTCCAACATAAAAAAAAAAAAAACAGGAGTTCTTTTATGGCACAGCAAGTTAAGGAGCCGGCATTGTCGCTGCAGCAGTTTGGGTTGCTGCTGTGGTGCAGGTTGGATCCCTGGCCTGGGAAATTGCACATGCTGCAGGCTCGGCCAAAACAAAAAGAAGAAGAGAATGAAATAAAAGGAAGCATCTCTAGCAACAGTTTCAAACATAACCTACAATGTCATCTTCAACATCCTTATCTTCCAGAGATGATTTGAGGAGGGAATCATTCAGTATACTACATACAAATATTATAATTAATGCTTCAAAAGAAACATGTGACAGTAAATTACATTATTACCTAGCAATGTTTCCAGCAGCAGAGACAATAGAATTCTGGGACACTGAAGCAACTCGATTCATTCCTTGTCCATCATGGCCCAAATCATACACCTGCGAATAAAAAATATATACCTACTTAAACAAGATTACAAACTGTATACATTTTATACAGTAATCTTTCTAATAAGTATTTATTAAATACATTTTTCCTCTCTGGGATCCTTTAATTTTGGTATTCCATATACGTATGGAAACATTCAGAGTTACAATTTCATAAAAAAGGGGTGCTAAGAAGTGGTTTGGGAAAAGTCTAAGAATGACTAAATCTTTTTTCTTAGAACAGGAATGTTCTTCCCCTCTGAAATGGTGGTATAATGTCAACACTTACCTGAATTACTCCTTTCTCAGATCGTGTATATAAAATATTTCTTGAATTATCAACTGCAATTTGAACAATAGGATCTAAAAAAAAAAAAAAAAACAAAAAAAACAAAAAACCCCAGAGGTTAATAAATCAAACACAGTAGCCACTTAACAACAAATTAAAATCGCTGATTTGCATTCTGGCCTTTCCTTTTGCTTTGCAGGTAAGTCTTAGTACAGCTGCATAAGGACAAAGCCAGGAAGTCTTTTGTTCAGACAACATGAGAAAAAAAGCAGACATCAAATACTGTGACTGGGTTAAGAGCATCACGAATAAGGTATTTTGTCCTCTAAATGAATTTTTAAGTCAAATCAGAAACAAGTTACAAATTATTTCTTCATTCAACAAACATTTAATGAATGCTTGCTATATTCTAGAAACATATAAAATAATCAAATCTGCTTCATTCCTTCAAGAAACTTCCAGTTGAGTTTCATAATTCATTGTGTGAAAGAAAACAATTTAAAAATTCAGTCACAATAACATTTTTAGGTGCATTTATATCATTTTACTAAGTCTTTCCAATTACTTCCAATGCCTATATCTCTCAGTTTATTAAAAACTCAGATACACGTATTTTATACTGAGAATTTTTTCTAGACCAGGCAAAACATATATTAAATGTCTGAATATCTAACTCATACACACATGTTTGGCTTAAGTATATATAGCTATCTTAAACAAATGTTCTATGATGCTACATTTATAAGAAATTGGAAATGTAACTTAGGCTGTTTCTGTTTTACCATCCCTTTAAAAGACCATATGAATGTATAACAAATGCTATTTAATATGAAACTCTCAATTTAAAATGAGAATTTCTGAAGAGAATGTTAGGTCAACAATTGTTGAAATTTTTTTCTTTGTCAAATTTGTTTTCTACTCACCATCTTCAGAGAATGTAAACTGTAGTAACGAAGGAACAAGGAAAGAAAGTGAGCTCTTTGAGTGGTTTATTTTCCTACATCTCTGGCTAAACCAACCTGCTTCTGCCTTTTAAGAAAAAAATATAAAGAAGACTTGTAAATGTAGGTATCTCCGTCATAGATTATATACCCAAGTTTATGAAAATTCTCAAATTTTAGTGAAATACCAATAATTATAAATAAAATGAGACATACTACTCAAAAGTAAGTACTAGGAATTACTAAGCTTAGTCCTGTACTTAAAAATAGAAAACGTATTTAACTAAAATCAAATCAGAATGTTCTCAATGAAATCAACTATGTCTATTCCAGCAACCGCATAATGCTACATTAGTGAACTCATTTTAATTATCTTAAAAACTCCTATTTGAAAGCAATAAGGAAAAAAATAAACATAGTCTATAAGTGCTAAAAGAACATAGGATAGAGGTATTTTTATCTCTTCCCAATAATGCTAAAAAGAAATTTAAAAAATAGTAGCCATCAGCATCACAATCTATAGTCTAGCCCTCAGTGACTGAGTTCTGCCATATTTAAATCTAAAACAAAACTTTGTAAAACAATTTAACATTTTTCTCATCATGGCTCAGTGGTAGCGAACCCAATCAGGATCCATGAGGACTCAGGTTCAATTCCTGGGTTGCTCAGGGAGTTTAGGATCCAGCATTGCTTTGAGTTGTGGTGTAGGTCACAGATGCAGCTCAGATTCTGCGTTGCTATGGCTGTGATGTAGGCTGGCAGCTACATCTCCGATTCGACCCCTAGCCTGGGAACTTCCATATGCCATGGATATGGCCCTAAAAAGACAAAAAAAAAAAAAAAGCACTAACTTCAGTTCTAATCCTATCTGTGATACTAACTAGCAGTGTGACTATGAAAATATTTGTTTTAACAATTTCCTAATGTTTACCTAGTGAAAAAAACGCAACAATACAGTAGGGGAAAAAAAAAAATGAAGCAAAGGATACAAAGACATTTCAGAGTAAATACAAATGATCAATAAATACATGAAAAAATGCTCAACTTAACTAGTAATAAAAATATTTTTTCTCTATCTGGTCAAAATTAAGAACTATGAAAATATTGGTGTTAGAATGAAGAGGAAGGGGAAAGGGATACAATCATAGATGCCTGCTAAGAGTCTAAAACTATTTTTTTTTTTTTTTTTATCTTTTTGCCATTTCTAGGGCCGTTCCCATGGCATATGGAGGTTCTCAGGCTAGGGGTCGAATCAGAGCTGTAGCCGCTGGCCTACACTGCAGCCACAGCAACACAGGATCCGAGCCGAGTCTGTGACCTACAACCACAGCTCACAGCAATGCTGGATCCTTAACCCAATGAGAGAGGCCAGGGATCGAACCCACAACCTCATGGTTTCTAGTCAGATTCGTTTCTGCTGCGCCACAACGGGAACTCAAAGAGTCTAAAACTTTTAAGACAACAAAATGAAAATATAAAATACAATTTAAGGGAGTTCCCTTTGAGGTTCAGCAGGTTAAGAACCCATCTAGTATTCATGAGGATGCAGGTTTGATGCCTAGCTGCACTCAGTGGGTTAAGGATTTGGCGTTGCCATGAGCTGTGACATAAGTTGCAGAGATGGCTCAGATGCAGTGTGGCTGTGGTATAGGCTGACAGCTGCAACTCCCATTGGATCCCTATGGAACTTCCATATACTGCACATTCAGCCCCCAAAAGATACATAGATACATAAAATAAATAAACACACATATACTGAAACTCAACTACTAGAATTCTAAGTTTCCACACTAGAAAATAGTCACACACGTATACAAGGAGAGCTGCAAAAGAATACTTTTTATACCATTATTTGTGAAAGGGAAAAACTGAAAACCTAGAAGTCCATCTTGAGAGGAATTGCTATTAATAAAAAATTTTTTTTTCCACCCTGGTTGCACAGGTGGCATATGGAAGTTCCCAGGGCAGGGATCAAATCCAAGCCACATCTATGCAGAAACTATGCCATAGCAGGGGCAATGATGGATCCTTAATCTACTGCACCAGGCTGGGGATTGAATCAGCAACTCCCCAGAAACAAGCCGGTCATTAATCCTCTAGGCCACAGTGGGAACTCCTTAATGAAAACACTTCTAAGCAAAAAAAAAAAAAAAAAAAAAAAAAAGAGAGAGAGAGAGAGAGAAGAGAAAGAAATGAAGGGAGAAAAGAATTGTTAAAAAATCATGTACATCCATTTTATGGAAACTATGCAGCAATCGAACAACACATATCTACCAGATACTGACAAGAAAAGACTTTAAAGACATGGTGAAATGAAAAGAGCCAATTATGAAACAAAACACAAGCAATAATCCAAGTAAAAACATACATACACAAAAGTACGCTATATATTTGTATACGTATATATGCACCCATAAATACATATGTATAGATAAAGACACATCTATAAGTATTTATCAATGCATGTGTCATGTTCTATAAGGACATACACATAACTGATAATGGCTGTTACCTCTGGGGAGAGGAGTGGGTTTCAGAGGTATGGTGTAGTCATAAAGGACCACAACTTTCAATGTATGTCTGTCTACTTTTCTTAAGACTCTATTAAGGTGCTTAAACAATTAGCAAATAAAGACAAAAGCTTCTCTATCCCTACTCCATTAAAAGGGCAGAAGAAAAGTGTTTATAAATGCTAGACTTACCTGGTATGCCACTTCATATAAACAGCCATCCTTTCCAGCCAAGAAAATTCTGCCATTATCGGTGGAAGTTATTGTTAAAAGATAAGTATTATCGGTAGGAAGAGAATATAAAGGATCTGGAAGCAACTGCATTCCGCCACACATACTGTCATTGAGAACTCCAGAACCTATTTTTTTTTTTTTTAAAGAAAGAGTATTCAAATCACTATATGAGCTTTTAAAAAGTTTAAAATAATCACTGCATTATCTTCAGAATTGATATTCTTATTGAATTTGTGATATGCTCAAAAATTTCATAAACTGTATGTGTAACATACATTTTAAAATTACTATAAAAAGTCTGATGTAAACAATTTGATAATTCATGTTAAATAGACCCTACAGTACACATACATATAAAACATAAAATATATAGCACGGATAATTATACGTTATATGCAGATATATAAAACAGAGTAAAACATCAAACAAAAAACTAACTCAAAGGATTAAATTTTGGAAAAAGACCTAGGGATGTGGCACCAATAATCATGCCAACGAAACCAATGAGTGTGCTTATAATAAATTAATTGAGGGCTTCTTACTTTAAGGGAAGGAATAATGTATATTTCAGTGATCCATATGTTAAAATGGCTAGTCAAAAAAAATTTTAAGAAATTGAAGGCATTATTGAAAAATTACCAGTGACAACTATTTCTCTTCTATTAACCCTCCTTCATACTGGACATTTAAGAACTGTACATGAATATAGTAAATATACCCAAAATAATTTTTTGGTGAAGTAACTAATCTGAAAGGTATCATATCTATAGGGAAATATTTTCCTAAGAGCAAATAGCCTAGAGAGTTAAGTTAGCGAAAAAGATTAGTTTTCAATTACGATATTAAATTGCGCAAAATATATTTATTTTACAAAAACACATGTGCATTGCTATACCTGTCTGCAAATTAGTATAGCTGAGTCCAAGAATCACAATATCCACTGGGGTTGCCAAAACCAGGAGGTGTCGTACGTGAGGCTGAAAGATGCCTAAAATAAAGTCAACATGGATTAGGGACTGTTTTCTGGAAAACATCCAGCATTTAAGCATTAACAGAATACAGTTATCTTTAATATGAGCTATGGATTTTAAATTTTATAGTTGATTTACAATGCTCTGTTAAACAGATTAAATGGTGTATGAAAAGGGTCAATGTGATTTAGTTCATTTTTATGTTAAAATATTACTACCTGTCATCAATTAATAAGAAAACAGTACTAAAAAAACACTTCAGAAACAAACACTTCAGTATTTAATGACATTTAAAATCAGTGTTACATTATGAAATAGTTTAGGTTTATTAAAACATAAAAATTTTGGAGTTCCTGTCGTGGCTCAGCAGTAATGAACCAGACTAGGCTCCATGAGGTTGCAGGTTCAATCAGTAGCCTCACTCAGTGGCTTGTGGATCTAGCATTGCCATGGCTGTAGTGTAAGCCAGCAGCTGTAGCTCCGTTTCAACCCCTAGCCTGGGAAATTCCATATGCTGCAGGTGTGGCCCTAAAAAATAAAAAATTTTTAAAAAGTAGACATAAAAATTACTTTGTATGGAGTTCCCGTTGTGGCTCAGTGGTAACAAACCCAACTAGCATCTTTGAGTATGCACGTTTGATTCCTGGCCTTGATCAGTGGGTTAAGGATCCAGCGTTGCCGTAAGCTGTGGTGTAGGTCACAGATACAACTTGGATCTGGCATGGCTGTGGCTGTGGTGCAGGGCAGCAGCTACAGCTTCGATTTGACCCTAGCCTGGGAACTTCCATATGTCCTGGATGCGGCCCTAAGATGACAAAAAAAAAGTTTCTGTTGTTACTCATGTTCACAGCATTATTCACAACACCTAAAAGGTGGAAGCAACCGTCCATCAACGGATGAATGGATAAACAAAATGTGCTATGTATATACAGTGAAATATTATTAGGCCTTAAAAAAAAAAAAGGAGTTCCCACAGTGGCACAGCAGAAACAAATCCGACTAGGAACCATGAGGTTTCGGGTTTGATCCCTGGCTTCACTCAGTGGGTTAAGGATCCGGCATTGCCATGAGCTGTGGTGTAGGCTGCAGACAAGGCTTGCATCTAGTGTTGCTATGGCTATGGCATAGGCCAATAGCTGTAGCTCCAATTAGACCCCTAGCCTGGGAACCTCCATATGCCACAGGTGCACCCCTAAAAAGACAAAAAAAAATTTAAAAATTAAAAAAAAAAAGTGTGGACCGTTATAAGATGTCATGTCTAATTAACACTGTCTTCACATTATGACATCCAAAAATAGTGTGCCAACGATAGAAACTTCTCTTAGGGTTTATTTTGAAGACTATTCTCACTTCCATGAGCTATCAAGAATTAAAATTACAGGAGTTCCCGTCGTGGCGCAGTGGTTAACGAATCCGACTAGGAACCATGAGGTTGCGGGTTCGGTCCCTGGCCTTGCTCAGTGGGTTAACGATCCGGCGTTGCCGTGAGCTGTGGTGTAGGTTGCAGACGCGGCTCGGATCCCGCGTTGCTGTGGCTCTGGTGTAGGCCGGTGGCTACAGCTCCGATTGGACCCCTAGCCTGGGAATCTCCATATGCTGCGGGAGCGGCCCAAGACCAAGAAATAGCAGAAAGACCAAAAAAAAAAACCAGAATCAAAATTACAGACACAAAAATGGTTTTTAAATTCAGTAATTAATGAAAATGTGTAATGCAAAAAACTTGAGGTAAATCAAGAAAGACTAACAAAAAGCAAGATAAAATTCAATTATTATAGTTTAACAATTTTAAAGGCAGACTCGGAGTTCCCATCACGGCTCAGTGGTTACCGAGTCCAACTAGGAACCATGAGGTTAAGGGTTCGATCCCTGGCCTCGCTCAGTGGGTCAAGGATCCGGCGTTGCCGTGAGCTGTGGTGTAGTCACAGACTCGGGACGGATCCTGAGTTGCTGTGGCTCTGGCGTAGGCCGGTGGCTACAGCGCTGATTCAACCCCTAGCCCGGGACTCTCCATATGCCGAGAGATCGGCTCTAGAAAAGGCAAAAAGACTAAATAAATAAATAAACAAACAAACAGGAGTTCCCGTCGTGGCGGTGGCGCAGTGGTTAATGAATCTGACTAGGAACCATGAGGTTGCGAGTTCGGCCCCTGCCCTTGCTCAGTGGGTTAACAATCCGGCGTTGCCGTGAGCTGTGGTGTAGGTTGCAGATGCAGCTCAGATCCCGCGCTGCTGTGGCTCTGGCGTAGGCCGGTGGCTACAGCTCCGATTCGACCCCTAACCTGAGAACCTCCATATGCTACAGGAGCGGCCCAAGAAATTGCTAAAAAGACAAAAAAATAAAATAAAATAAATAAATAAATAAATAAATAAAGGCAGACTCATGTATACCATAAAGTGAGTCAATTGTTGAACATTCCTATTCCCTTTTTATATTTCTAATTAGAAGTAATTCAAAACAAAACTCCAACAGCAAATCACTTAAAATACGTTATCAGGAGTTCCTGTCGTGGCTCAGTGGTTAACGAATCAGAATAGGAACCATGAGGAGTCAGGTTTGATCCCTGGCCTTGCTCAGTAGGTTAAGGATCCGGCGTTGCTGTGAGGTGTGGTGTAGGTTGCAGACGCAGCTGGGATCCCGTGTTGCTGTGGCTCTGGTGTAGGCCGGTGGCTACAGCTCTGATTAGACCCCTAGCCTGGGAATCTCCATATGCTGCAGGAGCGGCCCTAGAAAAGGCAAAACGACAAAAAATTTTAAAAAATAAAAATAAAATACGTTATCATTTAGTCGTAAAATATTTGGAGTCTATGTATATACAAACATAATTTAATCTTTGTATTTTTCTTACCAGCTTTTGGTTTCACAAGCCCCACTGCAAGAATAGTCTCACTAAGTCCATCAAAATAGGCAAGATCTCCTCTGTCAACAGTTGAAGAAAAACATGTTATACATAAAGAAAAAGTTGTATCTTAAAATAGTCTTTAAGACCACAAAATATAATGAACCAGCAAATAAAACTGTTTCAGTTCCAAGACCCAAGCATGCAGGCTTGCCAAAGGCTAAGCATAAACCAAGAAAAGGGAGAATGCTGGTTCCTATTCCAAACATGCTCCACCAGGTTGTAAGTCTCAAGTAACAGCAATCTACTGCTGGGTCAGAGGCAGGAATAGGAACACTGAGAGAAAGTCTCGAGGATCCGAACTTGTATCCCAAGTGCAAGGTCTAAAGGAATTTGAAACCTGTGGTCCACTGATAGTAACCACTGCCACAACAAAAACAAACTCAGCTTAAGTCCTGACTTGGAAAAAGTCAACTCCTCCCCACAAAAAAGGCCCACCTGTTAGGCCCTAGCAAAGGAAGAGACTTGCCCACTTTTAAGGGTAAAGGCTATTTACTGCAGTATCCTCTGTCCTACATGTGATGTCTGGCTTTGAATAACAAAGCATGAGCAAAAAAGCAAGCAAAAAAGTACCCCAATGTCAAGAAACAAAGCAGTCAACGGAAACAGATTTAGCTATGAGATAGATGTCCAAACTAACATACAGGTAATTTAAAACAATTATGATCAATATAGTGTAGGCTCTCATAAAAAAGATAATGGACATGCATAATTATTAAGAATAAAAATGAAGGCGTTCCCATCGTGGTGCAGTGGTTAACAAATCCAACTAGGAACCATGAGGTTATGGGTTCTATGGGTTCGATCCCGGGCCTCGATCAATGGGTTAAGGATCCAGCGTTGCCGTGAGCCGTGGTGTAGGTCGATGATGCGGCTCCGATCCCGAGTTGCTGTGGCTGTGGTGTAGGCTGACAGCTACAGCTCCGATTAGACCCCTAGCCTGGGAACCTCCATATGCCACAGGAAGCGGCCCTAGAAAAGGCAAAAAGACAAAAAAAAAAAAAAAAAAGAATAAAAATGAATATATTATGTACAATATTAACAAACTGTGGCAACATTCATGGTACATGGAGAACAATCACAACCATCTATTACTGCTATTATGACCGTATGGCATTTCAACAATAAAAATAGCTATGAAAAGTTCTGATTAGAAGAAAAAATCAACACAGAAGTTCCCTTGTGCACAGTGAGTTAAAGATCTGGCATTGCTGTAGCTGTGGGTGCAGCCAAAAATAATAATAATAATATAACCCTACTGAATAGCACAGGGAACTATATCCAATCTCCTGGGATAGACCTTGATGGAAAATAATATAAAAAAGAATATATATATATATAGGTATATAGATATACATGTAAGACTAAGTCACTTTGCTGTACAGCAGAAATTGGCACAACACGGCAAATCAACTGTACTTTAATAAAAAAGAATAGTAAGTAAAAAAAAGATCAGCAAACAAAAATGGTTTCATTTAAGCTACAAGTTCTCATTTGATGTCAATTTTGATTCAGTGACACTGTGTGTGTGTGTGTGTGTGTGTGTGTGTGTATTTGTGTGTGTTCCTAACAAGTTCGTTAATTCCTTAGGAGCAAGAATAACATCTTAACTATACATATGGACCTTCCTCTGCTTATCTCATATCTCACCTAATACCATGATGGAGAAATGAAAGAGAAAAATTTTTCCAGAGTTCCCATGGTGGCTCAGTGGTTAACGAATCCAACTAGGAATCATGAGGTTGCGGGTTCGATCCCTGGCCTTGCTCAGTGAGTTGAGGATCTGGTGTTGCCGTGAGCTCGGATCCTGCATTGCTGTGGCTCTGGCATAGGCCGGCAGCTACAGCTCTGATTAGACCCCTAGCCTGGGAACCTCCATATGCTGCAGGAGCGGCCTTAGAAAAGGCAAAAAGACCAAAAAAAAAAAAAAAAAAAATTCCAAAGAGCCAATAGCAAGTTAATCAAATCTATAAACTAATTAAGCAAGAATGCCTTGGGGCCTTCACTCAAGACTCTATTATATACATTTAATTTATACAAGGTCAAACCAACAGTAACTGTTACATAATACTTACAATAAAACTGTTAAAATACTTTAATAAGAGTAACAACAAAATAAGAATAAACAAAAAGAATAACAACAAAACTGTTAAAATACTTGAATAAATTTACAGCCTACCACTACACAGAAATGCAAAGAAAACGGGGGCCTTTAAAAATGTCAAACCATCTCTCAAGGAATTACTGATAGACTATCTTTATTACAGAAGAGCTTAGGAAATAAAACTCCTGCTATTCAGAGTCATACCCAGATCCACAGCATCACCTGAGAGCTTGTTATAAATGCAGTCTCTTGAGCCTCACTAAGAATGATTACAGCATGATCCACATTTTAACCCTATCCCCAGGTTGGTATGCATACTGAGAAGCACCAACCCAGATGTTACAGGAAAGAAAGATAAACCAGTTAGCTTTTAACAAGTAGAAGAGTAGTTCCAATAAAGCTAATCTAAATTCTAATGATATTAAAGCAAACCAGCCATAAATACATACCCATCTTCATAGTTCCACATGAATATGTCACTGTCAATTGTGAGCCAAGCTCTACTAATAGGAGGGAACACGCCCATCATGCAGTTACACTGCATATCTGAGGCAGGGTGGATGTAAGGTAAAAAGATTTCAATCTCATCTCGCTTAAACTTATTTCAAAAGATTTTGATTTAAAATGCATGACTAATGGAGTTCCCAATGTAGCTTAGAGGTAATGAATCCGACTAGCATTCATGAGGATGAGGATTCGATCCCTAGCCTCGCTCAGTAGGTTAAAGATCTGGTGTTGCTGTGAGCTGTGGTGTAGGTTGCAGATGTGGCTCAGATCTGGCATTGCTGTGGCTGTGCATAGCCTGGCGGCTGTAGCTGATTCGACCTCTAGCCTGGAAATCTCCAAATGTCATGGGTGTGGCCCTAAAAAGACAAATAAATACATAAATAAATAAACAAAATGTATGATTTTATCTATCTTCAATAGAAAGAGCAAATGAAATATCCACTTGCAATGAGCTTAATGAAAGCCATAATGTATGACTGAAACACTTATAATTTCTAATTTTTAAACAATGATATCTAGGAGTTCCTGTTGTGGCTCAGCTGGTTAAGAATCCAACTAGTGGAGTTCCCGTTGTGGCGCAGAGGAAACAAATCCGACTAGGAACCATGAGGTTATAGGTTCAATCCCTGGCCTCGCTCAGTGGGTTAAGGATCCAGTGTTGCTATGAGCTATGGTGTAGGTAGCAGACGCAGCTTAGATATATGGCGTTGCTGTGGCTGTGGTGTAGGCCGGCTATAACTCCAATTAGACCCCTAGCCCGGGAACCTCCACATGCTGTGGGTGTGGCCCTAAAAGGACAAAAGACAAAAAAGAAAAAAAAAAAAGAATCCAACTAGTATCCATGAGAAGGCGATTCAATCCCCTAGGCTGGCTCATGAGGTTAAAGGATCCGGTGTTGCCACAAGCAAGGTTGTGGCTTAGGTTGCAGTTGCAGCTTAGATCTGGTATTGCTGTGGTATAAGCCAGCAGCTGCAGCTCTGATTCAACACCTAGCCTGGGAACTTCCATATGCCACAGGTGCGGCCCTGAAAAGAAAAATAAATATATAAATAATGCTATCTGACCATTTAAAATGTACTCTGAAGAACAAATGCAATGTTTTTACAATTACTAACTTAACAAAATTGGTTCTGAATTATACCATTGAACTTGGACGTTAAGAAACTGTTTATAAGAGTTATATAAACAGCTTTTATAATTATACAAGAGCAAGAGTGATTAGGAATTCCCACTGTGGTGCAGTGGGTTCATCATCCAGCTTGCCTCTGTGGAGGTGCCATTTCAATCCCAGAGCAGTGGGTTAAGGATCTGGCATTGCTGCAGCTGTGACAACCTACAAGCCTCATACAAATTGCAAAACAAACAATTATTTACGTAATTATAAGACAATGAAGCAATTGTGAAAAAATAACTTCCTTTAAAGGAAATGTCTCTTGTATAGTATTACCTGATTAAAGAATATTAAGAAACTAAGCAAGGGTAGACTATAAGAAAGGTGCATTACATATTTATTTATTCATTTTTAGCTGTTTAGGGCCACATCTGCGGCACATGGAAGTTCCCAGGCTATTATATATTTAACAGCACCATTTTACAAAGTCTCATGAACAGTAAAAATTACAGGGAAAAAAAATCCATCAGATTTTACTGGTTTTTCTATTTATTTGATAAATAAGCATTTTCCTTAATTTTTCACTTCTTTCTAAATCTCACTATATATAAATACGAAACCTTTTCACACTAAATTAACATACTTTAAAATTTTTATGTAACTACTCAGTTGATGAAGATGCCATTAGTATTTCAGTTTCCTACAACTTTAGATACAGATTCTTATTGTGATCCTTAGAAATGCAATTGCTTATAAACTTCAGTTCACGAGCTCCCATCGTGGCTCAGTGGTTAATGAACCCTACTAGCATCCATGAGGATTTGGGTTCAATCCCTGGCCTCGCTTAGGGGGTTAAGGATCTGGCGTTGCTGTGAGCTATGGTGTAGGTCACAGATGTAGCTAGGATCCTGCGTTGCCGTGGCTGCGGCATAGGCCGGCAGCTACATCTCCTTTTCAACCCCTAGCCTGGGAACCTCCATATGCCGTGAGTGCGGCCCTAAAAAGACAAAAGACAAAAAAAGTAAAATAAAGTAAAATAAACCTCAATTCTAAGATACTAGTAAGTACTGCTATATAGCACTGGAAACCATATCTAGTCACTTATGATGGAACATGGTAATGTGAGAAAAAGAAGGTATATGACTGGGCCACCTTGCTGTACAGTAGAAGCTGACAACACAGTAAACCAGCTATGACAGAAAAAATAAAAATCATTTAAAAAAAAAAAAAACTTGCTGGAGTTCCCGTCGTGGCGCAGTGGTTAGCGAATCCGACTAGGAACCATGAGGTTGCGGGTTCGGTCCCTGGCCTTGCTCAGTGGGTTGAGGATCCAGCGTTGCCGTGAGCTGTGGTGTAGGTTGCAGACGCGGCTCGGATCCCGCGTTGCTGTGGCTCTGGCGTAGGCTGGCAGCTACAGCTCCGATAAGACCCCTAGCCTGGGAACCTCCATATGCCGCGGGAGCGGCCCAAGAAATAGCAACAACAACAACAAAGACAAAAGACCAAAAAAAAAAAACAAAAAACAAAACAAACAAACAAAAAAACTTGCTGTAACAACAAAAGAAAAAATAAGGTACTAGTAAGTGAAAAAACATACCAAAACCTTTTTTTGTGGGGGGGGGGTGCCTGGCAGTTTTTGTTTGTTTTAAACATTTTCAGAACCACATAACAGTTTTAAAATATCAATATATAGGAAACAATAAAAACAAAAACCATGGGTATTTGAATTGAAGAAGTGGGGTAGTAAAAACTTCCGTGTATAGCACTTAATTGTAAAGTAATATTTGAGGCAGAGTTTCTTGTAAACAATTCATTGTCCTCAAGGTCCCCAATTAAATGTGACTCAACTTTTTTTGGGGGGGGGGGGTCTTTTTGCCTTTCCTAGGGCCACACCTGCGGCATATGGAGATTCCCAGGCTAGGGGTCCAGTTGGAGCTGTAGGCTGGCGGCCTATGCCAGAGACGCAGCAACACAGGATCTGAGCTGCGTCTGCAACCTACACCACAGCTCACGGCAACACCGGATCCTTAACTCACTGAGCGAGGCCAGGGATCGAACCCACAACCTCATGGTTCCTAGTTGAATTCATTAACTACTGAGCCATGACAGGAACTCCAAATGTGACTCAATTTTTAACATTCAAATTTACATGAAATTTTCTAAGCACAGGGCAAATCACACACATACTTAAATATATTTTAAATAAATCCCTTATATGAACTTACATGCAATACACTAACTAAACACAAAACAAGAATTATAACAAAAATATCAATTTAAAAATTTTTTAAAGTGTTAAATAAAAAATAATAGGATACGTCCAAACTGTTCAACAAGCTCAGGTGGGAGAGGAACTCTTCGGATGGAACTGATCTCTGGAAGGTTGGGTACTGAAAGCAAACCAGGTCCTTGTAGAGGATAATCCATATCTGACATGCCAGAAACAGTAGGATTATCTACAAAAAATAAAATGGAAAAAAAAAGCATTTATTTAAAATAACAATGTATGGGGTATCAAATGGTCATACAGAAGTATCGCAATCTAAAAAAAAAAAAAAAAGTGCATCTGGTGGTTCTAAAGGTACAGAGCGAATAAAGTAGATCTGACCCGACATAAAGGAGACTTGAGAAATTTCCAGTATTAAGATGGGGGGCAACTATTGGTTTCAGCACTGAACAGAAGGTTCTCTTTCACAAAGACTCCATAAGAAATGTTTAGTTCAGTAATTTAGTATTTCCTATTATTTTACTAGTATGAAATGGAAAAAAAAAATTTATAAAATTGCTTTGTGGAGTTCCTGGTAGCCTAGTGTGGCATTGTCACTGCTGTGGTTCAGGTCATTGCTGGACCACAGGTTTGAGCCCTGTCCTGGGAACTTCCCCATGCCGCAGGTGTGGCTTTAAAAAAAGGAGGAGTTCCCGTCGTGGCGCAGTGGTTAACGAATCCGACTAGGAACCATGAGGTTGCGGGTTTGGTCCCTGCCCTTGCTCAGTGGGTTGGGGATCCGGCGTTGCTGTGAGCTGTGCTGTAGGTTGCAGATGCAGCTCGGATCCTGCGTTGCTGTGGCTCTGGCGTAGGCTGGCGGCTATAGCTCCAATTCGACCCCTAGCCTGGGAATCTCCATATGCCGCGGGAGTGGCCCAAAGAAATAGCAAAAAGGGAGTTCCCGTTGTGGCGCAGTGGTTAGCGAATCCGACTAGGAACCATGAGGTTGCGGGTTCGGTCCCTGCCCTTGCTCAGTGGGTTGGGGATCCGGCGTTGCTGTGAGCTGTGGTGTAGGTTGCAGATGCGGCTCGGATCCCGCGTTGCTGTGGCTCTGGTGTAGGCCGGTGGCTACAGCTCCGATTCAACCCCTAGCCTGGGAACCTCCATATGCCGCGGGAGCGGCCCAAGAAATAGCAACAACAACAACAACAGCAACAACAAAAAGACAAAAAAAAAAAAAAAAAAGAAATAGCAAAAAGACAAAAAAATAAATAAATAAAAATAAAAAAAGAAGGAAAGAAAAAAAAAGCCCTGCTTTGTTATCCTCAGATAAAACAATTGTGGACAAATAAAATATTGATTGCGCAAAGAACAGCTATTACCTTTCTCATTTAAAAATTAGATAAATTTAGGGAGTTTCCTTCGTGGCTCAGTGGTTAACAAACCTGACTAGGAACCCTGAGGATGTGGATTTGATTTCTGGCCTCATTCAGTAGGTTAAGGATCCTGTGTTGCCGTGAGCTATGGTGTAGATCAAAGGCATGGCTCAGATCCCACATTGCTGTGGCTGTGGGGTAGGCCTGCAGCTGTAGCTCTGATTCAACCCCTGGCCTGGGAACCTCCATACGCCACTGGTACGGCCCTAAAAAGACAAAAAACAAACCAAAAAAAATTAAAAGTTCTCGTCGTGGCTCCTAAACGAATTTGACTAGCATCCATGAAGATGCAGGTTCGATCCCTAGCCTTGCTCAGTGGTTTAAGGATCCCGTGTTGCTGTGAGCTGTGGTGTAGGTTGCAGACTCTGCTGGAATCCCTCATTGTTGTGGCTGTGGTGTGTGCTGGCGGCTACAGCTCCAATTCAACCCCTAACCTGGGAACTTCCATATGCCACGGGTGCAGCCCTAGAACAGAAAAGACTAAATAAATAAATAAATAGAAAAATTTAAAGAATAAAACAATCCATACCTTTTTCCATTATGTATTCCACCCCCATCAACACACAAATACAGGCATAGCTGAGAGATATTATGGGTTTGGTTCTAGACCACTGCAATAAAATAAACACCTCCATAAGGAGAGTTACATGAATTCTTTGGTTTTCCAGTGCATGTAAGTTATGTTTACGTTATAGTCTAAGTCTTAAGTCTAAAAAAAACAATGTGTACACCTTAATTTAATAAAATACTTTATTGGAGTTCCCATTTTGGCTCAGCAGTGAAAAACCCGACTAGTATCCATGAAGATGCAGGTTTGATCCCTGGCCTCGCTCAGAGGGTTAAAGATCCGGTGTTGCCATGAACTGTGGTGATCACAGACTTGGCTCAGATCTGGCATTGCTATCCTATGGCTGTGGTGAAGGCTGGCAGCTACATAAAAAAAGACATAAAAATAAAAAATACTTTATTGCTAAAAAATGCTAACCATCATCTGACAAGGCAAGGTTGCCACAAGCCTTTAATTTGTAAAAAACACAGTATCTATAAAGTGCAATACAGCAAAGCACAACAAAATAAGGTATGTCTCTAATACCGTATGAGCAACATTGTATGAGCAACATTTTATCAAGGGCTGGAAGGGGAAGGACCAGACTGCATTATAAAGTGTTCTCAACTGGCAACTTTTCTGTTGCTCCAATGCCAGACACTAAGGGCAGGGCCAGGCTGGTCTATTCAGTCTGTCCTTCCTAGTCCTGAACAGTGTGTTTCAAATCTGATGACCTATTTATCCCAGGCACCTCTTCAGGCTCCCTAAAATTCAAAGATGTTGGGAGAAACTGACATATAGAACAACTTCAAAATGTATCATGAAAATTTAAAAATATATATACAACTAGAGAAAAATGCAATCAGTGCCTATGTATTGATTACCCAGCTTCAAAAATTTCTGGTAACATGCCCAACCATGTTTCATTTGTATCAATCATTATCCACTCCTTTCCTAATGTATTTTCGGAAGCAAATCAGACATCCCATTCAATCCTTTTTTTTTTTTAAGGGCCGCACCTGTGACATATGTAAGTAGGTCCAATTGGAGCTACAGCTGCCACCCTACACCACAGCCACAGCAACTTTGGATCTGAGCCAAGTCTGCATCCTATACCATAACTCACGGCAACAATGGATTCCCAACCCACTGAGTGAGGCCATGGATCAAATCCACATCCTCATAGATACTTAATTGGGTTTGTTACCGCTGAGCCACGACAGGAACTCCCCATTTAATCTTGAAATATAATTTTAATAGAACACTGCAAATGTTCATCAGGAATGGAAACACAGAGGATGGAATTAATAACTGTTGAGGATATAAACGGTGAAGAAAGACTTTACAGAGAAAGTGACTTGTTTCCCCTTCCTTAAACGGTCCAGGTCTTATATTTTCTTTACTTATCATGCCATGAATTCATAAAGACTGGTTCCAATAGTTCAGGCTCCTTTCCATTATTTCTCACAAAGTGTGCTTCTTTGGGTGGAACAGGCTGATACTTCAGCTGAACCCACATACTTGAGAAAGTGATGTTGCAGTCTGGAAGAATTGTCAGGCAAAGAACATTCTAGAAATGATGGAACGGTACATGTAAAAGAAAATCCTGAAGAGGCGGTTTCTTACGGAAAGCATGTTAAATTCAGTATGACTGGAAAAGAGGATGAGAATACTCTCCGAATAGAAAGGAGATTCGGTTGAAGAGGCAGGGGTGTGTAAAGGTGGAGAGGATAGGCAGGACTGGGGTCAGATATGATGAGAGGACCACAGTGTATGGACTCTTTTTACATCTTGCTTTGAGACGTAGGGCAATCAAAAGGAGTAGTGCTGTTCAAGATGAGAGTTGCTAATAGGTTACTCAGTTCTTACCAGACAAGCCTAGGGTAAGTAGCTGTCGGGAAGAAACACTATCTGCTTTGTTTCTTTTTTCTGATTATAAGTCTACTCAATTAGTGAATTTTTATAAATCCTCAGTGGTGCCTTCTAGGTTTACACTGCACAGATCATCCTAGTTAGAATATATTGGTTCTTGCTTACCAAAAATCTTCAGCTTACTCTTCTCTACTCCAATTTCCAGGTCACAAAGTGGTGACTTTTTCCTTAGCAACTTATATAGTTCCATATGCCCTGGCCTTAACTTAAAATCGCTAATCAAAGTATTTTACAGACATCTCCTTTTTGTTGGTACAAAATGTGCCAACCCTGCTCATCCATCATCACTGCTGGTCTGCCCTATCGCTTCCATTATCCCGCTGGTAGTTCTTTTTAACACCTTCCAGCACTTCACATTATACTAACTCCACACAGAACAAAGCATATCTTTAAGCGAACACAGTAAATTTCCAAATTAACTTCCTGTTCTTCAGTTCTACTCTAATAATAATAGGAGGAATTAATTAATTAAGACTCAGATCAGGTGATCCTCCTCATGTAGTCTTAATGATAAACACCTGAAGGCAATGAGAGGCTCATTAAGGTTAGAGACCACCTCTTTCTGCTCCAAATGGGGGCATGCTCTTCACTCCTATCCTCTTAAGTACCTACAGGAAGAAAGTGAGCAAAAAACTGAAAATGGGCTCTTCTCCGCCCTCCAAAAATGCAGTAAACAGCGTGCCAAATCTCTGAATGTCTTCGCCGATTCACCTCGGGGATAAGGACCTACTTAGAGAGGCAGGCGAGAATCTTTTAGGCCGAGAAACAAGTCACCATATGGGCATCGATCACTCACTTGGGGCAGGCACCATGAGAAGCTCAGAAAGGTCCGGGTACATGCGGTCTTCTTGCAATTGACGGTCGATGAGCCGCCCGGCATTTTCCAAAGCTTCCTGCAGGGCTGAGGCCGACGTTGAGGCCGGCATCGTCGACCCCAGCAATGAAGACGGCATCTCGAAAATCTGAGACACCGGCGTCCGGAGAAAGTCAAAAAGCAAGGAGAAATAAGAGAAAACCCAAGACGCTAATTGAGCCCCAAAGCTTACGGCGCGCGCGCCAAACGAGCGCCCAGGCGCCAGTGCATGACGTACTTCCGGTTCATCCGGGGAGGGATTTGAACACAGCATTTCGGAGCTGGGAAGAGGAAGCTGTTAGACTGGGCTGGATGTTAGGGGTGGGGCTAGCGAGCGGGAGGCGCTTTCGAGCTAGCTGGCTGGATGACTGGGTCCGGGAAGAAGCCGGGAAATCGGGGGGCGGGGGTCCTGCAGGGAGGGAGGGAGGAAAGGGAAAGGGGAGGGACTGGGAAGGAGAGGGTAGGAAAGGGGGGTTGGGAGGGTAGAGAGAAAGGGGGCGGCTAGGCGCTGGGTAGGTGGGAGTCGGTTAATGTGGGTTCTGCGCAAGCTGCCCTGGTTCTGGTGGGTTTAGCGCGCGCTAGGACCTTTGCGCTCGGGTTTCTCGAGCTTCGCGGATGGGAATCCCATGCCTGCAGCTGTATAAGAGTAGGCGCGTCAGTTTGTTTTTCCAAATAACTTCTTGAAAGTGGATAGGAATTGGTAACTCTTGGTCAGAAACAATTTGCATGTAAACCAAAATTTCACTACCTTTCTTACGGGCTCTGGTGTAAATTAAAATAATCTGGAAGTTCCCGCTGTGGAGCAAGGAGATTTAGGTGTCTCTTGAGCCTGGGAAGCAGGTTGGATCCTAGCCTAGCATAGGAGGTTAAGGATCCAGCCTTGCCACAGGTTGCTACTATGGCTTGGATCTGATCCCTGGCTGGAGAACGCCTTATGCCAAGGGGTGGTCAAAAAGGAAAAAACTTAATCTGTACAGCAGAAGTTGGCACAACATTGTAAATCAACAATAATTAAAAAAAACCCGGGAGTTCCCGTCGTGGCGCAGTGGTTAACGAATCCGACTAGGAACCATGAGGTTGCGGGTTCGGTCCCTGCCCTTGCTCAGTGGGTTACCGATCCAGCGTTGCCGTGAGCTGTGGTGTAGGTTGCAGACGCGGCTCGGATCCCGAGTTGCTGTGGCTCTGGTGTAGGCCGGTGGCTACGGCTCCGATTCAACCCCTAGCCTGGGAACCTCCATATGCCGCGGGAGCGGCCCAAGAAATAGCAACAACAACAACAACAAAAAAGACAAAAGACAAAAAAAAAACAAAAAAAAAAAAAAAACAAGAAATAGCAACAACAACAACAAAAAAGACAAAAAGACAAAAAAAAAACAAAAACAAAAACACCTCAATCAAGCTTCCTTTATGTGTGTTGCTACCTTTTCACTTTGTGTCATTATTGTGAAAAAAATATGTTTATGGACATATTCAATGGATGCAGGAGCTGTTGCCTTGCTTATTTCCCACTACAGAGAGGACGTAGATGGTCAAATTCACTGTTTCATCCAGGGCCCATAGTAGAGCGCCTGGTATAAAGTAAGCTACCCAGCAGATCACCCACTCTTCCAGAAACTGAATTTTTTTTTTTTTTTTTTTTTTTTTTTGTCCTTTTAGGGCTGCATCTGCAGCATATGGCTAAGGGGTGAAACCCACATCCTCATGGATACTAGGGGTTCATAACCCTCTGAGCCACAACGGGAACAACATAGACTAGTGAATTTTAATTTGACAAAGTTCAAAAAAAAATTTCACTGATGGTTTCAAATTCTACATGAGAAAAGGCGTTTACAAAACTACCATTAAGTTTTGGTATGCTATCATAGAAGACTATTCACAAGTGTCTAAAAAGTTATTAAAATACTCCCTTTCTTACTACATAACTGTCGTTGGCCCCTTTTCTGCATATATTTCAACTAAATAACACATCACAACAACAGATATGAGAATTTAGCTACCTCTTATTCAGCCAAACATTTAAGAGATCTGCAATACATAAATGCTATTCTTCTTGCTAATGGTTTACTTTTAGAAACTATGGTGATTTTTCATGAAATATGTATTATGTCTATTAATAAGGATTAGGCTTATCCTTTCAAATAAGTTTTTTTTTTTTTTTTTTTTTTTTTGTATTTTTAGGGCCACACTCATGGCACATGGAGGTTCCCAGGCTAGGGGTTGAATTGGAGCTGTAGCTGCCAGCCTACACCACAGCTCACTGCAATACCGGATCCTTAACCTACTGAGCAAGGTCAGGGATTAACCCAAAAACTCATGGTTCCTAGTCGGATTCACTAACTACTGAGCCACAACGGGAACTCCATATTTCTGAATTTTAGCAAAACCATGTATAGTCCTAATAAATGTTGCTGAATGAAAATATTTGCATAAATTTACTCATTGGCCCCACCAGCACCTTAGTCTCCTATCTCAAACAATGCTCTGTCTATACATTCTAAACAATAATCATCAAAAAGAATATCATTTCCTTTGCTCTTAGATGAAAATTTATTAACACGGCCTCCAAAGCCTTTCCACCTTCATTTCTTTCTATTTTCCACCACACCAATCTTCTTTCAGTTATATACGCGGCCTCCAAATACAATGTCCTTAAAGTTCTGACTTTTCACCATAGCCCATATCCTTCATTCAACTCTACTCATCCTTCAGGTCTCGAATTAAACATCAGGGAATTCACATTATGGCGCATCAGTAACAAATCCAACTAGGAACCATGATGTTGCGGGTTCAATCCCTGGCTTCACTCAGTGGGTTAAGGATCCGGCGTTGCCGTGAGCTGTGGTGTAGGTCGCAGACGCAGCCAGGGTCTGGAGTTGCTGTGGCTGTGGCATAGTCCAGCAGCTACAGCTCTGATTAGACACCTAGTCTGGGAACCTTCATATGCTACGGGTGCAGCCCTTAAAAAGACAATAAAAATAAAAATAAAAAATCAGTGCTCTTGTAAGCATTTAGAGACCATTATATACCTCCACCTAAGTTAGGCCCCTCTATCTATCACGCAGTCTGGTACACTTGCTTCATAGCACAATGCCTAAGTGGACACCCAGTATTTGTAAAATAAATGAATAAGAGAAAGTATCTATAAAGGCAAAAGCTGGAGCTCCCGTCATGACTCAGCAGAAACGAATCTCACTTGCATCCACAAGGACGCAGGTTCGATCCCTGGACTCACTCAGTGGGTTAAGGATCCAGCGTTTCTGTGAGCTGTGCTGTAGGTCGAAGACGTGGCTTGGATCTGATGTGCTGTAGGCCAGCAGCTACAGCTCCGATTTGACCCCTAGCCTGGAAACCTCCATGTGCTGCCAGTGTGACCCTAAAAAAAAAAAAAAGGCAAAAGCTACTCCTCTTTGGTGCAGGGTATTATACAACTTGGGACAACAAAGTTTAGTCTCATCTCAAGGGATTACTGAACCACAAAAGTCAATGTGGACTCCAATCAATAAGGCTAGTTAATTGTGTCTTTAGCAAAATAAGTTACTGTTAATGCCACCGTCTCTTTTCTGAGTACAGATAAGCAGGCCTTAGGCAGCAGAATAGAACTTTTGGAATACAGCTTATGATGTAGTCCATACTTCATGTTTTATAAGTAACTATTTCAACTCTCAGTAATCAAGGATTTGCAGATGAGGGCTTGAGACAATACATACATTTTTTATTAAGGTTTTAATTTTTAGGGAAGTTTAAAATTCACAGAAAAATTGAGAGGAAGGTGCAGAAATTTCTTATATATCCCCTGCCTCCCCAATGATCAACAGCCCCGTCCAGAGTGATGTGTTTTTTACACCTGATGAACCTATACTGACACATCGTAACCACCCAAAGTCCATAATTTACATAGGGTTCACTCATGGTGTTGAACATTCTATGTGTTAGGACAATGTATAATGCCATGTATCATTATGGTGTCATACAGAGAAATTTCACTTCTCTTAAATTCACTTGTGCTCTGCCTATTCATTCCCCCCAACTAGTGCCAACCAGCATTTTAATTATCTCCATAGTTGTGCTTTTTCCAAAATGTCAGGTAGTTGGAATTATATGGTATGTAGCCTTTTCAGATTGGCTTCTCTCATTTAGCAATATACATTTAAGGTTTCTCCATGTCTTTTTGTGAATTAATAACATTTCTTTTTAGCGCTGAATATTTCATAGTCCAAATATACCACAGTTTACTTACCATTTACCTACGAAAGGATGTCTTTATTGCCTCCAAGTTTTAGCAGTTATGAATAAAGCTGCTATAGATATCTATGTGCAGGTATTTGTATTGTCTTAAGTTTTCAACTCCTTTGGGCAAATATTAAAGAGCACAGTTGATGGATCACATGGTTAAGTGTCTGTTAAATCTTGTAAGAAACTGCCAAACTGTCTTCCAAAACAGCTGTACCACTTTGCAGTTGCATTAGCAATAAATGAGAGTTCTTATTCCTGCAAATCCTCACCAGCATTTGGTGTTGTCAATGTTCCAGATTTTGGCCCTGCTAATAGGTATGCAGTGGTATCTCACTGTCATTTTAATTTGCATTTCCCTATTGACATATGAAATGGAGCATTTTTTCACATGCCTAATTTCCATCTATATATTATCCTTTTTTGAGGTATCTGCTTTCACCCATTTCTAAACAGATTGTTTTCTCATTGTTGGGCTTTAAGTGTTCTTTGTATATTTTGGATTACAGTCCTTCATCAGATGTGTCTTTTGCAAATATTTTCTCCCAGTCTGTGGCTTGTCTTATCTTCTTGATATTGTCTTTCATAGAGTAAACTTTTCTAATTTTAATGAAGTCCAGCATATCAATTATTTCTTTCATGAATCATGCCTTTGATGTTGTATCTAAAAAGTCATCTCAGGAGTTCCTGTTGCAGCTCAGTGGATTATGAACCCAATTAGTATCCATGAGGGTGTGGGTTCAATCTCTGGGCCTTGCTCAGTGGGTTAAGGATCTGGCATTGCCACAAGCTGTGGTGTAGGTCACAGATGCAGCTCAGATCCTGCATTGCTGTGGCTATGGTGCAGGCCAGCAGTTGCAGCTGCCTAGGAACTTTCATATGCCGTAGGTGCAGCCCTAAAAAATAAAATAAAAGAAAAAGCCATCTCAGAGTTCCTGCTGTGGCACAGTGAGTTAAAAATCCAGTGTTGCCTTTGTGGTGGCATGGGTTTTGATCCCTGGCTGGTGCAGTGGGTTAAGGATCCTGCATTGCTGCAGCTGTGGTGTAGGCTAAAGCTGTGGCTTGGATTCAATCCCTGGCCTGGGAACTTCCGTATGCCACAGGTACAGCTAAACAAATAAATATCCGTCACCTTATCCAAAGTCACATAGGTTTCTCCTGTGTTATTTCTAGGAGTTTTATAGCTTGCTTATTTATTTATTTATTTATTTTGTCTTTTTAGGGCTGAGCTCACAGCATATGGAGGTTCCCAGGCTAGAAATCAAATCAGGGCTATAGCCACTGGCCTATGCAGAGCCATAGCAGTGCCAGATCTAAGCGGAGTCTGCAACCTACACCATAGCTCATGGCAACGCTGCATCCTTAACCCATATAGTTTTCATTTTTACATTTAGATCTGTGATCCATTTTGACTCAATTTTTGTGAAAGGTATAAAGTTTATGTCTAGATTCATCATTTGTCTGTGGCTGTCCAGCTGTTCCAGCACCATTTGTTGAGAAGATTCCAGCGTAGATATACAAAATTTTAAATTACAAAGTGCTGGAGATAAAAAATAAAGTGGAAAATGGATATAATGAATGAATGGAAGTAAATAATCATGGTCATTACAGAAAAATCATAAGAGAAAGTATTTGTTTTTGATAAAAGATAGAGGCAGTTATGCACCAGTGGAGACTTCTACTTTAAACTTTTTTTTCTTTCTGGTTTTGTTTGCATGAAACATTTTCATAATGAAAGCGTTAAGTGTGCCAGGGAAATTCTATTTTCTTGGAGAAAATGAAGTGGATGTATTCATGAATCAAATATTTGAGAGGCAGAATAGTATAGCACTAAGCAAATGAGTTCAGAATTAGAATGTCTAGGTTCAAATCCTGACTCCACAATTTTGTTTGTTTTTTTGTCCCTTTAAGGTCGCACCAGCAGCATAAGGAGTTTCCCAGGTTATGGGTAGAACTGGAGCTGTAGCTGCCAGCATACACCACAGCTCACAGCAACGCCGGATCCTTAGCCCACTGAGCAAGGTCAGGGATCCAACCTGAGTCCTCGTGGATACTAGTCAGGTCCATTAACCAGTGAGCCACGATGGGAACTCCTAATAATGTAATCTTGCTCATGTTACTTAGTCTCCAGGTACTTCAAATTCCCCATCTGTTAAGTGGATAATATAGCACCTGTCACTTCATAGGTTTTTCTGATGGCCAAATAATTCTCATAAAGCAATCATAACAGTATATAGTATATATTACACACCCAATAACTGTTGGCCATTATTAAGTGTCAGATGCTAGTGAGAGTAGCATCTGGCACAAAACATAGTCCCCATCTTCATGGAATTTCCATTCTGATAAAGAAATTTTTGAAAACCTTAAATACCTAAGGGTAGAAACCTAGGAAGCTACTTGAGCAGCATTTCTCAAAGTGTATCCCACAGACTCCTTTAAAGTTATACATGAGATCAAAACTATTTCCACACTAATACTACAACATTATTAGTCTTTTTCACTCTGTTGAAATTTGCACTGATAATGCAAAAGCAGTAGTGATTTAAATTGCTAGGACCTCAGCATAGATCAAGGCAGTGATAAGCAAACTGTTGTACTAGTCACTGTATTCTTTATTGTTACATACCCACTGTAAACAAACAAATTTCTTTTTTTTTTTGTCTTTTGTCTTTTTGTTGTTGCTATTTCTTGGGCCGCTCCCGCGGCATATGGAGGTTCCCAGGCTAGGAGTCCAATCGGAGCTGCAGCCACCGGCCTACACCAGAGCCACAGCAACGCGGGATCTGAGCCTTGTCTGCAACCTACACCACAGCTCACGGCAACGCCGGATCCTTAACCCACTGAGCAAGGGCAGGGACCGAACCCGCAACCTCACGGTTCCTAGTCGGATTCGTTAACCACTGCGCCACGACGGGAACTCCACAAATTTCTTTTAAAATGTTCATAATAAAGTCACAATGTTATTAATTTTCTTTTCTTGATTCCTGAGTACATGTCTTTTGAATACACTGTAACAAAATAAGAAGTACTCATAATGCGGAGTTCCCGTCGTGGCACAGTGGTTAACGAATCCGACTAGGAACCATGAGGTTGCAGGTTTGATCCCTGGCCTTGCTCAGTAGGTTAAGGATCCAGTGTTGCTATGAGCTGTGGTGTAGGTCGCAGACATGGCTCGGATCCTGCATTGCTGTGGCTGTGGCGTAGGCCCGCGGCTGCAGCTCCAATTAGATCCCTAGCCTGAGAACCTCCATATGCCGCAAGAGCACCCTAGAAAAAGCAAAAAGCCAAAAAATAAAAATAAAAAGAGAAGTACTCATAATGCAAGTGTGATGTTTGTCTCAAAAAAAATTACTCGTACAGTAGAGTTGCTGACTTTTTTTCCATGGGAAACCATTTTTATTGAAAGCTTGACTCATAAAATCCCGTTATTCAGACTCAAGTATTTGCAGACATTTCCTCAAAAATGAGTAAAATGAGGAGTTCCCATTGTGGTGCAGCAGAAACGAATCTGACTAGGAACCATGAGGTTGCGGGTTTGATCCCTGGCCTTGCTAAGGATCTGGCACTGCCCTGAGCTGTAGTGTAGGTTGCAGACGTGGCTCGGATTTGGTGTTGCCGGGGCTGTGGCATAGGCTGGCAGCTGTTGCTCCGATTAGACCCCTAGCCTGGGAACCTCCATATGCCTTGGGTGCGGCCCTAAAAAGACAAAAGACAGAAAAAAAAAATGGGTGAAATGAGTTTGTCACTTCAAGGAGAACAACTCACTGTACTTGTTGCTAATGCAAATTATAGAGATTAAAGAGAAAATTAGTATCTTGAAAAACTTGCATGAACTACCTTATTAAGCATGACAGCTTCCCAACATGTAAAGATTCTTTTGATATGATAGGTGGTGATACTAACATGATTTTTTTCTATTGGTTAATGGGATAGATATGTCAATGTGTGGATGTTCCATGTAACTCAGAGAACCAGTATTTGCCAAAGGACCAATATGTGATATTACAGAATCCTGCATGGATAAAAGATCCATTCAAAGTACAAGATAGGCTAGTGAGTTTTATTTTTTTTATTGTTTAGTTTTTGGTTTTTAGGGCCACACCTGGAGCATATGGAAGTTCCCAGGCTAGGGGTCAAATTAGAGCTGTAGATGCCAGCCTACACCACAGCCACAGTCACGCAGGATCTGAGCCACATCTGCGACCTACATCACAGTTCACGGCAAAGCCAGATCCTTAACCCACTGAGTGAGGCCAGGGATCAATCCCACGTCCTCATGGATGCTGGTTGCGTTCGTTACCACCGAGCCATGACTAGAACTTCCAAAGGCCTTCTGTTTTGTGTGGGTTGTCGGTGAAAAAATAATCAGTTGATTTAAAAAAGAAATGGATTGCTGTGTAGCACTGAGAACTACGTTGAGATACCTACAACAGAGCATGACAATGGGAGAAAAAAGTATGTATACATGTATGCGTAACTGGGTCCCCATGCTGTATGGTAGAAAAAAATTGTGTTGGGGAAATAACAATAAAAAAAAGAAAAGAAAAAAGAAATGGAAAATATGAGCCAAATTGAGGATTATAACCCAGGAACAGCATCTCAGAAAGCTCTGAGAACTATTCCTCTCGTTAGAAGTCAAAACACAGTTATATAAGTTTTTTGAAATAGCTGTACATGATTATTATTGACAGCTTACACAATCCAGTTCTAAGCCTCCTCTTGGCCCCTTACAAGATAAAGAAGGAACATTGCCTTTGTCTTGTTGATGCTACGAGAATGTTGCTCTTTATGGTTGAGCAGGCATTTTCTCCAGTGGGAGATATTTGGTAGTTGCAAAATCCAGACACACTATACACAGTAGAAAGGAGAGAGGAGGCCAAAGGGAGTGAAAAATTTTTATGTTTAAATTTTGTCTTGCTATAAAATGTGAATTTTATTTCACAGGGTAATTTTTATTAATAATTACTAATATTTCATAAAAATAAGAAATTAAAAAGTAACTTATTTGAGGAGTTTTCTGTCATGGCTCAGTGGTTAACAAATCTGACTAGGAACCATGAGGTTGTAGGTTCAATCCCTGGCCTTTCTCAGCGGGTTAAGGATCCAGCATTGCTGTGAGGCGTAGGTCGCAGACGCAGCTAGGATCTGGCGTAGCTATGGCTCTGGCGTAGGCCAGCGGCTTTGGCTCTGATTAGACCCCTAACCTGGGAACCTCCATACGCCATGGATATAGTCCTAGAAAAAGAGAAAAAAAAATAAAATTCAGAAATATAAAGATAAATAATATGCCATTACTTCATAGAATAGATAAGGGGTCATGTTGTAAAGAAATTAAAATGAATATGAAGTTAAAATATAACGAATATGGAAATAAAGTGATTTGGGAACCCTTGGCATGGGCTTTATTATCAAGCATGGTTAATAGTAAGAGAGAGGCTTGGGTTAAGAGCATGAGCCTTTGAGCGTTTTCTAACAACTTTTGGCTACTCAGACCTTTTTGGTTTCTAAGTACTTTTCAGTTATTTTGTTTCTTCTTTAAGGCATTCTTTAAAGTTGGAGAGCTGTGGGCATTTCCTCCTAGATAAGGACACAACACAAAAGAAGGAGATTTGTTGGCTTTTCTTCAGAATTCTGAGGATTAATGTCACCTTGGCAGTAAACACATCTTCTTTTTTTCTTTTTTGTCTTTTTGTCATTTTAGGGCTGCACCTGCGGCATATGGACATTCCCACACTAGAGGTCCAATCGGAGCTGTAGCCACAGGCCTACAGGGATCTGAGCCGCATCTGTGACCTACACCACAGCTCACAGCAATGCCGGATCCTTAAGCCCTGTGGGAGGCCAGGAATCAAACCCATGTCCTCATGGATCCTAGTCGGGTTTGTTAACCACTGAGCCACGACGGGAACTCCCAGTAAACATATCTTAAGAAACAAAAAGTGTTAACAAAAGCCCCAGACAGGAGTGCCTGTCGTGGCACAGTGGCAAAGAATCCCACTAGTACGCAGGAGGATGTGGGTTCAATTCCTGGCCTTGCCCAAGTTATAATACCCTGCACCAAAGAGGAGTAGCTTTTGCCTTTTTTTAGGGCCACACTGGCAGCATATGGAGATTCCCAGGCTAGGGGTTGAATTGGGTTGACAACCAGCGTTGCTGTGGCTGTGGCGTAGGCTGGCAGCTGTAGCTCCAATTAGACCCCTAGCCTGGGAATTTCCATATGCCGCAGATACAACAACAACAACAACAACAACAACAACAACAAACCAAAAACAAATCCAAAACACTAAAAACTCCAGGCAATACTCGCCTTCCAGCAAGTTCAACTGGAAGGTACCTCTGCGGCGCTTATACTCCTCCGGTCCGCTAGAGTGGCGCTGCTCAGAAGGTCTCTGTCCCTTCGTGGAAGGCGCCGCTCCTGGTCTTGGCGGCGACGCTGAAGCTTGGAGGCGATACTTCCTGCCCGGTTTACCGGTAGTTCAATTGCTGTTAGGGTTACGGCTGTAGCTGGATGCGTAGCGGGTGTCCGATCATGGAGCGCCCGGGGCCCAGCGACGGTGGGTTCAGTGAGGCAGGCGCAGGCACGGTGGGTCGGGCAGGGCCGGTGCCCTGGGGACGTCGCACTAACTAGGCCTTTTTTCCTCTTCTCTTGTTCTAGTGACAGGTTCAGACACGTCGGGGCCGGACCCGCAGCTGGCGGTCACCATGGGTTTCACGGGGTTCGGTGAGTGTCTGCCCTAGGCACGACCCTGTCTCCTTTCGCAGAGGTTTAGAGACCTGCAGGTTAAGAGAGGGACCCCGAGCTGTCACCTGTGTTCCTCACCTTCCGCTGCGTCCAGTCCTAAGTACTTTAGCTGTAGTGTGTGTATCTTGCAATGTCTAGACGCTGGCTTCTCAACCCTTTTTCTAACTCCCGCCTATCTCTTGGGACCAACCCAGGTAACAGTTACGGGAAGGCTAGTGAGAAAGGAAGATTGCTTTGGGACTCAAGCGGTGGAGGGCGTTGTTGGTTGATGAAAGGAGTTGGCTCTTTGCACTAACCACTGTGGTCTGCATTTGTCAACAAATAGACCATTGAGTGATGTTATCAAAGAAAATACCTGTTTTGGGTATTTTTTTTTTTTTTGGTCTTTTTGTCTTTTTGTTGTTGTTGTTGTTGCTATTTCTTGGGCCGCTCCCGCGGCATATGGAGGTTCCCAGGCTAGGGGTCCAATCGGAGCTGCAGCCACAGGCCTACGCCAGAGCCACAGCAACGCGGGATCCGAGCCGTGTCTGCAACCTACACCACAGCTCACGGCAACGCCGGATCGTTAACCCACTGAGCAAGGGCAGGGACCGAACCCGAAACCTCATGGTTCCTAGTCGGATTCGTTAACCACTGCACCACGACGGGAACTCCTGTTTTGGGTATTTTTAAAAATTACAGTTGAATAGTAAATCTTTTTTGGTTCAGGTTTTCCTAATCGAGTATCTTCACTTTGATTTCTTGTTTGTTCATTCACGTATTCATTTATTGTGGTAATGCCTTAAGCCACATTTACTGTCTCCTAGTTGGTATTATGGTACTTATTTTTGTTTCATGGTCCCACCCCCTGGAGCCATGGGGAAATTTCCGGGTCAGGGATTGAACCCATGCCACAGCAGCCAAGCCATTGGAGTGACGATGCCAGATCCTTAACCTGCTGCCCCACAAGAGAACTCTGATAATTTGTAGTTTTTTTTTTCTTTGCTTTTTTTTTATGGCTGCATCTGCTGCATATGGAGGTTCCCAGGCTAGTGGTTGAATTGTAGCTGCAGCTTCGGGCCTACACCATAGCCACATGGAATCCAAGCTGCATCTGTGACCCATACCACAGCTTGTGACAACATGGGATCCTTAACCCACTGATAGAGGCCAGAGATTGAACCTGCATCCTCATGGATAGTAGTCAGGTTCTTAACCCACTGAACTCAATATTTTTAATTTTCTCCCACATATTTTCTGACTTTTGTCAATAATACTAAAATAAACATTTTTATAGGTAACTCTTTTTTATCTCCTTTTGTAAAAGGTGTTTTATGTGTTTCCATCAGGTAGATTTCTGAAGGAGGGACTACTTTTGTAAAAAGTATAAATATTAAAAACTAACAAAAATTGGGTATGTATCTTTTAAAACTTTTTGATATATATTGTCATAATGCCATTCAGAAAGGTGATTTGAATTTATCCCAAAGTCGCTAGTGTGTTAGCTATTTTTACCATATTTTTGCCAACACAAAAGAGATATTATTATTAAAATTAAGACAGCAAAAGCAAATTCACCAATTTTTGTAAGCATGTTCAGGTTGTCAGAATGTCAGTTCCTTGTGGTTTTGGGCTGAGATTCCTGTTTCCTTACTGGGTGTCAAGTAGGAATCTCTTAGCCCTTTTAGATGCCTGCATTCCTTGTCTTCTTGCCCCCTTCATCTTCAGGTGAATTGTAGTCCTTCAGATATCTCAGACTTCTGCCCTATCTATTCTGCATCTTTGCCTGTGAGGGCTCCTATGATTAGATTGGGCTGACCGGGATAATATCCCAGTTATAAAGTTCATAACCTTAATTACCTTTGTAAAGTTCCCCATGCAATGTAATATATTCACAGGTTTTGACTCTTAGGGTATGAGCATTATCTATTTCACCTAGCACACCGGTGTTGTAGTTTCAAGGAGTAGGGTGTAGATGAATTACAGGATGATGCGAAGTCGACTGATTGTTATTTAGTGTTGAGATTATCATTATGAATTTCCTGGAAAGTTAACTTTTTTTTTTTTTTTTTGTGGTCTTTTTATCTTTTCTAGGGCCGCACTCGTGGCATATGGAGGTTCCCAGGCTCGGGGTCTAATTGGAGCTGTAGCTGCTGGCCTTTGCCACAGCCACGCCAGATCCAAGCCTCGAGGAAACTCTTTCTTCATTGCTATTTTATACTTATTTTTGTAGCCATATTATGTTATTAGATAGACTAACTGGTTTTTGGTTAATTGGTAAGTATTTATTATGTATCTAAAGTTTGGCCAGTTTAGTTCAAGAAGATCACAGTCTGCTACTCATTCCTGTTTCAGGGAAAAAAGCTCGCACATTTGACTTGGAAGCAATGTTTGAACAAACTCGAAGAACGGCGGTGGAGAGAAGTCGGAAAACACTGGGTAAGAATTTTAGTTATTTGCTCTTTTGTTGATTAAATACTGTATCCAACTTACATAAGGATGGTACCAGTTATTTTCAGACTGAAAAAGAATTCAGAATTGTTAAAAGACCATATGTATGGGGGAAAAAACTGTAACTGCAATGTATACATCTAAGGATGACCTGACCCCCTTGCTGTACAGTGGGAAAATAATAATAAAAAAAAAAAAAAAAAAAAAAGACCATATGTGCTGTATTCCTGTGGAAGCAGAGATTTTTTTTTTTTGTTTTAAACATAGTAAAAAGTTTTATCTAAATAGGATGAGAAAATTGACACAATGTTGTAAATCAACTATACTTAAAAAAATAGAATAAGAAGTTCTGAGTGCTAAAATCTTTTAGAAGTGTGAGCTACGAACAAACAAGGATTCAAAATTAATTTATCAGAATCAGAATAGCAGTTTCTTTATTATCTCTTCTCCCCCCCATCTGATTCTCATTTCTTTTTTTTCTTTCCTGCTTATAGCGGAACCAGTATTTGGAAGGCTGAGCGAGAGGTGGCTCTCAGAGCTGTGTACACCACTGACTGTTGACCCAGGCAGTATAGAAAATTGAGACATAAGTGAATGTGGCTGCTGCCGTTGAATCCCTGCAATAATAAGTTATGCTAGACATTTAATGAAGGCCTTAACTTCCAGACTGTCTGGTTTGATACCAGATGGTTGGCAGTCCTAGGTACCACCACAGTCAGGGTCTTCAAAGCAGACTGATTCCTCTTATTTTACCTTTTGTAGGTATTATTTCAAAACCCCTCTGGAGATAATAAGTGTTCTCTGCTTTTGTTTTTTAAATAGTACTTTAAAAAAAAATTAGGAGTTCCTGGTAGCTCAGTGGGTTAAGAACCTGACAAGTATCCATGAGGATGTGGATTTGTTCGTAGGCCTTGCTCAGTGGGTTAAGGTTCTGGCATTGCTGCGTGCTGTGGCATAGTTCCAGATGTGGCTAGGATCCTGTGTTGTTCTGGCTGTGGCATAGGCCTGCAGCTGCAGCTCCTGTCTGACTCCCTAGCTTGGAAACTTCCTTATGCCACAGGCGTGACCCTAAGAAGAAAAAAGAGGGGGAAGAAAAATCACAAACTTATCTTAATGTTGTTCATGTCTTGATGATAGGAACCTTTGTTCATCATTTTATAATGTGTAATGGAGAACTTGGTATGTAGTAGTTATATTTCTAAATATTTAATGGAGAATTGTAACTAGTTAAAGTGTTCTCTTTTGTTTTTTATTTCTAGTTCTGTTTTGCATTAAACATTTAAAATTAAATAAATGTTCATGAAACTGGTAGGCTAGTGAATTGTTTTAAATTAGAATAACAAAAACTATAAGTCCTGGGGCCGGGGGGGGGGGAGATTTAGAAAGCTTTAAGTCCTATAAAAAAACAAAGAATATCATGATTAAAAAAAAAAAATCATTCTAGCAGTTCCCGTTGTGGCTCAGTGCTTAACAAATCCGACTAGGAACCATGAGGTTGTGGGTTCAATCCCTGGCCTTGCTCATTGGGTTAAGGATCCGGCATTGCCTTGAGCTGTGATGTAGGTTGCAGACTCGGCTCAGAGCCCACGTTGCTGTAGTTCTGGCTTTGGCTGGCAGCTACAGCTCGGATTAGACCCCTAGCCTGGGAACTTCCATATGCCAAGGGTGCGGCCCTAGAAAAAGACAAAAAAAAATTAAAAAAAATCATTCTAGCTTATGTTTTTATTTTACTTCCTTTATGTTTTATCCTTTAAAAATAAACAATTAAACACCCCCTTCTTAACATGGAAGGATCCTTTATATTTTATCTTAACTTTTATTTTTTCCTTTATATGGTTCTTATAATGATTGAGATATAATGAAATAATTAAAACGAGGTTTTTCAAGTGCTAAATTACATCAACTTGAGCCTGCAATTGTGTGAATCAGCCTAGATGGGACTTGGTAGTTTTATATAGTTAGCTGTTGATCTAGATAAGAATCACATATGTATGGGGTGCTTTTGCAGAAATGCTATCCAAAGTTGATAACTATCTAAAAGTAGACAGATAACCATAAAATGAGATATTTGGAAGAGTAAAATGAGGTGTTGGGGAATAGGTTAATTCACCTCTCTTAAGGGAATATACAGAGCATTTTTACCATGTTCCAGTATACTTGGTTCTGTGTTTGGTAAAAGTGTGAGAAAATGATCCCCTTGGTCAGGGAGCTACAGTTCTTGAGTTCTGTTTCATTTTGATTTTTGTCCTTAGTCAACAGTAAGGGAAAAAAAGTTTTTTTCTCTCAAAAATACTCCCCCCCTCTTTTTTCTTCTTGTTCTTATGAAGCAGCAGGTGACAGAAGGAACCTCTCTGAATAGAAAATTCTTACTAGCATAAAAAAAAAAAAAGTTCAGTTTTAAATTAAAAAGTTAGATGTTTCACTGGAATGGGGCAAGTAGTATGCAGTATTTATCCATGAGGAAGGAACTCTAATTAGACGGGGGGTGGGTAATAGTTTCCCAGTAGTCTGGTTACAAGCAAGCAATAAAAGGCTGTACTTTATGGCCTTTTAGTGAAAGAGGTAGACTCAGTGTTTTATAAGATAGGTGTACTCATTGGATAATTTTACAGCCTTTAGAAAATCTGGTCACATCAAGAAAAGATGCAGTTGTGGAGCCTCACTTTACTGCTTTGGGACTTAATAGCTCTGTTACTTCTCTGCCTTAGATTCCTCAACTGTAGAGTGAGGATAATTGTACCTACCTCAACTGTATTGTATAATCGGAATTTGCTAAGATAATAGAGCTTAAATGGGCTTACCAAAAAAATTAAATAAATAAAAGGTGTATATGTGGAGTGATGAATGTACTTGTTGACTTCCTGGGGCGAATTCTTTCACAAGGGCAAGCTACATGTGAGTATTAGTTGCTAGCATTTTTGTTAAAGTTGATGTTAATATGCAAAGGAGTCATAGAAGACCTAAATAAAAATGGCTCAGGAGTTCCCCATGTGGCTCAGTGGTAATGAACCAGACTAGTAACCATGAGGATGCGGATTCACGATCC
The DNA here is from genome assembly GCF_054392235.1 of Sus scrofa. NCBI lineage: Eukaryota > Metazoa > Chordata > Mammalia > Artiodactyla > Suidae > Sus > Sus scrofa. The sequence goes on from NC_139398.1 coordinate 34,671,535, forward strand.
CTGGCCTCGCTCACTGGGTTAAGGATCTGGCATTGCCTTGAGCTGCGGTGTAGGTTGCAGATGTGGCTGGAATCTGGTGTTGCTGTGGCTTTGATGTAGGCGGGCAGCTACAGCTCTGATTCGACCCTTAATTTGGGAACTCTCATATGCCACAGGTATGGCCCTAAAAAGAAAAAAAAAATGGCTCAAATAAGAAAAGTTTAGTGTCACACTATGACAGAAACTCTGGAATGGGGCTCTTCTGTCTTGAATCCTAACATGAAGAATGGAAGTTTTTTTCCACTTTTTCTGCTTTACCAGCTTTAGAGTGTTGGCTCTTTGTAAGTTGACTGTCTTCATGACTCAAAATTTTGTCAACTAAGTTTTTCTTTTTTTTCTTTCTTTTCTTTTCTTTGTTTTTTTAGGGCCACAGGTGAGGCATATGAAAGTTCTCAAGCTAGGGGTCGAATCAGAGCTACAGCTGCCAGCCTACACCACAGCCCCAGCAACTTGGGATCCAAGCCACGCCTGTGACCTACACCCCAGCTCACAGCAATGCCAGATCCTTAACCCACTGAGTGTGGGCAGGGATCGAACCTCATCTCATGGATACTGGTCACATTCGTGTCCGCTGTGCCACAGTAGGAGCTCCCATGTTTTACTAAATTTTGTTACATGCAGATGACCACATCCACGGGCCGAAAGGAGGCTTTTTTTTTTTTTTTTTAAAGGGCCACACCAGAGGCATCTGTAAGTTCCCAAGCCAGGGGTCGATTGGAACTGCAGCTTCTGGCCTACAACAGCTCACAGCAATGCTGGGTCCCTGACCCACTGAGCGAGACCAAGGATCGAACCTTAATCCTCATGGATACTAGCTGGGTTCATTACTGTTGAGCCACGACAGGAACTCCTGAAGGGGGACTTTTGAATGACCCTTTGTAGGAGTAAGAAAATCTTTTCTCAAATGCACCTCCAGCTGACTTCCCCTCACATATTCCTGGCCAGTATTAGTGTAGCATGTAAAAAAATTCCAGAAATAGCCATTGCAAGAGCAGTATGATTGACTTGGAAATCATTCCTCCTGGGTGGGGAGGAGCCCAGCATCTCCTGGACCACAGTGATCCTCTTAGCTGGAGAGAATTGTGGTTTTCTTAGCAAGAAAAAATGGGGGAAGTGGCTTTTCAGTAGGTGGCTAATAATGAGTGTCTCAGTATAGTTTCTTTCTTTCTTTCTTTCTTTCTTTTTTTTTTTTTTTTTTGTCTTTTCTAGGGCTGCTCCTGCAGCATATGGAGGTTCCCAGGCTAGGGGTTGAACTGGAGCTGCAGCCACTGGCCTACACCACAGCCACAGCAGCTCGGGATCCGAGCCATGTCTGTGACCTACACCACAGCTTACGGCAAGGCCAGATCCTTAACCCACTGAGGAAGGCCAGGGATCGAACCCGCAACCTCATGGTTCCTACTTGGATTCGTTAACCACTGCGCCACGACGGGAACTTCTCAGTATAGTTTCTGATTAGAGTCAGACCTGCCAGTAGGACCTGCGCCTACAGTCCATGTGAATCCTGTACCCCCTCCCCTGTGCTCCTCCCCAGGGTATGGAGGGAATGACTGGAGAAGTGAGATGAGGCTAGGAGCCCAGCAGGCTCATTTAAATTGGAACATTATCCTTCTTGTATTGTTTCCAACCTCCTCTGCCATCAAAGTACAGAATTGTTGACTCCTTACCCACCTTGGCCCAGTGGAGAACTCAAAAAAAAAAAAAAATTAACATGAACTAACGCTAGAACATTTACCTTACCTCTTCCTGGAGAGTTTTACCTCCCGTGTTTGTGATGAAAGACCAGTTGACACTTGCTGGCTATCTCCTCCTTCCTCATGCTGTTACATCCTAGCAACACAAAACCCTAAAGAGTATAACATTCCAATTAACCAGGGCCCTTTGATACTGCTTAACTTTGGGTATATTTCACTAAATTAGAAAAAAATATGAAAGATTATCTTGGGTTATTGAGGATGGTGGCAGTTAGAACCAACCTATTCATATAATTCATTTCCTTCCTGTGTGCCCACCAGTTGTAGAATGAGATTATCAGAGGAGAAAGATTAAATTTCCTTAAATTTTGTCTTTCTAAAGTAAACAACTTTGGAGACTTAATATAATTGAAATTTTCTCATGATTTTGGTAGGAAGTCTCAGACCAAATTCAGTTAGAGAAATTCAGAAAGGAATGAATTGCTGAATTTATGGTTTAAAGCATTAAAAATTCAGAATGAGGTTACTTAAAATCTTAACATTTGAACACTTCTTTTTTGTTTGTTTGTTTCTTGTTTTTTTGTTTTTAGGGCCGCAACTGCACCATATGGAAGTTCCCAGGCTAGGAGTTGAATCGGCGCTGCAACTGCTGGCCCACGCCACGGCCACAGCAACGTCGAATCTGAGCTGAATCTATGACCTACACCACAGCTCACAACAACACAGGATCTCTGACCCACTGAGCAAGGCCAGGGATTGAACCCGCACTCTCACGGATACTAGTCGGATTCTTTGCTGCACCACAAGGGGAACTCCCTTAACCTTAGAATGCTTCTTATCACTTGCCACATCTTTTTACATTGTCATGATTAATATACTTTTTACATTAATATACTTTTTACATTAATATACTTTTTACATTGTCATGATTAATATACTTTTTACATTAATATACTTTTTACATTAATATACTTTTTACATTGTCATGATTAATATACTGTTCTCATGCTAATTTTGTTTAACAAATCTTCATATTTTCCAAAATTTGTATATTTTCCATCACTATTTTTATTGGTTCTATTTTTATGTTATGTTGATGTACAAGAAAACTCAATTATTTTCTCTGTGGAGCATTTATTTATTTAAATTTTATTTTATTTTTATTTTATTTTTGTCTTTTTGCCTTTTCTGGGCCCCTCTCCCATGGCATATGGAGGTTCCCAGGCTAGGGGTCTAATTGGAGCTGCATCTGTTGCATCTGCCGGCCTACGCCAGAGCCACAGCAACGCGGGATCCGAGCTGAGTCTGTGACCTACACCACAGCTCACGGCAACACTGGATCCTTAACCCCCTGAGCAAGGCCAGGGATCGAATCCACAACCTCATAGTTCCTAGTTGGATTCGTTAACCACTGAGCCACGATGGGAACTCCTTATCTTATTTTTGGCTGCACCTGTGGCAGGTGAAAGTTCCCTGGCCAGCGATTGAACCTTTGCAGCATTGTAGCCTGTGCCACAACTGCAGCAATGCTGAATCCTTAAACCGCTATGCCACTGAAGAACTTCCTCATTGTGGGCATTTAGATCGATGATTTTCTGCTGTTGTTGGTAATGTTCTTGTGCTAAATCTTTGTGACTATGTTAATTTTCAGCCTTTTAATGATCAATTTTGAAGTCTAAAATATTTTTTCAATCTTTTCAGAAGCAAGAGAAAAAGAGGAAGAAATGAACAGAGAGAAAGAATTAAGAAGGCAAACTGAAGATATTGAACCGACACCTTCAGGCTCAAATGTGGCCAGAGATTGCTCTAAACCATCGTCCAGGTGCTTATCTTTTTCGAAAGGATGCTACTAAACTATGATGTCCTAGATGTTCATAACACAGTTTAGGCAAAGTTCCTTATGCTCGCATAATTTTTCCCAATTTTAGGTAACTGTATCCTTAGGACCATGAAAAAGTTCTTTGTCACCTTGTGAATCAATTGGCTTTTTCTAAAGTATTCCAGATGTAGTGTTAAAGTCTGTGCTTTTTGACTGCAAAGCATAACTGTGTAGCCTTGGGAAGCTGTGACAGGTTTATAATTTTTTTATGTTTACTTTGTCACTTACACCTTTTGTCCCTTTTCCCAAAATTCTGCATACATGATAACCTTTTTTGGTAGGATCTTTTATGGAAATAGATAATAAATAATATAAATAGAGGCATATTATAAGTTTACTGAGTTAGAAAGCAGCCATTAGAATTAAAGTGGAAGTTCCCGTCGTGGCGCAGTGGTTAACGAATCCGACAAGAAACCATGAGGTTGCGGGTTCGGTCCCTGCCCTTGCTCAGTGGGTTAACGATCCGGCGTTGCCGTGAGCTGTGGTGTAGGTTGCAGACGTGGCTCGGATCCTGCGTTGCTGTGTCTCTGGTGTAGGCCGGTGGCTACAGCTCCGATTAGACTCCTAGCCTGGGAACCTCCATATGCCACGGGAACGGCCCAAGAAATAGCAAAAAGACAAAAAAAAAAAAAAAGAATTAAAGTGAAGTTTAATACTATGTAGTTTAATTACTAAGAACTTTAAATAACATAAATAGGTATATAGATAGCAAGTCTGGATTGGATAAAAATTCTAATATTGTGTGTGTGTGTATATATATATATATATTTTAAAATACAGTTGATTTACAATTGTGCCAATTTCTGCTCTACATTAAGTGACCAAGTCATTCAATATGTATATATAGCTGCTATGAACATTGGGGTGGATATAACTTTTTGAATTGTAGTGTTGTCTATATATATATATATATATATATATATATATAAATATAAATACATTCTTTTTGTTTTACTATATTTCATCATGGTCTATCCCAAGAGATTGGATATAGTTCCCTGTGCCATATAGTAGGACCTCATTGCTTATCCCATTCTAAATGTAATAGTTTGCATTTGCTAACTCCAAACTCCCAGTCCATCTCATTACCTACCCTCTCCTCTTCGGCAACTGTATGTCTGTGAGTGTGTTTCTGTTTTGAAGATAGGTTCATTTGTGCCATATTTTAGATTCCACATATAAATGATATCATATGGTATTTGTCTTTATCTTTCTGACTTATTTCATTTAGTATGATAATCTCTAGTTGCATCCATGCTGCTGTAAAAGGCATTATTTCATTTTTTTTATGGCTGAGTAGTATTCCATTGTATATATACACCACATCTTCTGTATTCATTCCTCTGTTGACAGACATTTAGGTTGTTTCCTTGTCTTGGATAGTGTGGATATTGCTGCTATGACCATTGGGGTGCACATAACTTTTTGAATTATAGTGTTGTCTGGATATATGCCCAGGAGTGGGATTGCTAGATCATATGGTAACTCTGTCCTTAGTTTTCTGAGGAGCCTCCATACTGTTTTCCATAGTGGCTGCACCAATTTATATTCTCACCAACAGTGTAGGAGGGTTCCCTTTTCTCTATATTCTCTCCAGCATTTTTTTATTTGTAGACTTTTTAATGATGGACGTTCTGACCAACGTGAGGTGGTACCTCATTGTAGCTTTGATTTGCATTTCTCTAATAATTAGCAGTATTGAACATTTTTCTTGTGCTTATTGGCCATTTGTATTTCTTTGGAGTTATATATATTTAGGTCTTCTGCCCATGTTTGGCATTTTTTTTTTATTGTTGAGTTATATGACTTTTGGAAATTAAGCCCTTGTCTGTTGCTTTATTTGCAAATGTTTTCTCCCATTCTGTAGATTGTCTTTTTGTTTTGTTTATCGTTTCTTTTGCTGTACAAAAGGTTGTAAGTTTGATTAGGTCCTGTTTGGTTATTTTTGTTTTTATTTCTATTGCCTTGGGAGACTAACCTAAGAAAACATTGGTATGATTTGTTTATTTATTTATTTTTATTTTTTTGTCTTTTCTAGGGCCACACCCTCGGCATATGGAGATTCCCAGGCTAGGAGTTGAATCAGAGCTGTAGCCACCGGCCTACGCCAGAGCCACAGCAACTCGGGATCCAAGCTGTGTCTGCAGCCTACACCGCAGCTCATGTCAACGCCAGCTCCTTAACCCACTGAGCAAGGGCAGGGATGGAACCCTCAACCTCATGGTTCCTACTCAGATTTATTAACCACTGAGCCACGATGGGAACTCCTCCCTGGTATGATGTATATCAGAGAATGTTTGCAATACTAACTTTAAAGACCAGAGATAAAGAACATGTGCTACTAGTACTGAGAATACTTTTTGTTGAAATAATAAAACCTAAGATTACTTTTGTCATTAGTGATTCAAATTACAAAATTGGAGTTCCCACCATGGTGCAGTGGGATCAGCAGTGGTCTCTGTAGTACTGGGATGCAGGTTTAATTCCCAGCCAGGCACAGTGGCATTGCCACAGCTGCAGTGTGTAAGTCAAACTGCGGCTCAGATCTGATCCTTGGCCTGTTAACTCCATATGCTGCAAGGCAGCCAAAACAGAAAAAAAAAAAAACTTATAGAACTATTATAGAGATTATAATTACAGATCTTCCTTGACATATGATGGAGTTATGTCCAGATAAACCTATCATAAATTGAAAATGTCATTGTCAAAGAAAACACATATAATACCCCTAACCTGTTGAACATCAAAGCTTAGTCTACTTTACCTTAAACATGCTCAGAACACTTACATTAACCTACATTTGGGCAAAACCATAGAACACAAGGCCTGTTTTATAATAAAGTACTGGCTATCTCATGTAACTTATTAAATGCTATACTAAAGTGAAAAACAGAGTAGTGGTTTGGGTACCGAATGGTTGTAAGCATATTGATTATTTACCCTGATAGTTGCCTGGCTGAGTGGGAGCTGCAGCTCCCTGTCCCTGCCCAGCATCATCAGCGAGTATCATACTGCTTATCTTTAGTCCTAGAAAAGATTAAAATTCAAAATTTGATGGATGGTTTTTGATGAATATGCACTGCTTTTGCACCATCGTTGACTTGAAAAGTTGTTAAGTCTAAATTATAAGTGGGGGACATCTATATAAAATATAAAGATGGAAATAACCATCAAGAAAAATATAATAATACAACTTTATTATAGTATCTTGTTGATCAAAGAATGAAAGTTTACTTACCAAAGTATCAGAAGGCCTGGAATGAATAATCCATGGCAATTGAATAGGCCTGTCAACAGCTTAACTGAGAATATATTTATATCAGAAACATTTCATGTAGATTTTCTATCTCTGTTGTAGAAGTCTTGGAGTTCCTGTTGTGGCACAGTGGTTAACGAATCCGACTAGGAACCATGAGGTTTCGGGTTCGGTCCCTGGCCTTGCTCAGTGGGTTAAGGATCCGGCATTGCCATGAACTGTAGTGTGGGTCGCAGACGCGGCTCAGATCCCTCATTGCTGTGGCTCTGGTGTAGGCCGGTGGCTACAGCTCTGATTAGCCCCCTAGCCTGGGAATCTCCATATGCTGCGGGATTGGCCCTAGAAAGGCAAAAAAACAAACAAAAAAAACCAAACAAACAAACAAAAAAAGTCTTTCAGCTATTTCTGCTTAAGCATTGAATAATGTTACTATGAAATAACTTCATTGCGGCTAAATCAAATTTGAAGTCTGTTTAAGAAAATACCCATTTTGTGAAAGTTCCCTTGTGGTGCAGCGGGTTAAAGATCTAATGCTGCTGCCTGTGGCTCAGATTGTAACTGTGGCACGGATTCGATCTCTCACCTGAGAACTTCCACAGGCCTTGGAGGTGGACCAAAAAAAAAGCCATTTTAAGAACATCTTTATTTACTACAAAATCTAATCCAGGATATTTTCTGTATTACTGTTCATTCATTAAATTATTTCTTTTCTTTTCTTTCTTTCTTTCTTTCTTTTTTTTTTTTTTTGATCTTTTTGTCTTTTTAGGGCCGCACCTGCGGCATATGGAGGTTCCCAGACTAGGGGTATAATTGGAGCTGTGGCCACCGGCCTACGCCACAGCCACAGCAATGTGGGATCCAAGTCATGTCTGCGACCTACACCGAAGCTCACAGCAATGCTGATCCTTAACCCACTCAGTGAGGCCAGGGATCGAACCCACCTCCTCATGGATGCTAGTCCGGTTCGCTAACTGCTGAGCCACAACACAAACTCCAATAAGTTATTTCTTGACTATAGCACTAGGACAAAAAAATTCCTCTCTAAGCACTTTTTCTTATTAGACACTTGGAAACCATTCCTCTTTTTGCCATGTCTCCCACAAAGCTTAGCACTCAATTTAGTGTGCTTATGTGATTGTCATAGTCCAGAACTCCAATTTAGGGAAAGTGATTTTGTGCTGGGAGCAAAGACCATGTCCTGGGGGAATTGTGGAACTGTCTGGCAAAACTGAGTGTTTAGTTATCTTCAATGTATTGCAATTTTTACTTCTACTATTCAAAACATTAGTAAGTCAGTGCCCCTAACATTTTTGATATTAAGGAAACATATGGAAATACCCAGATATCAGTTAACTTTTATAAGACCATTGAAGTCAGTGGCTGAATTGGTGATGGACTCAAACAAAACATTGCTGACTTGTTGTCTATGAACTGTTTCTTTTTTTTTTTTTTTTTTCTTTTTATGGCTCTACCTGTGGTATATGGACGTTTCTGGCCTACTCCACAGCCACAGCAATGCCAGATCTGAGCCACATCTGTGACCTGTGTTGCAGCTTGCAGCGAGGCTGGATTATTAACCCACTGAATGAGGCCAGGGATTGAACCTGTGTTCTTATGGAGAATATGTCAGTTCTGCTGAGCCAAAATAGGAACTTCACCTGTGAACTGGTTTTTTTTTTTTAATTATTTTTTTTAGTTTTGTTGAAGTATAGTTAATTTACAAGGCTGTGGTAATTTCTGCTGTACAATAAAGTCACCCAGTAATACATATACACACATCCATTCTCTCTCAGGTTCTTTTCCTGCATAGGTTATCACAGAATACTGGGTAGAGTTCTCTATGCTACTAGGTCCCCATTTTCCTCATTGGTCAATCATTCCATATACCTCAGTGTGCCTATGCCAATCCCAAACCCCCATTCCATTCTTGCCACCTCCCACCCAACCTTTCTCCCTTTGGTAACCATAACTTTTTTGCCCATGGACTGTTTTTGTGTTTGTTTTGCTTTTTTTTTTTTTTTTTTTTTTTTGGTCTTCTCTTGGGCTGCACCTGCGGCATATGGAGGTTCCCAGGCTAGGGGTCAAATCGGAGCTGTAACCGCCGGCCTATGCCAGAGCCACAGCAACGCTGGATCCGAGCTGCGTCTGTGACCTACACCACAGCTCATGGCAGTGCCGGATCCGTGACCAACTGAGTGAGGCCAGGGATTGAACCTGCTACCTCATGGTTCCTAGTCAGATTCATTAACCACTGTGCCAGGGAACTCCTGTTTGTTTTGCTTTTTAAGGCTGTACTCGAGGCCTATGGAAGTTCCCAGGCTAGGGGTTGAAGTGGAGCTATAGCTGCTGGCCTACACCACAGCCACAGCAACCTGGGATCCGAGCCGAGTCTTCGACCTACACCACAGCTCACGGCAATGCCAGATCTTTAATCCACTGAGCAAGGCCAGAGATTGAACCCACATTGTCATGGATACTACTGGGATTCATTTCGACTGTGCCATAAGGGGAGCTCCTAAAAACCTTAAGTTCTAACTAGAAATCAGCAAGTAAGCACTCTCAGATTTTACTTTTCCCAGAGATATATAGCAAGTGGTAACTTCTTTTTTAGTCACCGTAAGTACTATGCATTGACACCATAGGAAGCAGTCTTTAATTTGGCCTGGCAAGACACATGGTGATGTTTTCCATGGGGGAAGAAACCCAAAATTAAAGGTAATTCGCTTTTGTGGTTTTGTAAAACACATTTTAAATAAAAAAATAGGAAAACAGACATTAGTTAAGGACTTTTCTTAAAACATAGAATCCTTTTTTTTTTGGACCAAGGCATGTGGAATTTCCTGGGCCAGAAATAAAACCCGTGCCGCCATAAGACAACACTGGATCTTAACCTATTCTGCCATAGCAGGAGCTCCTGAATTTTGTTAATTTTTCCATAATTTTAATTGCCTTGAGGCCATGCATTTTTTTCTTGTGATTTTGATGTATCTTTCTTTCTTTCTTTCTTTTTTTTTTTTTTGTCTTTTGTCTTTTTGTTGTTGTTGTTGTTGCTATTTCTTGGGCCGCTCCCGCGGCATATGGAGGTTCCCAGGCTAGGGGTCAAATCGGAGCTGTAGCCACCGGCCTACGCCAGAGCCACAGCAACGCGGGATCCGAGCCGCGTCTGCAACCTACACCACAGCTCACGGCAACGCCGGATTGTTAACCCACTGAGCAAGGGCAGGGACCGAACCTGCAACCTCATGGTTCCTAGTCGGATTCGTTAACCACTGCGCCACGACGGGAACTCCAATGTATCTTTCTTTTTGAACAAATCTGATTGCTTTCTCCAATTATTTGAAATGTGACCTCATATATTATATGTATATTGATAAACTTCTTAGATTTGATATTTTGTCTCATTCTCATGCTTTAAAAAAATCTTAATTATGTCACATTTCATGGTACAAACTTTTCCTATGTGTTTGATCATATTGTTTTAATGTTTTAAAAATTTCTTAGGCAGTTTTTCTCACATATGAGATTATTGTGGTATTTTTTTTCTAGATTTAATAAAAATTAGTTAAAAATTTAAATGGGAAATTATTATGAAGTATTTAAGACTTTCAAAAAGATGATGAAAGACAGTATCCATCAGATAACTTAAGAAGTAAACTTTTACTGTTAGGAGTGGACTCTTGGAGAACTGTCTTCAATTGCATCCCTCTCCCTTTCTTGTCAGAAATGATCAGCCTTCTAAGTTTAAATTTTTTTTTTTTTTTTTTTTTTTTGCTTTTTTCAGGGCTGCACCCGTGGCATATGGAGGTTCCCAGGCTAGGGGTCAAATTGGAGCTACAGCTGCTGGCCTACGCCACAACCACAGCAACTTGGGATCTGAGGCTTGTCTGTGACCTACACCACAGCTCATGGCAATACCAGATCCTTAACCCACTGATGGAGGCCAGGGATTGAACCTGCAACCTCATGGTTCCTAGTCAGATTCATTTCTGCTGTGCCATGATGGGAACTCCTGTTTGAATTTTTTTCATGTATCTCTTTATAATTTTATTGCGTATCATTTTTTTCCCTAAGACTGAGATAATATTGTTTTGCTTTTTGTTGTTGTTGTTGTTGTTGTTGTTGTCTTTTTGCCTTTTCTAGGGCTGCTCCCATGGCACATGGAGGTTCCCAGGCTAGGGTCTAATCCGAGCTGTAGATGCCAGCCTACACCAGAGCCACAGCAACGTGGGATCCGAGCTGCCTCTGCGACCTACACCACAGCTCACGGCAACGCTGGATCATTAACCCACTGAGCAAGGGCAGGGATCAAACCCGCAACCTTATGGTTCCTAGTCAGATTTGTTAACCACTGAGCCATGATGGGAACTCCTGTTTCGCTTATTTTAAAACCTTTCTTCCCAAATGTCTAGGATAGCACTTAGCATGTTATAAACTATCATGTACTGTTTCTGTAATGTGTTCCTTTAGATGATTGCGGACACCATAAGGTCAGGGATGTTTTTCCCTTTATTAAACAAAAAATTTTTGTTATGCAGTATGTCACACACATAAAATTTTAGATTGCCTATACTTAAAGAGAACAATGAAACAAACACTCAGCATATGAGGCAGAGTGCAGAGCTTTACCAGTGCCTTTGAAATGCTCTCTCTCCTCAAATTTCTCTCTTGCCTCCACAAGGGAAACCTTTCCAGTGTTTATCTTTCCTTTCTCTTTTTAATAACTTTAATATATATGAATGTATTCCTAAATAATATATGTTGTTTCATATGATTTCTTTTTTTTACTTAGTGAATTTTATTACATTTATAGATATACAATGATCATCATGACCAAATTTTACAGCATTTCTATCCCAAACCCTCAGTGCATTCCCCCACCCTCCAACCTGTCTCATTTGGAAACCATAAGTTTTTCTTTTTTTTTTGGTCTTTTCTAAGGGTGCACCCTTGGCATATGGAGGTTTCCAGGCTAGGTGTCTAATCGGAGCTGTAGCTGCCAGCCTACACCACAGCCATAGCAACGTGAGATCCAAGCCGCGTCTATGACCTACACCACAGCTCACGGCAACACTGGGTCCTCAACCCACTGATCGAGGCTAGGGATCAAACCTGCAACCTCATGGTTCCTAGTTGGATTCGTTAACCACTGAGCCACGACGGGAACTCTGATGCCGTAAGTTTTTCAAAGTCTGCAAGTCAGTATCGGTTCTGCAAAGAAGTTCACTGTGTCCTTTTTTCAGATTCCACATGTCAGTGAAAGCATGTGATTTTGGCGTCTCACTGTCTGACTGACTTCCCTTAGCATGATAATTTCTAGGTCTATCCATGTTGCTAAACATGCTGGTATTTCGTTCCTTTTAATGGCTGAGTAATATTCCATTGTGTATATGTACCACATCTTCTTGATCCACTCCTCTGTTGATGGACAATTTCCATGTCTTGGCTATTGCAAATAGCACTGCAATGAACATTGGAGTACATGTGTCTTTTTGAGTCATGGTTTTCTCTAGATAGATTGCTGGATCAAACAGTGGTTCTATTTTTAGTTTTCTGAGGAATCTCCATTCTGCTTTCCACAGTAGTTGCACCAATTTACAATCCCACCAATAGTGTACTAGGGTTCCTTTTTCTCCACACCCTCTCCAGCACTTAATTGTTTGCAGACTTTTTGATGATGGCCATTCTGGCTGGTGTAAGGTGGTATCATATGATTTCTTATTTTAGTAGCTGTCCTTAATGGATATATATTTTTTTCAGTTTGCTTTTATATTCAACAAGAGGTTTTTGAGATTCATGTTGACAAATTATAGTTCATTAATTTTCAGTACATTTTAGTTTTCCACGTAGCAATATACTGCAGTTTATCCATTGTCTAGTGAACTTATATTGCTGTTTTTCTATACTGTTATAAAATATGCTTTTAGAGATTTCCTATCCTGTTTTATAGGTACAAAGGTTTCTTAAGAGTATATGCCTAGTAGTGGACTTGCTAGGTCTTTGACTAAGTACATGTTTATCTTTAGGTTTGACTCAATTATTTTCTAAAGAGTTTGTACCAGTTTACTTTCCCACCAGCAGAGTGTGATAGTTCAGTTGCTCTACATCCTTGTTAATGCTTGTTATTGTTAGACATTTTTATTTTTATCAATCTGATTGTTATGAGATGGTATTCTTTTTTTTTTTTTTTCTTTTTTCTGTCTTTTGTCTTTTCAGGGCTGCACCCACCCAAAAGGAACCACCCCGAAGGAGGTTCCGAGGCTAGGGGTCGATTGGGAACTGTAGCTGCCACCCTACACCACAGTCAGAGCAATGCCAGATCTGAGCCACGTCTGCGACTTACACTGTAGGCCACAGCAACGCCAGATCCTTAACCCAATGATCAAAGGCAGGGATCGAACCCGCATCCTCATGGATACTAGTCAGGTTCGTTAACCACTGAGCAATGATAGGAACTCCAAGGTGGTACTCTTATAGTGTTCGTTTTTCTGATTACCAGTGTGGTTGTGCATTTCAAAAGTTTATTGGTCATATATTTTCTCTTCTGAAGATCTAGTAAGAACTGTGTCTTCTGCAATATTTTCTGCTGGGTTCTTTGTGTTCTCCCCTTAGTTGGTGGGGAAATTAAAATTATTATTTTTGTTTTTCAATGGTATTTAAAATATAAGTTTAAAATTTTAATATATTCTAATTTTAACCTTTACTTTTTTAGTTTGTGCTTTCATGTTTTTAAGAAATGAGTCTTGGGAGTTCCCGTCGTGGCGCAGTGGTTAACGAATCCGACTAGGAACCATGAGGTTGCAGGTTCGGTCCCTGCCCTTGCTCAGTGGGTTAACGATCCGGCGTTGCCGTGAGCTGTGGTGTAGGTTGCAGACGCAGCTTGGATCTCGAGTTGCTGTGGCTCTGGCATAGGCTGGTGGCTACAGCTCCGATTTGACCCCCAGCCTGGGAACCTCCATATGCCACGGGAGCGGCCCAAGAAATAGCAACAATAACAACAACAAAAAAGACAAAAGACAAAAAAAAAAAAAAAAAAAAAAAGAAATGAGTCTTGGAGTTCCCACTGTGGTGCAGTAGGTTAAAGAATTTTACTGCAGTGGCTTGGGTTGCTGTGGAGCCGCAGGTTTATTCCCTGGCCCAGTGCAGCGGGTTAAGGGATCTGGTGTTGCTACAGCTGTGGTGTAGGTCACAGTTGAAGCTCATGTTTAAACCCTGGTCTGGGAACTTTCATATGCCATGGATGTGGCCATTTTTTTTTTTTTTTTTTTTTTTTTTTTAGTGCTGTATCTGTGGTGTATGAAGCGTCACAGGCTAGAGGTTGAATCAGAGCTGCAGCTACTGGCCTACACCACAGCCACAGCACCTTGGGATCTGAGCTACATCTGCTACCACCACAGCTCATGGCAAAGCCAGATCCTTAACCCACTGAATGAGGCCAGGGATCGAACTGGCATCCTTATGGAGACCAGTCAGGTTCATTACCACTGAGCCACGACAGGAACTCAGGGTGCGGCCATTTTAAAAAAAGGAAATGAGTCTTTAAAGTCCTAAAGATAACTTTCTGGGGAGTTCCCGTTGTGGCTTAGTGGTTAAGAACCCTATGCAGTGTCCATGATGATGTGGGTTTGATCCCTGGCCTTGCTCAGTGGGTTAAGGAACTAGTGTTGCCACAGGCTGCAGCGTTGGTCGCAGATGTGAATCTGATCTGGTGGTGTTGTTGCTGTGATGTAGACTGGCAGCTGTAGCTCTGATCTGATCCCTGGCCTGAAGGGGTAAAAAGAAAAAAAAAAAAGATAACTTTCTATAATTTTTTCTGAAGTTTTTAAGTTTTGTTTTTCATATTTAGATCTTTAATCAACATAAATTAGTTTTTTTGTGAATAGTATAAAGATGTTACTCAGTTTTATTTTTTTCTTCATATAAATAATCGATTTCCCCAGCCCCTTTATTTTATTTATTTATTTATTTATTTTTTTTTGTCTTTTGTCTTTTTTTGTCTTTTTTGTTGTTGTTGTTATTGTTGCTATTTCTTGGGCCGCTCCCGTGGCATATGGAGGTTCCCAGGCTAGGGGTTGAATCGGAGCTGTAGCCACCGGCCTACGCCAGAGCCACAGCAACGCGGGATCCGAGCCGTGTCTGCAACCTACACCACAGCTCACGGCAACGCCAGATCGTTAACCCACTGAGCAAGGGCAGGGACCGAACCTGCAACCTCATGGTTCCTAGTCGGATTCGTTAACCACTGCGCCACGACGGGAACTCCCCCTTTATTTTTAATTAAATTATTTAGTAGACTTTATTTTAGAGCAGCTTTAGGTTCATAGCAAAATTGAATAGCAGGTGGGGAGATTTTCTGTATATTACCTGGCTCCATATGTTCATAGCCTTCTCCATTATCAACAACTCCCAGTATATTTGTTACAAATGAACCTATACTGACACATCTTCATCACTCAGAATTCAGAGTTTACGTGAGGGCTGTCTTCTTGATATACATTCTGTGGTTCTGGACAAATTTATAACAACATGTATCTACCATTCTGGTATCCATCAGAGTCATTTCACTGCCTTTGACATCCTGTGCTCTGCCGCTTCAACCCTCTCTCGCCACAAACTACTAGAAACTACTGATCTTTTAAAAATTTTCAAAGTAGCATATATGTATTAGTGTCAAGCATTGTAAAGTCTCGTTTCTGCCTGTTTCGTGATTCTTACTTCCCAGAAAAAAACGGTAACTTTTTAAAAACTTTTTCTTCTCTGTTTACCTCCATATTTCTAAATCATATTCTTTTACTATGGTGCCATGATATTTTTAATTGTGGCAAAGTTTTTTAACATAAGACTTGCCCTTTTGAACATTTTAAAGTATACAGTTTAGCGGCATTAATAGTGTTTTTAATGCTTTACAGCCACTGTCACTATTTCCAAAAATGTTACCACTCCAAACAGAAACTTTATCCATCAAGCAATAACTCTCCACTCTCCTCTCCTCTTAGCCGGTGATAACCTCTAACCTAATTTCTATTTCCATGAATTTGCCTGTAAGTGGAGTCATACAATATTTGTTCTTTTGAGTCTGGCTTCTTTCACTTTATATAGTATTTTCAAGGTTCATATTGTAGCAGAACCTTATTTCTTTGAATTGCTGAATAGTGTTGCATTGTATGTATCTACTACAATGTGTTTATCCATTCATTTGTTTGTTTGTTTGTTTTTTGTCTTTTTGCCTTTTCTGGGGCTGCTCCTGCGGCGTATGGAGGTTCCCAGGCTAGGGGTCGAATCGGAGCTGTAGCCACTGGCCTACTCCAGAGCCACAGCAACATGGGATCTGAGCCGAGTCTGCGACCTACACCACAGCTCACAGCAATGCCAGATTCTTAACCCACTGAGCAAGGCCAGGGATCGAACACGCAACCTCATGGTTCCTAGTCGGATTCGTTAACCACTGAGCCATGATGGGAACTCCTAGCCATCTGTTTGTTGATGAACATTTGGGTTACCACCTTTTGAGAGTGTGAATAATACAAATTGAATTCAGTTATTCAGGTATTCATTGAATTCTGCTGTGGGTTAGGAACTGCTTTAGAAACTAACAAGAGAGCAATTAGCAAGTTAGGTGAGATCTCTGAGCTCATATTGTTGTAGGGGTATTTAAGGGGGTGGATAACAGATTGCAAACAACTAAATGATCAAATAATATAACAGCGATGTGCATAATAAAGATCATCAGAGTAAGGTAAAGTAAAGTAAAGTAACAGTGACTGATGGGGTTCTGCTTACAAGTTTCCAGTGGGTGTCTAAAGGCCTCTTTGAGGAGGTGGCATTTGAAGAGACCTGAATGATGATGAGAAAGAGGTCTTGAGACACCCTGTTTCAGCAGAGGGAACTGCAAGTGCAAAGACCCTCATGCTGAACCAAGCTTCATTCAGTTATGAAGACGGCCTTTGGAGCTGGAGCACATTGAACTAAACTGCTGCAAAGACAAAACAAAACAGAGAACTTCCTATGAAGGTTTGCTAGCTCCTTCTTTTGTATAAGGATAACATGTATGTGAACATGTATTCCTTTTAATATTGAACCTAGTTGAAAATAAAAAGAAAAATGCCATATTTTTCTTCCATAGATAGTGAATGCCTGTTATATGTCAGGCAATACTTGGGTGTAAAGCCACGGCAATGAGCACAAGAGAAAAATCTCTGCTTTCATTAGAAGGCAGTGATACCTTGAATACTATAAAATATTTGGTAAATTAATTGATACAATTAGGAATGCAATTCTCAACCTTTTGAGATGGGGTAGAAGGTAAAGGGATGTTGGATGGTGGTGGCTTTTGGAATGTATAGAGGTGTTTGAGAAAGATTTTTAGTGAGGGTGTATAATAGTCCTCAGATGTGTTGGGTAGAAAAACAGCTGATAATTGATAATGATATTCCCTGGAGTAAGTTATCTTTTACAACCCAGGAAGCCTACATTTAACATTTTAATAACTCAGCAAACTTGGATTAGCACTGAGAAATTGTATTTCAGACAATATGTTGCAATATTTGGGGAGTAATATTAACTTTCTTCCTTGACTGTCTTTATTTGCTCCTGCAGCAAGTAGTGATTGTGTTCAGAGGCATTGGTTCCCTCAGCAGTTTTCTTTCTTATAGTGTGGTATCCTGTAGTTTCCCCCACATTCCAGTTGTTTTGTTGGTTCTTTATGAATGTGGATTATCTTACTGGGCCTCTGACATGTAATTGTTCTGAGCTTTTGTCTCTGGCTTTATTCTATATTTAGGTAAGGTAAATAAATAAGTGAGTATTTAAGTTAAGATTAAATATTTGAGTCAACATTTCATGTTTGAATTACAAATTTAAAAACATTTAAAAAAACTCAGTTCAGTGAAAAATCAATACTGTAGAGTATGTTCTTTGCTGCAGCAAAGGCAGTGAGTTTCTGTTTCTGTATTTGCAGAGGTACAAGCAGCAGTGAAAGTGAAGAGAGTTCTGATTCTTCTGACGATGAGTTAATTGGCCCCCCTTTACCACTTAAAATGGTGGAAGAGCCAGTTAATCATTTGGAGGAAGATATCCTCGGTCCTTTGCCTGCTCCTCTGGGTGAAGAAGCAGAAGATGATGATGATGATGATGGTGACTCAGAAGAAGAGGAAGTAAGTATTTCAATGGTGATTTAAGAATTCAGTGGAGTAGTGTCTTTTAGGGTAGGGTAGTGATCAATTCCTTGCTAGGCAGTTATTCATGAATGAGAACAAATTAAAAAAAAAAAGATTGGAGTTTATTACTGACTGTGCTTGTTGAAAAAACTCTAGAGGATATACTTTAAGAATAAGGCACTAGGCACCAACATCAAATGCTTTCGCTGACATGTGGAATCTGAAGAAAGGACAGACTGAACTTCTTTGCAGAACAAGAAGTGAAAAACTTATGGTCTCCGGAGGAGACTGTTTGGGGGGTGGGGGGATGTGCTTGGGTTATGGGATAGAAATCCTGTGAAATTGGATTGTTATGATCATTATATAACTACAGATGTAATAAATTCATCTGAGTAATAAAAAAAACCATTAAAAAAAAGAATAAGGCACTAGGACTCAAAAATAATAAATGGGCAGCAGGAAACCAGGTATTAAAAAGTTAATAAACATTTTGTTAAGCCTGTGTAGCATTGAGTGTCAGTAACGATGATGAATACATTTGGGGGAATTTAAAAACAAAGTAAATCAGAATTAGTGTGAGCAATAATGTAGATGATGGAAGAGTAGAATGAGTTCACTCATTTTGAAGTCATGTTTAGGAGGAGGCTATTAACTTTAGATTAGTTTAAGTCTGCTTTCAAGTTATAATTTTAAGAGTAAGTGCCCAAAGAAGAGATGTAAGTTTTGTGACCTCTAAAATATTAAAAGGAAAAAATATTGGTGTTCCCGTTCTGGCTCAGTGGGTTAAGAACCCGAAATGGTGTCTGTGAGCATGCAACCTTGATCCCTGGCCTTGCTCAGTGGGTTAAGGATCTGGCATTGCCACAAGCTGCAGCATAGGTTGCAGATGTGGCCTGGATCTGGCTTGGCTATGGCTATAGCTGTGGCATAGGCCAGCAGCTGCTGCTCCGATTCAGCCCCTAGCCTGGGAATTTCCACATGCCACAGGTGTGGCCCTAAAAAGAAAAAAAAAAAAAAAAAAGGAAAAAATTTAAAATAAAACTTTTGTAGTACTTTTATTTTTGAATTTTTTTTTTTTTTTTTTTTTTTTTTTTTTTTTTTGTCTTTTGTCTTTTTGTCTTTTGTTGTTGTTGCTATTTCTTGGGCCGCTCCCGCGGCATATGGAGGTTCCCAGGCTAGGGGTTGAATTGGAGCTGTAGCCACCAGCCTATGCCAGAGTCACAGCAACGCAGGATCCGAGCCGCGTCTGCAACCTACACCACAGCTAACGGCAATGCCGGATCATTAACCCACTGAGCAAGGGCAGGGACCGAACCCGCAATCTCATGGTTCCTAGTCGGATTCGTTAACCACTGCGCCACGACGGGAACTCCCTATTTTTGAATTTTTAAAATGATTTTCATTTTTTCCATTATTGTTGCTTTGCAGTGTTCTGTCAATTTTCTACTCTACGGCAAGGTGACCCAGTCACACAAACACATATACGTTTCTTTTCTCACATTATCATGCTCCATCATAAGTGACTAGATATAGTTCCCAGTGCTATACAGCAGGATCTCATTGCTTATCCATTCCTAAGGCAATAGTTTGCATCTATTAACACCAAATTCCCAGTCCATCCTTCTTTGTATTTTTGATACCTGGAGTGGGTCTTTTTTTTTTTTTTTAAATGTCATGGCCATGCCCACAGCATATGAAGGTTCTCAGGCTAAGGGTCGAATCAGAGCTGCAGCTGCGACCTGATGCCACAGCCACAGCCATGCCAGATCTGATCTACATCTGCAACCTATGCTTGTGGCAACTCTGGATTCTTAACCCACTGAGCAAGGCCAGGGATCAAACCCACATCCTCATGGACACTATGTCAGGTTCTTAACCCAATGAGCCATATGGGAATTCCTAGAACATTTTTGATGAAAACAATTTAGGTGTTCAAACATTGCTCTTTAAATTTTTAAAAATAATTTTTAATTTCTTTATTGACTCACCCACGGCATATGGAATTTCCTGGACCAGGGATTGAATCTGAGCCGTAGCTGCAGATCCTTTAATTCACTGCTCTGGGCTGAGGATCAAATGAGGACCTTAAACCTTGGATTCTTTTTTTTTTTTTTTTTTTTTTTTTTTTGCTTTTCAGGGCTGCACCTGTGGCATATGGAGGTTCCCAGGCTAGGGGTCTAATCAGAGCTATGGCTGCCAGCCTACACCACAGCCACAGCAAGGTGGGATCTGAGCCATGCCTGCGACCTACACCACAGCTCATGGCAATGGCGGATCCTTAACCCACCGAGCAAGGCCAGGGATCGAACCCACAACCTCACGGTTCTGAGTTGGGTTCATTTCCGATGTGCCACGATGGAAACTCCCTGCAGTTGGATTCTTAACCCACTGTGCCACAGTGGGAACTCCTAAACATTGTGCTTTTTAATTCTTCTGCCAACTCTTGTCTACTATTTTTTGTTTTTTGTTTTTTCTCCTGGCATTGATAGAATAACAGAATGGAAGATACTCATTTTTTTCCTTTGGCTTTATAATCATTGTTTATTTTGAATGTGCTGTTTGAATGCAAGAACACGTAGTACAATGGGATTGGAGATTTGAAATGACCCTTGAAGTAAGCGTTAATGATTCTGAACCATTAAAAAATATTATGTAAAAATGTGTGTAGCTGAGTATATGTATGCATGGATGTGGTGTAGACAGTATAATGGGGAGTTCATCAAGCTAACATCATGTAGAATGCAGTGTTTAGTAACAGATAAGTAGTAGAAATATGCAACTTTGATGTTTACATATCAAAACTCAGCACTTTTCATAGCAAAACCCCAAAAAACTCCCAATTTCTAAACTAATATTTTTAGAATTGCCAGCACATGATGATAATAAAAAGTAGTTTCATCTTAGTTGTTTTTATTATTGTTTTTAAATTCTCTACAGAAAATGTACCTCTTTATTGTCTATACCACTTATACCAAAATGCTCTTGATACACTATTGAAGAAAGTTCAGTCATTCCAAACCATGGGGAAAAAGAAGTAGAGGAAAATCTTGGTGAACTGAGATCACAAAATAAGATGATAGGCATGAATATGAATATAGTGGACCCTTGAACAACCCAGGAATTAGGGGCACCAACTCTCTGAGCAGTCAAAAATCTGAGTATAATTTACACTCAGTCTTCCATTTACATGGTTCCTCCAATATCCAAGGCTCTACATTCTCAGATTCAGCTGGCTGTGAATGGTGTAGTACTATAGTATTTACTATTTAAAAAAAATCATCTGCTTACCAGTAGACCTGTGTAGTTCAAACCCATGTTGTTGAAAGGTCAGCTGTGTATCAGTGTTCACAATAGATGTAAATGGGGAGTTCCCATTGTGGCTCAGCATGTTACTAACTCGACTAGTATCCATGAAGATGTGGGTTGGAGCTGTGGTGTAGGTCAAAGATGTGGCTTGGATCTGGTTTGCTGTGGCTGTGGCATAGGCTGGCAGCTGGAGCTCTGGTTCAGCCCTGAGGCTGGGAGCATCCATATGCTGCAGGTGTGGCCCTAAGAAAGCAAAAAACAAACAAAAAACCCAACACAACAAAAAGCAATAGATGTAAATGGACTAAACTTGCTACCTAAAAGACACAAATTCTTGGAGTTCACTGGTGGCCTACTGGGTTAAGGATCTGGCATTGTCACTGCTGGGACCTGGGAACTTCTGCATGCTGTGGGGACAGCCAAATTAAAAAAAAATTCTCACATTGGATTTAAAAATTTATGATTGGGAGTTCCCGTCATGGTTCAGTGATTAACAAATCCGACTAAGAACCATGAGGTTTCGGGTTTGATCCCTGGCCTTGCTCAGTGGGTTAAGGATCCAGCGTTGCCGTGAGCTGTGGTGTAGGTTGCAGACGTGGCTCGGATCCTGCATTGCTGTGGCTCTGGAGTAGGCTGGTGGCTACAGCTCCAATTTGACCCCTAGCCTGGGAACCTCCATATGCCACGGAAGTGGCCCAAGAAATAGCAAAAAGACAAAAAAAAAAAAAGTTATGAATGATACATCTAAAATATGATGGCATAGAAAGATTGAAAGAAAAGGGAATAGAGGAGAATATAGCAGGAAAGTACAAATCAAAATATAACTAGTTAGTATTATAAATTAATACAAAGACAAAATAATCTTATAATTCTACTTAGGAAAATGAGTATCATTAGTTAATGGTAAATTATTCTCCAGGGAAGTTTGATAGTCCTTAACCTGTGTGTATTTTAATGCAATATAATCAAAGCAGCAGTTGACAGAAATATAAGGAGAAATGGACAAGTCTACAGTCGTAGTAGAAAATTGTTCAGAAATAATTCAGAAGTTGTTATGAAACAATAAGAGTATAGATTTTAGCAATAAAAAGGTACAAATTTTATCTATTGAACTTACATAGAACCCCCATTCAACATTTTCAAGCACACATGGATAATCAGAAACAGGAACAACACCCACGATGTGTTATGGACATGAAAAAGACGTGTTTAATTATTTTGGGTAGTTCATAGAGTAGGTAATATTTAGGTTGAACTATGATATGTGATGGTGAGTTTTGTTATATTTGTTTGTTATGAATGCTTATGTGCCCCCCAAATTAATATGCTGAAGGCCTAACTTTCAGTGTGACTTTGTTTGGAGATGAGCCTCTTTGGAAATAATTAAGGTTAAGTTAGGTCGTGTGAGTGGGCCCTGATCCAAAGAGGGTTAGTTAGCATCCTTATAAAAAGAGAGACACACCAGAGAGCTAGGTCTGAGAATATGGCAGGAAGGTGGCTGTTTATAAGCCAGGAACAAAGTTCAACAGAAACCAGATTTGCTAGCACATTATCATGGATTTCTACCCTCCAGAACTGTGAAAAAATAAATTTCTGATCTTTTAGTCACCCAGCCTATAGTATCTTGTTTCGCAGCCTGAGCTGGCCAAGACAGCTTTTCAAGGCTGACAGTGCACTAGGGAAGAGAGAATGGAAGTAAGAAGGAGTAAACAATTTGCTGTTGCTGTTGTGAGAACTCAGATGTGTGCAAGTATCTGATGTTGTGGTAAAGTGTCTTGTGATTAGTGTATGGCTGTTTTCTTCCTAAAGGGAAATGGAAGGATGAGGCTGATGAGATCAAATAGACCAGTTATAACAACGGACTATAATAAAAGTTACTGGCATCCCCTTAGAGATATTGTGGGCTGGGTTCAGACCACCGCAATGAAGCACATATTGAAATAAAGCAAGTCCTGTGAATTTTTTTTCCTTTTTCGGCCACACCCATGGCATATGGAAGTTCCTGAGCCAGGGATCAAATCCAAGCCAGAGCTGCATCCTGTGCCACAGCTGTAGCAGCGCCAGATCCTTAACCCACTGGCTGGGCTGAGGAGGAACTCCACAGAGATGAGCTGGATCATTAACCCATTGTACCACAGGGGGAACTCTAAGTCACATGAATTTTTTGGCTTCCTAGTGCATATAAAATTTATGTTTGAGGCATGACAGCAAAACTAGCTGTTTCGATAGTAGGTGGGTGGCAACCTCAGTCTGTTTTTTAAGTTCTGAGTGAGAACAAATTTTTCTACTTTGTTGCATTTGGTAAATGGGACATTGGCAGCCTTCTAGATCAGGCAATGATAGAATTAGGGATCATAGGCAAAGAAAATCTGCTGATAACTGTTTTGAACAAGAATGTTATTGTGGAATCTAGACAGACAAATTAGGGTGGTTTATTTTAGATAATTTGCTTTGCAGTGTTTCAACATTGAGTTCAAATGTTTCTGGCCTTTGGAAGTATATTGTTTTTGTAGTTGGTTGGAGTTCAAGCCTAGTAATTCTTTGCTTGTTGACTCAAAAACTGAATTTAGTTCCTTCAGGAGATCAGTTTGAGGAATGCTAACAAAATTATAAGATTGGTTTATATATCAGAATGCTAGTTATATTTTTATGATTTGGGATATATCAGAATTGTCCTGTCTACTTATTAAGACTTAACCTTTCTGTAGGTACCCTTGCTTTCCTGTCCTTTTTTCTTTCAGACTTGGATTCATCATCATCAGCATTTTACATCTTTTGTTTCCTTTTGTTTTAACCTTTTTCTTTCTACTTGCTCTTGGCCTAAGCTTGCAAACTACTGAAATCTTCCCTTCACTCAGTTTTCCCTCCAACCTACCATCCAGTTTCTTCTTTGTCTTTATCAGCACATTACATGCAGAATTATATTTGCCACCTCTCCTTTGTCACCACATGGTTTCTCCTTAAATCCTTATTGTGTTTCTGCTTTTTACCATTTTTACTAAAACAGTTCTCAAACAGAGATCCCCAGCAATGAAACCCAAACAACTAAATCCAAAGGCCCTTTCTCACTTCTCATTCTGTACCTCTGTATGATTGGACAATAGTGATGTCTCCTTCCTCGAAACTCATCTTTTGCTGTTTCTCTAGACCGTTGGTTTGCTGCCTGTCTCTTTGACTGTTTTTTTCAACAAATAGTTTTTTTTTTTTTTTTTGGTTTTTAGGGTTGCATCTGCGGCACATGGAGGTTCCCAGGCTAGGGATCTAATCGGAGCTGTAGCTGCCAGCCTACACCACAGCCACAGCAACCCAGGATCCGAGCCGCACTCAGCTCAGGGCAATGCCGGCACCACAGCTCGCGGCAACGCCGGATCCTTAACCCACTGTGTGAGGCCAGGGATCGAACCCGCAACCTCATGGTTCCTAGTGGGATTCGTTAACTACTGAGCCATGATGGGAACTCCGGAAGCACATTCATTTCTAAATTCCAACAATGTTCTAAATTCGATGTTTAAGATCAAACTCAGGCTTTTGTTTTCTCCTACTTAAATTTTTGCTGTAGTTACTTAGCTTGACTCTTTGTCTCTAAGATCTTCAGTCCCTTTTCCTCACTGCTGTAAGATTAAACTCTTTGTAATACAAGTCATATTGCAAATAATAGTACTCATTCCCTAGATGAGGGAAAATAAACCACCCCAGCAGGCGGGTGTGACTCCTGGGGATTCTGGAATACAATTTGATTTTTTTTTTTTTTTGTTGCTCAGAAACTTGCGAAACACTGTGGCTTTTTAGAGAGACATTCTACTTAGTAGGAGGGCAGCCAAGTTTACATACTTGAGTGGCTAAATATTCCAGCAAGTATTATTAAAATTAATGGAAAAATATTAAATTTTTTCATCCAGTGATTCTTAATCTGAATATAAGAGTCATTGTTAATGTAATGAAAAATGTGGAGTTCCCTTGTGGCACAGTGGGTTAAGGATCTGGCATTGACCCTGTTACGGTTCGGGTCACTGCTGTGATTCAAGTTTGGTCCCTGGCCTGGGAACTTCTATATTGCTGTGGGTGTGGCCAAGAAAAAAATATAATTGTAGGTTTTGTAATCAGAGATCAATTTAGTGGCACTAGGTTGAACTTGCCTCAAGTCTTGCAATCTGTATTGTCACAAAAGGCTTCATAGGTTATTCTGATGCACCTCTTCTCAAACCACTTGTGACTACTTAGACACAATTGAGGTTATAGCTTCATTAAGTTAGGGTCCTTTCCTAGGGTATGTATCATGCCTCACGGATACTTAAGAACATTGGATATTGCTTACAAAATAGTATTTCCTAAAAAGAAGGGCATGGAGTTGCTCCCCTATGCCAATGAAGCTTTCTCTGTGCTAATGAAGCCACTTTAAAGTTTTCATGAAACTTTTGTGAGAATATTCTTTCTTCCAATAGCTTAGAAGTAATACATATTTTTGGTTTCTATTTTGTGAAAAATATTTCTTTCATGATATGTGATGGTCTGTGTTTCTAAAAGTATTGGTATTTAATTGCTTCTGAAGTTTGACATGGGGCAGATGATAAGTTCCTTTTGAATCTCTTATTTTTATGTCTTTTTATGCCTATCTTGAATTATACCTATTAAATCATAACTGTCATATTTTGTGAAGAGCCATGAACGTGTACATATTCTAGAAATGGAAGCAGGAGCTCTGACAGTATTGTTTTTGCTATTGAAGCTATAATATCAGGAGCCTTGAAAATGTTCATTTCCTTTAAACTTAGCAGTCTCACTTCTTCTGGGATTCTCTCCTAAGGAAATTACGGAAAAAGCTTTATGTACAAAGATGTTTATCACAGTACTGCATATAATGGTGGTTTGCAGAATGTGTTCTGTGTAACACTGTTTTGGGGGTGGTTGTGGCAGGATTGGGTCCCTCACCTATATTCAGCGAAGTCTGCTCTATTTTATGTTGGGCTTGCTCAGAGCTTTCTCTTGACAGAAAGTTTCCATGTCTAAAAAAGTTTGAAAATAACTGACATTTACAAAATATTAGAATACTTAGACATAATGCCAGTAAATATCTAGTAATGGGGGAAGTGTTGGTAAATTGATGTATAGTCACATAAAAATATTATGTAGTCATTACACATGTTTAATAAGTTTTCAGTAGCAATAGGAAAGGACATAAAACTGTATAGGAAGTATGATTTCAAAAATTTTAATAATATATATGCCTGGAAAAAAGCCCTCCTATTGCTTACTTCTGTATCGTGGGAATGAGGATAATGTTTATTTCTGCTATATACTTTTCTGTTCTCATCCATTTTCCACGTTGATCGTAAAGGGTGCCTGTCACTTGAAACAGTGTGATGACAAATAGCAGTCCTTTATTATAAGGCAATTATGATCTTAATTAAAAATCTAGACCAGATATTGGAGAAACCCAAACAGAACAATATTGAACATAAAATGTCTTAAGTACTTGTGAAAAAACTTATTTTTGTGTGTGTTTTACCTTGTTCCAAAAAGGATTTAATGAGGTGGAATGCTGTAAGACAGCATAAGTTAGGAAGAATGAATGAAAAAAAGAAAAACCAGGGTACTTAAATGAAGTTAATATAAAACATAGGGAACAGAGTTCTAAATATTTGCCATGGTTGGGCCACAAAACCTAGTCACTATTATTGATTCCTTTCTTTCCATCTTACCCTATATCGAGTTCCTTAACACGTCTCGTTAGCCCTGTCTTCACAGTCTACCAGATCTCTCCGTTTCTGTGGCCATTACTACCAGCTGATAGCACATCAACAGCCACCTAAGTCATCTCCCAGCTTCCAGTGTTGACTATCATGACTGTAATCCAGGCAATCGAAAGATACAAAATCCTGATATAAGCAGGCAGTATAGAGTAGTGATTAAGGAAAGGCACTTTGAAGCCAAATGGAACTCTTTCACTTTTAAGCTGTGTGACTTTGGGCATTACTTAATCTTATTGTGTCTTTCTTTCCTCCTCTCTAAAATAGGGCTAATACAACACTCTGCTTGAGTTGTGTGAATGAGCGAATCAGTGAACAAATGTATATATATAAAACCTTTAGAATGGTATCTGGTATTTATTATTACAATCATCTGTTTTGATATAGAGCAAAAAGGAAATTAAGCTTTTTTTTTTTTGTCTTTTTTAGGGCCGCACCCACTGCATATGGAGATTCCCAAGCTAGGGGTCTAATCAGAGCTATAGCTGCCAGCCTACGCCATAGCCACAGCAACGTCAGATCCAAGTCATGTCTGCAACCTACACCACAGCTCTCACGGCAACGCCAGATCCTTAACCCACTGAGCAAGGCCAGGGATCGAACCTGAAACTTCATGGTTCCTAGTCAGATTTGTTTCCACTGTGCCACGACGGGAACTCCCAGAAATTAAGCATTTTTAACATGAGTCCTAATAAAGTCATTTAAAAATGAAACTAAGGAATTTCCTGGTGGCCTAGTGAGTGGTTAAGGATCTGGCATTGTCACTGCTGTGGTTTGGGGAACTGCTGTGGCAAAGGTTTGATCCCTGGCCAGAGAACTTCCATATGCTGTAGGCATGGGCAAAAAAAAAAAAAAAAAAGAGAAGAAACTTTAATACTGAATAATTCATCCATGTCTCATACTACTAGTCAGTGTTATACATAATTAAGGAGCACTATTGGTGTTCTCATTAAAACCAGGAATAAAAGGTGGTAACTATACATTGTTGTTATTCTAGATATTTTTGCTAATTAAACAAACTAAAATAGTCAAGACTAAATATTAGAAGTGAGAATATTATTGATATGATTCTACCTAAAACAGAGACTAGTTGAAACAGATTAGTAGTGTCCAGTTTAAAGGGTTAAAAATGGAAAAAGAGATACTTGTTTAACAACAGGAAAAACAACAAAAAATTAGGACTAAATTTAGTAAGAAATGCATCTGACTATAAATAACGTTATAAAGCTTTTCAGTACAAAAAAGAAGTTGAATTATGAACCATTAAATAACCAGTAAATATTTTTCAATTTTTTTTTTGCCCACAGAGGTTAAATCATTTGCCCAGTTTGTTTATTTGCTCACTGTCTCACTATTCGGTGGTGGGGTTGCTATTCATACCTGGGCTGTCTGTGCTTTTGGCATTACGATGCTACCTCCCATACTTGGAAGCCAGTGACATTGAGCTTTGAGCCTGTTTTGAGTGGTGAACCTGTGTATCAGTTAGTACTGGTTTGGCTGCTGGTGATGGAAAAATGGAAAATAACAATGCCTTAAACAAGATAGAAATCTTTTTTTCTTCTTACATAAAATTAAATCGAGAGTTCAGTGGATTAGAGCTAGTTTGCAGGTTTAGGCTGCTTCTGCCTTTTTTGTTCTGCCATCATCCATGCGTGAGCTTCAACACGGATGCTCTAGCTGTAGCCATTATTTTGCAGTTTTGTTTTTAAGGCACAAGGGATAAAGGAGGCTACTTGTTTTGAACTTCCTGTCTTTCTGTCACACAAGAAATATATTTACCTTCAAGAATCCAGGGTTCTAGCTAAAATTCAATGCTTCCATTACAAAGGGTGGATAATGAGGGGAGCCAACTAAGAACTGTGTAGTGAGCATGAATTTATACTTGGTAGTTGGTACTTTAACTTATAGTCATGGCAAATTATTTACTTTTAAAATCTTCTCTGGCATTGTGAATAGTCCTTTAATATTGTATGACATACATGTATATACTCTTTTTGATTTCATTTTGTATATTGTGAACATATTAGCTGCCTTTCTCTAACATAGCAAAAGACATAAAGTTTATGGATACCAATGCAATCTTGAAACTCTTAGGATTTGGTTACTGTATTAGCATGTGTGAATTTCATTTCAATTCCTGTCTGTTTCATCTTGCCTTTAATTATTCTCCTGTTATTATTTCTTCAAAAATGAGGTGCAGTCTTTACGGTTCATTTTGTTAAAGAAAGATTGGAATTGAATGTACTTGGCATTTACTTTTATTTTTTGGAATTGTTTGTGGTTTTAGGTTAATATTTATACTTTCTACAATAATACGTATTACCTTAAAAAAAAGGAGAATCAGGGAGTTCCCATTGGAACTAGCCGTGGAAAGGGATCCTACTAGTATCCATGAGGATGCGGGTTTGATCCCTGGCCTTGTTCATTGGGTTAAGGATCTGGTGTTGTCATGAGCTGTGGTGTTGGTTGCAGACGTGGCTCAGACTTGGCATTGCTGTGGCTGTAGCGTGGTCTGACAGATGTAGCTCTGATTCAGCCCCTAGCCTGGGAACTTCAAAATGCTGTGGGTATGGCCCTAAAAAACAAAACAAAACAAAACAAAAAAACAATAAAAAAATGGACAGAGCCATTGTGAATCAATTATATCTTACTAAAAATTAAAAAAATATATATGTGGATTATTTTGCCACAGAAGACTGTCCATATCCAATGTAAACATTCTGTTGAGCCTTAATGGAGGCAATCTTATAATTTTTTTTATTAAAGTGAGTGGAGTTCCCGTCGTGGCTCAGTGGTTAACAAATCCGACAAGGAACCATGAGGTTGCGGGTTCCATCCCTGGCCTTGCTCAGTAGGTTAAGGATCCGGCGTTGCCGTGAGCTGTGGTGTAGGTCGCAGACGCGGCTCAGATTCCATGTTGCTGTGGCTCTGGCGTAGGCTGGCGGCTACCGCCCTGATTAGACCCCTAGCCTGGGAACCTCCATATGCCGTAGAAGCAGCCCAAGAAATGGCAAAAAGACCCAAAAAAAAAAAAAAGTGATTAAAGTGATTTACAATGTTGTATTTGGTTTTTATAATTGAAAACTTCATTTTATGGCATTGGGAGTGTTTTCTATTTTTGACATATCAGTCTGTTTTTACATGGAAGTAGAGATAGAGGACTGAACAGAAGAAATGTGAGCATCAAGATGCAAATAGATGAAAATAGACACCTGCTGTCCTTTTTTTTTTTTTTTTTTTTGGCTGTGCTTGTGGCATGTGGAAGTTCTTGCGCCAGGGACTGAACTTGTGCCACAGTAGTGACAATGCCGGATCCTTAACCCTTAGGCCACCAGGGAACTCACTAGACCCCTGTTTTTGTAAGAGCCATTATATATACCTTGTCCTAAGTTTAAAATTTAGTTTCATAATAGTTTAATAATTGTAAGAGCAGGCCCCACAGTTGAATGAGATTAATTAGTTACTTTATATAGACTAGCATTGCTTGTGAACCTATCTGTTAAATGAGACAGAAAAAAGTTGTAGTTTTCTCTTAAAACAGTCCCACAAAACTTAAAATGTTATTGTTCTGATTGAGGTGTAATTATATCTAATAATGTGTACAGATCTTAAGTTTTTAGTCTGAGCAGTTTTGACAATTCTATAT
Organism: Sus scrofa; assembly: GCF_054392235.1. Lineage (NCBI taxonomy): Eukaryota > Metazoa > Chordata > Mammalia > Artiodactyla > Suidae > Sus > Sus scrofa. The sequence goes on from NC_139398.1 coordinate 34,702,255, forward strand.
GCACTGTGTGTAGCCACCATCCCAAATAAGAAGTAGGAGCTTCCATCACCCCGTTAGTTCTTTGTGCCTCTTCTAGTCATGAACTTTAAAAAAAAATGAGTTCTTGGAGTTCCCTGGTTGCATGTTGGGTTAACCATCTGTTGTCACTATTCGTGACTTGGGTTTCTGCTGTGGCATTGGTTTGATCCCTGGCCCCCAGGGCTTCCACGTGCTGTGGATGTAGCCAAAAAGGAATGAGTTCTCGATAGCACCAGAATTGAAAGGAAAATTACCAGAGAACATATTGATAGTTTTACATTAAGAACTATACTGCCTGATTGTGATTATTTTTTTTAATACGCATTTCACTTCAGTTGCAGGTTAGTAGTTGATTTAGTGTTACTGCTGAAGTCACTGGATTGGCAATGTTAATGTATATTATAATTTCTTTTTCTTTTTTTTTTGTCTTTTTGTCTTTTGTTGTTGTTGTTGTTGTTGCTATTTCTTGGGCCGCTCCCGCGGCATATGGAGGTTCCCAGGCTAGGGGTTGAATCGGAGCTGTAGCCACCGACCTAAGCCAGAGCCACAGCAACGTGGGATCCGAGCCGCGTCTGCAACCTACACCACAGCTCACGGCAACGCCGGATCCTTAACCCACTGAGCAAGGCCAGGGACCGAACCCGCAACCTCATGGTTCCTAGTCGGATTCATTAACCACTGCGCCACGACGGGAACTCCTATAATTTCTTTTGATAACAAACTTACTTTTCACTTTCCCTTCGTTTGATCTTATCTGCAATGGTAATAAAATTGTTCCTTCAAATAGAATGCAAATGAAAGTGGTATGCAAACCATGACTGAACTTTGTCAAACTACACCAACTGTTAAATAATTAGGAGTATTTAGTGAGTTTTTGGAGGTATATTATTATTTTGCTTTGAACTGAGTAAGTGAACAAAAATTCAAGGGGGTAGAGTCAGGAAAGAGGTGAAAGTGATTTTTAAACTGTATTTATTACATGTGTGTAATTCTGATTTTTTTTAAAGGTAAAGAAGGTTGTAACATAATCAAATGGAAACTGGGATTATTGAGGATTTTCATTATCCTTGCTATCCAGTTTCCCATTACTACAGAAAATTGAAAGTTGCGTTTTTATGACTGTAACTAAAGGCTAGATGTAACAGTGACTTTTTAGCTGTGAGCACCTGTTTTCCATGAACTTTCTTTGACTCCCTGGTTGGCACGCTCCGTGGTGGAGAGTCCAAGTTTGGGCCACCACTGTGCTTCCCTGACTTCTGGTCTGAGGCTTCTCATCTCTTTGGCCTTGGTCATTGCCAACCACCTGTATCAGTCAGTCTTTTTCTCTCATGCATTAGGGAAAGTTTGAAGTGTTAAAAATGGAAAAAAAAAAACCCTCTCTTTTAGTTCTCAGGAGTTGATTGATATAGAATGAGGTAATTTATGTAAACACTTAACATCGGGATTGACACATACTAAATACTCAGATTGCTGGATTTTCTTACTGTTTTCATCATCATTACCAATATTTGATTAATGACCAATTTTAATTTAAGTGCAGCTGGCTGGAAAGAAAAGTTTTTTAAAAACATTGTGAGGAAACTTAATGATTCTAATTTCAGAGGAAAATTAATGTTCTTTAAAACAAGACAGTTTAATTACACCTGCAAGGTTCTGTCAGCAGAGGTTGCTAGAAGCTCTATTCCAAAATCCAGTGAATGTGTCATTACTATTTCCAAACTAATGTGGGAAAGTCTTCATTCTTTAAGATGAGCACTAGGGGGCAGTAGAAGCATTTTGGTTTTTGGCACAAATCCATTTTTTTTTTTCAACTGTCTTGTCTACAAGTGGAAGAAAAAAAGAATTTTATAAACAATGTCTTCCAGAAATTGGAACAGGTGAGGTTTAGTTTGAGATTAATGCTGGAATAGTTACTTTATATTGAAGCATAATATAGAAAATTCTTTATTTTTTTGTGATTTGAGAATATTATGACAGTTATATTTAAAGTTTGTTTTTTATCTTTAAGTTTTTAAAATCAGTAACATTCCTATATAGAATAAGTCTTAGTGGCAGGAATTTTCAGGATAGTTTCTTTATAACTTATAAGTCTCTTGGCAAATAAGAAGGTTTATTTCTCTGATCCCCAGGGTAACCCAAACTTTAAAAAACACGTATAATAGCTTGTCACTTCCCTGCTTTCTTTCCTGTCAGTAAACTCTCCAGTTTCTTCCTATCCTATCACATTGTTAAGAAATCCTAGTTCCTTGCCTTGACCTCCTAAGACCCTGCATGACTTGGCTTCTGCAAGTCTCTCTGACTTGATCTCCTTCCACTCCTCTCTTGCTCACTCTTCTCTACCCACGTTGACTTTTCTGCTTTTCTTTGAACAGCCGTCCTTTTTTCCTCACAGAACCTTTCAATTTTGTTTTTCCTCTATGTGCAATAACAGAGCTTCATGACCCCCTAATTTTTTTTTCCTAGCTTCCCCCCCCCTTTTTTTTGGCTTTTTAGAGCCTCACCCATGGCACAGGGGTCAAATCAGAGCTACAGCTTCCTTCCTGCCTCACAGCAACACGGGATCCGAGCTGCATCTGTGACCTACACCACAGCTCATGGCAATGCTAGACCTCAACCCACTGAGCGAGGCCAGGGATCAAACCTGTGTCCTCATGGACGCTAGTCAGATTCGTTTCCACTGAACCACAGTGGGAATGCCCACGACTCCCTGGTTTTATTTGGATTTTTGTTCATGTGTTACTTCTCTGACTACTTTATATAAGTACTCCACCTTCATTCCACTGCTTTATGGTGCTCCATTATCTGACATTTTGTTTATTAGTTTTCTTGTCTTTCTCCTCACAGTAATTTGTTTCATGAGGGCTGTAACATTGTCTCTTTTACGATTGTATCCCCAGTGGCTTGACCTGTGCGGGGCACACATACTCACTCAATGGCCATCATCTTTGGCTTTGGTGATAGTAGTTACTCTCTTTCTCGCAAACATTTCGTGGAATTAAAGCTAGCTTCTGATCTAGTCATAGTTCACCTTTAGAAACTCAGGAGCAATGCTATACTCACATTTCCAGGCTATTTCTACCGCAGCTCCCTTCTCAAAAGGCTGCAGCAGTTTAATCTCCCATTGCTGGGTGGGCTTTTGTATCCTCTCAGGTGACTGCCAGGAATGGTCCCTGGTATGGGTCCTTTCTGTCTCTAATCAGGGGTTTTTATTTTCCCACTGCTAGTATGGACCATTTTCTTTCTTTTTAGTAATTAGTGTAGAGTGGGGAAGATGGAGGCAATTTAGCAGACAGTGCAAAGCATAATAAAGTGCAATGAAGAAGGCAGGAGGGTACTTTTTATCTGACTGATTGTAATCTCCTCAGTTATAAGTTTTTTTTTTAACATATAAGTATTCAGCATTAAATTCAGGTAAATGTCTGTCAATATAATGGATATATAATGAATATATGGTGAATCCTTAACCCACTGAGTGAAATCTTGCAGATTAAAATGAAAGTTTATGGCAGTGATGTTAAAGACGTCCTTCACTTCCCCCAAAGCCATCATCAAAAGATCTAGCTAGGTCAGGCCGGTTCTTAATTGAAAAAGGGAAAATGGATAAGAGTGGTAAACAATTTGAATATCACTGGATTGAGAACTGTGGAGAAAATTCATGAAGGTTTTGAATATTTGTTTGTAAAACTAGCCCTCTTATTAGTCCTGCCAAAGTTGATCCATTATAGTCTGATGCCATTTTATACTGTCTAAATTTTAGTTGGAAAAATGACTTTCTACTTCTCATAAAGTAATACCTAATTAATTCTTGTTGATTCTAGGATTTAGTGTATTCTGAGAGTTGATGTATTAAATTTTGTTAAAGGGTAAATAAACTATCTAAAAACTTAAATTTCATTTTAAGATGTTTTATTCAAACCTATTTAAGCCCCTTTTCTGTGAAAATTGAGGTCTCCTTTTTTTTTTTCATTTTTATTTTTTTAGGGCTGCACCAGTGGCATATGGAGGTTCCCAGCTAGGGCTCTAATTGGAACTACAGCTGCTGGCCTATGTGCCACAGTCACAGCAACGCCAGATCTGAGCCGTATCTCCAAGCTGTATCTCCGCCTACACCACAACTCACGGCAACGTCGGATCCTTAACCCAATGAGTGAGACCAAGGATCAAACCTACAACGTCATGGTTCCTAGTCAGATTCGTTTCCACTGTGCCACGACGGGAACTCTGTATTTTTGGTCTCAAATTCAGATGGTTAAATTATTTACTTTTCATAGCTCTGTTAATACTATTATAATTGGCCCTTCCAGAGTCCTTCTCATGAAATCCTTTTTTTTTTTTTTTTTTTTTTGTCTTTTGCTTTCATTTCTCTCTTTTTTTTTCTCCAGTTCCTTATGTCTTCCTACAAATGCCTCACTTTTTGGCTCTGTTTCACTTATGTTTCATTTTACCTAATTTTTTTTTTAAAACCTGAATTTAATGTTAATTTTCCCATTTTTTACTCTCAGTTTATTACTTTAAAGTTTTACTTTGAGTTACTTTTTTGATCTCATTTTCTTTTCTTTTGTCTTTCCAACTAATAAGTATTCTTAAGAACATAGGTCATGTAGGAGTTCCCGACGAGGCTCAGTGGTTAACAAATCTGACTAGGAAGGTGAGGTTGTGGGTTCGATCCCTGGCCTTGCTCAGTGGGTTAGGGATCCGGCGTTGCTGTGAGCAGTGGTGAGGTCTTAGACGAGGCTTGGATCTGGCGTTGCTGTGGATCTGGTGTAGGTTGGCGGCTACAGCTCCGATTAGACCCCTAGCTTGGGAACCTCCATATGCTGCAGGAGTGGCCTGAGAAAAGGCAAAAAGAGAAAAAAAAAAAAAAAAAAAAAAAAAAGGACATATGTCATGTGGAGTTCCCATCATGGCTTAGCAGTTAACAAAACCCACTAATATCCATGAGGTTGTGGGTTCGATCCCTGGCCTTGCTCAGTGGGTTAAGGATGCGGTGTTGCTGTGAGCTGTGGTGTAGGTCGCAGATGCAGCTCAGATCCTCGTGTCTGTGTCTGTGATGTAGGCTGGCAGCTATAGCTCCAATTCAACCCCTAGCCTGGGAACGTCCATATGCTGTGGATGCAGCCCTAGAACAACAACAACAACAAACACATAGATCATGTAATTAATTTTTGCATTCCTCTAAATGTTAAAGACATCAGTTTTTCAGTTTAGAAGGTATAAACACAATGTTTGAAAGGTCCATCAATCTTTCACCCCTTCTGTTTACATGGGTAAAAGTGGAATATTTGCATATGTCAGTTTTGAAAAAGATTTCTTAGTGCTTTAATCTTATTCAAAAAAGTGCTTTTAAAGAACTTTTACAAAATCATGAATATATACCAACATTGATATAATTTGTCTTTTAGTGGAATTAGGTACTTTCCTTTTGCCAAGATTATAAAGTTTGCACTTGAATATATTTTGTATTTTAAGTGCCAGATTGAGAGAATAGCATATAAATACATGTTAAAGCAGCACCAGCAGAACTTAAAAAAGTTCTTCTATAGACCTTGATCCTTATTTGGAGGAACATTTTGTTCATACTGTTGTGCTGAGTGCTGGAAGTGCAGCTAATTGTGAATTTGAAATAAGACCAAGACCACCAAGTTGATTCACATAGCCTACCAGGCAGCTGTTGGATGGTAATTTTGCCATTTCACTACTGATCTGGATTGAAAGCATGGAATCTTTATTCACATCTGCATCCCACAGAGCCTTGAACACTATAAATGGGGTTTAATTTTGTTTTTTATTAAATGAAGGAGTTAATGGCATAGTTTTGATTTTTACTCTCGTAAAAAGTGATGCTATGACAAACCAGGAATTCACTGTTAGGCCACAGTTCAGTATGTGCTGTTTGATTTGTGATAAAGAAATAAGAATATGCTCAAATCTAGGACCAAACAATAATACAGTAAGTGGCTACTTCCTTTGGGGAGCTAAGTTCTAAGCAGTTAAGGTGAAAGAACTTATTTAATCCTCCTACTTCTGTTATCCTCTTTGACAGATAAGGAATCTAGTAATCAGAGGTACTAACTTCCCTACAGCCACCAAATGGTAAATGATGGAGCCAAGTTTCAAATCTAGGGGAATCTGCTCCAGAATACATGGGCTTAATCATTATGCCTTCCCTTGCCACTGGTTGTGACCTACTCTGCTTCTCAAGGTCAACTCTTGTCTCTCCTACATGTGTCTCCTGCTCATCCATACAGACTTTGAATATGAGCAGTCTTTGAATATGACTACTCTTCCATGCCTTCCAGCATACTCTTCCTTCTTTGTGGACCTGGGTCAATACTTAGAACAACCCCATTCTTTTGCTGGTCTTTGTAAGTAGTGACCCTTGTGGGTACATGGTGACAGACCTGTCTTCATCAAAGAACAACCTTTGCATTTTTCAGGATCTAGGTTTTCTCCTTGTGAAAGGAAAACATTTTCTTTTTTAAAAAATGTTCACTGACTTGCAGAGGGAGAGTTCACTACCTCCTTCTTTGTGCTACTGTATTACTTATATTACTCTATTATTTTATAATTTTATAACAGCTTTATCGAGATATAATTAATACCCTTAAATTCATAGTTTTCAGATATATACAGTTCAGTGGTTTTTTTTAGTATAACTGGACAGTTGTGCAACCATCACCGCTATTTAATTTAAAAATATTTTATCCTTCCAAAAAGCAACCTTGCCCCCTTTAACTTTCACTCCTTATTCTCACTTCACTACCCTGCCTCCAACTGTTGGCAGCTGCTAATCTGCTTTCTGTCTCTATGGATTTACCTGTTTTGGACATTTCATATCAATGGAGTAATACAATTAGTGGTTCTTTGTGACCTATTTCTTTCACTTAGCATAATGTTTCCAAGGTTCATACATATTGCAGCATGTATCAGTGTCTCATTCCTTTTTATTGCCAAGTAATATTCTATTTTATGGACACGCCATATTTAAAAAAAATGCTTTTGTTTGTTGATGGATATTGGATGTTTACACTTCTAGCTGTTATGAATAATGTTACTATGAATGACTAAAAGACTTTGTGTGGCTGTATATTTTTGGTTTTTTTGGGGTGTATATCCTGGAGTGGAATTGCTAGGTCATATGATAACTCTGTATTTAACCTTTTAATTTTTTTGCACAGTGGATGACACAAAGTAAATGCTAAAATATATTAATTCTTAACTAAAGTTATAAATTACTTTCATAACTTTACTTTTATTTTTATTTACTTTTATTGCACAGTGGATGACACATAGTAAATGCTGAAATATATTAATTCTTAACTAAAGTTATAAATTTCTTTCTTTCTTTTTTTTGTCTTTTTGCCATTTCTTGGGCTGTTCTTGCGGCATATGGAGGTTCCCAGGCTAGGGGTTGAATTGGAGCTGTAGCCACCGGCCTACACCAGAGCCACAGCAACTCGGAATCTGAGCCGAGTCTGCAATCTTCACCACAGCTCATGGCAACGCCAGATCGTTAACCCACTGAGCAAGGGCAGGGACCGAACCCGCAACCTCATGGTTCCTAGTCGGATTCGTTAACCACTGAGCCATGACGGGAACTCCATAAATTTTCTAGTAATGACAGTTTGTTATTAAAAGAAAATAAGAATGAAATCCATGAGGAAAAAAATACACAGAGTTTGTACTTATCATAGTTTGTTTATATACCTTTCTGAAATACGGGGACATATTTATTAACTATTTATATTTTATATCTACTTTTGGTATACTTTCAAGATAAAACATTTGAAGCCACAGACAGACTTACTATAAGTTGTGTCTAATGAAGCCTAAGTGCCATGTACTGTGCTAAATACTGGGGATATCAAAATAAGGAGGACATAGGCACTGTTTTAATAGAGCTGAAAGGCTATGGAAGGTGTGGAGTTCCTGATGTAGTGCAGCAGGTTGAGGATCTGGCATTGCTGCAGCTGTGGTGTCGGTTACAGCTGGGGCTTGAATTCACTTCCTGGCCTGGTAACTTCCATATGCTGGGGGTGTTGCCATAAAAATAAAAAAATAAAATAAATTAAAAATCCTTTTATAGCAGTTTGGAGAATTGAATCATAGAGTAAGATTTTTGCTAATTTTTTTTTTTTTTGTTGTTTTTTTAGGGCTGCACCCATGGCATATGGAAGTTTCCAGGCTAAGGGTTGAACGGGAGCTATAGCCACTGGTCTACACCACAGCCACAGCAACGCCATATCCGAACTACATCTGCAACCTACAGCACAGCTCATGGCAGCACTGGATCCTTAACCCACTGAGTGAGGCCAGGGATTGAACCTGCATCCTCATGGCTACTAGTCAAATTTGTTTCCACCGAGCCATGACAGAAACTCCAGATTTTTGCTAAATTGAAAGGTAAATTTGACTTCCAAGATTTTCCAAAGAGAAGACTCTATGATATCACTTAAATGTAGAATCTAAAAAATAAGGCAAATGAATGTATATCGAAACAGAAATAGTTTCATAAATATGGAAAACAAACTTGTGGTTACCAAAGGGGAGAGGGAAGGGGGGGCAAATAAGGGGCATGGGATTAACAAATAAAACTACTGTATATAAAATCAATAAACAACAAGGAATATGGTATGACACAGATACTTATACCCGTTATCTTGTAATAACCTAAAATGGAGTATAATCTGCAGAAATACTGAATCACTATGCTGTATACCTGAAACTAACACAATGAAATAAACATGTTACATATTAGGTCTTCCTGTTCCCTGGTAATAAAAAATTAACAAAGGGAAAACAAAGAAGGTTTTCTAGTTGAGTATCGTTCTTAGGTTATAGAAATTATAAGATATGAAATGTAGCTCAGACAATATACTACCAAGCTGTGATAGGATGGGTGAATTTGTCTTCCGGTAAGGTGAGAATCTCAGAAAACTTTTACTTCTCATACTTTATGTACAGGTAGATCTCCTGGGGTCCTTGCTAAAAAGTCGATTCTGATTTAGTGGATCTGGGAGAGGTCCAACAATCTGAATTTTAACGAGTTCCTGGATAATGTCTCTGGTGCTGTTCTGTGGGTCACACTTTTTGAGTAGCAAGGCATTAGAGAGGTTTCTATGAGAACTGTGGAGCTGTCAGCCTGAGGTTTGCATTGATCTTTACTCCACTTATAAAAGCACTTTTTGTTTCCCAAATGAATCATTCAAACAAATGCTTGTTTTTTGTAGACAAGAGACTAAGGACTTGAGGCTTTGAGAGGAAAATGAGTGCAAGTTGTGAAGCTATGAGAATGGTGTGTACCTTGTTGCCGCTGACATGGCAGAGATGGGCCTTTCTTAGGAATAGGACAAATGGTAAAAACCAGATACACTAGTCTGAGCTGGTGACATGTCCTTCTTCCTTTATAGTTATAAAAGAAAGCCTTCTCTTTGGGGTGGGGGTAAAGGAGTGGGAGGGAAGAGTTTCATCATAGAGGTTGTAGAAAGCCAGGTTGTTCTGTCTTAACTCTGGCAAGCTCAGCCTCTGTTCTTCCAGTACTGCCTGGAGTGGTTAATTCTGTGGGTAAGGGTGGGCTCTTATACATACATTAATAAATAATAAATGAGGAGTTCCTGTCATGGCTCAGTGGTTAATGAATCCGACTAGGAACCATAAGGTTTCGGGTTCGATCCCTGGCCTTGCTCATTGGGTTAAGGATCTGGCATTGCCATGAGCTTCGGTGTTGGTCACAGACGTAAGCTCGGATCCCACGTTGCTGTGGCTGTGGTGTAGGCCGGTGGCTATAGCTCCGATTAGACCCTTAGCCTGGGAACCTCCATATGCCAAGGGAGCGGCCCTAGAAAAGGCAAAAAAAGACACACACACACAAAAATATATATATATGTGAAAAAGCTAAGGTCCTATACAGTTAAGTAGTTTAGTGAAGGTTACAAGTGGAAGTTAATCTCAGAGTCCTGTCTAAATTTCAAGTCTTTGGACTTAGGAATAAGAGTAAGAGCTGACATATTCATAAAGTTTTAGGGTGTTAGGAAATGATAGGGCATATGTTCATGGTAGCTTTGACAATATGCATGTCATTTGATATAAATCCTCTTGGTTAATTACCTGCCATTGTTACATGATAAACATAGAAAATGGCCATCTTTACTTTTATTGCTAATGTCATGTTTTTAAAAAAATATGGTTTCTAAATGAACTATCCTTTTTGAGTTTCTCAGCCATTGCACAAGTATAAAAAGTTATTTAACAATTTACTCTTAAGTCATGTTGCTAAGAAATGTCCTTTAAGATTGCAGCTTGAATAGGGCATATATGATTTGAAGGTGATTTAGAAGTGATTTGGGAATACTGCTAATTGAAGAATTGGAACCAGCTGTGAGATTTAGATAGGAAATTGTCTTTCCTTCCTGCAATATTTTAGACATGTAACTTCACATTTTTGGAGAAGGATTTTAAGCATTTGATAAATGATTTATTTTGAAGCTTACCTAACATTTATTAAGAACATAGAGAAGTATTCTCCATTCAGGTTTAATAGTATGCATCTTTTTTTGTTTGCTTATGTGTTGTATCTATTACATTTTTTTTTAAGTTTTGGTAAATACACATAGCATAAAATTTACAATCTTAACCATTTTTAAATGTACAGCTCAGTAGCATTATATTATTGTGCAGTCAATCTCCAAAATTTTTTCATTTTGCAAAAAAGAATCTCTATACCCATTAAATGACAACTTTCCATTTCCATCTCTGCCCCAAACTTGGCAACCACTGTTCTTTTTATTTCTATGATTTTGACTGCTTAGATCCCTCAGATAAGTGCAGTCATTCAGAATTTCTCTTTCTGTGGGTAGCTTATTTCAGTTAGCGTAATGTCCTCCAAGTCATCCATGTTGTAGCATGTGTCAGAATTTTCTTCCTTTTTAAGACTGAATAGTATTCCATTATATATTTGTACCACATTTTGTTTATTCCTTCATCTGTGGATGCGTACTTGCTTTTACCTTTTGACTATCGTGAATAAAGCTGCTGTGAATATGAGTGTACAAACATCTCTTTGAGACACTACTTTTCAGTTCTTTTGGATATATACACCAATGGAATTGCTGAGTTGTAAAGTAATTCTTATTTAAATATTTTGAGGAACTGCTTTACTGTTTTCCATATCAGCTGCACTATTTTCCTCTAGCCGTGTATAAGTGTTCCAGTTTCTGTTCATCCTTGCTAACACTTAATGTTGTTTTTCTTTCTTTTTCCCCCTTAAATAATAGCCATTTTGGTGGGTGTGAATGGTATCTCATTATTGTGGTTTTGATTTGCATTTCCCTAATGATTAATGATGTAAAGTATCTTTTCATATGCTTTTTGGTCATCTGTACATCTTTGGAGAAATAGCTATTCAAGTCCTTGGCCAGATTTCAAAGTGGGATTTTTTTTATTGTTGAGTCGTGGGAGTTTTAAAAATATTCTAGATATTAACACCATATCAAATATATAATTTGTAGATATTTTCTCCCATTTTGTAGGTTGCCTTTTCACTATGTTAACTCTGTCTTTTTTTTTTTTTCTTATTAGGGTTGCACCCGAGTCATATGGAAGTTCCCAGGCTAGGAGTCGAATCGAAGCTATAGCTGCCAGCCTACACCACAGCCACAGCAGTGTGGGATCCAAGCCACCTCTGTGACTTACATAGCAGCTCATGGCAATGCTGGATCCCTGACCCACTGAGTGAGGCCAGGAATTGAACCCACATCCTCAAGGATACTATTCGTTTCTGCTGCGCCACAACAGGAACTCCTAATTGTGTCTTTTGATGCACAGACTGCTTGGTGATTTTTTTGAAATCTCAAATCTTATCAAATTACTTTATATGGCTCAGAGCTTAAATTTCATATTCTTGGCATTGTATACAATCTGGCTTGTAACTAACTCTCTGGGTTAACATTAAAAAATACACACACACACACACACACACACACACGCACACACACACACGCACCCACACAAAACACACATACTCTTTCCCTTTTTCCTGCTCAGCGATTTAAATTCTAGCCAGGCGAAAATATCTGCAATTCAGAAGTGTCAAGATTCATCTTATTCTCTCCTATAGGCTCTCCACAGTCACCTAGGAAACTTGCTGTTTTTCCAAAGACATTTCAAACATCTCTTTTATGAAACGTTTTCTGATCCCTCTCTACCTCCCCAGGCACGATGGCATTGCGTGCCTAACCTTGTGTACTCTTCTGTCACAGCATCTGAAACATTTTAGTTTGCTGGGTTTGTTTTTTTTAGGCCCATACCCATGGCATATGGAGGTTCCCAGGCTAGGGGTCCAATTGGAGCTGTCTGTAGCCGCCGGCCTACGCCGCAGCAACCCTGGATCCGAGCCAAGCCTGTGACCTACACCACAGCTCATGGCAACGCCGGATCCTTAACCCACTGAGCGAAGCCAGGGATTGAACCTGCATCCTCATGGATGCTGAGCCACGATGGGAACTCCATAGTTTGCCTGTTTATTTACCTGTCTGTTTTGCTTTGCCGGACTGACAGTTCCTCATGAACAGAGTCTTTGTTATTGGTCTTTTTATCTTTAACTTAGTTTCTGGTACAGGTGTCACATGTAGTATGTAGTATATAATGAAATATTCAATAGATGTTAAATGAATGTGTGATTAGTGAGTGAATGAATAAATGAATTGATTTTAAGTCAGTCTTACTGGATTACCAGAGTTACAGCAGAATAGATTCTAATTTCGGCTGCTGGTGGTATTGCACGGGTAACTATTTCCAGAGTGGTTTCTGGGAGGAAGTAGTATTCATTGTCAAGCCCCTGGTTGGAAACCCCCATTCTTTCTCCCAACTTTGTGGTAGATCTTTATTACTAAGTAGACTTTGCATCCTGGCTTCTAGTACTATACATATACAACTTTTAAATTTTATGATGAATTTACCCCAGAAAGATTATATCTGACTTGCAAGTCTTTCGAAAACACTGTAAGGATGTATGTACATCAGATGGAATCACTCTTGTTATTCCAGATATGTTTGTTTTCATTGTTCTTACTGGGGGTAAATGAAAGAGCCTGGGAAATAATCCTTTGGTTGGCATTTAAAACCAAACCAAAACAAAAACTGGTATCTTTCCCCCTCTTACATTAAGACTGTAGCTCTTGTTATGAATTTTAGTAATAAATGACTTCATTGAAGTCTTATAGTTTATGATGTCCCCTGGCAGGGATATCATGAAAATATTTTACTGTTATAGCAAATTTCACACTAAGCCATATTTCAAAAAGTCATTACTAAAAGTTCTGGAAAAAGAACAGTCACCATCAAGTGATACGCTACCAAAAGATGGATTGCTACTATTTTAGATGATTTATTTGTGCCAATTATATGGGCTTTTTATGAGTTATGCTCTACATGATTTCCAGTAAAACTTTGATTTTGAATGTAAACAACATTTATTTAAACATTTAATTCATTCCTAATGTAAATACTGAGTTGTTCTGTGTTCTTGTAAGTTTTTTCTTTAAATGTCAGAAATTGTCTATATATAGGCACATTCTGCATCGAATTCAGTGAAATAATTTTCATCCCTTCTTTTGGTGACAGTGTTTCTTTTTACTGAGTGATGAAAAAGTAATTAGTTATGAAATGATACACAGACTCTAACAGATTCCTCTCTAAGTAAAACATTTGAACTGTTCTCCTGTTTCTTTCAAGAGTACTTAGCACCTTTACATGAGTTTTTATTATTTGCAAATATTGTCAACTGTGAAGGAAGCAGTGGTTTACATAATTTGGTATAGCATTAATCCAGAATTCATTTGTTCAACTTTTAAATTATTTTGGAATTTGTGTTGGAATATCATTATCTCTGAGATAGGTGTGTGTAGCACTTTGGAAAAGATAGTAAAGTAGTAAATTATCTTTGTCTTTAAATAAATTGCAAACTCGCCAGCAGTTCCTTGGTTTACTGTAAGTATTTTTGTTCAGTGCCTCTTGGTTCCCAGTCTCCTCTCTCTCTCTCTCTTTTTTTCTTTTAAATGGCTTTAGCTGCAGCATATGGAAGTTCCTAGGCTAGGGGTCAAATCAGAGCTGTAGCTGCGGCCTACACTATGGCTGTGGCAACACCAGATCCTTTTTTGATGTTGTTTTTTGTTTTTTAGGGCCGCACCTGCAGCATATGGAGGTTCCCAGGCTAGGGGTCTAATCTGAGCTATAGCTGCCAGTCTATGCCACAGTCACAGCAATGCCAGATCTGAGCCACGTCTGTGATCTACATCACAGTTCATGGCAATGCCGGATCCTTAACTCACTGAGCAAGGCCAAGGATTGAACTTGCATCCTCATGGATGCTAGTTAGAATTTTTTCTGCTGAGCCACCACGGGAACTCCAACACCGGATCTTTAACCCACTGAGCCAGGTCAGGAATGGACCCTTCATCCTCTCAGAGACCATGTCTGATCCTTAACCTGCTGAGCCACAACAGGAACTCCCCTAGTCTCCTCTACTGTACTGGTAATGGATTATACTCACCTCTCAGACACAGTCAGTCTAAAACAGAACTGCCTTTATTTCTTTCTACTTGTAGCTTTACATCTGATTTTAGTCTAAGGTAGAGTCATTTGGGCTTCAAAGCTTTTCACTTTTGGAAAATCTTCAGTTATCTCTGACTCTCACTCACAAGGCTCACCTGATGAATAGCACCTATTTGTTGTTCTTTATGGACGTAAACATTAACGTTTGAAGGTAAATTAAAAGTTATAATCCAGTGTGATTTATGAGGTAGACATTGTAAGGGCCATTCATTCATTCCAAAAACTTTTGTGTGTGTCTGCTATACACCAGGTGTTTTGTAGTTTGGGGACCCAGAGATAATATATACACACAGTCTTTGAGAAGTGTCCATTTTGTGGTTTGGTTAGGGAGTGGAGTGGAGGGAGACAGTCAGAAATTATAACATATTGTGACAGGTTCTGTGATAGAGACAAGGAGAGCTTGTCATGGGAATGCGTAGAAAGGCCATTTAACCCAGAGTTTGAAATGTTGAGAAATCCTCCCAGGAGCAGGTCACATCTGAATTGAGTCTTAAAGGGTGAGTAGGAATTAGCCAAGTAAAGAGGAAGAGAAACCTGGAAAAAGACGAAGATAGTATGACCAGAGGGACAGGAGGTAGGCCTTAGAATAAATGATGACTGTCACTGAGCACCTGCTTTGTGCCAAACTCTGTATTAAGAGCTTTAAACCACTCACCTCACAGTAACCTAAGGCACAAGCCCTGTTATCCTCTTTGCAGCTGAGGCAACTGAGAGTCATTACTCTCCAGAGGGTATGACAGGGTTAATGAGTATCAGAACCAGATTTTAAAAGCCTAGATTTTCTGGCTTTTTGTCAAGGCTGTTTCCTCCTAAGAAAGTACAGTTTCAAGATGGAGGAAATAGTTAAGTAGTTATCATGCTGTTGAAAGGTCAGATGTGCAGGTTAAGTTTTGAAAAGTGCCCTGGGACATTTATAGTAACTTACTTATTCATTCAAGAAATATTTACTGAGAGTCCCCTAAGTGCCAAGAACTGTGGTAAGCATTAGGAATTGAATGACCAGTGCCAAAGAGGTGGAGGTAGAAGGGTGAAAGAAAAGAGACACTGAGTGAAAACTAAAGTGTGAAGAAGCTTTACCATAAAGGAAAAGAGTGATAGAGCAGGGAATGTAGGGGAACTTGTGTGTGTTGTGTGTGTGTTGAATGTGGGAAGCACTTTAATTATTCATATGCTGGGGAGAAGCAGCCATAGTAGGGAAAAGATTTAAGATAAAATAGAGCTGGTGATTGATTGGTTCATCAAGGATCCTAGAGAATGAGGGAAGTCAAGGACCAGAATTTGTTAGATTGCACAATAATTTTGACATGGATTTGTAATGGCTGTAGAATTTTAGTATGATTCCCCTGCTCTTGGCTAATGGAGACTTGACTAAACAATAAAACTGCTTATTTAAATGATTACTGTGACCTCTTATGTCTGATTTGTGCATCCATCATCTCTATCCCTCAGTTAGTCTGTCCATACCCTTTCTAACATAGGACGTATTATATTAGAGCATTGATGCTTCCCTCTTAGACTTTATGTTTCTTGGGAGGGGAGGGGAGTCAAGGCTAAGTCTCGTGCCACTTAGCATCTGGTATAATCTCACTTTAATAAAGGCTTATTGAATTAATGAACCAGTGAAGGACTCAGTTCCTTATTTGTACCACTTAAATAGCAATTTTTTTGTTTTTTAAACTTTTATGGGTTAAATGGTATACATTTATTCTGTGCAAATTTTGTTGTCTCATAAATTAAGTACATAAACACTTTAAGGTATGCCCAAGTACCAATGAAAAGAGGACTTTAAAAGTTTTCCATACTAAGAGGCCCTTATGGTTTCATACAACCTGCAGAGTTTGAGTTTATCTTTTTAGAGATTTAAGATACATTTATTATCAGCTCAAAGCGACCAATTGTAATCTATCTAGAAGTATAGAAATAAAAAAATGCTCATTTTTTCCTATTTTTTAAAAAACACTGGCTTTTGTGTTTAAAAGCCAGTGATGCAATTTTTAAAAATTAAATTTCCTGTGAATGTGGTATGTGATTTCCTCCTAAATGTGGTACATTGCTTACCAATGTCATGGAATTTTCTTTTTTCAGAATCCTGTCCAAAAGATCCCTGACTCCCATGAGATAACTCTAAAGCATGGCACTAAAACAGTAAGTTTAAAAAATTTAATTCTTTTCCTCAATAACAGGGCTGTCATGGAAAAGTGAACTAATAAGATACATTCATATTAAGGCCAATTATATAGTCAACTTATATCACAAAGCTATAGATATAAGGAAAATAGATTGCTTTTCTGTTGAGTCAGAATAACCATTGCATTTCATTTAAAATAGGAACACTATTGTCATTGTTATTGTTGGCTTTAAAACCTCTCTCTTTGACAAAGGAACATTACAAGTGAAACGATGAAATGAAACTCAGATACTTTTTTTTTATGGTGTGGGAAAATTTCTCATTACCCTTAGCTTCATTTCTATGTCAATAAGAGGCCTGAGTTCATTTTTTACGTGGATGTTGAGCTAAGAAATGAACATAAGGGAATTCCTGTTGTGGCTCAGTGGGTTGAGAACCCAACCAGTATCCAGGAAGATGTGGGTTTGATCCCTGGCCTCACTCAGTGGCTTAAGGATCTGGCGTTGCCACAAGCTGTGGTGTAGGTTGCAGATGTGGCTCAGATCCCACATCACCGTGGCTCTGGTGTAGGCTGGCAGCTGCAGCTCTGATTTGACCTCTCGTCTGGGATCTTCCATATGCCATGAGTGTGACCCTGAAACATAAGATAGTAACTTGTCTGGCTCTAAGATTATGTCACTTAAGTTTTATGGATTATATTTTTCCATTATCATATTTACGTTATTTAAAAATTAATAATGTAAAAATTTTGGAGTGTAAGATGAAATCACCTAATCTTACTGTAAAGCCATTACAAAATGACAGTCGAATTAATGAAACTTGCTTGTGAATGAGTGAAAAAATAAAATTATTTTGCTTTCCCTTTATAATTAAACTATGTGTTTTCTAGATGTCTGACATGTAAAGAAGTAGGGAAATACATCCTGTAATGAGGGGGGAAACATCGAGTCAATAGAAATAGGCCCAGAAATAACCAAGTGATAGAATTAATAGCAAAGGATGTTAAAATAGTGATATTTTTCTCACTAAATATTTTGCTTTTGAAAATACCATTTTTATAAAATATTTATGTTAAGATACAGTGGATTTATTGTTATTGTTATTTTAAGTGGAGTTAACAGTAAGTATTTTAAAATGTCTTAATTTTAATTTTTGCTGTGGTAAAAATTGATACACATAACTTGTATAAACAGACATTTTTGGGGGTTCTCAAAAGATTTTGAATGTAAAGGGTCTTGGAACCAAAATATCTGAGAACTGCCTTAAGAAATCATTTCCATTTAATTTTCCATATTATATCCACTTTTTATAAATCAGACTTTTGATATTTTTATTCTGAAATCATGAAAAAATTTTACTAATTTTCATGTTTCTAATTAAATAAGGGAAAATTTATAGACTTTTAGTACTTAAAAGGAAGCTTTTCTATCATTTAGTCCAGAGATTTTTATAACTGATAAGAGTTCCCATTGAGGCTCAGTGGTTAACGAACCCAACTAGTAACCATGAGGATGCAGGTTCGATCCCTGGCCTTGCTCAGTGGGTTAAGGATCCAGGGTTGCCCTGAGCTGTGGTGTAGGTTGCAGATGTGGCTCGGATCTGGCGTTGTTGTGGCTGTGGCGTAGACTGGCAGCTGTAGCTCCATTTAGACCCCTAGTCTGAGAACCTCCATATGCCACAGGCATGGCCCTAAAAACAAACAAAAAAAACCAACAAAAAAGGATCTGGTGTTGTCATAACCGTGGTGTAGGTTGCAGCTACAGCTCCCATTTGACCCCTAGCCTGGGAACCTGCATATGCCACAGGTGTGGCCCTAAAAAGCCAAAACACACACACACACACACACACACACACACAAATACTTCAAGTTGATTTCCACATTAAAGATTTTTTTTTTTTTTTTGCTGTCTTGCCTTTGTCCTGCACATGTATTTCAGCTCCTTAGAAATATTTCAGAGATTAAGAGGGTGACTGTTTAGCTGGTCTTTTTTTTTTTTTTTTTTTTTTTTAAACTAGTTACTGTAAAAATGTTTGAACATTCATAGAAGTACAGAGAATACTAAAAGAAATTCCCATATGTTTATCTCTGAGCCTTACCAGTTATCTGCATAAGGCCAATCTTGTTTTATATCTACTTTACACTTCTAAGTAAACCGCCCTCCCCATACCCTATCTGCCTATTTTGTGGGATTATTTAAAAACAAATTCCAGACTTCATATGATTTCATCAGTAAATATTTCAGTATCAGTTTCTATGAGATAAGGTTGGTCTCTCTCTCTCTCTCTCTCTCTCTCTCTCTCTCTCTCTCTCTCTCTCTCCCTCTCCCTCCCTCCCTCCCTCCCTCCCCTCCTCTCCTTCTCCTTTCCTATCTGTCATAAATTATAAAACCATTACTACATCTAAAAATTTTCAATTAGTTATTTAATATCATCAAATAGCCCATTATTGCTCAAATGTTTTCAATTGTCCCATACATATTTTTTCCCTCTTTTTTTTTATTACTCAAATGAATTTATCACATCTGTAGTTGTATAATGATCATAACAATCTGATTTCACAGGATTTCCATCCCACAGCCCAAGCACATCCCCCCACCCCCCAAACTGTCTCCTCTAGAGACCATAAGTTTTTCAATGTCTGTGAGGCAGCATCTGTTCTGCAAAGAAGTTCAGTCTGTCCTTTTTTCAGATTCCACATGTCAGTGAAAGCATTGGATGTTGGTATCTCATTGTATGGCTGACTTCACTTAGCATGATATTTTCTAGGTCCATCCATGTTGCAAAAAATGCTGGTATTTCGTTCTTTTAAATGGCTGAGTAATATTCCATTGTGTATATGTACCACATCTTCTTGATCCACTCCTCTGTTGATGGACAGTTAGGTTGTTTACATGTCTTGGCTATTGTAAATAGTGCTACAATAAACATTGGAGTACATGTGTCTTTGCAAGTCGTGGTTTTCTCTGGATAGATGCCCAGGAGTGGGATTGCTGGATCAAATGGTGGTTCTATGTTTAGTTTTCTGAGGAATCTCCATACTGCTTTTCACAGTGGTTGCACCCATTTACAATCCTACCAACAGCGTAATAGGGTTCCTTTTTCTCCACACCCTCTCTAGCACTTACTGTTTGTAGACTTTTGGATGATGGCCATTCTGGCTGGTGTAAGGTGGTACCTCCTAGTGGCTTTGATTTGCATTTCTCTAATAATGAGTGATGTTGAACATCTTTTCATGTGTTTTTTGGCCATCTGCATGTCTTCTTTGGAAAACTGTCTGTTTAGATCTTCTTCCCATTTTTGGATGGGGTTGTTTGTTTTTTTGGTATGGAGCTGCAGAAGGTGTTTATAAATTTTGGAGATGAATCCCTTGTCCGTTGATTCACTTGCAAAGATTTTCTCCCATTCTGTGGGTTGTCTTTTCGTGTTGTTTAGGGTTTCCTTTGCTGTGCAGAAACTTTGAAGTTTGATTAGGTCCCATTTGTTTATTTTTGTTTTTATTGTCAATACTCTAAGAGGTGGATCTGAGGAGATGTTGCTGTCATTTATGTCAGAGAGCGTTTGGCCTATGTTTTCCTCTAAGAGTTTTATAATGTCTGGTCTTATATCTTGGTCTTTAATCCATTTGGAGTTTATTTTAGTGTATGGTGTTAGGGAGTGTTCTAATTTCATTCTTTTCCATGTGGCTGTCCAGTTTTCCCAGCACCACTTATTGAACAAGCAGTCCTTTCTCCATTGTATATCCTTGCCTCCTTTGTCATAGATGAGTTGGCTGTAGGTGCGTGGGTTTAATTCTGGGCTTTCTATCCTGTTCCACTGATCTATATTTCTGTCTTTGTGCCAGTACCATATGGTTTTGATGATTGATGCTTTGTAGTATAGTCTCAAGTCTGGGAGCCTGATTCCTCCAGCTCCATTTTCCTTTTTCAGGATATCTTTGGCTATTCTGGGTCTTTTGTGCTTCCAGACAAACTTTAAAATATTTTGTTCGAGTTCTGTGAAAAATGTCCTTGGTAATGTGATAGGGATTACATTGAATCTGTAGATTGCCTTAGGTAGTATAGTCATTTTGATAATATTGACTCTTCCAATCCACGAGCACGGTATATCTTTTCATCTATTTGTGTCCTCTTCTTTCATCAGTGTCTTATAGTTTTCAGAGTACAGGTCTTTTGTCTCTTTAGGTAGGTTTGCTCCTAGGTATTTTATTCTTTTGGATGCGATGGTAAACGGGATTGCTTCCCTAATTTCTCTGTCTGCTCTTTCATTGTTAGTGTACAGAAATGCTGTCGATTTCTGTGTATTAATTTTGTATCCTGCGACTTTGCCAAATTCGTGGATGAGCTCTAACAGTTTTCTGGTAGAGTCTTTAGGATTCTCTAGGTATAGTATCATGTAATCTGCAAATAGGGATAGTTTTACTTCTTCCTTTCCAATTTGGATTCCTTTTATTTCTTTTACTTCTCTGATTGCTGTGGCTAGGACTTCCAGAACTATGTTGAAGTGTAGTGGCGAGAGTGGACATCCTTGTCTTGTTCCTGATCTCAGTGGGAATTCTTTCAGCTTTTCACCCTTGAGAATGATGTTTGCTGTGGGTTTGTCATATATGGCCTTTATTATGTTGAGGTAGGTTCCCATTATGCCCACTTTCTGAAGGGTTTTTATCAGAAATTGGTGTTGGATTTTGTCAAAGGCTTTTTCCGCATCTATTGAGAGGATCATATGGTTTTTATTCTTCAGTTTGTTAATGTGGTGTATCACACTGAGGGATTTGCGGATATTGAAGAACCCTTGCATCCCTGGGATAAATCCCACTTGATCATGATGTACAGTCCTTTTAATGTATTGTTGGATGTGGTTTGCTAGTATTTTGTTGAGGATTTTTGCATCGATGTTCATCAGTGAAACTGGCCTGTAGTTTTCTTTTTTTTTTGGTATCTTTGTCTGGTTTTGGTATCAGGGTGATGGTGGCCTCATAAAATGAGTTTGGGAGTATCCCTTCCTCTGCAATTTTTTGAAATAGTTTCAGAAGGAGAGGTGTTAGCTCTTCTCTAAATGTTTGGTAGAATTCACCTGTGAAGCCATCTGGTTTTGGACTTTTGTTTGTTGGAAGTTTTTTAATCAGAGTTTCAATTTCAGCTCTTGTGATTGGTCCATTCATCTTTTCTATTTCATCTCGGTTTAGTCTTGGAAGATGGTACTTTTCTAAGAATTTGTCCATTTCTTCTAGGTTTTCCATTTCATTGGCATATAGTTGCATATCGTAGTCTCTTATGATCCTTTGTATTTCTGTGATGTCCATTGTTACTTCTCCTCTTTCATTTCAAATTTTATTGATTTGAGTCCTCTCTCTTTTTTGCTTGATAAGTCTGGCTAGGGGTTTATCAATTTTGTTGATCTTTTCAAAGAACCAGCTTTTCGTTTCATTGATCTTTTCTGTGGTTTTCTTTGTTTCTATTTCATTGACTTCTGCTCTGATCTTTCTGATTTCTTTCCTTCTACTAACTTTAGGTCTTGTCTTTCTCTCTTGAGCTGCTTTAGATGTAAAGTTAGCTTGTTTATTTGAGCTTTTTCTTGTTTCCTGAGGTGGGCTTGTATTGCTATAAACTTTCCTCTTAGAACGGCTTTTGCTGCATCCCGTAGGTTTTGGAGTGTTGTATCTTTGTTGTCATTTGCTCCTAGGTATTTTTTAATTTCCTCTTTGATTTCTTCAGTGATCCATTGGTTGTTGTAGCATGTTGTTTAGTCTCTACGTGTTTGTGTTTTTTGCAGTTTTTTTTCTTGATGTTGATTTCCAGTCGTATAGTGTTGTGGTCGGAAAAGATGCTTGATATGATTTTAATTTTCTTAAAGTTACCGGGGTTGGATTTGTAGCCCAAGATATGATCAGTCTTAGAGAATGTTCCATGTGCACTTGAGAAGAATGTGTATTCTGTTGCTTTTGGATGAAATGTCCTATAAATATCTATTAAGTCCATCTGGTTTAATGCTTCATTCAGGGCCTGTGTTTCCTCATTGATTTTCTGTCTGGTTGATCTGTCCATTACTGTCAGTGGGGTGTTAAAGTCCCCCAGTATTATTGTGTTATTGTTGATTTGTACTTTTAAGGTTAGCAGTTGCCTTATATATTGTGGTGAACCTGTGTTGGGTGTGTAGATATTTAAAATTGTTATATCATCTTCTTGGATTGATCCTTTGATCATTATGTAATGTCCTTCTTTGTCCCTGAAAATATTCTTCCTTTTAAAGTCTATTTTGTCTGATATGAGTATTGCTACTCCAGCTTTCTTTTGATCCCTGTTTGCATGAAATATTTTCTTCCATTGTCTCACTTTCAATTTGTATGTATCCCTAGAAGTGAAGTAGGTCTCTTGAAGACAGCATATATATGGGTCTTGTTTTTGTATCCATTCAACCAGTCTATGTCTTTTGGTTGGGGTGTTTAGTCCATTAACATTTAAGGTAATTATTGATATGTATGTTCTTATTGCCAGTTTATTAATTACTTTCGATTTGTTTTTGCTGTTCTTTTTTTCTTTCCTTCTTCTCTTGTTCTTTTCTGCCTATAAAAGTTCCTTTAGTATTTGTTGTAAGGCTGGTTTAGTGTTGCTGAATTCTCTCAATTTTGCTTATCTGTGAAGGTTTTGCTTTCTTCTTCAAATCTGAAGGAGAGCCTTGCTGGGTAGAGTAATCTCGGTTGGAGGTTTTTTTCCTTTCATTACGCTGAGTATATCATGCCATTCCCTTCTGCCCCACAGAGTTTCTGCTGAAAAATCTGTCGATAACCTTATTGGGGTTCCCTTGTATGTTGTTTCTTTTCCCTGGCTGCTTTCAAGATTTTCTCTTTGTCTTTAATTTTGGTCAGTTTGATTAATATATGTCTCGGTGTATTCCTCTTTGGTTTATTTTATATGGTACTCGTTGTGCTTCCTGGATTTGAGTGAGTGGTTCCTTTCCCATGTTATGGAAATTTTCGGCTCTTATCTCTTGGAATATTTTTTCTGTCTCCTTCTCTCTCTCTTCTCCTTCTGGCACCCCTATAATACGGATGTTGGTACGTTTAACATTGTCCCAGAGTTCTCTGAGACTCTCTTCATTTCTTTTCAATCTTTTTTCTCTTTTCTGTTCTGCATCCGTAATTTCCGCTAATCTGTCCTCCACCCCGCTTATTTGTTCTTCTGCCTCCTGTATTCTGCTGTTAGCTGCTTCTAGTGAATTTTTTATTTCAGTTATTGTATTTTGCATCTCTTCTTGTTTAAGTTTTATATCTTGAATCTCTTTGGTCAGTGTTTCCTGTAAGTTATCCCTCTTTGCCTCCAGTTTATTTCCAATGCCTTACATTATCTTCAGCATTGACAGTCTAAAGTCTTTTTCCTGGAGTCTGAGAATCTCCTCCTCACTTAGCTGATTTTTTGTGGCTTTTCCTTTCTCCCTCATCTGAGTTATAGTTCTCTGTCTTTTCATTTTTATAGATGTTTGGTGTGGTGACCTTTTTACAGATAATAGGGTTGTAGCCTCTCTTACTTCTGATGTCTGCCCCCCTGTGGCTGAAGTCGGTATGGGGGGCTTTCAGTAGGCTTCCTGATGGGAGGGGCTGATGCCTGCCCACTGGTAGGTGGAGCTGATTCTAATCCCTCTGGTGGGTGGGGCTTAGTCTGCGGATGGGATTGGAGGCAGCTGTGTGTCTGAGGGTATTTAGGTAGCCTGTTTACTGAGGGGCAGGGCTGTGATCCCACCTGGGTTGTTGTTTACCTTGGGGCTTCTCAGCAACTGACTGAGGTGTGGGGCCAGATTTTCCCAAAATGGCCACCTCCAGAGAAAGGCATGGCTGCTGAATATTCCCGAGAGCTTTGCCTTCAATGTCCTTCCCTCACAACAAGCCACATTCACCCCTGTTTTCCCAGATGTCCTCTGCAGTCAGGTTTGACCCAGATTCCTATGGAGCCTTTGCTTTGCCCTGGAATCCAGTGCACGTGAAAGTCTGTGTGTGCCTTGTAAGAATGGGGTCTCGTTTCCCCCAGTCTTGTGGAGCTCCTGCGCACAAGCCCCATTGGCCTTCAATGCCAGATGCTCCAGAGGCTCTTTCTCCCAGTGCCAGATCCCCACACATGAGGGTTTGATGTGGGGCTCAGAACTCTCACTCCTGTGGATGAGTCTCTGTGAACCAGTTAGTTTCCAGTCTGTGGAGCTTCCCACCCAGGAGATATGGGGTTGTTTAGATCATGAAATCGCCCCTCCTACCTCTTGATGTGTCTTCCTCTTTTTGTTCTGGAGTAGGATATCTTTTTTAAGGTTTCCGGTCCATTTGGGTGAAGAGTGCTCAGTCTTTAGTTATGAATTTTGTTATTTTTAGGAGAGCAGTTGAGCTCCAGTCCTTCTATTCCACCATCCTAATCCCTTTTCCCCATACGTATTTTTAACAGTTAGTTTGTTCAAATTAGTATCTAAATGATCTTTGACTCACTCTCAGGAGTCATTATTGTTTGTTACACCCCTTAATCTGTAATTTTTTGTGTTCTCTTTTTTTCATCCTTGCCATTGAAGAAACATATCTATGTGGTCAATATACTTATGATTGACCTGATACAAATACACTTTCAGATATTTCATCAGCAAAGATGGATTTATTTAGCATCAGCAGAGAATTACAGTTTGTGGTGTGCAGCCATGTGAGCCATTCTCAAATTCCTGCATGGCAAAGAAAGGAGAATGCTTTGGTAGAAATATAACGGGGGGAGGGGCTCGAGTAAACAAAAATTCATGTCTTTTTATTGGCTGAGTTCTTATCAGGAAAGAAGAGTTGTCTTTCTTCTTCCTTTTGAGCTCTTCTGTCATTGCAGGGCTCCACCTTTAGGTCTTCCAATCCTGCTTAATTGAGGTTTCTGTTTATTGATTTTTTTGCATTTCCCCCTTTCATCAAGATCTTTCTCTGAAAGCTTCACTGATTAAAAGTCAGGTTGCCTGATTTCAGTGGCCTTTTGTCCCTCAGTGTCAGGAAGGATCTTTCTTGGGTATAATGTCTCACACTGGAAGCAAATATGCATAGATTGGTAACTTATTAAAATCGCACTTGAGTTAATGAGGGTTAGGAAGGAGAACTTTCTGGTTTGTATTATCAAAAGTCCATATGTTATCAAGATCATAGATAGTGGAGATCATCTGAAGTGTTATATCAGCACAAAAGGTTTGATGACAAACTTCCAATAGGACTCGTCCAGATATCTTGGGAAAACTGACTTATTTGATGTTACTGACTTCAATTCCAGGAAATCCTTACTTTCAGGTTACCAGATGATGTATAGGTCCAGTCAGGGCTTGATGTTTTCTTTAGGTATGTCACATGAATCCAAGAATCTGTTCCTTGGAGGTTGGTTAGCAGTGCCTGATAGGAGCCTCTCCAGGGAAGTTGAAGAGAGTTCTTCTGGAGGTGTCTTTTCCAGTAGATGAACTCTCCAGGTTGCAAAGTATGATGCTTAAGGTCTAGATTCAGTTTGCTGATATTTTGTTGAGAATTTTTCTGTTTACATTGATAAGGAATATAGGTCTGTAGTTTCTTTTCTTATGACTTTGGGTATCAGGGTGATATTTAACTCGTGGAATACTGAAAACATTTCATCTCCTATATTTTCTGTAAGTTCATGAAAGAGTGATTAATTGCTATTTAAGAGTTTGGTAGAATTTACCTTTAAGCCAATAGATATAGACCTTTTTTTGTGGAAAGATTTTTGATTACTAATTTAAGTCCTTATTAAAAATACATTCAGATTTCTTTTTTTTTTTTTTTTTTAATGAGTCAGTTTTGGTAATGTGTGTCTTTGTAAGCATTTGTATGGTTCACCTAAGTTATGTAACTCTTTTTTTTTTTTTCTTTTTAGGGCCACTCCCATGGCATATAGAAGTTTCCAAGCTAGGGGTCAAATTGGAGCTGCAGCTGCTAGCCTACACCACAGCCACAGCAACTGGAGATCCTATCCACCTCTACGACCTACACCACACCGCAGGGCAATGCTGGATCCTTAACCCACTGAGCAAAGCCAGAGATCGTAGTTGTATCTTTATGGATACTAGTCAGGTTCGTTGCTGCTGAGCCGTAATGGTAACTCCTATCCTGTTCTATCTTGAGAGATGGTAATATAGCTCATATTTGTCAGACTGTATAGCTGTTTTTTTGTTTTATTTTTGGCTGCACCTGCAGCATGCAGAAGTTCCTAGGCCAGGGATCCAACTCCAGCCAGAGCAGTAACCGAGCCATATAGCAGTGATGGCTTCTGAAATGAATCCTTAACTGCTAGGCCACCAGGGAACTCCTAGCTGTTTGTTTTGTGTGTGTTTGTTTTATTTTCAGTCCTCCTTCCTTTTTTAAAATGAATATTTTTACAATGTCAAATTTGTGTCTGGCACTGTGCTGGGCACAAGCATGGTCTTTGTCCACATGGAACATACACACTTTTTATTTCCAGTTTTAAGAATTTTTAGTTCATTTATAAATAACAAAAAGCTGATACATGTTAACATAAATAATTTTTATGAGAAATAACCTTTTCTAAAACAAATCCGTTAATGAGAAGAGTGATATTGTTTTATAGTTTTGCAAATCTCTTCAATGTCTGGCTTAATAGAAGAGAGCTGGATTATCACATCTGCTTTTTTTTTGAATTTAGTCTTTTACAACATCATACACTATTTAGCTTCTGAAAAAAAGACAGATGATGTCTTAGTACGTAAAAATAGCTTTGCCCTTGAGTACACTTGAAAACATCTTTTGGACCCTCCAGATCACACTTTGAGAACCACTGATGTATTCTAATCTTGTTTTAAATGTAAAGGCACCAGATCTCAGAGAGATCAAGTGAGAAATCCAAAATTACCTGGCCTATTAATGAGGGGACACAGATCCTAGAGGTTTACTTCACTTCTCTTGATTTGTATTTTCAATCACAAACTGAAAATATACCCTAATGGCTTGTCCTATTCTCTCTAGCTGTAAAGACTGTCAACAATAAATTACAGTGCCCCTCCTTTTTTTTTTAAAATAAAAAAGAAGGGGAAAATCAACAAACATGATAAATTCTGCCATAGGCTTACTGTGCTAGTATTTGTGTTGGGATCTCTATTTGAACTAAAATAAAGTATTAAGGCAAATTCTGTTGCACTCTTATTTCATGTAAACTTCTGATGACATACAGCACAGTATCATAGAGAAAGACAAAGATTAACTACAGTCTAACCATTTATCACATATTCTGTGTCTGAATCAATTCAGTTATATATTCTAGGAAATTTTTCATAAGCAAAGGCTAAAAGAGTGATTGGTATATTAAGAATTTGCAAATAAATTGGCAGAAGTTGTTTGGAACCTTTTTGACAATGTGGGAGTTTTTCTGAAATTTAGATGTTTTCCATTCCTTAATCAGACCTTATTTTGTCTTTTTTTTAAAAAAAATCAGGGCATCTTCTTGGCCACTTAAAGATGATTTCCTTTGTAACCTACCAGATGATCCAAACAAGGATCATAGCTTTGTTCCTTTAAATAACACAATGCCCAGAAAAGCTGGCTCAGTGGAAAGGAAACTCTTCCCAAGGAATCCACTTCCAACTTTCCTTTTTTTTTTTTTTTTTTCTTTTTCTTAGGTTCTACATTTTTTTGGTCTAAATCATGTATCACATACATTTCTTCTTTCATTAATGTAATGATGTAATGTAATTCTCTTCCTCAGTGAAATAGTTCACAATAGAGGCAAAGTGAACATTTTAGGTCAAGAATTGTTTCTCTTGGGGAGTTCCTGTTGTGGTGCAGTGCTTAACAAATCCGACTAGGAACCATAAGGTTGCAGGTTCCGTCCCTGACCTTGCTCAGTGGGTTAGGGACCTGGTTTTGCCGTGAGCTGTGGTATAAGTCGCAGACGTGGCTCAGATTTGGCGTTGCTGTGGCTGTAGTGTAGGCTGGCAGCTGTAGCTCCGATTCAACCCCTAGCCTGGGAACCTCCAAATGCCATGGGAAGCAGCCCTAGAAAAGGCAAAAAAAAAAAAAGAATTGTTTCTCTCCAGATTCCCTTTGGGTGTATTCTTCCCAGTTTACCTGAAAGTCCAAATGACTATTTGGAAGAAGTTGGCTTCCAACAACCCTGTCCTTTTCCCCAGGAGAACTGTGAGGATGCCTGCAGCTAATCACCATTCTTCCTAGCCTGACTCTGGGCTCTGCCCCCATGGCTCCACACTGGTGGTCATAGGGTCAGAATGGAATTTATTCTCCTGAAGGGAAGACAGGAATAGAATAGACAAGCCACAAATGAATTTGCAATTTCAAATTGCGTTGTGGGGAGATGAGCACTGGTGGGGTTATTAGCCTTATCAGGAGGAGGGGCACCTCTTTCATTTTAACGGGAGGGAAGAAGAAGAGGGTGGATGTGGAAGCAAGTTAAGTTTGTAGTTGGTGGTAGCAAGTCACTTCTTAGACTTTAAAAACTACTGTTTATTTTTATTTTTGATTGTTTTATGTTTTAAGACATATTCAGGCATAAAAATGAGAGTTTCCATTTGTATGCTTTCTTTTTTTATTTTTTCTTAGTTTTTTTCTATTTTTTTCCATTTGTATTCTTTCTTTAACATATTTAGGGTACATATCTAATTTAAATATATTACACGTTATAAATTATACTTATATATAATAATATTATATTCTGAAATCAATATTCACAGGTAGTAATTAAATGTGTATAAATTATTTTGTCAGTATCTGGTTTTAATTGCAGCAATTCCCTTACATTTTAATTAACATTTCAAGTCTATTTATTTGAAGAATTGATTAATAGCTTCCTTTACATAAAACTATGATCCTTTTTACTGTCTTTTATATATGCTAATCACATTTAATATCCTTAATGCAGCTCTTTCCTTTTGAGAGGGCAGTGCCTCCAGGGACTAAGTGCTTTGACAGGACTGTTAAATGTAGTTCAAAAACAGTGAGTTATACATTGGATATATGTGAATCGGACCTCAGAAAGTTCACAGGGAATGCAAATATTTTATGGAACAGTGTAAGTGATATTATAATGTGATTAGTTACTTATAAATTCAGCTTTAAAGACAATTGTTTAAGGCGACTGACCTGAGTCATTTAGTAGTCATATGCACAAGATAATAATTTCTACTTTGCCCTATTTTGCTAAATAGATTTACGGTTTCTGTTGGCATTGCTCATTTTGGTACTTTTATTTTTTATTTTATTTTATTTATTTATTTATTTTTTGTCTTTTTTTTTTTGGTTGTTGTTGTTGTTGCTATTTCTTGGGCCGCTCCCGCGGCATATGGAGGTTCCCAGGCTAAGGGTCCAATCGGAGCTGTAGCCACCGGCCTACGCCAGAGCCACAGCAACGCGGGATCTGAGCCGCGTCTGCAACCTACACCACCGCTCACGGCAACGCCGGATCGTTAACCCACTGAGCAAGGGCAGGGACCGAACCCGCAACCTCATGGTTCCTAGTCGGATTCGTTAACCACTGCGCCACGACGGGAACTCCTCATTTTGGTACTTTTAGATTCATGTGTTCTTCATCTAGTGATAGTCAAACCATCTTAAAAAGCTTCCTCAAAATTGTTTATTGAAAAAGCTGAATTGTTAGTAAGATTTCTACTTATGTACTAAAGCAGCTTAGTTTATCATATGAAATTGTAGTGACAACTCTTCTGTGTAGATGGTAGATAAGTTGGGATGAAGCTGGTGATTAGGTTAAATTAAAAATATTTTATTTCAAAGAAATAATACTCATAATAACAAAGTCAAATAATATAGAAGCTGCTGTCCATTTTCACTTTCAGAAGTAACAGCAGTGGGTGATCTCAACTTCCAATGCCTGTAAGGTAGGAAGTGGCGCTAGGGAAAGGAACTGGGGATTATAATAGACTGTAAGTAGTTTTTCTCCAATTAATTAATTTTTTTTTAAACCAGGTTTCTGCTTTGGGTCTGGATCCCTCAGGTGCCCGTTTGGTGACTGGAGGATATGACTATGATGTTAAGTTTTGGGATTTTGCTGGAATGGATGCTTCTTTTAAGGCATTTCGATCCCTGCAGCCCTGTGAATGGTATGTATAATATAACTTAATACTTTCGTATTTGAAGACGAATGCTCTTGTCATTTGAATTCCACTTATGATGATTTTTACCAAATTATAATGTTTATTTTAGCATGTTATTACTTTGTTACATTACTTTGTTATTCAAATGAAAGCGAAATGTACTTTTTACATTTCTTTCCTTTAGTAAATTTCTTTTAGTTTCATTAATCTATGTTTTAAAGACATTTTCTGTTGTATAGGAGTTCCTGTCATCATGATGCAGTGGGAATGAATCCGACTAGGAACCATGAGCTTGCAGGTTCGATCCCTGGCCTCGCTCAGTGGGTTAAGGATCCGGCGTTGCTGTGAACTGTGGTGTAGACTGGCAGCTACAGTCTGATTAGACCCCATGTGCTGGGGTGTGGCCCTAAAAAGACAAAAAGACAAAAACCAAGCAAAAAACCAAACTATTATGTATAAAATAAGTAAGCGCCAAAGATATACTGTACAACACAAGGAAAGATAGCCATTTTTTGTAATAACTTTAAATGGAGTATAATCTATAAAAGTATTGGATTGCTCTGTCGTACACCTGAAACTAATATAATATTATAGATCAACTATACTTGAATTAAAAAAGCTAGGCACACACACCTTTCACTTTGAAATACTTCAATGTATTATCTTTAAAAAAGAGACATTTTCTTATATAAATGTAGTTCTATTTTTTTTTTTTTTTATTATTTTCCCACTGTACAGCAAGGGGGTCAGGTCATCCTTAGATGTATACATTGCAGTTACAGTTTTTTTTTATTTTTTTATTTTTATTTTTATTTTTTGTTTTTTTGCCTTTCTAGGGCTGCTTCCTCTGGCATATGGAAGTTCCCAGGCTAGGAGTCTAATCGGAGCTGTAGCCACTGGCCTGAGCCACAGCCACAGCAACTCGGGATCCGAGCTGCATCTGCGACCTACACCACAGCTCATGGCAACGCCGGATCCTTAACCCACTGAACAAGGCCAGGGATCGAACCCCCAACTTCATGGTTCCTAGTCGGATTCATTAACCACTGCGCCACGACGGGAACTCCTAAATGTAGTTCTATTACTTCTAACAGTTCTTTAGAACGCCTTGATATTTCTAATAAAGATTTTATATTTAAATTTCCCCATTTGCCCTCAAAATGTATTTTAAGACTGGTATGTCGGACATAGATGGATCCAATCAAGTGATACATGTCACATGTATTTCATACCTCTCTTTTTTTTTCATTTTTTAAAGTTTTATTGAAGTATGGTTGTGATAATTTATGCTGTACAGCAACGTGAATCAGTTACACATAGATACCTATCCATTGTTTTTCAGATTCTTTTCCTATTTAGGTACCTCTCTTACATATATTTTAATCTGCACTAACCCTTTCTTTCTCATTTTCTTTCCCATAACTTTATTACGCATGTAGGTCTAGTTGTCCTCTATGAGGTTCTTCCTTCCTGGTTTTCTAATTGCTTCCTTATGTCATTTTAGCTGTTTCTTTATCTCCAGTATTTCCTGTGGAAGAACCAAAGGCTTGATTATAATCCATATTGTTGCGCATCGGGTGGCATGTGTTGTCTGGTTGTTGTCACTGTCAGTGACTAGCAATTAAGGTTGATCTGTGGAGGAACTTTGGACATCTGATTCCTCCATTGTAATGTTAATATTACATACTGGAGAAGGGCAGGAACTTTGTGGGGAGATACTTTGATACCATCTAAGTATCCAGATTCTAGTCATCCCTTCACTTAATAAGTTTAGCATTTTTTTTTCCTTTTTGTCCATCCCGCAGCATATGGAGCTCCCAGTCTAGGGATCAGATCTGAGCCACAGTTTTGACCTACATGGCAGCTGTGGCAATGCCTGATCCCCATTGTGCCGCACCCAGGATCAAACCTATGTCCCAACACTGCAGAGATGCTGCTGATCCTGTTGCACGCAGCAGGAACCCCAATAGATTTAGCATTTATTTATTATTCATACCTGAATCATTTATTTCATTGAGAGCTACAAGATGGTGATTTTTTAAAAATTAATTTATTTTTTTAATTTATTTTTTTCCCACTGTACAGCAAGAGGATCAAGTTATCCTTAGATGTATACATTTTTTCCCCCACCCTTTGTCCTGTTGCAACATGAGTATCTAGACATAATTCTCAATGCTACTTAGCAAGATCTCCTTGTAAATCTATTCTAAGTTGTGTCTGATAAGCCCAAGCTCCCGATCCCTCCCACTCCCTCCCTCTCCCATCAGGCAGCCGCAAGTCTATTTTCCAAGTCCATGATTTTCTTTTCGGAGGAGATGTTCATTTGTGCTGGATATTAGATTCCAGTTAGAAGTGATATCATATGGTATTTGTCTTTGTCTTTCTGGCTCATTTCACTCAGTATGAGATTCTCTAGTTCCATCCATGTTGCTGCAAATGGCATTATGTCATTCTTTTTTATGGCTGAGTAGTATTCCATTATGTATATATACCACATCTTCCGAATCCAATCATCTGTCAATGGACATTTGGGTTGTTTCCATGTCCTGGCTATTATGAATAGTGCTGCAATGAATGTGCGGGTGCATGTGTCTTTTTTAAGTAGAGTTTTGTCTGGACATATGCCCAAGAGTGGGATTGCAGGGTCATGTGGAAGTTCTATGTATAGATGTCTAAGGTATCTCCAAACTGTTCTCCATAGTGGCTGTACCAGTTTACATTCCCACCAACAGTGCAGGAGGGTTCCCTTTTCTCCACAGCCCTTCCAGCACTTGTTATTTGTGGACTTATTAATGAGGGCCAAGATGGTGATTTTCTAATTCTGTTGTTTCATCTAACTTTATTTGTTGGCATTCTTCTAAAAGAAGTATTTTTAGAGTTCCTGTTGTGACTCAGCGGGTTAAGAACCCAACTAATATCCATGAAGATGTGGGTTCGATCTCTGGCCTTGCTCAGTGGGTTAAAGATCCAACCTTGTCACAAGCTGCCATATAGGTCACAGATATGGCTCGAATCTGCTGTTGCCATGGCTGTGGCATAGGCCAGCCGCTGCAGCTCTGATTTGACCTCTAGCCTGGGAACTCCCATAGGCCGCAGTTTCAGCCCTAAAAAAAAAAAAATAAAGTGCTTTTCCTCCTTAACTGATATTATTTGGGTCCCCTGAAATACAGTTCTTATGGAGAGCTAGGATAAATGCTTAGTTATTTCCCTTTTATCACTCATTTTTAGCTTATGGGTTGATGTTATAAGTGAGTCATTGCTGTTATTGATGGTGATGGTTTTTGTGGGTTTTTTTTTTGCTTTTTCTGTTTTGATTTCTAGGATTTATGATTTTAAAATTTTCATGTGTTTCAGTCAATTGCAGTCATTATTCTTTTTGATGTTTAAATTGTCCCAGATTTGGCCATTGGGGGTCCCTGATTGTTATGTAGTTTTGACATGACCTCATTAGTCTTTAAAAGCTCACTTATTTTATGGCACAACATGATGTCGACTTCCTGGTACATTCCTTTCCAAGTCTCTGAGTGAGCATTTCCCCACAGATACCTATTTTGTTAGTAGGAATGATATTTAGAGACCAATTCTGGATGCAACACACATTCATTGATATTGAGGTATCGTTGCCTCTTGACTTTTTCAATGGAAAGAGGTGAAAATATAGATATGTGTGAGTTTAAATGATGAGATCATATCAATTTTTCCACTTCAAAGTTTTAGCGAATTTTAATTTCAGAGTCCTTTTTTTTTTTTTTCTTTTTTCCATTTCTAGGGCAGCTCCCACGGCATATGGAGGTTCCCAGGCTAGGGGTCAAATCGGAGCTGTAGCCGCCAGCCTACACCACAGCCACAGCAACACGGGGTCCGAGCTGCATCTGCAACCTACACCACAGCTCACTGCAATGCCAGATCCTTAAGCCACTGAGCAAGGCCAGGGATCGAAACCGCAACTTCATGATTCTTAGTCGGATTCGTTAACCACTGTGCCACAACGGGAACTCCTCAGAATCTTTTTTAATTTACAGAAAATCTGTAAAGATAGACCACAGTTCAGGTCAAACCCAACCCGGTTTCTCCTCTATTGATATCTTACATTACCATGTCACATTACAATTGTGACAAACCAACATTAGTACATCACCGTAAACTAAATTCCAAACTTTGTTTGGATTTCACTTTTAAAAAAATTAATATCCTTTCCAAGACATTAACATTACATTTAGTCGTCATCTGTTCAGTCTCTTCTGATTGATTGTAGCTTCTGAGTCTTTTTGTTTTTCATGATCGTGACGGTTTTCAGCAGTACTGGTCAGGGATTTTGTAGAATATCTCTTGATTTTTTTTTTTTTTTAAATGGTGTTTTTCTTTTGGTTGGACTTGAGGCTATGGGTTTTGGGGCTAAATATCACAGAGGTTATGTGATGAGAATCACGTATCAGCAGTACATGTTACGGTGTTTTAAAGTTTTTCCACTTTGAAGTTACTTTTTCATCCTCTTTCCATATACCAGTCTTTGGAAGCAAGTCTACAAACGCAGCTCATACCTGGGAGAGTGGAAAAATTAAGCTCCATCTACTGTGGGGGGTGGCAATTATGTAAACTACTTGGAATTCTGTAAGGAAGAATTATTTGTTTTTTCATTCATTCATTCATTCATTCATTCATTTATACCAGTATCAACTCCTAGCTATTTATTATACCTCGTAGTATAAGTTGATACTATTTTATTTATTTTATTACTGAGATCATTTCAGCTGTGGCCATTATAAAAATGCTTTTTCAGTCTGGGTTTTTTGTTCTTTTCTTTGATATGCTTTTTTGGTTGTCCTTCCTTACTTTTTGGTACTAGGTGATGTTCCAGACTCATATTTTCTCCATCCCAGTACTAGAATTAGACCTGTTTCTTAGGAGGGTGGTATTAGAAAAAAGGGTCTAGGTTCTTCATATGCTTGTTGTTCCTGGGATGTCACTGCTTCTAGGCCTCCTCAGTCAAAAGAACTAGGAAGTTTTTGTGTGTGAACTAACCTATGTATGCTCTATATGTATACTTGTTTCTGTATCCTTTTGCATGTACATTAAGCTAAAAACATGAGTTCATACTCTAATCCAGTACATTTTGGTTCATTCTAGCCTTCCCTCTTCTTCCTTGGAAACCTCCACTTTCCTTCAGTAAGAAACCTCCTTCCTACTACCCATCCATTTGTGTATTTGTTTAACCCCAGTATGCATGTAAAGTAGATTTATTTATTTATTTAT
This sequence comes from Sus scrofa, assembly GCF_054392235.1. Taxonomy (NCBI): domain Eukaryota; kingdom Metazoa; phylum Chordata; class Mammalia; order Artiodactyla; family Suidae; genus Sus; species Sus scrofa. The sequence continues at coordinate 34,738,337 of NC_139398.1, forward strand.
TTATTTTAGGGCCACACCCAGGGCATATGGAGGTTCCCAGGCTAGGGGTCAAATCAGAGCTGTAGCCACTGGCCTATAGCACAGACACAGCAATGCCAGATCTGAGCCACGTCTCCGACCTACACCACAGTTCACAGCAACACTGGATCCTTAACCTACTGAGCAAAGCCAGGGATTGAACATGCAACCTCATGGATACTAGTCAGAGTCGTTTCCACTGAGCCACGATGGGAACTCCTAAAATAGTTTTGGAATGACTAATTTGTTCCTCTATTTCAACTCGAATTTAACATTATAGTATGTTTATCTAATATCTTTGATTTTTTTCTCAAATTCAAAGACAACTTATTTTTGAGAAAGACTTACTGGTTTAGAAAATTTTCTCTAAAGGCTCATATAGTGTTACAGGCCTTACAGACCACAAACGGTCTTTATTAAATTTGTGTGTGCATATGTGCATCCATATTATTATAATCTACATTAAGATTTTGTTTTATTTTTATTTTTTTTCGTTTTTTTGCCTTTTTCTAAGGCCGCACCCATGGCATATGGACGTTCCCAGGCTAGGGGTCTAATCAGAGCTATAGCCACTGGCCTACGCAGGAGACACAACAACTCGGGATCTGAGCCGCATCTGCGACCTACACCTCAGCTCACGGCAATGCTGGATCCTTAACCCACTGAGAAAGGCCAGGGATCGAACCCACAACCTCATGGTTCCTAGTTAGATTTGTTAACTACTGAGCCACGAAGGGAACTCCTACATTAAAATTTTAAATAAAAAGTACAGTACAGGTATTTCCTTTTTAACTTTTACTCTTTATTTCAGTTTCATTTTCTTTTTTTTGTTAGCTCAATGCTCTAGTTTTTCATTCTGATATTCAGTGTATTAATGATCTGATCTTTTTTTTTGGAATTGCAAATTTGATAACAGTGCAATAAGTTTGCATTAAATTGATACTTGTTAAATATGGCAAGAGTCAGACTTTGGTATGCCATTGGAAACCCTTCTTATAATTTTTTTTTTTTCTTCCCCTAGGGCCGCACCTGCGGCATATGGGGGTTCCCAGGCTAGGGGTTGAATCGGAGATGTAGCCACCAGCCTACGCCACAGCCACAGCAACGCCAGATCCGAGCTGCGTCTGTGGTTTACACCACAGCTCACCGGCAACACTGGATCCTTAACCCACTGAGCAAGGCCAGGGATTGAACCCGAAACCTCACGGTTCCTAGTTGGATTCGTTAACGACTGAGCCACAATGGGAGTGCTAAGAAACCCTTCTTTACATTGATCTGTTAAACAACTTTTTCTTTTTCTGTTTTTTTTTGGCCATACCTGTAGCATGTGGAATTTCCTGGGCCAGAGATCGAACCCATGCTGCTCTTGTGGCCTGTGCCACAGCTGTGTCAACACTGGATCCTTAACCTGCTGTGCCATAAGAGAACTTCTGCTAAACAACTTTTTAGATTAAGTTGTTTACTCATATTAGAATCCATGCATACTAGTTATTCAGCTAAATTCTCCAACTTTTTTGTCACCCATCTACATTATCCTATATCATCTGCCAAGAAAACTTGAGGGAATTCGTTGGCTGTCTTGAAGATAGAAAAGCACCCTATGCTGTTTTCAGACCACATCCTCACCTGTAATAGCAGATGTTAGGATTTGGCTAGTATCCAAGAGGCAGCATTACGATGAATAAGTGGGTGTCAGAGAGGTATTCACACACAAAGGATCCCCAAAGCCATTGAGGAGAGGGGGGAGGAGTTTTGAGTTTGGGGGTGAGACTAAGTTAAAGTCTTCTGGATTTTAGATTCACCTGATGAATTTCTTCAAAGTACTCTGATGCTGTAATGTTCTTAGCCTCATTCTCACTCTCCTGGGACACCTTAAAAAGATATGTTAAATGTTTTATTGATCTATCAGTATAACAATCACATTAAAAAATGCTCTTCTTTTGTTAGTGTTCAATTTCTTTTTGATGCATCTTTCATTTTTGGTATTTTGAAGTCAGTTTAGTAATTTGTTTTGGGCTTTTGCCCAGCATCAGTATTATATTTATGCATCTCTAGTTTCTAAAGCCTTCATTTGTCATTTAGTGAAAATCAGTACCACATTTTCTCTGATCCAATATGCTAGTCACCTTTGACTTTCTTTTTTTTTTAGGGCCACATGTGCGGCATATGGAAGTTCCCAGGCTAGGGGGTCTAATTGGAGCTACAGCTGCCGACCTACACAACAGCCACAGCAACGCAGGATCCCAGCCTCATCTGCAACCTACACCATAGGTCATGGCACCACTGGATTCTTAACCCACTGAGCGAGGCCAAGGATTGAACCTGCATCTTCATGATGCTAGTTGGTTCTTAACCTGCTGAGCCACATTGAGGGTTTACCTTTTGCTTTCTTTGTGTTTCCTCACAGATTCTTTTTCTTTTCCTTTTTTGGCCACTCACTGGCATGTGGAATTCCCAGGCCAGAGATCGGATCTGAGCCATAGTTGCAACCTAAGCCACAGCTGTTGCAACACTGGATCATTGACCCACTGTGCCGGTTCTGTAATCAAACCTGCATCCCATCGCTCCCTAGATGCTGCTGATCCCATTGTGCCATAGTGGGAATTCCTCCTCACAGATTCTTACTAATTATATATGTAGGTTCAGGAATCAGAATCCTTGGGATCACAAACGCTTTGTCTATATTCTGTATGCAAAAAAAAAGTAGATGAAGTAAAACTTTTCATAAAATATTGAGAATTTTTGGGTCACTTAGCCCCAAATAAGAATTTCTTTCCTTATGCCTATTTAAAAATGGCTATATGCTCTCTATTCTGTTAGTACATTTTAATTAATTGAGTAATGCATAAGTTATGTTTTCATTCAGAATTTAAAACTTTTCAGATAAAACTAAATTCTTCCTTTATCATCTTCATTTAATCTCTTTCCCAGATTTTATCATTGTTTTCATTATTTGTATATTCTTTAAGATTTTTCCATGCAGTTATTGGCAGATATTAAATGTATCTATCAAATAGCAGTGTATACTATTTTTATTTTCATAAACGTTATCAGATAGTTATAATTTCTTCCAACTCACAATATTGCTTGGAGCTTTTTAATATCATTATATTTATATTGCTATATTCTTTCCAAGTGCTATATAGCATACCATGTATAATTTACCATAGTTAAATGGTTTTAAAACTTTAATAGCCATCAGCACCATCTGAAGGGTTTGTTAAAATATTAAATGCTACACTTCACCTTTAGAGTTTCCTATTCTTTAGATCTGGTGTGGCTCCAGAATTTGCATTTCTAACAAATTCCCACATGCTACTGGTATACCTTATCTAAGGACACATTTTGAAAATCACTGTACTGATTAGCTGTTCTCCCTTTGATGGACTTTAGGGTTGTGGCCACTTTTTCACAATTCCAAATAAATGATAAAATGATTATCTCTATTCCTAATTGGGCATATGTGTAAATTGAGTGTTTCTCAAGAAGAGATAGCAAGAAATGAAATGCCTTTTTTGCACCTTTAAAAATGTTGACATTGTCAAATAACCCTCTTTCGATTACCTATTTAAATGTCACATGGGTTTATCCCTGGGAGTCATGGAGGCAACACAACCATGTTTTTTGCTCTCTGTACATGAACCGAATACCACATGCACAGGGACCAGTCAGCCACAGACTGCGGAAAAAGTGGTGTTGTCATTGATCAGGATGCACATCTGCTATTTGTATAGTGACTTTTGGACTGAAGTGCTAATAGCAAAGTTTGTACTTTGTGCAATTACTCACAGTTAATATATCATAGTAACTGAAATTCGAACCATGTTGTTGGGGCATTACTTATCTAAAGCATGGTAACTGAAATTCATGCATATCAGAACCACACAAAGCAAGGATTGCCTCTACTTGATATGAAAAAAATAAAAAGAAACTCAGTAAAACATTTGGAATAGTTTTTTTTTTTATTGTTGAGAATAAATTCTATCCCTTTACTCTGATCTTCTGGTCTGTTGACAGATCAACAAGTTAATGATTAGTCTGGAGATTTATAAGCCTGGTATCTTGCTTTAATTGGCATAATTTAGTCAATAAAGTGTTTTTTGATCAGATGCAACACAATTTCATACATAGTAAGTATTGATTTAAGTGATTGTGTATTACATTTACTTTTGTGAAATTTTTTTATGGTTTTACTTACTATATGATACTGGTTTTCAACAGTTAATCATTTGAGTCAAATGTTCAACGTTTTCAAATGAGTGGATGCTGCTATTTTTTGTCAGGTGTTTCTTGCTTTAAAATTGTTATTCTTATTTGACTTATAAATATTAAAATAAATTTCCATTTCAAAAGTCCACCAAAGGTTCATAACTGAAGACACGGTTGTTTTTGGTCATGCATTATAGAATCTGTCTTCCCAAAGCATTTCAAATGGGCACTTACTGGAATTGCTCAACTGTATGAACATTCAATGTAAAGGCAGCATACTTTAGTAGCTTCTGAGATGGTACATTGCAGGTTTCTCAAAGTGAGGTTTATGGGTATATTCTCAGGGGTTCATGAATTCTTTTCATTAATTTAAATTTTTTGTTTTTTTAGAGTTCCTTCGTGACTCAGTGGGTTAAGGATCTGGTATTGTCACTACTGTGGTCTGGTTATAGCTGTGGTGTGGGTTCAATCCCTGGCCCTGGAATGGGTGCAGACAAAAAATAAAATAAAATTAAAAAAATTGTTTTTTTCATTTTGATAATAATTTGACATAACTCTGCATTTGTTTACCTTTTTGAGGTTTTATTTATTTTTTGGGGGGGGGCTGCATCTGTGGCCTGTAGAAGTTCCTGTGTTTACCTGGGCTCAAATGCTACTTTCACTTTTAGCTGCCATGGTCTCATGAGAAAGGAGCAAAGATGCTCTTCATATAAAAACAATGCATGGTGCCCAGTGAAAGCTTGTTTTATCATAAAGTGTTTTATGAACAAAGTTTTCAGGAGTTCTTGTTGTGGCACATTGGGTTAAGAATCTGACTGCAGTGGCTCAGATTCGATCCCCAGCCACAGGATCTGGGTTAAAGGTTCTGGTGTTGCCACAGCTGTGGTGTAGGTCATAGCTGTGGCTTGGATTCAATCTGTGGTCTGAGAACTTCCATATGCTGTGGTTATGGCTGAAATTTTCACAGTAGCTATAGAAGAAACAGTGGGAAAATTGAGTCGTCATGGTAACACAGTAAAATAGGTGTGTGCCTAATGCAGGCAATAGGTATTCATTAACATGTTGATCTGATGGCAGATGAGAGGACTCTGGCAGAGGGATATAATCAGTTTGTCTTACAATAAAGAAGTTGTTTCATTCTATATGATATTATTTCAGCAAACAACATCTAAAATTAATTTGAATTTCATTGGTTCTTTTAGTGTTTACTTTAAAAATTACTATATTGAGGTTTTTAAAAAATGATTTTTATTTTTTCCATTGTAGTTGGTTTACGGTGTTCTGTCAATTTTCTTTTGTACAGCAAAGTGACCCAGTCACACATACATATACACATTCTTTTTCTCACAATATCTTCCATCATAAGTGACTAGATAGAGTTCCCAGTACTATACAGCAAGATCTCATTGCTTATCCATTCCAAAGGTAATAGTTTGCATCTATTAACCCCAATTCCCAGTCCCTCCCACGCCCTCCCCCTTCTCACTTGGCAACCACAAGTCTCTTCTCCAAGTCCATGAGTTTCTTTTCTGTGGAAAGGTTCATTTGTGCCCTATATTAGATTCCAGATATAAGTGATATCATATGGTATTTGTCTTTCTCTTTCTGACTTACTTCACTTAGTATGAGAGTCTCTAGTTCCATCCATGTTACTGCAAATTGCATTTTGCTTTTTTTTACGGCTGAGTAGTATTCCGTTGTGTATATATACCATATCTTTTTTTTTTTTTTTTTTTTCCTTTTTAGGGCCGCACCTCTGGCTAGGGGTCGAATTGGAGCTATAGCTGCTGGCCTACACCACAGCCATAGCAACGCCAGATCTAAGCCACGTCTTTGACCTACACCACAGCTCACAGCAATGCCGGATCCTTAACCCACTGAGCAAGGCCAGGGATGGAACCTGCGTCCTCATGGATGCTAATCAGATTTGTTAACTGCTGAGCCATGACGGGAACTCCTACCACATCTTAATCCATTCATCTGTCAGTGGACATTTAGGTTGTTTCCATGTCTTGGCTCTTGTGAATAGTGCTGCAATGAACATGCGGGTACATGTGTCTTTTTCAAGGAAAATTTTGTCCGGGTATATGCCCAAGAGTGGGATTTCTGGGTCATGTGGTAGCTCTATGTATAGTTTTCTGGGATACCTCCACACTGTTGTCCATAGTGGTTGTACCAATTTACATTCCCACCAACAGTGGAGGAGGGTTCCCTTTTCTCCACATCCTCTCCAGTATTCGTTTTTTGTGGACATATTAATGATGGCCATTCTAACTGGTGTGAGGTGGTACCTCATAGTAGTTTTGATTTGCATTTCTCTAATAATCAGTGATGTTGAGCATTTTTTCATGTACTTTTTGGCCATCTGTATATCTTCTTTGGAGAAATGTGTATTCAGGTCTTTTGCCCCCCTTTCAATTGGGTTGTTGGGTTTTTTTGCTGTTGAGTTGTATAAGTTGTTTATATATTTTAGAGATTAAGCCCTTTTCAGTTTCATGGTTTGAAACTATTTTCTTCCATTCCTTAGGTTGTTTTTTTTTTTTTTTTTTTTTTTTAATGGTTTCCTTTGCTATGCAAAAGCTTGTCAGTTTGATTAGGTCCCATTGGTTTATTTTTGCTTTTATTTCTGTTGCCTTGGGAGACTGATCTAAGAAAACATTTGTAAGGTTGATGTCAGAGAATGTTTGCCTATATTCTCTTCTAGGAGTTTGATGTTGTCTTGTCTTACATTTAAGTCTTTAAGCCATTTTGAGTTTATTTTTGTACATGGAGTGAAGATGTGTTCTAGTTTCATTGATTTACATGCAGCTGTCCAGGTTTCCCAGCAATATTTGCTGAAAAGACTGTCTTTTCCCCATTTTATATTCTTGCCTCCTTTGTCAAAGATTAATTGACCATAGGTGTCTGGGTTTATTTCTGGGTTCTCTATTCTGTTCCATTGGTCTGTATGTCTGTTATGGTACCAGTACCACACTGTCTTGATTCCTGTGGCTTTCTAATATTGCCTGGAATCTGAGAGAGTTATGCCTCCTGCTTGGTTTTTTTCCCTCAGGATTGCTTTGGCATTTCTGGGTCTTTTGTGATTCTATGTAAATTTTTGGATTGTTTGTTCTAGTTTTGTGAAAAATGTTATGGGTAATTTGATAGGGATTGCATTTGAATCTGTAGATTGCTTTGGGTAGTGTGGACATTTTTATGACATTAATTTTCCAACCCAGGAGCATGGAATATCTTTCCATTTCTTTGAATCCTCTTTAATTTCCTTGATTAATGTTTTATACTTCTTAGCATATAAGTCTTTCACCTCCTTGGTTAGGTTTATTCCCAGGTATTTAATTTTTGGGGTGTGATTTTAAAAGGTATTCCTTTTGTAATATTTCATTGTTAGTATAAAGAAATGCGACTGATTTCTGAATGTTAATCTTATATCCTGCTACATTGCTGAATTCGTTGATCAGTTTGAGTAGTTTTTGTGTGGAGTCCTTAGGGTTTTCTATATATAGTATCATATCATCTGCATACAGTGACAATTTTACTTCTTCTCTTCCAATTTGGATACCTTTTATTTCTTTTGTTTGATTGCTGTGGCTAGGACTTCCAATACTATGTTGAATAACAGTGGTGAGAGTGGGCATCCCTGTCTTGTTCCAGATTTTAGTGGGAAGGCTTTCAGCTTTTCCCCATTGAGTATTATATTTGCTGTGGGTTTGTCATAAATAGCTTTTATTATGTTAAAGTATGGTTCCTCTATACCCACTTTGGTAAGAGTTTTTATCGTGAATGGATGTTGGACTTTGTCAAATGCTGTTTCTCCATCTATTGAGATGATCATGTGGTTTTTGACTTTTCTTTTGTTAATGTGGTGTATGACGTTGATTGATTTGCATATGTTGAACCATCAGGTGAATTCTCCCATTCTTTTAACTGGGAAGGGTTCCTGAGCTTCTTCATTTTGCTTATATTTTTCTTTTTCTGTCAGTTTAGGGATACCAAACTGTAGTCTTGGAGGGCTCTTTCTATTCAAGAACACCCTTTGTATTTTGTAGGGGGTTACTATTTATTTTTAGCGTGGGAGTTTGGATATTTGCTATCTCTTTCTTCAGTGTGAGCAGGCCCTTATCCCCAGGGTGCTGAGTGTGTTTCCAGGGAGAAGGAAGTAATGGGTAGGGCCAGTAGTCATTGCCTTGTTGCTGGGCTCTTGACAGTAGCAAGGAGCTGCAGGAAGGTGGCACAGGCTGCTCCTAGTTGCAGGGCCCTGGGAAGTTGTAATGAGCCTTAGGTGGATTTAGGAGGTGCCCAGAGAATTTGGCCATGGCAGCGGCAGGGTGTGAGTTCCCAGGGGAGTGAGAGCAACAATTGGTGGTGTTCAGTCACAATGCCCTCCTCTGTGGTGCACTCTGAGGTGATTGGGGCCGCAAGTCCTGCCTGTTCACAGACTCCTAGTGGTTCCGGGCCATGCCCACCTCTGCAGTCACAGATAACTGTGAAGGTTTGCCCCCCCCCCCACCTGTAGACCATGCAAGAAGCACCCTGTCCCCCTTAGCCCACGCAGGAGGTACTGCACAGGCTGCTCCTAGTTGCAGGGTCCTGGGAAGGAACAGTGATTGAGTGTCTCCTCCCATGTTCCCTTGGTTGTGGTGTTCCATACCCGAGTCTGTGGTATCCTGCTCTCCAGTCCATTGCACACTGCTTCCTACCTGCTCAGGCTCTCTCCACACAGCCAATCCTAGTCCTCTCCCTGGAACTGACTTCTGGAGCCTGAGTCTAAGTGCCTTGCCCCTGTCCGAGCATCTCAGGCTGTGGTGTCTGTGGCAGTGGTGCCGATGATCTGTGTGGCTCTCATTCTGCTTTGCCCTCCTTGGTCCAGCTGCTGCACTTTTCTTGGCAACTTTGAGGTCCCTCCTTCTTGGCTGATCTCCCTTTCGGTTAGATGGCTTTCCAGGGTGTGGGTTCCTTTTGTCTTTCACATCTCCCTCCCCCGAGAATGCTAGTCTCATCCTGATTGCTTTTTTCCCCCCTCTCTCTTTTTTCTTTTTTTCTTTTGTTTTACCCAGTTAGGTTAAGGATTTCTTGCCCTTTTTGGAGGTTTAAGTTATTCTGCCAGCGTTCAGAAGATGTTCTCTGTGAATTGTTCTACATGTAGGTTTTTTTTTTTTTTTTTTTTTTTTGTCCTTTCCAGCGCTGCACCCGCGGCATATGGAGGTTCCCAGTCTAGGGGTCTAATCAGAGCTGTAGCCCCCAGCCCACACCAGGGCCACAGCAACTCGGGATCTGAGCCGAGTCTGCAACCTGCACCACAGCTTACGGCAAAACCGGATCCCTAACCCACCAAGCGAGGCCAGGGACCGAACCTGAAACCTCATGGTTCCTACTCGGATTTGTTAACCACTGAGCCACAACGGGAACTCCAGATGTGTTTTTTTGATGTGTTTGTGGGCGAAGGTGAGCACTATGTCTTACTCCTCTGCCATCTTGATCCTTCCCCTCATTGAGGCTTAATTCATATACCAAATGGAGTGGGTTAAGGATCTGCTGTTGTCACTGCTCTGGCTCTGGTTACAGCTGTGGCACGGGTTTGATCCCTGGCCCTGGAACTTCCCCATGCTGCAGGTGTGGCTACAAAAAATTATATAGCATAAAATTCACTCATTTTAAGCATGCAATTCAGTAGTTTCTAGTAAACTTATTCCAGAGTTGTGCACCTATCACCACAGTCCACTTTCTATCACCTTAAAAACAAACCTCATTCCCGTTTGTGGTCACTCTCCATTTTTACCTCCAGCCTTAGGCAGCTACTAATCTACTTTATAGGTTTGCTCTTTCTGGTTGTTTCATATAAATGGAGTCATACAATATTTGGTCTTTTGTGTCTGACCTCTTTTCCTCAGCATAGTGCTTTTGAGGTTCACCCATGTTGTAGCATATGTCAGGACTTTTGTTACCTTTTATGGTTGACTAGTATTCTGTTGTATGTACATATGGCATATTTTGTTTGTCCATTCACCATTTGGGTGGACATTTGTGTTGTTTCCACATTTTGGCTATTATGAATAATGCAGCTATGAACATTTGTATACAAGTCTTTGAATGGATGTTTGTTTCCATCTCTTTTAACATAAATTGAGAGTTGCTAGGTCATATAGTAAATTTTTGTTTAATATATTAATAGCTGGAAAACTGTTTTCCAAAGTGACTATACCATTTTATATTTCCACCAATAATATATAAGGGTTCCAGTTTCTCTCTGTTCTCACCAACATTTATTATTGTCTTTTTGTTGATAAACATTCCAGCGGGTGGGGAGCGATCAGTATTTACTTTTAAATTCATTGTGAATCTCTCCTTTTATAAGAGTTGTTAGTATAGGAGTTGCCGTCGTGGCGCAGTGGTTAACGAATCCGACTAGGAACCATGAGGTTGCAGGTTTGGTCCCTGCCCTTGCTCAGTGGGTTAACGTTCTGGCGTTGCCGTGAGCTGTGGTGTAGGTTGCAGACGCGGCTTGGATCCTGCGTTGCTGTGGCTCTGGCGTAGGCCGGTGGCTACAGCTCCGATTCAACCCCTAGCCTGGGAACCTCCATATGTCGCGGGAGCGGCCCAAGAAATAGCAACAACAACAACAGCAAAAAGACAAAAAAAAAAAAAAAAAAAAAAAAAGAGTTGTTAGTATAATGAACCTATTTATATATTTTTATTATAAATACTAGAATAAAATTATTTGTCATCACTAAGTGATCTATAAACATATTTTCCCATCAAAAGGTACTACTGAAATTAAGTCGATTGCCTAAGGCATTGAAAAAGGGTTCAGTTGCAGAACTGTCTTCAAAATATATTGAGCTAAAAAAAACACAGTGTATAATAGTACCTAGGTTTTTTTTAAAGCTTGGAAAAATAAAATAGACTATTTGCTTATATATGCATTAAATATTCTTGGAAAGGTATGTAATAAAACCAGTACCACTAGTTGTATATAGGGAAGAGAGTGGGTTATCTGGGAGACCAAGGTAAGAAGAAAATTATTATTATTTGCTCTTTTGTATCTTCTGAGTTTTAGAACCAGGTGTATCTGTTGCTTGTTTAGTACAGATATAGGTGTTTTGGGTTTTTTTTTTTTTTGCTAAAGAACAAAGATATGTTTTGTTTACCTAATAGTAATATTAATAATGTATATTATTATCACAGCTAGTATTTATTGAGCCTGGCTAAGTTCTTGGTATCACTTAATTCTCCTAACTGTCCTTTATCTCCCTTTTATAGATGTGGAAATGGAGGCTTAGAGAGATAAATTAACTAGCCCAAGGTCATATAGTAAGTGATAGAACAGAAATTGAATGCAAGCATTCCGATTGTACCATTAATCACATAAGCACAGAGAGATTAAACCCTTTAGAGTAAGAAACAGTGAAGGGTATGTGTGTTTGCTTAAGTTCAATCATCTGTAAGCTTTACTTATCTCAACACTTTATTTACTGCCTATGCCAGAGAACTGAAGTAATAATACTTCCTTAGCGTTTAGATAAAGTTTTAAAAATTAGTTTATAGCTGATGTTTATACTGCATAATAGTTCATTGATTTTAATATAATTGTGTGATAGATTAGTGTTTTTTTTTTCTTTGGCTGTGCCTGCAGCATGTGGAAGATCCTGGGCCAGGGATCGAACCCATATAACAGCGGTGACCTGAGCCATAGCAGTGACAGTGCCGGATCCTTTAATGGCTAGCCCCAAGGGAACTCCTAGATAGGTGTCCCCCCTCGCCCCTGGCATTTATGCCTTTGTTTGTTCTTCATGCTATCAGTTCTGAAGAAGAAACTGAAAATGTATAAAGATTCCTCTGTAAAACTGGATTCATGATTTGTGTATGAGTGTAAAGCAGAGTTATAGGAGTTCCAACTATGGCGCAGTGGATTAAGAATCTGAGTACAGGGGCTTGGGTCCCTGTGGAGGTGACAGTTTGATTCCCACAGTGGGGTAAAGGATTTGGGAGTTCTCACTGTGGCACAGTGGGTTAAGGATCCTGCCTTGTGGCCTAGGTTGCAGATCCAGCTTGAATTTAGTTCTTGAACTTCCATATGTCACAGGTATGGCCATTAAAAAAACAAGAAGGGAGTTCCCACTGTGGCTCAGCAGTTAGTGAACCTGACTAGCATCCATGAGGACATGGGTTTGATCCTTGGCCTCCCTCAGCGGGTTAAGGCTCTGGCGTTGCTGTGAGCTGTGGTGTAGGTTGCAGATGCAGCTTGGATCTGGTGTTGCTCTGGCTCTGGCGTAGGCTGGTAGCTGCAGCTCCAGTTGGACCCCTAGCCTGGGAACCTCCATATGCCATGGGTGCAGCCCTAAAAAGACAAAAAGACTAAAAAAAAAAAGTAAAAAAGAAGAAGCAGCAGAGTTATATAAATTTCAGTAATCATATCATGGTAACCGTTTCATATCTCCTGGCTAGTGGCTCATTAATAGGTTCAGGTTAATGACAAAATATTCTTTGATTGAACTTTTTGTAATTATTAGTGGATGGGTAAACTTATTTTATGAGTTTCCATAGTAATATTATTTTCTGAACTGTTAGATTTTGCAACTTTTAGCGTAAGTAACCCTAAGGCCATATATGCCTTTTTTGCCATAGGTATTACTGACAAGTGGCACCATTAATTAGGCTCTACTTGAGAAGCAAAGTAGAATATGAAATTCGTCTAGCCACATCACTGTTGTATAAAAAACTTTAAAATATTTGCAATTAATCTTAAATATCCTCAACAGGAAAGAAAAAGTTGGAAGGTACTTTCGTTTGTAAAGTTAGGAGGTTAATTAAATCACAAGCTGTTCTTGGTATGTCAGGAGAGTCCTGGGGATGCCTTTCTTGTGGTTTACTAACTAGACGGGAAGTCGTTGGCATGGTTTGTGTGAAGGTCAGTGTGGGATCATGTGCATCACCACAAAGCTTTAATATGTGGAAAAGTACAGTTAATATTCACTGCTGTACACTTTACACCTGAATATATTTTCTCCTTTGATATATTCATTGTAAAATTGTATAAGCTTAAGTATAGTTTTTTAACTTACTTTCCTGGATTTCTTTTACTTTCTAGAACTGTCATCACATTGCATAATTTATGTATTTTATCTTGTTAACTAAAAACCAGTGACCTCTTGGGTTGTATCTCGGCTCAGATGTCAGCTCTTCAAAGAGACCTTTCCCAACAATCCTGTTAAAAGTACTTCTATTGATACCTACTCTGTTGCTCTGGCTTGTTTTCTTTTCTTTTCTTTTCTTTTCTTTTCTTTTCTTTTCTTTTCTTTTCTTTCTTTCTTTCTTTCTTTCTTTCTTTCTTTCTTTCTTTCTTTCTTTCTTTCTTTCTTTCTTTCTTCCTTCCTTCCTTCCTTCCTTCCTTCCTTCCTTCCTCTCTCTTTCTTTTCTTCTTTTTCCTTCTTTTTTTTTTTTTGTCTCTTTTTGTCTTTTTAAGGCTACACCTGAAGCACATGGAGGTTCCCAGGGTAGGGGTCTAATTGGAGCTGTAGCCTCTGGCCTACACCACAGCAATGCCAGATCCAAGCCGTGTCTGCTACCTACACCACAGCTCATGGCAATGCCGGATCCTTGAACCACTGAGTGAGGCCAGGGATTGAACCTGTGTCCCCATGGATACTAGTCAGATTCGTTTCTGCTGCGCCACAGTGCGAGTTCCTGGCTTGTTTTCTTTATAACAGTTATCATGATCAGAAATGGTGATCTGTGTTTTACATTTGTTTACTTGTATTCCAGCACCTGGAATAGTGCCTGGCCTGTAGTAGGAATTTATTCAGTAAATAAGTTGTAAATAATAGGATCTTTTTATATTTTTATTCAAACACTTCTTGTTGTATAGAATAAAAATTACACAAAGATGTACCTTTTTTTTTTTTTCAAAAAGGAAAGAAGTATAAAAATTTCTTTTCCTGGAAAATCTAAAAGTTTTGGCTTAAACCATTTTTCTTCAGGGCAAGTGAGGAACAGGCAGTTTTAGAAATCTCTGGCTCTGCATTGTTGTAGTGCATTGGGCTTCAAGTCTCAGGTTGATATGTTTAGCTCTTTTAAAAAATAGAACATAAAATCTCAAGGTAGCTGATTAAAGAATTTTCCTGCATTTTTTTTTTCAATTCTCCCGTTTTTATTTTTGTATCTTTACAGTTTTGGCCACCCTGCGGAGTAAGGAGTTCCCAGGTCAGGGATTGAATCCTAGGTGGAGTTGCAACCTACAGCTGCAGCAACGCAGGATCTTTAACCCACTGTGCCAGGTTGGGGATGGAACTCACGTCCCTGCTGCTGCAGAGACACCGTCGATCCTGTTGTGCCACAGTGGGAACTCCTTTCCTGCATTTTTTGATTTCCATTCATTTTGTATTAGAAGTGATTGCCCCTGAGGTGTGATTTCTACTTTTTGAAATGGCGTTTGTAGTCCTTGGCGTAAATCTGTTACTTTCCTCTTTTGATTAAATAATTCCAGTGTTCAAAGGAAGAAAAAAAGTCTTTACCCAATACTTCATGTTCCTGAGTGAATTCTAGATTCAGAAATTTAAACATTTCTATTACTAGAAATCCGAATGGAGGAGTCATTGCTCTAGCCATTGGGCATGGTACCCCAGCTTCAATGCTTAGTTAGCTGAACTATAGAGGAGATAGAAGGAACCTTCCTTACTCTTCCAGGCTTCCGTTGAAGTATCTTTTCTCCCTCGTTCTTTTCCATAGCAGACTGATTTATATAAAATTCAGTTCTATAGCTAAGTGTTGGTCTAGGGTCAAAGGGTATGATGTATAAGAACAGGGATTCTGGGAGTTCACTGGTGGTGCAGTGGGTTAAGGATCCAGTGTTGTCACTGCTGTGGTGCAAGTTTCATTCCTGACCTGGGAACTTCCACAGCCTTGGGTAAGGCCAAAAAAAAAAAAAAAAAAAAAAGCAAAAGGAAAAAGAAAAAAGAATATTATCAAACATAATAAATGCAAATAAAACTTTACTTTGGTATTAAAAAAAAAAAGACATGGATTCTGAATCATATAAACCTGAAGTTGAATTCTGCTTTGAGCAGTCCATTTACAAGTTATTTAATCACTTTTACCTTTGGTTTCTTTCTCTGTAAAACAGAATGAACAATATCATTTCTTAGGATTGTGATATTGATTAATGAAGAATGTGTCCACAGTGTGTGGCACAGAGTGTGGTACTTAGTAAAGCACTGTAAATGTTAGCTCTTATTATCGTAGTGTTGTTTAACCTGAAGGAATTTCAGTACATAGACTCACACGTTGTTATCTTTTATGTATTATTTCGCATTACTAAGATTTTGTTAGTATCCTGAGATTGGATTGTACTTCTTAAAAATCAGACTGCTGTTTAAGCTGTTAGCTGTCTTATTCCTTTTTAGGAGTGTTGGCTATCCAGTTTTGTTTCTCTATTATCTTTTTCATTTATTTCACTGCGCTGGGCCAAGGATTGAACCTGTGCCTCTACAGGGGCCTGAACTACTGCAGTTGGATCCTTAACCTGCTGTGCCAGAGTGGGAACTCACCCTTTTTATGTTCTTATTTGTATTATACCTGTCTTCTTTGGTGAAGTGTCTGTTCAAACCTGTGATATCACACAGTATTTTTCTTTCTCTTTCTGACTTCACTTAATTTGAGAGAGGCCACAACAATGTCAGATCATTGGTTGCCTGGGGGTCAGAAGAAGGGAATGGCTACAAAAGGCTAGAAGGAACTCTCCAGAATAATGAAAATGTTCTCTAACTTGATTGTGGTGGTGGTGGTAATATAACTCATTTCTCAGAACCTGTTGAGCTATGAGAGAACTTGAGGAATTCTTGGTTTGTGAACTATTTTCATATAAGGCTATTGCACTCTTTTGGGGAGGTATTTTCCTAATCACTCTGGTTCTTTTCTAATAGAAATTTCTGGATAGTTTCTATCTTATAGTTCTTTCAGTTTCTGATTCTGGTATTTTTCCCTATTGTTATATTTTTCGAGGTTATTTCTTTGTGGACTAGGGAAATTTAATGCATAATTCGGCAGCTTTTTTTTTTTTTTTGGTAGAAGTCTTCCATTACATTTCCTGTTTTTAAGCTCTTAGAGACTTTGTGTCTATATTCTTTTTGCAGTGTCTTCAGGGTCTTCCCTGCATGAGCAGAATACATTTTAACATTCTTGGGTTATCTTTCATACGTCTGTAATTTCCACAGTCTTATGTTTATATTCTTCTGATCTTTGAAGGACTTTAGAGTTGTCATCATCTTTCTATCTAACTTTTCAATGTGACATTTGCATTGCAGTGTCCCCACTTCCCTCTTTCCCTAGTCCTTGGTCCTTTTCTCTGTTCTCACTTGTGCTGCATGCAAGTACTCTTCCTACCTGTCCAGTTTCTTCCACATCCCTTCTTTTGAGTTGAGGGTTCAACTCAAGCATCTTTTTTTAAATTTTTTAATGATTTTTATTTTTTCTATTATAGTTGATTTACAGTGTTCTGTCAATTCCTACTGTACAGCAAAGTCACCCAGTCATACATAAAAATATATTTTTCTCACATTATCCTCTATCATGTTCTATCACAAGTGACTAGATATTGTTCCCTGTGCTATACAGGAGGATCTTATTTCTTATCCACTCCAAAGGCAATAGTTTGCATCTACTAACCCCAAACTCCAAGTCTGTCCCATTCTTTCCCCCTCCCACTTGGCAACTACAAGTCTGTTTTCCAAGTCCATGTGTTTCTTTTCTGTGGAAAGGTTTATTTGTGCTGTATATTAGATTCCAGATATGAGTGATATATGGTATTTGTCTTTCTCTTTCTGATGTATTTCACTTAGTATGAGAGTCTCTAGTTCCATTCATGTTGCTGCAAATGGCATGATTCTATTCTTTGTTATGGCTGAGTAATATTACATTGTGTATATTTACCACATCTTCTTAGTCTGTCCGTCTGTCGATGGACGTTTAGGTTTTTTCCATGTCTTGGCTATTGTGAATAGTGCTGCAGTGAACATAGGGATGCATATATCTTTTTCAAGGAAAGTTTTGTCTGGATATATGCCCAAGAGTGGGATTGCTGGGTCATATGGCAGTTGTATATTTAGTTTTCTGAGGTACCCCCATACTGTTTTCCATAGTGGTTGTACCAATTTACATTCCCACCAACAGTGAAGGGGAGGGTACTCTTTTCTCCACACCCTCTCCTGCATTTATTATTTGTTGACTTGTTAATGAAGGCCATTCTGACAGGTGTGAGGTGGTACCTCATAGTAGTTTTGATTTGCATTTCTCTAATAACTAGTGATGTTAAGCCTTTTTTGATGTGCTTTTTGGCATCTTTCTTGTGCAGATCTTACTTAGAATACTGCAGCAGTCTCCGCCCTGCCCCCGCCATGAAGCTTTCAATCTAAATTTCCCTAATACCTTCCTGATGGGTTTTGACTAAAGCTCAGATGCTTTGCCATGATTCATAAAGTCCTGTGTGATCTGGCCCCTGGCCATTCCTTCTTTTTTCTTAGTGTGCTCTAGCAAAATGGCTGAGGGCTTTGACACAGTGCTTTTTCCCTGCTCAGAACCTTCTTTCCTATCCCCTGCTACCCACTCCTTCTTCTCAAACATGGTTAGCTCCTTCTTATGCCTAGGTTTCCACCTAAATGTTGCTTTTCTAGCGAGGCTTTCTTTTCTTTTTTCTTTTTTTTTTTGTCTTTTTGCTATTTCTTGGGCTGCTCCCACAGCATATGGAGGTTTCCAGGCTAGGGGTCGAATCGGAGCTGTAGCCACCGGCCTACGCCAGAGCCACAGCAACGCGGGATCCGAGCCGCGTCTGCAACCTACACCACAGCTCATGGCAACGCCAGATCCTTAACCCACTGAGCAAGAGTGGGGACCGAACCCACAACCTCATGGTTCCTAGTCGGATTCGTTAACCACTGCGCCACGACGGGAACTCATAGCGAGGCTTTCTAAACTAGGGCTTTCCCATTATTTGCTCCCTTCACACCTTTTATTCATTGTTAAATGCTGAGTGTCTATTGTTGTGCTATTAGAATGAAGACTCGAGTTGTTCCTAACATCAGCATTATCGTAAAGGAAGCTCTTGGGAATAATCAGAACAGGGACTTAGTTTTTGCTAGTCATCCACAATGATTGGCCATTCTTTTTTTTTTCTTTTTTGTCTTTTTGCCATTTCTTGGGCTGCTCCCGTGGCATATGGAGGTTCCCAGGCTAGGGGTCTAATCAGAGCTATAGCCACCAGTCTACAGCAGAGCCACAGCAACGCGGGATCTGAGCTGCATCTGCAGCCTACATCACAGCTCACAGCAATGCCGGATCTTTAACCCACTGAGCAAGGCCAGGAACCGAACCCGCAACCCTGTGGTTCCTAGTCGGATTCGTTAACCACTGCGCCACGAAGGGAACTCCCTGATTGGCCTTTCTTGATCATATTTCTCTCATCCTCAGAAGATATGAAAATAAATTGTTTAGATATTTAGGTCCATTGTCTTTTTGACTTATTTTCCCATTTTAGCATGGAACTTGTCTATAAGATCATGTACAGTTCAGAAGCTAATACTCTGTCCTTGAGTGACAGTAATTTCATCACATTTATAAATGAGAATATGCATTTTAATGGAAGGGAAGAGTTATTGATTGGCTTTAGTAAAATGATATTTAGTCCTGGATGGAAATGTTCTGTGGCTTTAGTTTCGTTTGACAGATGATAGTATTTTGTGAAGTTACTACTAGCTTCCTAACCTTTAATCTATTTAAGCCAATAGGTGATATAGTCTTAATTAATTTTGCATTGGAAGTCTATTTTTAAGTGTTAAAGCTAAAATGTTGAAGTGGCTGAAGATTTATTTTGCCATGGAATAAATCAGTATTTTCTGATATTCTCATACAGAAACTTTTGGTGGTTCTTTCTCATGTCTCTCATTTTGTTCTGTTCCTAGCACTAGATAATATATTTTGCATACCTGGAAGGAACAGTCAATTTCGTCAAATTCTGTAGGAAGTTGGCATGCAATTCTGAAACTACATTTTCTGTAGTATTGCCTTTCATTTTCAAGAATATAATAGTAATTATATTTGACATAGTGCTTGAGTTTTGTGAGTGGGTGCAAAAAATTAAAAAAGACATAATATTTTTCTTTCTTTCCTTTTTCCTTTTTTTTTCCCTAATGGCTGCACCCGAGGCATATGGAGGTTCCCAGGCTAGGGGTCAAATCAGAGCTGCAGCTGCCACTCTATGCCACAGCCATAGCAACGTGGGATCAGTGCCATGTCTGTGACCTATGGCAACACCAGATCCTTAACTCACTGGGAGCAAGGCCAGGGGTTGAACCTGCATCCTCATGGATACTAGTTGGATTTGTTACCACTGAGCCACAGTGGGAACTCCAAAAATATTTTTCCTGAGCATTTGGTTAGTAATAATTAAAATATGTGCTAACCTTATATTACCTTGTAATGACTCTGAAATATGCAGTGTATTCAATTCAAATGTGTTTATTACAGTCAGCTACCATGATTTTGTAGTCTTCAGGTAATCTCAAGGAGGCCTTGGAAATACAGAGGTAGTGATAATAGCAATGACTTGTTTTACATACTGTGCTCGCTGCCTTCATTATTTTTCATCTTCACCCCAGTCCTCTAAGTATTATTTCTCTGGGCCCTTTAGTGGAGGAGACCGGGACTCAGCAAAGGTCCAAAGCTGGTGCATGAATTCTGTCTCCACAGCACATCTGCTAATGCTGCCATCTAGTTCCATCTACTCATTTGGAAAGAAATGGGGAGACTGAGTGTACAGTGAAACCGAAGGGCTTGCTCATCGTCACACAGCTAGTTAGCAGCAGAGTGAGGACTTGGATCCCTGGCCTCCTGACTCACATTCCGGTGCGCTTTTCACTATATCAGGACACCTTGGCTCCTGAGCCCCAAGTGACAGCCCCAAACAGCTGTGTTTATCTGTCTTGCATGTCCCAGCTTGTTTTGCTAGCAGAGCAAAAACTACTTAAAAGGATCCTCAATCTTCACCTTCCCACTCCCCTCCACTTACACGCCTGTACTCCCACTTGCCCCATGAATAACTTCACAGAAAGAATTGTGCAATGTCACTAAGCCTTCCTCTGGTGTCAGAGTTACTCCCTGAGAGAACATTCACTTCCTCATGACTCCAGTTTACTGTCAGATTGGCTTTCCCTCTCTTCTCTTTGATCGGAATCTTAGCTGTTTAGGCAGGAATTTGAGGAGCAGATGCTCTACCCCCTGAACAAGCCCTTTAAGTCTTCTTAGTACTGTGTCTAATGACTCTTAATCCTGTCCTTTTAACTCTGTGGCTAGCAGAGTTAAGAGCAAAGTGGGACAGGAATGGCGAGCTTGATGCTGAACGTTTCATTTTAACATTGGCAAAGAGAACACGTGAGATGAGACAGAGGGACACCATTAAGCTTTCCTATTAAGCTGAAAAGCAAGATCAAGGTTCATGTGGGGTTGCTGAGATGTTGTATTTTCCTCCAAATGTAAATAGAGAAGTTTGGAGGAGCAAATAGCCAGAGAAATGGGCCATGGAATTGTTTTTACTCCCATCTTCTTAAATTTTGTTGTTTTTCTGATTTTCATTGCCCTCTGGAAATAAAAACAATTCACCAGAAAAAAAGCCGAAGTTATTGTTTAAGGTACTTGGTCTTTCATGGTTATTGAAGGAAATCAAAACCTCTCCAAAATGGGAGTACTGTAGACAAAGATACGCCCTGTGAACTAACTGGTTCATTCTATTCTTACTTACAGACTTTAGTTTAGTGGTCTGAACTGTCTAATTATCAAATGTCTGATCTGTATGTTCATATATTAAAAAATTGGACTAAACA
Source organism: Sus scrofa (assembly GCF_054392235.1). Classification (NCBI taxonomy): domain Eukaryota; kingdom Metazoa; phylum Chordata; class Mammalia; order Artiodactyla; family Suidae; genus Sus; species Sus scrofa. The sequence continues at coordinate 34,759,426 of NC_139398.1, forward strand.
GCCTGTTACTTTCTCAGTTGCCTAATTAATCACTTGAGGTTTGTTACGTGAGGGGCTGATGAAGAAAGAGAAATCACACAGTAATTTGAGCAGGGAAAGCTTATTATAAATAACTACTAACTGTAACGGGGATTGGCTAGTCAAAAGTAAAGAGAACTCTAGAGAATAGAGGGATAGCAGATAAGAGGAGCAGCCTTACCCCCAGTGGATAGATAGAGCGTTTAAAGAAGAGGCTGTCAGAATTGAGATGCGCACCTTTATGTGAGAGGATAAGGCTGTGGCTCACTAAATGACGAAGAGGTTGCTGTGGTGCTTTGACAGCAGAACTTGCCAGAAACCTCTCTCAGCAGTTTACTCTGGTATAAAACTACCTGAGGATGGTCTGGAGGAAGCTCCTGGGTGATACTGGCTCCTGGGTGCTATGCACTTCACGAGCCTGTTAGTGGAGTAGCCACCTAGACTGTGGGGGTTGGACACTGCAGAAGCCATGCGCGGTGTAGGAGCCTACTAAAGGGGGCACACAAGACCCACGGAGGGAATCACTTTCTCCTGCAGTGTCTCTCCAGCGCTAAGGACAGTACCTAACGCCATGCCAGCTGGCACAGGGAAAATATTTAAGGGCCCAAGTCCATTTTTTGCAAAGTGAAGGGTGAATTTAGAGGTGAGAGGCAATAAATGGACAGCTGACACATTTGGTCAAACAAATAATTTTGTATTTTATTGTTATCGATGCTTCCTTATGGACTCAGTTTAAATTTGGGACCCTGGTCAGAATTTTGCTGAGGATGTCACTCCTTCCCAGTATTTTGGAAAGGAAGGCATGAGGCCAGAGAGACTTTTCCTTTCTATGAAGGAAGGACCCTGGGCCGTAGTCCCACCTTTGCTTTTTTAGGTTCCTTTTTCATGAGCGTCTGGTTTGGGAGCTTCACTTTCTCATCTGCCTTGACACTTTGATCTTGGGCACTGTGGTGAAATTCCTCATGTCGTCATACATTCTAACCTCGGAGCTCACTCAGAGCTTTGTTTGAATTATCTTTGCCATTGGAATCAGTACCTTCAATTAGCACCTTGGGAATGGCGTTTTGCAGAATAAATACTTTAAAAACTATCAGCTAGAATTTCAGCATTTTAAAAGGAGAAACTGTCAGTATAAATTTTGAACTAGCAGTTTCTAGTTAGTGGTGGCATAAAAGCAGTTTCATTGGTAAGTGTCTCATTTGGGTTTAGTAACCAACCAGGAAGAATAAATTTATTGAGGCCTACACACATAAATTTTAACTTTTTGTATATCTTCTATTTTTAAAAGACACAATTATCATAAGTTAATAGTTTTTTCGAAAATACCCACATTTCTCAGCCTTGAAATTACAGACTTAGAAAGCAGGAGTTCCTGTTATGGCGCAGAGGAAATGAACCGACTAGGAACCATGTGGTTGCGGGTTTGATCCCTGGCCTGGCTCAGTGGGTTAAGGATCCAGTTTTGCCGTGAGCTGTGGATCTGATGTGGCTTGGATCTGATGTTGCTGTGGCTGTGGCATAGGCTGGCTGCTGCAGCTCTGATTGGACCCCTAGCCTGGGAACCTCTGTATGCCATGGGTGCGGCCCTAAAAAAGCAGAAAAAAAAAAAAAAAAGGGAAAGTAAATTGGACTAAATAGTCTCAGAATTCTTTTGAGTTTATGCCTTAATATCTATTTGAGGTGTTTATTTGCTTCCATTCGTATTATTTAGGGATCTTTTTTTTTTTGGCTGCCCCTGTGGCATGTGGAAATTCCCAGGCCAGGGATCAAACCAGTGCCATAGCAACCACCCAAGCCACTGCTGTGACAACTCTGGATCCTTAACCCTCTGCACCACAAGAGAACTCCAGGGATTTCTTTTTTTTAAATTTTTATTGTATTTTTATTTTTTTGGCTATGGCTTGCAGCAGCTTGATGTGGGATCTTAGTTCCCACACCAGGGCTTGAACCTGGGCCCCATCAGTGAAAGCACCAAGTCTTAACTACTAGACCACCAGGGAACTCCTGTGATAGCATACATACCTTTAAGATTGCTCTGATGTGATACTTTATTCTGCCACGTGTGAAAAATGGTTTCAGACTATTTTTTTAGCATGGCGAATAAAATTGCTACCTGAGGAGTTTACTTCAGTAGTCATTTCTAAGTTTGTGACTGAAAGTCATGTTTAAGAACTGCACAGTGGCTTTTTTAGTACTGGTAGGTGTCATTGATAGACTTTTATAGATTTAATTTGGTGTTCTTTTTTTTTTTTTGCCAAAAAAAAGAAAAAAAGCCAAAAGACAAACAAACAAACAAACAAAAAACAACCCTATGAGAGCAAGGTATAAGAGAAACAGAAGTAGGAAGATAGAGGAACCGAAGTGCCATGTAGTTGCAACGGCAGCCTCCATGGATTCCCATGGGGAGGTCTGATTCTGGAATAAGCCTTCTGAGATATTTCAGATTGAAACATAGGGCTGAGCCATGTTACCACACATTGGCCAGTCATTGCATGTGGGCTGCTTCGGGATGGCGACATAACCGTGGATGAGGGAGTTCTCTGCAACTCAGAGAGAGTTGTAAGCCATCAGCATGCCAAATCCTGGACGCTGGAGGAATGAGTACTGCAGTCCTGAAAGGATCTCTCTGGGTGGCATACCACAGCATTCAGTACAGCCACACTGAAAGATCACTTTGGGTGGAGTGGTCAGGGTGGAAGGGATGCTGAAGCGCTAGGGAAATACGGAAGGAGATGAAAACTTGTTTCGATAGCTTAACTCTGTGAAGGGGAGGAGCGAGAGGATAGTCAGAAGTTCCTGAGGAGACTGGAAGGGGTGGAATCTAGAATAGAGGTAGTAGCTGTGCCTTGAGTAGGAAAGAGGTTCATTTTCACCATTGTAATCAAAGAGAAGATGCAAGAAAGGAATTCAGATGCAGATAAGTTTATAACGTAATGGGAGGAAGTTGAGGCAGATCTTCTGGGAAAGAGCCGGGAGAATCAAGAGCCAAAGAGGGGGAATTGTTTGGGCTGAAGATTTAAGGTGAGTAAAGAAGATTTTAATAGATTGCTGTGGCGAGTGGGAGGAGAGCTTAACAGGAGAGCTGCTGGTGTTGAGAGCCCATTTGAGCTTGATCTTCCTGATTTTGTGGAATTATCGATTTGTGTAATCGTGTAACTTTTTTCTGACAGTGCTTAATGTAGTGAAAATATGAATATGCTGAACACTGACTAGACTGTTTTCTTCATCTTTTTTCCTCTTACATAGCCATCAGATCAAGTCGTTACAGTACAGTAACACAGGAGACATGATTCTTGTTGTATCTGGCAGCTCTCAGGCCAAAGTGATTGACAGAGATGGTTTCGAAGTAATGGAATGTATAAAAGGAGACCAGTATATCGTGGATATGGCTAACACCAAGGTAGGTATGAAACAGAATGTTCTAGTGAATGTAGTTAATTCAGTATACACTTGCTAACAACTTGTTTATGTTGCCATGATTCACCCCAAAAGTGAGTGTTTCGTGTGTTTCATTGTAAACACTTTATTATTTTTTCACAATTCTGTGCATTGACCAGGAAGTTCTTTGGCATCGTAGTGTCAGCTGGAGTCCTGGGATAGTTGTCAAGTCCAAAATGGCCTCTCCTAGATGGTTTACAGTTAGTGCTCTACCCAGTGGCATCGCTTTCTCACTTCCTCTTACCCTTGCGCCCCTGCCCCTGGTCCACCATCTAGTTTGGGCAGTAGAATTAGTGTGGTTTGACTTGCCCTTCGTTGACTTAATTCCGTGAAGGGTAAAGATGGGATTCAGATTTCTTAAGATCTGTCATCACGTCTTTCACTGCATCATAGGACCAGCCCAGGTTTGGGGAGTTTTGGGAGTTTTGGGGAGAGGGGAAACAGACTCCACCATTTGATGAGTGGATGGCAAGTACACATTGTAAAATCATGTGGGTTTGGAGATACGAGTGCAGTCATCTTTTGAAATATAATCTACCACAAACTTACAATGTACTAGGCTTTAGATAAGAAGGAAAGAGGATCTCATCAGTCTTTTTATATCAAGGTTTTTAGTGGCATAATGATATTTTAGTGGTATAATAATGTATTCAATATCAGTTAACCGTAGCCACAATATTGGTATAAAACTTAATGGCTTATTTATAATTGCTAACATATCTGTGGGTTGGCTGCTCTTGCCTGGGCTTGAACCCAAGCTGCTGATAGAATATAGGTTTGTTCCATGTGACTCTCTTCCTCCTTGTACCAGCAGACTGTGTGAGGGCATGTTTTTCATATGATGATGGCAGAAATACAAGAAGGAAATCCCAACTCTGAAAGCATATATCAAGCCATTGCTCATATCATGTCCATGAACATTCCATTGGCCAAAGCAAATCATATGGCCATGAATAATATTTGGTCTAGTGAGAAACTGTGGTATCACATGTCAGAGGTTATGAATACAGGGAAGGGTAATAGATTGGGAACAATAATGTAATTTTTTATTTTTTAAAAATTTGTATATACATATGTATTTTAGGGCAGTACCCGCAGCATATGGAAGTTTCTAGGCTAGGGGACACATCAGAGCTGAAGCTGCTGGCTTAGACCACAGCACAGCAATGCAGGATCCAAGCTGCCTTGGCAACCTATGCCTCAGCTCACCATCCTTAACCCACTGAGTGAGGCCAGTATCCTCATGGATACTAGTCAGGTTCGTTACTGCTGAGCCACAACGAAAACTCCCTGCAAATTTTAATTTAGTGTCCAAACTATGCAGTACTTTGTGCATTATGGATTTTAAAAGTTTTTTTCTTTCTTTCTTTCCTTTTTTTTTTTTTTTTTTTTTAAGGGCCACACCCATGGCATATGGAGGTTCCCAGGCTAGGGGTCTAATAGGAGCTACAGCTGCCAGCCTACGGCCACAGCCACAGTGACACCAGATCCGAGCTGTGTCTGTGACCTACACCACAGCCCACGGCAATGCTGGATCCTTAACCCACTGATCGAGGCCAGGGATTGAACCTGCACCTTCATAGTTCCTAGTCAGATTTGTTTTTGGTGTGCCGTGACAGGAACTCCTAAAAGGTTTTTTTTTTTTTATTATGCATTATATCAAATCTATCACAGTATGAGTGGAAATTAAGACTTTAGGTAGTTTTTTTATATGTTGTAATATATCTTCAAATAATCTCTCCTATAAATTAAAAAATATATTAAAGTATCAACATATATGGTTGATGCAGAATTTTGAGCCTTCATTTTAATTCTAATTTTTATTCTTTCTTCCCCTCCTATCTAATACTTTCTTCTAGTGTCTTTGGATTGTTCCTAAATTAGAATCTTGTATGAGATTTGATTGTCTAAGAAAATACAGTCGTTGGAGTTCTGTGGTGGCCTAGCAGGTTAAGGATATGGTGTTGTCACTGCTGTGGCGTGGGTTTGATCCCTGGTCCTAGAACTTCCTCATGCTGAGGGCTTGCCCCACCCCCACCCCCCAAAAAAGGAAAGAAAATATAGTTGATCCTCATTATTTGTGGTTTCTCACAAACCACGCCTACTCACCTACTTGCTAAACTTTTTTTTTTTTTTCTTTTTAGGGGCCGTACCACTGGCATATGGAAGTTCTCAGGCTAGGGGTCGAATCAGAGCTACAGCTTCTGGCCTATACCACAGCCACAGCAAACGTGGGATCTGAGCATTGTCTGTGATCTACACCATAGCTCATGGCAACGTTGGATCTTTAACCCACTGAGCGGGGTCAGGGATCGAACCCATGTCCTCTTGGATACTAGTTAGGTTTGTTACTGCTGAGCCACGATGGGAACTCCCACTAAACTTTTTTTATAACCCCCAAATCAATACTTGTAGCACTTGCATGGTAATTTCTAGACATGTACCTGACACCGAGTGGCAAAAAAGAATTTGAAGACGGTGATGCTCTGCCTTCTTGTTTCAACTCATACTGTAATTGTGTCCTTTTGTCCTATTTAGTGCTACATTTTTCTTATTTTTGTGCTTTTTATTGGTGATTTTGCTGTTTAAAATGGCTACCTGGGGCTTAATTGCTGTAGTCCCTATCTTGTGTGCCTAAGTTTAAGAAGTCTTTGATGTGCCTTACAGAGAAAATACATGTGGTAGATAAGCTTCATTCAGGAATGAGTTATAGTGCAGCTGGCTGTAAATTCATTGTTAATGACTTGACTATATATGTTAAATAAGGTGTCTTTAAGCACAGACATATATAAAACAAAGTTACATATTAATTGGTTGAAGAAAATATGATCAGAGGCTTATAGGAACCTAATCCTGTATTTGATAATTCGGTGTTTGCAGAACTTTGTAAACCATGACTACTGTGGGTAATGAGAATTGACTGTAATCTATATTAGGTGCTCCAGTTGAGCTATTGGAATAAATTAATAGAGTATGCTTCAAACTACCCTCTGCTGAAAGCCTAGTGAAAGGCCTCTCAGCCCTAATGAGGATCACAGCCTCGTACCTTTCCTTTTGTTTATTGATTGTGTCTTGAGTGTCCAGTATATATTAGATGATTCACACAGCATTCGGATATAAGTTAAACATAATGCTCTATGCACTTGTATGGTAATGGTGGCTTGAAGAGTGTTTTTCCCCCCACGTATCCCACCAGAGTTTCTCATTGCCCTGAGGATTTCACCAAAGATGTTTTGAGAGTGATGATGATAGGGAAACAAGGCGGATGGGGCTCCAGGTCCCTCTCCCTCTCTTAAACTCAAAAGAGGTGTCTTTACCTTTTTTATTTGAAGCTTTTGGGTATCTTTATTTTAAACAGTAGGCTTGTGGAAATGAAAGCTTTAAAAACTCATTTAACGTATTCTTTTTTAGTTCATGGTTACCATAGAAAATTTCTCTTAAAAAATATGATGAAGAGAAATTTTTGCCTGTCTCTAAGGTCTTTTTAATGATTTCAAGGGCTTAGAGCTTCTTACATTACAAAAAGGCTAAGACTTTGTGGATTTAGGTTTAGCCAAGAAAATTTGAAGAAGAGAAGAATCTGGTTGGTTCTGTATCCAGCTATTTCTGCGGTTTCAGACTTGTATGTATATGTACAGTACATATAGTAAGGTTATTGGCAGAGTAGGATGAGGGCGAATACAGGAAATTAAAATATTAAGTTAATTACCAACATGTGAAAAAGCAACTATATATTAAAACTCCCCCAATCCTGTCTAATAATCTCTACTGTGATTTCAAAATCGTGATTAATATTTACTCTCTCCATTTCCTAGAAGCAAATATATTTGTTTATTTATTGAGGAAATATTACTTTTAATTTAATTGTAGTCTTTGGCTTGAGTGATAGGTTTTAGAAATGCAAGAATTATTATTTGAAAGAAACATATTTCTTGGGACACATTTTTCTTGGCTTTTAAACCTCTTTTCTGATTCCAAGAGTAATTAGTAACTTGTGGCTTGACTAAATTTTTCAATAAGTAGGATATTAAGGGAAACTGTTAAATACCTCATCTATTACGATAAAATATTACATAATTCAATTATAACCAGGCCTTTCTAATTTTATTATTATTATTATTATTATTATTTTTGTCTGTTTGCCTTTTTCTAGGGCCGCTCCCAAGGCATATGGAGATTCCCAGGCTAGGGGTCTAATTGGAGCTATAGCCACCGGCCTACGCCAGAGCCACAGCAAGGCAGGATCCGAGCCGCATCTGCGACCTACACCACAGCTCATGGCAACTTTGCGCTGGATCCTTAACCCACTGAGCAAGGCCAGGGATCGAACTCACAACCTCATGGTTCCTAGTTGGATTCATTAACCACTGCGCCACGACGGGAACTCCTCTAGTTATACTATTAAATTGTTGTTTTGTTAAATTTATATCTCTGATCTTTATTTTTTGTTCTTTTTATGGCCATCCCTGCAGCATATGGAAGTTCCTGGGTCAGAGGTTGAATTGGAGCTGCAGCTGAGGCCTATGTCATGGCAATGTCAGATCTGAGTCACATCTGCAACCTGTGCCGTGGCTTGTGGCAACACTGGTTCCTTAACTCACTGAGCAAGGCCAGGGATCGAACCCACACCCTCATGGATGCTAGTCGGGTTCGCTAACCACTGAGCAATGCCACGTCCAAGCCGTGTCTGCGACCAACACCACAGCTCATGGCAATGCCAGATCCTCAACCCACTGAGCGAGGCCAGGGAGTGAACCCGCAACCTCATGGTTCCTATCGGATTCCATGATGCGAACTCCCGGTACATTACTTTTAACCAGAGAGTGGTTTTCTGTTTTACTGTAAACCCGTAGATACCTCCTCTGCCTTCAGCCCTTTTCTTTTCAACATTAAAGCAATCCTGTGCCATTTATTTCATAATTAATTGGCTAAAGTGGAAGAAGACAGGCTCAGGATGTTTCACTGGGCAATTTCCCCATGAGTGTACTTTAGTTATGGAAATAAGAAGCTTTATAAGGAATTTTGGGAAAAAATATTTTCAAATGCTTTATTTATGTTTTAATAGTACATGTAGTTATTCTGATACCCAGCCACTCTAAATAATTGCCTTTATTGTTTGGAAATGAAATATTTTAGTCATTTCCTTTTAATGGTAAATACTGTTTCCTAAGGAATAAAGTATTGTAAACTGTAACTTCTAGGTATATTTTTATTTCCTTATGCAGTTGTAACTGATGGTTTTTAACTTGCAAATATAAACTCTGAAAAATGCAGTGATTTAAAGTACATTATGTTTCTTTTCAGTTTCTGAATATTTCCAGAGCTTTTTATCTAATAGAAACTTTCTAACACTGGTTTCTATCTTTTTGACATATCCCCATCATTTTGAGGGTACTTTCTTACATTCTGGAACAACAGAATGTTCCTGGCTCATCTTGTCCTTTTCCTGTTGTGATTTCTGTAGTGTTCCATGGCTCTTTTGAGTAGGGAATTCTATTTACAAATTGAGATCTGGGCACTAGATATGTTCATTGCTGCTGAAGTGTTAATACTTCTAGACTATTTCAGAAGACAGAGCTGGGGCAAGGGGGATCAACCAACCAACCAAAAGGTAAATGAAATGTATATAAAATCATGAGTTCACATTGATACATCTAATTCTAATCCAACTACTACCTAGTTTTTCCCCATGCCGTATTTGTATTTCACTTCTCCAACTTTGAGAAACTTGACATCCAGCATCAGCACTCTGTTTACTCATTTTGTTCCATGCTGTAGTACATAGAAAGTAATTTCGGTAATTTCATACAGTGTCCTTGTAGGCAGAATAAGATGGCCCTCAAGATTCCCTGCCCCTTCTCTCTCTCTCTCTCTCTTTTTTTTTTTTTTTTTTTTTTTGGTCTTTTTGCCTTTTAGGGCTGCACCTGCGACACATGGAGGTTCCCAGGCTAGGGGTCCATTCGGAGCTGCAGCTGCCAGCCTGTGCCACAGCCACAGCAACGCGGGATCCGAGCCGCATCTGCTGCTTACACCACAGCTCACGGCAATACCAGATCCTTAACCCACTGAGTGAGTCCAGGGATTGAACCTGCATCTTCATGGATGCTAGTCGGGTTTGCTAACCACTGAGCCACGATGGGAACTCCTCCCTGCCCCTTCTCTTGAGTGTAGGTGTGAACCATGAGTGTGATGAGATGCTTCTGTGATTAGGTTATATTATCTGGCGTAGTTGACTTTAAGAAAGGAATGTTATCCTCAGTAGGCCTGCCTGATCAAATGAGCCTTTAAAAGAGATTGAGCTCTTCCTAGCAAAAGAGTCTTTGAAGGGTGGGAGAGATTTGACTTGGGAGGATTCTCTGTTCCTGGCTTTGACGATGCAAGCAGAACCTGAATGATGAAGTTGGACATATAGCTATAATAGCTAGGGAGATTTCCAAACAAAATATTGAAAGTATTGCCTGATTTCTTCTTGTTATTTATAGTAAACTATCAGAGGAAAGGTAAATTGAGAGAATTTTGTTAAAAGGAGATGAGTAATAGATGATTTAGTTAATTTTGAGTCTATCCAAATGGCAAAGAATTAACATTCAATTAACAATGAAGAAACTGCTTTCAAAAGTGTGGTGTAGAAAAAAAGCCCAGGGTGTGATTTTATAAAACCTTTTGCTAAAATCTCAGAAAGATCACACGGTCAGAATATTCAGTTATACTAAAGACTCAAGAAATGAAGCATGTGCTTCACAGATTTTCTTAACCAAACCAGATGACCTCTAGGAAGCTTAAGGATGTAATTCCTTAGCCATTTCAGCAAGAGCTGTGAATAAAGAAGGGACCGTTTTCCAAGATTTGGGGGCATGGCTTTGTCTAATTTAGAGTGAATGAGAGAAAGATTCTCATCTGTTGGCTTTGATGGAGGAGGAATCCATGTGTTAAGGAAGGCACAGAGCTTCTACATGCTGAGAGCAGCCCCCAGCTGACAGACACAGTGGAATAGGTATCTTAGTGCTGCAACCACAGGAGCTTGTATTCCGCCAGCAACCTGAATGAGCTTGGAAATAAATGCTTCCCCAGAGTCTCCAGAAAGGAATGCAGTCCTGCCAATATCCTGATTTTATTCTCCGAGACCCTGAGCAGAAAATCTCAGTCACGCTGTGACTTCTGATCTCCCAAACTGTTAGCTAATAAATTGGAGTTGTTTTAAGCCCCTGAGTTTGTGATAATTTGTTACGCAGCAGTAGAACACTAATATAGTTCTGCAAAAACCAAACATACCAAGTAATAATGAAAGTCTGTGAGGAGGTGGTAGTGATGGAGATCACACATAAGAGCAAGACTTAGCTTTGAGTGGGAGGAGGGAATATAGTTACACTGGGAAGGGGAGGATAAGAATGGGCTTATTTATATGCGGGTACGTTTATAGGAGGTGGGCTTTAGATAAGAAGTGGAAGGTGTCACTTTAGATAAGAAGTGGAAGGTAGCAGGGTCATTTCCTAGTTTTGTGTTGGGAGATGTTGGGATGCCACCTTATGTAGTTTAGTAAAGACTTAGAATAGCTATTGATGGTGTGGACGAAAAACTACTAGAAGAATCATGGGAGCATTAAGGGCTACCAGATCTAAATTTGTGGAGACAGATTTACAAATTGTCCTGCATATTTGCATAATATTCTTGAATCTATTCAGGAGCCTGAGGTATTTGAACAGAATATAATGATGATGAGGACAGAGTTTTTCCAGAATAAAAATTGTTCATTGATAGGTACAGCTAAAGGACATCCAGGTATATGCTTAGAGATTGGTTGAAGTTTAGGAGGTAGAAAAGAAAGTTCATGGTTTCATGATTGTCATCTGTGGTCATGACAGAGCTAGCCATAGTTGGGGCTCCTGAAATATCTTGGAAGAGGGCATTGAAATTCAGTAGATCCAAAGAAGAAGAATGAATTTATCTCTTTGATGTCCTCAAATGGATTTTTTTTTTTTTTAGGGCCACACCCACAGCATATAGAGGTTCCCATGCTAGGGGTCGAATCAGAGCTATAGCCACTGGCCTATGCCACAGCCACAGCAATGCCAGATCCAAGCTGTGTCTGTGACCTGCACCACAGTTCATGGCCACACTGGATCCATAACCCACTGAGTGGGGCCAGGGATTGAACCCTCATCCTCATGGATACTAGTCAAGTTTGTTAGTGCTGAGCCACAAAGGGAACTCACAAATGGATGTTAAAATTGCTCAGGAACTTGAAAGATTTGGAATTTAGAGTCCTCAGTTTATGGAAGGAAATGACTTAAGAGTGTGATGACTTAATGACTTAAGAGTGTGACAACAGGGGTCAGCAAACTGTGCCCTGTAGGTCAAATACAGTCTTCACCCTGTTTGTTCTTTCTTTTTTTTTTTTTTTTTGTAAATAAAAGTGTTACTGGAACACAGCTATGCCCATTCATTTACTATTGTCTGTGAGTGCTTTTGTTCTTAGAGTGGTGGAGTTTGAGTAGTTGTCTCAAAGACCACGTGGCTCACAAAACCTGAAATAGTTAGTCTATTCCATTAGAGAGAAAGTTTGCCAGCTCTCAAAGTCAAGCTGTGAATATTTTCTCCAGCAAAATATACTGACACGAAATTTTGCTGACAGTTTCAGGAAGTTTGAAGATTCCTGAAACCTCATGCATGGCCTCTGGTTAAGAAGAACTTTTGGAGAAAAGCTCACAGTATATTCCCTGACACATTTCATCTCTTTGTAGGAGTTGCCCCTGTTAGTTCACCAGATTTTTTTTTTTTTCTTTTCTAGGACTGCCCTATGTTTAGATAAAGAAGAGAGAGAGAAAACCTAGTTTATTTGATGAAAAAGCATTTTAGTCACTGACTGTTCTTTAATAGGTGTTACTTTAAAAGTTTTTCCACTCATGTTAGCCATGGTACTGAATCTGTTTAGATCCATTTAAGAATCCTTAGATGAACTTCATTTTTGTTATGACTAATTTTGGTCACTGTTTTAACACAAGGGTGCTTAACATTCCCACTGCCTTTATCATACTCCCCTCTTTACACACAGGAAACAACATTCATAGTATTTTAGATTTCTTCTGTTTAACTTAATATTTGTGTTCATCTTTTGTGTACTCAACAACTAAGGTAACCACATTTTATCTTCCTGTCCTCTGTAATAGAGGTCATCTTCTTTTGGTCCTCTTAGAAATATCCTTTATATTTCAAAGTGCTCTTTCAAACCTTTCAGCAAAAAACTGGAGAAAAAGACCTGTTTTTTTTTTTTTGGAGCCTGCCTTTAAGACCTGCATGGACCGGGTCAATTTGGGGGTTGCTGTTGGACAAAGAATAAGAAGTCAGGTTCTGAGGACTGGCTGAGCACTCCTCCTTGTACTGGGAATGGGTGAATCCTTGAGACTGAGAGTAGGAGAGGAAGTTGGTAAACCAGGAACTGACTGGGAGGTAAGCAGACTACACATTATATTAAGAGACCAGGTGGAGTTGTCAGTGGAGGTGAAGCTGAGTTCAGCAGAGGGTGAGAGTGAAGGGGTGGAGTAGTGTGCAAGATTGAGGAAACCAAGGCAGTGTGGGATCTAGTCCGTGAAGACAGGGCAGGTATTGGGGTTATTGGGGTGATCCTTTTGTTGCAAATCATGAGCTATTTTCCTGGGCCAGAGACAGATATTTAATGACATGAAACTAGATTAGATACCTGTGTACTCCTTGGCTTTAGAAATTCGTTTTTTCTTAAATAAGCAAAGGCTAACACATTTCCATTTTTGGAACGAGATTAATGGAATCCCTGACAGTCCTGTGGATTTAATCTGTGAGCCAGGCAGTTTAATTACTGTCTTTGAGTACCTCAGGCGCAAGGAATTGAGAGGAACCTAGCTCACTTCTGTGTTCATGGCATCATATCATCATGGCACCATGTCATTCATATCTGATGGTCAGTTCTAGCTCTCATAATACTGTAACTCTCAGCAGTAATTGACACAGTTGATTATTCTCTCCTTCTGGAAATACCTTCTTTAATTCCCTCTTTCCCTCTCTTTGCACATCTGTCTCATTGCCAACAAAGCTTTATGAATACAGCTGCTATTGACATTAACTTGTAGTTAATTTTGAAATTGGAAAATGTGAGTCCTCCAACTTTGTTCTTTCTTTTCATGATTATTCTTGAATTACTGTTTCTCGAACTAATACAATAAGAATTAAAATAGTAATAATAGATATTCTTGAAGTAATAAAATAATCATTTAAAAATTTTGTTCTTTTAATATCTGTATGAATTATATGACCAATTTTTAAATTTCTGTAGCATTTCAGTTAAAGCAGGTCTATGGGTGACAAGTTCTCTTAGTTTTCTTTCATCTTAGAATGTCTTTATTTCACCTTCATTTTATAAAGTACATTTTCTGTACATTTAACTTGGCAGTGTTTTGCCCTCAGTACTTTAAAAAAGTTGTTCCACTGTCTTCTGGCTTTCATTAATTTAATTTGTTTTTTTGTTTTTAATTCATTTTGTTTGGCATTCACTGAAGTTCTTAGATCTGTAAATTTACATTTTCTATCACATTTGGCAAATTTTAAGCCATTATTTCTTCAAATATTTTTCTGTACTATCTCTCTTCTCCTCCTGAGTCTTATATAACATGAATACTAAATCTTTTGATATTGTCTCATAGGTCTTTGTGACTCTGTCATTTTCCCCTCTTTCGTTCTTCCTATTTTTAGATTGAATTATTTCTATTGATCTGTCTTGAAGTTCATTGACTCTATCCTCTGGCATATCCACTCTACTATTGGACCCTTCAGTGAATTTTTAATTTCCATTATTGTATTTTTCAGTACAATCAAATTTCAACTTTTAAAAATAGTTTTTCTGCTGGAGTTCTCTTTGTGGCTCAGCCGTTAACGATCCTGACTAGGATCCATGAGGACGTGGGTTTGATCCCTGGCCTCATTCAGTGGGTTGAGGATCCAGCGTTGCCATGAGCTGTTGTCTAGGTTGCAAATGAGACTTGGATCTGGTGTTGCTGTGGCTGTGGTATAGGCCAGCAGCTGCAGCTCTGATTTGACCCCTAGCCTGGGAACCTCCATATGCTGTAGGTAGAGCCCTAAAAAGCAAAAAAAAAAAAAAAAAAAAAAAAAAAAGTTTTCATTTGCTGAGCATGTCTGTCTTTGCGTTTATGTTAAGAGTGTTTGCTTCCCCCACCCCCTTTTTTGTTTTTTTAGGGCCGCATCCGTGGCATATAGAGGTCCCCAGCCTAGGAATCTAATCAGAGCTGCAGCTGCTGGCCTACACCACAGCCACAGCAACGCCAGATCCGAGCTGCATCTGCGACCTACACCACAGCTCAGGGCAATGCCAGATCCTTAACCCACTGAGAGAGGCCAGGGATCAAACCCGCAACTTCATGGTTCCTAGTCAGATTTCTTTCCTCTGCACCAAGATGGGGACTCCTGTTTGCTTTCCCTTTTTGTATTATGATTGTAAACACTGATTTAAAGTCTTTTTCTGATAATTCCAACATTTGGGTCATCTTGTAGTTGGTGTCTTTTGTCTTATTTTTTGAGAGCTGGTTAGGTTTTCTTAGTTCTTTATATGTTTAATTTTGCATTGTATCCTTGACACTTTGAATATTGTGTTATGAGGGAGTTCCCATCGTGGCACAGTGATTAATGAATCCGACTAGGAACCATGAGGTTGCAGGTTCGATTCCTGCGCTTGCTCAGTGGGTTAAGGATCCGGCATTGCTGTGAGCTCTGGTGTAGGTTGCAGATGCGGCTCGGATCCTGCCTTGCTGTGGCTGTGGTGTAGGCCGGTGGCTACAGCTCCGATTCGACCCCTAGCCTAGGAACCTCCATATGCCGTGGGAAGTGGCCCTAGAAAAGGCAAAAAGACAAAAAAAAAAAAAAAAAAGACAAAAAAAAGAAAATCTGTGAATATTGTGTTATGAGATTCTGATTCTTGTCCAGAACTTCAGGAGAGGTTTTCTTTGCTTGTGCGAATGTGTGGTTTCTTTTTAGCTGACAGTCAACCTGATTAGTTTTAGGCTGTCTGTTTTGATCTGTCTTCTGTGTGCTGTTTTTACCTCCAATACAGGTTTAATTTCCAAAGCCTTTATGCCCTTGTGTGCTGTTCTGGTTTGTCTCAGGTGCTGTTACTCTCCAGGAGTCAGTGTGGAACAAGGAAGGTCTAGGTGATCAGTCCACGTTATTGCTGATGTTGGCCAAGTAGAGGGTATGGAACGTCAAAAGTGTTCTACCCTGTTGGGGTTGCTGTCCTTGCTGCTTTTGGGTCAGGGGAGGAGGCACCATGCCTTTTTGTTGCGGGCCATTGCACCTGGTGGGGAGGATGAGAAGTGTCACCTCAGAGCCAGTGCTTGTCTGGTATGAAAAGGAGGACATCATTCATTCTTTGGCCTGTAAAGACTGCTTCCATTTCTGGTACCAGCACTGAGGGGAGACTGGTAGCTTTGTTGCTTGTGTTTGCCTGGCATAAGGCAGGTCAGGTCCCAAGAGCTCCGCCGCCACACACACACTCCGCCGCCACACACACACACTGCCTCTCTCCCTGGAGAGAGAAAGAAGCTTTTTCTTGGATCTCCCTCTGTCTCCTTGTGCTCTCAGTTGTCAGTGTGAGCTGCCCCAGAGCCTCAGTTGGGAAATAGAGGAAGCAAGAAACATCCCCAGGAAACTCCTCACCTTACTGCTCCTTGGCACCTGGGTTCTGTACCCTTTTTGCTTGATCTTATCAACTATTCAGTGTCTTCTGGTAGTTTCTTTGAAAATTTTGTTCAGATCTTGGGATCAGATAGAGCAAGAAGATGGAATGTGTGTATTTCGTCTTGAGTGAAACTGGAACCTTCTGTAAAATGTGTCTTAATTCACTCTAGTTTTCTGATAAAAATTATGAGCTAGGATTTCAGTACCTGCTCTTAGCTGCTTGGAGCAGAAGCTTATTGTACTTGATTTATTTGTAGTGCGAATGTTGGAAGGGCTGGCGAATGACCCTTGATGTGAAATGCAAGAACAATGCCTTGGAACCATGCTGCACACTTGGTTTGCTGATAAAATTGTGATGGTCACTGCCGGATGTTGAATGTCATGGCTCGTACCAGCACTGCTGAAGAGCATGGAACTTTGTCTTGCAGGAGCTACAGGATTGCTGTCCTTGAGGAGAGGGTTCATGACTGAATGTTGTGTCTCCCCCAGATTTGTATGTTGAAATCCTAACCTCGAAGTGATATTATCAGAAGGTGGCACCTTTGGGAGGTGATTGGGTCCTGAAGCAGAGCTCTCATGAATGGGTTTAGTGCCCTTGTGAAAGGCGGCCTGAGAAAGCTTTCTTACCCCTTCACCATTTGAGGTTACAGCAAAAAAGATGGGCTCGGTGAACCGGGAAGTTCAGACTAAAACTGCCTTGACCTTGAACTTCCTAGCCTCCAGCACTGTGAGAAATAAACATTTGTTGTTCATAAGCTACTCAGTTTATAGCATTTTTGTTACAGCAGCCTGAATGGATTGAGACAGAAGGAGGATATTGCCATTGTCCTTGAGTCACAGCTCAAAGTGGATGTCATGGCTGGAGCTCGATTACATTCCTGTGTCATATCTGTAAAGGAGGCTGGTTCAGTTAGCATCTGACTTTATTGCTTCTCTCTGAGAGGAGTCTCTGCCTTCCACAAAGAGCCATTTGAAGTGGGGATTCCCTAAATACAGAAGGGGGTTCATGTTCTCCATGGCCGAAAGGAATCACACGTATTTGTAGTCACCCCATTCACACAGTTGCTCAGGTCATAAACATTGGCTTCATCCCTTTTTATAGCCTGGATCCAGTTCTTTAGGGGATACTGTTGTCTCTGCCTTTAAAATGCATCCCAAATCTTCTCACTTTTGAACACTTTCTTGCTGCTCCCTGGTCCAGGCCAATTTTCAGTTTTCATATGAATCACATCAATTTCTTTCCAGCTGGCCCTCTTTTTTTTTTTTTTTTTTTTGCTGTAGGTGTGGCCCTAAAAAATAGGTAGACAGATAGATGATAGATAGATAAATAGATAGACAGATAGAACTGCGCAAAAAGTCCTGAGCTCACTCCATATGTGAGTGCCTCCAGCACTATGAGAGATAGACGTTTTGTTGTTCCTGGTTCCTAGTTGGATTTGTTTCCCCCATGCCACGACGGCAACTCCCAGCTGGCCCTCTTAATTTTTGTTTTTGCAGCAGACTTTGCTTCACAGAGCAGCCAGAATTTATTTTTTAGAAGTATTTATTTTGATATAATTTCAAATTTACAGGTCAGTGGTAAAACTGCTACGTAGCGCTTCTTTATACCCTTTCCTCAGATTCACCAATTGCTAACATTTTTTGCCCTGTGACTTTATCTTCCCCTCATGTCTTGTTCCCTTCCTCCCTCAACTGACACAAGCACTCTCTCTCCCTCTTCTCCACCCCCTTCCCCGCCACTTGTATATACACCCTCCAGACACTCACTCGTGTTTGTATATACACATACATAAAAATTACCTGTGTGTGTTTAATTTCCCCCAACTTTTGAAAATAAGTTGCTCCTTTGCTCTTAAATTCTTCAGTGGTTTTCCTAATAACATTATATCTTCGTATATAACCAAGAATTTAATGTTGATAAAATACTGTTGTCTAATCCATGGTTGATAGTTTCACCAGTTATCTCAGTGATCTCCTTATAGTCTCACCAGTTCAGTTATCTGTCATGCCTTTTTGTCTAAGTGAGAATAGTTCTTTTGCCTTTTTTATTTGATATTTTTGATATTTTTGAAGATTATTAAAGCAGTTATTTCATAAAATGTGGAGTTTTATTTTGGCTGTTTTTCTTCATAATTAGAATCAAGATATGCATTTCTAGAAGAATTGTCGTAAAAATGATATCGAACCCGTCTTAATTCCTCACTTCAGGAAGTACATGATGTCACTGCATCTCAGTGTTGGTGATGTAAACTTGCATCACTTTTTTTTTTTTTTTTAAGGGCTGTCCCCACGGCATATGGAGAGAAGTTCCCAGGCTGGAGGTCACGTCAGAGCTGTAGCTGTCGGCCTATGCTACAGCCACAGCAATAGCAGACCCGAGCTGCACCTACGACCTGTGCCGCAGCTTGCAGCAATACCAGATCCTTTAACCCACTGAGCGAGTCCAGGGATTGAATCTGTGTCCTCATGGATACTAGTTGGGTTCTTAACCTGGGGAGCCACAACAGGAACTCCTAGATCACTTGTTTAAGGTAGTGCCCACCAGATTTCTTTACTACAAAGTTCCTGTTGTCTCTTTGTAATTATTAAGTAATTTGCAGGGATGTTTTGAGACCATAACATTGTCCTGTCCATCATCAGACTTTCCTCTATTCGTTTTTGCATCCATTGATGATTCTTGTCTAAATCAATTATTACTGCGATGATTGTAAAATGATGATTTTTCTAATTCTATCATTCATTTTATGTTTATTAGCATTCTGTAAAGAAGAGCTTTTTCTTTTTATCTCTTTATTGTATTAATATGCTCTCAAGGGTTTTTGTTTTAGTCAGTGCTTTATAATCCATTATTTTCATTATTTGTTTTGATGCTCTAATTGTCCCAGGTTTAGCTGGTAGAAGCCCCTGCAACCTGCACTTTATCTTTTTAACATATCCCCATCATTATTGCAATACTTTTTTATTTTTTGGCATAACCAAATGGTCTGTGTTTATCTTGTGCTTTTCCTACCTCACCCTCAGAAACATTTCTCCAAGGAGCCCTGGTTCCTGTAGTAGAGAATGATATTTAGAACCAGGATCTCTGTGCTATGTTTGCTGGAGTATCATTGTCCTGGACATTCTCAGCATATAAAGCTAGAGAGTAATTTACACACGTATAATGTAAATATTTATACCTATATTACGTCCACCTGTGAAAAACCATGAGTTCATATTGATGTCCCTCATTTCAAACACCACAGAGTTTTTCTAGTCTTCCTTTTTTCCAGTAACTCCCTTCTCCAACAGTAAGAAACTCGACTTCCATTATTTTCAACATATTTCCCCATTTACTTATACCTTCATTATATTGAAAGACATTTCAGAATATTTAATGCATACCATGGCAAAAAAGAAACAAATATACTAACTAGAATGCAATATTTATTTATAGTTCTTTTGGTCTTTAGACTGAGAGTATGTATTAGTAGTTTCCTAGGACTGCTATAACAGATTCCTGAACACTTGGTAGCTTAAAACAATAGAAATTTATTCTTTCATAGCATTGGAGTCCAGAAGTCTGAAAACAAGGTATTGGCATGGTCACACTCCCTCCTTGGCTCTGGGAGAACCACTTCTTGCCTCTTCTAGCTTCTGGTGACTCCGGCATCCCCTGGCTGTGGCTGCGGAACCCTAGTCCCTGCCTCTGTCTTCCCAGAGGCTTCTCCTCTTTGTGTCTTCTCTTTTTCTGTCTCTTTTGGGGATGCTTGAAGATACTTGTTATCAGATTGAGGCCTGACCTAGATGATCCAGAGTGATCTCATCTTGAGAGTCTTAATTATATCTGAAAATATTCTTTTTTCAAATAAGGTCCAGCACAGGTTGCAGTGATTAGAACATGGATGTAGCTTTCCCTGGGGGCGGGGGGGGGGGGGCACCAGTCAACCCACTATAGGGTATATTGTTACTTAGGGTGTTACCTTCTGTTTATCTTTTCAGTGTATTTGTTATTCATTTGTAATACAATAGGGCTCATTTGTTTCTGTTTATATTCAATTTTTGGTTTCTTCCATCTGTATTTGTCTTTGAATACGTAAAACATTAACAAAGTTTTAAGAATCAAGAAGTTAATAGATATAGCATTACAAATTATAGTGACTTTTATCAAGGAAATGGACAAGTACCCTGGTAGAGAAGCATGGAATGGGCCATATTCACTTAGGTAGAGAGGGCCAGGCAATACTTATTTGAATAAGTGGCACGTTAAACTGAGATCGAAAGAATGAGAAGAAGCAGACATGTAAAAGACGAAAAGGAGCTTTCCAAAAGATGGAAAAGCCTGTGTAAAGGCCCTGATGTGGGGAAAGAGCTGCATGTATGGGAGGAAATGAAAGAAGACCAGGGGCTGGGTAAGAAGGAGCACAAAATAAGTGAAGCTGGAAAGAAAGCAGGGGCTGGAAAATGTATGTTTTTGTGGACTCTGTAAAGAGATCGGCAAGCCAGTGGAGGGTAAAAAGCAGTGGCATTTTTAGAAGTATATTTAAAAAAATTTTAAAGTTTTTATGGCCGCACCCACAGCATAGACCTATACACATATATTTTTAATTTTAATTTTTTTTTTACTTTGATGGCTACACTGCAGCATATGGAAGTTCCTGGGCTAGAGACTGAATTGCAGCTGCAGCTGCTGGCCTATGCCACAGCCACAGCAATGTGGGATCCAAGCTGCATCTGCAACCTGTGCCATAGCTTGCCGTAATGCTGGATCCTTAACTCGCTAAGCGAGGCCAGGGATCAAACCTATATCCTTATGCACACTGTGTTGGGTTCTTAACCCACTGAGCCACAATGGGAACTCCAGAAGAACATTTTTATTTTTTTAATTTTTGGGGGGGGTCATTATACTATTTTATTTTATTAACACTTTTTATTTTTTTATTTACTAACACTTAAAATTTCACTAACAATGCTGGCCATACCTTATGTTCAGATTCTTGAAGACTTACGGACACAGAGTTTTAAGGATATAGAGTTCAACACAGCATAATATACTAACAAAACCTAAGGGGTGGTATAACTGTCTTTGTACAGAAGTTTGGGGACAAGTCCTGCAATTAGAGGAAAAGCTCAGGACTGAACAGAGAGGTCCTTGGTTGCTGACAGAATCTCCCATTGACTTCAGACTTGAGACAAGCCGAGGAGTCTGTCAGTTTACAAAACCCCTGACTTCAGGACAAACAGTAACAGGATAGATTGTCAAGAGCCAATTCCAGATTCCTGGGGATAGTCTGAAATGAGCAAGGTTAGCTGGGAACTGTTGCAGCTTAAGTCCGGGATCTGTGGATTAGAGCAGAATGGTTAGTGCATTCTTCTGAAATTGCTGGTTTCCAAACAAGTTCCTAAGATGCTTTTCCCAAACAGAGCAGAAGTATATTTTTCAAGGACTATATTGGTTGCTTTGTAGAGCACGTTAGGCAAGAGTTAAAGTAGAGAGACAAGTAATAGGCCTGTCATAGTATGTAAAAACTGATGTAGAGACAGCAGATAATGTTGGCTCGTAACAGTTGTAGTAGTGAAAAGGAGGAAAGTAGATAGATTTTAGATGTGTTTGGGGCTGAGCTAACAGGATGAGCTAGTGGATTACATCTAGGTGGGTAGAGAGAGGAGGGTTTTGGGGTTATGGTTCTTGCAATATTTACGGATTACTCCAAGTTTGTAGCTCTAGCAACTAGGAAAGAAGTTAATTGCAAATGAAGTGGGCAGTAAGAATCTAGATTTCCCCGTTATACCTGTTATGTTTAAAATACCTATGACATGCAAATGGAAATGTCAGTCAAGTTATAGTTGAATGTACAAATCTTGAAATTGGGAGAGGAAAATGGAATTTCAAACTTCCTGTCTAATCCCTCCAGGCACTACTTCAGTCCATTCTTCCCTACTGTAGGAAGCGATTTCCAGATCTTTGGTCCTTATTTGTACCTTGTTAACATGAACAGAATGCCAGAAGTTGGCCAGATACTATTTGAGGCATTGAGAGCAGCTTGAACTGGAGATGGGTCTCCAGGCACACATGTGGGTACTCCAGTCCAATTCTGTCTTTCCAGAGAGGTACAGTTATTTTTCTTCCAAGTTATTTAAATATGCACCTGGACACTTTCAGAATCAGAGGATTTGCCATGATTACACTAAAAAGTATTAAGCTCTTTTCT
Organism: Sus scrofa; assembly: GCF_054392235.1. Classification (NCBI taxonomy): domain Eukaryota; kingdom Metazoa; phylum Chordata; class Mammalia; order Artiodactyla; family Suidae; genus Sus; species Sus scrofa. The sequence goes on from NC_139398.1 coordinate 34,781,787, forward strand.
GCCACATCTGAACCTGACTAAAGTACTTTGCTACACTAGAAGGGAAGTGTGTGTGTGTGTGTGTGTGTGTGTGTGTGTGTGTGTGTGTGTGTGAGAGAGAGAGAGAGAGAGATTATGTTTGAAGTGTACTCTGTGATTGATTTGGTATGTGTGTCAGCTTTTATACCAAATTCACATTGTTTTAATTATGATGTTTTTTGTATTATGCTCCATACTTAGTAAAGCTAATCTTCCTGAATCATTTTGGAGATTTTTTTCTCACATATTTATTCTCATTATAGATGTATTGTGGAATAAAAATTGTTGATACATTTTGAAGTAGAGATTTTCCCCCCTGTTTGGTTTCTTTTGCCTTGATTATTTGCAAATACTTTCTGTTCTCCTTATTTTCCACCAGCTTTTTTCCACTGTCTCTTACTGTGTTTTCTTTCTTTTTATTTCTTTCCTGAAGAGAGGCTGTCATTTCCCGCTGTCTTTTCTTTCTTATTAAGCACCTGTTTACTATGTAAGACTGTGCTAATTCCTAGGCAGTGAGTTAAAGTTGAAATAAACAAAGTGAAATAAATAATATATTTTAAAAGAAGAGACAAATTGATAAACCTCATCAAGAAAAAGAGAGGGCTCAAATGAATAAAATGAGTAATGAAAAAGGAGAAATTACAACTGACTCCACAGATATACAAAGGATCTCAAGAGGCTATTATAAGCAACTATATGCCAATAAAATGGACAATGTAGAAGAAATGGACAGATTCTTACAAAGGTACCACCTACCAAGACTGAATCAGGAAGATATTGGAAATATGAACAGACCAATCACAAGTACCAAGATTTAAAATGTGATTAAAAATCTTCCAAAAAACCAAAGTCCAGGACCTGATGGCTACACAGGTAAATTCTATTAAACATTCAGAGAAGAGTTAAAACCTGTTCTACTGAAACTCTTTCAAAAAATAGCAGAGGAAGGAACACCCCCCTAGCTCATTCTATGAGGCCACCATCACCCTGATACCAAAACCAGACAAGGATACCACAAATGAAGAAAAATTAAAGGCTGGTATAACTGATGGAAATAGATGCAAAAATCCTCAACAAAATACTAGCAAACGTATTCCAAATATATATTAAAAAGGTCATACACCATGATCAAGTGGGATTTATCCCAGGGATGCAAGGATTCTTCAGTATTTGCAAATCAGTGTGGTACCCACATCAACAAACTGAAAAATAAAAACCATGCAATCATCTCAATAGATGCAGAAAAGGATTTTGACAAAACTCAACACTTGTTTCTGATGAAAACTCTCCAGAGAGTGGGCATAGAGGGAATCTACCTCAATGTAATAAAAGCCATATATGGAAAACCCACAACTGATATCATTCTTTTTTTTTTTTTTTTTTTTTTTTTGGGATATGACCTTTATTGAGCTTATCCACCTAAGTGGAAATAATGTCTGTACAAAACCAAATGTTTGTTACTATAACTTCTGTCTGTTGTTGTTGTTGTTGCTATTTCTTGGGCCGCTCCCGCGGCATATGGAGGTTCCCAGGCCAGGGGTTGAATCGGAGCTGTAGCCACCGGCCTACGCCAGAGCCACAGCAACGTGGGATCCAAGCCGCGTCTGCAACCTACACCGAAGCTCACGGCAACGCCAGATCATTAACCCGCTGAGTGAGGGCAGGGACCGAACCCGCATCATGGTTCCTAGTCGGATTCGTTAACCACTGCGCCACGACAGGAACTCCTGACATCATTCTTAATGGTGAAAAACTGAAAACATTTCAAGTGAGATCAGGACAAGACAAGGATGTCCACTTTTTCCACTATTATTCAACATGGTTTTGGAAAGTCCTAGCCATGGCAATCAGAGAAGAAAAAGAAATAAAAGGAATCCAAACTGGGAAAGAAGATGTAAAACAATCACTGCAGATGACATGATACCAAACCTAGAAAATCCTAAAGACAGTACCAGAAAACTGTTAGAACTCATCGGTGAATTTGGCAAAGTTGCAGGCTACAAAATTACACAGAAATAATAAAAAAAAAGAAGAAAGCAATTGCATTTATATATACTAACAACAAAAAGTCAGAAAGAGAAATCAGAGAAACCATCACATTTCATTGCATCAAAAAGAATAAAATACCTAGGAATAAACCTACCTAAAGAGACAAGATACCTATACTCTGAAAACGATGAGACATTGATGAAAAAAATCAAAGATGACACAAACAGATGGAAAGATATACCATGCTCTTGGATTGGAAGAATCATTATTGTCAAAATGACTATACCACCCAAGGCAATGTACAGATGCAATGCAGTCCCCATCAAATTACCAAAGACATTCTTCACAGAACTAGAACAGAATATCTTAAAATTTGTATGAAAACAAAAGAGACCACAAATAACCAAAGCATATTGAAAAGGAAAAAACAAAAATGGAGGAATTGAGCTTCCTGACTTTAGACAATACTATGAAGCTACAGTCATCAAAACAATATGGTACTGGCCAGACAGACCAATGGAACAGGCTAGAAAGTCCAGATGTAAACCCAAGCACCTATGGTCAACTAATCTATGACAAAGGAGGACAGAACATACAGTGGAAGAAAGATAGCCTCTTCAGTAAATGGTGCTGGGAGAACTGGAAAGCTACATGTAAAAGAGTGAAAGTAGAACACTATCTAACACCATATACAAAAATAAACTCAAAATGGATTAAAGACCTAAATATAAGGCCAGATACTATAAAACTTCTAGAGGAAAACAGAGGCAAAATGCTCTTTGACATAAATCACAGCAACATCTTGTTTGATCCACCTCCTAGAATAATGACAGTAAAGATGCAAATAAACCAATGGGACCCAAGCAAGCTCAAAAGCTTTTCCACAGCAAAGGAAACCATTAAAAAACCTGAAAAGACAACCCACAGAATGGGAGAAAATCTTTGCCAGTGATGCAGTAGACAAAGTCCTAATCTCCAAAATATACAAACACCTCAATAAAAAAATAAACAACCCAATTGAAAAATGGGTGGAAGACCTAAATAGACATTTCTCCAAAGAAGATATACAGATAGCCAACAGGCACATGAAAAATGCTCAACATCACTAATTGTTAGACAAATACAAATCAAAACTACAGTGAAGTACCGCCTCACCCCAGTCAGAATGACCATCATTAACAGGTCAACAAATAACAAATGCTAGAGAGCGTGTGGATAAAAGAGAACCCTCCTTCACTGTTGGTGGGAATATAAATTAGTACAACCAGTGTGGAAAACAGTATTGAGGTATCTCGGAAAACTAAGTATAGAACTAACATATGATCCAGCAGTCCCACTCTTGGGCATATCTGGACAAAATTCATTCAAAAAGGTAGATGCACCCCCACGTGCATCACAGCACTATTCACAATAGCCAAGACATAGAAACAACCTAAATGTCCATTGACAGATGAATGGATTAAAAGATATGGTACATATACACAATGGAATACTACTCAGCCACAAAAAAGACATACTAATGCCATTTGCAGCAACGTGATTGGAACTAGAGATTCTCATACTAAGCGAAGTAAGTCAGAAAGAAAAAGACAGATACCATACGATATCACTTATTTGTGGAATCTAAAATATGGTACAAGTGATCCTATCTACAAAGCAGAAACAGATCATGGAAAAGGAGAGCAGACTTATTCCTGGGGGAAGGAGGGAGGGAGTGGGATAGACAGGCAGTTTGTTGTTTTTGCCATTTTTTTTTTTTTTTTTTTTTTTTTAGGGCTGAACACAAAGCACATGGAGTTTCCCAGGCTAGGGGTCGAATTGGAGCTACAGCTGCTGGCCTGCACCACAGCACAGCAATGTCAGATCTGAGTCGTGTCTGTAACCTACACCATGGCTCACGGCAACGCCGGATCCTTAACCCGATGAGCAAGGTTAGGGATAGAACCTGTGTCCTTGTGGTTACTACTCAGATTCGTTTCCACCGAGCCATGATGGGAACTCCAGTTTGTCCAGTTTGGGGTTTTTGGAAGCAAACTGTTATATTGGAATGGATGGGCAACGGGGCCCTACTGTACAGCACAGGGAACTGTGTGTGATTGGGTCACTTTGCTGTACAACAGAAATTGAAGAAACACTGTAAATCAGCTAGAATCAATTGAAAAAATAAAAAGAAGAGACAAAGTAAGACATATTAGGAAATAAAACTGATAAAATGATATCAGTTTGTAATTAAAATAGTATGTTTTGGGGAGGACTACAAAGTTTTACTGTTAAGCATATGTCAGCTTCTGGTCAGTTTGTTTATTTACTTGCACATTTTTTAAATGATCTCTCTCCCCCCTCCTTTTTTTTAAAGGGTCACACAGCAATGCTTCATACTGGCTCATGGCATCCCAAAATAAAGGGAGAATTTGTTACTTGCTCAAACGATGCGTGAGTATTATTGATAATTCATCTAATATATTCATATCTTTCAATGTTTTTGTTTACATTTGTATTGTGACAGTCTTGCCAGTAGAGTAAGAGACAGGATTTGTAGGAATTCTAGTGTTTATATATTCTTCTTCTTTGTCTTTAGCTGACAGTATAAGGTTTGCTTAAATAAATATGGAAGCTATTAAAGGGAGAGTTGGTATACTTTCCAGAAGAGTTTATCAGGGAGCACAATGGATCAGATTGATGCTATTAAGTGGAATCAAATGACTTTAAAGTTTGTTACTTTTTATAGCAAAGGCTGATTTCCATCTGAATCTAATAGCTTATATAAATTTGTTTAAATGATTGTTTCTTGGAAGTAATAACTGAAAAACTTGATTAATGGTTAAGATTCTTTTGCATTATGTTTATTGGCTTAGGACTCAAGGATAGTAAAGGGAATATTTGAGCAGCTTTTTCCTGCATGGTTTGATTGCACGATTAATTTTTACTGTTAAGAATTGTTCACAAGAATGAGCTATTTGTAATTTACAGAGAAAATTGCAATATGCAGTCTTACAAGTTAAAATACATATGTGGTATTATTTAGGTGAAATGCTATTATATTTTAGATAAAAGAACACCTTGTTTTTAAATTGTTTTCCATCCTTTTGCTTTCTGATATTTATAGTTTGCCTTAGTAACTTGCAGAATTGCTGGTTGTATTCTTTGATATTTTATGTTTTCTAGAATTAATCTTTAGACTAACAGACAACAGATGTAATTTCATATCCAATGAGTAATTTAAAAAATGGTCACAGAGTTCCTGTTGTGTCTCAGAGGTAACGAACCTGACTAGCATCCATGAGGACGAGGGTTTGATCCCTGGCCTTACTCAGTAGATTAAGGATCTGGTGTTGCTGTGAGCTGTGGTGTAGGCTGAAGATGAGGCTTGGATCCTGCATTGCTGTGGTGGTGGCGTAGGCCAGCTGCTACAGCTCTGATTCAACCCCTAGCTTGAGAACTTCCATATGCTGCAGGTACAGCCCTAAAAAGACAAAAAACAAATACAAAAACAAAAACAAAAAACCAACCCCCAAAAACCAAAAAACTTGAACTAAAAGGAACTAAAAATTGGAAGTATACAGAATATGACTGAAATAGGATATACGTTTGATTAAGATTTCTCATAAACAGAAGTATGTAGTTTTCTTTTGTTTTTTTAATTAAAAAAATTTTTTATGGCTCCACCTGCAGCATATGGAAGTTCCTGGGCCAGAGATTAAATCTGAGCTGTATTTGTGACCTACACTGCAGCTGCAGCAACACCAGACCTTTAACCCACTATGCCCAGCTGAGGTTTGAATCTGCGCCTCTGCAGCAACCTGAGCTGCTACAGTCAGATTTTTAACTCACTGTGCCATAGCGGGAACTCTTGTAGTTTTCTTTTTTGTCGTTGTCTTATTATCTTTCCAAACATTTAAATTATGTGTGTTTAATACTCACAGATATAGAGAACAGACTTGTGGTTGCCAAGGGGGCCGGCTTCAGCGAGGGAAGGTTTGGGAGTTTGGTATTAGCAGAGGCAAACTATTATATAGAGGATGGATAAGCAACAAGATGCTACTATATAGCACAGGGAACTATATTCAATATCCTATGATGAACCGTAATGGAAAAAAATATGAAAAAGAATATATATATATACATATATATATACACACACACGTATAACTGAATCATTTTGCTGTACAGCAGAAATTAACATAACATTATAAATCAATTATACTTCAATAAAATTTAATAAAAATTATGTGTATTTAAAGTCTTATTTTAGCATCAGAAAACCAGATTTAGCAGCTAATCTAAATAATGTTCCATGGCCAATTATGGTTTATCCTAGGAATGCAAGGATATTTTACAATTAGGAAATTTTATCATTAAGAAATTTTTACTATAAATCAGCATTTTAAAAGTGAAAGGTGAAAAATCATATGATTTTATTATATGATAAAATTGATATTTGATTAAATTTAGCAATCTTCACCAGTAAAAGTTCTAGGAATAGGAAGCAATTACTAAAACCTGATAAAAACTATTTACCAAAATTTGAAGTAAATAGTTATTATATACTAGAGTACTGAAGCTGCTTGCATTTTTTTTTTTTTTTTTAATGGTCACACCCTCGGCATACGGAAGTTCCCTTGGCCAAGGACTGAATCTGAGCCACATCTGTCTGTGACCTACGTGGCAGCTGTGGCAAAGCCAGATCTTTTAATTCATTGTCCTGGCCCAGGCATCACATCTGTGCCTCAGCAGTGACCGGAGCCATTGCAGACTGATCCTTAACCCTCTGTGCTACCGTAGTAACTCCTGAAGCTACTTGCATTTAAATAGGAAGCAAAACAGAGATGCCTACAACTATTTAGAGACTTTAGGCAGTATAGTAAGATTAAAAATACCTAAATTGATATTAATGTGGAAGAAAACAACAAAAAGCATAGAGGATTTAGGCTATTCTGGTTAAAAACTTAAGCTGAATAAAAGCAATTGGAAAACAAACTGTTTTGTCCTCAGAACTATTAAGAATCAGGCTGAATTGTGAGCTCTAATAGTTGCTAACACAACAACTTTTATGACGTCCACAGAGGCTTTTCCCAAATTGATTTACAGGATATGTTGTGAATTAGTAGTTGAAGAAAGATACTCCATCATCAAATAAGTTTGAGAAACTGTGATTGTTTTATGTTCTGAGGTCAGTGATCTACAATAAACATTTAAATGGTTTTATATTAGGTGTATTTAACTTTGTTAATCCTCTAAACAGTTTGGATAAAGTTCTAAATCATGGCATTATTTTATGGGGTATAAAATGTAGTTTATCCCATTCCGTAGGAGAGCAGTTCTTAGTTCCCTGCCCAGATCACTGACTTACTGGTATATTGTACATTTGAAAATGTGCTCCACTGTCTTTTTCCATTGTACAAATTGGGCTTTCTTTGTCCCTCGCTCTATATGAGGATAAGTGGGCTTTAACCGTAGACACTCCCATTATGCATATTCTTTTTTTTTGTCTTTTTGCCTTTTCTTGAGCCGCTCCCGCAGCATATGGAGGTTCCCAGGCTAGGGGTCTAATCGGAGCTGTAGCCACTGGCCTACACCAGCACCACAGCAACATGGGATCCAAGCCGAGTCTGCGACCCACACCACAGATCACGGCAATGCCAGATCCTTAACCCACTGAGTGAGGCCAGGGATCGAACCCACAACCTCATGGTTCCTAGTTGGATTCGTTAACCACTGGGCCACGACGGGAACTCCCATTATGCATATTCTTTACTACCTTTTAGAGAAATCTGTCACTAATATATTCAGATGATTTGCAGTTTGATTGATTGTTTCTTGGTCTTTGACTCTTAGGGTAGTAAGTAGCAATGGGCTAAGTGCAGGAGATCAGTCCAGATAGGTACTTCAATCAATAAATATAGTGTGTGTGCTGTGTGCCAGGAACACAGTGATCTAAGTCTCTGCCTTCGTGGGGCTCACATTCAAATGGAGGTGAGTGCTACGAGACAGACAAGGTACAGATACACTAATAAATTAATATCGTTTCATGTAGTAGTACGTGTTCAGAATAAGGTAAAACAAAAGTATAGAGAATAAAAGGTAAGGGTCTACTGTATGCAGAGTAGTCAGAGAGAAAGTCTTTGAAGAAGCACACCTTTTAGTTGCGACTTATACCATGCACATGAGGCATCCCCTGGGAAAAGAGCTTTCCAGGCCAACATAGCAGCATATTTCAAGACCTTAAGAAGGGAATATAACTGGAGTTCCCATTGTGGCTTAGCGGTTAACGAATCTGAGTAGCATCCATGAGGACGCAGGTTCGATCCCTGGCCTCGCTCAGTGGGTTAAGGATCTGGCGTGGCCATGAGCTGTGGTGTAGGTTGCAGATGTGGCTCAGATCTGGCGTTGCTGTGGCTGTGGTGTAGGTCAGCAGCTGAAGCTCTGATTTGACCCCTGGCCTGGGATCCTCCATATGCCGAGGGTGAGGCCCTAAAAAACAAAAAAACAAAACAAAACAAAAAACACAAAGAAGGGAATCTAATATAGCATATTTTGGGGGTCAGAAAGTCCAGTCGTGTTGACATTTTGTCAATTAGTAGGAAAGGTGAGAATGATAGCTGTTGAATTTGAGGCGGAAGGCAGGGACTGGATCATATAAGGTGTCGGAGGTTAAGGTTTAATGGGCTATAATTTTAATGTAATTGCAAGGCAAGCTTTTGAAGAGTATGAAGTCCATACTATAATATAATTGAAAAGTCAAAATCAGTAGGAATGATTTAATAACATCTCTTTAGAGGGTGATAAAATTTTCCAGTGAGCTAACTTGAGGTAATAGCTAATGATAACTAACACTTATTCAAAATTTTGCAGTAAACTTTACATGTGCTAAGCATAAAACTTACATTTTATGTTTTCCTCACAGCAGTAGAGTAGGTAGGTAGTCATGTTATTATGTATTTCAGTGAAGAATCTGGTTTTGGCTTTACCAGGGATACATGGTTCTAAGTGACTGAGCCAGGGTGTGAACCCACTATGTCAGGTACTTTTTAAGTGGTTGTCACAAAGGTTGTGGTGATTGATTTAAAGGTGCACACACAGCATACAGATCCCTCCCATGTTCAAGCACTCACCTCCTTAAGAACATTCTGCAATATTCTCCCTCATTGACAGGACAGTTCCCTTTACCTTGGAGTCTCTGGTAGGGGACCCTAGTGATGATGATATCACATTATCTGACTGTGACGAGGAGCCGGTGAGTGGGTCTTTACACTGCCTGGGCAATACTAATTGGTTTTTGAAATGTGGAGCCATTATAGTTCTGTTGGAGGAGTGGCCTGACATAGCCAGGGGTGAACACTATTTAGGCTTGAGAGTTTTCCTTGGTCTCTCTTACTAACTTAGGAGTTAGTCTGGCCTTCCCCATCCCTCTGCCCCATATTCCCAAGCAAAAACTAAACAAGGAAAACATGTGCTATGTATCTTTTAAGATTTAAAAAAAATTATAGTGGATTTCATTAAATTAAGGAAATTTTGAGATTCCTGTTGTAGCTCAGGGGACATGAACCCGACTGGTATCCCTGAGGATGAGGATTTGATCCCTTGCCCTGTTCAGTGGGTTAAGGATCCAGCATTGCCGTGAGTTGTGGTGTAGGTCACAGATGTGGCTCAGATCTGGCGTTGCTGTGGTTGTGGAGTCAGCTGGCACCTATAGCACTGATTTGACCCCTAGCCTGGGAACTTCCATGTGCCACGGGTGTGGCCCTAAAAAGACAAAAAAAAAAAAAAAAAAAAAAAGGAAATTTTATCTGTTTCTGTTTCTAATTTTATTGTAGATGTTCAACTTGATCAGATGTTTTCATGGGATACTTGGTATAATTGTGTCTTTTTTTTTTTTTTTTTTTTTTTTGTCCGTTGACATAGAGAAGTACATTGATACATTTCAGAATGTCAAACCATTCCTGCTTTCCTATGGTAAATCATTTGTGATCACCTTGTATTTTTTAAAAATATATTGTTCTATTTAGGAAACATGAACTTTATTTAGGGTTTTAATTTTATATTGACAAGTAAAATGAGACTTTAAAAATATTATTTGTATTGTTTTTATTGGGTTTTGGAACCAAGCTTACATTGGCTTCTTAAAGTACAATAGCTTTCCCTCTTTTTCTATTATCTGGCATCCATGTCCAAGTTCTTAGTCATGGCTGTGAACAAAAGCCTCATAGAACTGACAGGTGGATTAAAGTCCATACCCAGGCTTCTAATGTCAACATTATTTTGTAGTTTGTTTTATTTTTTTACTACAATTTCTCAGATTTTTTTGAGAAAATATGTTTAATAATAAAAAAATTTAGAAGTAAGAGTAATTTATTTTTTTATTTTTTATTTTTTGTCCTTTTAGGGCCACACCTACAGCACATGGAGGTTCCCAGGCTAGGGGTCTAATTGGAGCTGATGCTGCCAGCCTGCGACAGAGCCACAGCAGCGCCAGATAACAAGCCACATCTGCAACCTACACCACAGTTCAGGTCAATGCCGGATCCTTAACCCACTGAGCAAGGCCGGGGATTGAACTGCAACCTCATGGTTCCTAGTCGGATTCGTTTCCACTGTGCCACGATGGGAACTCCAAAGTAAGAGTAATTTAGAAGCTAATGCTTTGATTAAAAAAAAAATTCTCATGAAAATATCCATGATAAAAGGTAAAATGTACTAATATTGCATCTGGACCAAGTTCACCCTTCAAGGAAAGGTGAGTGGACCTGGACATATGAAGTAGGATGTGGGGAGGAGATGCAAAGGAGCATGGAAATGGGATCTTGGGGCTTCAAATATAACTTGATGTAACTCATTTTGAATAAATGTCCTTAGAAATATTTTTCTATAAAAGCAAGAATAAGTCTTGAATTGAGGTATCAATATTTAAAAACAATTACCAGCTATCTACTCTAGTAGGTCAGGGTAGTATATATTTATGTTTGGAGATCAAAAGCTCCCATTGTTTAAATTAGATAATTAGGATCAAGGATAATGTTTTCGTCTTTTTGGTTTTTTTAACCCTAAGACCCTTAGGGTTAAAAGATTTTAATTTTATTATTGGAGAAATGCTGGGTTAGTAGGTTAAACAAAGTAAAATTGGCGATACTGTTGATTATACTTCAGTGTAATTGTGAAATGACTGTTTCATCATGTGAAACTATAAGCTACTCTAAATAGGTTTTAGGGTAAAATGAACAGCCATCATATATTGATTACTCTCCTTCACACTTGAAAACCACATGGATTGTTAGGAACAACTAGCATCTGATCAGGCATTGTCAGAATTCTTGGATCTGATACTATGAAATTCATCCTGGGTTAAGAAATATTCCTGTCGTTTAGAAATTAGTTCACTGAGGGCCTTTGGGTAAAAATCTGCTCTATACTTTTTAGTGTGTCTCATAGCTCAGAGGGCTACCCAGCTTCCCATTGATTTATCTCATTCTCCTCTATTTTGTGAGCATGACAGAGAAACATCAACTGCACAACTTACAAACTCTTCACTCTCTCAGAGATTTTATTAAGGGTTATTTAGGAGTTAAACTAGGATCATTTTGTCAGGATCCAGTAAGCTCATATTAATAATATCCTCTTCTCCCTCTTTGCCCCATTCACCTTTATTTCTCCTGCGTTCCCCTCCTTTTGGCCATCTGGAGAACACGTATTTTGGATAATATGGCCGTGGTGAAATAGCCTCTAGATTAAAGTTGTTCACCTCAACACCTCCTGTGTCATCACAGTGTTACATATTTAGTGCTGACACACAGTGAATGTTTGCCAGGCAGGCAATGTTTGCTGCAGGAGGAGAGGGAGGAGCCTGGCCATCCCAGTGCCTGCCATTCACGAAAGGAGCACATATTACACATAAATTCAGATGCAGTAGGAGTGAGGAATTGGACAGCATTTTTGAGAAACTATTCCATTGGAGGCCAGGGTGGCACATAATAGTTTGTCCTGGCCTCATACACCATGTTAAATTATGGGTGTTTCTTCTGACTATGAGTTGGAAATGCTAGTGCTTTAACTTTTTGGTTTCAGGAGTTTCGGTGTGAAACATGATCCTGGGATCATGTTCTGGGATCATATTCTTGCTTTAATTTAGAACTGGAATAAAAAGAGAGAGAGAGAGTAATATGGCAATCTTTTTGGTTTCCACAAGTTTACAAGAATGAAACACAGACAGTAAAGCAAAGCTTATTACATTATGCTTGGAAGTAAATGTTAATGAAAACCAGATGGTAATGAAGATAAAAATGCTTACTTATCCAGAGGAAGTCATTTCTGTTTGTGAATTTATGTGATCTGATACGGAGCATTTTATACTTTGAATTGTCAAAGAGTACAGAATGGGAGCACGAATGATCCAAGTATAATCTGAGTCCTTTGTACAGAGTTTGTATTAAGCAGATTCCAGCTCAGCACACAGCTCTGTGTGTAGATGCTGGTGAGTGAATCAGATACTTCCATTCTATATGTATATATAGAAAGAGAGATTGAGAATATGGATGTGACAAAATAAATATTAGGGTACATGGCATTGATGAAAAAAAAAAAAAAAGAGGGAGTTCCTGTCTTAGTGCAGCAGAAGCGAATCTGACTAGGAACCATAAGGTTGTGAGTTCGATCCTTGGCCTCGCTCAGTGGGTTAAGGATCCAGCGTTGCCATGAGCTGTGGTGTAGGTTGCAGACATGACTTGGATCTGATGTTGCTGTGGCTGTGCCGTTGGCTGGCAGCTGTAGCTCCAATTTGACCCCTAGTCTAGGAACCTCCATATGCCGCAGGTGCAGCCGTAAAAAGCAAAAGCAAAAAAAAAAAAAGGTCTATAGGTATTTATTGTACTACTCTTTTAACTTTTGTGTAGCTTTGAAGCTTTTCCAATTAAAAAATTAAGAGCATCTTCATGTGTATTTTTTTATTTTATGATTTTTATTTTTTCCATTATGGTTGATTTACAGTGTTTTGTCAATTTCTACTGTACAGCAAACTGATCGGATATATATTATCCTCCATCCTGTTCCATCACAGGTGACTAGATATAGTTCAGTGTGCTATACAGAAGTATCTCATTGCTTATCCACTCTAAATGCGATAGTTTGCATCTATTACCTCAGACTCTTAGTCCATCCCACTGCCTTCCCCTTCCTCTTGGCAACCACAAGTCTGTTCTCCAAGTCCATGAGCTTCTTTCTGTGGAAAGGTTGATTCGTGAAGAGAATCTCTTTAATATTGGCTTTATGGATGTCATTCATTCCACCCCTACCATTTTTTATCTAAAAGTTGATTATAAGATGTAGTAAAAAGGGTAGTGAGGATTATAGTTCATTTTACTCCCCTGAAGTTTTTTCTTGGGTATTTTTTCAGTGCATTTTAAGTTTCTGCAAATCAGTGCTGATTTAGATTGTGAGAACCTAGTGATGAGGGATGGTAGCAAGGTTTCCTAAATTTGTTCCTAGTGATGTTAGTACCTGTAGGGTGTCCATGGATAAAGGGTTCCTTAGTCTTGTACTTGCAGAGTCCTAGGGCCAGGACGAAATATAGAAAAGATCCTGAGAAATATATTAATAAAAGAAACCAGCATTTTCTAGACATAGTTATACAGCTGCTTCTCTCTCCTACAGCCAACACCTGGTACACTCCGGGTATAGTGTCCCGAGGAATACATTTTGGGAAAGGAAGACTGCCACTAGTGAATGCTTTTCATGATGCAAATTATAAATATTTTTATTTGAAGCTTTTTAAAGATTATACATTATACCAATTAAAATTTTTGGTGAATTTCGGCATGGAAAGAGCATGCCAAAGTTGTCACTTTGTAGACCAAGAGGGTACACCACAATTCACCATGACTTTGAATTATTAATTTACCTCTGAGTCTCACGGGCTTTTGCTGGAAGGCTGCTGGGCAGATTTGACTTGATTTTGATAATCAATAACATGTGTAAATATAATTACAAAATTCTCCAGGGAACAATGATTCATATAAGTGAGTCTCAGAAAAGTTAACTTTTCTATAACTTGAAGGTTTTTTTTCTATTTGAATAGTTTTTTTGAAACGTAAAAAATATATTAGCTTCCTTTATTATTTGTTTTAAATATAATTTAACATATTTATAATTTATAAATTATTACATCATCATGTAACATGCCTCAGGAAGTCTTGGCATGTGTAGACCTATTTTACCGCTTTTTGAGTTCTTAACTGCTATTTTTATTTCCCCTTTTGTTAATTGTTGGTTCTTGCTGCTCTTGATGTAATGATCTATGTAAGTACTTCAGTTTCTCTCTTCAGTGTTTTGCTTCTGATAAGCTGTGGATTGGGTCAAGGTAGGGTGGTTCAAGTTTCTTAGAATTTGCACAGAAAAAGAAAGAATAAGCAATTGGTATAATGTATGAGTTTTGTTTTCTAAGCACATTAATTTTTCTATCTTTGGCTGCTAGGAGACTTTCTTGCTTACTTTCTGGTTCTGGGCAGAGTTTTGTACTGTCTGTGCCGCCAAATAAGTCAGGTGGTGTTCATATTCCTTATGGTTCTTTTTTAATGATCCCCGTTTAGAAACAGAAAATAAGTTTTCAGATGTTAACTAGAGTTATTCTGGTGATCATTTTGCAGGATATACAGATGTTGAATTTTATATGTTGTATACTTGAAACTAATATAATGTTGTATGTCAATTTTACCTCAATTAAAAAAAAAGAAAATATATTTACATTGTTTAGATCTTGTTTCTACAGTGTCTGGTAATGCTTTGGTCCTTTTATCTAAATCTAGTTATTCTTTAATGTACTCTCATAATTTTTCATTTTAAAGCTATAAGGGTGCTTTTTAAACTATCTTTCAACAGCTACTAGCATTTGTAAAATTAATAGCTTTGATTTTATTTTCATTGTGTGGGTAATTAACAATATGTCTATTTTAAAGCATTTTTAATAGAAATCTTATATGAAACAGATAACTTCACTAAAAATTAATTAGGATTTAGTCATCAATAAAACCTAAATCCTGAAAATTTCTGTTCAAACTTCTGGTTATGGTGAAATATAATAAAAGACAAAATTTTCTTAGACACTTTTAAAAGCTGTTTTTCTTCATGACTTCTGAGAGTAATGGGAATCTGTTCTCAAATTACTGCTGTAATTGAGATGTGCATATTTCGGTGTTAGTTGATTTAGCTTCAATTGACAAGCTTTTTCTGTAGTTTTGAATGGAAGGAAAATATAGATCTTCTTTTAATTTTATCATAAATTCATTTGGTTAATATAAATTCCCTCCCCTCCAAATCATTTCCTTTTACTCAGCTCTGTTATTTAGATTTCTGTTAGAAACAAACAGTAGGTAAAATGTCTGTAATATTTAAAAATTATAATTATAGCTCATTGCAGCACTACCAGGATAAAGTCTTTAAAAGGTTGGGTTTGGAACTAATAATTAGGGTTTTTGGTTGTGGTTGCCCTCTTAATATTACCATTCAGGTTGATGTGTGATCACCACAGTTTTAAGTCTTTGCCTATAATTCAGCTGTAGAATCCTTAAGGTTATTGTCTAAATTATGATGTTTGATTAAGTGTAGCAAGGATGTTTGTTGATTTTTATGTGGATTAATTTGTTAACACAGAAGACCGAGATTGGATTTTTGTGGGTTTTTTGTGTGTAATTTATTTTGTCTTAAGTGGAAAATGTCAGTGTTCTCAGTTCCTATCATGAAGCATAATACAATGAAACTCAAAATTCTGGAAATGTCTTTTAATTGGAAAATGAAATGAACATTTATTGAGGAGCAGGCAGTGTTTTTAGCTCTAGAACTAGTTTTCCCCTAGGAACCGGTAAGAGCGAAAAAGTAGGGCTTTATGTAATCACTTATTTTGAAGTGACTTGAAAATAACACATCAAAAACAGTGTAGATATTTGTTAATTATATTTTGGTTTTGAGGTGATTGAAAGTAATTGGATGCTGGTCTAAAGCAGTCAAAGCAGTAGACACAGAGGAGAAATTTCATACATGACTTTACTGGTGAATTATACATTTTGCTATGTTTACTAGTAGTATGATTTGGATTACTGTTAAAACCTAATATGTAATTTTTTGAAAAGCCATAGCATAAATTTTCAGTGTTTTTAATGAAACATGTAGAGGTAATTTGTCTTTTACATTCTTTTTTTAAAAAAAGTTGAAATATAATGTCATTTATATTCTGTAGCTCAAAATAAGCTAATAAAATATTACTGGGGGAGTTGAATTTTCTGAACAGGCAAGAGTAATTTATAATTAAGCGTTTTTATTTTATGTAAATTTTAATTTTTAAGCTCCTGTGTTATGCTTGAATAGCCTTTGATTGATTTGTAATTTTCCTAGTACTTTCAACTGACTTAGATATTTTATATCATATGTTTACAGTATAAAATTTCACAATTTGCAGTATAAAATTTATCTGCATACTTTTCACAGTTGTTATTTAGCAGCTTCTTTTGGTTATGGGGACATCAATATTGAATAATAATTTCTATGTAGGAATTATAAACGATGAGGGATGCTTTTTAGTATTTTCTTTTCTTTTTTTTTTTTTTTTGTCTTTTTTTGCTATTTCTTGGGCCGCTCCCGCAGCATATGGAGGTTGCTAGGCTAGGGGTTGAATCGGAGCTGCAGCCACCGGCCTATGTCAGAGCCGCGTCTGCAACGTACTCCACAGCTCATGGCAACGCCGGATCGTTAACCCACTGAGCAAGGGCAGGGACCGAACCTGCAACCTCATGGTTCCTAGTCGGATTCGTTAACCACTGCGCCACGACGGGAACTCCTTAGTATTTTCTTTATCTTGGAATCACTAAGAGAAACATCATTAATTTCATCGATACATCTCTAAGTGTCACACCAGTCCAATTTTTAAAATATTTATTCATTCATTTACATGTTTATTTTTTAAAGGAAAGTATGGATGTCTCCAAATATTGAAGAGTGTACTTGTTTACTGGCATTGGTAGGTTAACAGAGGATTTGATAGAGGGCAGTTTGAATATCTTCTGGGAATTTTTAGGTCAGGCAAGGTAGCATCAGTACAGCTGGTCCACTCCCTGTGTGAATGAACAGATCTGTATGCGTGACTCTTACGCCACTACTCTTAGGGTGTGTGGTGGCCCTTTTGGCCATTTATGGAGTAGTTGTTTATGAAGAAGAATGTTGTTCTGAGAAAACTGGTGAAGTGAGCTTAGCTGTGGGAATGAGAATAAAAGCTGTTTTCGTATTGTGGGTTTTGCAATTTTTGAAACTCGTAATTAAAATTAAAACATTTCTTCGTTTTGACTCTCTGACTTTTTCCAAAAGACTTGGCTGCAATAAATGACTTTTCCTTTTTGCATTATCTTTCCCATCTCTTTTCTAAGTATCTGTGACCGCCTGGCAAGTGTAGATGTGTACAGTTTCTGAATCCCTTCTCTTCTGTTGTGTTGTATAAGCCTGTTGAATCCATTCCCAGCTTTGAAAAAATTGTCACCTCATGGTTTTAGTTTCATATTGACACAGTTGATGAAGTTAGGGTGACATGTTATCAGGCACTTTGCTAGGGAGTGTGAATAATGAGTTGTTCTTTTCTGTTGCTTCTTTCTAAATCTTCTAAGTTTATGTGACTGTAAAACTATTTCTATCTTATAAACTATCTTTTCTTGTAATGTTACTTCTAAAATTTGTCTTGAGGAAACTGTTAAATTTTCTTATGGCTTTTTAAAAAAGATTGCAAGTGAAAATAGCTTTTCTGTTGAAAACACTTTTCTGTTATTATAAAAATAGTAATAAGAAAAGTAGACTATAAAGATCTCATAAATTACTAATTACAAGCTTTCCTTTGATACATATTTCCCTAATGGGTTGTGTTCTGTTAATTTCAATAAAATATTTTTTGGAAAGCTGGACTAACTTATCTACAAATACAGCTAGCAGAGACTTGCTTAACTATGCTTCATAGGGTCACTTAAGTCTTGCAATAATAGTCTATATTTTCATGGAGGAAATAAGGCTTACTGATAATATTTTCTTCCAACAAAAATTTGGTTACATAGGTTTATCTATACATAGAATAACTGAGGAAGTAGAGCAGCCTCTGATTTATATCACATCACTATGTTGTGGTTAGCATTCTTTTTTTTTTTTTTTCTTTTTGCCATTTCTAGGGCCGCTCCTGTGGCATATGGAGGTTCCCAGGCCAGGGGTCGAATCGGAGCTACAGCTGCCGGCCAGCGGCACAGCCACAGCAGTGCAGGATCTGAGCCATGTCTGTGACCTACACCGTAGCTCATGACAACACCGGGTCCCTCACCCCTGAGTGAGGGTAGGGATCGAACCTGTATCCCCATGGATACTAGTCGGATTCGTTTCTGCTATGCCATAACGGGAACTCCTGTAGTTAGCATTCTTTATCTTACCCTAGGCGATTTTACTTACATGTTCCAAATATGTTGAAGATTATGATTCTTTTTCATAACCCATTGCATAATTGTTTGTTTTACCAAAAAATATATCCTTTGCACACAGACAATTTTTTAACATTCTTAATTCCATTCTGCTTTTGTTGTAAAACCATTTTGTCTGTCAGCCAACAACCACTGTGTGCTCAGACCGAGCTAATTATTGTGGATAAATAAAGCAGTTCTTGCTCTTGTAAGTTTTAAAATGTAGTGAAGAGAGAGACATTTGAAAATACTTATGAATAGTTAAGTAAATAACTCTGTGTGTAAAGTGCTGTGAAGGAAAAATATACGAGGAAGACCTAAAGTGTAATGGAGAGTCATTAAAAGCTTCTCTGTGGTTGTGATGTTTAAGGTGAGATCTGAAAGATAAATGGTTATTGGTAGGCAGAGAGAAGGGGATGCTGTCCCAGACAGAGGCAGCATCATATTAAAATGCTGCTATAGGAACTGAGAGAAATCCAACATCACTAAAGCACAGGGAGCAAGATGGAGAGCAGCATGATGCATTTGCTTAAGTAGGTGGGGGCCAGGTCATGCAGGGCCTTGCTTACCGACCACGTTGAACACATTTGGATTTTATTCCAAGGAGAACCACAAGAAGCTAAAGGATTTTAAGCAGGAGAGTGACACAGTCCAATTTACCTTAAAATGAATTACTCTGGCATTTCTACAGAGCATAGATTGGATGGGTGAAGGTTGGGGCAGTTGTGACCATATTCTTAGAATTTTGTAATGAGTGGCTTTCTTTCGGTTAGGTCAGTGATTCCTTTTTTCTGCTTGTAGAGTTTTCATATATGAAACATACACCCATCAGTAGACTGCTCATCATTTGTAGTGAATCTAATTTCCTTCCATATGCTACCCACCCCTCAGGTGAGAAACACTCAGCTACTCTACCTCTTACGTGGTTTTACTGATAAGAAAATTGATGCTGAGACTGGTGACTTAGGCAAGGTCAGATAGTTAGCCAGTGGTAGAGCAAGTACTCCAAACCACAGTTGAGAAAATCCTCCACTCTTTCCCCATAATTTTTCTTAGATTCAGGAAACTAGCATCATCAGTTAGAATGGAGGTACTATGCACTGTGGATTGGCTGTTGGAGAACGTAAAATATATGTAGCAAATTCTCTAATGTAAAGATAGAGTATGGGAGATAGTGATGAATGAAATAATGGTTTGCAGCAGGAATTCATAACGGGATCCAGGGACCTTTTTGCTTCTCTGCAAAGTCAAAATATTTTCATAAAATTGCTAAGGCATAACTTGGCTTTTTTCACTGTGTTGACATTTGTACTAATGACACCAAAGTGGTGGTGGGTGAAACTCCTCTTATCTTGGCCTTAGTGAAAGCAGTGGTACTAAACTGCATTAGTGATCGTTGTATTTACTGCCACACAGTTACAATTTTTAAAAAATTCCAGATTTACTTAAGAATGTCTTTGATGAAGCAGTAAAACTCATTCGTTTTATTAAGTCTTCTCACTTGAGTGCATGTTTTTACTGTTCTGTATAACAACATGGCAGTGGCACATAAAGCACTTCCGCCCTGTGCCAAAGTATGCCAGTTGTCTGGTGGAAAAGCGCTTGTGTCATTGAGTTGTGAGCTAACTTTTTTTTTCATGGAACATCATTTTTATTTGTAAGAACATTCACAGCAATATATCAGACAGGATATTTGGCAGACATTTTATCCAAAAAAAAAAAATTGAACAAAGTCACTGTCGTTTTAATGAAAACAATTGGCAGATTTATGTCCAAAGGTAAAATTTGAGCTTCCAGGTAAAATGTAGAATT
The DNA here is from genome assembly GCF_054392235.1 of Sus scrofa. Classification (NCBI taxonomy): domain Eukaryota; kingdom Metazoa; phylum Chordata; class Mammalia; order Artiodactyla; family Suidae; genus Sus; species Sus scrofa. The sequence continues at coordinate 34,802,066 of NC_139398.1, forward strand.
TTGGTCTTTTTTTTTTTTTTTTTTTTTTAATTCTGCACCTAATAGCTTCTTAGTACTTAACCGATTTTTTTTTTTTTTTTTTTTTTTTTTTTTTTTTTTTTGCTTTTTAGGGCCACAACCATGGGATATGGAAGTTCCCAGGCTAGGGGTCAAATCAGAGCTGCAGTTGCCAGCCTACACCACAGCCACAGCAACGCGGGATCTGAGTTGAGTCTGTGATGGTAATGGTAATGCTGGATTCTCTGACCCACTGAGTGAGGCCAGGGATCGAACCTGCATCCTCATGGATACTAGTCAGATTTGTTTCTGCTGCACCAAAACAGGAACTCCCTGATTTTTTAAAAATGAGATCAGTTATCATATTAATGGGTATTTTTTTGCAATTGTTTAATGCATAGTTAAAAGGTCTTTTCAGAGTAAAAGATTGAACTATAGATTTTAATGTGAGAGTATGTAAAGTCTATTAATTTACACATTGTGAATAACTTTCAAGAAACTACCATTGGTTGAGTTTGGGGGTAGTGCTGAAGACTCTCTGCAACTACATGAAAGGGCTATTAAAATACTCCTGTTTTCCCTACTGCATACCTGTGCTTTATGATGGATTTCCCTTCATGTGGTTTAGCCAGAACAACACATTGCAATAGACTAAATACAGAAGTATTGAGTACTGTCCTTTACTAAGCCACACTATATTTTAAAAAATTTTTAAATTTTAAATTTTTTTATTTTTTATTGTTATAAGCCACACTTTAAAGTGCTTTGCCAAAATGTAGGACAGTGCTACATTTCTTACTATTTTTATTTGTTTGCTTTGGAAATATATTTTCATAAGACATGTTTTTGTGTACATATTGTTTCATAAAAACATGCTAACATGTAATGAGTTTGTTAATATTCTTAATTGGGTCAGTAAAATATTTTAAAATTTGGGGCTACTATGGTAAACATCCATAGCTTTGACACACAAAGCTCCTCGAGGTGTGTGAACATTTTAACGACTATTAATGCATTTTGTTAAATTGCCATCCATACCAGCCTTTAAAGGGTTTCTTTGTCATGACACTTCATTCTACTTGCAGTGTGAATTTAAAAGTTCTGTATTTACTAGATTTATTTAAAATGTGTAACAGCATTTTAAGCAACTTATACTGAGTTTCTCCAATTAGTTCACTCTAGGAAGGTTAAACATTGGCAGAGAAATTGCTATGTATATCTTCAAAGTTCTGTGTTTTTTCATGTCACCCAGAGAATCTACAGGATGTATATTTGTATAATTTTGTAAGGTCGTTGCAAGTTTTAAATGTAATATTTAGAAATCATAGTACTTGGCACATAGCTGGTAATCAATACAAGTTTACTTTTTATTTTATGTATCTTTTTTTTTTGGCTATGCTGGTGGTGGGTAGAAGTTCCCCAGCCACAGATCAAACCCAAGCCATAGCAGTGACAATGCCTGATCCTAACCTGCTGCTCCACAGGGAAACTCCACTGGGTTTTTTTATTTTCTTCAACCAAATGTTTTTAAAATATACGAGGCCGGGATTTCCTGTCGTGGTGCAGTGGAAACGAATCTGACTAGGAACCATGAGGTTGCAGGTTGATCCCTGGCCTCGATCAGTGGGTTAAGGAGTCAGCTTTGCCATGAGCTGTGGTGTAGGTCACAGACGCGGCTTGGATTCCGAGTTGCTATAGCTGTGTTATACACTGGCAGCTGTAGCTCCAATTTGACCCCGAGCCTGGGAACCTCCATATGCTTCAGGTGTAGCCCTAAAAAGACAACAAACAAACAAAAATATCCGAGGCCAGGTTTGCTGTTACTGTAAAGCTGTACCATAAGTTAATTCAGCATCTGTCTTCTCCTCCCTGTGAGAACACAGGCAATGTACTTGCCTTCCCTGGACCAATGTCTTTCTCTGTAAAAGTCTTAAACTACATTCATTTAATTCTGACCTTTCAAAAAATGCCAGTTATCATTGTGAAGAACAGTTCTAAAACTAAACTACAGAGAAGTAAGCCAATGCTAAATAGGCTTTGGTTAGGAAGGAGGAGTGGAAACAGTGGGCAGTGTAAAAACTTGTTACCCGGAGAACTATCTGGCGTGGGAGTGCATGAAGAAGAGGCAGAAAGCAAATCATATAGAAATGAAACAGATGATAAGGTTTGCATTTGGAAGACCTTTGCTCCACAGGCCAGAAATTTCCTTCAGTTCAGCTCAGCAAATGTTTATTTTACATCCATTGTTGTGGGTCAGGCCCTGCACTAGGCACCATGCTTTGAGCTGAATGCACAGAGATGAATACAACATGCCTTACTCTCCAGGGCACTTCCCAGTCTCCTGAGGTCATTGTGCACCCATAACTCTATGTTTTGCAGCAAGGACATGAGAGTGGCTCATTCTGGATTGTTTCTTCAGAGGAACATGTAGCCCTGTTTGCTGGGAGACGTAGGTCCCATAATGAAAGAGCATAGTTTTCTCTAGTTACTTTTCAGCCTGGGAGTTAGGTTTCAGACTCACCTGGAAAGAGAAAGTTTTTCCAGATAGGATGGTGCTTGAGTCTTTAGTAAGTCATAGTATCAATTACTAGTTCATTTCTCACTTCAAAATAACCCCAACCTCTGCTTTTATGAAAGTTACTTTAACAGAATAAACCCTAAGAGTCAGTGTTTATATGTGTTATGGGCAAGGAGCTTCCTATACTTGGTCTCACGTAATCCTCACAGCACTGGCTTAAAAAAGGAAGTGAGTTGGTGGGTCCCTCATCTGCTTGGGGTGGAATTAGGGATTGGGACTCATGGCTGGCTCCATTATACCCTTCCTCCCTTTAGTTATCTTAAGCCCACAATCATCTGTGTCCTGTTTACTGTATCTTCCTTCAGAATAGATGGTTGCATAAGCAAGCTGATCCTGGGGTAGTGCAGTGTTTTTCCAAACTCTTTGTGAGACCCTTTTGGGATCAGCATTTTGCACAAAATAAAATTGAGTAGGAATTCCCATCGTGGCTCTGTGGTTAATGAATCTGACTAGGAATTCATTAGGAACCATGAGGTTGTGGGTTCGATCCCTGGCCTTGCTCAGTGGGTTAAGGATCTGGCGTTGTCGTGGGCTGTGGTATAGGTCACAGATGTGGCTCAGGTCCCGCATTGCTGTGGCTGTGGTGTAGACCAGCAACTATAGCTCCGATTAGACCCCTAGCCTGGGAACCTCCATGTGCCATGGGAGAGGCCCTAGAAAAGGCAAAAAGACAAAAAAAAAAAAAAAATAAATAAATAAATAAATTGAGTAGAAATTGTTGTACTGTGTCATGAGTAGCACTGTTTTCTGAAATTTTTGTTTCAGTTGTGGGTGTTGGGGTGTGTGTGTATGGGTGTGTGCTATGTGCTTGGTCTTAGTATAATGTATTTCCTGCTCTGTGAAAGTCACTCCTTGTTTTGAGTATAGGACATGGTCACAACTTCACCATTATGTCTTTTCTCCAGGCTTTGAAAATATTCCATATTTCTTTTAGTTACAAGGCAGTAAAATGTAGGTCTCTGCATGGACCCTGGAGCCAGACTATGCAAGTTTGTATCCAGACTCTGCCATTTACCATGAACTTTGGCAAGTTATTTCGTGTCTCTGTTCTTCTGCTTGGTCTTCTGTAAAATGGGGTTGTCTGAGCAATGAATGACTGTATATACCTAAAGTGCTTAGGATAGTGTTTGTCTCATAGTAGCACTCCGTAAGTTATTTGCTGTTATTGTATTTATTGTTAAGGTTCTTGAAAGATTTATAACTCTCTTAGAGGAATTGTAGACACATTGCTCTAATAACAGCTTTCCGTAGCAGAGAGTTGACTCATTTGGTTAATTAATTTATTGCAAACTTTTCTTTCTTTCTTTCTTTCTTTTTTTTTTTTTTTTTTTGCTTTTTAGGGCCGCACCCACAGCATATGGAGGTTCCCAGGCTAGGGGTCCAATCAGAGCTATAGCTGCTGGCCTATGCCACAGTCACAACGATGCAGGATCCAAGCCGCCCCTGAAACCTACACCACAGCTCATGGCAATGCCGACTTCTTAACCCATTGAGCGAGGCCAGGGATCGAACCTGCAACCTCATGGTTCCTAGTCGGATTTGTTTCCACTGAGCCTATTGCAGACTTTTCATATGCTACAAGAATACTAACTTTGCCACTGGGCTAGTGTACGTCTCCTTTTGTTTGTAAACGGAGATTGTTTTTATTTGGCCACTACCACCAAAGACAGCTGACTAAGTCATGTACCTGTTTAAGAGTGATTGTAGAGGGAGTTCCCATCGTGGCGCAGTGGTTAACAAATCCAATTAGGAACCATGAGGTTGCGGGTTCAATCCCTGGCCTTGCACAGTGGGTTAAGGATCAGGCGTTGCCGTGAGCTGTGGTGTAAGTTGCAGACGCTGCTCAGATCCCGCATTGCTGTGGCTCTGGTGTAGGCTGGTGGCTACAGCTCTGAATTGACCCCTAGCCTGGGAACCTCCATGTGCCGAGGGAGTGGCCCAAGAAAAGGCAAAAAGACAAAAAATAAAAAAATAAAAAAAGAGTGATTGTAGCAAATAGTGGGCATGACTCCACCAGATATTGGCCTGTGAAGAAATGGCTGTCTTTATAGACTGATTTAATCCTAGTCATAGTCTAGCATTGCTGGCTCATAAAATGTATGTTTAGGTCCTGGCCCACTGAGGGCCAAATATGCACTATACCTAGGTCCACCTGCCTCAAGCTCTGTGGCAGGTTTGGAGTAAGGTGTTTGGGTGATCAGGGAAAGCTTCACAGAGGAAATAATATTTGACTTGAGGGTTGAAGGGTGTATAGAAGTCTTCTAGGAAAGTAGTTAAAGGAAAATAATTCTTGGCACCAGTAAGATTTCATACTATACTCTGAAGCTCAGTCATCTTAAAATGGTCATAGAAAGGGAAGAGTAAGTGGAAGCAGTGAACAGAAGAAACTCTAGGCTGTTACCTTCTAGATTATCAGAGATTTTATAAAACCTATTGGAAAATATAACACATGTTAAATATGTGTTAGAGAATTGTTTCTATTATTTCAAATTATATTTTATATAACAACCCTATCTTACAGTGAATAGTTAGCTAAATTTTATTATGATGATCACTGATAAAATATTCTTTTGTTTATAGAATTGTGTATTTTACCTCTTCTCTTCTGAGTTTCCATTAGCAGGCACCACTCAATGGCAGCAGCTAGAATTGCAGGCAAGTAAATGCATTGGAAAAAGTTATAAGACTTGACAGGAAAAGCCCAACCCAGTTCATCGAATAACTAGTACATATAATATAGTGATATGAGTTTTCATAGAATCCATGGGGTAAGCATGTTTTAGAGGATGGGAGCCAACTGCCAATTGCTTTATATCAAAATTAGTGTTATATTAGAAAACGTATATTATCAAGGGGTTTCGCAGGATTTAATATTTTTTATTTTCTTTTTGAAGTGGAGTTATATATTAGAAATGAAGTCATTGAGATTTTGTTTTTAGACATAGCCTGAGTAACTTCCAAAAGAAAAGATCAGTTAAATTGAAGTGACTCTATGTGGTAGTGCCTAATACCCGATCCACCAACATGAAGAGAAGTTAGCTATTGTTTCAAAACAGCAGATCCAGTGCCTGACATTTATAAAGTTCATTTTAAAAGAAAGCTTAACAAAATCACTCGTGATTTTTAATGACCACCCATGTAGCTGTTGTAATTAATGCTGATTGGCCTTGAAGAGCATTGGCAAGGCACTCGCCCTGAAGATCAACGATGTGCTTACCAAATATGGGCTATTTCTGCTCCTTAGATAGTTTATAGAGACTAGGCATTCTGAAGGACAGAGTTTTTGTATGAGAGTGATAGCCAATGTTATTGAGTGCTTACTGTGTGCCAGATGTACTCTTCCAAACACTTTGTGTGTATTAACTCATTTAATTCTCTCACAACAAGACAGGTTGGGCAATTATAAGATCCCTCCTTTCCTTTTTTCTTCCCTTCCTCACCTACTTTTTGTGTAGGAATGTGAAATCATTGCTTTGTTCTGGAAATTCACTGTAGCAATGGGTGGGAGGTGCCATAGTCTTTAACAGTCAGAGGAATGCTTTAAAGTTGTAAGAGTGTCAGTGGTGAGTCTTTGGTATCTGTATAATTTCATGTGTTAGACATCATCTAATAAGAATTTTATTTTGGTTTATGATAATTCTAAATATCTTATTAAATAAACATTTTCGGGACTTTTCGTCATGGTGCAGTGGAAACGAATCCGACTAGGAACCATGAGGTTGCAGGTTCAATCCTGGCCTCGCTCAGTGGGTTAAGGATCTGGCATTGCCATGAGCTATGGTGTAGGTAGCAGACATGGCGCCGATCTAGCATTGCTGTGGCTGTGGCATAGGCCAGCAGCTGCAGCTCCGATTGGACCCCTAGCCTGGGAACCTCTATATGCCATGGGCGCAGCCCTAAAAAACAAACAAACAAAAAAACAAATATTCCATGAGTAATCCATACATCAGATTGTCTACCCCACAAGAGCTGATTGCATAATAAAAAATGAATTGTTTAGATTTCTATTCTGTGAACATCCAATTGATATTCCTCTTGGAATTTATTTAGAAATATATCATATATTAATTTGTAATTATGTTTTTTTAATATTACTAATATTCTTATACATATTGTATAAGAACTAGCAGGACCACTCTGTTTAACTCTAGGTATGCCAGCTGTGTTGGCTATTAAAGTTCCATTAGTAGTAACATTCTATAAGAATTGTAGTCATTTATAGATGCAGTGCTATACAGTAGGTCCTTGTTACTTTTTTGTTTTATATATAGTAGTGTGTATATGTTATTCCTATCCTCCTAATTCTTCCCTCCCCACCCCAGTTCCCCCTTTGGTAACCATAAGTTTTGTTTTGAAATCTGTGAATTTGTTTCTGTTTTCTAAATGAGTTCTTTGTATCATTTTTTTTTTTTACTAGATTCCTTTACTAGATTCCACATATAAGTGAGATCATGTGATATTTGTCTTTGACTTAGTGTGTTAATCTCTAGGCCCATCCATTTGCTGCAAATGGCATTATTTCATGCTTCTTTGTAGCTGAGTAATATTCCATTGTATATATGTCACCATATCTTCTTTATCCATTTCACTTTTGATGGACATTTAGATTGCTTCCATGTCTTGCTATTGTAAATAGTGCTGCAGTGAACATTGGGGTGCATGTATCTTTTCGAATGATAGTTTTCTATAGATGTATGTCCAGGACTGGGATTCCTGGGTCATAAGGTAATTCTATTTTTAGTTTTTTAAGGAATCTCTATACTCTTGCACCAATTTACATTCCTAACTACAGTGTAGGAGGGTTCACTTTTCTCCACACCTTCTCCAGCATTTATTGTTTATAGACTTTTTGATTGTGGTCATTGTGACTGGTGTGAGGTGATATTTGTATTTCTCTAATAATTAGTGATGTTGAGCATCTTTTCATGTGTTTTTTTGTTTTGTCTTCTCTGGAGAAATGTCTGTTTAGATCTTCTGCCCATTTTTGGATTGGGTTGTGTGTTTTTTTTTATATAAAGCTGCATGAAATGTTCATGTATTTTGGAGATTAATCCCTTGTCAGTTGCTTTGTTTGCAAAGATTTTCTTCCATTCTATGGATTGTCTTTTTTTGTTGTTTTTTAATGGTTTCCTTTAAAAAAAACCATTTTAAGTTTAATTAGGTCCCATTTATTTATTTTTGTTTTTATTTTCATTACTCTAGGCGGTGGATCTAAAAAGATATTGCTGCAATTTACATCAGAGAGTGTTCTGCCTATGTTTTTCTCTAGGAATTTTATGTATCTGGTATTACATGCAGGTCTAAGCCATTTTGAGTTTATTTTTGTGTATGGTGTTAGAGAATGTTCTAATTTCATTCTTTTACATGTAGCTGTCCAGTGTTCTTGGTACCACTTACTGAAGAGACTGTCTTTTTTTTTCCATTGCATGTTCTTGCCTCCTTTGTCATAGATTAGTTGACCATGTGTGTGGGTTTGTCTTTGGGCTTTCTATCCTGTTCCACTGATCTATATTTCTGTTTTTGTGTCAGTACCATACTGTTTTGATGACTGTAGCTTTGTAGGGTATTCTGAAATAAGGGAGCCTGATTCTTCTAGTTTTTTTTTTTTTTTTCCTTTTACAAGGTTTCTTTGGCTATTCAGGGTTTTTTGTGTTTCCATAGAAATTAAAAAAAGTTTTTTTGTTCTAGTTCTGTGAAAAATGTCATTAGTAACCTAAGATTGCATTGAATCTGTAGATTGTTTTGGTTAGTATAGTCATTTTGACAACACTGATTCTTCCAATCCAAGAGATCTTTCCATCTCTTTGTGTCATCTTTAATTTCTTTCACTGGCGTCTTGTGGTTTTCAGAATACAGGTCTTTTGCCTCTTTAGATAGGTTTATTCCTAGCTATTTTATTTTTCTTGATGTGATGGCAAATGGGATTGTTTCCCTAATTTCTCTTTCCTTTCTTTCATTGTTAGTGTATGGGAAGGCAAAGGATTTCTGTGTATTAATTTTGTATCCTACAACTTGGCCAAATTCATTGATGGAACTCTGATGGTTTTCTGATAGCATCTTCAGAACTTTTTATGTATAGTCTCATTTCATCAGCAAACAGTGACAGTTTTACTCTTCTTTTCCAATTTAGATTCCTTTAATTTCTTTTTATTCTCTGATTGCCATGGCTAGAACTTCCAAAGCTATGTTGAATAATAATAGTGAAAGTGGACATTCTTGTTTTGTTCCTGATCTTAATGGAGATGCTTTCATCTTTTCATCATTTTTGAGAATGATGTTAGTTTGGGTTTGTCATATATGTTGAAGTAGTTTCCTTTGCCTGCTTTCTGGAGAGTTCTTATCAGAAATAGGGGTTGAATTTTGTTAAAAGCTTTTTCTGCATCTTTTGATATGATCCTTTAGTTCTTATTCTTCAGTTTCTTAATGTGGTATATCACACTGATGGATTTATGGATACTGAAGAATCCTGGCATCCCTGGGATAAATCCGGCTTGATCATGGTGTATGACCTTTTTAATATATGTTTGGATTAAGTTTGCTAGTATTCTGTTGAGAATTTTTGCATCTATGTTCATCAGTGATACTGGCTTGTAATTTTCTTTTTTTGTGGTATCTTTTTCTGGTGTCAGTATCAGGGTGATGGTGGCCTTATAGAATGAGCCTTAAGAGTGTTTTCTTTCTCCACAATTTTTGTAAGAGTTTCAGTAGAATAGGTATTAACTCTTCTCTAAGTGTTTAATAGAATGATCTGTGAAGCTATCTGGTCTGGACTTTTGTTTTGGGAAATTTTTAAATCACAGTTTCAATTTCTGTACTAGTGATTCGTCTATTCATATTTTATTTTTCTAAAAAATTTTTAGTGGAGAATCATTGACTTATAAAGTTGGGTTAGGCATAGCAAAGTAAATCCATTTTACATATATCTATTCCTTTTCAGATTCTTTCCCCATTAGGTTATTATATAGTATTGAGTAGATTTCCCTATGTTATACATTAGGTCTTTATTACCTATGTATGTTATGTAGAGTGGTGTGTACATGTCAATCCCGAACTCCTAATTTACCCCCTCTCCCACCATGTTTCCCCTTTGGTAAAAATGAGATTGGTTTAGAAATATTGGAGTAATTACCTTGAATGTAAATGGATTAAATGTGCCAACCAGAAGACATAGACTGGCTGAATGGGTACAGAAACAAGACCCATATATATGCTGCTTACAAGAGACCCACTTCAAATCCAGGGACACATACAGACTTATTTAACGTTGGGGAATGGAAGAAGATAATTCATGCAAATGGAAATCAAAAGAAAGCTGGAGTAACAATACTCATATCAGACAAAATAGACTGTAAAATAATGAACATTACCAAGAGACAAAGAAAGACACTACCTGGTGATCAAAGGATCAATCCAAGAAGAAGATATAACAATTGTAAATATATATGCACCCAACATAGGAGTACCACATTATATCAGGCAACTGCTAACAGCCATAAAAGGAGAAATCAATGGTCTGTTCATGTTTTCTATTTCTTCCTAGTTCTGTCTTGAAAGGCTGTACCTTTGTAAGAATTTGTCCATTTCTTCTAGGTTGTCCATTTCATTGGTGTGTAGTTGTTTGTAGTAGTCTCTTGTGATCCTTTGTATTTCTTTGGTTGTAACTTCTCTCTTTTCGTTTCTAATTTTATTGGTTTGAGCCCTCTTTTTTTCTTTATGAGTCTGGCTAATCAGGTTCATCAATTTTGTTGATCTTTTCAAAGAACAACTCTTGTTTTCATTGATCTTCCCTCCCCACTTTTTCTCCCCTTTCTCTTCTTCTTTTACCCATCCTCCTCCTTTCTCTCTCCGAACAGCAAATATTAATCCAGAGAATACTCCTGTAAAGTTGTATAGGAATATTGACTTTTGTGGTGTTATTTGATTCTTGTAGATGTATGAATCAAGTAGAAATACAAAACTATATATATATTTTACTTTTGATTGATGAACCTCCATTTCACTCTATTTATTGCTTACGTTCATAATTTTTTAGAAGTGAACATTTATAGTTTTTTGTTTTGATAACAGAATAAAATTTTAATATTTCAATTAGCTAATTTAAGCAGAGCTAGTTATGGGGAGAATTTGAAACCAAGAAAACCCACTAATAACTGAGTTTTCCCAAAGCAGTATGAATTGTGTTTATGTAATTCGAGATAGAGAGGTATGGACACTACATTTATTTTTGATGTGAATATTGTAAAATAATAACTTTGTAGTGGTCTTGAGGACTAGATCAGCGCCAGATATTCTTCACAATCGTTATGGATTAAGCACTGTCTTTCAATAATTTTTTTTTTCTACTGTATTCAAAGGCATCTCTCTGACCTGTTGTGCATTACGTTTTCCCTTGGTTAGAGTTAAACATTTAAAAAAAATTTTTTTTAAGGGCCACATCTGTGGCATATGGAAGTTCCCTGTTTAGGGGTTCGAATTGGAGCGGTAGGCACTGGTCTGTGCCACAGCAATGCCAGATCCGAGCCACCATGTCTGTGACTTACACCACAGCTCATGGCAACACTGTATCCTTAACCCACTGAGCAAGGCCAGGGATAGAACCTGCATCCTCATGGGTACTAGTCAGATTTGTTTCCACTGAGTCGCTGAGTCACAGGGTAACACCAAGTTAAACAGTTTTAATGACAACTAGATTATCTAGTTCAGCTCGTTCTGTTAAGAGATATAGTTTATAAGCTACAGTGTATCCTCTTTAGAATTCCTGATTTAAAGTCAAATATGAGAGTCTCTCTACTAAGCCAAATATGAGCTGTTATCTTTCTATATAAGACTGCCACCTTTTCCTTTTTTTATCTTTTGTGCTGTTTCAAATCTTTTTTTTTTTTTCTTTTCTTTTTTAGGGCCACACTTGTGGCATATGGAAGTTCTCAGGCTAGTGGTTGAATCTGAGTTATAGCTGCTGACCTACATCACAGCCACAGCAACGCCAGATCCGAGCCGTGTCTGTGACCTACACCACAGCTCATGGCAACACTGGATCCTTAACCCATTGAGTGAGGCCAGGGACCGAGCCCACATCCGCATGAATACTAGTTGGGTTCATTACCATTGAGCCACAGCAGAAACGCCCTCAAATCTTTAAAATATATGCCCTTTGACAAAACATGAAATGGTATTTCTTAGTTATTGCTGATTTGCTATAGTATTTATTCAAACTAGGCTACTGTGTATCTTAAATTATAAATGAACCTGTCTGAGATGCTTTAATTGTTCATTATAGCAAACAGAGACTAGTCCTACATGTTAGAAGCTTTGCGAGAGTTGGAATCACTCGGCCTCCCTGCTACTCATCATTTATTTTATTACGTGAGCAAGGCTTTCAGCAATTAGTCTTAAGGAAAAAAAACACAAGTCGAAGCAGTTTATTTAGTCAGGTGGTGGCTTTGGCTGAGCCGGCCATGTGGTACATGGTATTCATGACTGGCAGGCTCGTGCATATGTTCACTGTCATCAACCTCATACTTCCTTTAATCTCATGAGACAAGTGGTCTATTATCCATACTGTTGGGAGATCTACTGAGAAGGATGGCTGTGATTGGCTGCTACAGACTCACTGTCTCTCACCTCTTGGGTATTGAAGGAAGGAGATAAGACCAATAGGAAATCAAGTCTGTAGTATTGTCCAATTAAGTGTTTTCTAATTATATTCAACTCTGTTAATATTACCTCTTTAAATATTACCTTAAGTAACGTGAAGCACGAATATTTTGTATTTCTTTTATCCTCTGTAGCCTCCCTGAAAGTTCTGGAAAAATAGAATTACCGAATGTAGATAACAGAGATATAAGGTTATTTTGGTTGTTTTAAAATCTGTATTTTTGAATTCTTTTATTTTTAAATTTTTTCTTTTTAGAGCCGCACCTGCGGTATATGGAAGTTCCCAGGTAGGGATTAAATTGGAGCTACACCTGCTGGTTTATGCCACAGCTGTAGAAATGACAGATCTGAGCCACATACACAACCTGTGCTGCAGCTTGTGGCAGTGGCAGATCCTTAACCCACTGAACAAGGCCAGGGATTGAACCTGCATTCTCATGGATACTAATTGGGTTCTTAACCCGCTGAGCCACAACTGGAACTCCTATTTTTGAATTCTTTTAGAAATAAAGTCTTTGTCACTAATCAGTATCAAAAAGGTGGCATCATACACTGTGCTAATAAACAACTCTTTAATTCAGTTTTATAAAGTGTTTGTCTAAGGTACATAGTCAAAGCACATGGTCACAACAGATCAAGTTAGCTACCTTGGTAGGAAAATGGAGTGATGGTTCTCCAGAATTAGGAAGAATTCATTTTTGGCAGCTGTTATGTTGGCATGGTGCTAAGGCTTGTTTTGTCCCCAACAAGGACAGGATCTGCTGTAGGAGGGTCTCGGCAACAGGCCATATCATTATGAGGGTTATTTTTATAAAGCAGGTCTTATTGTATTGGCAAAGCTTAATCCTCTGGTGGGTTGAATTCTTCTTCTTATAGTTTATATTATGACATATTGCTATTTTAGTGATAAAATAGAAATGTTCTCTCTGTCCGTTTAGCATAAAGATAACATCTGAAGTTGTAAGTGCATTTGCTATTTGCATCATAAAAATTGTTTAATGTGTTAGAGTGGAAAAGGAAAAAAGAATGCATGGATTTAGAGAATTAAGGCTGAAGGAAATGGGGGCAAGGAAGAAAGAGACATTTGAAGGGAAGGGGATAGGGCAAGCACCCTGGGCACCCCTTGTGCCAAGCTGCACTCATAGTCCTTGGTCTGCAGAGGAGGAGATGACACCAACTACATAATCAAATTTTGAGTAGTCAAGTGGAAGATTGTCTTTATTCTTTATAATAATATTTTAGAAAAATCAGATGACTTGGGCTTGAAATCTCCAAGCTTCTTAGAGGCTCAATTTCCTCATCAGTCATTATGTTGGATGTTTTGGAGAAAGCTTAGCTTTTTAAACCAGAGATAGGAAAAAGCTCCTTTTCTTCTCTTATAGTGAGATTGTGAGGCTACAATTGATACGACAACTGTATGAGAGCTAATGATAAAATGATATAGAAATGATAAGGTTATCTGTTTATACTGCTATAGTTTTTTGCTAATAACTCAACCTTTTTTTCATTGGAATGTTTCTGAATTATGATTTTAGAAAAGATTTTTTTCCACTGAAATTGATATTTTTCTAATAGTGTTTGTTTTATTTCATAGGCAGTGTAAGTGCAGCTCATGTTTTTATGCATAAACATTTGCAGTAACTCATGTAGTTAAAATTTAAATACAAGATAAACTATTTTAGCCCTTTAGAAATAGCATTAGCACAAAATGAACTGCTTCGTATGTCATTTATATGGTATGACAGCACAGAAGGAGATCTTGTTCTTCCTTGATGTCCCAGTTTTGGCATTAGGTCCAATATTGTTATTAGGTAGCAATAAGAAGGAACTGTTAATATAGCTTTAGTTTTGGTGGATTTGAAATATCTGAAGAGAGCTTACAAATTAAGGAAAAATTTATTGTGTTGTCAGCACAATTCAAGTATATTCTTCTGGATACCTAAAGCTCTAAAGTCTAAAAAAAAGTTACAAAGCAATTTACAACCCTGACAAATCAGGTCTTTTGAGAACCCCTTCTTTCTTCTTTTTGCTGCTTCGTGCAAGACTGCTTTTGTGTCATTAGTAACTGAGCTGGTGAAATAGCTTAGCTGGTAGGCATATTTTGCTGCAAAAGTCATTCCCTTTTGATCTTAACAAGATGAGCTGTAGTCATTTATCGTTAGAGTCTGTTATCTTGTTGAAAGAAGAACCTTGAGTAGATTTATTTTATTACACATCAGCTTGATGTGTGAAATTACTTACGTTGTCTGTATTTACAACTGTTAATTCCCAGGAAAACAGGTGTCTTTATATTATGTAGCCCACTGGAATTTAAACCCCCCCCTCTTTTTTTTAACAAAAAAAAAAAAGAAAAAGGGTTTGTCAAAATGTCAGAATCTTCTGTGTTCAGTGTGGTTTTTATGTTTTAAAGAGTTGTTTAGAAGCCTGTGGATATTTAAAGCAGAGTAGCTCTTCAAGGAGATAATTTCTAGAAGAGAATAGACAAAGAGAATTGAGTTTACAGATAGAAGATTTGAATATGCTCAGCATATCACTCTAGAATAAGTAATTATTTCCTTTTTAGGAATTCATATAGGTAATAAAAATGTTTACTATTATTTGCTTTTTATGATAACTTTATTGAGATATAATTCACATATCATAAAATCTACCCTTTTAAAGTGTACTTTTCAGTGGTTTTTAATATACTCGAAGAGCTGTACAACCATTTACCTAACTTTTAAAGTATTTTCATTGCTTCAGAGTGAAACCCCATACTCTTTGGCAGTCACCGCCCATTTTTCCTATTCCTCAACCTATGACAACCACTAATCTACTCTTTGTTACTCTTTGACTAAAATGTTGAAGTTCGAATAAATAATAATTTAACACCACTGATCCTTCATATTAATGAAATTAGGTAATTAGGTTCTTTATTATTAAATATTTATAGTAGTGTGTTAACTAAGGTTTTATTTCCCTCATGTTGTAAACAATAGCTTATGATCATTAGGCATAATAGTACATCACTAATTACCTACTATTGTAGTAAAATTTTGTTGAGTCTACCCCTTTTTTTGTTTTTGTTTTAAAAATTTTAGATAAACGTGTCTTTCCTTTAACCCCCAAATTGGGATAAATAAAATGACCTTAATTGTATTTATCTTTGCTTAGAATACCTTTCTCTCATGGTACAAATAAGTATTTACATAGTAGTTATAATAGAATTTCTGTTTAAAATACTGTAAAATAAACTTTGCATTTTTTCTCAGTCTTAGAAACATTCCTTTTTTGCATGCAAACAGTTGACATTCTTTACAGATCATGCTTATTTGTTCACTGATGCAAGCTCTTAAGGTCCTTGCGACCTGTATGACTTTGAGCACCTGATTGTTTGAATGACTAGTGGATTAATAATTACAAATATGTGCCTATTATATGTTTTACCTCATTTAAATCAGGGTTTAATAGTGAGAGTAAAGGAAATAGTTTTCAAAGTTGGAAGATACACTGAGAATTTTGTTAGTGTAGAGATCTGCCTATAGTCCATCTGGGATTTAGTTCAGCTGGGAATTGCTGGAATCATCCAAAGACTATTATTGTATAAAACTCCAATATATATATGTGAAATGATGTTGTGAAATTGATTATGTAAGAATTCTGAGAAAAAGACCTTTTTTTAGGAACACCACTGTAAGACTTCTCTGACTCTTCTTGGGAAGCAGTGACAGAACCTGGGTTCTGCAAAAACAAATAATCATAGTTTACTGTGACTATTCCTATGGTAGATATTTTTTTCTGTCTCCATAGTAATAAGCGATGGCAAATACCTTCAACAACTAAGATGGTAGAAGAGCCCACAGGCTGAACAAGTACTCCGTTCTTGAATCCATGCCTTAGGTTTCTCTGAATATAAAATTAAAGCATTGTTTTTGAATTTTAAATAAATAAGAGGACTAGAACATTGCCACTGCTGGATATTGACAAGAGATGCTTGGAACCTAGAGCAGCTGGGCAGGTGGAAATTGAACATCACCTTAAAAGTGAACATCACGCTACAACTTTTATTGTGGTACACAAAAATATAACCTAAATCCATGGTCTCAAGAGCATGCTTATATATAGATACACATGTTGGATTTTATAATAGCTCTCAGAGGAAGAATGGGTTTCACTTTACAAAATTTTGTTCTGCCTACAGATTTTTAAGAATAAATCTCTTGTATAACCTGATGCTCTTATGTAAAATAAAAAAAGGAAAAGCTATGCTGTTTGAATATTACCAAATAGGCCCTGATAAGAAATGCTAATAACATAATTAGATTCTAAGTTTTTTGTTTTAGATTCAAAAAAGGTTTTTTTCACCCTAAATTAGCTACGCCATGCACAGCCTCCAAAAGATGCATTTTATCTTTGTGTCTCCTGCATTTTTTTTTTTTTTTTTTTCTTCACTGAGTTTGAACAGACTGTTTTGTCCATGCCTGTGGAAGACTTCTTTCACTGTTCCCGGGTATCATGCCTGGCTTGTGTAATTGGGTAGTCATCAGAAAAAAAGGAGGGGGGGATTTTTTTAACCTTTGAAAGTGATATCCTTTTCAGCTTTGGCAGGTCTCAGTGTTCTATCTTTGTCTCTAAAATCCACATCGGAAATGCTAAGAGTTCCCATGCTGGAGTTAGGAGAGGTCGTTGTCAGGAGGATCCTGTAGCACTTTTCAGAAATTAGAGGGTCATCCAGCAAAACTAGGCCACATAGTCTAAGGATCAAGTGCACCCAGTAATATCTTTGGATTTGAAGATCTGCATGCTTTCAAGCTTATCTGTAATTTGGTCTGGTTTCTATTTACCTATTCAAGGCCAGCGTAGTTTTTGTGGTTGCTGAAAAATCCCTTACTAATATCAGTTTGTGCATATGAAAGTATTTTTTTTTTTCATTTTAGTCTGGTTTTATTTCAGGTAGGTTTCAAGGTTTAGGTGAAATTGTCATAAGAACTCTTCATTTATCCCTACCCATGCACTTACCTGGCTCCTTATGGTACAGGGGTCCAGTGAGTGATTCCATCAGTGTTTTTAAGAATTTTATCTCTGTGTGCAGGTGTTTAGGAAGTCTTTTTCCTGAATTATATAAAACAAGGTTTTTGTTTTTCTGAATTAAAAGGATCTGACTTGGGCTTAGCCCTTGTTTATTTTAGTTGAATCCTTTCACCTGTGTTACAATAGACTGTCCTGTTTCTTTCTTAAGCCTGTTGATAGCACTCATAGTAGGCAAACAGAATGCACTGTGGTAAAAACTATTCTCGGAAATCAATGGGGAATGAGGCCGCAATAAAGTGAGTTATCTAATGTGAATCTTTTAACTTTAATTCTGATCATGGCAAGCTTTTTACAGTATACTTTTCTCCCTATAATATACTGTTGTTTAACTCCTTGTTGAATTACAAGCATCATTATGACTATTGTATACTGAACTATACTTTCCATAGGTAGATACGAATATAGGGCCAAGTCATGTGTGAGACATTGGTTGCAAAGATTGACCTTGTTTTCTCTCTCTCTGTATCTGTGCCCCTTGCATTGTGACTCTGCAGAGGTCAAGTTTTTTTGCTTACTTCTTCAATCTAGGCTGGCCTTGTAACTTGCATTGGCTAATAGATCTAGCAGAGGTAATGGTGTGTCAATTATGAAGCTAGGTCTCAAGAGGCCTTGTGCACTTCTCCCACAGAACCCTGACTAGCTATTATGAGAATCGTGACGCCATCAAGCCTGCACTCCATCCAAGAGCCAGCCAACCACAATATATGTGAGGGAGGCCATTCTAAATAAGCCAAACTTAGCTGATTTATTTGACTATTACAAAATGATGAGAGAGCGCATAGCCAGGATAGAGTTGCCAACTGATCTGTGGAGTTAAAAGCAAGAAATGTTCGTCGTTTTAGGCCCTTGGATTTGGGGTAGTTTATTATGCAGCAGTGTCTAATTTCTGTCCAGTAATTGACCTTAGAACATGTTTCTTTGAGGTAAAAAAAAAAAAAAAAAAAAAAAAAAAAAAAAGCTTCAGACATCAGCTTAATTTTTGCTCAGTTGCTGCTTTTTCAGAAAATTGTCCTAAATGATAGTTCTGCAAAATTAGTGACTCAAAGACAAAAATAGCTCACTTTCATAATTGTTGCCTACCTCCAAGGTTTTGTTGAATTACACTCTTTCAAATAATCCTTTTTTTTTTTTTTTTTTAATGGCCTCACCCACAGCATGTGGAAATTTCTGGGCCGGAATTGAATCTGAGCCACAGCTGTGACCTATGCCAGGCCGGGGATCCAACCCACATCTCTGCAGTGACCCATGCCACTGCAGTCAGATTCTTAATCCACCGCGCCACAGCGGGAACTCCTCGGATAATCTTTTTCAATGTTTTTGTTGTTCTTTTACAGTAGTACTTTATGTATTATTCGTTGTGTTGACCTTACTGGAAGGGGAATCACAGGAAGGTCCCCTGTCATCCTGTACCTATTTTTTAATCTCCTATGTGCTCAGTGTTTTGATGAAATGTGGTAAGGATTTCCTTATCATTTGTTTAGCCATAGCACAAATAGTTTTTGAACTCTTACGGTATGCATAGGCACTGTGCCAAGGGCTTTTGTGAGCTTACAGTCTAGGAAAATACAAGTCGACAGCAAATTGAATTATAGAGGGATAGGAACACCTGTGATAAGAACACATAAAGAGGAAGCAGTTGGACAAGTCCATGAAAAAGGGGCACAACATCACCAATCGCCAGGGCAATGCAAATCAAAACCACAGTGTGATATCACCTCACACATGTTAGGATGTCTGTTATCGAAAAGACAAGCGATAGCAAGTGCTGGCAAGGATGTGGAGAAAAGAAAACTCTTGTGTACTGTTGGTGGGAGTGTAAACTGATGCAGCCACTTTGGAAAACAGTATGGAGGTTCCTATAGAAATGAGAAACAGGACTACCATATGATCCTGCATTCCCACTTGTGGTTATATATCCAAAAGAAATGAACCCTTATCTTGAAGAGATATCTGTACTCCCATGTTCACTGCAGCATTATTCACAATAATCAAGACACAGAAACTACCTAAATGTCTGTCAACAAATGAGTGTATAGTGAAAATGTAACTTTATACATACATGTTTACATACATACATACACACACACACAACAGAACATCATTCAGCTTTAAAAAGGGGAAAAAATCCATTTGTGACAACATAGATGAACCTGGGAAGACATTGGTAAGTGAAATAAGCCTGACAGAGAAAGACAAATTCTGCATGATATCACTTATATGTGGACTTTAGAAGAAATAAAATTAAACTCATAAAAACAGAGTAGAATGCTGGTTGTCAGGGACTGGGGCGGGGCAGGGGGGGAAGAGGGAGAGGTTGGTAAAAAGGTGCAGACTTACAGTTATAAGATGAATAAGGTCTGAGGATCTAATGTATAATGCAACATAATGGTGGCTATAGTTGACAGCGCTGTGTTGTATAATTGAAACTTGCTAAGAGAGTACAACTTGTGTTCTGTCTTTCACACACCACACCCCCCCACACGCGCGCGCAGTAAATATGTGAGATGATATTTAACTCCGTGGTGGGAATCTTTTTACAGTGTATATTTATATCAGACCATCATGTTGTACACTTTATAGTACAATTTAATTTGTCAGTTAGACCTCAGTGAGAAAAAAGAACTTAAAAAATACCCCATTCAAAAAGAAAAAGAAAAAAGAAAAGAAGAGGGAAACAGTTGGGGGATTACTGGCTCCCCTGAGAAATGATATGTGATTTTAGATCTAAAGGATGAGTGGGAATTAGCCAGAAAATGGGAACAGAAAAAGCATCTTATGCACAGGAAATATATAGAAAGGTCTAAAGGCCAGAGAAATGGTTGAATATGGCTGGAGATGTGGAATATGTAGGGGCCAGAGGTAAGTCCAGACTGTAATTAGGAGCTAGGTCACACAGGGTCCTGTGAGACTTCATCATCATGGAGGGTAGCGGCGAGTGGCCAGAGGCAAGGGAGTCCAGTGAGGAGGGTTTTGCAGTAATTCGTGCAGGAGATGATGGGATCATAAATCGGGACAGTAGCATTTGGGATGAAGAGAAGTAGACGAATTCAAGTAAAAGGCAAAATTGATAGGACATAGGGAACTAATAAATGGTGAATGTGGTGGAGAGAGAGGAGTCAAGGATAATTTCCAGGAGTTCCCGTCGTGGCTCAGTGGTTAACGAATCCAACTAGGAACCATGAGGTTGCGGGTTTGATCCCTGGCCTTGCTCAGGGGGTGAAGGATCCGGCACTGCCATGAGCTGTGGTGTAGGTTGCAGACATGGCTCGGATCCGGCGTTGCTGTGGCTCTGGCATAGGCCGGTGGCTACAGCTCCGATTAGACCCCTAGCCTGGGTACCTCCATAGGCCGCGGGAGCAGCCCTAGAAAAAGCAAAAGAGACAAAACAAAACAAAAACACAAAACAAACAAAAAAAAGGATAATTTCCAAGTTTTTGATTTGGACAGCGGACTGGCCGGTTCCCTGAGGTGGAAGGGCAGTACAGAGAAGAGAAAAGGGACTTTGGGAGGAAGACAGTTTAACTTCCAACATGTTAAATTTGAAGTACTTGTGAAATTTTATCCAGAAGTCTCCAGAAGACAGCAGTTATTTGGCTGTCAAAGTCAGGAATTATCTGTTCTAGAGATATAGCTTTGAGAGTCATGAAATTATGGTAAGCAAAAGCATGGGAGAGATGAGGCAGCCAGGCAGAGGGCTTTTCTTTTGTGAAAAAAAGAGCCTGCGGAGTTCCCTTTGCTGCTCAGAGTAACAAACCGGACTAATATCCATGAGGACGCAGGTTCGACACTGGCCTTGCTCAGTGGGTCAGGGATCTGGTGTTGCCGTGAGCTGTCATGTAGGTTGCAGATGTGGCTCGGATCTGGCGTTGCTGTGGCTGTGGTGTAGGCCGGCAGCTGCAGCTCTGATTCAACCCTTAGCCTGGGAACTTCTAGATACCGTGGGTGGGGCCCTAGAAAGACCAAAAAAAAAGGGGGCCTGGAACTAAACTCTGAGGAAATGACACTATGTAAAAGACAAAGAGGAGTTCTCAGAGTACTGAGTGAGATTAACCAGAAGTAGGAGGAGGACAACAGAGAATCCAGGGTCTTGGAACAAGGGAAATGTGTCAAGGATGTGAGACTGGTCATCAGTTTCAAAAGCTGCTCTAAGATCAAGTAAAGTAAGGACTGAAGGACTGTCCTGTAGGACAGTTAGGAACATGGCCTCTGTTTCTAAGCACAAGTTGTTCCTCCCCCTTACGTGTACTTTTTTTGTCTTTTGTCTGTTTTTAGGGCCGTGCCCACAGCATGTGGAGGTTCCCAGGCTAGGGGTCTGATCGGAGCTGTAGCCACCGGCCTACGCCAGAGCCATAGCAACAAAGGATCCGAGCTGCATCTGCGACCTACACCACGGCTCACGGCAACGCCAGATCCTTAACCCACTGAGCAAGGCCAGGGATCGAACCTGCAACCTCATGGTTCCTAGTCAGATTCGTTTCCGCTGCACCATGATGGGAACTCCCTTTGTTTCTTTTTGTATTAGAGTTTTATTCAACTCTCAGTCATCTTTCAGGATATTTCATAAATGTCATTTGTTCTGTGACGTCTCCTCCCAGCAAAATTATTTCCTTGCTATAGTCCCACAGCTAGTGTAGCATAGTGTCGGGTTCTCACAGGTGACGTTGAGTTTGACTGTGTACCTTGCAAAAGATGGTGAATTCCCGAACTCACCAAGTTTACAATAATTCTGTTAGGACTGGGGTCTTGTATTACTTGTCTTTTGCATTCCTCACATTGCCTAGCAAATACGTATTGCTGGATAAATGTTGGTGGATTTGAATGCTTGATTTTGAATATAATCCTAGAGAAAAAGCAACATTTAAAATTGCACATTAACAGCCATCTCAAAATCAGAATTACTAAATAGTGCTGGCTGTTGGTTGAAGTTTGTCATATGCTCTTTTCTCTAGTTAATACAATACAAATGAAATCCTATTCTGTAAAATGCATTACAGATAAAACATTGAGGAAGGGGGTTGATAAATAGCTTTCTATAATTGGTCAGAGATAGACTAATTATTCTCTCTAATAAGCCTCTGGAGCCAAAATGGACTTTCAGGATAGTGCCAAAATATGTAAGAGTCAGTGGAATAGTCTTTTCTTTCCTAGAGGTTAGGAGTAAATTTGGTAACTTCTAGTGGGTTATTTTAAGCCCATGTGTCCGTTTGGGGTAATGTATGTTGAACCATTTCCTGCTGAATAATTAAGCTACTCCATGGGTTTACTTTAGAAGAGAAAAACTCTTAAAATCCATTGGGGTATGGGGTAATGGTTTTGACTAAGCCTGCAACACTTAAAACGTTACATTTTTGGTTAAACTTTGAAAATTGGTAATATCCCCTCTTCCTTCTTCCTGGTAATTTAAGTGTATTTAATTTACTCAAATTCTTCTTTTCTGGGCCTTTTCTGATTTTTTTGCAGGGATGATAGGGGCTTGATCATTTATCGTGCTTCTTTGTAAAGGATGTTCAGAACTACAGGAGCAAACAGAATGACCTCTACGGTGGGGAAAAAAAAAGGTTAAGGAGTGTTAGAATCTGATTTATGGACTTAATGATTATCTTAGATAAAAGGAGGAAGAAGGAACCAGCTCAAGTTAAGCAAGGATTTCTAATTCCCAGGAAAAGCCAAAAGGAGAAGCCACTGAAAACAGCTTCAAAAACTGCCCATAAATAAATTGCTGGACTGAGGGATTATGGCCTGTTCTGAAATATGTGTAAAATTATATGTAAAGGTCAAGAGAGTGTCATTAATATGTATGACTGGATTCCAACTCTAGTAGACAATCCATTCCCTCAGGCGTAACATGAGATAGTTGAGCATTGAAGGAGAAACATTCTGTGAAGCCTGTGTTGTGTGATACAATTATGTTACACACTTGTATCCTTTGGTGTTATGATTGCTGGGAAAGACTTGGTGTATCACCAGGAAAAGGGGCTTACTGGATACATGAGGTCTGTGGGGCCTCTGAGAAGTTGTGGTTTCTCTGCTGAGCATCGTACATCGTAAACAGTTCTTGCCCAGTTGGTTGAGCCAGAGTCCTAGGAATTATCCTTGATAACTCCCTTTCTTCGAGCCCCAGTCTCGCCAGTTCTGTAGATTCTACCTCTGAAAAAACCTGTTGAATCAGTTTGCTTCACTCATTTAGTAAATATTATTTGAATGAATGAATGTATTCAGTTGCTCATTCAAATCACTATCAGCTCTCAACAAGTCTTTCACTTTTGTTTTTTCTCCTACTGCAGTGATATTTTCAAAAAATCGCAAATGAAGTCCCAGCTTTAAATGTCTAGTCTTTAGGCTAAGATCCAAAATATTTATCACTTCCCACATGACCTTGCATAACCTGGTCCTGGCTCTCTCTATTTCATCCACAGCAACTGGTTTTCTGATTCTCCAGTAACTCACACTCCCTCCCACTCCTTGGCTTTAGCACCTGCTCTTCCCTCTTCCTGGTATGTTCTTATTTCCATTATTTTAGTAAACTTTACTTCCTCAGATAGACCTTCCCCAATCTACATTAGTTCCCTGCTATAGTTTTTGAAATCCTAGCACTATTCTTGCAGAGCCCGTGATATAACTGGGAGTTATAGAGGCAGAACGTCTGGAATGAGTTAGTTGTCTGCAGTCTCTGCTCTGTCCTCAGCTGTCATCTACCCCACAGCCCATTCCAGTTAAGCTTTGATTCAGACTGCTCCACCAAAAATGCCTTCTTCAGGACTCTCAGTGACTGTCATTTTGCCAGATTCTGGTGGTTCTCTCATTTTACCTTACTTGACTTCTCAGCAAACTTCATCACAGTGGACCATTTCTTTCTTGACACTTTCTTTCTCCCTGGTTTTTGTGACTGTCTAGTGCGGTCCTCTAGGATGCAGGTGCTGAGATGGAGAGAGATGTGCAAGAGGCTTATTGGGAGGAGGGGCTTGCTCGTAAAGGAAACAAGAGGAAGGGAGTAAGATTGGATAGGTCAAGGTCTCAGACCAAGGTTTAATAGCTGTGAAAGTGGAGAGGAAGCACGATTGGGCAGGGAAAACTTCAGACCCTCATGCAGGTCTTACAAGTCCTTGGCCAGGGACTCCAGAACAAAGGTCACTGATTAGAAGAGACCTGCATTTGACTGACTCGGTCATGTCACACTACCCATAGTGACCTGGGAAGAATGTGGCTTTGGCTTAAAAGCTGAGTGGATCCTGAGGCTGTTAACAGCTGGAGGTTGTCAGTGAACCGCACTCCTTACAACTGAATGACAAATGGGTTCTTGAAGGGAGATCCTAGCAGCACATCTCCACGGCTTGCCACAGAGACACTACACATTTTGCTGTTTTCCTCCCACTTACTCATCACTCCTTCTCAATGTTCTTTGCTTTTTCCTCCTTTTCCTCAACCTCTCAAAGTTCGAATGTATCAAGTTTTGACCCTGGATTCTTTGCTCATTTGAACTCTTTTCCTAAATCTTAATGGCTTTCAATACCATCTCTGCTCAGCTCATAGCTTTTCAGCTCTAGTTCTGCCCTCTCCACTGAACTTCAGGCTCCTAAATCCAGTAGCCTACTGGGTAACTCCTCTTCTGATGCCTAATAGCTCCCTCACTCTATCTGACCAAAATAGAACCCTCTTCTATTTTCCCCTATTTTAGTAAATAGCATTGCAGTCCATTTGTCCACACTGAGATGGAAGAATTCCTCCCAGCTTCACTTTCTTGTCTAGTTCTGTATTTATTCATTTCTTCTCCCTCTCTACTGTAACCTATCTTGTCCAAGCCATCATAAGCTCTCATATGGACTCCACAGTGGTCTCTTAACAGGATCCTTGCTTCCTTTCTGTCTTCGTAGAATCCTCCAGAATGAAAGCTTTGTGAAGGCAGAGGCTTTACCTCTCTTGTTCACCACTGTATCCACAGTGCCCAGTATAGTGTCTGGTGACACGGCTGACCCCTGTTAAATATTTGTTGAATGAAAGAAGAATGAGTGAATAAATGAATTGATTCTCCACTGGGAACTTATGACATACATCAGTTTATGCCCTGTTGCTGTTTAAAATTCTTCAGTGGTTTACCAATTTAGAGTAGAATCTGTATTATAAGACTCGATATAATCTGGTCCTTCCCATGTCACTGACTTCATCTCACATCATGTTTTGCTCCAGCCACAGCACCCTTCTCTCCATTTCTCACACCAAGCCCTTTCTCACATTAAGGCTTTCACTGTGGTCTTCTTCTTGGTAGGCTCTAAGGCAGGATATAGCTCCTGTCATTCAGATCTCAACTCCAGAACGTCATAGCCTCAGAGATAGTCTCCTGGCCATTGCATGTAATTCAGTACTACCCCCCTCTCCTGCCCCCAACCTGCATCTCAATTTTGTCACACAGTTGTATTTTTTCTTTACATCATTTAATTCTTCTAGGTATTTAGTCATTTAGTCTTTAAACTTTATTTTAACATAGGGTGCCAGAACTAGTAGGTTCTTTTTTATTTTTAATTAGTTGCTAGTTAGCCTTTCCTTCCAGCTCTGTCTACCAAACAGTCCTTTCTCATCCTGCAGTGTATCTAATGTAAGGGGCCAAAGTAGCTGGACCAGAGCCTAGAAAGTTCAGTTTGGATTATGGTCATTTTAGGAAGGCTCTTGGGTGCTGTCTGGAACTTTTTTTCTATAGCCTTCCGAGCTATTAGGCTTTTCCTTAGGAGAGTGACCTCATCAAATTTACTTTTTACTTTTTTTTCCTGAAAAGCACATCACTTTTTTGACAGGATAAAGAGAGCTAGGCTAAAGGCAGAGAGCTCAGTCCCCAAGTTAGTTCTAGAGTGTAGACAACAGGTTATGATGGTCCAATCCAGGGCGCTGATGATAATTTGGTGGAAAATAGGGAACAGATGTGAGGCATGCTTCAGAATGAGATTCATCAGAACTTATCATCTGATCAGATATTCATTCCTCCATGAGATATTGGCACCTCGCCTATACTGTGTGTCACACCGTGGGCTAGGTTCTAGGGAACACTGGTGAACAAGATAGCTCACTCAAAGCGCTCTAAAGGAGCTGTGGAGGAGAAAGACACTGATGAATTCATAAATATGGTTTGTAGTCTGTCTTTTTTTTTTTTTTTTTTTTAAATTTTTGGCTCTGCTCACAGCATGTGGAAATTCCCAAGCCAGGGGTCGAACCTGCACCATCAGGGTACTCCTGTAATCAGCCCTTTGAAGCAAACAGACAGAGTCACATGATACAGCATGATAATGACTATGATGATGATGATTAGAGGGAGGTCAGGGGAGTCTTCCAAGGAGATGCCACTTTAGATGAGAATAGAGGAGGAGAGAAAAACAACTATGACACGGGCTGATGTTCTAAGCAGAAAGAATCACACATGCATGGTAGGCATGGGGATGGGGAGGGAGGAGTCAGGGATGAGTGAGACCACTTTCTTGAGCAGTCATGCTGGTGCTGATTCTCTCAAGTGAGGCTGGGAAGGTAAGAGAAGCCAGTCGGAGGGAGAACATAACTACTTTCTGATTTTGACATGTTGAGTTTTGGATGCCTGCAAGAAAACCACATATTTGGTTGGTAGTTGGAAATGTAGAACTGTAGCCCAAGTAATAGATAGATATGTGAATAGTCAACTTAGGCCTGAGATTCATTATATAAGCGATGGTTGAAGCTGTAGGGCTTTGTGTAGTTACCATAGAACTCTGACAAATAAAAGATTTTAAAGTTGGAGTTCCCTTCTTGGCGCAGCAGAAACAAATCCGACTAGGAACCATGAGGTTGTGGGTTCGATCCCTGCCCTTGCTCAGTAGGTTAAGGATCCGGCGTTGCCGTGAGCTGTGGTGTGGGTGGCAGACGCGGCTCGGATCCCAAGTTGCTGTGACTCTGGCATAGGCCAGCAGCTACAGCTCCAATTCGACCCCTAGCCTGGGAACTCCATATGCCGTGAGTGCATCCCTAAAAGGACAAAAAAAGACCAAAAAGAAAAAAAAAGATTTTAAAATTAAAAATAATTTTTTAATACAGTTTTTAAAGGTTGCTTTTCATTTTCAGTTATTACAAAATATTTACTGTATCCCCCATATTGTACATCCTTGATCCTGTCTTTCACCTAGTAGTTTGTTAACTCCCGCTTCCCTACCCATATAGAGCCCATACTTCATCCCCATAATCACTAGTTCGTTCTCTATATCTGTGAATCTGCTTCTTTTTGGTTACATTCATTAGTTTGTTGAATTTTTTAGATACCGCATATAAGTGATATCATACAGTTTTTGTCTTTCACTGTCAGACTTATTTCACTTAGCATAATGCCCTCCAAATCCATCCATGTTGCTGCAAGTGGCAGATTTTTCAAACACTAGCTTTTTTTTTTGTCTTTTGTCTTTTGTCTTTTTAGGGCCACACCTGAAGCATATGGAGGTTCCCAGGCTAGGGGTCTAATTGGAGCTGTTGCTGCCAGCCTACACCACAGCCACAGCAATGCCAGATCCGAGCTGCGTCTGCAACCTACACCACAGCTCACAGCAACGCTGGATCCTCAACCCACTGAGCAAGGCCAGGGATTGAACCTCAACCTCACGGTTCCTAGATGGATTCGTTTCCACTGCACCAGGATGGGAACTCCATCAAACACTAGCTTTTTAAAGGCACATACCAGCCCGGCAGGGGTATGTCAGTGTCACTGGATGTCAAACAGTAATAAATTAAACTGACAGAAAAAAAAAAAATAATAATAATAAAGGCACATACCAGATGTGGTTCAGCAGAAGAGACAGGAAAATGAAGGGCAGAGAAAGAAAAGCTTCAAGGAAAAGAGAGATGAAGGATGTCTCTATGTGTCATACTTGGCAGCCAGTGTGTTATTAGTTTAAGAATAGTGGCAGAGACAAAAAGCAAAGCCACATGAAAAACATAAAAGAGATGTTGGTGGAGGAGGGAAGAGGCGAGGAGAGGTGGAATTAAGGGAAGTGTCATAAGGGTGGTGCATCAATTGACAGAGGCAGAGCCAAGAGGAAGAGTGAAGCTAATGATCTGAATAATTATAAAGGTGTCAGGATTTCTGTTTTGCTTTTTTCCCCCAGGCTCTGTACCAGACCATTGTCATTTTATTTTATAGCTCTAAGTGTAACAAACCCACCATTAATAGAGACCATATATACATGTCAGAAAATTGCGTAGTAACCGTGTAATCAACATGTACAAGCAGTCTTCCAGTAGTTAACCGTTCAGCTGGAATTATACCCTATTTATGAAATTTTAATAACTTACTGATTTCTTGGCTGTGTACCTCAGGGTTCTTAGTTTTATTGACGATCAGAATAAGTTTGTGTTTTTTATAATGATTAAGCTACAACATCGTGGGTACTTGTCTTTCTATAATTACATGCCATAAATTCAGTTAACTTACCTGAACTCATTCTCAAGACACAGCTCTTGGTGCCAGGACACAAAGATGTACAAGAACTGGACTCTCTCTTCAAAAAGGTCACAGTATAACGTGGGAGAGAAGAATGCACGTGTAAAATGTAAAGTAATATGTCAAGTTTTACGCAGGACGTGTAACATACTCAACCCTGTAAGTCACAAAAAAAGTGATGCATTTAGCCTGGAGAAGTGAGGAGATGCTTCCACAGGTGGGCTCTGACCAGAATTGGACCCTTGTCTGTTCTACACATTGTCTTCTCATTATTTATTTTATTTCACTTTTTTGGCCGCCCTGTGGGCTATGAAGTTCCCAGTGGGCCAAGACCAGAGCCGCAGTTGCAACCTAAGTCGCAGCTGCAGCAGCACCGATCCTTAACCCACTGTGCTGGGCCAGGGATCAAACCTGTGTCCCGGTGCTCCCAAGACATCATCAATCCCATTGCACCACGGTGGGAACTCCTGTATTCTCATTTAAATATAGCTATAGTGTATTTGAAGTTTTAATTTTACTTGCATAGTGGTAACCCTGATATTGCTATTAAATTTCGTTTCTCTAATTCCTAGTATAAATGTTTCTCCAAACTCCATGGTCCTTGAAGGCACATGATAAAGAGATATTGAAAGGAGGAAATAAACATGAATCAGTGTATGTAACTAGACTAATATCTTCACAAGGACAAAGATGTTTGTTTTGTTTGGTGCTGTATTTCTAGCACTTAGAGAAATGCTTGGCCTATAGGTAGGTCCATAAGTCCTTTTTGACTGAATGGAGGGAAAAGGGAGGGAGGGAGAGAAGAAAGAAAGGAAAATTTAAAATATATTTACTTCTAGAAGAGCAAAGAAAAGAGAAAGAACAAAAAAAAAAAAAACAAAAGACAAAAACCAACTCTGACAAAGAACAATTTTGAAATAATTAAACATTTAGAACATTCAGAGATTTGATTAGAGTCTGAAAGAAATTTGAATTTCACTGTATTAACTTCTATTTGTTTCATTATGGTGAATAGTCCAACATGGTATCATTTTCTTTCTTACAGCTTTCAACAGATTGGGCACAAAAATGTAATTTTTGTGGTAGACAATAGCTCTTACAAACCCGAAGCCCCTTAAACGTTTTATAGTGCATTTTTCTTTAAAAGTTCACCTCTACTTTGTCTTCATAATTTCTTCTTTTTTTTATTGCCTTAAAACTCCATTTTAATTTTACTCACCTAGGAATTTCAGATAATGTATTACTTTAAAATTATTGATTTTTATTCTATCTTATTTATCCTATAGAGGTCATACTTTTCTTTTCTTGGGAAAACATTTGCGTCTCAAAAATTGGTATCTTATTCTGTTGAATGCCTAAGACAATATACAGCTTCTTAGAGATATGGAATTATAACGGCCTTTGTAAATAAATTATCTGATATCAACATATATAGTAGCAAAACTGCTTTATAATTTTATATATTTAATGAATTCATTTAATTTTTTTCACTGCCCTGTTTTTAATTTTCCACTCCCACATGTGAATTAAATCAAGATAGTTTATTTAGAAGCTGTATTGCCAAGCAGCTATGGAAAGTTTCTTTGGCTTACATTTTGAATTTTTCTCCCCTTTGTCTTTGGCCAGCAGCTCAGCCCCTTTGGTGTCCCATATGCTTCACACACGACAACTATGGCACATTTCCATTCATCTGGGTCAGAAAATAAAGAGACCTTTAAGTCAGCTTGGCTATTACCTGCCATTGCTGTGGGTCCAATCCAGTTAAAGACGGGAAATTTTTGTCTTCCCTAGAAATTGATGTGATTAAGCCCATTCCTGTGAATTTGTAGCTTCTTTTTGAACTGTTCCTCATTGAATTCTAGAATTTAATTAGCTTTCAGACATACAAGCATTCACCTCATGGGAATAGCATGTTGCTACACCCTCTCATTACTTTCTCACTCTTCGTTTTAAGTTCTCATCATCATACCACTGACTGGTTTTGGTTTAGCTTGTTGATTGATGACTCCTTTTTTTCTTCCCCCAACTCAATTCGACAGATATTTATTGAGCATCTATTAAGGAAACAGAACATGGAATGTTCAAAAGCCCTGATAACATCATTTGCTAGACTCACTATATATTGGATTATACAAGGAGTTGTATAATAGGTAGGACAATGAATTATTTTTCCCAGATATCTTCCATTTGAGAGGGAGAAATAAGTCGATAAAATAAAGTTGGGAGTTCGTGTCCTGGCTCAGTGGAAACGAATTCAACTAGGAACTGTGAGGTTGCAGCTTCGATGCCTGGCCTTGCTCACTGGGTTAAGGATCTGGCACTGCCATGAGCTGTGGTGTAGGTCACAGACGTGGCTCAGATCTGGCATTGCTCTGGCTGTGGCATAGGCCAGCAGCTGTAGTTCCAATTTGACCCCTAGCCTGGGAACCTCCATATACCGTGAGTGCGGCCCAAAAAAGAAAATAAATAAGTTGAAACCAGATAAAGCCTTTCCTTGCCTTCTAAATACATTCTTATTTGCATTTTATTTCTCTACAGAAATTGGCCTATTATGTTTTACACAATCTAAGCTTTGACTGATGACTCTTGATTCAGCTTTCCTTAGAGAGTCTAAAAATCCTACTTTTGGTAATCCAAAGAAGTAAATTTTTCTCAACAGTTCCCGTTGTGACTGAGAGGAAATGAATCTGACTAGGATCCATGAGGACCTGGGTTTGATGCCTGGCCTCGCTAGGTGGGTTAAGGATCTGGCATTACCATGAACTGTGGTGTAGGTCGCAGAAGCAGCTCGGATCCCCAGTTGTTATGGTTGTGGCGTAGGCTGGCAGCTACAGCTCCAATTGGACCCCTAGTATGCAAACCTCCATATGCCACGGGCATGGCCCTAAAAACCAAAAAAAAAAAAAAAAAAAAAAAAAAAAAAATTTTTTTTTTCTGACTTTGTAGTCTATATACCCATGAATTAGGCAAGTAACTTTTTTAAAAAACCCAAATAATCAACAGCTCAAAAATAGCACTGTTTATTTTTTCCTATTGGCTTGTTAATTTATTTATTTTTATGCATTTTATTTCATTCCAAAAAAGAATTCAGAGAAGCTCAAAGTAATAATAGTAATACAACATTATAAAAAATAAAGCATTCAGGGCCATGGGAAAGTAAGGGTGACGGGATAAAGTTAGTTCACAAAAAATTATTAGGAAGATTTTGCTACTCGGGGTGATATCAGCTTGCAGATTCAGCTCTAAACTTGCTAGTGACAGAGCAAAGATGAAAGCATGCTCAGTTAAGGTACAGCAGAAACGAATCCTACTAGGAACCATGAGTTTGCGAGTTTGATCCCTGGCCTCGCTCAGTGGGTTAAGGATTGGACATTGCTGTGAGCTGTGGTACAGATCGCAGATGTGGCTTGGATCCTGAGTTGCTGTGGCTGTAGTGTAGGCTGGCAGCTATAGCTCCGATTAGACCCCTAGCCTGGGAACCTCCCTATGCCGCAAGTATGGCCCTAAAAAATCAAAAAAAAAAAAAAAAAAAAAAGAAAGAAAAAAAAGAAAAATGTCTCCTGGGGCCCTGAAATAGAGAGCACTGGTTGAGGTAGGCAATATCCTTAACACAGCAGTAAATTTGTGATAATTGGAACAAGGCACTGTACTGTCTTCTATCTGTATTTTCTCATTCAATTCCTTACAGTAACTCTGTGAAGTAATTATTTTCAGATTAGGAAACTTAGGCCCCAAGAAGTTAAGTGATTTGTCCAAAATCACATGGTAAATGAGAAGAAAGGATTTAAAAACAGACAAATCAGATTTCATCGTCTTCACCCCTAATCCTTTTTCTTTACTGTATTTGTGTTACTATTTTTTGTTGAACCCCTCGATTTAAGTTAAGGGCAGAACCAAAAAATGAAATTCAAAAGAAAAGCCATTCTAAGAAGGGATCAAAGCAATGCAGTCTAAATATACAGTCAGCTCTCTGAAGGTCTTACATTGGCCAGGGGTAAAATTTAGTTAACCTAGAGCTGTGTTCTTAACATTTGTTGGATCTCTTTGATGATCTAGGGTAGCTGTAAACTTTTTCTTGAAAAGTACACATATTTACTATTTTAGGCAACTCACAGACTGCCTTTCCTTACGGCGCCCCCGCAGTCACCCCCCAAAACTATTCATAGATCTAGAGTTGGACCTCAGAGTCTGTAGCAATAAACTGATAAATATTAGGTTAGACAACTCCCAGAGGTGGAGGAAGTATATGAAAACTTTTATTATTTAAATTTATTAAAGCAGATTTTGCCTTATTAGGACCTTTGATGATCTTGCTCTTTAGTTATAGGATGGATGAGTTATTTTAGCAGTTGTATTCTGGCCCTCATTTCTCTTGGAATAAATTCAAGTGTTGTGCTGACCGTTTTATTCAGACTAATTAACTGTAGGGACGGGTGAAAACCAAACTTTGGAATCAAACCTTTTAATATTTTAGGGAGACTGTGTGGCGATTGTCCCTGAAAATGCGACTAACAATCCTGTAATTAGTCTTTTTCAAAGTCCCTATGGCAGACATCTAGCGATATACCCCAAGAATTCTCTGTTTATACAGTGACTCTACAACCAGAGGTCTACACAGTTATCCTTTAGTTATGAAGGTACTTCTATGACCAGGTTGATCTGGATTAGAATCCTAACTCTGCAACTAACTGTATGATCATGGACAAATTACAGAAATTCTCATACCTCATAACATGAGAATGGTAAAGGTACCTACCTCACGGCTGAGCTTAAAATGAGAGAACATGTGTAAAGCCCTTACCATGGTGCTGGTATAATGCAGACTTGGTCAGTGTTTAGCTTTTATCAACATTATTATGCTTAATGGTCATGCTGCAGATGGTGACCACATCTCTTTATTATGACTCTTTATGTAACTATAAAGGCATCAGGGCTGGAGAGCATTTGGAGAGTTTTCTGAGTTTCAGCCTCTTTTTAGCATGGGCTGTCTTTGTGTATAGCATGTATTTAGGAAGGATTCCACCAGTGCCTTTCCTCAAATGACCCATTTCTGATGGCAAATTGCTGCTTGGGTGGTTCCCCCTGCTCTGTAGATCCTGGTCATTCCTAGGCTCTGTGCAAGGCTGCAAACTATGTGCGATGTTTTAAAACGTTTCCTGGATTCACCTTGTTGATTTCCCCATTTAAATTCTGTATCTCAGCTGCTGCTGATTCTTCTCCATGCTGTTCTTCCTTCCTTACACACAGAGAATTTATTCCCCTAGAGGTATTTTAAAAGAGTGTCTAACAGAATTTATTCAAGGGAGAAGTGCCTGGCTTGTGAGCCAGTCTGTCAGAAGTCTGGGAAGATGTGAGGGGTGGGGACCGAGAGAGGCAGGTATAATAATTGGAATCTCTTTTCCTTGTATCCTTTTGAAAATGTTTTCTCACTCACTGTCTTCATTGGAAGAGAAAAGTTGGTATTTATTTTATTAAATAGTAAGGACTGTATTTCTGTAACATAGTATACTTTATGGTAGCCTTTCAGAGTCACTGCTTATTCCTAAAAGATGCAAACTACAAATAATATTCAACTTTTTTTTTGCACTAGTTTTATAGGTGTGGAAATACTGCAGTATTCTTTCTCAAGTAAAATTATTACTCGAACCACCAATATTTATGGCCTATTAATTCAAAATTGTTGTGACAGTACCTGTTTTCATGGATGCATATAGACAACACTCTGAAACATGAGTGGGCAATAGCTAGAGTAGTTGATTTTTCCTATTAACTGAATATTAACAGTAATTATTACTTAATCCTTTTGTGCCTTGGTTTTCTTCTATAAAGCGGGTATTAATAGAGTTGTGAGGATTGAATGATAAAACGCTTAGAATAGTGCTTGCTTTGTTATGAGCACTTAAATGTCATCTGTCATGATTATTAATCCAAATCTTAGCTTTTATTCAGATTATTAATTCAACATTCTGAATTCATTATTAAACATAGTTTGGCTTTCGTTATTTCTGGAAATAGTCCCTCAGGTACTAGAGTTTTGTTGTTGATTAATTTGTTAGATATGTTGAAAAGGTTCGCTATTTTTAGTGTAAACTTCTAGAGTAACATTGACTTCACTACTTAACTCTACAACTTGATTAAGCATTGTTTAACTTTTCAGTCAGAAAAAACCATCCACTCCTTTTCCAAAGAAGAATATTTATCGCATTTTCAAATTTGCGCTAAATCACTCTTTGGCACATAAAATGTTATCTTTAGAATCTGTTTTGCAGATGTGGAGACTGCTGCTTTAAAATGTGGTTGGTCAAGTGAAAATTTCATATATGTATTGTATTTCAGAGGCATTACAAAATTAAACTATCATGGCTGTAATCATGAAGAATAATGGTCCCATCCTTCAGTGGCTTGTTGGAAAGCCTGCCTGCACCTGCTAATATCCAGGGAGAAATTGGTCCAGAAATACTATTGAGCCCTGGCACAGCAGAGTGGAGGGTGGGTGGAGGCAGATTTCTGTAGGATGTGTCATACCCACTTTATCCTGTGTTGGCTGCCATATTCTCTTTCCTCTTCCTCCATATCTCCTCATTCTCCATCTCCACCCACTGGGCTTTGTACCACGCTTGTCAGAAGATAGCAATTGCTTCTTAACATAAAATTCAGTCATTTATAATTGTAGGCATACTACATATTTCTGCACATTTTAAGGCCAAATCTATATATGATTTCTTATTTTGATGCATATTATAAGAGTAATTAATTATGGACTAGTACTGAGTGACTTGTTTTATGTCCCAGGTAGATTTCTTGTGAATTTCCCCTGATCAGATATCTAGAAATGCAGTGGGAGGGTGACAGAATTCTCTCTGTTCTCAGTGTCCTCTCCAGAAGTTGGCTTTCATCAGTGACCCCTTCATATTCATTTCCAATTGGTCAGAAATGTGTACTGTTAGAAGCAGTTTCTATTTCCCTCCTTCAAAATCTGCCCCACAACCCCTTCTTCCTATTTAGGAGCAAATCAAATGTAACATCCTCTGCTCAGCCTCTCTTCCTTAGTTCTGTTTCTTTTCATCCTAACCAGATTTTGTTGATTCCTATCTGAAATTTTAATTTTTCAACTTTATTATTTTTATTTGAAGCATAGTTGATTTACAATATTGTGTTATGTGAGCTGGAGTTTGGCACTTGCTGTCACTTGCCGTCAGCCTCTACATGGATTTAAGCATGAGCCACTGCAGCTGCTGACCCGCAGCACCCACTGAGTGGAGCTAGGGTGGAAACCGGGAATGAAGCGCTCTGTGCTCTGGGAGAACTGGAAGAACAGGTCTTCAGAGAGGCAGATATTTTTAGGAGAAGGTTTTAGGTGCCCAATTCTTGCATCTCCTCATGTTTAGAAAAACACTCAAATCCTCATGGTGAAGTCTGCGCCTTGTGACTAGTAGTCACCATCACAAGACCAGCAACACACTTTTGTAAAATGTGTGCCTGGCTGCACGCACCTCCCATTCACCTTTATCTTACACACTGATATTATTTCCCCCTGCCTCTGTGGGCAGTGATAGCTCTGGAATACTTCCCGCCCCTGTAGTTAAGTGGTTGAAACAAAGGATGTCACAGTCATCGGTGAAAGCAGGCACCTCCAAGGGTGAGTGGTGAGCCCCTAGGGCTGTGAAAACTTAGGATACCAGCCCCTTAGGGGTAGCTGAGGTGCATATCAAAGGAATGACTTGAGTGAGCCCAGACCTCTTTTGTTCCTGCCACCTGCCCTTTGTTGCCAAACTCCGGTAAGTCCTAGCCCCCGGCCCCCCACCTCCTCAGAGAGGTTTTTTCAAGGCTACCTGAGATGCCGTCTTACGTCCTAATTTTGCCCCCAGTAAAATTTAACTCTCTTTTTTTCTTTTGGTCTTTCTGCCTTTCCTAGGGCCGTTCCTGCGGCATATCGAGGTTCCCAGGCTAGGGGTCGAATCGGAGCTGTAGCTGCCAGCCTATGCCACAGCAGCGCTGGATCCAAGCTGCGTCTGTGACCTATACCACAGCTCTTGGCAACGCTGGATCCTTAACCCACTGAGTGAGGCCAGGGATCGAACCCGCAACCTCATGGTTCCTAGTCGGATTCGTTAACCACTACGCCACGACGGGAACTCCTCTGCCTCGTCATTCTACTAAAACTGCTCTTGCGGGCCTCGTCTATGACCGTCATCTGTTAAATCCAATGAAGCCCTTTTAGTCCTTAGTTGACTTTGGAATTGACATTCTTGATCATACCTTCCTTTTAAACTTTCTCCTTTGTCTTTGCTAACGCTGTCCTCTCCTGCCTCTCATATCTCTTGTCTCTTGTCTCCTTTTCACTGCTCTTGCCTTAACTTTCTGTTCCATGGTGGTGTGTCTTCTGGAGTTGCCATAGTTGTATCTCTGTCTGCATTCTAATGACTCTTTAATTATATTCCTTCTCCCTGCCCTACACCACAAGATTCCCCCCCTGGCCACCACACTTAAACCTAACCCTTGACCCGCTCTTTCTTCCTTTAATATTATTATCTTTGTCTTTCATCACATCTTCCACAGCTTGTTCTCACTGAATGAATGGCATCCCCCACCCTCTCTGCCTCATTGCCTTAGCCCAGGCCTCGATCATCTCTCCTCTGGGCTCTTCAGCCTGTGGCCTTGGCCCCTCCAAGCAATGTTTTCCACTACCATCATAAGTGGTTTTCTGAAAAACAGGTCTGATTATGTAACTTGCCATAACTCTATTTAGTGTCTCCATAGTGTCCTGGAATGTAAAGCCTGTGATCCAAGGACAGTTTATAGGGTACCCTTTACAGTCTGATAATTGCTAGTGATTGTTAACAGTCTCATCCTCTCCTTGCCCACAGGGAAGCTCATTCTCTTGTCAAAGCAAACCACATGTTCCTAGAATAAGCTGTGCTTTTGCAGGCCCCCTTATCTTTGCATCTTCTCTACCATCTTCTCTACCAGATTCATCCCTCTCCCCCAACTATGAGTTTCATTTGCAGAATCTTAACTTTTCCCAGAAAACACACCTCTGAGAAATCCTTTCCAGATCTTTTCAAATGAACTACCTCCTTCCCATCTCTGGATGCTGCCTCATGACGTGATAATGTCCCCCCCCCCCCCACTTTTTCTCCTCCACTAGTTTGTTCTTGGAGAACATGCACCTTTGTATTCCCAGGTATTCTATAGTCTTTCTAGCCTATAGAAAGTATTTAATATATATTTGTTGAATTATGGCCCTATGTATGGCTTATTGCTTGTACATTTTCCCACCAGCCCAGCTGTGATTTCCATGAAGGCAAAGGCCCTGTCCTAGTTAATCCTTTTTTCTTCAGAGCTAGGAACAGTACTCAAGGCTCAACAAAAGTTAACTGGAGCAAGTTATATTGAGGAGAATTTCAGGAGAACTCAAAAAGTACAGTAGTACTGAAAGATAGAGGGAGTTCCAGTGGTGGCTCAGCGGTAACGAACCCAACTAATATCCATGAGGATGTGGGTTCGATCCCTGGCCCTGCTAAGGATCCAGCGTTGCTGTGAGCTGTGGTGTAATTCGCAGATGCAGCTCAGATCTGGTGTTGCTGTGGCTGTGGCATAGGCTGGCAGCTTCAACTCTGATCCAACCCCTAGCCTAGGAACGTCCATAAGCTGCTGGTACAGCCCTAAAAAGAAAAGAAAAAAAAATAAAGTTATATAGATAGATAATGACAATATACATATTTAAAATACATATTTAATTATATAAATATATATTAATTAGATACGCCTGATATAGGATTTTAATTTTATTGAAAGCCTATTATATATACAAATGATGCTAGATATTAAGAGAATAAACAGAGTTGAAATGGGTATCTGTTTAGCAGATTTTTAATTCAGCATTTTAGAAAGTGTTATAGTCATATAGTCTTTTGAAAAACTCGTAGCATTTTTTTCATAAGTCCGAGTAGCATAATTCTCAGCATCTAGCTGAAGGGTGTTCTGTTAAAATACTATATACTATTTTTCTCATGAGCTTCATGATAAGTTAAAGTAGAAGAGTTTAGCTGGAACAAAGGAACCTACTGCTTTAACATAATTGGATGTATATCTGAATATGTAGTTTTCCTTTCCCTTCTCCTTCCTCTTTTTTTTTTCTCCTCTCTTCCTAAATTTAAGCTCACCAATTGAGAAATAGATATGGATATATAATATGTATTTATGTATTCCCTGTGTGTACACAAACCTTTAAGCAGTTGAACATTTGATATTTGTTATCTATAGGGTCCTAGTTTCATGTTGGTAGGAAGCTGTTGAGTACTGCTTCATCTCTCGTGATCCAGCAGGTCACTCAAACTAGAACTCTGTGTAATTCAGGATCCTTTGCTTCTTAATCTACATACTAAACCCTATCTCTCTTGTTTGACTTAATGAAATAAAAGGTTTTAAAAGTGTTTTGTAAAGAGCTTCAGGGTTATTTGGCTTATAAAATCAGGGCATAATTTTTGCCCAATAAGAATACTGATATATATTTTAAATTGAGTCTCTTCTAATTCCATTTGGTCGACTTCCACATCTGAGGTTTTTGAAAGTGATCCTCAGAAATGTTAATTGTGGATGGTTTTTCTAGAAATTTAATGAGACATTCAGCTATACTGATTGCAGCTGAAACTAGAAGAGGATGGGGTAATTAAATGATTTTTAGTATATTTACAGAGTTGGATAATCATCACAATGATCTAATTTATATTTCCATCACCCTAAAAAGAATTTTTGTTTAGTCATTTCCCATTCTTAACCCCCAGCCCTGGGACTCGCTAATCTACTTTCTGTATTTGCCTTTTATAGACATTTAAATATTTGCCTTTTATAGACATTTCAGATAAATGGGATTATACAATATATGACCTTTTGTGTCTAGCTTCTTTTACTTAGCAATAATGTGTTTTGAGGTTCATCCATGTGTTACCGTGTGTAGTGGGTTGAGTGGTAGCCCATGAAAGGTATTTCTATATCAAATTCCTGGAATTTGTGAATATTTACCTTACTTGGAAAAGGGATCTTTGCAGATGTCATTGTTAAGGATCTTGAGATGAAATCATCCTGGATTATCCAGGTGGGCCTTGAATCCAGGGACAAGTCCCCTTATAAGAGACAAAAAAGGGAGAAGATATACAGAGGGGGAGGCCATGTAGAGATAGAGTCAGAGATCGGAGTGATGTGGTTATAAGCCAGTGAAGCCAGTCAGTTTTCACAGGCACCAGAAGCTAGTAGAGGCAAGGAGGAATTCTCTTGCAGAGCCTCCAGACGGAGTAGACTTCTGGTCTCTAAAACTGTGAAAGAATAAATTTCTATTGTTTTAAGCCACACAGTTTGTAGTTATTGTTATGGGAGCCTCAAGAAGATCATATACTATAGTGCACAGCACTCCTTTTCCTTTCTTTATTGCCAAACCAGTCATTTTCCATTGTATGACAATTTCATTTGGTTTATCCACTCATCAGTTGATGGACATTGGGATTGTTTCCAGTTTTTGGCTATTATAAATAATGTTTTTATGAAGATTCATTTTGAAGTTATTGCATGGGGGTATGTTTTCAGTTTTCTTGGGTAGATACCTAGGAGTGCAAATGCTCTTATGTGGCAAAGCTGTATTTACTATTTTACAAAACTGCCAAACTGTTTTCCAAAATGGCTCCACCATGTTATGTTCCTACCATTAACGTATGAGGGTTCCAGTTTCCTTACTTCCTCACCAACACTTATAATTGTCTGCCTTTGATTATTGTTGTCTAATAGCTATGAAGTGGTATCTTACTGTGATTTTGATTTGCATTTTTTTTAAATTTTTTATTTTCCCACTGTACAGCAAGGGGATCAAGTTATCCTTGCATGTATACATTACAATTACATTTTTTCCCCCACCCTTTTGCATTTGCATTTTCTTAATAACAAATTACGTCAGGCATCTTTTTCTGTGCTTATTGGGCATTTGTATATATTCTCTAGTGAAATATGTATTCAAATCTTTTACCCATTTAAAAAAAAGTGGGTCAGGAGTTCCCATCATGGTGCAGCGGAAATGAATCCAACTAGGAACCATGAGGTTGCGGGTTCGATCCCTGGCCTCACTCAGTGGGTTAAGGGTCTGGCTTAATTGCCATCAGCTATGGTGTAGGTTGCAGATGCGGCTCAGATCTGATGTTGCTGGGGCTGTGGTGTAGGCTGGCAGCTGTAGCACCGATTTGACCCCTAGCCTGGGAACCTCCGTATGCTGCAAGTGTGGCCCTAAAAAAAAAAAAAAAGTGGGTCACTTATCTTTTTATTGAATTGTAAAAATTCTTTAAGTATTCTCAATATACTTATAAGATATATGATTTACAAATATTTTCTCCAAGTCTATAGCTTTTCTTTAAACTTTCTTTATAGTAGCTTTTAAAGCATGTACATTTTTAATTTTGATGATGTCCAACTTAACCTTTTTTTCCTTTTATCATTTGTGCTTTTATTGTTATATCTAAGAAAGCATGCCCTAATCCAATGTCATGTTTTAAGAGTTTTATATTTATGTCTGTGATCTATTTTGAGTTAATTTTTATATGGTGTGAAGTAAAGGTCCACATTCATCTTTTTTGCTTATAGATATCTGGCTGTCTCATTTTCTCATTTGTCATTTTCCTCTTTTCTCATCTTTTGAAAAGATCATTCTTTTTCCATGAAATTATTTTGGCATCTTTGTTGAAAATCAGTTGGCCATACTGTAAGGGTATAAGTTGTTATTTATTGTAGTGTTCATCCTTACTCTAAGTCAAGATTTCGTAAGACCTAATTTTAATAATTATAAGTACAGAACATTAACATGAAATACATTTCTCCTAAATGGAACTACATTTTTATTGCAATTACTGTGTGTGTATAATGTGAATTATATATGTTTATAAAGATTATTGTGGGTTTATATAGAAGTTCAAACACTTTCCCCATTTCTGTGGGCTAATACCTTTAATATTTGGGCACTTTGGAAGAGAAGGTTGTTCTTGTTGGATTTATTCTGCCAATATAGCCATTGAGTTTCAGATTCTTACATCACTCATGCTGCTTGTGTAGTCTTTCGAGAAAAATTAAACCAAGATCTCTTAAGTGATTTCCATGCAAAATTAATGCTTCCCTTAACTTCTGCCAAATGCTGTGATGCATTTATGCAGCAGATGCCAGAAAGTTTAGAACTTGTATCTGGAAAGAATTCAAAATTTTAAGATAGAAAGCATTTGTGCCTGGGGCGATGTAATGACCCCACCTGTGTCTTTTTCTTGTCTTCTGGGTGTTTTCATTTTGTGTCCACAAAGGCTCAGGCAGATCCTTCTTCTATTTTTAAATCTTTTTTTTTTTAAATGAAACACAGTTTTAATTTTACAAGACCAGATCTCACTCCAAGTTTCAAAATACGTGTTCTTCAGCATAAAATGTTTTGACAGATACCTAATGGCCTAGCACTTTAACATCCATTTTTTTCAGGCATAGATTCAGAGAATCAGAGCCATAAAACCATAGTGTAATTAGTCACATTGAATGCTATGTAAATTTATATTTCATACATCTATATGCTAGGTTAGCTATTTTTTTTTCTTTCTGTTATTTTGAAAATCAGCTCAACCTGTTAATATACCACTGAAATAAATGGACCATACTTAGTTGTTGGGTTTATTAGCATTAATATTTTATTTTTGGCCTAAGAGGAAAAGCAGAAAGAACCTAGTATTTATTGAGGGCCTACTGTGTTCTAAGTACTGTCCTAGACACGTTTATATCCCTAATCTCACTTAATCTTCACAACCCCTCATTGTTGGTATTATTATCCCAGTTTTAGAGATGAAAAACTTTAAACAAGCCAGATAATGAAAATGATACTTTATAGTATTTATGTGGGGCCTTTCATATCATAGTTTTGAAGTATCATTTGACTTTTGGAAATGTTCAGTTATAAAAAAAAAGAGAGGGAGAGAAACTATCATAATTTATCCCCACTGTTGTAGAGCTGAGGGTAAAAAGAAAAGTCACATGAAGTATTTCTCAACTTTTGTGCATATTAACTGTGGAAAACTTAACGAACAGAGACAAGTAAACAGTACAGACTACATTGAGGGGGGGTAAGGTTTTATTTTATGTATTTTTTCATGGCCACACCGGAGGCATGTGGAAGTTCCCAGGCTAGGGATTGAATCCTAGCCACAGTTGTGACCTACGCTGCAGCCGCAGCAACACTGGATCCTTTAACCCATTTGCCTTCACAGCAGCCTGGGCTGCTGCAGTCAGATTCTTTTTTTTTTTTTTTTTTTTCCCTTTCTTTCCTCTTTTGGCTGCCCCGTGTTTCCGGGGGAATGCATAGTGGAACAATTCCCACTCCCACCAACAGTACACGAGGGTTCCCTTTTCTCCATACCCTCTCCAACATTTGTTATTTGTAGACTTTTTCTTTTTCTTTTTAGGGCCACACTCATAGTGTATGGAAGTTCCCAGGCTGTAGGTCAAATCAGAGCTGCAGCTGCTGGCCTACGCCACAGCCACAGCAACACCAGATCCAAGCTGTGTCTGCAACCTACACCACAGCTCATGGCAACATCAGATCCTTAACCCACTGAACAAGGCGAGGGTTCTAACCTGTGTCCTCATGGATTCGTTTCCGCTAAGCTACAATGGGAACTTCCCAAAGCCTTTTCTGAGCTTATATTTTGCTAGTTAGTAATTCCTAAAATCAGTCAATGCGGTCTTATGTCAGGCACTGGGTTC
Source organism: Sus scrofa (assembly GCF_054392235.1). NCBI lineage: Eukaryota > Metazoa > Chordata > Mammalia > Artiodactyla > Suidae > Sus > Sus scrofa. The sequence continues at coordinate 34,845,574 of NC_139398.1, forward strand.
CACAGCTCTGAAAAGCAGGGTTTGGTAATGTTAAACAGTTGATTAAATTCCTAAGCAAAGCTTAGGGGGAAGACTTGCAACAGTTATTAAAACAAAAACAAAAAGCAACCCTTCATTTGGAATAAATGGTAAATTTTTGACAGCAGATGCTGGCTACTTGAAAACTATACATTTAAAAATCAATTGCAGGAGTTCTCAGGTAGCCTAGCGATTAACCCACCACTTTGGCTTGGGTGTGCTTGTGTACTTCAATCCTTGGCCCAGTAACTTCTGTATGCTCTGGCTATGGCAAAAAAAAAAAAAAAAAAAAAATCGTGTTTCACTGTATGTTGTTTATATTTCAATAAAATTGATTGCTAAAATGCTTGGATAGCAATTCCTCCTGTGGTGCAACAGGATTGGCAGCATCTCTGCAGCACCAGGACGTAGGTTTGATCCACTGCCCCAGCACAGTGGGTTAAAGGACCCAGCATTGCTGCTGCTGTGGTGTAGGTCACAACTGTGGCTCAGATCTGATCCCTGGCCCAGGAACTCCATATGCTGTGGGGAGTTTTGAACAAATAACAACAATAAAAACTTGGATAGGCAGTGAATCTCTTTCATCCGTTCAACAATCCATTATTAGGGGCTTAGTATGTGTTACATCTCTATTATATATATGTGTTATATTCAAGAGATGGGGTAGAACCTAAGCATACAGAAATAAAAATAAAATAAAATAAAACAAACTAACAAAAACCCAGAGCCCTGCTCCAGAGGAACTCTTCTTGTAGAAGAAGTATATGTCAATATACATAATTATAGCTTAGGTGATTGGTGTTATAAAGTTAAAAGGTAATATGGGAATCTGCATAGAGTGAGTTTACTAGTTTTGGTCTTTTTCAAAGTTGTTTAGGCTGTTCCAAGTTGTTTACATTTCCATGTGATTCTTAGAATCAGCATTCTCAGTTTCTACCCCAAGGAAATTCTGTTGGAATTTGATTGAGATTGCATTGAATCTGAAGATTAATTTGGGAAGAATTGAAATCTTAACAGTATTGACCCCACGAATATAGTGTATCTTCTCATTTGTGTTTCTCTCATAAATGTTTTCTGGTTTTTAGTATACAAATACTATGCATATCTTGACAGATTCCATATTTAATCATACTATTATAAATGGTATTATTTTCATAATTTCAGCATCCAGTTGTTTGTTGCTAGGCAGGAGAAATAAAGTTGATTTTTGATTATTTACCTTGTATCTTGTGGCCTTGCTAACTCACTTATTAGTTCTAGTAGCATTTTTGTAGATTCTTGGGATTGTCTGTATAGATGATCCTGTGGTCTCTCTTAAAAAGTTTTATTTCTTCTTTCCATTCTGTAAGCCTTTAATTTCTTTTATTTACCTTATTGCATTGGCTGGCATCTTCAGTATAAAAAAATGGTGATGGTTTGAGTTCATTGCCTTGTTCTCAAGTGTAAGAGGAAAGCATTCAGCCTTTCCCATTAAATATATTACCTGTAAGTTTTTCATAGATGTACTCTATCAGGTTGAAGACGTTGCATCCTATTCCTAGTTTACTGAGAGGTTTTTTGTTTCTATTTTTAATTAGGAGTGGATGTTGAATTATTTTTGTATTTTTTTTATTTTTATTTTTATTTTTTTTAATTTTTAAATGAAAATATAGTTGATTTACAATATTGTGCCAGTTTCTGCTGTAAGTAAGTGACCCAGTCATACATATATAATTTTTTAAAATGCCTGTTTTGAATCAATTGAGATAATCAGATAGCTTTTTTCCTTTTTAGTCTGTTTTTTCAGTCCTTCCAATCCTCCTTTGCATTCCTGGTTTAAATAACACTGAATCATGTCATAATATCATTTTTATACACTGCCAGTTTTATGCACTGATAATTTGTTAAGAATTTTTGTGTCACTGGGGATATGGGTCTATAGTTTTGTCTTCTTGTAGTGACTGGTTTTGGCATCAGGGTAATGCTGGCCTTATAGAATGAATTGAGAAGTGTTCTCTTCTATTTTCTGATAGAGTTTGTAGAGTTTCCTTCCTTCCTCCCTCCCTCCCTCTCTCCCTCTCTCTTTCCCTCCCTTCTTTCCTTCCTTTTTTGCTTAATATTGGATTTTTTTTTTTTTTTTTTTGTCTTTTTGCCTTTTCTAGGGCAGCTTCCTGAGGTATATGGAGGTTCCCAGGCTAGGGGTCTAATTGAGCTGTAGCTGCCAGCCTACGCCAGAGCCACAGCAATGCAGGATCCGAGCCGCATCTGCGACCTACGCCACAGCTTATGGCAATGCTGGATCCTTAACCCACTGAGCAAGGCCAGGGATCAAACCCGCAACCTCATGGTTCTTAGTAGGATTCATTAACCACTGCACCATGACAGGAACTCTGAATGTTTTTATTTTTGTTTTTTCTTCTAATTTTATTGAGATATAATTGACATGCAACACTGTATAAGTTTGAGTACAGCATAATGATTTGACTTACATACATCATGAAACGATCACTACAGTAAGTTTAGTGAACATCCAGCATCTCATATAGATACAAAATTAAATAGAAAACATTTTTTTTCTTGTGGTGAGAACTCTTAGGATTTACTTTCTTAACTTTCATGTATAACATAACCACAGTGTTAATTCTCTGTTCCTAGTACTCATTTATCTTATAGCTGGAAGTTTGCGTCTTTTGACTGCCTGCCTTCCTCCAATTCCTCACTCCTGGAACTGCAAATCTGATCTAGTTCTGTGAGATTTTTTGGGGGGGGGGTGTTTAGGGCTGCACCTGTGGCATATGGAAGTCCCTAAGCTTTGGGTCTAATTGGAGCTGCAGCTGCAGGCCTATGCCATAGCCATGGCAACGCTGGATCTGAGCTGCATCTGCAACCTATGCCACAGCTGAGGCAATGCCAGATCCTTCACCCACTGAGTGAGGCCAGGGATTGAACCCACATCCTCATGGACACAGGAACTTGTGTTTGTTTATTTTTTAAGTATATTTTTTGCTATAATACTATGTTAATTCTGATTGTATAACATAGTGATTTGCTATTTCTATACATTTCTAAATGATCACCGGGAAAAGCCTAGTTACTGTCTGTCACCATATAAAGATTGCATATTTATTAACTATAATACACACTGTACATTTCATACTTGTGACCCATTTATTTTGCAACTGGAAGTTTATATCTCTTAATCATTAACTATAATACACACTGTACATTAACTGTATCTTACATTACATTAATGTAGCTTATATTACATTAACTATATCTTACATCTCTTACATTAACTATAATACACACTGTACATTTCATACTTGTGACCCATTTATTTTGCAGCTGGAAGTTTGTATCTCTTAATCTCCCTCACCTTTTCCTTTCCTTCCCTCACCTCCTACCCTCTGGTAACCACTTGTTTGTTCTCTTTATCTATGATTCTGTACCTGTTCTGTTCTGTTTGTTCATTTGTCTTGTTTTTTTAATTTCTATGTGTAAGTGAAATAATACTATATTTGTCTTTCTCTGTCTGACTTATTTTATTTAGCATAATACTCTCTAGGTCCATTCATATTGTCACAAATGGCAAAATTTCATTCTTTCTTATAGCTGAGTAATATTCCATTGTATCTGTATATGTATGTATATATAACCACACCTTTATCCATTCATAATGTTATTGGGCGCTAGGGTTGCTTCCATAGCTTGGCTCTTGTAAATAAAGCTGCCTTGGACATGGTGGCACATATGTCTTTTCAAATTGTATTTTGTTTTCCTTGGATTAAGTAACTAGAAGTGGAATTGCTAGATTGTATGGTTTCTGGTTTTTGTTGTTTTTGTTTTTATGGTTGCACCTGCAGCATATGGAGGTTCCCAGACTAGGGCTCAAATCGGAGCTACAGGTGCCAGCCTATGCCACAGCCACAGCAATGTCAGATCTGAGCTGAATCTGCAACATATGCTGAAGCTCATGGTAATGCCAGATCCTTAACCCACTGAGCAAGGCCAGGGATCGAACTTGAATCCTCATGGATGCTAATCAGATTTTTAACCTGCTGAGCCACAAAAGGAACTCCACTATTTTTAATTTCTTGAGAAATCTCCATAGTGTTATCCATAATGACTGCACCAGTTTATATTCCCACCAGCGGTGCCCAGGTGTTCCCTTTTATCCACATCCTTGCTTATGCTTGTTATTTGTTGTCTTTTTGATAATAGCCATTCTGACAGGTGTGAGATGATACCTTATTGTGGTTTTGATTTACATTTCCTTGATGTTAATCATTTTGTCTTGTATTGTTTAACCATCTATGTGTTTTCTTTGGAAAAATGTCTATTTGGATCCTCTGCCCATTTAAAAATCAGGTTGTTTGTGTTTTTGGATATTACGCTGTATGTGTTCTCTGTGTATTTTGGATATTGACCCCTTGTCAGATATATCTTTGCAAATATCTTTTCCCATTCAGTAAGGAGCCTTTCCTTAAGACATTATTTCTTTCTTAAATATATGGTAGAATTCAACAATGAAGTCACCTTAGTGGGAAGATTTTAAATTATATACTTAATTTACATAATTAAACATCAAGATATGGGGGTTTGGCTCCAATTTCTGTTTTTTCATAAATTCACCCAGAAGTTCATTAATTGTATTGATCGACTCTAAGAACCAGCTTTTGGTTTCTCTTCTGGTTTTCTGTTTTTTGTTTTATTCTTGTGTATTCTCATTTCCTTCTGCTTGCTTTGGATTTACTATTTTCTCCTTTTTTCTAGTTTGAATTTTAGGTAATTCATATGAGGCCTTTTTTTCCTAACAGATACACTTAATGCCTGATTTTTCCCTTTGTGCTCTGCTTTAGTTGAATACCATGAATTTCGATATATTGTATTTTCATGTTTTTGGATTCAAAGTGTTGTCTAATATCCCTTATGATTGATTTTTTCTTTGACCCATAGATTATTTAGAATTGTATTTACTAATTTCCGAATGTTTTGGAAGAGGTATACTTCCAGATACATTTCTGTTATGGATCATATATCTTGTTTTATTTTTTGGTCAGTGAACATGTCTTCTATGATTTCTGTCATTTTAGTAGGTTTAGATTTGCTTTATGGCCCATAATGTGGTCTAGTTTGATGAATGTTCAATGTATAAAAGAATGTGCATCCAATTGTAGGGTGAAGTGTTATGTCAATGTTAATTAGCTCAGCTTGTTTGGTAGAGTTTTTAAGGTCTCTCTTTTTTTTTTTTTTTTTTTTTTTAGGAAGAGAAGGTCTTCTTGTTCCATTAGTTACTGAGAGAGGAGTGCTAAAGCGTATAGATATACATTTGCTGGAGTTCCTGTTGTGGCTCAGTGGTTAATGAATCCAACTAGGAACCATGAGGTTGCGGGTTTGATCCCTGGCCTTGCTCAGTGGGTTAAGGATCTGGCATTACCGTGAGCTGTAGTGTAGGTTGCAGATGCGGCTCGGATCCCGCATTGCTGTGGCTCTGGTGTAGGCCAGCGACTACAGCTCCAATTAGACCCCTAGCCTGGGAACCTCCATATGCCATGGGAGCGGCACTAGAAAAGGCAAAAAGACAAAAAAAAAAAAAAAAAAAAAAAAGTGTATAGATATATGTTTGCTCTAAGTTATGGGTTTGATAGTCCTTCTTTTATTTCATTTTTCTTTTTTCTTTTTCTTTTTTTTTTTTGGCCTCCTTGCAGCGTAGGGAGTTCCTGGGCCAGGGATCAGATCCAAGCTATAGTTGTGACCTATGCCACACCTGTGGCAACACTGAATCCTTAACCCATTGTGCCATGCTGGGGATCAAACCTTTGTCCTGGCGTTCCCAAGATGCTGCCAATCCTGTTGCACCACAGTGGGAACTCCTTCTTTTATTTCTATTAAGTTTGCTTTCATATTTTGAAGCTCTGTTATTAGGAGGATATACATTTAGGATCATTATGTCTTCTTGATCATTTGACTCTAGCATTATGAAATTTTCCTCTTTGTCTCTAGTTTTATTGCTTGTTTTGAAGTCCACTTTGACTTTAACATAATCACTCTAGCCTTCTTTTGATTATGTTTATATGGCACATCTTTTTTCCATCCTTTTACTGTTAAACGATTAGGTCTTTATATTTAAAGGTTTTTATGTGCTTTTTTTTTTTTTTTTTTTTTGTCTTTTTGTCTTTTTGTCTTTTTGTCTTTTCTAGGGCCGCACCTGCAGCATATTGAGGTTTCCAGGCCAGGGGTCTAATTGGAGCTGTAGCCACTGGCCTACGCCAGAGCCATGGCAATGTGGTATGTGAACAATGTCTGCAACCTACACCACAGCTTACGGCAACGCTGGATCCCCAACCCACTGAGCGAGACCTGGGATCAAACCCGCAACCTCATGGTTCCTAGTCGGATTTGTTAACCACTGAGCCATGACAGGAGCTCCTTATGTGCTTTTTAACACAGACTCTGCTGAATTTTGCTTTTATCTAATACAATTTGACAGTCTTTTCCTTTTAATGAGAATTTTTAGGCCATTTCCAATTAATGTAATTATTGATGAGGTTGGATTTAAACCTACCATGTTGCTATTTATTTTATATTTATCCCATTATATTTTTTCCTATTTTGATAGGATTAATTTTTGTTTTCCATTTTGTTCTCCATTATTATGTATTTTTTATAAAAGTGTGTTAGCAATTGCTTGAGGGTTGGTAATATACATCTTTAATGTAGCAAAATCTCTCTTCAAATAATATTTTACCATTTCAAATATATAGTATAAAACTGTATACTTTCATTACTATCTCCCAATCTTTGAGCTACTTTGGTCATGTCACTTACTTGAACTTATTTTACAAACTTTATAATATTATTATTTTTGCTTTATAGCCATTTATATTTTCAAGAGATTTAAACATTTAGAAAAGTGTCTTTTACATTTACTTTCATTTTTATCATATGTTGCACCCTTCACGTCTTAGTGTAGATTTAGATTTACATTTGTGTCATATTTGTTCTTTCTGAATAATTTCCTTTAACATTTCTTATAGTACGAATCTGATGGAAATGAATTATCTCAGCTTTTGTTCGTCTGAAAAAGTATTCCACCTTATTTTGAAATTTATTTTTTCTGGCTATAGAATACTAGATTGGCTTTTTTTTTTTTTTTTTTTTTTTTTTATCCCAGAACATTAGAGATGTTGTTCTGTGGTAGTTTAGCTCGGATGGTTTCTGCCATGAAGTCACTGATCTTTGTTTTCTTGTATTTTTTTTTTTTCTCATACAGATTTTATTCTGCCCTAGGTGGCTGTACTCCTTTCCCTGGGACTGTGAGCAAGAGGGCATTTTGTCCCTGCCCTAGCTCTAAACTGCTATTACTTGTTACTTTGTGGAAACTTGAGGCAGACAGCCTCTGCCAGAGGCAGGAGCTATTTGCCTGGGCCCTAGAGCAGGACATCATTTTTTCGTGACCATTTTTTTTTTCAATATATTTTCTGGTGTATGTTATAAACAGTGTCTTAACACATGTAAGTAATTCAGAAATTAATGTGTGTATGTAGTTTTACTGTTCAGAGTGTGTAGTCAAAATTATTTGGAAGCTACTGCTTTAGAGGGTCAGAACTAAGTGATAGATTTGAAATGAAATCTGCCACTTGCTCTTTGATTTCATGACAACACAATTTGGATGGTTCACTTTATTTCAGTGAGTAACCTCAATTGTAAGTGGACAGTGTTTTACAGTGCACGTTTTATTTAAAATTTTAAAGTATTTACATATTAAATACATTAAAAATATTAGATTTATATGCTTAAAATGTGAAGCAATATTTTGTTGGCTCTTTTATATTCTTAAATCCTTCCTTTTTTATAAGTGAAAATTTCCTTTTTCTTTTTAGAACCGTGAGGACGTGGGAAGTTGAAAATCCGAAGAAGCAAAAAAGTGTGTTTAAACCACGGACAATGCAGGGTAAAAAAGTAGTTCCTACCACGTGCACATATAGTAGAGATGGAAACCTCATAGCAGCTGCCTGCCAGAATGGAAGCATACAGATCTGGGACCGAAATTTGACTGTAAGTCAAGGACATTTAAGTCCACTTTTCTTAGAAGAGAACCACCTTATAAAGACAAACATCGTGTTAAAATATTATGAGGGTCAATTTCCTGAGTTTAGCCCTAATTTAAACTTCAGTATTAGTTGATAAAACATTGGAACTTTTGCAGTAAACAGCATGTTAGCAAACATTCCAGCTCAGTATTTTCCAATGTGTATTACATTTTGTTTTTAAAATAAACTAGATCTTTTGGTATATAATTTTAAAAGCACAATACACTTTATTATATGATATCTCAATATACTTGATTTTGAACGTGAAGGATTGGATGGTAATATCAAACAATACTAAGCAGTGAGCTAGAAAATATCCTTTAAAAGATTTAAGAAAACCATGAAGTAACCATGATGAGCATCCATCAGTTGTTATGCAATTATTTCTATAGCAATTTAAACAATATTCTATTCTGATATTCCGTGATATTCCATTTGAATAGGTTTCAGGTTTTCTCTTTTCAGTTTCAGGTCATTATTAGAATAAATAAATTTTGGAATTGGAAGGGATCATAGAATTCTATAACCATAGAAATAATGAATATAAAATCCTTGGGCTAATTCTGTGAATTAGCTTTAAAAAGGGCTTTTGTGTTTATGTATAGATGATAAAGCACGAATTTTTCAATGATTCTAGATTACAAGTGTTAAATGAAAACCTGTACTAATGTTGTAATACAAATGGGTTATCTTATTTTAATAAAAGGTTCTAGTCAAATTATTAATAAAGATTTATTAAGTACCTACTAGACACTCGAAATACTGTAGACTATCCCAAATTCCTAACTTCATAGAGTTTACATTCTCGTTCTTTTAAAAAATTATAAAAATAATATTGTTTCATATAAAATTGCACGTCAAGCATTTACATTATGAAAGGGGCCCTAGGAAATGAAGTTGTCTTTTCAGGCAGATGAGTTAGAGTCAGTTTTCTTGGAAGAAGGTAAAAAGTAATGATAGGGAAAAAAGAATCCATGTTGATAATGCTGGAAATATCTTTGGCATTTTCTGTTTGTCAGATCTTTTTATTTCTGTTTTCATCTCCACTATAAACCCCATAAAGCTTCATAACAGCTCAGAGATTTTAAAAATCCTTTGAATTGTAAACTGTGTTTTAAGCAAGCAATAAATTTTTTAGTAACTGGCTTTCATCTTCTCTGGATGCTGTTGATTTAAACATAGAAATTCTAAAACATGAGTTTTCTTATGTAGTTTTAATAGTGATGTATTTGGTATAGTGTATATGTGTATATATACATATATACATGAATGTGTATATAATATATATATGTATGTATGTGTGTATATATAAACATATATATGCCTTTTTCTTAGAGCCCATGTATTTCCATAAAGTTGAATAAAGGTTTTAAAGACTGGCGTTACATATCTCTTGAAATAATTAGTATATCTCCTACCCAGTTGTGTAGAAAACAAAGCTATCTGAATGCCAGTATCCCCCATTGCAAATCTTTTAGGCCATTCTTCTAATCACAGTATTTGATCCTATTTAGTGAGAATTTAATGATGCATGAATATGTAGTTTATTATACTACATCCTATTCATTATATTTCATTCATATTTTTACATTTATGTGTTTGTATGTCACCTGGAAACAAATCAAATTGAGAGGGAAAAACTTGCTAGCAGGAAACAATTTTATTTAAAAATAGATTAAAAAATTTCTTAACTATTACTTCAGCAATAACAAATCATCTACAGGAAGACACTAAAGCTGAGGTAAGAAAGCCTAATAATGTTTTTTTTTCCACACACTAGCCAAATAACTACATGGAAAATAATGGTCAATACATATGTTTCGTGACAATTAAGTAAAGCTGTCGTAATTGCCATATTTAAACTTAGAATTCTCCTTGGACCAGCTTGAACTTCAGCAAATGAAATGAAACGTATTTCTTTTCTTAGAAGTACGATGTCCATCAATGATAAATTCCTCTGTTTTCAAGCCCTACTTTTATTCTAGAATTACACTGGCTAGTATGGTAGCCACTAGCCACATTTGACTGTTTACATTTAAAGTAATTTAAATAAAATATAATTAAAATGTCAGTTCCTCAGTCATACTAGCTACTTATTAGACAGTACAGATAGGGAATATTCTCATCACTGCAGGAGGTTCTATTGGACATTGCTGCCCAAGAGAACTGTGTGTCCAGCATCCTTCTCAGTCATATGATGGATGATGGGCTGTCTTTCAGTTTGATAAGATCCCTTCAGGTAGCTTCTGCAGGTCTGCATTACTTACCTGTCCCCTCACCCCCCATAACTTGAGCAACAGCAAGGAGGCCAGTGCTTGGTTGGAGTCAAGTGAGGGTGGTGCAGAATACAGGGAGATGACATTGGGGAGGTAACAGCATGCCTTCTGACTCAGGGCCTTGGCATATGTTGAATCCTTCTGCCTCCAACCTTCTTCTCTTAGGTGTTCACATGATTTTTATCCCTCACCTCTTTCAGTAATTTGCTCAGATTTTGTCTTTTCATCAAGGTCTTTCCTGTCTCCACGCTATATACAATTCCAACTTTCACCCCACCAGTGGCACTCTCTAGCCCTCTTATTTTCTTCCAGAGTGCTGGTCACCATCTGACATACTGAACTAAATATTTGCTCGTTTATTGCTGTTTCCCTCCAGTAGGATATTGGCTTCATGAGGGGAAGGGTTATTGTCTATTTTGTCCCCCGTTGTAGTCTCAGAGCAAATAACAATATCTAGTATTTAAGAGATTCTTAGTGACTATTTGTGGCACTGAATGATTGAATGAATGTATTCTGAACAGGTAATATAAAATGAGACTGTCAGTTTATTTCTAAAAAGTCATTAAAAATAGTAGCATGAAGATCTTTGTTACATGAAATATAATGAAATAGAGATATGAGAGAGGGAGGGGGAAGGGAGAGAGGGAGAAGTTGAAGTAATTTTTGATGTATCCTTATATGAATAAATGCATCATCTATATTAATATAGGTGGGTTTTTAAAAGCTGTTTTCATGTATCTCTCAAGTGTAATTTCTGGCTTTTAAAAGATTCCAGCTTATGTAGTCTTATGAATACCTAGTAACCTTTTCTGTTTGTATAAAAATACCTACCAAATTCTTTGGACATATTTTGCTCAAAGCTGTGTTGGACCTCTTTGAAATCTATCAAGAATCTACAATATGCTAGACCCTTTACTAAAAGTACATGCTGTACTTCCTTGTATTGCAGTCACTATTTGTTGACTAAGATTTTGGCAGGAAAATGCAGACCCATTATATTCACGGAGTTTTGCCTTCCCTAGACACAGGTGGTGGGAGGGAATAATATTTGAAATTTGATTTGGCAATAGGGTACTACCAGCAACTTGACCCACTCTTCACCTGACTGCCTCCTACTGCTCCTTTGGCCTGCCACCCTAGCCCAGATTCTAGGGCAGTCCTTTTAGGAAAATGATCACACACTCCAACCCCTTATCAGGAAAGCCTCAAGCCCGTGAGCTACTGCAGAGCTGTTTCTCCAGCGTGGTGGTTTATCAGTGCCCACATTCTCTCAGCTGTGCTAGAAAATGGTTAGTATCGTTGAGAGAAAGCTGGGGCAGGAGCTAGTAATTACATAGGAGATAAGCTTCTGGGCAAACAAGCCCCTGGTGAGTAAGAGAACGGAGTATGAAGGAGAAAGGATACAGGAAAAGAAGTCACCAGTTGTAGCTTGCGTCCAATGTTCCACAGTTCATTAAATATCTCCAATCCCCTTCTGATAACTCAAGGTTAGGCTGATTTATGGCCTTCTACACTTTTCCTTTTATTAATATATGTTTTATATATATCTATAAAATATCTCTCTAACTATATATAGACACAGATTCAAATGTTTTTATATAGAGAGAATATACAGTGTGCTTTTTTATACTTGAAGGTATAACATGGACAATTTTATAATAGCAGACACAGCTCCCATTGGCTTTTTTCAATGGAATTTTCTCATTGGCTTTATTTAAGTGGAATCATAATTTTGCACACATAATATATAGACTTGTTATAAAATAATAATTATTATTACTACTATTATTTTATTAATTGCATCTTTTCTACTTTCCTTATCCAATCTCTACCCCCTAGGGCTTGTAGATTACCTGATATATATCTTTCCACACTTTTTCCCATAGCTCTGTATCTGTGTCCATCTAGCTAGCTAGCTAGATCAGGAACATTTCGCCTGGTCTTTTTGAGCACCTACCACCTCACCAAGAATGAGACAAATGATAAAAAGGTGTCTTTTCCCTTCTTTTTGCAAAGGCTGATAGCTTAACAATAATTCACAACTTTTACCCACTATTAGTTGTTCAAATTAAATCAGTGAAATATTGACCACTGGGGGGAAAGTACATTACAGAGGAAAAAAAATGATATTTTAAAAACAATTTTTAAAAACCAAGTGACTTAGAAAATTGTTCTAGTACCTTCCTTTGAGAAAAAATGGTGTTCTTTCTATTAAAAAATATAAAGAGTCATGTTAAAAATACACATATGGATTTTCATCTTTTCATTAGGCCTAATATTTGGAGTTTAGAAAGTATATGTGGATAGCTAAAAGTCTACTGCATAATTCTCTAGCACGTTTTGTAAATGACACCTGAGACATACAATTGCATTATACATCCTTGAGACTTCCTGACCCTCAGTGCTGAGCTTCCTAAGCTCTCTGTAGCCTCATTTTACTTATTCATGAACTGAAGGCATGATCTCCACCGTGTCAGATTATTCTCAGGATTATATTAGGTAATGGATTTCAAGCACCCAGAACAGGACTTGCACATAACAGGTTTTCATAACTGTTGGTCTTCTTCCTCCTTTCTTTTTAGCTTCTAGGCGATTTACAGTTTTTGTAGAGGGGTAAAATTAGATCTCAGGATGCTGTTTAACTGTGGCTGTGAAAGTGTCATGAATTTGAGTTTAACAGATTCTTTGGTGACTAAAAGTATGATTTAGCAAAATAAGAATGTAGATCCCTGCTAGAGCCAGTCATTCATTGTATGAAAATACAACCACCATCAATAACCTAGAGCTCTCTGTATTCATTGATTAGTGTGCTTCAGTAGATATGAATTATAATTATTTTTAAATAAACATTCAAGGGAAAACATACGACATATAGCTTATTCTGTAGTGTTTTTAACATGAGTATTTTTCAAAGCTCGCTTTGTAAAAAAAAATGTCATTGATTCAGAGTACAAACAGACCACTAAAACTATGTGAAATTACTTGTAGGCCCCAAAGTTAAGTTCTAATTTGTCAGTTATTTTAGTGAAAGTTTTAAAGTTTTACTTCTAATGCTGTCTTGTAAAATGTCACGTATTATTGGAAGCAACCTTTCAAAAAATGAGAGTATACTGGTTTTGAAAAAATTAGGTTAAAAGTTTTTCTTTTAAATGTAGATGATTCTTATCCTTATTTTTTGAGGGCAGAAATAATAGAATAATTGAATTTAAGACTTCAAGTTATGCGTGGTAACTTAAACACATTCATTCAGTTCTGCTCCTTCCTGAAACCCCACTAAAATGACAGGAGAGGTATTTTTAAACGCGTAAACCCACACAGACAAAAAGAATTAGAGAGGAGATGACAGTAGAAAAGAGAAGTCAAGACACTTTTGGAAGCTAGAAACCAGATGGGTGAATGCTAACTGACTTGCCCGACTAGAGGAAGCTGAAACCATAGGCTGGTTCAAGCCCATGCAAGACAAACTCATCCCGCAGTTCCCTCTTCTACCCTATGTGGCCATTTCCTGTTCTTCTCTCACCTTCCCTCACTGCCGCTGAAGACTGAAGAAGTATTTTTGGGACAGATCTGTTAGAGGGAATTTGTATTCCAAGCAAAGCTGAGATAAGGTGAAAAAAATCTTCATCTAGAACAGTGTTTCATCTCCCCCTCCTCTGATATTACTATTACTGTTATTATGATGACTATTACTGCTATTGTTATTATTATTAGTTTTTACTGAGTTTTTACTGTGAATCAGGCAGCGTTTAAAGCATTTTACATGTAATATTGTATTTAATCCTTACAGCAATCTCGCCAAAGAAGCAGTATTACTGTCATTATTTTACAGATAAAGAAACTAAGACAGAGAGAAGCTGTAATGCCTACCCAAAATTACAGTTCGTAAGTGGCAGAACTAGGGTTCAATCCTAGGCAGTCTGGTGCAAGTGCCATTCCAGGGGTCAGTGAACTATGGCCCTTGTGCCAAATCTAGCCCAGCACCTATTTTTGTATGACCTGCAAGCTACGTTTTTACGTTTTTAAATGCTTGTCTTATTTTCCTATGACTGCTCTAACAAACATCACAAACTTAGTGGCTTAAACAACATAAATGTCTTATCTTACACTTACATAGATTTTTGCAAGTCTCACTGAACTCCAAGTCAAGGTGTTGGTGGGATCATGTTCCCTTTTAGAGGCTTCAGGGGAGAGCTCATTTCCTTGCCTTTCCAGTTTCTAGAAGCTACCCATATTCCTTGGCTGGTGGCCCCCTTCCTCCATCTTCAGGGCGAGCAATAGTGAATTGAGGCCTTTTCACATCACAAAACCATGACCTTCTCTTCCACTTCCCTCTTCCGCTTTTAAAGACCCTTGTGATTACACTACGCCCATGCAAATAATCTCCCTATTTCAAGATCAGATGATTAGCAACATTAATCTGAAGTTTTAATTCCGCCTTGCCAGGTAAGATAACATACTCATAAGCTGCAGTAATTGGGAGGTAGGAATCTCTTGGGGGGGGCACTATGCTGCCTACCACAATGGTTTAAAAGAAATTAAAATAAAAATATTTCATGACACATGCAAATTACATGAAATTAGAATTTCAGTGTCCATAAATAAAATTTAATTAGAGCATCCTTGCTCATTCATTTTTGTATTATCTGTGGCTGCTTTTGCATTACTGTAGCAAAGCTGAGTAGTTGCAACAGATTATCTAGCCCTTCAAGCCTAAAATATTTACTGTCTGGCCCTTTATAAAAGATTTTGACCTCCTGACATAGTGTTTCTAATCAGCTTTTTAGTGCCTTACTTTTATGTATTTATGGACAGACAAGGATCAATTGACATTTGAAGAAGTCCTCTAACAGGAAATACAGAAACTAAAGTAATCTCAGAGAGGGGAGAGAGAGAGAGAGAGATAATGTGGGAATCAAAGAGTATTTCAAGGGAAAAAAATTCCTATAGTTAATATTCTCAGAGAGAAAAGAGAATATTGCAGCCATGAAACTAAAGAAGAATTCTACAAAAAAATTGTGAACCCTAAGAGTTCAAGAAAGCGCTCTTGGAAAATAAATAGATGATACTAGAGGGAAAATCCATAGGAGTAGTGAAAGATATAGTCAAGGAAATCTTGAAAGTAGAACAAAACAGTGAGAAAGCAAAGATAGACTTAAGGGTCAATTTAGGGCCCAACATTTGACCAGAAAGTTTTAGAAAGAGAGAAGAGGAGAGAGAATGCAGTTAGGTAAGAAAGGATTCTGACCATTCCCCACCTCCCTCACAGTCTCAGAACTGGAAACATTTTTTCCCACATAGGAAAAGCGCATCAGATGCTCAGCATGATGAATGAAAAAGACTCCCATCCAACCACACATCATGAAATTTCAGGACACTAGTGTTATAGAGAAGATCCTAAAAACTCAGTGGAGAGAAAAGTGGGAAACATGTAATGGAAGGATATTGGAGCCCTCTAATTTAGGATGTTGCTAAGACAGTTGGTCGACATGTGTAAGGTCATGGACTCTTAGCTCAATAGGGAGGGAATGAAGACAAGGGGGCCGATACGTGGAAGGAAAGTAGAGAGATCACGTGATTCATTCCACAGCCGATATTAAGCACCTTTTCTGGCCCAAGTCCCATTCGAGGTTCTGGGGATAGTACGGTGGACAAAACAGACACCTCACCTACTTTGCTTTCAAAGGCCCTGAAGAAGCTGGAAAACTGGTATTTGGACGACTTATCAGAAGACATTGTACAGTCTCTCTCAGTGTTTTTTTTTTTTTTATCATTGTAATGAAGATTTTATTTTATTTTTTAATTTTTTTTAATAATTTTTTTATATTCCCACTGTACAGCAAGGGGGTCAGGTTATCCTTACATGTATACATTACAATTACATTTTTTCCCCCACCCTTTCTTCTGTTGCAACATGAGTATCTAGACAAAGTTCTCAAAGCTATTCAGCAGGATCTCCTTGTAAATCTATTCTAAGTTGTGTCTGATAAGCCCAAGCTCCCGGTCCCTCCCACTCCCTCCCCTTCCCATCAGGCAGCCACAAGTCTCTTCTCCAAGTCCATGATTTTCTTTTCTGTGGAGATGTTCATTTGTGCTGGATATTAGATTCCAGTTATAAGTGATATCATATGGTATTTGTCCTTGTCCTTCTGGCTCATTTCACTCAGGATGAGATTCTCTAGTTCCATCCATGTTGCTGCAAATGGCATTATGTCATTCTTTTTATGGCTGAGTAGTATTCCATTGTGTATATAGACTACCTCTTCCGAATCCAGTCATCTGTCAATGGACATTTGGGTTGTTTCCATGTCCTGGCTATTGTGAATAGTGCTGCAATTTACATGCAGGTGCACGTGTCTCTTTTAAGTAGAGTTTTGTCCGGATAGATGCCCAAGAGTGGGATTGCGGGGTCATATGGAAGTTCTATGTATAGATTTCTAAGGTATCTCCAAACTGTTCTCCATAGTGGCTGTACCAGTTTACATTCCCACCAACAGTGCAGGAGGGTTCCCTTTTCTCCACAGCCCCTCCAGCACTTGTTATTTGTGGATTTATTAATGATGGCCATTCTGACTGGTGTGAGGTGGTATCTCATGGTAGTTTTGATTTGCATTTCTCTTATAATCAGCGATGTTGAGCATTTTTTCATGTGTTTGTTGGCCATCTGTATATCTTCTTTGGAGAAATGTCTATTCAGGTCTTTTGCCCATTTTTCCATTGATTGATTGGTTTTTTTGCTGTTGGGTTGTAGAAGTTGTTTATATATTCTAGAGATTAAGCCCTTGTCCGTTGCATCATTTGAAACTGTTTTCTCCCATTCTGTAAGTTGTCTTTTTGTTTTCTTTTGGGTTTCCTTTGCTGTGCAAAAGCTTTTCCGTTTGATGAGGTCCCATGGGTTTATTTTTGCTCTAATTTCTATTGCTTTGGGAGACTGACCTGAGAAAATATTCATGATGTTGATGTCAGAGAGTGTTTTGCCTATGTTTTCTTCTAGGAGTTTGATGGTGTCCTGTTGTATATTTAAGTCTTTCAGCCATTTTGAGTTTATTTTTGTGCATGGTGTGAGGGTGTGTTCTAGTTTCATTGCTTTGCATGCAGCTGTCCAGGTCTCTCAGTGTTTTTAAGAATTAAAAAAAGACTTTCTAAGCACCAAATTCAACTACTTTTTCGTCTTTGTTCTCCTTGTTGACAGTATCACTCTTTGAAACAACCTTTTCTCCTGCCAGCTTCCTTCTTGCTCTCTAAACTCCAGGCAGTGTGGTGGCCTTGACATGCGTGACAATGGCTACCTTCTCATTTTTATTATTCTCAGCCTCCTTCCTAGGCTGTGTTTCCCACTGTCTCCATATTAGAGTAAGAGAACATCGTCTTTCCTGGTCTCTTGTCAAGCAGATGAACAATTTGAGTCGGATCACATCACTTACAGTGATAGCTGCCTGAATCTGTTTCTCTTAATTCCATCCTACACATGCTTCTGTGCTCTGAAGGCACATTCAGTTGCCTGTGAAACAACCCCACCAGGATGTTAAGCTCAAAATACCTGGAACACAGCTCCTCGTTTCCTTTAGAACTCACTCTTCCTTTTTGACTTCACTTTTTCTTTTTTGTTTTTTGGTCCGGCCTGTAGCATGTCGAAGTTCCTGGGCCAGGGATCAAACCTGTGCCACAGCAATGACCCAGGCCACTGCAGGGACAAGGCTGGATACTTAACCTGCTGCACTACCAAACTCCAGACTTTGCTATTTTTCTTAATTTGCAATTTTTCCATTTAGAACTCCAGAATATCCTCTATCTCCTGTAAATTTCATGTTTTAGTGTGTCCCTCACATCTGCCCCCTCAATTCCTCTCCTTTGCCTTCAGGCTACTTCAGACTTTGATCACCTCTCACCTGTGTTGTTGGATATCCCTTCTCCATCCATCCTGTCTGGTATACCCCATTTAAATCACATTCAATGTAGTAATCACTGCTTTGGTGCTGACCACATACCGAATATAGTTCCCATTTCCTCAGACTGACACTTATAGCCTTTCAATTGGTCTTTAACCAGCTTTTGAGTATCTTCTACGACTTTCTCCATAAGTAGAAAAACTTTTTTTTAAAATCAAATCTGTTCCCTCCTGATCATCCTTTACCACTTTGATGAGCACTGACCACTCTGCCCCCTCTCTCCTGAAGCCCCTGCTGCTGGTGGAGATCTCACCATCAAAGAAGGCCAGAGTACAACCTAATCTGATTTTAAAAAGAAGTGTTTTTTTTTTTTTTGTTTTGTCTAGTTTTTTGTCTTTTGTCTTTTTAGGGCTGCACCCCTGGCATATGGAGGTTCTCAGGCTAGGGGTCTAATCAGAGCCACAGCTGCCGGCCTACGCCAGAGCCACAGCAATGCCAGATCCGAGCCACGTCTGCAACCAACATCACAGCTCATGGCAATGCTGGATCCTTAACCCACTGAGTGATGACAGGGATTGAACCCGCAACCTCATGGTTCCTAGTCGGACTCGTTTCTGCTGAGTCACAACAGGAATTCCTGTTTTTTTGTTTTTTGTTTTTTTTTTCTTTTAATCTTCTAGTCCATAAATACAGCATCATGACTGTGCAATAGCATTATGGCAGGAATGGTATCTGATTGGCCTTGTGCAGTATCCTTGTGCAGTATTGGCCAAACTTACGCATGGCCTCAATGCATAGACATTGACTTATAGGAGGAAAAATGTAACTGATAAAAATAATATGTGAAAAAAATTCTTGGGTTTAGGAGTTCCCATTGTGGCTCAGTGGTTAACAAACCTGACTAGAATACATGAGGACGTGGGTTCCATCCCTGGCCTCGCTCAGTGGGTTAAGGATCTGGCGTTGCCATGAGCTGTGGTGTAGGTCACAGATGTGGCTCAGATCCTGGGTTGCTTTGGCTGTGGTGTAGGCTGGCGGCTAGAGTTCTGATTGGACCCCTAGCCTGGGAAACTCTGTATGCCACAGGTGTGGCCCTAAAAAGACACACACACACACACACACACACACACACACACACACACACACACACACACAATTCTTAGGTTTACGTGATCGTATATTGACCAAAGTTGCTCAGGGAAGCCCAAAGAAAAATTAAAATTGAGTTAACATAGAATTTTAACTTGTAAGTAAAAGCTGAAGAATCCTGCCTTAAATGTGATAAGGGTCAAACATTTCTATGAATATTTATGGATGTGTGTTGATACTTAGGACAGAAAAAAAGGAAATCGGTCATGAACTAAAAACCTACAGCTTAAAATATGAGCTGCTGTTATGGAGTCAAATGTATAAACATCATAAGGAAGCAGTTAGTGTAATCTTATATTTTCATTACATTGAATAAAGAAACCAGAGGGACTGTAGAGATTATATCAATGTTATTTTTGTCACTATTTGGTAACTTGAATTTAGTCAAGATAGTAAAGTGAAAGTAATTATGAAATGTTTGTAAAAAAGATAAGACACTTTTATCTGCATTTTCATAATCATGATTAGAGACAATCATTGTGTAATTCTGTTTTCAATTTTATAAGATATGTATCCAAAACATGGCTCATAATTTCCACTGAAAACCTGGTCCCAGGCTTTGTCTTCTTTAATTGCCTTCAAAGAAAGTTTATTTGGCTATTTTTTCTGATTAAAATAATCCATAGTTGATTTTAAAGAATTCATCCCAGTGTTCCTGTTGTGGCTCAGCAGTAACCAACCTGACCAGTATCCATGAGGATGTGGGTTTGATCCCTGGCCTCACTCAGTCGGTTAAGGATCTGGCATTGCTGTGAGCAGTGGTACAGGTCATAGATGTGGCTTGGATCCTGCATCACTGTGGCTGTGGTGTAGGCCAGCACCTACAGCTCCGATTCGACCTCTAGCCTGGGAACTTACATATGCTGTGGGTGCAGCCCTCAAAAAGACCAAAAGAAAAGAAAAGAAATCATCCAAAATTAGAAAAGCATATGGTATGAAGATAATAAGTCACTTATAGCTTCACTACCCAGAGACAAACATTTCTAGATTCTTTTCTGTACTCAGACATAAGGTGTGTGGGCCTTGCATATGTGTTTTTTTCAGTGTATTAGGTTTTTTGGTAGCCCTAATAATTAATACCCCTTCCCCCTACATGGGTTCTAAACAAATTAAGAAATAAGACTAATCACTAAAGCATAACAGATGAAGGCCAGAATCCACCTTTGTTATAGATAGTGAAGGAGGATGGAAGCCAAAAGTGCCTGCTGACTTAACTCCTGGAATTGGACAGATTTGCCCAGCTAGGCTTGCCCCAGGAAGACTCAGGACAGGGAGACGCAGAGGATAATTACCCCCTAAGCGAGCTTTCACCCAGGAGGGAAGAGGGGAGAACTGAGCCAAGCACTCTCAGTTCATTCCCATACTCACAAATCAGATTAATAATAAAGTATCTTCCTGACCAGGGAAGAGACTGAGAACTGGGAAAGTTTGGGGTGGGAGGATGTCAGATCAAGTACTGTCTTGGAGGCTGTGTAAAGAAGTTTGGACACTCTTTTGAAGGTAATGAGGGCCATTAGACAGATTTTGGAAGAAGGACAGTATCTAAGATGCATTTTAAAAACACTCACTCTGGGCATTCTGCAGGGAAAATAACTACAGGGGAAGAAAGGTGGAGGCAAGGAGCTTGGCGAGGGGCCAGCTGTTGCAGCCCAGGTCACTTTTTGGACAAGGGTGGTAGTGGTGAAGGTGATGTTGGATTCTGAAGATTTTTTGGAGCTAGAATTGACAAATGGGTAAAATTTAATGGAGAGAGAATTTTTTCATACTATGTTAAATGATGCCTTTTAAAATAGTTGTACACTGGTATAATACGGATATCTTAACTTGGAAAATAATTCCAGAAAACACATTTGATCAACCTCTTTCATTGTGCTTGATTTTCTAATGGTAAGTAGGCTGTGTAAGCACTGAGAATTTGGATTGCATGAAAACTTGCTTTGATTTTGTGTTATTTTAGTTAATTTTGGAGAGCTAGTTTTACTTCTAATATTATCTTGTGTCAGTTGGCAACATGAAGTAAATGCTTCCTACTTCTTAAAAAAAAAAAAAAAAAAAAAAAGACTTTTAGTGCTTTCCATAGCACAACAAAGCCCTTTGTGGTTGTCTAGATAGGGCTGTTATGTCGTCTAAAATGGTCAGACTCTGCAGGATGGCTATAGTCTCTCGAAAGCCTATATAAGGGATGCCTCTCTCCAGGGGAGATATTTCCCGAGCCATGTTTCTCAGCTTCAGGACAGCTATGATTTATTTTGTAAGCTGACGAGGCCAAACATTACTGCTTTAACCACTATAAACAAAATAGTAAATGTTAAATGTTCACTCAATAGAGCCACTAGTAGGGCTTTTATATACAGAAAGTAGTGTCTGAGCCAAACATGTAAAACAGTTCTCTGCTCTGCATGCATTCTCTTTCAACTTACTCTTTGATTCATTGCAACTGGAGAAGTGATGTAACCGGTGATGATTTGAGCTCCCAGACTCTTGGTGCAACAGTGAATCTTCCTGTTTTGTTTTTCAGGATTTTTTGTTTTGCTTTATTTTGTTTTCCATCTTCTTTCTTCGTCTTCTAATAATTCCAGCCTTACCACATTTCTTAAGACTTCTTAGAACCTTCTATTTTCATTTTAAAGGGCATTGCAAGATTCTCTTAAACCTCAGCAATTTAGAATATTTTAAATATTTACCAGTTTTGTTCCTTATTGGAGATTTTGTGGCTTTCAGCTCTTTCCTACAAAGTAATGCAAGGATCATATCTTAATTCAGAAGTATTTTTAAAGTTACCACTCTATTTATAGTTAATTATATAAAGAATTACTCTCACTCTAAACTGTCTGATAAAGAATTATTCTCACTCTAAACTGTCTGATAAAGAATTATTCTCACTCTAAACTGTCTGATAAAGAATTTTAATTTTTGCTATATATGTTTTACCCTGGGTAGAAAACCCAGATGCTTGTGGGACAGATGGTCAGGAAGCCAGTTGCCGTGTACATCATATGGTAACCCTATTTTACTCAGAAAAACGTTTTTTAAGGTTTTATTGAAGTATAGTTGATATACAATGTTGTGATAATTTCTGCTGTACAACAAAGTGATTCAGTTATACATGTATACACATCCATTCTTTTTTAGATTCTTTTCCCATATAAATTATCACAGAATATTGGGTAGAGTTCCCTGTGCTATACAGGAAGTCCCTGTTAGCCCACCATTCTATATACCACAGTGTGCATATGCCAGTCCCAAGCCCCCAGTCCATCCCTCCCCACTACCTGTCTCCTTTGGTAACCAAAAGTTTGATTTCAAAGTCTGTGTGTCTGTTTCTGTTCTGCAAGTTAGTTCATTTGTATCCATTTTTTAGGTCCCACATATAAGTGATAGCATATGATGTTTATCTTTCACTGTTTGACTAACTTCACTTAGTGTGATAATCTCTAGGTCCATCCATGTTGCTGCAAACGGCATTATTTCATTCCTTTTTATGGCTGAGTAATATTCCATTGTATATATGCACCACATCTTTATTTATTTATTTATTTATTTTGACCGAAGCATTATTTATTTATTTTATTATTTTTTTTCTCCACTATACAGCATGGGGACCCAGTTACACATACATGTATACATAATTTTTTCCCCCATTGTCGTGCTGCATTTTAAGTATCTAGACATAGTTCTCAGTGTTATACAGCAGTTTCTCATTGTAAATCCATTCCATGAGCAGTAGTTTGCATCCGTTGACCCCAAGCTCCCAATCCCTCCCACTCCTCCTCCTCCCCCCGGGCAACCACAAGTCTATTCTCCAAGTCCGTGATTTTCTTTTCTGTGAAAAGGTTCATTTGTGCTGTATATTAGATACCAGATATGAGTGATATCATATGATATTTGTCTTTCTCTTTCTGACTTACTTCACTGAGTATGAGAGTCTCTAGTTCCATCCATGCTGCTGTAAATGGCATTATTTCGTTCTTTCTTACGGCTGAGTAGTATTCCATTGTGTATATGTACCACATCTTCCTAATCCAATTGTCTGTCAATGGACATTGGGGTTATTTCCATGTCTTGGCTATTGTGAATAGAGCTGCAGTGAACATGCAGGTGCATGTGTCTTTTTTAAGCAAAATTTTGTCCAGATATATGCCCAAGAGTAGGATTGCGGGGTCATATGGTAGTTCTATGCATAGATTTCTAAGGTACCTCCATACTGTTCTCCACAGTGGCTGTACCAGCTTACATTCCCACCAACAGTACAGAAGGGTTCCCTTTTCTCCACACCCCCTCCAGCACTTGTTATTTGTGGACTTATTGATGATGGCCATTCTGACTCGTGTGAGGTGGTATATTGCAGTAGTTTTGATTTGCATTTCTCTAATAACCAGGGATGTTGAGCATTTTTTTCGTGTGCTTGTGGCCATCTGTACATCTTTCTTGGAAAAATGTGTATTCAGGTCCTTTGCCCATTTTTCCATTGGGTTGTTGGCTTTTATGCTGTTGAGTTGTATATGTTGCTTGTATTTTCTAGAGATTAAGCCCTTGTCAGTTGCACCATTTGGAACTATTTTCTCCCATTCTATAAGTTATCTTTTTGTTTTCTTTTTGGTTTCCTTTGCTGTGAAAAATCTTGTCAGTTTGATTAGGTCCTATTGGTTTATTTTTGCTTTTATTTCTGTTGCTTTGGGAGATTGACCTGAGAAAATATTCGTAAGGTTGATGTCAGAGAATGTTTTGCCTATGTTCTCTTCTAGGAGTTTGATGATGTCTTATATTTAAGTCTTTAAGCCATTTTCAGTTTATTTTCTTTCATGGTGTGAGGGTGTGTTCTAGTTTCATTTATTTACATGTTCATTGATTTACATGATATGTTTCATTGATTTACGTGATGTAAGTGCTGCACACACAGCAGCATATGGAGGTTCTCAGGCTAGGGGTCTAATTGGAACTGTAGCCACCAGCCTATGCCACAGCCACCGCAACGAGGGATCCAAGCCTTGTCTGCAACCTATACCACAGCTCATGGCAACACTGGATCCTTGACCTGCTGAGCGAGGCCAGGAATCAAACCCACAACCTCATGGTTACTAGTTGGGTTCATTAACCACTGAGTCATGACAGGAACTCCTATGTCCACCACATCTTTATCCCTTCCTATGTTGATGGACATTTAGGTTGCTTCTATGTCTTGGCTATTGTAAATAGTGCTGCAATTAATATTGATGTGCATGTATCTTTTCATTGATGGTTTTCTCTAGATAGATGCCCAGGAGTGGGATTGCTGGTTCATATGGTATTTCTATTTTCAGTTTTTTTGAGTAACCACTATTCTGTTTTCTATAGTAGTTGTACCAGTTTACATTCTCACCAACAGTGTATGATGGTTCCCTTGAAAAACATTTTTTATATTCTCTCAATCTGAAAACATAATAGAGAAAGGACTTACTTGTCTTATAAAGCTGTGTACTTTTTACCTACAGTAAATTAAGTTTTACATTGTGACTGGCTACACATATATCTTTGCACAGACTGACACACACACACACACACACACACACACACACACACACACACACACTGACATAGTTTACTATAACAATTTCTAATCTAGCAATGTATAGTACACTCTGATATTTTTTCATCCCATTTGATTTCATTTTTAAACAGTACTGATCATAATTTATTAAATTGATTTTATGACATACTAATGAACTAAAATCCAAAGTTTTCAAAGTTAGGTCCTGAGTATAATATGATCATCACAGCAGTCCTGTGATGTAGGCAAGGCTAACATCATTCTTTAAAATGATAGGTAAAGCCTAGATTTAAAAGGTAGAAGCTTTGACTAAAGAAGAAGAAATGGTTTGGGGCATTGAGTGACCAGAGATCATGATAAACACAGTAGGCATTTGAATGTTAAGGGAGAGGAAGGGGAGCTGTGGCAATCTCGAACAGGAGGCAGATGGATGCAAGACTTTTCCCTGCCTTGGCATTTTTGCCTACGCCCCTGAAGACATCTGATATGCCGCCAGAAATCATCTGTGGTTAGAGTGTACTTGGTTGCTGGTGTCTTCTTGAAAGGCTGCCCCAATTGGTTTGCAAGTGTCTACCTCTCAGATTCCTGTAGGTCACCCATAGAAATCCCATTCATACTAATCTAGTTTCTCTAGTTAAGTCTGTTTTCTCAACTTCATCTGTTTGCATACTACTCTACTTTCATAATTCTTTCCAGATCTATATAGCACCTTATTGATTACTTAGTTAAAATTGGTTTATTTAAAAATTGAGGTAAAATTCACCTGACATGCAAATAACTATTTAATAATGTACAATTTGGAGTTCCCTGGTGGCCTGGTGGTTAAGAATCTGGTGTTGTAGCCGCTGTGGCTTGGGTCACTGCTTTGGTGTGGGTTTGATCCCTGGCCTGGGAACATCCACGTGCTGCAGACACAGCCAAAAGAAAAAAACCCCAGCTGTTTAGTGGTTTCACAATGTTGTGTAACCATCAGTTCTCTCTAGTTTCACAGCTTTTTTACCACCCCATAAAAACACTCTGTGCCCATTAAGTAATCACTTATCATTCATTGAAGGAAGTAATTCATTTTGTACTATGTTTATGCTTTATATATTTTATTACTGAGATGGTGAATCAAGATTATAGAAGTAGCATAAAATTAAAACATTTTGCTCAGTTTAAATGGACATAACTTAAATGGAATTATTTGTCATTGACTAGATCTAGTAGCCTAGGTTTTATTTTTAAACCTAGGAAGATTTGCCTATAAACCATTTAGTAGCAGAGCAAACTTTCCAAATGTTAGGAGTTAAAACATATGGAGATACTAAAGATACTTGCATAAGGCTTGAATGTTTTCCCACATACATAGTGTGTATCTCAAAGAGGAAAAAGATATTTTAGATGCTTTACTCAAATACTAGTTTAAAATTATAGCAAAATACATGGTAGTTATTATTTTTATATTGATCAATTAAGAATACTTTTGTTTAGGAAGATATAAGCCAAAATAAAAAATTCTCTACTAAATTCCTAAAGTCATATTCTTAGAGAAAGTGATTCTCCTACATAAATCTGAAACTGATACCAGGTGTGTGCGTGCGTGTGTGTGTGTGTGAGAGAGAGGGAGGGAGAGAGAGAAAGAGAGGAGAATTTGATAGCAGTTACTTGTTTGTATGGGTTTCCCCATTTACAGAGGTAGATTTGGCCCAAAGGCTTCTATTCTGTCTTATGGGGGAGTATTTTTTAATATTTTGAAAGCCAACATGTAGTTTGTGTTTTTCAATTATCTAAGAACATTGGCTGAGCTTTACTTTCTGTACCCTGTGAGTTACAGAAACAGCAGATAGGTTGAATATGCTGTTTAAAATGAATCTTAGCCTTTCCCCACAGACTGATTTGCTCTGCTCCTCTTGGTGGCTTTGGAGTTGGGTGATGTTGAGGGGGAGATCTCTTTTTTCTCTTTCAGTAAATGACTGTCAGCAAGAGAAATGTATGATCAGACTCAAGGTTTTGAAGAATCACTTTGTGGTCTATATAGAAGATAAATCGGAAGAAATTAAGGCAAGAGACAGTTAAGGCAAGGGGTCAGTTAAGAGGTCCCAGGTGAGCCCAGTTCCAAATGAGAGATGATGTGGAACTACTCACCCAAGGATGTGGCGTGAGAGTGGAGCCCAACCCAGAGAAGTGAGCTAGAGAGGTATTTAGGATGTGTAGGACATGGACTTGGTAAATGTGCATGAGGAGTGAAGGCTGAGTGACTGGCAAGAGTAACTGAAGACCCATGCCTCCCATCAAGGCAGGGAGATTTGGCTTAACTTTTGGCCTGACGTTGAATTTCTGGTTCCCAGACCTGACTGAGATCTGATTCTTTCCTCCATGATCTGGCCTGATGTCTTTGTCTCCATTGATTGGATGTCTGTGCCTTGACCAGTGCCTTCTGGACTGCTTTGCTTAGTACCTCTGGCCCATGTTTAATTGTCACCCTTACCAATTCCCTTCCTGCCTTTACTCACCTTTGGCTCAAAATCCCTTCTAGATGCATATCCCTGAGAGAGATGGCACAGTGACTTATGAGAAGTGTGTTTTCTCTGTCCCTGGGCACTAATTTGGTAGGGCATAGGAGAGCACACAGCGCAGTGGTGTGGAGGAAGTTATTAGGTCTTGTGCCAGTGCTGCTTCAAAACTAGCTGCATAGGAGTTCCCGTTGTGGTGCAGTGGTTAACGAATCCGACTAGGAACCATGAGGTTGCAGGTTTGGTCCCTGCCCTTGCTCAGTGGGTTAAGGGTCCGGCGTTGCCGTGAGCTGTGGTGTAGGTTGCAGACGCGGCTCGGATCCCTCGTTGCTGTGGGTCTGGTGTAGGCCGGTGGCTACAGCTCCGATTTGACCCCTAGCCTGGGAACCTCCATATGCCGTGGGAGCGGCCCAAGAAATAGCAAAAAGACAAAAAAAAAAAAAAAAAAAAACTAGCTGCATAAAGTAAATCACTCAACCCCTCCATGCCTCAGCCTCTTTTTTTGGTAAAATGAATAGGTTGGGCTAAAGGACTTTTAAAAGTGTATGTTAAGTTGTAATAACTTGCCACAACATTTATGTCTATAATATTTGACTCCATAGAATTGGATTTGATAGAACTATATATCAAACCCAATGTATTTTTAAAGAATTAGGTATATTAAATCTTTTGTTTACAGAAGTTAAATGGAAGAATAAATCTCAGTGAAAATTCTTTCAGTAAAATTAAATTGAAAAGGGGAAAAATCTTGAAAATGCTTCATTTATACTACAAAGATAATTGATAAAGGAATTAAATTAGCCTAATGGACCTCTTTCTGAATTGTATTTTCTCAGTGATATTAATTGAGGTTGGGATAATTTGATTAAAATATGTCTGAAAAAATGTTGGGGACATTTCAAAAGGACAAAGGAGCCAAATTGAAGGAGCTCCTAATGGCCAAATTTGGGACGCTTCTATGAACTTTATCTGGGACAAGTCTATGGACTGTAACATAGAATAAATTAAACATCCAGGGAAAAAAATGCCCCAATACATACATAATTTCTTACAACAGAATTCCAATTAATAAATGTATAAGGAATGATAGGAAATCACCATGAGGCAAACGCGACATAATAATTACTGCAAGCAAGAATCACTGATGGATGCTAAAATTAGTGAGCAGTGGTATGATGAGAAAAAGAATATTTACATAATTTCAAGGTATTGCCTCACGAGATACTTACCAATTACAAAGGGAATGATAGAAACTTTACATTAGAGAAACCTGGTAGACACCACCTTAAAAGATTAAAGACCACATCACCTGTAATAAGACAGTGACATTGTATAACCCCTGATATGGCACATGAGCAGGTAGAACATCACTGCTGTTGTATTCTTGCTAAATATATATAACTTCAATGTAATAGCGAGGAAACATTTGATAGATCCAGATAGTCTATAAAATAACTGCCAATACGCTTCTCAAGTATCCAAATAATAGATAACCAACAAGGCCCTACTATATAGCTCAGGGAACTCTACTCAATATTCTGTAATAACCTGTATGGGAAAAGAATCTGAAAAAGAATGTATATATGTATAACCGAATCACTTTGTCATACACCTGAAACTAATGCGACATTGTAAAGCAGCTGTTTTATTTTAAAAAATAATTTAAAAAAATCAGCAACAGTAAATAAATAAACCACCCCAGATTGGAGGAGACCAAGAAGACATGACAACTAAATTCAGTATGAGATCCTGTATTCAATCTGGACTAGGAAAAAAAAAAGATAGCAGTGGGAAAACTGGTAGAATTGGAATCAGGCCTTTAGATTAGTTATTAGTATTCTGTCAGTGTTAATTTCCTGCTTTTTAAATAATTGTACGTAAATAGTTATGGTGGGTGGTAACATTAGAGGAAGCTGGGTAAAGGGCTTGTAGGTATAGTTAATAATTTTATAATTTTTCTGTAAATTTAGAATTATTTTAAAATAAAAATATTAAAACATATTTTAACCTTAAACGTGATTTTAAAACAGTCTTAGTGTCAACATGCAAGGTTAGGTCAGCTTATACACCCTCTCCCCTTCCTATACACTAAGACTGAAAATGCTAAAATTAATAGATTTTGAACAATTTGAAAAGAGAACATTTTAGGGCAGCAGGAAGTTCTTTTTAATAAATGGAGACATAACTTTTGGTCTTTAACATCCCTGAGGATTAATTAAAGCTTAAAAAAGAATGTGTTCAAGAAGCATATGTGCATATAAATGACTTATCTTTTGAGCATGTCCCTCTGGAGGATAATCATGTCTGCTGATGCTGTTAAATGAATTACGGATCACGTGAGTCTTAGTGGGAAGTAGAGCACGGCTCCCAGTCCAAAAACCAATATTGCCAAATGCCCACTTTCCCAGTGTCCTTTGTATGAATGGAATGCAGGTATTCAAACTAGGTTTCGCCAAATTCTGCCACTCTGGCCTTCGATTCAGGAGCTTAGTGAGAGGGAAGAACCCGTTCCTGTGTAGGAGTGGGAGTAGTGGCCACAGTTTTAGGGGTAGCTGTGACAGTGATGTAAGCAACATTCTGAAGTGGTAATGGTGTCTTCCAGGCTTGTTCTGGGTCCTGAATCTGGCTGGGACCTTGGCTGTGCCACGCCTGCCTGTTCCCACACATTTTCTGAGCCTGGTTCTCTAGTCTCCCTAGCAATTTCAGGAGGCACTTTCTAGTCGTTCAGTAAATTCATTTTCTGCTATAATTGAGAACTTTTAACTGGTAACTTGACTAATCTACTGTGTTAGTCAAGATATCGAAAGTAAGATAGAGCATGATTTTAATGGATTTAATAACTTAGGATTCTAAAATGAGTTTATGTGCAAAAGTTGTTTTAAGACGTGTATTTTTTAGCTCTTCAAGGTTCAATGTGCTTTATAGGTGTTATATTGAACTAGTGAGTTGAGTTTGAGAGTTATTATAGTATAATGGTTAATAGTGTAGACCCTGAAGATATGCCCAGATTCAAAGTGGGTCTGGACTTGTCACTTATTCTCTGGATAACGATTTCTCCAGTTATAAAACTAGGCAATAACAGCACCTACTGAAGTTCCCTGGTGGCTCAATAGATTAAGGATCTGTCATTGTTACTATTGTGGCTCTGGTCACTGCTGTGGCTTGGGTTCGATCCCTGGCCTGGGAACTTGTGCAGGTTGTGAGCATGGCCAAAAAAAAAAAAAAATTATCAGCACCTATTCTTGGGTTTGTTAGGGGGACTAAATGAGTGTGTATGTATATATGTATATACATGTAAGTATATGTGTATATGCATGTGTACAGATATGTATATGTAATGGGTGTGTCTATACGCTTAGAGTAGTGCCTGGCAGGCAGTAACCTCTCTAGTTAAGTATTAGCTATTACCGTTTTGATTCTCATATCAGACCAGAAGTTTATTTATGTTTGTTTTTCTGATTTATTTTATTTATTTACTTAAATTTTTTTTTTTTTGCTTTTTAGGGCCACACCTGTGGCATATGGAGGTTCCCAGGCTAGGGGTCATATCAGAGCTACAGCTCCTGGCCTACATCACAGCCACAGAAATGCGGGATCCAAGCCGTGTCTGTGACCTATACCACAGTTCATGGCAATGCCAGATCCCTGACCTACTGAGCAAGGCCAGGGATCAAACCCACATCCCATGGAAACTAGTCGGATTCGTTTCCACTGTGCCGCAATGGGAACTCCCATTTTACTTTTAAATTTTTAAAAGATTATAGTTTACTTACAGTGTTTTGGCAATTTCTGCTGTACAGCAAAGTGACCCAGTCACACACATATATACATTCTTTTTCTCATATTATCTTCTGTCTTATTCTATCACAAGTGATTGGATATAATTTCCTGTGCTATACAGCAGGACCTCATCACCTGTCCATTCTAAACGTATTAGTTTGTATCTATTAAGCCCTAGTCCATCCCAGTGATTGATTTTAGTATGTCAAGTTCTTAAAGCCATTTGTGTTCGTAATACCTTTTCCTTTTGGTGAACCTCTCTAATATATGACTTAGAGGAGAAAACACACACTGATGTCAAGATCTGAGATCAGATTTTATGAATTGGTATGTTACAGAATCAAGTTTATTCTTGACAGTTAATTGGAATCGACTTAGCTGAATATTTAGGTGACCTGCTTCCAAGGGAAAGCGATATCTGACACCCCAACTTTAGAAGGAAATGAATTTGTTGTTTTCAAGAGCAAAACTAAAATATTGGCTTCAACTAATTATCGTTAAGTATTTCTAGAAAAATTGCACATACATAAGCGCTTAAAAGAAAAAAATGTATCTAACTTAATTTAGTGGATTTTTATAAGTCCAATGAACAAAATTAAGCTATTCACTGGCTGCCCAAGGGATGAGTAAGTTAGATCATTCAGAAGAAATGGAGAACATAAAAACAACCCCAGAGAGAGTATTCATTTGAATAATGAACAACAGCGTCATTGTGTTGAGCCTTTGAAATTCTTCCCCTAGTTGCCTATTGGAATAAGTTTTCCTTAAAGAATGATCATACTAAGATGATGGAAAAAAATCCTGAAAAAAATTCCTCACAACTTCACACTTTCTAATCATGTGATTTAGACTCCGTAAAGCGATTATAATCCAAATAATATGGCCAAGAGTCTTTCCCAGTGGATATGAACATCATTATCCATCTCTGAAAATTTGTCAAGACTTTCCTCAAGTTTTATTGTGGTCAGTTAGCAGTCCATTAAAGGAAAGCCAGGATGTCCAATGGCACTGCTAGTGAGACAGGAGGAAGTTAAAAAATTACTCTCTAAGTACTTCTCTTCCCTCATTTGCTGATATGGGAACTCTGATCTATGAACCTTATTTATGCATGAATGTTGTAAGTCTTAATTCTTTTGTTTCCTTGGCTCTTAAGCTCCTTCTGGTCTGAGGGTGTTGTGTAATTCTCTCTCAGTGGCTCTGGGAC
Source organism: Sus scrofa (assembly GCF_054392235.1). Lineage (NCBI taxonomy): Eukaryota > Metazoa > Chordata > Mammalia > Artiodactyla > Suidae > Sus > Sus scrofa. The sequence goes on from NC_139398.1 coordinate 34,877,981, forward strand.
TTTTTGCATATTGATGCCAGTGTCATCTGTTTTGGATTACAAGCTCCTTGAAGGCAGTCACTGTCTTTTGGCTTGGGTTCTACAACACTCTTTGATTGTGATCGTGATGATGAAGTGGTTTGCTTCATTTGAAATACATGCTTGACTTCTGGTTAGCATATTCTGAGAATTAATAACATTGCAACTATTTCTCAATATTCATTTACTTTGCGATTGCCTGTGTCATATCAAAACAAAATAATAGCTATGTTTTGTTCATCATTTTTCCGGTACCAGAGATGTGTTGGAGCACCTTGCCTGTATTATTTCATCTAATTCTCACCATAACTTAACTGAAATTGTTATTATCTTCCCATTTTACACATGAGAAAACTAAGCCTTAAAGAAGTTAAGTAACTTGCCATTGTATGTAACTAGAAGTACTAAAGCTGAGCTGCCCAGCTCTGTCTGGCTCCAGAGGCATTTCTTTCAACTACTATGTCATGGTTTTCTCTGATACAGTTAGCTCCAGGGTTGTTTGTATGGGATATTGATTCTTTTATGTCTGAAATCTGTATGAAAGTTTTTTTCTTATAGCATACTTACAGAGAAGTGTTATGGCTGTAATAACATACCCTTGAAAAACAAAAAGTTTTGTACTGATTTGTGTTTGCTTAGGGCAAAAAATCCAAAAAACATCTTACATACCTATTCCATTTATCTAACATTGAAAAACCTGTTATTTTAATCTTTAATGCTATTTAGAATGCGGGAGCGAACATTCCTGATAGTAGCTGTTAGTGTTGCTACTTTTTGTACTTCCATGATAATTCTTCCATAGCTATGTCTTAGCCTTTCTGATGTGGTATTCACTAGTCTTTGATAAATAGACTGTATTGTGTGGTTTTTTTCATGGAGAGAATGATGGAGTTAAAAATAATCACAATAATAATTTTGAAAGAACATGCTGACATTTAGATCTAAAGACTTTCTCCTCTAGGCTATAAAGTCTTAAAAGTAGGTCACACTTTGGGTTTAAACTCTGAACAGATACTTGCTCTCTGTATTAGCTTACCTTTTGATCTTAAAGCAGCATTTATTCTTGACTTCAGTAAATTTTAAATTGTCCTTCCAAATTTAGAAATACTGGTTGAAATGAAAAATCACCAGTCATTTGAAGGAGACACTTAAACAAGTTTGTGCTTTTCTATTCTGTCCCCTTGAAGAATTAGAACTTTTCCTCAATTAGTGATTTAAGCTAGAGGTATGAGGCATTTTAAAAGCCCAGAATGCATACTCACATGAATAAATGAGGTATAGGGTAGTATCCTTAACATCCTATGTAATGTTACCTTCATTAACCAGAGAACAGAAGAGTAAGAGAGTGTTTGTAGGCTATACCCTAAACATAGTCTGTTTCACTGAGTTAGTATAATTGGCAATTCACTTGTTTCCCAGTACTCTATTCATTGCAACAAAATTGCTGTGGGTCTTTTGAACTATTTTTCTTTCAGTTCTCCCACCATCACAAACCACTGAAGAACATGACCTTCAGCCTTTTCTCTTTTATTTCTCTTGCTTGTAGCACACTTTCTTATACTTAGAATTTCTCCTCTAGAGTCTCTTGCCCTGTACTGCCTCGTTCAGGAAATGTAAACCTGACTCGCGCTTCTGCTATAGGTACGGATCACGGGAAACACATTTTTGAAAACTGACCCGGTTATTTTACAGTAGCCTTTAGATGTCAGCTGTTTTGGAAAGCCCTATTGTGTGGTCAGAGAAGGTTGGTAGGGGAAGAGGTGTAATTAAAGGTTGCTTTAAATGTTCTAGAGCTAGTAACTCAATATAATAGTCGACTTAATAGACCTTTAGGGTTTTGAAAGTGTGATTGCTAAAAATGTGGTACCTGTTTACTTGGGGTAGGTATCCCTTTATCATAAACTCCCTGCAGTTACGTAAAGGTAGCAAATATTTATTTCAAGATCACCTGACTGGTGATGCCTTATTTCACAGTTCAATTCTCGTACGTGGCCCACGGACACTGCCTCCCCACAGTATAACCTGGTCTGCTCTTCTATTCCTCTCTATATTAACTCTAGTTTTCCCTCCCAAATGAGTTCTTTCTTTCTTTTCTTTCTGCATCTCTTTATTGTCTTTTTACTGAAAATAATAGTTAACTAAATTAAGTTTAGAAGATCAGAAGTATAGTCTTCATGTTACTATTATTTATATTTGACAGTATGATTTGAACTCTCTTGCCAAGACTTGAAAGAGGAGCACCGAGGCCATTGAAAATGAACGTAGATTATGATCCTATATTTAGATATTTAAGGGGATCCATTCAGGATGGTCTAAAAGAATATTTCCAGCATGGAATTATCCAGAGAAGACACATGCCAGGTGCTCATGACAACCAGAAAATGGGGGGAAGTATAATTAGAAAAGAGAACCCCGTTGTAAGCACAGTGCCTAGAGTTACACTGAGCATGCGTTTTCTGAAAGTGAAAAAGCTTTGTCCTGCTTTTCTAAGAAATACAAAGGAAGTAAAAGGATGAGAGGCATAGGAAAAAGAAGAGCAAAAAGAGCAATGAAAACGCAACCTGTAGATGTTTGTACGTCTTCAATTTTTTACTGCTAGTTTCTAATTAGTTTCATCAGATGTTCATTAAGAGAGAAAATAACCCAGTGTTCTCAATTCAACTGATATTTTATTGGCATAAAGATTATTGTTAGGTCCATTATTGCATAACGTTATGATCCAGATCAAAGTATGAAAACAATTCAGTCCTAAATAGAGCAAATAACCCAGCATCCTGGGTTCAACTAGTAATCGTTGCATAAATATTATCACTAGGTCTATTATTTCATAAATTACAATCCATATCAAAGTATGAAAGTAATTGAAAACTGACCAGGATTATGCATATGCATTTTTTTGAGTTTGGTTGCTTTTTGGTGAGCAATGAGTAAGTGATGTGTTTTCCTAAAGAGAATGAAATCTCATTTGCCAGTTAACTAGTAAAGCCAGAAATATTTTGAATTTCTAATGACAGTTCTTACTTCTCCTAAATGTAGGATTAGGCAAGTGGTAAAATATTATTGTTCTTCAGGAAACTAATATTATACTCAAAAAAATTGTCAACCTTCCATTTTTCATGACTCCCTTGGCCATTTTGAGAAATAATTTTTAGATTTTTCTAAGATATTTTTAACTTTACTCAAATAAAAAAAAAATAAGAATTCCCTTTCCAGCTTTTATAATAGAAAGGCTAGAGGTATGTCACTATCGGTGTTGCTATTAAACGTTGCAGAAAGTGTAGTGAAATAGGTGGAGTCTTTTCAAGTGGCATTATATATAATATACTATATTATATAAATAATATATACTCTATTATATAAATATTTGTTATATATATTATATATAGTATGATACTATAAACAGGTATGTCCAGCAAAAGGCTGCCTGAATCTTGTGAAATTTTTCTGACACCTGAGTTAATATTTGTTCATCTAGTAGCCCATAATTTATAAAAGAAAAACAAGAGCTCTGCCTTTTGAGAACCTCTAGCATTTTCTAGCCTTACTAAACTATGCCCTAGGTTAAAAAGAATTTAGAAACAACTGAAATTTATTTTAAAAACCTTGCTGATAAGTAGAGTAAATTTATTGTCTTTTATTCTATGTTGTATCTGCGATGCTCTTGAATTCATTTGGCTATTTTTCCTAGCTCACACTTTCCTACATCAACTATGTCCAGATATATGTATGAACTGTGTGATGTGATATGCTAAATGAAAATGCTTTTCTTATGAAAAGAGGTTGTATTTTAGCTTTGAGGAGGCGCTCAATAAGTATTACTGACAGACTGAAATGTGTTTAAAAGAGAGGAGGTTTCAGAAATATAAAATAATTGTATGGAAACAAATAAGTTTTCCAGTGATCTCCGCCTAACCCCCAATCCTTTAAAAAAAAAAAAAAAAAAGAAACAAAACTCACCAGTAAATATATAGAAAGATCAAGTGAAAAATGTCTATTTTGATAAGATGCACCTAATAAATACTGTTCTTCAGTATCCCTATTTCCTTATTTGCTTGACTAAGATGGTGAAAATATCTGCCATGTATGAAGAGCCTTTGGATTCTATCCTAAAAGTCCTTGTCTTCCAGTGAATTTCCTTCTGTTTGTATCTGAATTTGTGAAGCCACTCCACTGTGAAGTGTGATGCCATAATTTAGAAACTCTCTGTAATTAATCCCAATAACGACTAGTTAATAGCTTTTTTTTTTTTTTTTTAAAGAATATTGTTTTCTAGAAAAAGAGAGCTATTCTTTTCATGGTAATCTGTTGGTAGCTAAATTGTTAGAAGTCACTATAGAACCTCAACAAACATACCTGGTACTCTTCACCAACTTTTTTTTTTTGAAGTACAGTTGATTTACAGTGTTGCCTTTACCAACTTTTTGTCACCTGAAGTTTATGGACAAAAATGGTAGTTTGAGACGTTTCGTTGGCTTTGAACAAAGCAGCACTGTAAAGTTGAGTGCTTCCTATTTCTTTGTAGTTTGTTATTCATGGGATTTTGAATTATAGCTAAAATAAGTGTGTCTTCTTTATGGAGAGAAAAGTAACTGGATTTTTCAAATATTAAGATTTTATTGCATGTATTTTATTCTTTTGATAAAGAAATTTTGGTGTATATAGGCAATGGAATATTATTCAGCCATAAATAAGCTTCTTTTATTTATGTATTTTTTAAATTATTTCCCCAATGCAATTTTTTTCCTACTGTACAGCATGGTGACCCAGTTACACATACATGTACACATTCTATTTTCTCACATTATCATGCTCCATCATATGTGACTAGACAGAGTTCCCAGTGCTACACAGCAGGATCTCATTGTTAATCCATTCCAATAGTTTGCATATATTAACCCCAAGCTCCCAATCCACCCACTCCCTACCCCTTTGGCAACACAGGGCTATGATTTTCTTTTCTGTGGAAAGGTTCATGATTTTCTTTTCTGCGGAAAGGTTCATTTGTGCCGTATATTAGATTCCAGTTATAAGTGATATCATATAGTATTTGTCTTTCTCTTTCTGACTTACTTCACTCAGTGTGAGAGTCTTTAATTCCGTCCATGTTGCTGCAAATGGCATTATTTCATTCTTTTTTATGGCTGAGTAGTATTCCATTCTCTATATATACCACATCTTCCTAATCCAGTCATCTGTTGATGGACATTGGGGTTGTTTCCATGTCTTGGCTATTGTGAATAGTGCTGCAATGAACATGCAGGTGCATGTGTCTGTTTTAAGGCAAGTTTTGTCTGGATATATGCCCAAGAGTGGGATTGCTGGGTCATATGGTAGCTCTGTGTATAGATTTCTAAGGTACCTCCATACTGTTCTCCACAGTGGCTGTACCAGCTTACATTCCCACCAACAGTGCAGGAGGGTTCCCCTTTCTCCACACCCCCTTCAGGACTTATTATTTGTGGACTTATTAATGATGGCCATTCTGACTGGTGTGAGGTGGTATCTCGTGGTAGTTTTGATTTTATCCAGCCATAAATAAGAACTAAATCTTGCCATTTGTGACAGTTGGGCATTATGCTGAGTGAAATAAGTCCGAGAAAGACAAATCTGTATGATCTGTCTTACTTGTGGAAGAGCTCATCGAGTGCAGATTGGTAGTTGCCAGAGGTGGGGGATGGGGGTGGGAGAAATGGGTGAATTGCTTTTGTTTTAGTTTAATAAATTGAATAAAAATAAATAAAGAAATATGTTACAGCATGTCCCCCTCCCCCCAAAGAGATAATTTGGAGCAAGAATTTTCTCTGTCACTTAAAATTTTTATCCCTTATAAATTGCATTGATCGTATTGAATCTTGCTTTTCATTATCTTAATGGATTTTACTTTAAAAAATTAATTTGCTTTTCATTATTAACATTGTCAGTGGATGCTAAATGATTTTCGTTTTTTTTGTCTTTTTACCATTTCTTGGGCCACTTCCGCGGCATATGGAGATTCCCAGGCGAGGGGTCTAATCGGAGCTGTAGCCACCGGCCTACGTCACAGCCACAGCAACGAGGGATCTGAGCCTCGTCTTCGACCTGCACCACAGCTCACAACAACGCCGGATCCTTAACCCACTGAGCGAGGCCAGGGATCGAACCGCAACCTCATAGTTCCTAGTCAGATTCATTAACCACTGAGCCACGGTGGGAACTCCCTAAATGATTTTTCGAAACAACTTTTATCAGTCATTTAGAAATGACATAAAACTCAACAATGTGAATTTTCAGTGACTTTCAACTTTATAAAAATCAAATCAAAATCAAACAAAAAATATAAGAAGATATGTACAAAGAGTGCTGTGTGTACACGGGGAAATCTCCATGAAGCAAAAAGTGCCTGGACTGAAACATAAAAGGTAACTGCAGGGCAGGCAGAGAGGAGAGAGGCAGGCTTTCTAAGGAAAGAACAGCATAGACAAGGTGTAAAGTGGAAAATGGACGTCTTTCCACGTGACAGCAACCATTCGAGTATATCTAGAGCAAAGGATTTTTATTGGGAGTTGTAGGGAGTAAGACTAGGAAGCTAGGTTGGGGCCATACCATGGAGCAACGTGTCTGGTTTTAGACATTCATTCATTTGTTCATTCACTTATTTAGTTACTTATTTATCTACTTAACTTTGCAACGTCAGTTCCTAAAGGTCTATGCCCATGGAAGTAACATCACAAAAAGCCTTACCAAGTTTAATTTGGTAGGGTTTTACAAGACGTCTGGGGTGAGAGAAAGGAGATCCCTCTCCTTAAGTCATTATAACAGTTAGATTGAAGCAGGGAGCATGATGGGAGGTCAAACGTGTGATCTTGAGCAGGTTAGTTTACCTTTCTGATCCTGTGTGCTTTTTGCATCTGGACAATGGGTGTTAATAAAAATATCTTTCCCCATTGTCTCGCTGGGTTGTCTTGATCAGGAAATGTGAAAACATACGTAAAAATGCTTTATAAACTGTGAAGCTTGGGTACATTTAGGCTAATATTACTCAGTGTACCACTATCAACATTTACTGCCAGTTCAAGGAATGTAGGCCATTGTCTTAGTTACTAGACGGAAGCATTGTATGTGAGAGATGGATTATATCCAGGGATACTTGGTAAGGGTCAAAGATGATGCTTAGTGACTGAAAAGGTGTAGTAGGTAAGCTGCAATGAGGACGTCAGGACTGGGAGCAGGTTTGGGGGTAAACAGGTATGACTTTAGTTCTAGGAGTATTGATTGGAGGAGATGACAGTACATCTAAGTGGAAATACCCAGTACCATTAGACATAAAAAGCTCTGCTTGAGAGAGGGTTATGGAATACTGTGAGATTAAAGTTTGGAGATCATTTGCGTGGTAGATCATCGAAGCCTGGCTCATTTATAAGCTCTTGGGCAGCAGGCGAGGACAGGAGAGCAGACGTTTAAGGGCAGAACCCTGCACATACTTATTCCCTCACACCCTCTCCTATTTTCTGCTCCTATTTTGAGGAGGAAAAGAAATTGTCCTTTATAATTCCCTCCACCGCACACCCACCCACTCTTTTTCTAATGCTATCTTGAAACAGCCGCACTTCCTTCAGAACTTCTTTGAGGGCTTTCAGAATATCAATCAACAGAATCTGCTTTATTTTTATAGGTGCAACGTGTTAAAGGAGTTAACTGGCTACTGGCCACTGGCTTTGAAAGGAAAACCAGAGAGTCTTTTCATCTGTGAATAGATCCCTCTCCTTCACTTCTTCTACTGCTTTGGAGATTCTGGTACTAAAGTTGGCATGGTAGTAGAAAAGGGTGAGAATCAGTCGGCTGATGTGGCCCGGGGGGCAAGATATTTATTGGAGTCCAAATCCACTAATCTGGGCCATTGCATCAGGACCCTCTGGTTGGGGTGTTCAGGTTGTGCCCTGCCATAAGGCTCTTGACACTCTGACCCCAGTAAGTTTTCTCTGCCTTGTGCATTTCTGTACTCTAACCAAGCAAGTTTGTGTAATGTTTCTGAGACATGCCACACACTCTCTCACCTCCTTGCCTTTGACTGGGCAGCTTCCTCACCTCAGTTCTCCTCCTTGCCGTTGGCCACTTGTCCTCTGAGGCCCAGCTCAAATGGTGTCTCTCTTTGAAACTTTAACCAATCTGCTGGGAGCAAAATAATCGTCTCTTTCTTTGCTTTCCCAAAACACTTTATACTATGTATAGATAAGAGATCAGGCTCCAGGTTCAGACTGGGTAATTTTAAATTCCAGCTGTAGGTATATAACCTATTTCCTCACTTGTAAAAGGAGTTTTATGAAAATAAAATAATGTAAACAAAATGCTTACCTTCAGCATGGCACATAGTAAGTGCTTAATAAATGCTGTTTTATGATGAGTATTGTAACTTGTAACCTCAGTGGTGATTTTGTTTGTTATTCATAGTTGTATGCATTTTTAATTACTTTGCAAAGTTGGGAGATCTTGGGGGTCAGGGACCTGTCGCAGCTGTCTTGCTCCCCATGGGGCCCGGTGCAGTGTCTCATTTACAGGAGAAACTCAGTAACTGGGGAGCCAGTTCAGTGCAGCAGCAGCAACTGTCTGGTCAGTCTTACTTTGAAGAGCATCTTCAAATTCAAAAATTTTCCCCCATACACTCTATTTTAAATGATTTTTATTTTTTCCATTATAGCTGGTTCACAGTGTTCTGTCAATTTTCTACTGTACAGCAAGGTGACCCAGTCACACATACATGTGTACATTCTTTTTCTCACATTATCCTCCATCATGCTCCATCATAAGTGACTAGATAAAGTTCTCAATTCAAATCCAAATTTAAAAGGATAACATTTCCCTTTATTTCCTTTATAAATTACTGCCTATTTTCACTCTGACCCTCTGACAAATACCGCGGCATCTGCATGTTAACCATGTCACACAGTGACTCCTCTCTGTCATTATATGATTAATGTGTTTATATACCCAAGAGGTAACTTTTCAGAGAGGAATTAGGACTGGCATTCCTGTCATGGCTCAGCGGTTAATGAATCAACTAGGAACCGTGAGGTTGTGGGTTCGATCCCTGGCCTCCATCAGTGGGTTAAGGATCCGGCATTGCCATGAGCTGTGGTGTAGTTCGCAGACTCGGCTCGGCTCCCGTGTTGCTGTGGCTCTGGTGGAGGCTGGTGGCTGCAGCTCCAATTCCACCCCTAGCCTGGGAACCTCCATATGCCGCGGGTGCAGCCCTAAAAAGACAAAAAGACCAAAAAAAGAAAAAAAAAGAAAGGAATTAGAACTAAAAATCTTGTAGAGAAATGACAGAAAGCCTAAATGTGTGAACTTTTTGTTGTTTAGGTGACTCGTTTTTAATTAACCATAGATCATGGTCTCTCAAATTACAAAAGCTGATGATTGGGGTCATTAATTAGTGCTCCCATACTATCTCATTTTACAATGAAAATGGGAAATATTTAGTACATGTGTTCTTATTTTCCTTTAGAATATTTTAGATGCTAGTTAAATACGATTTGTGTATTCACAGAGAGTATCTTTTCAGTGGAAATTCAAATAGAACCAACTCTCTAATCCAAAATAATAGCAAGAAGGGACAGTGTGAGTATTAGGCTCTAAGCACACTGTGTTCCTTCTTCCTAGAGTACAGTTTGTCCATTTCTCTGCCTGGTGACCTCCTACTTATCCTTCAGAACCCTCCGTCATTACCTCTGTAAAAACATTCCTGCCGCCTGGGCGGAATGAGTCACTTCCTCCTCCCTCCCTGCCTGTGTGAGAGCCCATAGAGCTCTCCTCCCACACTCCAGGGAGGTCTCCTAAACACCTGCCGTCTCTGTAGCTCTAGCTTCACCAAACAATCTCTAGCCATCAGTGTTTAAAGAATGGAGGAATGAATTAATGAGTGATATATACACCCACAAGTAACCCCAAATCAAATCCAGGTTTTTGACAGCAGTGACAGGCTAGCAACTGGTCTTCTCTCAACATTTACTAGGCATGGCTTTTTTTTTTTTTTAAAGATAAAAAGGAACATTTGAGGTTTTATTTTCAGTTTTTTCTTTCCACATTCTATTGGAAGACCATTTTACTTAAAGGGAGAGACTGAAGAAGGGAGCTGGACATTTTGCAATCAGTTGTCGATACCTATACTAGAAGGTTCTCTTTAGTACTAATCATGGCTTCTCTCAGTAGATCTTTAATATTTCTTCTTATTTGCTCATCTTTTTCTGCTTTCTTAAAGTGGAAGCTTAGGACTTTTGTTTGAGACCTCTCTCCTTTTTTTAACATATGCATTAAACCCTTTAAATTCTTCTCTAGATACCGCTTTGTATTTTAATTGGCATAGGCTGCCATAACAAAATATTATAGACTGAGTGGCTTAAACAACAGACATTTATTTCTTAACAGTTCTGAAGACTTGGGAAGTCTAAGGTCAAGGTGCCAATAGCTTAACTTTCTGGTGAGGACCTTCTTTCTAGTTTGCAAATGACAGCCTTCTCATTGTTTTGTCCTCACAATGCAGAAGGAGGAAGGGAGGGAGGCAGCAAATTATGGCTATCACTCTCTTCCTCTTCTTATAAGGACACTAATCCCACCACTGGGGCCCCGCTCCTCATGCCCTCATCTAAACCTAATTACCTTCCAAAGGTCCAGCCCCGAATACCATCTCCTCAGTGGTTAGGGCTTCAACATAAGAATTTTGAGGGGACACAAACATTAGTCAGTAATAATCTGCATCTCCCAAAGTTTGATGTTTTGTGTTTCTGCTTTTAATGAATTAAAAATATTTTCTAATTTCCCCACCTGAGTTCTTTTTGAAGCCATGGATTATTTAGAAGCATGAGGTATAAAAAATTTTTGGTTCTGTTAATGAATTTCTATTTTAATTCTGTTGTGGTCTGAGAATATACTTTGTATGATTTTAATACTTTATAGAGTTTTTTTTTTTTGCTGGTCCAGAGAATAATCTCTCCCAGTGAATGATCCATGCACACTTGAAAAGAATGTGTGTTCTGCTCTTTGGGGAAGGAGTGTCCTGAAAATGTCAGTTAGGTCAAGTTTGTTGATAGTATTGATCAGGTCACCTATATCTTTACTGATTTTATATCCACTTATTTTATTAATTACTAAGAGAAGATTATTGAAATCCGCAACTGTAATTATAGGTATGTCTGTTTTTCCTTTCAGTTCTTTTTTTTTTCCCCCTTCGTTTTTTTATTTTAAAGCACTTTTATTGGGTATGTACACATTTCGGATTATGTTTTCTTGCTGAACTGACCCCTCCATCATTATGTAATATATCTCTATTTTTGGTAATAGAAATCTTTAGAACATCTCCTTTGTAATATAATAATATATAATAATATAGCTACTCCAGGTTTCTTTTGATCTATATTTGCCTACTGCATCCTTTTCCATTCTTTTACTTTTAAATTAAGCCAAAGTGGATTTTTTTATAGATGTATATAGTTAACTCTTTAAAAAAATATATATGTATATATATAAAATCTTTGCTTTTTACCTGGAGCATTTAGATCTGTGCTAGTCAATACATATGGCTATTTAAATTTTAAATTAGTTTAAATTTAAAATTCAGTTTCTTAATCACGGTAGCCATATTTCCTGATCTCAGTAGTTATGTGTGGCGAGTGGCTTCCACGTTAGACAGCCTGGTTCTAGAACGTGGGCGGCTTTCCTTCCTCTTGCCTTTATAACAACCAAACACTGCTTTGTGTCTGAGAAGGTCTTAGGTGTGAACAGGTGACCCGTCATTCACTTTTTTCTGTGACTTCTGACCTTTGCCTAGAAGGAGCAGGAGCCAGGAGGTAGGAGGGTCTCCTACCCCCTGTTAGCAGTAGATTATTTTTGCATTATGTCAAGCTAGTATCCGCCTGGCGGTCCTCATCATCTCTGCCTGCTGCCTCTAGATGGTGGAAGGGGCCTTGGGAGCAAGTGCCCTTAGGGACAGCCTTTCAGAACTTGACATACTGATAAATAGCATGTGTTCAGTGTTTTTCCATACAAACTCAGGTGAAAAGGAGAGTTTAAGAGAATGTTTTGGGCTTATGGAGATAGTGTCACATATGGGTAAATATTTTCCAGGGTAAAGATAAATGCTAAATACCTGGAAGCATTTTTTTAAAGTTCTCAGTGTTGGATCCCTAATTGAGATTGGTTTATGTCCGTTCCCTATTTGCCTGTTCAAAGTAGGAAACTCCCTGCTTTTCTTTTTTTCTTTTTTTTTTTTTTTCTTGGAATGACCACACTCTCAGCTTATTGAAGTTCCCCAGTCAGGGATTAGATCCGAGGCACAGCTGCAGCCTACACCAGAGCTGTGGTAATACCAGATTGCCTTTAATCTGTTAACCCACTTTAATCCTTTAACCCACTGTGCTGCGTTGAGGATTGAACTTGGGCCTCCATAGAGACCCAAGCCACTGCAGTTGGATTCTTAACCCACTGCACCACAGCAGGAATTCCTAGAAACTGTCTGCTTTGATTAAAATATTTTTCGTGCATGCTTCCCTGTGTATATACTTAATGATATCTTACTAATAAATGAGTTACATCTTCTTTACTTCACATTAAGACAGTTTTTTTGGTCATGTTACCTTATGCATTCTTTTTCTTCTCTGTGATTTGCAATAAGACATGTGTATTTGTCTCCTGTCCCTGACACAGGGTTCCTAAAACCATCTTAAATTCCTAAGTGATAAGAGCATTAAGAGCATTTTTTGTTCCAGTAAAGTAACTTAGATGGGCTCCTGGATAACTCTTGGATGGGGGGGGAGGGTGTCATCACAAAAACCAAGCCATGATTAGAAAGAAGCTTGGCATTTTCAGACCTGCCCTCCACCTCTCTACAGAGGGGAGGGGGCCTAAAAGAGAGTTAATGGTTGATCATACTTATATGAGGAAGCCTCCATAAAATTCCCAATAATGTGGGGCTGGGAGAGCTTCGAAGTTGGTGAACACATCTGTGTGCCAGGAGGCAACGTACCCCAGCTCCATGGGGACAGGAGCGCCTGTGCTTGGGACCCTCCCCGACCTCACCTGTTGTTTCTCTTCATCTGGCTGTTCATCTTTATCCTTTATCATATCCTCTAATAAATTGGTAAATGTAAATAAGAGTTTCCTGGGATTCTGTGAGTTGCTCTAGCAAATTAATTGAACCTAAGGAGGTTGAGGATCTACCACTTGTGATTGGTGTCGAAAGTGGAAGTGGAGTGGGAGTTGACTTGTCAGGCGGAAGCTTTGACCTCCCGGAAGTGTCAGAATGGAGTTAAATTGTAGGACGCTGAGCTAGTGTCATGGCATATTGGTAGGAGTGCAGAAGATCCACCACGTATTTGGTGATGTGAGTGTCAGAAGTGAAGTGTTCTGTGTCAATAATAGTAAAGGAAAAATACAGATGAAAACTGAGTGTTTTTTCCATAAACATCCTCCATCAGCCTATTGCTGTAATGTGCAAATAAGGGGTATTATGTCTTTCAGTTTACTAGGAGAAGCTGGAAATCCTTAATTTCTTGAATGCCGATAGATTGTCATAAACTCCTATTCATTTCTTCCATATTCCCTCTTCGAATTAAAATATATGTGAAAATGCTTTTTTTTAAAAAATTTTTTTTTCTCTGACACTACTTAGTCATTGTTTGTTTTAGTAATTTTACTTGAAAGAGTCACATCACCAGGATCATTAACAAATGTGTTAAACAAGGAAATGTAAGGCATTTTTAAGCAAGAAAATGTAAGTTTTTTTAACAAGTAAAAAAAGTTCTTTAAACACTTAGAATGTGAATCAGAACAAAATCATCTTGAAGGCAGGATTGTGGGTTTTTTTTTTATCTGTTTCTACAAGCATAGCATAGTGCCAGGGACCTAGAGGCAACCAATAAACATTTGCCTCAAACTGATTTCTTTTTTTATGATTTTTATTTTTCCCATTATAGTTGATTTACAGTGTTCAAATTGATTTCTTAAGTGAGTAAAATGGGAACTCCTGCTTTTAAAAAAATAAGTCAATGCTGTACTTAGAAGAAGGAAAATATTGATACTACCATTTTTAGTAGTTATAAAGATATTTTCTCTAATAAGGTGTACTTTGAAAAAGGGAAGAAACGTTTTATTTTGTAATCAAGCTGCCAAGTTAAAGTTGCATTACGCTGACCTCACTTTGATGTCGGGAGCCAAAATTTAAGTTTAAACCACTTAACTCTGGGGCATAGTCGTTGAGGAAAAGACAAAAGATGATGTGACTTTGGCAATATGCATTTTACCAAGATTTGAAACTCTGCTTTATTTTTTATTTTCTACCTGACAACCCCAATAGTATGGTCCTTTGTTTCCTTCCTCTAGCTCTAAGACACCTGATAAAACCTACAATTTTCAGGTGATTTACAGTGCACATTAATGATATACATTTTCTTCTTGGCCCTTCTTGCCTTTGGTAATCCCTTCCTTGTTCCTGTCCAGTTATCTCTGTCATTCCATCTCATTGAGTACTTTCAGATTTACCCAGCTCTGCTCTGGTCCATTTTATAATAATCCCCTACTCAGTTGTCCCCGCTTCTTAACATGGACAAGGAAGGACAACAGGTTGGACTTTTGTCAGACTTTTCACCCTTCTGTGTATAAATGAGTCTCTGTGTTCAGACCGTGGTCTCTCAGCCTCCTTCCTTGAAGTCTCCAAGGAAGGGGTCTTTCTCTTCTAGTTCCTTACTAATCCTTCCACCTGTGCACTTGAGCACGTTCTTCCTGCTTCCTCGGAGACTTAATTCAATCAGTTACTCCCTTTCCTGTATTCTTATCCTTTTCATCCCTATTGGCTCCTCAAAAATTTGCTCAAGCCTCTGCTTCTTATTTATTTCATTTAACAAAAGCCTTTTCCAACTCCTCCTCCCTTCGTTGTCAGGTTTCTACCCAGAATTCGTGATATTTGCTGGGTCCGCTTCACAGACTCATTGCAACCGCCCGTACCAAAGTACCAAGGACTGCGGCATAGATTGTTCTCAGACATCCTCCTCCATCACTCAGCCGCAAGCCCCACCTGCCCTCACCTGGAGTACCGCATGTGATCCTTAACTCCTCTCCCTGCCCTCGGTCTTTCCTGTTCAAATTTATCTTTCTCACAGCTGCGGTGTAATCTTTTAAAATACAGGTATAATCATTTCTCCTTAAAACCCTTCAAGTGCTCAACATTGCCCATAAAGGACAAATTAAAACTCCATAAAACATATGAGGCCACTAATAATTTGACCTCCAGCTCTCCAGTCTTAGGTGCTGCGGATCTGTTCTTAGTACCACCTGTAGTTGGAAAAGCAATGTGCTAGGTCGCTCTTGTCTTTTATATTCTGAGTCCTCTAGGGGAGTAAGTTTTTTGCTTTGTATTCCTAGTGATCCCCTCCTTAACCTTCTAAGACCACAGTCAAGCATCCTCACCAGGCTTTACCTGGTTTCTCTTTCCTCTACTCCCAGCCTATCACCATGATGCTGCCATGGTGGCATTGACCATTGTTTTGTGGGTGGGCTATATAGTTTGTGGATACTGCCATTATTTATTGCACAATGCATTGCAAATATTTGTCTTTATGTTTGCCCCCTTTCTAGATAGATCTCCTGGAGAGGAGGAGCTGTTTTACTAATCTATTACTCACCCACAACACCTAACGTAGTGCTTTGCACGTGGCAAGGACTCCATAAATATTTGTGGAATGAGTGAATAAACAGTTGGACTAAGTTCAGCCAATATTAATTGTTGTTTCTTCTATAGGCTTAGTGTTATACTTTTCAAGTTAGATAATAAGTTTTGGATTGTATGTCTTTGATAGCAGTCTACTTAATGTTGGCTGCCAAGTCATAGTTTTAAAGAGATCTGAAGAACAGGGAGGAGGATGTGTTTGGAGCTAGTGACTTAATGCAGTGGGCTATGTGTGCGAGTTCCCTGGTGGTCTAGTGGTTAGAACTTGGCGTTTTTACTACTGTGGCCCAGGTTCAATCCCTGGTCTGGAAAATGAGATCCCAATTTCCCAATTCAAGCTGCTGCACATTGCGGCCAAAAAAAAAAAAAAAAACAAAAAAACAAAAACAAAAACAAAAAACCTGTGTGAATACTTAGGTCTTCCCCTCTTATTGTCATGGTGCATGGTACAAGCTCATCTATACATTTCTTTGCTAAACAAATTGTACAGAACTAGAGAAAAGATTTTGTGAAATTTATCATTTTCCCTCTGGCTTCCAGTCTTCTTCTCCATCTCCATGTGGCTGCCAGAAAACTCCCTGTAAGATTCAGATCTGATGATTTACTCCTCTGTTCAGGATGCTTCAGTTCTTCAGCTTCCATTTTTCTGTTTGCTAGTCACTTTCACAGCCTCCCACTTTACCAAATGTAAGCTCTTAGACTTACTTTGAAAGTTTGTTGTTACCAGTAGGACTGTTCCACGTCCCTTTTGCACCTGCAGCTGATAACACCCACTATTCTCTATTCCAAGCATATGGTTCCAGAGGAGAAACATAACAACACGCTGGTGATGTTTATGTTAAATGAGCCAGTCTTCTCCAAGCATCTGCTGCACAGGCGCAGAAACAGATAAGTGGTTTCAGCTATTGGCTGCCAGGGAAACAGAAGGGTTGCCACAACAAACTCGGCAAACAACCCCAAAAGTCCCCAAGAAGCATAAACGCACACTGCTGGAGTATCAAAATTAGTAAAGAACTGCGAGTTTTTGATTCGTGACCTTCGCTTTGTCCCCTACATTCCTATGGAGAGATTGGACTGCTCTCTGCAGCAACTTGGCCATCTGCAGGAGAAGACGTTTGAGATTGACTCAGCTTTTGAAGCAAAGTATTTGAAATTTCTCTACTCACTCCAGAGTTGCTTTGTAGTGGAGTTGGCTTGTGCTCCCCTTGGATGCTTGGTCTTTTGACTGACATGGATAAGGTTGGCTCTGAGGAAACCCAGCATCCTCTTTGCTCTGGCGCCACTGGGCCCGCCACCCTCTCCCCCCGCAGCCCCCTCTCCTCCCCCCTCTGTCCCCCACCACCTCTCTATCCCTCACTTGAACTGGCTGCCAGAGTTCACAGACAGCTGGGCAGAGAGTGGCTAAATCTGCCCAGCTGCCCGGGAAGCTTGGCGGCCAGGCCGAGGGAAGGAAGCATCGGCTCTCTTTGAAGGTCGGCTGCCAGTGAATCTCAGGCAGCTGGACTTCAAAGGGGGCACCGCCGGGCTTTCCCTCCTGTCTCGGCAGGTCATTCCACGGCACTGTGCTTCCGGTGTGGGCCTGGTGGCTTTCAAGTTCCTCTTCAATTAAAGAGCTGAATTGAAAGCTGCACTTGTGTTCACATTTGTGTTTTTCATGTGCTATAGTCAGTCTAAGATCCTAACTCCTGTTACCCCAAGCTTACGAATAAGGATGGAAGAGAAAAGGTAACATCATACAAAGGGCAGCTAAGGAGATCCACTGCAGCTAGAAGGATTTCCTCACTGCTAGTTAGTTGTATCTTGTGTTATTTACCAAGTTTTGAGTTACCTTAGGGACTCTTGATGTGATCTTTTTTTTTTTTTTATCTTTTGTCTTTTTAGGGCCTCACCCGCGGCATGTGGAGGTTCCCAGCCTAGGGGTAGAATTAGAGCTATAGCTGCTGGCCTACGCCACGGCTCATGGCAATGCCGGATCCTTAGCCCACTGAGCGAGGCCAGGGATCGAACCCACAACCTCATGGTTCCTAGTCGAATTCATTTCTGCTGCGCCACGGCGGGAACTCCAGATGTGATCTTCTTGAGTAAAGGCTAATCAACATATATTTGTGGACTGAATTTAGCTGGTATCCTGGGCTTGGGTTTAGTCATGGATGATGGTTTTATTGTTTCTAGAAACTGGTGCCGTGCTCACCCACTCTACCCAAAGAGTACCTCAGTCTCTTGCTGCACTTTCCCACCTTTCACCTTCCAATTCCATTGGTGGTTGGGGAGAGGACTGGCCTAGTAAGGAAAGTGAGAGTCTGCACAGAGTCCACAGTAACCATGGTTGCAAATGGGGGTCAGAGTGGAGGGAGCCTGCAGTCAGCAGAGCTGTAAGTATGCGTGTGTATAGCAGTGGTTAGAGGTGCAGGTCCTGGAGCCAGGCTGCTTGGGTTCGTATCCTGGCTCTGGCACCTACTGACCACATGGCCTTATCTTTCTACACTGCCACACCCTCCCTGGACAATGGGGATATAATAGTACTTATCTCAGAAGACCGCTGGAAAATTCAAGGAGTTAATAGAGCCATGCACTTGGGACGGTATCTAGCCCAGACTAAATGCCCAATAAATGTTAGGTCTTATCATCATGGGCCAGATCCCATTGACCAGGACTAGAGGAGGTGGAAAAGGACCAGTTTGTGATTGTTTCTGCCCCTGTATGGAGCTTCTGCCTTGGATAAAATTTGTAATAGAATTTTTTTCAGAAATCTTTAATAACAGAAAAAATTGTATTATGTAGTTTGAAGGGGAACAAGTTATTTTATGTTGTTCATCTCTCTCCCGGCATTGCCCCTCCTGGGAGTTTAAGGAGATGTAATAGCCTAGGCAACCCCAAAAGAAACCTGGTAAAACATGGCTGCAAAGATAAATAAAGAAAAAGAGGTATTTTAATGAAGAGTACAGTTTCTGGAGTTAGAATCAGAGTTTGAAATTTTTACTCTGATAAAACTTACTGTTGTGCAACTATACATGTAATAAAATTCATTGAGTAATTGAGAAAAACCATGAGAGTAAAAATTTATTAGTCATACGTCTTTGGGTAAGTCACCTTGCTAAGCCACAGTTTTCTTGGTTGTAAAATGAGATGATGGTTACATACACAACAGGAGGCTTGTTTGAAGAATGAAATTAGAAAATATATGTTATAGTGCACTAAGTAGCAGCATGTTCAGTCAATGTACCTGGCATTATTATTACTGTTGCCGCCACCATTAGTGTTACAAGTTGAAATTAGTAGTGAATCACAAGGAAGCCTTTAGTGTTTATAACAATGATTTTATAAATAGAGTGCCTTTCCCTATGATTTTTATTCTCTCTAGATCAGAGGTCAGCAAACTGTGGGCCAAATCCAGCCTGCCACCTCTTTTTATAAATAAAGTTTTATTGGAACACAACCTCATCCATTTGTTTATTGTCTGTGGCTGCTTTCCTGCTGTAACCGCACAAGTGAGTCGTTGCGACAGAGACTTTATAATCCTCAAAGCCTAAAATATTTACTGTCTGGCCTTTTTCCTGAAGAAGTTTACTGGCCCTTGCTCTAAATATGTGTTTCCCCAATTAAGGTCCAGAGAATGTTAATTCTATTCATGTTAGTAAGTACTTTCTGAAAAGGAAAAAGAAAAAAAAAAAAAAAAAGGTTCTGTAGTCAAATAAGCTTTGGAAATGTTAAAGAGGTTGATTTATTTCAGGACTACTACTTAAAAGACTCTAACTTTTAATATCCTAATGTGCATTGTGAATCTTCAAGACAAGGCCATGGTATGCAAATAAACTGTAGTTTCCCAGGCTTACTTGGCTATGGAACCACCCCACCCCCAGCCCACCCCTGGATCTGATGATGTTACAGAAAACATCCTCTGGGAAACCCTGCTCTGGGGCTGTCTCTTTTAGAAGGACTTTCTTCTTAAATCATTTCTCTTGGTGATTTAGATGATATCCTCATTTGGAGACCTACGGAATATCTTATGAGAGTCTCTATTACCTCATTTCCCCCCCCCCCCCCAGTAAAATTATGCTTTGTTTAAAATTATAACAGTAAAGTATACCAGATATTGAAATGCTCTAATAAGATAATATCCCCATCTTTCAATTATTTTATATAATGTCTCAGAGGTTAGAAATAGAGTCCAAAGTCCAAAGTTTCATTTCATGCCTTCTTGAAATTCTAAAAGCATGGATCTTCTATGGGGCTGTAATTTTTTTTTTTTTTTTTTTTTTTTTTTTGCATCCAGATTTCTGAAGCATAAATCTCAAGGGCCTAACTGGGATACCAGCTGAACTCAGCTCGGGTTTATAAGAAGGGAGATTAATGTGAAGGTAACTTGTGCCTTAGCCATAAGGGGTTTGTTTTATAGACTAAAGTAAACACCTTGAATTTCAAGTTGCAAGCACATGGGGAGCCAGGAGATTCCAGAGCAGTGGCATCATATTCTGCCTGTGACTCACAGTGGCAGAGCGCTCTCCCGCAGCTGCAGCTTCCAGCTGGTCCTCAGACAGAGCCCTAGGTAGTCACACACTGCAGTCACCTGGTTTGAGACGACCAAACAGGCATGCAGTTGCAACACTGTCCAGTTATGAATGAAGCCTGGGCTATCTCTTTGCCAAATACAGTTGAAAAAATAAATGCTAAGTCATAGCTGTTTTCTGAAATCACAGTGGTTGCAACAGTGAACCTGGACTTAGAGTGGAGAACCGTGCTGGAGAGTTCAGCCCTGGTCATAAATGCTCACTCTCCCCTTTTCCCGCCCTCCACCCTCCCTTCCTCTTCCTTCATCTCTGTCTGTCTCTCTCCCTCCTGTGAGCCTACCCATTGCAGCAGAGGCCAATTCTTAGTCATTTTGATGCCCTTTAAACCTGGCTTATTCTTGATGCAGTAAATGTTTTATGGAAGAATAAGAGGTCTGAAGGGTTTCTTCTCCTTTCCCAACTTGTGAATCCATTAAGAAAATTCCACATGGTCTCTTCATTTCTATATCTCTGGGTTGTGTGTAAATCCTTAGTAAATATGGTTAACATTGTAAATGAGGATTCTGAAAATTTTATTATCATGCTTTGATTTTATGGGGGATGATGAACGAACTTTTCAGAAACCTTTGTTAGATATCATTGTCTTTTGTCTTTATTTAATTTAAAAAAATGAAGTGGGGGGGAGAAGGAGGGAATGAGGGAAGGGCAGAACATTTTGGCTGGAACACAATTATCTTTTTTAAAAAAAGTTTGAAACTTGGAAACTGTCAGCTTACTATGAAATACGTTGCTTCCTTGAAACATGCTCAAAAGTTCAGAGTTTTATTTGCTATATTTATTAAGTATGTTCATCTTGTAGGCACCATGATATGTGATGCATAGCTCTGTACTCAGCTGTAGTCTGAAACTCATTGGGGTTCTTAGAGTTCAGATGATGTGCCTGGGAAAGAAATAATCTGACGCTGACCTACTTGAAAGAAAGGATCAGAAATGTGGGGGGAAAGTTCTCATCTAGTGACATAAAGAAAAATGATTTAAACACACAACCCTCCCTTCTGTATCCTCCAAGAATGAGCTTTTCTAAGCACTCTCCTCTCTCACTCAATATTGTCTTCTGGAATCATTATCTTAGTGTCAGTGAATATATAGAAGTGGCTGGAGCTGGTTGGAAACAGACTACAGCTACCTAGAGACCATGGTTGTCTCAAGCAACCCCAGCAAGGATTAAGAAACATTGCTAGGAGTTCTCATGGTGGTGCAGCAGAAACAAATCTGACTAGGAACCATGAGGTTGTGGGTTCGATCCTTGGCCTCACTTTGTGGGTTAAGGATCTGGCATTGCCGTGAGCTGTGGTGTGGGTCGCAGACGCGGCTTGGATCTGGCATTGCTGTGGCTGTGATGTAAGCCAATAACCGTAGCTCCGATTCGACCCCTAGCCTGGGAACCTCCATATGCCACGGGTGCAGCCCTAAAAGGAGAAAAGACAAAAGAAAAAAGAAAAAGAAACATTGCTAGAGAAACTCTTGGTCACACCAGCAGATACAAAAAGGCAAGAGAGGAATGTAGTGATTATATACTAAGTATAAGACATAATCAAGTTGAATTCATTTTACTTATAGGTTTGCAGGACAAGTTTCTGATGGATATTTCTTGGTAGAAGGCTAAGGTAGGGGAGTGAGAATTAACCTTCTTAAAACATTGTTAACGCTCCTGTGATATCATCTGAGTAATAATAATGACAAACCCTTATGTAATGTTTACTATCCGCCAGGCACTGTTCACATCCTTTATGAGTTGCATTAGTTAACTTTTGCTGCATAACTAACTGCTCTAAAACTTAGTGGCTTTAAACAACAAACATTAATTATTCCTTCTGATTCTCTGGGTCAGTGGGGCAGGACCTCTGGTCTGAACTGGCTTGCCTGATTTCTCCTGAGTTCTCTATTACATCTGCAGTTAACTAACAGCTCAGTCGGGACTGGATGGTCCAGGATGACCTTACCCCCATGTCTGGCTGTTGGCAAGGTAGCAGCTCCTGCTACGGGGATGACTGGGCACATGTCCCTGATCATCCAGAAAGCGTCTTGTGCTTTTTTATAAGGAGACTGGATTCTAAAAGCAACAGGAGAGCAAGTCCCCGTGTACATGCCTTTCCAATTCTCTGCTTGTGTCTTGTTTGCAAATGTCCTCTGTTATGGTTCTCTAAGAAGCAGGTGCTTAGGCAGGATTAGATGTGTAAAAGATGTGTTGCCGAAACTCCTGTAAGGGAGAAGTAGGTGGGGAGGCAGAAGGGGCTAGAGAGTATCCGACGGGGTTGCAGGCCTGATCCCTTTGAAGGAAAGAGGGAAGGAATGAAGGAGGGTTGGCTGGGATGAATCTCAGACTGCAACACAGTTCTAAGAAAGCTTTGGCCAGGCCAGTGGGAACTCCTTGAACCTATGTCAACCTGAGGCCTTATGAGTCTACTCTGTCATGGTATCTTGGCATAGCAGCTACAGTTGGGACTACTACTTGATCAAGTCTGTAGTCAACAATCCCTTTGTGGAAGCACTCGGAGAGGCCTGTTCCACGGAGCAGCACTATCCTTCCTCTTAGGAACCTGGACACCTCAATGGTCAGTAGACTCCCGATCTGAAAATAGTCTCAGTTATGGGAACAGAGCAAGGGATCATGACTTCTTATTGGGGTTCTCACCCTCAGCCTTGTGCTGTTCCATTTATCTCTCGTTTTGATTGTAGCTATTAAGCAATACCTTTGCTGTCTGCCCGTCTTTCCTGTCCCGAGGAATACCAGGTTCTATTAACTGTCTCCATAGTTTTCTGCACATCAGGTCCTCTTGGCTGCCTCTGTGACCTTGCCAGTCATTGTAGTAATTACAGTATTTTGGCTTTTAGCAAATAAACACTGCAACCTGGCTTTTATTATTTGGAGCTTCATTATCCCCATGGATATTGATGGCGCAGCTCTGTGACATTAGCCTTGGGCTGCAGAAGAGACTCGCCACTAACTTCTTGGTGATGCACTCTCTCACCTGTGTATTCTTGATGGTGAGTGGTATTTCTTCTGGGCCCTCCTATGAAAAATAATATTCTGTATTTTCTAACTGGACACAATTTTTCCATTCCAGCGTCTACTTCCCCCAGCCTTCTTATTCTCTTCTATGTTGTCTGCCAGGACAATTGGAGTGTTTTTATTTGACTCCATCCCCTGGGTCCTTGTACAGTAATGTGCCCCCAAATCAATGAATCCTCATCAAAGCCCCCTTGATTAAGCATCCTCAAAATCTAAACTCAAGGTACTGACTTCATGGCTCCTGCCACTAGCTGCTAGATAATTCCTGCATCTCTTTTGGTGCGTAATCTCTTTCCTCCCTAATCAGGCCCAGCTCCTTCTCTAGCTCAGTAATGCCAGGATTTAACACTAATTATTGTGTAAAGCCAGGATTGGAGGCAGAGGCAGATCTGAAGAGAAGCTAACTGCTGCCTTGTGGGGGGAGGGCAAGGATGGGCCACCTCTTTAGGCTGTGAAGGTTCCAGGGTATTTGTAGATCCAGCATCTTATGTGCATCCATTCAAATAGCCTATCCTTGTGTTTCCGTGTCTCAGGTTTTCCCATCTAGAGCCCTGACCTTAGAGTAACAGACCTGCTTTGAGTGAGCATTTAAATATTTCTGGAGCTCTATAAATTGAAACACCAGATCACTTTTGTTTGTTGCTCCTCTGTGTCTGCTCTTCCACTGCAGGAGATGAGAGCCTCTTTGAGAGCTACTAAAGTGGCTCTCTGGCTCTTCCACTTAGTCTGTAACTGTTAATGGTCCTCAGTTTCTCATTCTCCCTTTGCAGGGAGAATGACTCAGCAGTAACCAGCCAACACTATTGTCTTTGTAGGCATCTTCTTCCTGTATCTTTCTTTCTTTCTTTCTTTTTTCTTTTTTTTTTTTTTTTTTTTTGTCTTTTTGTCTTTTTGCTATTTCTTGGGCCGCTCCCACGGCATATGGAAGTTCCCAGGCTAGGGGTCGAATCGGAGCTGTGGCCACCGGCCTACACCAGAGCCACAGCAACGCGGGATCCGAGCCTTGTCTGCAACCTACACCACAGCTCACGGCAACGCCAGATCCTTAACCCACTGAGCAAGGGCAGGGATCGAACCCGCAACCTCATGGTTCCTAGTTGGATTCGTTAACCACTGCACCACGATGGGAACTCCCCTGTATCTTTTGATTTGATTTGATTTTTAATGATTTTTATTTTTTCCACTATAGTTGGTTTACCGTGTTCTGTCAATTTCTAATGTACAGCAGAGTGACCCAGTCACACATATATATACATTCTTTTTCTTACATTATCCTCCATATCTTTTTAAATGCTTAAAACATGTTTCCCACAAGGACATTCCTCTGTACTAGGAAGTTTTCCCAGGTCACCTCCAGTGAAAGCTGTAGCAGTGGGACCACAGCCAAGGGCTCAAGCATATCTTTGCTCCACATTCCACTTAGGACAGTGTTCTCTGTACCTGCCAGGCAACGAAGGAAGCAGTGCTAGGTTTTTATATTACCACCTGTGTTGTTGGATCACTCCGGGCACCACTTGTGGTGGTCTGGGTCCTCTGAGGGACAGACATCAAGATAGGATTGGACATATAAGAGGTTTCTTGGGGAAAGGCCTGTAGGGGAAATGGGGTGGGGGTGGGGGATGCGGGGCTGAGAAGGCTGGAGAGAGAGCATGATGTAGGCCATAGCCCTGTGAGGAGGAAAGGAAAGAAAGCAGTGTCATAGGTCTCTCAGCTGGCGAATGGCTGAATAAAATGTGGTCCATCCATGCAGTGGAATATGACTTGACCATAAAATGAAATTCTGAAGCATACTGTAAGATGGATGAACCTCAAAAATATTATGCCAAGTGAAAGAAGCCACTTAACAAATGATAATATATTGTATGATTTCACTTATTTCCAATGTTCACTTGGGCAAGTGTACAGAGACAGAAACTAGATTATAGTGCTTAAGGCTGATGGGTTAGAGGAAAATGGGGAACACTTGCTAATGTGTATGGGGTTTCTTTAGGGGATGATCAAGATGTTCTAAGATTGACTGTGGTAATGGTTGAAAATTACCTGTGGTACTTAATTGACTGTGGTAATGGTTGAAAATTACTCAATTCTCTGAAAATACTAAATCACATTGAACTGCACACCTTAAGTGGACAAATTCCATGGTATGTGAATTATATTTCAATAAAACTGTTATGTTAAAAGAAAAGGAACGGATTATATAGAGTCTTAGACTGTAGCACAATGCCGTGAATGTTTCAGTCAGGCTGACTTGGTTTTCAGGGTGTGAGAGTGTTTGTCATTGTGGGCTGTCCAGTGTTAATGTTGTATGCATATTTAACATCTCCGCTGGCGATTTTATTGCATTGGAATAAACTTTGCTACCGCTTAGAGTGAAGTTGATAACTGAAGAGCGCTTTTTCACATAAAATCCCAATCGAAATCGAACTACCTGCTTGCTCTTGGGCTCATGCCGAAGGGTATAGGATCTGATTCCTTTGGCTTCTGCACCTTTAAGGTTCTTTATCCCACCTGACTGGTATATGTGTATGTACACATCTATTTTGTGTGTACTTATGTTTTAGAATGTTGGTATTCACCGTTTGTTTTGCCCTACTAGTAATAAAAGGTACGTATTGATCAGTTAAGTCAAATTATAAAATATTCTGTATTTACCAGTTTTGATCATTTCCCAAAGAGTCATAGAGCCATAAGTGACCTAGGAAATCATCTCGTTCAATCTCTTTAATTTACGGAAGATAGAATCATGATCCAGAGAGTCTAAGGAACTCGTCCCAGGTCATTCGGCTATTTTTTTTTTTTTTTTTTGTCTTTTTGCTATTTCTTGGGCCGCTCCCGCAGCATATGGAGGTTCCCAGGCTAGGGGTCCAATCGGAGCTGGATCGTTAACCCACTGAGCAAGGCCAGGGATCGAACCTGCAACCTCAGGGTACCTAGTCAGATTCGTTAACCACTGTGCTACGACGGGAACTCCCTCGGCTATTTTTTTTTTTTTTTTTTTTTTTTGTCTTTTGTCTTTTTTATTGTTGTTGTTGTTGTTGCTATTTCTTGGGCCGCTCCCGCGGCATATGGAGGTTCCCAGGCTAGGAGTTGAATCGGAGCTGTAGCCACCGGCCTACGCCAGAGCCACAGCAACGCAGGATCCGAGCCGCGTCTGCAACCTACACCACAGCTCACGGCAATGCCGGATCGTTAACCCACTGAGCAAGGGCAGGGACCGAACCCGCAACCTCATGGTTCCTAGTCGGATTCGTTAACCACTGCGCCACGACGGGAACTCCCCTCGGCTATTTTTTGACTGAACTAAGTCCAGATGTCATATCTCCTAGTCTTGGCCTCATGCTCTTTTTTTTACCACACCCACATTACCTTCCTGGTAACTCATGCAGTGAGGGGTCTTCCTTCTATTTAGATGTGTTTATGTATTTCTTAGCATTAAAAATAAAACATTTCAAACAAAAAAACTAAGTTAATTTCACTGAGAGATGACATGTAAGCACAGGACTTTTTGGTAAAATGTTACCAGTACAGTATCTTTTTTTTTTTGTAAGCAAGCCAAGTCTTTATTACACAAAAGCAAATGCTACAGTATCTTTCAAAAGCTTTATTTAGAGTTTAGTGGTTGATAACTTGTTGAAATATAACTAAGTGGTATGTTTTCCGTATTATGGTTGGTAGCAGAGTTTTGCTTTTCTGAGAATTAAAAAATATGTTCAGGCTTTTCTCCCTGTGTCCAGAATGATCTTTGAAAAATAAGCAAACCTAGTGACAGTACTGTTTCTCTGTGTAGACTCCCTCGGCAGCTCCTTTTACCTTCAGGATAAAATTTAAGCTCTTACCATAACCTATAGAACAGGCCCTGCTCATATCACCCTCCCACCTCTCCTTTCTCTCTTGTCATGGTTAGCTTCTTTTAGTCCTTTGAATCAACCAGGTATTTTATCTTCAGGCCTTTCAATATGTACGTGTTGATTTTCTATTGCTTCATAGCAAATTACTACCAGAAATTCAGTGGCTTAAAAAAAAAAAAAAAAAGCCCACCCATTTATTATTGCACAATGTCTGTAGGTAAGAAGCCTGGCGTGGTATGGTTGGATTCTCTTCTTAGGGTTTCACCAGGCTAAACTCTCAAAGTACACTTGACACTTGAACACACAGGGGCACTGACACCCTCTGCCCTTGCCACCCTGCAAGCAATTGAAAATCCGCATATAACTGCTCTCTGTATCCATGGATCCCCATTTGTGGATTCAGCCAACTGCAGATCATGTAGTATGGTACTATGTATTTATTGAAAAAAGTCTGCATATAAGTGGACCTGTGCTGTTCAAACCTGTGTTGTTCAAGGGTCAACACCACTGGCCAGGGCTGTGGCTCTCGTCTGGGTCTCAGAGTCCTCTTTCAAGCTTACTGATTTTGATAGAATTCAGATCCCTGTTTCTTTAATATATCTCGTAAGTCAACAATGTCATATCAAACTCTTCTCATTTTTTTGGGAGGGGGCTGGCACATGAAAGTTCCCAAGCTAGGGGCTGAATCCGCACCACAGCAGTGACCCAAGCTGCTGCAGTGACAGATAACACCAGATTCTTAACCTGCTGAGGCGCCAGGGAGTGCCATGCTTCTCATTCTTAAGATCTGTCTGATTCACTCTTATGTCAGGTCTCTACGCCTTCCTTCTTTGTCCTCAGCCCAGAGAAGATTCTGCTTTTAAGGACTCACGTAACTACTTCAGCACCACCTGGATAATCCAGGATATAATCTCCTTCTTTTAAGGTCAGCTAACTAGTAACCTTAATTACACCTGCACAGTCCCTTTTGCCAAGTAGGGTAACATATTCATGGGCACAACACTAGGTATGGAGGTCAAAATCCTACTGCCACAATGCAGCTCCCTCTGACCGGAGGACTCGTCCTTGTCCCCACATCCTGCCCCTTTGTCTGCTAACTCTTACTTTATCCACTAAGTCTCTGGTTTCTTTTTGCCCCCTTTCCCACTAGTGTCACGTTCAGGTTAAGAACTTCTCCTTATCGCTCTTGAATTACTCTGTATTTCCCCACTGTACCACTTATCCCTCTCTGTGCTTCTCCATCTTTTCAGGCGGCTGTCTCTCAGCACATTTGTGTTTCCCTCTTCATCGGTGTATCTGTCATACATTTGATGCCCAATAAAAAAAGAGACGAGTCAATGAATTATTTGTATCCATGAAAGGTAGAGGCATGATTACTGTCTTTAGTATAATTTCTAAGACTATCACCTGGAGGAAGAGAGAACAGTTTTAACTCAGTATATGCAAATCATTATTATTTTTTTAAAAGGCCTGCTTTTGTGAGATACTGTGTTCTGCATTAGTGGAATTTTGGGGGAACTCAGTGACGGAGTACCAGGGATGTAACTGGGAGCCTAATGTCCAGGAGCTCTGTTTTGTGACTCATTCTTTGTTGGCGCTGCTGCCAGATCAATGGAGATGGGTCACTTGTATTCTTGTACTTGTGGCTCTCAAGGGAGACGTGCTATATCACTAGTAATGTCTCTTACCATTCACTGTAGAATTATCCAGCCTGGTGGCTCTGAGATAATTGACTCTCTGATACTTCGGCCTGTTCTGGTTACTGAATCATAACTGAGTGGCAAGTAGTAGCGTTACTTTTCTAAAGCATGCACTGTTCAGCAGCGACATGAGAAGTAACAAGACTATTAACATACATCAGTAGAGAGGGAGTATGGTGTAGTGTTTAAGAGCAGGCTTTTTGGTTCAAACTCCGAGCTCGACTACTCGCTAGTAAGCAGTGTGTGTATGACTTTGGACAAGATCCGTAAGTCTCTGTGCTTGAGTTTCCTAATCTGTAAAGTGAAGGTAGCCTTAGAGATGATCGTGAGCACCGTAGGCAGGAGAGTAAAGGATATAGTGCCTCGGTTGTAGTAAGCATGTGTAACAGTCAGCCGCCACCACCACTATCATCGTTATCGGCAACAGCAACATTATCCTATAGACACAGCAAAGATATTTCAGGACTCACAACCATGTGCACAGTGTCTGGCATGTACTAGAAATATAATGATGTTTTTGAGTTAATAATTTGTTCATTTGTATTTTTTTGTATTTATTCTTTCAGATAACTATAGGCAATAGTCTCTAAAACTTTATAATGAGAGGAACTAGGAGTCCCCGTTGTGGCTCAGTGGTTAACGAATCCGACTAGGAACCATGAGGTTGCGGGTTCCATCCCTGCCCTTGCTCAGTGGGTTCAGGATCCGGCATGGCCTTGAGCTGTGGTGTAGGTCACAAACACGACTCGGATCCCGCCTTGCTGGGGCTCTGGTGTAGGCCAGCAGCTACAGCTCCGATTGGACCCCTAGCCTGGGAACCTCCATAAGCCACGGGAGCGCCCTAGAAAAAGCAAAAAGACTAAATAAATAAATAAATAAATAATAATAAGAGGAACTAAATGCTATGCTAATCTTGTATTGCTCAGAGCTTGCTAAGGCAGCCTGTAAAACATCTCCTGCTAGGACTTACTTTGTTTCTTCTTTTTGCATATTAAAGCAAATGGGTGTTTTAAAAAGCATTTTGAAATTTTTTCCAGAATAAAGAAAATTATAATCAGGTGAAATTAATATTTTACATACAGCTCTGTATCATTTTCTGGATGATGACGTGAAATACTCTTGCCGCAAAAATGTTGAATTCAGATGAGATGTTAACAATGTGTTTGTCTTTGCAAACAGGTTCATCCTAAATTCCACTATAAACAAGCTCATGACCCGGGCACAGACACTTCTTGCGTGACTTTTTCCTATGATGGGATTGTACTTGCCTCTCGTGGAGGTGAGTTAATAGCTTTCTTTTTAATGTGTTTCTCTATAGAAAATGATCATTTTTAACTAACCCTATTCCTAATCATTTTAACTATAAATGATCAGTTTTATATGTCACACAAATATCCTAGTACCTAGTAAAACCAGATGTGCTTTTGTTAATGTACTTTTGCCAGTCTAGTTTTTGCATTAAAATGCATTTCCATCTTGGAAATATTATTTTATTAAAAAGTATCAAGTAAGATTTATAAAATATGTACTTTTTTGCCCAAGTTTTAATTTTAGCTACAAATTCCATCAGCGTTTGGAGCCTCCAAGGATGACCTTTGCCTCTACCTTATGGAATTTTGTAGATGATATTTTATATTCTTTCTGTATTATTTTATAGTTCTGGGTCTGGTATTTCAAATTCTTTGAGTTGCTAACCATTAATTTTTTTTTTCAGTTCAAACACCAACTCAATTCAGTTTAAAAAGGTTGTATACATGGATGTTATTTTTTTAATAGCTACATAATTCTGTATGGTCATATTGTAAATTTACTTGTCTTCACTCATATGGTTTAATATAGGCTGTTTCCAACGCTTTGCTAAATCTTTCTCACCTGGATAAGTTGTATGTTGGCCGAAGGAAATATGAGCGTAGTGAGGACAGCTTGTGAACAAAGCCTTAGGGGGACTTATGGACCATGACCGAGGGTCTTCCAGGAGGCCCATTTATGGGGAGAGAAAAGAATCAGGATAAGTAGGTTGGAGCCATTTTATCGATGGTCTTAAATATCACATAAAGGCTCTAGTCTTTATTCTGTAGGTCTAATTATTCTAGCAACACTACATATAGTCATTTATTCCCTCACTTAACTTTATATTTTGAACAGCTACTCTGACTAAGCACTCTGCTAGGTGCTTGGTCTAAACTGTGAACATCCTAGACAGGGTTCCTCTCCTGAAATAATTTTCAGCCTGGTGAGGAGGGTGGTGGAGGGAGGAGGACATAGACTTGGCACAGCTTTCCCCTTAGTTTAATATGTCCTTTGACCCCTGGGAATGCCATTCAGATTCTCTTTCTTTCCAAGATTCTATTCTCATATATTGTACCAAACCATCCTCACTTACATAATTTTTTAAAAAAAATCACAGCACATGCACATGTATTTTCTTTCTTTCTTTTTTTTTTTATTGTTATTTTTTGCCTTTTCTTGAGCCGCTCCTGCAGCATATGGAGGTTCCCAGGCTAGGGGTCCAGTCAGAGCTACAGCTGCCAGCCTACACCAGCGCCACAGCAACTCGGGATCCGAGCCGCGTCTGTGACCTACACCACAGCTCATGGCAACGCTGGATCCTTAACCTACTGAGCGAGGCCAGGGATTGAACCCGAAACCTCATGGTTCCTAGTCAGGTTCGTTAGCCACTGCGCCACGATGGGAACGCCTGTATTTTCTTTTTATGGTATACCTGGAAAAGGTGGATAGGTATAAAATATGTATTTTGGTTCATCAGTTCTAACCTGCTATTTGAGCCCTAGGATGACTCTTAATTAAGTCTGTGTTACTGCACTCTTTACTCACAAACGGGGAATTTACCCTTAGAGTGTATCTAAATCCCCTGGGAAAGTTCTTCAAGTAATAAATGCTCCCATTGGAAATTCTCGCATTCCCCCTTGCATCTCTAGAGCAGTACCCTTAAAACTCCGAGGTGGAGTAGGGAGAGACGAGGGGAATAAAAGAGGTGTGTACTTTGAAAATTCTTCAAATTATTACTGCAGGACTCTGAAATAGGCCAGTGCCGCCCCCAGCTGATTATTACTGCCTTAGAAATCTCAGATGAACTCCATTTCGGTCAAAGCCATTTTAGGGATCATTTTTCCCTCCCGCTTCCATCCTATAGTAGCTGTTGAGTAACATGTCATCAACACAACATGTGTACTCTATTCCATCACTTTCCTTCCTGGATGTATGGAGTATGCCAGATGGAAGTCTCTCTGTTCAGCAGAGTCCCCGGGATGTTGTAAGGTGTGCCTGCTAGCTCCAGAACCTGCCAGGTTAGCTAAACTTCCTGTTACAGATGAATGGTTTCTTATTGTTTGGGGCTTGTGAAGACGTATAACCTTTTTTTTTTTAACAGACTGCAAGCAAAAAGGTGAGTCCTACAAAGTTCTTCCAGACTAAGCAGGTCTCTCATCTACCCAGTTGTGGATTAGTACACCTGCCAAAAGTTGGGTTTCAGAGGAAAGGTCACTGGGGAGAGAATGGGGATTTTTTATTGAACGCTCCACTCCCCTCACTCGCGTCTGATCCTGATTCCTTATTGGACCCGAGGGGTTGAGGCAGGTCTCAGCTGTGGACACTGGGGAGAAAGAACAGCAAAGACATCACTTTCCATGAGTTTTTGGCTTTCATTATGGTCAGGAATTAGGTAGCAGCCCTGTAGAAATATTTAAAACGTTATTCTTTAAAGAATATTCATTGTACTTGAGACGGCTTGGGAAAGCTGTGCTCCTAGCAAAGGGAAGAATGATAGCCACCGATAGAGTTACACTGGAGGGAAGGGACTTGCAGGGCTCACCCTCATTAACGTTAATGGATAGTTCCACCCACACACTAGTGGGGAGAAAACAATCTGTTGTGAATTGAATGATTTTCAGTCCTGATGGTTGCTAAATTAATATCTTCTGACAAAGTCAAGTTCTGCTCAAATATACCACAGGGAAACTACCATCTGCTCACAAGTCACTTTTTAGAGTAGATTCTCCAGGGTTCCTTCTAGCCTGCAGATGCTGCCTCAGTCTGGAAAGTAATTTCTAGGAGGCTAGTTTGTGATCCTGGATCTTTCTACTGTTCTCACAACTACTGCTCTCAAGATCTCCAATTAAAAAAGTGAAACGTACGCATCCCCTTTCTTCCTTCTCCTTCCTTTCTCTCTCGCCCCCTCCCTTTCTTCCTTCTTATAGTTACACACTAAGTTTATCAAACTCTGGACTTGGAACCGGATCTTTTTTTGCCAAATTTATTTTTTGTCTTTTTTTTTTTTTCCTTTCTCATTCCTCTGTCAGGTGATGATACATTAAAATTATGGGACATCCGTCAGTTTAATAAACCACTTTTTTCAGCCTCGGGCCTTCCTACCATGTTCCCCATGTAAGTAGCATATTTTTAATATTTGATAAGCACAAGGGAATGAAAACGTAATTGCCTCTTCATGTTCCTGTGTACGTCTTAGATCTTCTAGAAGAGGGACTTGGAGAGTGATTGAAATAGGTTTTTTGATAGATGCATTTTATTTTTCCTTTCACTTTGTGCACGTCCCAGAATATAAAGTTTTATTTTTGAAGTTTGAGATGATGTATGTTCTGTGTTTGAGTGAATATATCTGTCTCTCTCTATAGAGATAACATAGATATTGTATGTACACATAGGTTTTGAGGTAGTAAAGATATTTTAAAGAGTTGAATTGTTCTTTTTATAATGTATAAATGATGGAGTAGGCCTATCTTTATTTGCTGTCTTGTAAAATTTGCTTCCTCATACCATCAGAGCGGTTTTTCGTAGTTACTGAGTATCATGTGTCATTTTCTTGAGTTTTTCTTATCGTTCCAATCAATAATTTGGTAACCTTCATTAGGTAGCTGAAAATTGTTATCTCCATTCTAAGTTGATAACTGAAGCTTTAAAGATTTCTCTGAGGCAGCTAAGTGTGGAATTTGTCCTCTAAGTCCTACAGTTGATGCTTAAGCAAAACAATTCTATTTTGGTAGAAATAAAATTTCACATCTGTATTAAATAATGACAAACAGGGGAGCGTGAAGGTAATGGAAGCATCGAATGGAGAAAGCTGTATAACATCAGAACACTAACTCTGACATGGTCTATTGACCATGGCATTCATTGTTTAAAACAAACAGAGGAACAGGAATGAATTTATAGCTGATAGGATTTTTTGGAGCCATTTTGCCTGTGGCAGGTAACACTGGCTGCTGCGTAACCTCTTTGGATCACATCTTAGATTATTCATAATCAAGTGGCCAGACGTCTCATCACGGGGGCTGCTCGGTCATAGCCATCACTTAGGTTCCAGCAGTACAGTCTGCTCCTCATTCATGATGCTTGACTTGACAAAACTCAAATTACTGGAGCGGTGGTGCTGATAAAAATAGTTCCAAAACTGGTCAGAATAACCATTACTCAGACATTAGTCATACAGTGTCTATTTGTGTGTAGACAGGATCAATGTCTATGTTGAGTTTTCCCCCACACTCTGTTTACCTTAAACAATACTATAATGTGTAGGAGTTAGAGCACAGATTCTGGAGTTAGACTAAGTTCAAATACCAGCTGCACTGCTTACTTTTGTAATCTTAGACAAGATTTCTTTAACTTCTTTCTGCCTCAGTTTCCTCATCAGTAAAGTGGGGATAGTAGTGTTTACTTCATAAGATTATTGTGAATATTAAGTGAATTCGTATAAATGCCTGACTTAATATAAACCCTATATAAGAATTGTCTTTTCTTATAGTAATGTTGTTTATGTTTTAACTCCCTCGTTATCGCAGCACTGTTGTGGGGTCATAAGCCAATATTTAGAAACTCTTTTTTTTTCTGTAGGACTGACTGCTGTTTCAGTCCAGATGATAAACTCATAGTCACCGGTACATCTGTTCAAAGGGGATGTGGCAGTGGCAAGCTTGTTTTCTTTGAGCGCAGGACTTTCCAAAGGGTGTATGAAATAGACATCACAGATGCGGTATGTATGTTCTTCACTCCCAGCCTTGAAAATGAAGTTATTTTGCATCTTAGCCACCTTTGGCTTTGGTTTTGGTTTTGGTTTTATTTATTTATTTATTTATTTATTGTAGGGCTGCTCCCGAGGCATATGGAGATTCTCAGGCTAGGGCTCTAATCGGAGCTGCAGCTGCTGGCCTATGCCACAGTCACAGCCACGCCAGATCCAAGCCGCATCTGTGACCTACACCACAGCTCACAGCAATGCCGGATCCTTAATGCACTGAGCGAGGCCAGGGATTGAACCTGCAACCTCATGCTTCCTAGTCAGATTCATTTCCCCTGCACCACTACGGGAACTCCTGGTCTTGGCTTTTAAATAGAACATCACGCCCTTGCAGTGCAGTGTAGCTCTTTTTTTCTCCAACACAGAATGGCTTATCTACACTTTCGCCTCCCCTGACCAAGTGTTTCCTATGGGCCACACTTTAGTCAGAATTTCAGCTGGGCCTTGGATGTTTACCCCTCTGCCAACCAGTCTGAGGAGAAGAGAGGCTGACCGCCATCTAGGATACAGAAAGGAGCTTCCCACAATGTGCATGTTTGTGAGGATTTGGGGGTTATGGACAGACATGAAGTGTTATGCTCATAGAATATGATGAAGTATGTATCATTGTTTGAAAACTTTGACGGAATTCTTGTCAGAGTTGTCATCAAGGTAAGACTCTACTTCCTCTAAGCTTAATTTCTATTTGATTATTGAAAGTTTAAAACATTTCAGATTTGACTTTCACATCCCAAAAAAAAAAAAAAAAAAAAAAAACCTCTTTAGTCTTCTTCACATATTTATATAAGCATTCATTCATTCATTCCTATCCTGAGACTGGAGCCATATGTAATACAGTAGTAGTGAAGATTCCCAGAGGAAAACCTGAGCTCCTTTAAAAGTCTTTTATTTATTTGTTTTGCTGTTTTGGGTCGCACCTGTGGCATATGGAGGTTCCCAGGCTAGGGGTCAAATCAAAGCTACAGCTGCCAGCCTACACCACAGCCACAGCAATGCAGGATCCCAGCCGTGTCTGCGACCTACACCACAGCTCATGGCAACACCAGATCCTTAACCCACTGAGTGAGGCCAGGGATCGAACCCGAGTCCTCATGGATACCAGTCAGATT
This sequence comes from Sus scrofa, assembly GCF_054392235.1. NCBI lineage: Eukaryota > Metazoa > Chordata > Mammalia > Artiodactyla > Suidae > Sus > Sus scrofa. Next base: position 34,913,980 of record NC_139398.1, read on the forward strand.
CGTTTCTGCTGCGCCACAACGGGAGCTCCCTAAAGGCTTTTAAAGTATGTGCTATTATGTAGATGGTAAGGCAAATTATTGTTATTTTCTGAGTATGAAACAGGCCAATTAACATCTGTGCAAATTTTCTTTGGCTCATTGTCAAATCCTTTAGTAATATCCTATATCTTAAAAAGTGCTCTTATGTAAGTTTCCCCCGTTGTTTCAGCTCTTTGTAAACAGTTGAGACATATTATGTACTTAAATGATTCAAACAATTGAACAACTGTTTTTAAATCACGAGCAAAAGCTCCCGTCTCCAATGTTCTAGAATTACTGTGGAGTCTTAATTTGTTGGCCCTAAATTTGAAACCATGGTATACAGTTAGTTAGAGACAATGAACTAACAATGAGGCTAACTCTGGATGAGTACTTAGGTTTTATAGATTCTAATCTCATGACGTAATTTGAAATGTGCCAGCACTAATAATACTTTTTGGAGAGCACATCCGGGAGCCAACTAAAACACTAGAATCAAGGAAAAACACTCCTGACACTATCAACTTGAATCTCAAAAATTAAATGGTTATAATTGGTTCTTCCAGAAGTACCTGTATTTTTTGTCTCCCAAGAACTATACTTCTTAATATTATTCATGGTACTGTGTTTTAAAATTATAATTTAGGAGTTCCTGTTGCGGCGCAGTGGTTAACGAATCCGACTAGGAACCATGAGGTTGCAGGTTCCATCCCTGCCCTTGCTCAGTGGGTTAACGATCCGGCTTTGCCGTGAGCTGTGGTGTAGGTTGCAGACGCGGCTCGGATCTCAAGTTGCTGTGGCTCTGGCATAGGCTGGCAGCTGCAGCTCTGATTGGGCCCCTAGCCTGGGAACCTCCGTATGCTGCGGGAGTGGCCCAAAAAATTGGCAAAAAGACAAAATAAATAAATAAATAAATAAAATAAAATAAAATTATAATTTAAATTGAAATGTAAATAAATTAAGGGATGTAGAAATACAATTGCACTTTTAAAGACGTGTTAGATTTCTTTAAGTGTCCAGAACATGCTGTTTGTTGTGTTGCTCTGAATTGCTTTTCTAGCTAGATCTTTTTCTCCATAGCACCACCTCATCTATTTTATATTTGTTTGTTTTTGTCTGTCTTTTCCCACCATGAGGGCAGAAGCTCTGTTCTATTCACTGTGATATCCTTAATGCTTAGAGCAGTGCCTGGCACACAGATGGTACTTGTATTCTATGTGAGTGAATGGTCTACCTGGGAAGTGAAAGTAATGCGTACTCTAGAGCACAGGTGTGTCTTTGGCGATTGAGGCAAGAGAGAAGTATCTAGAGACAGAAAGGTAAACTGACCTTGTATACCCTAATAAGAAAGTGACTTAGTCTTGTGGCCTTTTTTTAAAGCAAAGGAATGACACGTTTAGATCCAGGTTTTAGAAGCTAATTTTTGCTGAAGTGTAAAAGTTAGATTTACGAGTAGTGGTATTCATTTGTATATGTATAAATTAGGAGACCGGGTTAGTATTCCCTGAGATAGATAGAGAAAGAGAGAGAGGGAGGAGAGGAAGGAAGAAGGGAAGGAAAGGAAGGAACGGAGGAAGGGATGGATGAAGGAAGGAGGAGAGGGAGGGAAGGAAGAAAGAAGCAGGTTTTAGAAGAAAGAGAGAGGCTGCTGTGGATATGTTGAACTTGAAGTACCTTTAGGATCTCTGGGTGGAGATATTCAGTGGGCAGATGGGTAGATGAGTTTGGTGCTTAGAGGAAAGAAGACACCGTTTGGCGAGAAGCGTTTATAGTTCATAGTTGAAATGTTGGTTGCTGAGTAGTTTGATCACAGAAAAGGCATAAAGGATAGAAAAGATAAGCCCTAGGAAACCTGCGTTTTAGGGAGGCACAGGTAAAGAGAAGAGAATTAAGGCGTAGGGTCATTAAAGAAACAGAATATACCATATATTGAATTATCTTAGAAAAGTCAGAAAACAGATTTTGAGATCCATTTTAATAGACGGATGAGGAGAGAACTTCCAATAGGGACAAAACCACGCACCGTAAAGGAGCGTTTTAAATCAGTGATTCAGGATTTGTTTGTCTTTTTTGGGTTGTTAACATCAGACAGCATTGTTTTCTGTTTTTATTGTAGAATGGTGTACTAAAGGGACTTTAAACTGCCCCTTTGATCTATGCTCTCAAGTCTTAAGTCTTCTTGAAATGTAAGAAAATAAATGCATTCATTCTTTGGAATGGAGGGAAGAGGATGGACACTTTGCTAGAAGAGCCAAAAAACACCCTTTTTAAAAATTGTATTTTTGTCATTAAAAAACGAGGATTATCATTTCTTTTGGAAGCACCACACTCTACCATAATAAGGTACTTGCTATGTTGAGCTTTAATTTATGTAAAAGGTAGCAGCATCTCATATTCTTAAGATCAGCATTTAGTTGTTTGCTTGTTTGACTAGGCACAGGCAGTGGTGGCTTTAGTTCTATCCTAGTATAATTGATTGCATTTTCCCACATCCTTTCCTAAAACTAAACAAACCCCTAGATAGTTAAATTCTAGAATACTGAGCTCAACATATATAGGGAGCCAAACATTACTTTCAGTTAGGGGATATTAACAATCTATATAATTAATTTCCTGATAACTAAAAACTGTCCTATAATCTTCTCAATAAATAGCTATAAAAGTATGTTACATTTTCCATTTTTTTCGAAATAAACTTTAAAAAGTGGTTTTAATTACACTTTCCGTGTTGTTAACATGCTCTGAAAATTTTTTCTTTTTCAATGTGGAGACTCAACACTCTTCACCAGGAGATGACAAGTGTTTCTTTAACATTTACTATTTTTACTATGTGATGTTTGTACACATTTTACAGTTCTACTGAAATTATTTTTATTTTTATTTTTTTTATATAATGATTTTTATTTTTGCATTATAGCTGGTTTACAGTGTTCTGTCAGTTTTCTACTGTACAGCAAGGTGACCCAGTCCCACATACATGTTATTTTTAGATGCTTCCTTTTAACCTAATTTTGTTTCCACAGGTTTAGATAAATGCATATCCTCATTAATCATCTAATTCTTTGCTATTTGAATAATATGACAGCCTCATTTCTAAGATAAATTGCACATATAATTTGATCTTGAATTTATAAGCTCACTTTTGTTTTTGTATAAGATGGGACTCTAGATTTTTAATGTATTGTATAAAAGCTTCCATTTCTCTATGTGATAAAAGCATGGGAGAGAAAGAATGGACAAAATGCAATTTGGAGATAATATATATATTTTTAAAATCATGTTTAGAAGAAACATAGACATTTTTAAGCCTTTTCAAAGTTCCAGTAATTTTGGGAAATGCTCTGAAGTAGCATTTTAAACTATTATTAGCTTAGCTATTTTTCATCAAACTATAATTTATTGCAAAATGACTAATGGAATTTCCTTTTTCACTAGTATAAATCAAGGGATATGGTTTATGCAACTGTGTTAGCATATTACCATTTATATACTCTTTCACCCAAGCATAGCGAAATAAAGTTGTTTTGACCTGGTATTATTTAAGATTAGTGGCCTCTTCACCTCCGTTGCTTTGGGCAGTGATTTAAAAGAGATAGCTGACATTCCCTTGGGTCAAGATTGAAAAAAAGGTGGAAAAAAAGCCAGAAATTTCACACCTGATCTTGCCTTCTCTTCTGATTTGTTTGTTTGCTTAGGTAGTTTGGTGAGGGACTTCTGTTTCTCTAAACACTGAACAAAGTGAGGAGGAGAAAGAGAAGAATGAAACCTTTATTTTTAAAGCGTAGTTATACCATCTAGCACATCTGATGGAGCATTTGGCCGCAGAGGCTGCTGAGGAAAAGGAAGAAAAGTTTGCTTTGGCATTTTCCCCTCGACTGCCTTAGGCATTTCAGAGGTGATTGAGAATCCTAGTTGCAGCATAAGAAAAAGAATCATCTTTGAAGGAAAAAAAATGTTCACTTATGATTATCTAAAGAATATTTGATTATCTTTAGGAACATTTTTTAACCATTGAGGAGAGGAGATTGCAAAGAACAAGGATTGTCTTGGGTTTTTGTTTCTTTCTACCACTCCTTGTTCCCTGGAACATCCCTTTCCTATGAGAGATGAGAACTGGATTATGCACTACTCACTGCCCACCTACGAGCTCTATCTCTGCCTCTTATTATTATGGATATTGGTTGCAAAATAATAATTACTGTTAAAATTCTGTTCGTTAAGTTATAGTTTATGTATTTACCAAAAGGTGGGGAAAGTTTCTTATTTCAGACCTACTTATCTGAATAGAGAATAGCCTACTGCATGTATTGAAGAGGAGGTGAGGTCCATGTTGTGTAAAATGTTTAAAAAAACAAACATTTCCATAAAAGTACCAATCTTGTTTCCTTAATTAATTTACTTTACTTAATTAGGTGAAGCTGTGAGGAGAACTTTACTTAATTAGGTGAAGCTGTGAGGAGAACTTGAGTTCACATTATTTTTCTTCACCTTATAAGACCTAATTCTTGATATGTACATACATTCTTCATATATACATTTCAGTGAGGACTATATCAGATTAGCTTTTTGTGTTGTAATTGAGTTTTTCTGATTATAAGAGTAGTATGTATTAAATCAAAAAAACTGACAACTGAGATGCAGACCATTGCCTTTGGAATGGATTAGCAACGAGATCCTGCTGTGCAGCACTGGGAACTATGTCTGGTCACTTATGATGGAGCGTGATAATGTGAGAAAAAAGAATCTATACATGTATGTGTAACTGGGTCATCTTGCTGTATGGTAGAAAATTGACAGAACACTGTAAACCAGCTATAATAAAAAAAAATCATTATATAAAAAAAAAAACCCTGACAACTGAAGAGGTCATTGAGAAATAGCACATCTTATCACATCACCCATAGATTATTCCAAGATATGACATTAAATTAATGAATGTTGTGATGTCCAAGGAAATCGTTGTATGCATTAACATATAAAATGACAAGTAACATATAAAGTGAAAGGATTACCACTTTCATTTCCAAAAACATAAATTTTTTTGTGTGTGTTATTAGGAGAGAGTATTGATATATTAAATCCAGAGAGATCGGAGAAGAATAAATGGATATAATGGGACCATGAGATGATAGACCCGTCATGAGTCTAGCTGTCTATCTTAATTTATAAGTTTAAGAGATGCTGACTCTTCAGGCTACAATCACCTCTCGTTATCTGTACATATGAAGGAGGGCAGAAAGGTCATTCAAATTAATGGATATTCCAGGGAGTCCTCAGGATTGGCTTTGGAATGTATCTTTGTTCTCATATTTGAATACAGATAGAACTAATCTGCGAAGTTACTTCAAATTTAATGAATTAGTGAAGCTGTGCCTGTGAAAGCTTGTCTCTGAAGGAGCTATTCTTCCATTTGAGCTGGGAATAGACTAGTGAGCTGTCTTACGGTGATGTAAAGTCCCCACTTAGGCCAAATCACACCTTTTAAAAGTTTTCTAGAAATAAAGGAGTCATGCAGTGTCTTTGCCCAGTCGGGATCACATAAGGAATAGTACACAAAGGGAACTTGTGCTATTGGTAGTGCAAGTGCCAACTGAAAATAAACTTGAAAGAAAGACTATATTTGGCATTTATCTGTTTTCTAAAATATAGTGAAACCTGTTTAATGTGAAGCACAAGGGAATGGAAAAAAATAGGCTTTGAATTAACTAGCTTTCCGTTATCTGATTTTTATTACAGAGCCATCAGGCAGTGGGTTGGCTGGGGACTAGCAGTTGCTTTGAATTACGTACTATTTTGAATAATGCATTATCAGTTTAAGGCAGTTTTACTGCAGTTCACTTTCTTGGGAGGATTAAACAATGTAGATTTCTAGATGGATCCTAATTAACATGTTCGTATTTAGTAAAAGACGTCTCTTTTCCCACTGCCAAATGGTAAGCCAGTGTACTCAACATAGGTTTATGGAGCAGATAGAACCAAATTTTTTTAGGTAGGGTGTGTATGTCCTGGGTGTTTCCTGGTCTTCTGAGGTATATGACTATTTAATAGGGAACCTGGGAATAAGTAGAAGATGATGGAGTTTTCGTGTAAATCTGCGAACACAGCAACTACATGGTTCTTTTTCTATCACTACTTTTTTCCAGGGTCCTGAGCTAATGTCCAGCATGGTTTTTAGGATAATGTTCTACTCTCAAGAAGCACAGTGTTCAGTGCTACGTTCTGTAAGAGTATTTGCTTTAATTAGTGAGGAAAAAAGATGCCATTAGGTGATGAAAAATAATGATGCATTTTTACTGTACTCGACTTACCAAACCCTTTCTTGGGATTTCCTGAAGCAAGGAACCGCACATTACCAGAGTTCAGTGTAAACAGTAACTGGACCTCAGCTGGAATCCCCTACTGAGTCAGCCTCACATTGTCCAGGATGAAGGTGATATCTTTAAGATGTGATTAAATTACTTCCATTGCACCTAAAGCTCTCATGCTGTGGATGTTCTGGGATAGTAGTTCTCAGGATTTGAAGAGTGCTCTTGAATGTTCATCTGTAGGCACATAAGAGTAGAGAGGAGGAGTTCCCGTCGCGGCGCAGTGGTTAACGAATCTGACTAGGAGCCATGAGGTTGCGGGTTCGGTCCCTGCCCTCGCTCAGTGGGTTAAGGATCTGGCGTTGCCATGAGCTGTGGTGTAGGTTGCAGACGTGGCTTGGATCCTGTGTTGCTGTGGCTCTGGCATAGGCCAGCGGCTACAGCTCCGATTCAGCCCTTAGCCTGGGACCCTCCATATGCCATGGGAGCAGCCCAAGAAATAGCAAAAAAGACCAAAAAAAAAAAAAAAAAAAGAGTAGAGAGAAAAGAAACCACCAATTTCATGGTGGTTTAATTGTTAAAATGCACCTTATCGAGTCTTAAAATGCCATATAGGGAAAATTAAAGGAACTAGTTTAGTACTGATTATTCTTTATTATTTTTAAAGTATATAGGTCTGTGATTTTTAACCATTGGATAGGTTCCTGTAGTCACCGTCAAGACAGGATACAGAACAGTTCCATCACCCCCGAAACTCCTTTGTGCCATCCCTCTGTAGTCACAGTCTCACCCCGTCCCCCTCTCTTCACTCCTGATCTGTTCCCCATAGCTATAGTGTTGACTTTTCAAGAAAGTCACATAAATGGATTCATACAGTGTGTAACTTTTTAAATATTAGCTTCTTTCCTTTATTTATTTATTTATTTATTTAGTCTTTTCTAGGGCCGCACCTGCGGCATATGGAGGTTCCCAAACTAGGGGTCTAATTGGAGCTGTAGCTGCTGGCCTGCGCCACAGCCACAGCAACACAGGATCTGAGCCAAGTCTGCGACCTACACCACAGCTCACAGAAACACCGGACCCTTAACCCACTGAGCAAGGCCAGGGATTGAACCCGCAACCTCTTGGTTCCTAGTCGGATTCATTAACCGCTGAGCCACGATGGGAACTCCGAGTGTGTGACTTTTTAGATCAACTTCTTTCAGCAGAATCCTTTGAGATTCATGCAGGTTAGTTGTGTGAATCAATAACTTGTTGGTATTTTATTGCTGAGTAGTATTCCACGCTATGGATAGAGCACAGTTTGTTTAACTTTTAAAGGACTTTCAGTTGTTTTGAATTTTTGGTGATTATGGATAGAGCTACTGTAAAGCATTCACATGTAGGTTTTGGTGTGGACATAAGTTTTCATTTCTCTAGGGTAAATACCTAAGAGTAGTCTTGCTGGGTCATATAGTGCGTGTTTTTGTTTTTGTTTTTGTTTTCTTTTTAGGGCCACACATGTGGCATATGGAAGTTCTCAGGGCAAGGGTGGAATTGGAGCTGTAGCTGCCAGCCTATGCCACAGCCACAGCCATGGCAACACAGGATTAGAGCCTCACCTGCACTCCAGCAACACCAGATACTTAACCCACTGAGCAAAGCCAGGGATCGAACCTGCATCCTCATGGTTATTAGTTGGGTTCATTACTGCTGCGCCACAAGGGGAACTCCTGTATTTATTTTTATAAGAAACTGGCAAGCCATTCTTCAGATTAGCAAAACCATTTTGCATTCCCACCAACAGTGTGTACGTTTTAGACTTGCTCCGCATCCTCACCAACACTTTGTATTGTTAACATTTTTAATTTTATATGTTCTAATAGATGTGTGCAGTGGTATCTCATCATGGTTTTAATTTGCATTTTCCTAATGGCTAATGATGTTGAATATCTTCATGTATTCATTTTATGTTACTATATCCTCTTGGGTAAAGTGCCTGTTCAAATCTTTTACCCAGTTTTAAATCAGGTTGTTAATTTTGAGAGTCCTTTATATATTTTAGATACAAAGTTCTTTTTAGGATATTTTTCCCCAGTATGTTGCTAGTTTTTTTCTTTTTCTTAATAGAGTCATTTACAAAGCAGAATAGTTTGATTTTGATAAAGTCTGATTCGTCAGTTTTTTCTTTTATAGAATTTAGTTTTGGCTTCCCATCTAAGAATTCCTTGACTGACCTCAGATCACACAGATTTTCTTCTAAAACTTTTATGTTTTACGATGGTTCATTTTGAGTGTATGGTTTATCTTGAGCTAATTTTTGTGTAGATAGAGTGAGACATAGGTAGGATCAGACTCAAGCACACAATTTAAGGAAGTACCAAAAAATTCAGTAACTAAGACAATTTAACTGTTTAGTTTAACAGAAGATTTTACAACTTCCCTAGAGTTTGTTTCTGTTTATGAAATCCCTTACCATCAGGGATCTTTTTTTTTTTTTTTTTTTTTTTTCGTTCTTTACTCTTAGCCTCACATTCTCATGCTAAGAGCCCACATCCTTTACTCCAGTCCTCAAGGAATTGGAGAACAGCTGGTCAACATCCTTTATTTCCTTGAAGATTATAAAGTTACTGTTCCATCTTCTCTTGTCTAAGCGAACCCCTAAACTTTGTTGTTGTTAACATTTCTTTGTGGATCATATTTTCTCAACTTTATGTTGTCTTTGATATTCTTTTCTTGTCCATTTCTAGATTCTCCAGGGACCAAAGTGGAGTAAGGCCCTCCTGGGTGCCATGTGGGGAGGGAGGGCATTATATTCCCATCATTAGCATGGGAGTATTGTTAGCACATTGCATGGCACATGGTAGGTGTTTGGTGAAAATGTATTTGATAATTTTGCTTTACCTTCTATTATTTTATATTTTATGCTAGTATATTCTTATTGAGATCTGCTATAATGCCCTATTCCATGCCAGCTTCTCTTGTTTTTGTTTCTTATTAACAGTTTTTTCTAAGTAATTTGGAACTTCAGAGCATAAATATGTTTTCTTTTAGATTTGATGAAAGAGTTACACATTATAATTGTCTGCTTTAAAACTTGAGATGATCCTTTTTCAGACTTACTAAAAATAACTGTGTTTTGAGTTCAGTGGAGGAAACAGATTTACTGTGGATGCTTAAAATACTGGTTATCTAAAACTCTAATGAATATGATTTGTTTTGGTTGTTATATTGTTCATGAATATGATCTGTTTCCTGGATCTATTTTGTAAAACATATTCTGCATTGAAGTACAAATTATTTGTTGGCATTTGTCACTATAGGTCATCAAAAGTCTAGTCATTATTTCTTCCTCAGAACAGAAGATGAATTCTGATGTTCTTAGCACTTCATTTCCAGTCTCTTTTAAAAGAACAACTTGTATGGAGTTTCCATCATGGTACAGCAGAAACAAATCTGATTAGGAACCATGAGGTTGTGGGTTCGATCCCTGGCCTCGCTCAGTGGGTTAAGGATCCAGTGTTTCTGTGAGCTGTGGTATAGGTCGCAGATGTGGCTCAGATCTGATGTTGCTGTGGCTCTGGTGTAGGCCGGCAGCTCTGATGTTGCTGTGGCTCTGGTGTAGACCGCTATCGTGGGAACCTCCATAGGCCGCAGGTATGGCCCTAAAAAGGAAAAAAAAAAAAAAAAAAAACCTTGTAAATTTACCCCGTAGACTCTTAGTTCAGGAGCAGTTATTTAGATTCTCTATTCAACATTCTCTTCTTTGAAAAGGAGTATCTATATCTATATCTATGTCTATATAGATATATCTGGGTCACTTTGCTGTCCAGTAGAAAGTGGCACAACATTGTAAATCAACTATACTTTAAAGATGAAAAATAAAAACAATTTAAGAAAGAACCACCAAAAAACCCATTGAAATAGTGTTTTTTATGGGATACAGATTCAAAACCTGTAGTGAGCTGTCTTTTCCAATAATTATCTACTTGACAGTGATCTTGTTTGGGGAGTTACAATTAGATGCAGAACCTATAGCATAGTGCTTCAGGCTTCATAAATCATTGAAGGCAGAAGAAGGAGGGCTGAGAGTAGAGCTTAAACCAATTTAATGGTTTATTCATATTTAGTGTCTTTTAACCCTGCAACATGCTGCATTAAAAGGCATCTACTGCTTATTTAACGTTAGCAGTTTCAGGACATGTTTTCTGTTTACTGTTTTGTTTCCATTTCTAGTCTTTCAAAAGAATAGAAACAGTCAGTGTTTCTCTTTTGATTAAGGAGAAACTTTTTTTTCCTTCTACAACTACACAAGAGTTTGGTGTTTTATTTATTTGTTTATTTTTTGGTGTTCTAGTTAATCGGCATGTAAAACCTATCAATACTTCCTTGTATAGATGTAATTGTCGTGAATGGCACAACTGGATGAAGAATCAGCTTTTAGGTAATAACGGCCTTGAAGGAGAAACAGACTTGACTCTCTAAAACATCAAAAAAGAGAACTAGATACATAGATTTTGTAGGTGTTTACAGTGACACAATAGTCTTTATTTAGTGTATAAACATAAAATGCAGTGATGACTACATTGTCCAGCCCCAGCACCATGTATATCCCAGGGATAGAAGACCAAGTGAAGGGCTTTCTTATGTCTCGTACGATTTTCTACAACAGGTTTCCCTCTCCCAACCAGAATTTGATGAATGATCTTTGGTAACAAGTTTTCCAGCTGTTCAGACTTTCTGGCCAGACATTCACAATTTATATCAGAGCAGGGAAGAAAGAGTTCTATAATTAACACACATCCCAGGATAGTGTTTTTTTCCTTTTCTGGAGTGACAGGTAATGCCGTCTTGTATGATGAGAGGTTGGAGACCCCCAAAGGGCTAAATGAAAGAGTATGATTTGTAAAACATCTTTACCTATACTATATTAAGACAAATAGTGCTCCACATCTCCTGTATAATTCATCTTTGAAGATTCAGCCTTTATTTTGGGGGGGACTTTATGTACTTGATGATTTCCGAGATTTGATTGTATGTATATTTCTTATCTAGTAGTTAAGAATCTTGTAGGTTTATCCATTTGTGCTTTGTTTATTCATATAAAGAACAGATGCATGGTTATTACCTTCATGCTCATCTCAAACTAGTGGTAAGTGCAGAAGAGTAAAAGGGTCTGGGTCTGAAGAGATTAGATCTCAGGAGAGAGATGGCCTGAGGTAGTGCTCCCTCAGCTTTGACACAACCTGCTCCTCATAATAGATGATGGTATGTGGTACAGCAGATAAAGCTACTCTTTGCTAGAAGTGACTTGCCTGAGGCTCCAGTGCCCCAGGTCCCTCTCAAGGCTGAGGGGCTCTGTATCTTGGCGTACTTGATCCATCCATCCTGTGTCCACCGGTAGGAAGTTCTACTAGAATTTGGGGAATGTGCCTCCAGTAAGTGCTGTTCCTAAGTGGATCGCTGTGGTCTGGGGCCTCTGGGGGCCTTTGCCTCGTAGGACCCACCGCAGGTGTTCTTCACACCGTGGTCTCCAGCTTCCAGCCTCCTATTTGTTTCCTGTTCCTAGACTGTCGTTAATAGGAATAATTACTAGATTTTTCATCAATCATTATTTGTGGGGTTTTTTTTTTTGTTTTTTGTTTTTGCCTTTGTAAGTTCTTCTCAAATAGCAGGTTGGAACAAACCAACATTTAGTGTTTTGAATTAGATGAAAATTGTATTTAATTTTCTTCCCCAAGAGACCTTCCATTTTCTCTGAGAACTTTTTCTCGTGATGAAATTCTTTAGGCAAGTTTATTATCAGATGCAGATGTGATTCATTTTGTGCCAAGGACAATTACCAGGTTCCAGATTTTTGTTGCTTTAGCAGTTACCTGAATTTTAGAGCTAAAGACTGTAAATAAACTTGTTTTAATAAATACATTTTCCATATACATGTAAGTGTAACTTGGTCCCCATGCTGTACTGCGGAAAAAATAAATAAAATAAAATAAAATAAAAAATAAAATGAAATTTTAAAAAAATTTAAAAAATGCATTTTCCATGGGTTTGATGGGACTTAATTTGATAATTAGATGCCACTTTTTAAAAAGATAAATCTGTGCATCTGTACTAAATATTGATGGCAGTTTTTGTTATTTGGTTTCTCTGCTGCAACCCCGACATTTATAAAAGTGCCATGGCAGTTTTTTCCTTCTCCCCACTGGGCTTCTATCTGGTTTATCCGAGAGAAAGTCATTTGGGGCAGAGAAGGGGGAAGATTGAGACGACTTCCAGCAGAGTGGCAACAACTACAAGTCTGGCCCTATGGTGGAACTTCTTAGAGTTGGGGGAATGTGGAGGAGGGAAGAGGATAGATGTGTGCTCACTTAGAAGAGCAGAGAAAATATCTTTCATCGTTTTTACTCAAGCGATGTCTCCTTGGAGATCAGGTGGGTGTGGAAGAGTCTTATTTATTGTAGACTAAGGCTTACTCGCCAAGTTTGCTTCCTGAACCTTAGAGGGATGAGACTAAGCTGGATGGCCCATGCGTGTTGCAAGATAATCCAAGTTTTTAGGAAAAGCAAGGCTTTGGAGGACAGGACAAATAGCTTGGAAAAGTGTAAAGAATTCCCATCTTACTATTCTACCTCTCTGGCTCAATATTCTAACGTGGAAAGCAGTTTTTTGTTCTCTTGAAAGAAAACGTGGACTTGTGCAAATCCAAAGAAAATTCTTTCTCTAGTGCCTTTCCATTTTCATCTGCCTTCTTTCTATTTGTTTTGGACTCACATCTTTTTTTTCTTTTTTGTCTTTTTAGGCCGTACCCATGGCACATGGAGGTTCCCAGGCTAGTGGTCTAATCAGAGCTGTAGCCACCGGCCTACACCACAGCCACAGCAACGCCGGATCCTTACCCGACTGAGCGAGGCCAGGGATTGAACCCACAGCCTCATGGTTCCTAGTCGGATTCGTTTCCGCTGCACCACGACGGGAACTCCTGGACACACATCCTGATCTGTGTTCTTAGCCTTGAGGATCCACACACAGGCCTTTTCAAACGTATGGGTAGTGCTGAGAGTGTCTGTGCCGGTGAGACTGCCTCTACACAAGTGTGCAAATCAGTGTGACAGTCTCCTTCACAGACAGGTGTAAGGCTCTTTTTTTTGAAAATTCTGGCAAGTGCTTTTTCTCCCAAGGAATCCCCGAGTTAGCTTATCCATCCTTGTACTATATGACAAAAACCAAACATGAAACAACCAGATGGAGTTTCTTTTACAGTGTGGGTCAGCAGCTGGGAAGGATCAAGAAATGGTGTTTCATCATAATTATGTTTAAGATATAAAATTATGAAGGATGTTGGGCGTCTTTTAGCATGTAAGGCAGAATAAGGGTGGTATTTGGATATGTGCATTACAGACGCCTAGGATGTTACGCAGGCATTGATTTCTTTTACAGTAACATTTATGAACTGGGTAGCAGTGGGCTTTTTCCTTTATGATTTTAGTAATACCATCTTCTTTTTAATCTAAACTTGCTAAGGTTTCTCCTTCTGGGTTGGGTGGGTTTGGAAATGACTTTAAATCTCCCTCATCTCTTCCTCCCCGTCTTCCAAACTAGGACTTTGCATAATCAGGTAGCATAAAGGAATGAGCATAGGGGCTGGAATAACCTCTCTGCTGATCTCAGCTTCTCTGTGTATACGTCAGGTGACCTTGGGGAAGTTACCCAGCCTCCTCTAAGCCTCAGTTTCTTCTTGTGAAATGGGGCTGTGGTAACTAATTTTTTAGTATTGCTGTGAGAGTTCAGTAACTTTTTTTTTTTCTTTCTGGACATGCCTGAGGCATGTGGCAGTACTGCAGGCCAGGGATTGAACCCATGCCACAGCAGTGACAATGCCAGATGCTTAACCTGCTGAGCCGTAAGGGAACTTCCTCAATTGCTTTATTTTTTTTTTAATTTATTTATGTTTTTCTTTTTTTGGCTGCCCCACAGCACATGGCATTCCCAGGCCAGGAATCAGATTTGAGTCACAGTTGCGACCTACGCAGGATCCTTAACCCACTGTGCTGGGCCAAGGAATGAACCTGCATCCCAGTGCTGCAGAGAGGCTGTCAGTCCTGTTGCGCCACAGCGGAAACTCCCCCCAATTACTTTAAATAACATCAACTTCCAGATACCTAATCGTTCCTTTCCTACCATGTCCTCAAATGTAAATTCATTTCTCTCATTGGTTTCCTCCTCCTCTCTTTATTTGCTTCCATGATTTCACTTAAAGTAAACCAAATAACCACAGGAATAAATTATTTGGAATTTTTTGTGGCCTTTTTTTACTTTTGCTGAGGGGTAATTCCAAAATTCCTGTTTCGGAATCTTGACACTGCCTTTGGTACACAAAGTGCTTTCTTCTTCTCTGCCCCCCCCTCCTGCCCCCCTTTCCTTTGGTCTCTGCAGAGAAGAAAGATCTCTGTGTTGAGCACATTAAAGTCTTGTAACCCCTTGTCATTTGGCTTATGATCTCCAATGCCAGATCCTGTCTCTTTGGGGCTGCTGCTAGAGCTGAGTCCTTTGGGAGCAGTCTGTGGTTACTCTGCCCTGCCAAATTATCAAAAATGACAGTAGGCTTTGGTTTAAAAGATTAAACTGAATTTTATGCTAAAATGGAATTCAGCCTAGGCAGCTAGCAGGGAAGCCAATGGTGGTCCCACATGCTTCCGAAAGATGAAGTAGATTAGTGTAAGAATAAAACCCTTTATCAATTTAATTAAGCAAATCAGTATATTAAAATACGCAGACTAACTTCAGAATCTAGGTCTTTGCCCTACAATGATCTTCTGCCATTTGAATCTCGTGGTGTAACGTGAAAGCTTTCTCTTTGACCCATGTAGCTTTCATGTCATGACATTTTCCTCTGGGCCTTTGATTCAGATGTGCTCTCTACTCTTCATTTGCTGTTTCACTCGGTAAATTGCATGGGTCCGAATGTGGCAAGCCCCCAGCTGCAGAAGTACCTCTTCAAGAACAGAGGCTGGAGGAGGTCTTTGATGGATGGTTGATTGAGTGAATACACTCTTTCTAAGTAGCCATAGCTCATCTGTCTTCTGAAAGTTCCTTGGGCTTCTAGCAGGCACGTGTCCTATTGTTGTTAAGTAAAACCCAGTATGTGTGTTTGACAAGTTAGCAGTGTGGCAGCTCTGCTCGCTCCGCAGCCTGCCGTCTGGGGGATTGTTTGGTTTGGCAGATGGCCAGCCCTCTGCTACGAGATGCATTTCCTTGACAGGACAAAGTGTGGAGCCGCATTAGCTGCAAAGTTTACGAAGGTTAGCTAAACACACACAATAAATATTAATAAACAACAAAAAAAGCCCACCCACCTTTGACTTTGAATTCTGTTCCTTCATTCCATATTTTGGAATCCTTGTAGTATTTGATTAATAGCCGGCCTTAGGGTAATTGAGCCTTAAGTATCTTTTGCCTTAAGTCAGACTGCTCCCAGGGCTCTCATTGGCTCCTTTAGAGACTCACCGCCTCAGTGGATGCAGCCCTGGAGTGGCTCTTTAGTTCAGGGGGTCTCATTTGCCTTCTCCTTACTTCTGTGTATAAAGGAGGGTGAACGTGCCCCTACTCCATGAGAGCTGTGCTGCCCAGCCACGTGTGTGTCTAAGGGCGTTGGGGGACAAAGGCTGTGAACAGGAAGAGAGGTGCATTGCCCTGAACTTGGACTCCCTGGAAAGCAGTCAGACATTGGTCTGTTGGCCTGGGCAGTTGCCTCTAACATTTACACCCTCAGCGTCGAGGGAGAGAGTCACAGTGACCTGCTGCCCCTGGAAACTGCCTGTTTGGCTGGGTGTCTGGGAATTTACCAGGCCTACCCTGTGGCTCTTTTCCAATTCTGCACCCTGCTCACTTGAAAACATATTTGAGAACCAGTAATCTTAGACTGCTTAGCCAGACCTCTAGAGAACCAAGGAAGAGAAATAACTTTAATACCATGTCCTTAAAATTGTCCTGGAGCCATTTGTGGGGGGGCTGAGATTTCTGGAGGCCCTTGAAAGCCCCCCTCACTGTCTTCCCTTGCTCTCTGGTTCTTACATTCCTCTTTTCAGGCCTTCATTGGGAGGGCATGAATCCTACTGTGTTGGTAGGATACTTGAGTATCATAATGATCTGGAGGAAAAAATCGAATTATTCCTCATAGGTAGTAGTGATTTTAACTCGAAAATTATCTCCAGATCCCCCTAGCAGAGCAATCCATTTAGGTGAACTGTAACTTTTAATTCATTCCTGCAGCAAACACTTATTGAGTACCAGACACTACTCTAGGCACTGGGATGCTTGGCTACACAAAACAGACCAAGGTCTGTCTATGTGGAACACATGTTCTAGTGGGGGAGACAGATAATAAGCATAGTGAACAATAAATTGTGTATTATGTTGAGAGGTGATACGTGCTATGAAAATAAAGGGAATTGTGGGCTGTAATTTTAAATAAGATGGTTTGAGTAGTAATGAGGCTTAAGCAAAGACTTGAAGGAGCTGAGTATTGACTTGGATAAGCTTATTCTAGTTAGGATATGGAGTTAGGGTTGTGACTCTTCTCATGTTCCAGATACCTGGCCTTGACCATCTGGAAATTTCCAGCAGTCTAGGCATGGTTCTCAATTAGTCTCAGTGGTAGAGCAGCTGGTAGTCAGGCTGTGCTTTGCAGACCATGAACCACTCTAATGATATGCTTAATTCCATCTTAGCAACCAGGTACTGTTTTATTAGGAGCAAATGTGGCTTTTTATACACCATGCATTATAAAGTAAGGTTTATGAGCATATGCACAAAATGACAACAGCCCCACCCCTAAAAAGTCACTTTGATTTACTATTTTCCTATTTTACTAAAAACATGATTTACTATTTTCAAGTTATTCTGTTAAGATTTACTCACCTTTGTGCCTGTTTTATCATCTTTTAGCACTTGCTAGTGGACATTGGATATCGGGCACCATGGGTTTAAACAAAATTGTGGAGAAAAAACTTAAAATTGTGAAAACCTGACCTTTTAACGTCGTTTCCCCCAGGTAACAGGGGAAACACAGCCAGTGTGATTTGATTTTCTCAGTAGAACATCTCAGCCCTTTTCAGTGGTGCAGAGCTTAAGAACCTCTCATCTAGAGTATTGTCAGACATGAATTAGAAGTTCTGCAGACTCTGACATTTCCTCCTTGATTTCTCAGTAATCTCAGAGTAGGATTTGTAGTCACTTAACTATATGCATTTTAAGCTAGGAGCCAGAATGTCTATCAAAAGGGATTACCGAGATTCCCAGATATTCTGACTTAACAAGAGAGCTGGTCGGTTGTGGAGAAGAAACCAAAGAAATTCAGCTTAGGAGTTCCCGTCATGGTGCAGTGGTTAACGAATCCGACTAGGAACCATGAGGTTGTGGGTTCAGTCCCTGGCCTTGCTCAGTGGGTTAAGGATCCGACGTTGCCTTGAGCTGTGGTGTAGGTCGCAGATGAGGCTGGGATCCCGTGTTGCTGTGGCTCTGGCGTAGACTGGTGACTACAGCTCTGATTAGACCCCTAGCCTGGGAACCTCCATATGCCATGGGAGCGGCCCTAGAAAAGGCAAAAAGACAAAAAAAAAAAAAAAATTCAACCTGAGGTAGACTTGGGAGACAGAAATTCCATGGTTTGCATTTTAGTATTAGAACATAAATAGCAATATCTAATTGTACTATTTCTCCCTTAGTTCTTGTATATTTTCTTGGTACATTATAGAATCCTGATAAACGTTGAATTCATATTTCCACTTGTTTCTTGTTCTATCAGAGCGAGATCAGCAGAACCCAGCACATAGTATTGCTGCCTAGCAGCCTTAGCTTCAGTCCTCCCCCCTTAATTCTCTCCCTGCTATCCTTTCTGCCTCTTATTTAACAAAAATTTAAATAGCAGGTTGTGGGTCTCACTGAGAATTCACAGTTCTTTCTGACCCCAGAGCACCACTTGCTTTCCTCACTAGTAATGAATTCAAAACATCATAACTTCCAGGAGTTCTCGTCGTAGCTCAGTGGTTAACGAATCTGACTAGGAACCATGAGGTTGCGGGTTCTATCCCGGGCCTCGCTCAGTGGGATAAGGATCTGGTGTTGCCATGAGCTGTGGTGTAGGTCGCAGACTCAGCTTGGATCCCGCGTTGCTGTGGTTCTGGCGTAGGCTGGGGGCTATAGCTCCGATTAGACCCCTAGCTTGGGAACCTCCCTATGTCGTGGGTGCAGCCCCGGAAAAAGACAAAAAGACAAAAAAAAAAAAAAAAAAAAAAAAGGATCATAACTTCCAGTGAACCTTCTCCTAAACAGCTTTTCATTCAGGATACTGTCAAGTCATTATATTCCGTATCTCTGTTTTACTTCTGCTATTGTCCTGCTGGTTTATCTCATAGATAGGGAGATATTTTCAGTGCTTGCAAATATGTGTTGTTCTTGAAAAAGCTTTATGAAATTTGGATCTTGGTAAACTAAAAACAACCACCACCTGGCCTCAATATGCTGTCCAGAGGGTCATATTATGTGTATAAAAGCATGAAACACTGAGATCTAAATCTGCTTCATCTGCTTCAGTGAAATGGACTGAGTTATGTGGGTTCAGCCTTCCATGATGCCAGCCTCCCTCACGTGGCAGCAGAACTGGGAAAGCCTAACTTTGTGGTTTCAAGGCTGTCGGGAAAGGAGAGGGACGGTGTCAGGAAGGGAGCATCTTTTTTTTATTTCTATCGAGTATCAAGCAGGTAATAAGTGATGAAACAGGACTCAACCTCAGGAACACAACCCTGTGCTTTAGAAGAAAATGCCTTACAAGTTACAGGTAATCATCGGGTGGTAGTCAGGTTAATAAAGTGCCAGCAGAACTTTTTTCCACTTTTAGGTGGCCCCTCTAGTTGATTACCATGCCTTTCCTTTTCAGAGTGTTGTCCGCTGCCTGTGGCATCCAAAGCTGAACCAGATCATGGTGGGGACTGGAAATGGATTGGCTAAAGTCTATTATGACCCCAACAAGAGTCAGAGGTATTTCATAAGTATTGCCTGTTTTAGATGGATGACAACAACTGGGGGGATTGCTTTTTTTTCACCCTTGCTTTTATTTATTTCCCTCTTTGATGGGGATCCACCCTTTTAGAAAATGCAGCTGGCACAGAGTAAAGCCTCAAACTCCTAGTATTGTGCTTTAAAGAGGATTTGGCTATCTCCCTTGATCCATACAGAATTCAAAGTGAAAGTTGCCTGGGGATTTGCAGTTCTTTAGCTGAAAGGTTGAGTGCAAGGGGGGAAAAGGGCCGGCCCACTTTGCATACCACCCTGGACAGTGGCATTAGCAGTGATGCATGCAAGGGATTAACAAAGCAGGGAACTAACCACTTACAGGAAATGGAAACGGCTGGTCCATTTGGTTCCCTTTCTGTTTGGGCTTTTATCAGGTACCGGTTTGGATGTTTGGCAGGGTTGTTCTCTGCCAGCAGAGCACAGATACTTTCCCCTTCAACTCCATGTCCATCGCAAGTGGCCAGGTTTAAGTGTGTCAAGAGTCTGAAACCATCACTAGAGGCTCCGTCCATTCCTTAGTTGTTTCTGTTTTCCTTGGGCTCAAAGATGGACATGTTTCACTCTGTTAAGGAACAGTGAGTGATTAGCTCTTTCTTTAGAGTAAGGTTTGGTTGGCTAGTATTAAAATTCACATGCTGAATTTACTGGGGTCCCCCATTCTTTTGTGTGTGTCTTTTTAGGGCCACACCTGAGGCGTATGGAGGTTCCCAGGAGAGGGGTCCAATCGGAGCTACAGCTGCCAGCCTACACCACAGCTCACAGCAAGGCCAGATCCTTAACCCACTGAGTGAGGCCAGGGATCGAACCCGCATCCTCGTGGATACTAGTCAGGTTCATTAACTGCTGAGCCAGGATGGGAACTCCCCCATGTTCTTTTAAGAGGGAGGAAACCCGTTCTCCACGAATGAGTATTTCATTGACTGTAATTTGGTTCTTAATAGGATCGGACAGTCCTGTTTCCTTCAGAATTTTCTGAAGTTGGAATCTTTGCCCTATAAAATAAAGTTATATATTGTCGTCTTCAAGAACAAAGAGGATCTTGTTTGTTTGTTTGTTTGTTTGTGGTAGTAGCTTATTTATTTATTTATTTTCCTAGTTCATCTTTTTTTTTCTTAAATTGTTATTTCCCCAATACAATTTTTTTTTCCTGCAGTACAGCATGGTGACCCAGTTAACACATACATGCACACATTCTAAAAGACATGGAAAATGCTAACGTGATTACCATGAGAGGGAGGAGTCTGTTTTACTCGAGAAAAGGATGCCCCCCTTTGATAGCACCCATTAGAAGGCCCTGTCTTTGGAATCTTTAAGAACTGTGTTTATTTGTATTTGTTTCTCCCAAAAGGGATAATTCATTGTTGCGAAGGAGACGTGAAGTGTTTTAAGGACACTTTTGGTTAATCCCACCCATTCGTGGGCCATGGCCCTTTGGCAACACTGCCAAGCTGACTCAGTTCCAGACACTTGTTCTGTTATATTTGAGAGGTGGACAAATGCCACTTCGGCCGTAGACCACCCAAGTTGCTTTCATCTGAGACAGAAAACTAAAACTTCAACTCTGTGACCTTTAGGGCGAAAATGTTGATTGACAGTTATTAATAATCTCTTTAAGATCCTAATTTTAGGTTCGTTCGTTTCTTTCTTTCTTTCTCTTTCTTTCTTTCTTTCTTTCTTTTTCTTTCTTCCTTTCTTCCTTTCTTCCTCTTTCTTTCTTTCTTTCCTTCCTTCCTTCCTTCCTTCCTTTCTTCCTCTTTCTTCCTTCCTTTCTTTCTTTCTTTCTTTCTTTCTTTCTCTTTCTTTCCTTCCTTCCTCCCTTCCTCCCTTCCTTCCTCCCTTCTTTCTTTCTTTCTTTTTATTTCTATAGATTTTTTTCCACTAGTCTTCTGTTGCCCAGTTGCCTTTCCAACCCTTTCACTCTGTAGTAGCCACTGACTCACAGACTTGCCCTCCCATACATTTCATCTCTTAATCACCGAAGTTCCATCTGCTGCCACTCCAAGGACTTGGTGAGATGGTGTCCACAAAGCGTGTTCCTGAAAGTATTGAATGCTCTTGACATAGACTCTCTGTTTTATAAGACCAAGTAAAGAAAATAATTTGCTTTTAATTCCCTCTTCTACCCCCACCCCCACCCCCCTGCCCCTGGCTTAGGGGAGCAAAATTATGCGTGGTTAAAACCCAGCGGAAGGCGAAACAAGCAGAGACTCTAACCCAGGACTACATCATCACCCGTAAGTTGTTAGATGGTCTCTCCATCATGCATCTGCCTTCTCTTCTAGTGTGCTGTTGGTCTCGTGGCTCTAGAGACGGAAAAAGCCCTCCAGGTTCAGCCTATAGCTTACAAAATACCCCATGTGTGCTCAGCACTGCGAGTACTGTAGTGGCTAACCCCTTCAGCTCCTGTGACTCCGCACAGAGACAGGGTTATTTCATATAACTCTTAACCCAAAAAGGAAAAGCCTAAATTCTGTGACCATGTGATAGACCGATCGAGAGACCTTTAGATATACAAGGGGGTCTGATCAGAAATCTCACCAGGACAGAGTAGCTTCACTTGGGTTTGTCACGCAACCTCGTTAATCTGGCAGATTTTTGTTTTCCAGAGTTGCAGTCCCAGACCTGTCACAGGTAGCAGCCAGGAAGGGGCTCTTGGACACAGTAGCAGTTGTCATTAGCAGATGCCCTTGTGGGATGTTTGTCAGCGGCTCAGTCCAAGGCCCAGGGGGCGCTGCACTGCTGGGTTCTCTCCCTGGTGGTGGGTCTCTCTTAAAAGACCAAGTCCCTTGGAGCTCCTGATCAGTAAAGAGATCCCATGACATTTTTTTGCAAGACTAGAAGTGTTAAAGTCGGTGTCATAACCAGTCTAGGTCATGTAATTACACGCGGCCTACTTAAATTCCTGCAGCCGTTTGAAGTGAAAAGCTATTTTTCCCCCTCCTAAAAATACTGGTGTGTCGTGTTGCCTGACAGAGTGACGGGTGGCTGTGTTTCTCAGTTCCCCTGACTCAAGGTGGGCATATTTTGCTCATGAGTGATGGGGTCCTGGCCCAGGCTGGAAGTTTGGGTGGAGGGTAGGTGGTACTGGAAGGGGTTTTTTAGGGGTTAGACATTTCCGCCCTTCGTGCCATAAATTCCCTTTAAGCCTTTCTTATTCCTTTATCTCTCCCCTGGTTTTCTCTTTTAAAGGGGTTTTAATTTGCATGTAAACACACAAAGCAATTATTCTGGTAAAAATAATTGGTAAAAAAAGAAAAAGATATTTCATTCTGCTCCCAGTAATCTTCTCCCTCTCCCACTGCAATATCAGACTGTTGCCCTTTCAAAGGTGCATACTCCTGGTCTTCTGAAGTTTAACTCTGACACCGAGCAAACAACCAACAGCGGTTTGGACAAATATTACTTTGATTTTTTATTCTTTCGTCAACCATATAGAAGAAGGGCGATCACCAGGCCCGAAGATTCGGGCACCTCCGTGCATTCAAGGCAACCTTTATCCTAGTTTCGGGGGGAGAAGCGTTCCTCCCTTCCGGTTACTCAGGGTTGTCAACTCCTCCTGAGAGGTGGTCACATTTCAGAAACGTGTGAAGTGATTCCAGTGTTTATGAGGCATCTGAGGGAACTTCAGGGCTGACAGGCAAGCTGTTGGCACGATTCACATTTGGGTCCTGTGAGGAAAAATAGGAGGCAGTCCCATTAAGTGTTTCTTTTCAAAATCTCAGAAATTAAGTTTAACTGTTACCCGTGGCTTGGGAGATGGGGAGCCTCACCAGCCTTTCCGTGACAATATTTGACAGTATTTCCTGAGTGCCATTAGTTGCCAGGAGAGGTGAACAATGAGTCTGGTCTCAGACGACACTGCCTAATTGGTTGCAGTAAGACTGTGTTTTATTATTAGATGAAGGCTGTCATTATGGCTTCCATTTCATCTTTCAGTTAGTCATGCTTTAGCTATGTTTTGGGATGGAAGAGTTATTATCATAATGAAATTTTTCAAATGTGACTTCTCGTAGCGCATGCCTTGCCTATGTTCCGCGAGCCCCGCCAACGGAGTACAAGGAAACAGCTGGAGAAGGACAGACTGGATCCCCTGAAGTCTCACAAACCCGAACCTCCCGTAGCAGGCCCAGGTGACTGTGATCTTGCTAGTGACCTGCAGAGGGCGTTGAGGGGGCAGGGTGGGGTGATCGATACGGAATTTGAAAGATCTTTGGGACCTGGAGGCCTGTCTTCAGAGATTTTACTAAATAGGCATTTTCAAACATCTTCTTTTAGCATCAGAACTTTTTGCTTAAAGATCAGATGCAGAAATCCAGTGGATAAAACTGATAAAACTGGAGCTGCTGTGCTGAAACAGAGAGGAAGCCTGGAGCCCAGTCTCCAACTAGAGCCGTTAGGTGACCTCGGTGGAACTCTGGGGCTCCTTGGAACTCAGTGTTAAAAACCACTGCTCTTGGAGTTCCCTTGTGGCACAGCACGTTTAAGATCTGATGTTGTCACTGCGGTAGCTCAGGTCGATGATGTGACATGGATTCGATCCTTGGCCTGGGAACTTCCATATGCTGCAGGTGCAGCCAACCCCTTACCCCCACCCCCTCACCACTGTTCTCAGTATTTTTTTGATTTACAACATTAGGTACTTTGGCCAGAATTTAGGCAGGATTAGATTTCACATAAAGTAGAAAATACCCATCATTTTGTTCTGTGTTGGTAAAATAGAGCTGCCCGTTTCTCGAGAAGATGAATAAAAATCCTTAGAGTTTCTAAGAAAGTAGCTGCCAGAAGAAAGCAAGGCAGCATTGGCGATCATGCAGCACATCCTCTATTAGAATCTCATTTTCTGTTATCACCCACGTGGTTTCCATTGGTCCTGGGCTCACAAGCTTACAGCTTTTGGCTTGTTCATTCATCTGAACCTAAGTTCTGGACCTATATCTGTTTGGTCTGCCCCTCCAGAATGGAAAATATTTCAGATACCAATCTCAATTTTTTTTCTCTGTTTTCTCTGCCACCATCCTAATCAAAAGTTCCTAAATAATATTTTTGCCTGGATTATTGAAAAGCTCCTCTAACTAGACCCCTTATGTCAAGTCACTCTCTTCTCACCATCCTACCATCTTTCTTCTTACATGTGGCTTTTATTCCCAATTCCTCTAGCTCTCCTATTGCTACTGCTCCCAGATCTTCAGAAGCTTTACACGGGCCAGTTGCATTTCTGGAGATTCAGAGTTCTCTACAGTCTGACTCTAACCCATTTTTGAGCTTTACACCTCATTTCTCTCCTCCTCTGATCTTCTGATATCTCTGTTGGTTCATTCCTCCCCCCCAGTGCCCATTGGACTTTCCATTTTTTATGCTTTTCTTCCTTAAATCATTCTGCTCATTGAAAATAACCTTCTCTGTCTTCTGAGTTTTTCCAAATTGGATTTATTTTTTCCTCGAGATGCCCCACCCCATTAGCCTGAAGAGCTCTTTCTTTCCTCTAAGTGCTGCAATAGTTACTGGCCATACAATTTCTTTGGCAATCATTTCCTGCCTTATAAAATTAATTTTTTAGTGATACTTAGCTTTTCATGTGGTGGTTTTTTTTTTTTTTCTTTTTAATCTTCCTAAAAAGTCATATATCTTTTGAGTACTGGGAACGAGGCTAGCGGCTGGGATCAATTCCTGGCCATATGGAAGTTTCCTGTCTACTAGAGCAATTGGAGAAGAGTCAAATAATGTGAATGAGTCTGTTCACCTTATTTGTTTTCTCTCCTGCAAGTTACTTGGAAGATGTCAAGCCCTAGGATGTGTTTGTTTAAAACTAAGATAGCATCGAATAATTATTGATTATAGTTATTAATTGCATTTCCCGTGTTCATGCCTGAGGAAATGTTAAAGCTTGTACATGGCAGACTATTTGTAATTCTCCCTGTGTTGGTGTCATCTTAAACAACAAAGGCATAATAAAAAAAGGTCTCCATTTAAAAATGTCATGGGGGAGTTGAGGTTTGGTGAGGTCCTACTTTGGTTGTGATTATCATAAATGAAAACTGAAAGGATGATACTCAGGTATGTTTGAGCTTTGTATGCTTCAAACCAAAGTCTGTAGAAGCCAGATGCTCAAACCCTTGATTCTGCAGGGAACGACACAAATCAGGTAAACAGGAATCCCTGGCCCTCCTCTGTCATTCATTTAACTGGCCGCTGCGGAAGCCAGCAGTGAGGGGTTCTCAACTTTGTCAGATAAGGCAAGTGTGCACTTGACTTATGCTCACTCTGTGTCTGATTTTGGAACAGGTCGTGGTGGCCGGGTTGGCACCCATGGGGGCACTCTGTCATCATACATTGTCAAGAACATTGCCTTGGATAAGACCGACGACAGCAATCCACGGGAAGCCATTTTGCGGCACGCCAAGGCCGCCGAGGACAACCCATATTGGGTTTCTCCAGCATATTCCAAGTAAGGAAATGGCCTTTGGAGATAGAAAAATTATTATTATTATTCTTTTGTCTTTTTAGGGCTGAACCTGTGGCATATGGAAATTCCTGGGCTAGGGGTCAAGTTGGAGCTGCAGCTGCCGGCCTGTGCGACAACCACAGCAATGCGAGATCTGACCTGCGTCTGCAACCCACGCCACAGCTTGTGGTAACACCTGATCCTTAACCCACTGAGCGAGGCCAGGGATCAAACCCTCATCCTCATGGCTACCAGTTGGGTTCTTAACCCACTGAGCCACAACGGGAATTTTGAAAAATGATTTTGTTTAATGAACTGGGAAGAACATAACAATGTCTGCTTTAAGGTTCTAACTTCTCCATTTCTTATTTTATTTTATTTTTTTTTTTGTGGGGGAGACGTTTTAAAAAAATTTAAGTGTAGTTGGTTTACAATATTGTGTTAATCACTTCTGTTGTACAACAGAGTGATTCAGTTATACATATGCACATATCCATTCCCATAAAACTTATCACAGAATTTTTTTTTTTTTTTTTTTGCTTTGCTACTTTATGAATTTTTTTTTTCCCCACTGTACAGCAAGGGGGTCAGGTTATCCTTACATGTATATATTACAATTACATTTATCACAGAATATTGAGTAGAGTTCCCTGTGCTGTGCAGCAGGTCCCCGTTAGCCATTCATTCCATATACAATAATGTGCAGTGTTGCCATAATAAGCTAGTGCTAGCTCAGCAGTATGCTCTGGAATTCACTGTCAGTTCATAGAGCTCATTCTCATTCTCTTTCCACAGCTGCATAGTGCCCTACTGTGTGGATGTACCATGATTTATTCAACCACTCTCCTGTGTATGGGTGTTTAAGTTGTTCCAAGTATTTTGCAATTACTAACTCATACAAACACAGTGACTCAGTTTGCCCGTGTGTATTTTTGTATTGTTGAAAGTATATTCAGCACTTGTTTCCTACATTTTTTAATGTATTTCTAAAGTTCCTCTTAATTATGAGAAAGTCGAACTCTGATCACTTTTCAAAATGTTTGTATTCTGGAAAAAATCCTTTAAGACCAACTCAGTTTACATATTATACTGATATTGGTC
The DNA here is from genome assembly GCF_054392235.1 of Sus scrofa. Taxonomy (NCBI): domain Eukaryota; kingdom Metazoa; phylum Chordata; class Mammalia; order Artiodactyla; family Suidae; genus Sus; species Sus scrofa. The sequence continues at coordinate 34,940,899 of NC_139398.1, forward strand.
CCCTATCTGCTGATCACTAGAAGCTACTTTGCATAAAAGAAATACACACTCCCTTGGCTTGGGTTCCTTAGACGCAGACCCAGGGATAAAGACGATTTAAGCCAAGCAAAGGCACAACAGCAAAGTTCCAGAAAGTGTCGCTTTGGCTTAGTCCCAGAGGGTAGCCCTGGCGACCCTGGTCAGAAGCACTGGAGTAATTGCACTCCAGTATCTCTTGGTCTTGGTGATGGCTGGAGATGGAACTGGGGAGACATTTCGGGCACTTCCAGCTCTCCAGGGCTTTAGCAACCTGCTGACAGCTCTCTGACAAAGAGAGATGGGTGCTGCTGCTGTCACTGAAAGCACCTCCAGAAAAATGCTAGGATTTGAAGACATCTAAGGGAGGGCACCACATCCTCTGCTACCTGTGTTGTAGCCGAACAGACTTCACTGTGTCACATCAATGGTGGGTGTTCACCATGTGTGTTAATAACCAGACAGTACAGATGGAACATCTCTGAACAATTCCTTGGATCATATTACAACAGCTAAGAGGGTCATATCAAGGCTGGCCAGCTAAACAGCGTGCATGTAGCCTCATTTGTATAGAATCTGTGTATGTATAAACTAATGTATGTCAACACGTCTTTGGCACTCAGATATGCTTATAGACCATGCCTCTGTTGACACTTCTGTTTTTAATGAAGTACTTATTTTCTATTATTATTAGGGATTTTTTTAGTACTTCGAAAAACTTGTTTAGGAGTTCATGTTGTGGCTCAATGGGTTAAGAATCTGGCTAGCATTCATGAGGATGCAGGTTCAATCCCTGGCCTTGTTCAGGTGGTTAAAAGATCTGGTGTTACCATGAGCTGTGGTGTAGGTCTTGGATGCAGTTAGGATTTGGTGTGGCTGTGGCGAAGACCTGCAGCTGCAGCTCTGATTTGACCCCTAGCCTGGGAACCTCCATATGCCATAGGTGTAGCCCTAAAAAAGAAAAAGGAAAAAAAAAAAAAAAGAAGAATAAACAGAGCCTTGGTTTGAAATTTGCCAAGCACAGTAAGTGTCATTTTGATAGTAAACTGCTCCGAATAGATGTGTGTATGTGGTTTTTTGGTCTGTTTTGGGGGGATTTTTTTGGCCTTGCCCAGGGCATGTGGAAGAGCAGTGACCCAGACCCCTGTAGTGACAACACTGAATCCTTAGCCCACTGCACTGCAACGGAACTCTGATGTATGTGTATTTATACACAAAGTAAATCACTGAGGTGTTTCCACAAATACTGAAATAATATGTTTTGCTTAATAATGATTGATATTAGCAATATATAATTCATGGAAAGATGTCAGACTTAACCACTGCAAAAATTGAGATGCTGAGAAGATAGCTTTTAGAACCAGCTTGATAGCAAGCTATTGCTAAAACCCAAGCTGGGAACCTGGCCTTAGAACTTCCAGGTTATTATTCTAAGTTCTAAAAACTAATTATTTTGATAATTTAATTTTCATGTCTGAGATTTTAAGTTATATATGCACACAATTAAAAATAACAGCAATGCCAAAGAGTAGACAGTGGAAATTTGAAAACGTCCCTTTGACTTTAACCCCCAGTTCCTTTGTTCTACTACTAAAGAGATCCCCACTGCTGACAGCTTCTTATATTTCCTCCCAGAGATAGTCCATGTATAAATGAGCAGACATATGTGTAGATACATTTATTGTTTAAAAACAGGTATATAACATATTTTACAAGCTGGGTTTGTTGTTGTTGTTGTTGTTTTGATTGTTGGTTGGTTTTTTGCTTTGTTTATTACTTGGGGAAATTGGACCAGACCCATCCATCCATATCTAGCTCATGCTTTATACTTTCTTGATATTTTCCATTGTATGGATATTTTGCACTTTTCTAAAACAGTACCCTATTGAAGGACATTTGCAGTGTTTTCAGTCTTTTGTTGCTCTAAGTAATACTGAAATTAATATCCTTGGACATACGTATTTGCCATATGCGCAAAATTTCTAGAAGTAGAATTGCCATGTCAAAGGGTGTTCGTATTTTAAATTTGTATATATGGTGCCAGAATTTCCTTCAAAGAGACTTTTTTTTTTTTTTTGTCTTTTGTTGTTGTTGTTGTTGTTGTTGTTATTGTTGCTATTTCTTGGGCCGCTCCCGCGGCATATGGAGGTTCCCAGGCTAGGGGTCGAATCGGAGCTGTAGCCACCGGCCTACGCCAGAGCCACAGCAACGCGGGATCCGAGCCGCATCTGCAACCTACACCACAGCTCACGGCAACGCTGGATCGTTAACCCACTGAGCAAGGGCAGGGATGGAACCCGCAACCTCATGGTTCCTAGTCGGATTCGTTAACCACTGCGCCACGACGGGAACTCCCCCAAAGAGACTTTTTAACCAACTTATTCAGGGCATCAGAGCCTCCTTCCCCTCATCCTTGTTAAGAGAGTATGTTCCTTCTATCTTTGCCAATCTGATAGGTGAAAGCCTGTATTCCATTGTAGTTTACACTTACATTTTAATCTTTTTAGGCATCTTTTCATATTTTAAAAGCAGCTTTTTCCTATGAACGTTTTTTGTTTTGTTTTGTTTTTGCCATGGAGTGCAGAGGCTTGATGTGGGATCTTGGTTCCCAGCCTAGGGTTTGAACCCCTGCTGCAGTAGTGCACATCCAAATCCTAACCACTAGACCAGCAGGGAACTCCCCCTTGTGAACTTTTTATTTACATCTTTTGCCCTTTTGTCTATAGGTTGGTTGATTCTTTTCTTATTAATTTGTAAGAGTTCTTTACATTAAGGAGCTTAACTCTTTATGTCATGTATTGTGAACATTTTTTGCAAGGGGGCAGGGTAGAAAGGAAAGTTTCCTTTATTTCAGAGGCTGGCAACCTGGGGGGAGGGGGGGAGGGAAGCAGACTTGTGGCCAAAGCCTGACTCCTCCATTGCCAGTCAGTCATTTTTATTTTGACTTTGTTTATGGCATTTTTTTCCCCATTTGGGAAAAAAAATTATTTTAATGTGGTCAGTTTGAGAAAACTTTACAGGCATAAAATTATATCCTGTGCAAATAATGATAAATTTACCTCCTTCTTTCTGACTTGTATACCTATTTCTTTATCTTATCTAATTGTATTGACTAGTACTACTAGAATGTTAAATCATAGCAGTGATAGTGCACATCCTTTTCTCACTTTGAACTTTAATAGGATTAGGTTAATTGTCTTTTCTGTAGATAAAAAAAGTCAAATATTGCCAATTTCATTTTGTTCAATTTAATGATATTTCTCCATAAAACATGACAACTTTTGAACCCACATGGAAGATGTTAAAGAAGAATCCATTTCTTTTTATTTTATGTATTCACTGAACAAAGATTTACGAGACACAATGTGTCAGGTCCTATTCCAGGTTGTGGCTTATGGAGCTTATATCCTCATAGACAATGACAGACAGTAAATAAATCCATAAATGTTAGACGGTAGCAAGTGCAATGAAGAAAACTAAAACTAATAAGGGGACATCGAGTATCTGGGAGAGAAAAGGGCACTCTTTTTAGATATGGTGATCAGGATAGCACCTGTGCTAAAGTGACCTTTGACTTGAATGAAATGACAGAATGAGCCGTACAGATATCCAAGGGAAGAGCTTCCCATGGGAAGAAAGCACCATAAAAAGGTCAGAGGCATGTTCATCTGAAATAGATGCTGAGTTTTGTTGAATTCCTTTGTTACATTTCCATGGAAGCGTCTCTATGTATTTCTGCTTTGATCAATTGATGTTAATTTTATTACAAACTTCCTAATAATTGCACCTTTCGTATGACTCTCACAAGGTTATGGTTTACTCTTGTCAGGCCTTAGGCTGCTTTCCTAAAAATTTTCCTTTTCTATATGTACTCTCAAACTGTTTTGAATATCACTTGTAAAAATTTGATAGAATTCGGTTGCAGAACTGTCAAAAAGCTTGATGCTTTTGTGGAAGGGAGGGTGAGTAGTGATTCCATAATTTTTCTTTCTTTTCCATCCCCTTGTGGTGAGTAGACTATTTGGATTTTCTGACTCTTCTTAGTTGGGCTGGGAATTAATATTTTCTTGGGGAAAAAAAATCCATCCAGATTTTCAACTTTCTTTCAATAGAATTAACTGAAGCAGAAATTGTTACTGTTTGCTAATGACATTTTCCTGCACCAGAGTCGATTTAGTTATATTTATAGTGGAGTTATAAGCAACTTTAATAGCAGCTTCGCAAAAATGGGTAGAACAGGTGTTGTCATAGCCTGACCTTACATGTGAGGAGACTGAAATGTAGAGACTTGCAGTTCATAATGATTGCAACTAGAATTAGACTTCATTTCTCTTGAGCCCAAATTTAATGAGCTTTTCACAGGCCAGTGACCTCTCTTAACGTACACCTTTCTGCAGTTGCGTTTTGCTCCCATCTCTTTCCCTCCACTCAGGTTTGTCACCTTACATTTATTGCATAGTGAGTTCATGGTGCTGGCTCTCTGTGGCATGTGATTTGTTAGCCAGAATTGCAGCGCAGTTTCTCCTGTGTTCACCTGCTAGAGTATACTGTTTACTGCCAAGTGGCAAAATGTTTGAAGGGAAGCTACTCTTTAAAAGGATCTTTTCGTAAAGGTCACTGCAATCGAGATTGTGTGTCTGGTTGTTTTTCTTCACTACAATTGACTTGTGTCAGTGATGAAATGAAGATTTACTGTATCTTGCTTTATCACAGAAAAGCAGTTCGATGTTACACAGATCTATCTGCTTGCACATGACATATACTCACCTTTAATCTCCATTGATGAGAACAGAGTCTTTGAATGCTTTACCTTGAATATTTAAATTTCATTCCTGGCACTCACAATGTAATAGCCACGAAGGTTTTAAAACACAGCAGAATCACGGAAGAGTCTTGTTTAGCTGCACATGGGCGGATTCGATTACAGTTGCTTGTCAAAAGATGTTGCTGGAAGGAGGGGAGAGGAGCTGGCTGGGGAGTGGGCAGGATAAAGATCCAGAATGCTATTCGCTTACACATCAACAGGGATAGTTGTGGAAGCCTGAACCCTGGCCAGTAGCCCGACAGCCTGACAGCTTTGTCAGCCATGGTCATTTTTCTTGCCAGATAAGCTGCCATTATTGCTGGTTCGGTCAATTTAATTTTCAGTGTGCAGGTCTTGTCTGATATAGGATACGTGGATATGTGTGTGTATTAAAATATCATTCCCATCTATAAATGATCCATTTAAGTCATGTTGAATTAGTAGGCGATATTTAACAAGGTCACTCTTGGAGTAAAGCTTTATATAGTATTTGTGTCAGGAAGAGGCCTAAACCCACAGAGAAAAATATAACTCTTTTTTCCTGAGTTACACTCATGTGGCCAATATCACTGATCACCAGATTCCCTGTACAGCCCAGTGTTTCTCTGGACTGTCTATGACGGAGTTGGGAAGATTACACATGCAGACTTCTCGACTTCTCCCCAACTCAATTAGACTGAGAGATTGGGCCTGGGAATCTGCACCTTAAGTTCTCCAGGTGAAAATCTGCACACCGAAGTCTGGTTATAATACAAAAGTAATTATTTTAAATAAACCACAACTGACTTGCTCTTGCAAAAATTCAAATGTATAGAGTAGGTAATTTCTATTATAGAGATTCATCCTGCAGACAGGTTATTTACACAGAAAAGGATTTCCCTCAGAATTTTTTATAAACTAGCAAGCTGCTATGTTATATTTAATATGTAAATTATTTTATCAAATATAGTCCACATATGACCTTTGAAAATAGGGAGTGCGGAACACCTGATAGCCAAAGCAAGGTGTATAATGATGCTGTCACTGTACTTACACTGTGTCAGCCTTGTTTAAAAACTTTATTATTCATTTAATCCTGACAACAGTATGAGGAGAGTGGTATTACTGTTCCAATTTTACACATGAGGAAGTTAAGGCTTGTAACTTGACCAAAGCCATACAGGTAGCAGGAGGCAGCATTGGGATTTGAACACAGGTGGCCTGGCTTTAGAGTCAAGCTTCTGCTTTTGCCTATTACAGTGTACTGCTTCTCATCACAGAGCAACCAAAAACTTAATCATGGACTTGGAGAACAGACTCGTGGTTGCCAAGCGGGAGGAGGAGGGAGTGGGAGGGACTGGGAATTTGGGGTTAATAGATGCAGACTGTTGCCTTTGGGATGAATAAGCAATGAGATCCTGCTGTATAGCACTGGGAACTGTATCTAGTCACTTATGATGAAGCCTGATAATGTGAGAAAAAGGAATGTATACATGCATGTGTGACTGGGTCACCTTGCTGTACAGTAGACAAGTGACAGAACACTGTAAACCAGCTATCATGGAAAAAAATTAAAATCATTAAAAAAAAACAAAAACAAAAGCTGAGTGAGAGTAAAGCTGAAAAGATGACTGTGTGAGCCACCATGACCTTGGCAGACCCTAGACTAAGAATTAGGTGTCTTGGGGTTTAGGTCCTACCTCCAAGACTCACTCACCTTCACTGAGGCTGTATCCCTTCTATGAAATTAGAGAGGAGAGCGTGCTGTTCATAGGTATTTTCAAATAGAAATTTCGGCACACCATTGTGTGTTTTCTAAGTGTAAGCTTAAGGGGGGCATTACTATTACCTGGGCTGCTCCAGGCCTGTGTGCCCTGTAAAGATTTGATATTCGAACGCATTTGCCCACTTATTAATGGCATCTGATGGTGATTTTAGAGGGTTCCTTTTTTTCTGATTTGCACAGATTTCATATATGTCCTTTTTGCCACCCTCTCCCAATCTTTGAACTCTCACATAAACGTTAGTATGTCCTATTTAATGAGTCTGAGATATGTTTATCTACTTTCCAAAATAGTATGAGTTTATTTCCTGAAGAAGATAGAACATTCTTTATCTAGAAACATCTTGTTGCCTCTCATCTTCTTACGCATCCCTAATATTTTTTTTTTTAATTATCTTTGATGAGCTCTTCTCCAGAAAGAAGGGACCATTTCAAGTGGAATCTTTTGGTCAAGGCTTTATTAGATCTTCATAATTCTGCAATTGTGGTGACTGGGTCAGAGTTCATCTGGACCGTATTCATTCTAACAGGGTTAACAAGTGTGTCAGATTGTCAAGTCATGGCTCTAACTGACTTTGGCTTTGAGGTTTTCCTTCATAATAAACAATGGGCCCTGAGCCAAAAAAGCTTATGGTTTAGAGTCACATACTGATGACTAAATATGACAAGTGATTTGCCCTCAGATTCATTTTCTTACCCTGGAGCTCGCTTTCTGCTTTTTGAATGAATCATATCTGGAGAATATCCATAACTAAAAATAATTTGACTGCGGACTTCCCTTTGCAGCTAAAGTGCTCAGGCCAGGGCACTGGAGGAGGAATATAGAAAGCCTAGGTTAGAGCTTAGTCAGAAGGGAAAGCCAGCCTTGCTAAATTACGCTTTGCATCTCTTACACAAACACTGCACCCTAAACATGCTCTCTCAGAAGATTGCGAGGGGAATTTTTATTCATTACTGATTATTCTGCACAAATTCCTCTGGATGCCAATACCAAAGGTGGGACTTGGTTTCTCTTGGGCTTCTGTCATTTTTCGGTACACACGGTTGCTGGAAAAGATTCACTTTGAACAAATAACTTTGGGAATTGAATTCACTGTAAAAACATGTTCCAAGGGGAAAATTAATCAGCGCAGCTATAATTTATAGATTCGAGAAAGACCTTTGCTTCAGCTTTTATGTTTACTGCATGAAATATTAACTATTAGCAAATGCAGAGTTTGCTGAAGCTAAAATGAAAGAAAGCAAAACCCTTCAGCCCTCCTCTGATTCATTTATTTGGTGGTCGGCAGTAATAACTCTGTTGCTCTCTAATCTGCTCCCCTTTTCTTGGTAATTCTCGTAAACAAGATGACATGTGTAGTCAAGTGAAAAATGTTTACTATTGGCCAGATGAGTTAATCAAACTGGAAAATGCAAGTTTCACACCAGCCTTATGTAAGTTTAAGTTTTCAGTTAACACTTGAGAGAAATGGGTCAATGTGGTCAGTAAACCAGTAAAATAAATAGTCTGGATAAAGCTGATTTCAGTAAAGTGGGTGCATTCCTGGGTCGCCGGCTTACGCTAAAAGGAATGTGTCCCTGACGTCCTTTTTCTTCAGCTCAGTCCCTTTATAGGCTTGATCTGAGGTCAGTCTGCCATGAGGCTGTAAGTTTGAGTTAACAACTTCCTGCCTCTTGAAAAAGGAGGCAATAGAATTCTGGAGAAACTGATGAAATAGAAGACAGGGAATGAGTGGCTCACGGAAATGCTTTCTTGGGGCAACAGAATATATTTCTTGCGCATTATTTATATGGGTATCGCCTGAGTTGCTGCTATGTCTTCTGTGCCCATTTGGCTTAGTTTCTTCTACTTTTCCTCATCGAAGCACTGAAAAGAGTTGATGTTAAGATGAGTGTGTAAATTCCACTTCTTCCAGCAGAATCCATTTTATGTGGCCAGTGACAAGGTTAGTAGAGACTTAGAAGGTTTTTGTTGTTGTTTATTTGTTGGCTTCCTGTTGGTTTTAAAAGTAGGAATTTCTGGGCCAGCTTTTAAGTGTTTTCACACTGTTTTATCTTTGCTGCATGTGTCATTTTGCTGTTGCTTGACACTGTGAATTTACTTTTATAGTCGTTTGCTATGCCAGGGGCAAATTAGGCCACACTCCCGGGGAAGAAATCTCCTGGTTCTGTTTCTAACTCTCCTGGAAGTTGTCTGTAATCATCTCTGTTCTTCATCATCTTGAAAAGTGGTGACTGAAGAAATCCGTTTTAAATGCCCTAAATAGAATATTTTTGGTCTTCTTCATGTAAGGGTTTCCAAAAAATTTCAACAGAAAACCTCCTGGAAGTTGGGAGTTCCCATTGTGGCGCAGTGGTTAACGAATCCGACTAGGAACCATGAGGTTGTGGGTTCGATCCCTGGCCTTGCTGAGTGGGTTAACGACCCGGCGTTGCTGTGAGCTGTGGTGTAGGTTGCAGACGCGGCTCAGATCCCACGTTGCTGTGGCTCTGGCGTAGGCTGGTGGCTACAGCTCCAATTGCACCCCTAGCCTGGGAAGCTCCGTATGCCGAGGGAGCGGCCCTAGAAAAAGGCAAAAAGACAAAAAAAAAAAAAAAAAAAAAAAAAAAAAAAAAAAAAAAAAACTGCTGGAAGTAAATTTAAAGATCAAAATTGCTGATCTTTAAAGCTGTAATTCTCTCACTTTGCTTCTATAAAACACTGGCATTCCCTAGATGAGACAGAGATATTCACTGTGCTGAAGTCAAATCACGTTTTTGTTGTTTTTTTTTTTTTTTAATCTCTTGTCTTTTTAGGGTCACACCCACGGCATATGGAGGTTCCCAGACTAGGGTCCGAATCAGAGCTGTAGCCACTGGCCTATGCCACAGCCGCAGCAACGTTGGATCCTTAACCCACTGAGCAAGACCAGGGATCGAACCCGTGTCCTCACAGATACTAGTCACATTCATTAACTACTGAGCCACGACAGAATTCCCTCAAATATTATTTTTTGAAGAACTTTGTCCTTATTCAGCAAACAACATACAGCTCTTACGGGAGGTGCTGAACGGTGCTGTAAGAATGTTGGTCTGGGGGCAAGAAGGATTGGAATGAGAGAGACTTCCCTCTGTGGGCCGCATCTCCCTTCACTTCCCCAGGCCTAACTCCTGAGAATTACAGACTGCTCCTTAAAGGGTAGCCCCGAGACTGTGCAACCTCAGGCTTCATTCCTTCACCAAGCCTTCAGTAGAATCATACAAGGCCAGCTCCTCTAGATGTGAGAAATATTTTCCTGCAGTTGGAAGAAGCTCATCATGCATAAAAGTTTATGTTAAGAAGACAAATTCTTACTCCACAGTCTGGTTTCAGGGCCCTGCTTGACTCCTTTCTTTCCCAAACTAGGGGAGGGGTGGAGCAGCCAGCAGAGGCTACGCACAGTGTGGTCCACCAGCCAGCGCTGACAAGATAAGCTTAGCAAACTTTATAGTAGTTTGATATATTTATTGACTCTAATAAAAAATTTGGATCTGTATTTTAGTCTTTTAATTTTTCTAGAAATATTTATCTGCAAGTGGTTGGAAATTAGCAAACAAAGACTGGCCTTGCACCACAGATGGTTTGAGAAGCCCTGCTCTAGGCATGGCCCCTGGTTGGAAGCTGAGGCCCTTTCCAAGGTGCCTCCCTTTTATCCCAGGAAGGGGGCTTGTTCTTTCTTACTCCCATGTCCAAGAGCCTTCTTTTCTTTTTCAATTTTTGTAAAATACACATCACATAAAATTTACCCTCTGAACCATTATTAGGTCTACATCTTGGTGTTAAGTACGTTCACAGTGTTGTGAAACCAATCTCTAGAAGTCTTTTCATCTTGCAGAACTAAAATTCTATACCCACTAAACAGCAACTATTTATTTATTTCTTTTTATGGCCACACTTGTGGCATATGGAAGTTCCCAGGCTAGGAATCGAACCAGAGCTACAGCTGCCAGCCTGTGCCACAGCATTGCCAGATCTGAGCCACATCTGTGACCTACACCATAGCTCCTGGCAATGCCAGCTCCTTAACCCACTGAATGAGGCCAGAGGTCAAACCCAAATCCTCATGGATACTGGTCTGGTTCGTTTCCACTGAGCCATAACGAGAACTCCAACAGCAACTCCTTACTTCAGACTGTTGATTCTGTGTGTCCTTTGATCCATAGCTGTAGATTTTGATGTAGTCCGTTTTGCCTACTTTTGTTGTTGCCTGTGATTTTGGTGTCATATAAAAAAAAAAAAATCATTGCCCAATCCTATGTTATAACACTTTCCCCTAAATTTGCTTCTAGGAGTTTTATAGTTTTTGCTCTTGGGTTTAGGTCCATGATCTCTGCTGAGTTAACTTTTGTTTGTGGCATAAGGTAAGGGTCCTGTTTCATTGCATGTGGACATAGAGTATTCCCAACAGAATTTGTTAAAAGGAGCCTAGTCCTTATGCTTAGTTATTCCCTACTTGGCAAAATGAAAGAAAACGTAGTAAACAAGTGGGAAACTTTGGACACTAGTTTATGCCTTCGTTTTGGCCATCTGGGGAAGGAGAGCATGGCGGTTGAATGCACGCTAAGCAGAACATGAAACTAAGTGGTATAATTTGATGTTGAATACACTTAACATGGCTGTTGGCTATCAACATTTTTATTATTTCAAAAGTGGAATTTAAAATAAATTCATGGATTTTCACAAAGAAAACCATTCAACCTTCCAAACAAATTGACATCCTTTAAAATACCTGGAGAGGAAAAGGAAATTGTTAGGTCTGGTTATAAAAAGTAAGAGCCTATGTGACTGGGATGTAAAAATTTACTCATTGAATTTTGCTGGGGGGAAAAAAGATATCTCCTTTGACAAACTAATCTTTATTTTTTTCTTTTGCTTTTGCTTTGGCTGCTAGGAAATTTAGTGCTAAGTTTTATGCTTAGTTATATACCTTTTCATTGCAAATCCTTGGCTTTCTGCTCATTTATTTTTCTTTATAGGTCCATTTTATTGAGATACAGTTTATATACAATGAAATACAAAACACACCCATTTCACGTCTTGACAAATGTATATACCTATGTAATCATCACTTCAGTCAAGCTTATAGACTGTTTCCATGCCCCCAGAATGGTCCCCCAAGCCTCCCTGCCATCATTACTCTCTTCTGCCCTTCGTTAAAGAGTTCCATTGATTCTGTGCCTTTCAGTGTTAGCCACCAACCTACTAAAAATACTTTTGGAAGTAGGTGGATTATAAAAAAAAAAAAAGTAACTACATAAATGAAATAGCTTTTTCAAGCTCTAGAATTTTTTCCTGTGAACCTGTTTCTTTTTTTATATCCAAAAAAAAGCACCTCTACAACTTCTGAATAATTCTTATTGCAAGTAACATTGATGAGCGGGTGTCTTATGAAGCATTGCCAGGTATCTTTAGAGGACCATGTTCTTTTAATTCCCTTAGAAATTAAATAGCTAATTCTAAGGATTTAAAAAAAAAAAAAACTTTCCGGGACATTTTATTGCAAAATATAGATAGAAGCACATTTTCTCAGAATAAAGTCATTTAACTTAAACATATTTTAACTCACAGTATTGTCTTCATTTTTTTTTTTTTTTGCATTTTTTGGAATGTATTGCTGCAAACATCTTCAATACAAACAGCACCATGGATGATGCTGAATGGTAGAAACCAGGCACAAAATAGTGCACACTCTAGGCGTGACACGGTGATGGGACCAACACAGGGGTGGCTCATCTATGCCAGCCGAGATCAGGATATGGTTACCTGTACCCGGGGTAGGTGGGGTGTTAGTAACTGCAGAGGGGTATGAGGGGCCTCAGAGCCACTAGTCCTGCTCTTTCTTCATCTGGGTGTTGGTTTCCAGATGGCATGTCCAGTTTTTGAAAATCCAGGGAACTGTACATTTATGAACTATGCACTTTTCTGTTTGTATCGTGCTTGAATTAATGTTAAAAACACACACTTCCTCTTCATCTACCCCGGACCTTTAGTCCTTTGGGAGCCACTAATCAAGATCAACCCCCACATTTGATAGAGGAGGAAATCAACCCCCTGAGAAGGGAAACACCTGTTCCCAGGTAGCAAAGCAAGTCAGTGGCCACACTGGGAATGGATCCCCAGCCTGAGGCTTAGCTCAGGGACTCCTCACAGCTTCAAGCTTCCAAAGGATTTTTTTTAAACCAGACAAACTTGTTCCTGTGCAGATTTGTCTATACTCAAGGGGTCAACAGCTTTGCCAGAAGATGAAATATGTCAGGAGCACCAGTTGCCCTGTTTGTAGCATGTTAGAAAGCCAAGGCTTCTACTCTCTAGTAAAGCAGCAACTCATGACCTTTGAAAATACGCAGCTGGTTTTGGAAATGTTAAAGCTATGACTTGTTTATAGATGACATAAGAGTGTCTTAAACTGCCAACAAGAAATTTAATCACCTGGATTGTGTATGGGGACAGCATGGGCTCTCTAGGTAGGTAGCTGGAGAGACACTATTGTGTGACTAAGTTATGCACGAGGAGTTCTAGCACATGGCTTGCCTCAGAACAGCACAGCACGGAAGGTTTATACTTCTCCTTCACAATAATAAGGAAATAGCAAGAAGTAATGTAAGGATTTTTTCCTTCCAATTTTATTGCGGTATAATTGACACACAGCACTGTACAAGTTTAAGGAGTACAGCCTAAAGATCTGACTTACATACATCATGAAATGACTGTCACAGTAAGTTCAGTGAAGAGCTCTCATCTCATATAGATACAATTTTATTATTATTTAAGTATCATTGATTTACACTGTTTCTTCAAGGTCTGTTGTACAGCAAAGGAAGCCAATTACACACATTTCTAGATACAAATTAAAGAAATAACCCCCCCTTTTTTTTCACCGTGGATGAGAACTCCAGGATTTCTTCTCTTGACAACTTTCATATACAGCCTACAGCAGTGTTAATTATATACATCATGTTGTATGTTACACCCCTGGTACTTATTTGTCTTATAACTTGAAGTTTGTACCTTTTGACTGGCTTCCTCCAACTCCTGCCCCCCCCCCCACCCCCCAGCTTTGATAACCACAAATCTGGTCTCTTTTTCTATGAATTTGTTTGTTTTTAAAGTGTAGTTGACCTAAAGCTCTATCTGTGTTAGTTCCTGGTATACAGCATAGTGATTTGATATTTCTCTACATTTTACAGTGATCATCCTGATAAGTCTAGTTGTCTGCTGTCGTTGTGCAAAGATATCACATAATTATTGAACCTGTTCCCCACACTGTACCTTTCATACCCATGACTCATGTACTTTGTAACTGGAAGTTTGTACCTCTTCATCTCCCTCATCGATTTCTCTCCTCCCTCAGCCCCCTCCCCTCTGGCAGTCACCTGTTGAGTAATATAAGATTTTAACCCTGTTTCACTTGCCAAATGAAAGGAATTACTGGAGTTCCCGTTGTGGCTCAGTGGCTAACGAATCCGACTAGGAACCATGAGGTTGCAGGTTCGATCCCTGGCCTTGCTCAGTGGGTTAAGGATCCCGTGTTGCCATGAGCTGGGGTGTAGGTCGCAGATGTGGCTCTGATCCCGCGTTGCCGTGGCTGTGGAGTAGGCTGGCGGCTACAGCTCCGATTCGACCCCTCGCCTGGGAACCTCCATATGCCACGGAAGCGGCCCAAGAAATGGCAAAAAGACAAAAAAAAAAAAAAAATTTTTTTGTCATTATTTTTACCATTCCGGAATTATCTTGATATAGGGACTTGAATTGTAAAGGAAGATGCAAACTAAAGTATATCATCTTCAGATAAAATGCTTTAATGTGTCCTCATAATGGAGTAAAGCTGTTTTTAAAAGGAAGTCATCAGTAGCATGACCAGAAGGGGCATCAGTTATAACCATTTGATATTTTCTTGAAATTATTTTCTGTGTGAACAGTGTAAAAAGGAATATCATTGAACCAGGTAGGTTTACAAAGTACAGCAGGTTCTAATGCAGAGGTTGCTTAATATACTGTGTGCCAGTATCACAGGTGATAAGTCCTAAAATGCTTGACATGTCTATGCATTGATTTGGGTGGAGGGAATATTCATTTGCTGGTTGTTTTGTGCTGTTGTTGTTTTGTTTTGTTTTGTTTTTCTGGCAGTGCCTGAATTACTGTATCTGTTATCTATTATTTTAAACTCATCAGATAAGAAAACTGTTGACTCAAATTCTCTTATTCGTGTTCACCATAATCACATTTCTTTGGACTACTTAAGTAGGAACAGCCTAGAGAGTTATAAATAAAAGTCATGTAGATTCTTGCTTGGAGACTATAGTTTGGCCTCCCAAATGGTCCTAGTTAGCCTGAGTTTGAAGGAGAGGAGGGTTCTGTGTGTACAGTAATTGTGCTTATATTTTCTTTTTTTTTTATGGCTGATGTTTTCATTTTATTTAAGAAAAGGAAAACATACACAGTCTGCCACAGAAGGAAAACCTTTAAAAGAATCTGAACGTAATTAAGTGTCCGTCATCCTTTTCTTTGCCAGAGATTTAATGATGTCTAATAATTGAGATATAGTTGATTTCCTAAATGTACTTCCACTTGATGAGAGTGGTAAAGTCTAATAAACACTTGCCAACTAAATTTTTCCTCTTCTTAACTCTCTTTTAGGACTCAGCCCAAAACCATGTTTGCCCAAGTTGAATCTGATGATGAGGAAACAAAAAATGAGCCAGAATGGAAAAAACGTAAAATTTGAAGACTCTCACATGAGAGCTGTTTGCATGAGTGGAAGGGATATTGAACATTTTTTTTAATGAAATAAAAACACATTTTTATGAGCAGGTTTTGTTCTTTGCATTATTGAACCAATCAGAAGATTGGTAATTGTGCTTATATTTTCTGTTTTGTTTATTTGTTTGTTTTTTGGTTTTTTTTAATGGCTGTACCCATGACACATGGAAGGTCCCGGGCCAGGGATTGAATTTGAGCCACAGCTGTGACCTACATTGCAGCTGTGGCAACACTGGATCTTTTAACCCACTGTACCAGGCCAGGGGTTGAACTCACTCCTCCACAGTGACCTGAGCTGCTGCATTCGGATTCTTAATCCACTGTGCCACAGCGGGAACTCCTGCTTACATTTTTTTTACCTATAGCTATTAAACTGTATTATGAGTAAATAGGAAACAGATTCTTAGCCTATTACTAAGTACTTTAGGTATTTGGAAACTTTATTCAACAGTTATTGGTCTCATACAGGTTCTTTTGTCTTGGGGAAGGGGAATGTGCATTGAGATGTACATCTGTCTTGAGCAACTCTAGGAGCATAATATGGAAGTAGACATCAAAATGTTGAATATTTCTGGATAATTTCACAACGGTTGTTTACATGAGTATAAATAATTAGGCTGAGTTCAAACTAAAAGTATTGCCATACTAGGGAAGAACGTGTACCTGATTATCATTCAACAGCAGAAAACAGTGCTTAGGAGTTAGGAAGCAGGCTTTGAAGTCAGACTGATATGGGTTCCATTCCTGGCTCTGCACTTTACTGTCTGGGTCACCATGACAGAGCTTCCCTCTTCTAGACTCAGATAATAATAGTATAACATCTTCATAGGTTTGTCAAAAGGATTAGATAAGAGGATAGGATTAATACCAGATATGCAGTAAATGTATACTAAATCTTTGTTCTTTTAAAATAGAGCTAGTGATATAGACTTGGCCTGATTTTTATCCATATAAAGATAGACATTAGTTTCATCTCAGTAGATGCAGAAAAGGCTTTTGACAAAATTCAACACCCATTTCTGATAAAAAATCCAGAGAGTGAGGATAGAGAGAATCTTACCTCAACATAATAATATATATATGAAAAACCCACAGCAAATATCATTCTCAGTGGTGAAAAATGGAAAACATTCCCACTAAGATCAGGAACAAGACAAGGACGTGCACTTTCACCACTATTATTCAACATAGTTTTGGAAGTCCTGGCTGTGGCACTCAGAGAAGAAAAAGAAATAAAAGGAATCCAAACTGGAAAAGAAGATGTAAAACTTTCACTCTTTGCAGGTGACATCATACTGTACTTAGAAAACCCTAAAGACAACACCAGAAAACCGTTAGAACTCATCAGCAAATTTGGCAAAGTTGCAGGCTACAAAATTAATACACAGAAATCAATTGCATTATCTATATACTAATAATGAGGATCAGAAGGAAATCAGAGAAACCATCCCATTCATAATCACATCAAGAAGAACAAAATACCTAGGAATAAACCTACCTAAGGAGACAAGAGACCTATACTCTGAAAACGATGAGACATTGATGAAAAAAATCAAAGATGACACAAACAGATGGAAAGATATACCTTGCTCTTGGATTGGAAGAATCATTATTGTCAAAATGACTATACCACCCAAGGCAATGTACAGATGCAGTGCAATCCCCATCAAATTACCAAAGACATTCTTCACAGAACTAGAACAGAATATCTTAAAATTTGTATGAAAACAGAAGAGACCACAAATAACCAAAGCGTATTGAAAAGGAAAAAACAAAAATGGAGGAATTGAGCTTCCTGACTTTAGACAATACTATGAAGCTACCACAGTCATCAAAACAATATGGTACTGGCCAGATAGACCAATGGAACAGGCTAGAAAGTCCAGATGTAAACCCAAGCACCTATGGTCAACTAATCTATGACAAAGGAGGACAGAACATACAGTGGAAGAAAGATAGCCTCTTCAGTAAATGGTGCTGGGAAAACTGGAAAGCTACATGTAAAAGAGTGAAAGTAGGACACTATCTAACACCATATACAAAAATAAACTCAAAATGGATTAAAGACCTAAATATAAGGCCAGATACTATAAAACTTCTAGAGGAAAACAGAGGCAAAATGCTCTTTGACATAAATCACAGCAACATCTTGTTTGATCCACCTCCTAGAATAATGACAGTAAAGATGCAAATAAACCAATGGGACCCAAGCAAGCTCAAAAGCTTTTCCACAGCAAAGGAAACCATTAAAAAAAACGAAAAGACAACCCACAGAATGGGAGAAAATCTTTGCCAGTGATGCAGTAGACAAAGTCCTAATCTCCAAAATATACAAACACCTCATGCAACTCAACAACCAAAAAATAAACAACCCAACTGAAAATGGGTGGAAGACCTAAACAGACATTTCTCCAAAGAAGACATATGGATGGCCAACAGGCATATGAAAAAATGCTCAACATTACTGGAGTTCCCATCGTGGTGCAGCAGAAACAAATCCAACTAGGAACCATGAGATGGCAGGTTTGATCCCTGGCCTCGCTCAGTGGGTTAAGGATCCGGTGTTGCCGTGAGCTGTGGTGTAGATCACAGATATAGCTTGGATTATGCATCGCTGTGGCTCTGGTGTAGGCCAGCGGCTACAGCTCCAATTGGATCCCTAGCCTGGGAACCTCCATATGCCACGGGTGCAGCCCTGAAAAGACAAAACAAACAAACAAACAAAATCACTGATTATTAGAGAAAGGCAAGTCAAAATGACAATGAGGTGCCACCTCACACCAGTCAGAATGGCCAACATTAACAAGTCAATAAATAACGTGCTGGAGAGGGTGTGGAGAAAAGAGAACCCTTCAACACTCTTGGTGGGAATGTAAATTGGTACAACCACTAAGGAAAACAGTATGGAGGTACCTCAGGAAACTAAGTATAGAGCTACCATGATCCAGCAATTCCACTGCTGGGCATATATCTGTTCAAATCTTTCATTGAAAAAGATACATGTACCCCGATGTTCATAACAGCACTATTCACAATAGCCACAGTGTGGAAACCACCTAAATGTCCATCAACAGATGAAAGGATTAAGAAGATGTGGTACATATAAACAATGGAATATTACTCAGCCATAAAAAAGACAAACCAATGCCATTTTCAGCAACATGGATGGATCTAGAGAACCTCATACTAAGTGAAGTAAGCCAGAAAGAAAAAGACAAATACCATATGATATCACTTATTTGTGGGATCTAAAATATGGAACAGATGATCATATCTAAAAATAACAAGAAACAGAAACAGACCATGGCCAAGAAGAGCAGACTTGGGATTCCCAAGGGGGAAAGTGGAGGGAGTGGGATGGATGGGCATCTTGAGGGTTTTTTTGGATGCAAACTTATATTTGGAATGGATGGGCAATGGGATCCTACTCTATAGCACAGGGAAATGTGTGTGATTGGGTCACTTTGCTGTACAACAGAACTTGATGAAACATTCATTGTAAATCAACTATAATAATAAAAAAAAACTGAAAAAATAGAAAGATTTAAAAATGCTTTGTAAATGTAAGACTATATAAGTAGAAGGCATTAAAAAAATCATTCTAAGAAATCCTTGTGCTTTTATGACTAGAAAACTAAAGACTTGGTGGTTTGTCCAAAGTAATAATGAGTCAATAGAAAAAGCCCATTTCATTCTCAAGCATGAAAAGGGCCACTTGTGTTGTAACAATGACAAAATCATCTTTGTGCTAAATGTGCCTTTCTCTCCCCTGACTTCACATAGTCCTGGGGTCATTAACTGCAGGTCATAAAGTCCCTGCTAGACAATTCAGGTTTTTTAATATTCTCGACTTCTGTTCTCCTGCTCTCATCTGTCCGAGGGACTTAAATTGTTATAAAAGTGATTGATAATCCAAAATTATATCAGAAAGATTCTGGTTCTACAAGTATCACATACCACACTCCCTCACACCTTTGCCCCTAAATCTTTTTTAACAACCACTCAAACTCACATAGATTTCTTTTGCCTCTACAGTTCTGAGGTTGGCGCTCCTGCTGTGGCACAGTGGGTTAATGATCTGGCTTGTCTCTATTGGAGGTGCAGGTTTGATCGGTGCAGGTTTGATCATTACAGTAGGTTAAAGACCCAGAGTTGACCTGTGGCGTAGGTCGCTGCTGTGGTTTGGATTCAGTCCCTGGCCCCTGAGAACTTCTATATGCTTTGAGGGAAGCCAGAAAGAAAAAAAAAAAAAAAAAAGAGCAAAGAAAAACTGCAGTTCTGAGGTGCTGGTGGGCATTCTTCATAGATAAATCCTAAAAACCATTCTTGTATGCTACTTTTTACCCTTTTCTTCTCCATCCCCATCTTCATCCTGTTCGCCCTCCCTAGTCACTTAGCTTAATAGATGAGAGGAGGAAGAACTAACATTTGCTGAGTGCCTGACTCTTCTAAGGTCTTCATTGGCATTCGCTCATTTAATCCTCACATAACCCCCAGGTACAGACAAAACTGCTAAACCCATTTTCGGATGAGACAAAAGTCCAGGACATCAAATAATCTGTCCGAGGCCACAGTTGGGGGGGGGAATGTATGAAGATCTCTAAATAGCAGTAATTAATAAATTACTGCCCCAAATATTCTATGCCTGTTGAAATACTCTTCATCCAAAATCAATTCCGGGAGTTCCCGTTGTGGCTCAGTGGTTAACGAATCCGACTAGGAACCATGAGGTTGTGGGTTCGATCCCAGGCCTTGCTCGGTGGGTTAAGGATCCAGCGTTGCCGTGGCTCGGATCTGGCATTGCTGTGGCTGTGGCCTAGGCCGGCGGCTACAGCTCCGATTGGACTCCTAGCCTGGGAACCTCCATATGCCACGGAGCGGCCCTAGAAAAGGGCCAAAAAGACCAAAAAACAAACAACAAAAAACACAAAATCAATTCTGAACCATTATTGTGTTCCAGCTGCTTAGGATTTGTAAGTGTATTGCTCCTTGGATAAAATTTACTAAAAGCAATTCATATTTTTTCCCATCTTAACATAACTTTGCACCATATGGAAGTGTTCATCCCGCACAGCCACAAGTTGCAGTGGAGGCTTTGGAGGAAGAAACAAAAGCTTGATCCTAGAGGTCTTGGCGGAGTCTGCTGTGATGTAAGCGGAGAGAGAGGCACATGCAGCAGGAAGAAAATTTTCTTCGTTGTTACCACAACACAAGTGGCCGTGTTCACGCTCGAGATGATCTATCTCATTCGAGAGAGGTCTGTGAAAAATTATTTTCTCCCTCGAGATGATCAACAGACATGTAAGGATTTCAGCCTCGGTGTGGGGAGCGGGACTGAGCATTTGACCCGTCGTCTCATCACCAGGATCCTGATCCCACGGCGTTGGTTCTCAGCCTTCGTTTCCCACCTTGCTCACAACATTTTTGTTTGCTCAAATAAGGAACCTGAAAGTCATCACGACTCGTCCCCTCCCTTGACTCCCACCTCCTTTAACCATTTGCCAGTGTCCATCCGCTCCACTTTCCGAGTGTCTCCTATGTGCCCTCTAGCGCTTAACCTCCTGCCGGGTCTAGACAGACGGGAGCCCCTCTTCCATTCTCACCACCACCTCTTAGGATGTTAGCTCCCAACTCACCTGTTTTTCACAGGCTCCTCATCTAATCCAATTTTTTTTTTTTAATTCTGCCGTCAGAATTACCTTTAAAACCGAACTCTATCATTTCATTCCCCTGCATAGAGCCTTCCAGAGGCTCTTCGTATCTAACTCACTTGTTTGGTATTGAGGACATTCGGGATCTGGCCTCTCCTGGTCTTTCTTCCTTTCACTCCGGCTCCTCTCCTCTCACACGTGCTACTGAGGTCCAGCTGCATTGAGCCTGGAGAGGATGTGTCCCTTTGTTGTCTGCTTGTTTGTTTTTGAACCCAGGGATCCACTTTGCTTTCCCTGAGCAGGGTTCCATGGCAGCTCTGCCCCCACAGTTGCTTCCA
Organism: Sus scrofa; assembly: GCF_054392235.1. Taxonomy (NCBI): domain Eukaryota; kingdom Metazoa; phylum Chordata; class Mammalia; order Artiodactyla; family Suidae; genus Sus; species Sus scrofa. The sequence goes on from NC_139398.1 coordinate 34,962,248, forward strand.
TGACGCTCCACTCTGGTGAGTTTTAAGTGTGTACATGTGTGTGGCTTATGGGTCTGAATGTGTCTCTTTCTCCCACTGGGAAGTAGATTATTAAAACTAAAATGGATGGGGTTCTGTGAATATTTGATAAATTTGTTTTTAAAAAATGAGAGGAGCCATATTTCATTCACATTTCTGTTCCTAGATTTTAGTACCGTGAAATGGATTAAAAAGGTGCTTATGAAATATGAAATATGAAATATGAGGCAGGAGTTCCCATCGTGGCTCAGCGGTTAACGAACCCGACTGAGCATGCAGGTTGGATCCCTGGCCTCACTCAGTGGGTTAAGAATCCTGCGTTGCCGCGAGCTGTGGTGTAGGTCACGGATGCAGCTTGCATTGTGCATTGCCGTGGTGTAAGCCGGCGGCTACAGCTCCCATTGGACCCCTAGCCTGGGAACCTCCATACGCCGCAGGTGTGGCCCTGAAGAGACAAAAAGACAAAAAAATTTTGAAAAAATGAGGCATAGGGAAGGAGGAGAAAGGATGAGGAGGGAAGGGAGGGTGAGAAGTGCTTCTGCCTCGCAGCTGGGGAGGAGGATTTTTAACACCCAAGCTTGGCCCGTATCCAGGCTGGCTGGCCTTTCTCTCCTGGGATTTATACAGGTAACTGGACTGCTCATAGGTAACTTGTTGGCCTGAGGAAGAAGCAAGATTGTGAGCAGGTGTGGCCCAACAAGGCCCGAGCCACCATGGCATCCTCAAGCAATTAACTGTCCTGGGTCACCAAAGCTCTGAGAGAGTGATAGTATGGGGGTTTTAACCTGGGCAGGGGACATGTGAACCCTCTCAAAGTATGCAGCATGCATTGCCCCTGTACATCTTTCTGTAGAGGAGATCTCTAGCGTTGATTAATTCTGGGATGTTAGGTGTTGCTAGCAGCTCTTTTATCTCCCAAGAGAATTGTGTAGAATTTGCCATTCAGACCCAGAAACCAGAAGTTAACTCTCATACATATTCACACATGCACAAGATACCAGACCAAACAAGCTTGACTCAAAACCAAACTGGCTCCCATTTCATCTTAGGCAGTTAATCTTACTGCTTTGTCAGACCCTATGTTTACTCTTTGAAAGATGATTAGCCTTCTGTCCCATTAAAAAGTGGAATCACCTTCATGATTACATGAAGGCAGCATCCAAAGGTGAGCATTTCCTTGTATCTTCCAAGAGTGAATATTATGAGTCATGGGCCAACTTGGGAAAGATTTTTAAGACTCAATATGACTATTTCAGGAAACTGTGAGGCCTTCTGTGTTTGACAACCCAAGGGTCAGCTATGGTAGGAGGAAGAGAGGGCAACCAGGTGCCTGTCTGGATGTACGCATACAGCCTGAGGCAGGAATCCTTTGGAGGTGATGTGCTTCACCCATTGATCAGCCTTCTTATGTGTGAGGAGATCAGGAAAGGGAGGGTTGTTTGCAGACCCCTTTGAAAAAATCCATCTGGAATGGGCCTTCCACAAGCCACCATGACCGGAACTCTGAGATGTGAGGCACACTTGGTCCCAAGTGGGGGTTTTCAAGTCTGCATATCACCATTTTTTAAGGGCTCAGGAAAAGAGAAAAAATTCACAAGATTTTCAAGGTCCAACATCAAAGCTTAGAATCCTGTGGTTCCCCTATCTCCCACTTCCGTCACCCTGCAAGGCCCCACCTGTTGGTGCAGGGCTTGACTTATTATGGTTGTTTTAAGTCATTAAATTTGGGGGTCATTTGTTACAGAGCAATAGACAATACAATTTCTTTTTTTTTTTAATACTTAAGCAATTTGAATTTGAATTTAAAGTCAGTATCACATGTATAATTCATGGCATGGTTTGCATTTGTCTATGAAATGATATTAATACTTTAAAGAAGTGATGTTTAAAATGATTTGAGAGTGTTGCTCACAATTACAGGTTATTCTGAACAAAATGACAGTTGTTTCTTGTACACTGTCCAGGTTGCTATAGTTGTTAAAGACATTTATTTTATGAATAACAGCAATAAAGTTATATCTCAAGATCACCAAGGTATCTGTAAATATAAAACCTATGCTTTAAAGGCACTTACAGAAGTATTTCATTTTAGACTAACCATCTGTTTCCATTTAGGACCACAGATAAACCTTCAAACCACTGGACAGATCATTTGTTCCTTGAAGACTGGGACATGCCTCACAGAGTTTAATACTTAGTCTTGCACTTAATAGTTGCTCAGTAAATATTAGAATTAATTAATTATTTGAGGAGACTGGTTCATGAGCACAGTCTTTGGAATGAGACAGACTGGGTTCCAACCCTGGCTTTTCTACTCACTAGCTGTGGTGGCTTAGAGCAAGTCAATGTTCTCATCTATAGAGATACTGTATTCCCCAAGGCTTTGCTGACATTTTTCAGTGCCATTTTGGGTACACATTAAGTCTCATTGATAAGAGTCATGCAAATTTTACCAGCTCATTCTCTCCACATGCAAGTTTCATCACCTCGGTATCCTGTACACCTCTCCCTAAGTGTTTCTAGAAATCCCGAAAGGATCTTTTTTTTTTTAATTTATTAAAATATAGTTGATTTACAAGGTTGTGATAATTTCTGCTGTACAACAAAGAGATTCAGTTATACATGTACACACATCCATTCGCTTTCACATTCTATTCCCACATAGATTATCACAGAATGTTCTTTTTTACAGAATAAAATACATATATTTAAACATAATTACATTCAGACAGATTATTATATCATGGATCTTAAGAAACAGATTATGTGTCTCTCTCTGGAGAAGTGGAATGGAAAATATGCTGAGACAAATAGGAAATTTATTATATGCTTTATCCCATTTTGTATGGCTTTCATCTTTACCATTTAGTATCATCTATTACATTTCAATTTTTCTTTAAAAATTAGCATTATATTAAAATTGTGTATATTATGCAACTAAAATTTATAAGGAAAGCCTTATATACCATTAAATATTTTATATAGTGTAATAAAAAGAATAACTTAACTGGTAAGAATAACAAAAATAATACACGCTCTGAAAATAAGTAAAATATAAAATGCGGGAGTTCCTGTCGTGGCGCAGTGGTTAACGAATCCGACTAGGAACCATGAGGTTGCGGGTTTGGTCCCTGCCCTTGCTCAGTGGGTTAAGGATCTGGCGTTGCCGTGAGCTGTGGTGTAGGTTGCAGACGTGGCTTGGATCCTGCGCTGCTGTGGCCCTGGTGTAGGCCAGTGGCTACAGCTCCAATTAGACCCCTAGCCTGGGAACCTCCATATGCCGTGGGAGCGGCCCAAAGAAATAGCAAAAAGACAACAACAACAACAACAACAAAAATATATATATATATAAAATGCATAAATTGGTTAAAAAACAGTATAACTATATAAATATGTCCTCACAATTTGTTACATCTTATTGATTCTTCAATATAGGCATTACACCATTCTAGGTGATGTGATAAACAAGATATTATAGACTTTACATTGTACCATGGAGAGAAATGGTTATTAATAATACAATCATAGAACTGTATTATTTAATTGTACAGTTGCATTATTTAATTATAATTATCATAAATTCTTCGATGGAAGGGAAGTCAGAATCAGATGTAAGAAGACTTCAGCATTCCAAGAATGATGTCAAATGACCCCCTTCATGGTGGATTATGCACTTATTTACTATGAGATAATTTCTTCTCCAGAGATTCCTTGTTTGTGTATCAATTGTAGATTTTTGGTTTGCAGTTATTCTGAAGTTTTGATATGAGTCTCTATGTATATGAGATTGTTTTAAGTTGTTGGTGTCTTAATTGCAAGTTCATCTCCAGTGTCCTGCATTTATACCCACCTCTTCTCATGATTTCTGATTTTGGTGGTATAATTGTGCATGGATGATTTCTTATCTTTACTGTATAGATACCTTTACTTGTGAGCCTTGTCATATGTGGCATTTTTGTTTCCTGTTGCTGTCTTTTCTTTTCTGCCTAGAGAAGTTCCTTCAGTATTTGTTGTAAGGCTGGTTTAGTGTTGCTGAATTCTCTCAACTTTTGCTTATCTGTGAAGGTTTTGCTTTCTTCTTCAAATCTGAATGAGAACCTTGCTGGGTAAAGTAATCTTGGTTGGAGGTTTTTTCCTTTCATCATGTGAAGTATATCATGCCACTCTCTTCTGGCCTTCAGAGTTTCTGTTGAAAAACCTGCCAATAACCTTATCAGGGCTCCCTTGTATGTGACTTGTTTCTTTTCCCTAGCTGCTTTCAAGATTTTCTCTTTGTCTTTAATTTTGGTCAGTTTGATTAATATGTGTCTCGGTGTATTCCTCCTTGGGTTTATTTTATATGTTACTCGTTGTGCTTCCTGGATTTGAGTGAGTGGTTCCTTTCCCATGTTAGGGAAGTTTTTGGCTATTATCTCTTGGAATATTTTTTCTGTCTCCTTCTCTCTCTCTTCTCCTTCTGGCACCCCTATAATACGGATGTTGGTGCGTTTAACGTTGTCCCAGAGTTCTCTGAGACTCTCTTCATTTATTTTCAATCTTTTTTCTCTTTTCTGTTCTGCATCCATAATTTCCACTACTCTGTCCTCCACCTCGCATATTCGTTCTTCTGCCTCCTGTATTCTGCTGTTAGCTGCTTCTAGTGAATTTTTTATTTCAGTTATTGTATTTTGCATCTCTTCTTGTTTAAGTTTTATATCTTGTATCTCTTTTGTCAGTGTTTCCTGTAAGTTATCCATCTTTGCCTCCAGTTTATTTCCAATGTCTTGCATCATCTTCAGCATCAACAATCTAAAGTCTTTTTCCTGGAGGCTGAGAATCTCCTTATTGCTTAGCTGATTTTCTGGGATTTTTCCTTTCTCCCTCATCTGAGTTATAGTTCTCTGTCTTTTCATTTTTATAGATGTTTGGTGTGGTGACCTTTTTCAGATAATAGATTTGTAGCCTCTTGTACTTCTGGTGTCTGCCCCCCTTGTGGCTGAAGTCAGTATGGGGGCTTGCTGTAGGGTTCCTGCTGGGAGGGGCTGATGCCTGCCCACTGGTAGGTGGAACTGATTCTAATCCCTCTGGTGGGTGGGGCTTAGTCTCTGGATGGGGTTGGAGGCAGCTGTGTGCCTGAGGGGTCTTTAGGTAGCCTGTTTACTGAGGGGTGAGGCTGCGATCCCACCTGGATTGTTATTTGCCCTGGGGCTTCTCAGCACTGACTGATGTGTGGGGCCCGATTTTCCCAAAATGGCCCCCTCCAGAGAAAGGCAGCTGCTGAATACTCCTGAGTGCTTTGCCTTCAATGTCCCTCCCTCACAACAAGCCACATTCACCCCTTTTTCCCAGGATGTCCTTCAAGAACTGCAGTCAGGTTTGACCCAGATTCCTATGGAGACCTCGCTCTGCCCTGGGATCCAGTGCATGTGAAAGTCTGTGCGCACCTTTTAAGAATGGGGCAGTCTCCATTTCCCCAAGTCCTGTGGAGCTCCTGCACACAAGCCCCACTGGCCTTCAATGCCAGATGCTGCGGGGGCTCTTTCCCAGTGCCAGATCCCCACACATGAGAGTTTGATGTGGAACTCAGAACTCTCACTCCTGCAGGTGAGTCTCTGTGAACCAGTTAGTTTCCAGTCTGTGGAGCTTCCCACCTGGGAGGTATGGGGTTGTTTATATCGCAAAATCGCCCCTCCTACCTCTTGATGTGGCCTCCTCTTTTTCTTCTGGAGTAGGGTATCTTTTTTAAGGATTCTGGTCCATTCGGGCGGAGATTGCTCAACTTTTAGTTGTGAATTTTGTGTTTTTAGGAGAGAAGTTGAGCTCCAGTCCTTCTATTCCGCCATGTTAATCCTCTCTTGACAATGCAATTTCTAATGAAGCTAATTCAGCTTATATTTTGAATATCTGGGTAGAGTCATTAGGAATCTGTCTTAAGGCAGTGACACACTTGACTCTTCTTGATGGGATGGGGGTGAGAATACAGATTTTATTCTCTAGGATAGAAAGACTGTCAGGAAACAATTGGGACAAGTCCAGAGATTTTAGCGAAGTGGCATAATTGTAATATTCTTCCTTTCAGTTCCCTTGAGTTAGCAGACTGGCTGCTCCTCCCTCATTTTCCACTCAATCAACTTCACTGGCAGGGTTTCCTTGAGCTGCTACGGCTTCCGCACTTAGATTCTTGGGACAGACAGATGTCAAGCATCGGAGCCTCCCAACCAGAAGTACCCAGTAGGCTGTAAGTCTATGGGTAAGTCTTCCTCGCAGCCTTTTGTATTCCAAGGCACCAATGGCTGAATAACCGATGATGGTTTTTCTGTTTACAAGTCACTGTGAAGCGTGGGTGGCTGACCGCTGGATCTCCTCTCGGCTCTGCCCGACAGAGCTGAGGTGACCAGATGTGTCTGGTGCTGCTCCTTGGATCTCTGAAGCTGATTAGCCATGGCAGAAGATAAACATATGTTGGAAGAAAATGTACCACGTTCATCAAGGAGTCAATCCGTGGTATGCTGGTATCTTGGAAGTTGCCTGAAAGATGAAGTCAGAAGTTTCGGGGTCATGTTTCTCCTTTGCTATCCCAGTAACTGTGTGCGTTTAGGGAAGTCATGTAAACTGTGAGCCTGACTTCATTCGTGGAATGGGGACGATGTTAATCACCCAGCCTGTATCCAAGAGGGTGTCTAATGGTTGTAATGATAGGGGGCTTTGCAGCCTATAACATGATAATATAGTGGTTGGCTCCTGTGTTTATTTAATAAGTAATGTCTCACTGAATGTATGCGAAGGGCACATTCTCAGAAAACAAGCCCAAATCTGTGTTGGTCCCATAATCAAGGAGAATTGGAGTCTGCATATTCGAGAGGTTATCATCTAACATGGAAATCACCCAAGATTTGGCTGAGGTTGTCTGAGGTGGGCTCTGGCTCTGTTTGGTTCAGCTTCTCATGGAGCCCATGGGGACGTGTTGGCCTCACTCTTGCCTTGTTCACCTCAATGACCTTCATGGTGCTGGTGATGACAGCACCCAAACACCATCCCAATTTAGAAAAATGGGAAAGTTATCTTCTGCATTTCTCATAGGCTATTTTGATAGTGCTTTTTCCCTCCTTGTTTGCCCTTGTTTCTCCAAAGCATTAAAAAGTATCGTGTTCATTTTGTTGGGTGTTGTGTGGTCTTTTCCTCTGACCCTGCTGCCTCTTGTTTATGAAAAGTAGCAAGTCAACTGTGACAAATGGCCAGCAGTGATCTTGCCTCCAAAGTACATAGACTTTTTTCTTCTCCTTATTTTGTTTTAAAAATGTTAAGGTATTTTTTCTTTGGGGAAAATATCTTATTATTCAGAGATACACAGCATAGAGAAAAACTCTGGGTTCAAACCCCAGACTGAGAAATTTATCTAATCTCTTTGGAGCCCCAGTGACTCTTGGGGATATTATGGGGCTCAGAGTGTGAATTTGCAAATGAGATGCTATACAAATGTTCTTGTTACTGCTTCTCTTTTCAGTGGCATCCAAGTGGGAGCAGGTGGACTTTTCTGGAATTCTGGTTCAGAATATTTCTTGGAAATGCTGTATCGTGGCATGTATTTTATCTGAAACAAGGAAGTCCTAAGAAACATGTTGTGGATCTGTTTCTTCATCTCAAAAATGTGGACTCTTGGAGTTTCCATCATGGCTCAGCAGAAACGAGGCATGGACTAGCATGGACTAGTATCCATGAGGATGCTGGTTGGATCCCTGGCCTTGCTCAGTGGATTAAGGATCGGGCATTGCTGTGAGCTGTGGTGTAGGTCGCAGACGCAGCTTGGATCTGGTATGGCTGTTGCTGTGGCTGTGGTGTAGGCTGGCTGCTGCAGCTCCGATTTGATCCCTAGTCTGGGAACCTCCATATGCCGCAGGTGCAGCCCTAAAAAGACAAAAAAGGAACATGGGCCCCTACTTTTGAAATCCAGTCCCTACCTGCACAGTGCCCACCAACAGCTCTGGCCCACCTGGAGGCTAGAAACTAGACCATGCCCTGCTCCTTGCTTTGGTGATCTGCCCCAGTGGCTATGGTCTTTATTTCATCCAGCTCCAAGGCTGGCTGGACCCCAAAAGTGTCACACGTGATGCCTCTCTCTTTCACCAGACAATGGGTAGCCTGGAGGTGAGACTCATGACTCTGCTTGGGGCCAGATGTGTGATCCTAACCGAGCTGTGTCTGGCTTTATTCACCTCCTCCAAGATCTTTGTCATTATAAACAGTCAACAACACTCAACCTTATTCTTGTCATTTATGTGTAGTCAGCTTTCAGGTTTTCCCCTTTATTGAGGATCATAGGACTGTAAATAATGAGGAGGCAGGACAGCACAACAAGCAAATGCTATTGCTTTTGTCTCTGGAGACATCTGACAAACAGCCCCTCCCCTTTGCCCCATGTGCCTTGGGGACTGCATCACAGCGTGGGCCATGGCAAGGCAGACACTCAGACACTTGTCAGATTGTATTTTACCCCGAAGAGTAATGTTATAACTGGGAGCCCGAGGAGATCAAGGACGGAGCATCCTCTAAGTGATAGTTATGACTAACCATGGGTCATAAAATCCAGAGAAAGTGGCAGAAGGCCACTAGAATAATGTGAAAGAGCAAAGTTGTGTTTAGACTGTCAGACTTCGAAAGGATATGAGAGACCATCTACTGTGAGCTCCGCATTTGACAGAGGAGGGACCTGGAGCCCTGAGGACCAGCCGTCTGGAGCAGGCCACACTGATAGTTCATGGTAGAGCTGGGACCATGACAAAGATCTCTGAGAGTGGCCCAGTGTTCAGTGCTGCTATTCGTGGGGGCCATCAACTGGAATGAGAGAGATCTAGCCTAGGATCCCAGCTCTGTGACGTATTATGACCTTGGTTGGGTAAGTTATTTTACTCCCTGGAGGGCTCATTTCCACCAACTATGCAACTGAGAAATGAATCCTTAACTCATGGGATTGTGGTCAAGATTAAATGAGAAAATTAATGTAAGAACAAGACTGAACCCGTGGCCAAGACAGTGCTCAGTACAAGACACGTATTATGGCTGTGCAAAGGACCAATCTACCATGAAGGCTGCATAAATCACTCTACTGTGATGTAAATTTGGCCTAACTGAAATAAATTTCTCACCGGTTCTAGACAAATCTTCTCTCAGCTTGGTTTGCCTGTGTTGCCTTTGAGTGGCTTTCAGAGGCAGAGCTGGATTATCGACCCCTGTCTTTCAAATGCAATCCAGAGAAACTGAAAGCATTTTACCTTGCTAACTTTCTCAGCCATAATTAGTCATATTGGAGTTTTTTCATGAATCTGAGACTTCTGCTTGAAATGCAGGTTGGCTTTTAAGAAACAGCCCTTGGAGAATCCAAATATTTAGAGGCCTCGATAAAGTCTTTAGATTTTGATGATTTTGAGTGTAGGTCACTGTTGAACCTTCCTGATTTCTCTTTCTCTCTCCTCTTTTTTTTTTTTTAAGAGAATTTCAAGCCTGCTTTGAGAGGAGTCAAGGAGAGATGAAGTAATAGCCCAGGACCATCCAAAGGGAAGATGCCAAATGTGAGAAGAAGGGCCCGCTAGCTGGTTATCATGGGGGCGGCATAGAGAGGCTCCGGTGGGTCCAGCAGTGTTGGCGGGGCACTGCTAGGGGCCTGGTGGGCTGTCGGGCTGCTGAGTTGGGGTCTGCCTGAGGAGCGGAGCTGCGAGAGCGCTGAAGTATAGGACTAGACGGGGCCACTGGCTTCCCTTTGGCTGGTTTCCCTGCATGTGCTGCTTGGCAAGACCCAGACTATGAGCTGCAGCAGGTGAATCCATTTGATTTTCAGCTGGGGCGGGGAGACTAAATCCCAGAGCATGTGTTCACAAAGGGGATCAAGGCATGGGCTGAGGTTTCTCTGCTGTGCCACTCAGCTTTCTGCAAATCCCGCCCCTTTCTCCTAGTCGTGTTCCTTAGAGGCAGGGCAGTGAGGGAGTTTCTCTTTTGCTTCTAGACACACAGAGGGACAGGGACTTAAAGTAGAATGAAAGTAGCAGGTGTGGCTAAACTGACCCTGCTATCAAGTTTCTATAGCCCCAAGGTGGCATTTTATGGGCATGTTTATAAATATCCCAATAACCCTCCGATACAGGGAGAGTGATCTGGTCTTAGAAAATGCCAGACCAGCGATCCCGCAAAAGTCAAGCCCATGACTGGGGTGTAAGTCATGTGCCTGGGCAGCGTCTGTCTGGGTGGAACATAATTGTGGCTGCATTACTAACCTCTCACTCAGCCCTTTGTTGAAGCAGTCATTCTTTGGGAAATGGGGGTTGGACCCTACCCCCTTCTAAAATCCAAAATGCCATCAGTGGTGTTCTTGCCATATGGCCCATTTTGACAGCTTGTGGTGTCTTACAAATTGCTGAAAGAATGTTGCCTGGAGGGAAGCTCTCTGTTAAGACACGCTATGAATTTGGCCTTCCGGTATAGGGTCTTGCCATGAAAGCGTGATCCAACATCCAGAGAAACTGATTCTAAAATGTTAGGCTGCATCAGAGTCATCTGGGGATAGTTATTAAAAAAAAACCAAGTCCTGGGAGTCCCCGTTGTGGCTCAGCAGGAACATTGTGGTTCAACTAGCATCCATGAGGTTGCAGGTTCAATCCCTGGCCTTGCTCAGTGGGTTAAGGATCCACTGTTGCCGTGAGCTGTGGTGTAGGTCACAGATGAGGCTCAGATCCTGCGTTGCTGTGGCTCTGGCGAAGGCCGGCAGCCACAGCTCCCATTGGACCCCTAGCCTGGGAACCTCCATATGCTATGGGTGCGGCCCTAAAAAGACCAAAACAAACAAACAAACAAACAAGCCAAATCCTAATCCCTACCCCCAGTCATTCAGAGTCAATATGTTCCCAGGGCAGGACCTAGGAATCTGCATTCATAACCAGTGTCTTGAGTGACTCCGAAACTGGTATGCATGGACTCTGCTCCATGAGACACTTCCCAAGAAGGAATGCTTCGTGTCTCTTCTGATTCTGAACTTGAGTAAATCTGGGAAACTTGGAGCCTTAGGAGCCCTGAAGACTTGGATGGTAATATGGCTACATTGAGAGGATGACTGCCGGATCTGAGAAGCCCCAAGGAGTGCTTCAGTCTTGGCTCCACTGCAATCTCTCTTTCTCTCTCTCTTTTTTTTTTTTTTTTGGTTTGTTTGTTTGTTTTGCCACCCCGCAGCATAGGGAGTTCCCCCGGCTGGGGATCGAACCTGTGTTCTGGTGCTGCCAAGATACTGCCGATCCCGTTGTGTCACAGCAGGAATCCCCCGCTGCAACCTCTTGATCCTCTCTTTTTCTGCTTGCAAAATGAAGGACCCCATTGTTTTTCATTTTTAAAAATGGAAGTATAATTGATATCCAATATCGTATAAGTCATGGGTGAACAATTTTTAAAGGTTATATTTCATTTATAGTTACTAAAAAATAGTGGCTACATTCTCTGTGTTGTACAGTAGATACTTGTAGCTTATTTATTGTATGCATACCTACCCACAGGTCCTTTAGCTCATTTATTTTATACATAGTACTTTGTGTCTCTTAACCCCCTCCCCCATCTTTCCCCTCCCCCTTCCTTCTCCCCAGTGATAACCACTAGTTTCTATTCTATATCTGTGAGTCTGTTTTCTTTTTTGCTATATTCTTACTTTTTTTTTTTTAGATCCCATATACAAGGGATATCATACAGAAGCACGTGGTATTTTGAATTCTGGAGGAAAGTTCCCATATGACCATAGAGGTAAGGTGGATAAAAAGTATGCTGCCTTGAACTGTGATACAATGTAATCATGGCTTTCACTTTATCTTTTGGTCTGCACAATACACTCAAGAAGAACTTCACAATAAATCATTCCACTCCTGAAGATGCTGAGGCACAGAAATGGCTTCAAGAGCCAGTAGTGACAGCCATCCTTCCGTTACCTCCAGAAGGGAGCTTAAGGTTGGGGTCCTGCTTTTCGAACTGGCCATTGGAGAATCTGCATGGTTGAGTGACCTCACCAAGGAGATGGGTTGTGGTGTCTGGTCACAGGGGTCTCTTGAATTTGGTTCTGATGGTCCCTGTGTCTTTGCTCTCTCGCCTGCCTAAGCTCTCAGAGAACTAGCCCTGGGACTGAGACAGGATCTGATCACCAGGCTGGTGGTCTTCCTGGTAGGCTTTCCTGCTTTTCTGTATTTAATCCATGGCATCTTATATGGCTCTTGGTAATGACTATTGGGTATATGCGTTGCCACTATCACCTTAATTGAGAGAGTTACCAGAAAGAAGTTTAAAATGACCAGCAAAAAAACTTTAACGTGGCCAGTGTCCAGCTATAGCTGGGTAAATCTACTTCCGTTCTCATAACGCAGGTATCTCATGCTGGGCATAGAATATGGTGAGAGTCATGAGACCTGAGTTCTGGCCCAGACTGGACCAATAATTTGCTGTGAGCTTGGAAAATGTACCAGTCTCTTGGAATCTCAGTTTCCTCACCTATACAATGAGATTTCTTGACTCTAACCTCACTTTGGAGCCTAATATCCTTCGTTCTAACTCCCACCTATCCACTGAGAATGCTAGGGATATATGAATAAGTGCCTTCCATGGGAGCCAGCCTGAGGATAAGAAAGCACTCCTTCTTGGTGAATTTCCAGGGGTAAAGAAACTAGAAGGCTCAGAACTTGGGGAAAACATGGCAGCAGGGTTTTTTTTTACATTTCCTTGCCCTCCAGGCATGTACTGATGCCCATTACCTCTGCCATTCATTTTGCCTACAGCTTTTGTTTTGTTTCCTGAAGGAAGTCCAGGATGTCTTGCAGTGAGAGCAGAATGTGGCAAGGAGGAAGCCAATGCAGAGACACTGGATGCTTTCATACCTGCAAGTGAATAAGAAGAGGCGGGCATTTCTAGCTACAGACAGGTGTGGGAAGTGTGGGTTCCCCTGGAGCCACCTGACCTCCTGGCCAGGAATGGGGATGTGGCTAAGGACTGATGAATCACAGACAGACTGGGCCTTATAAGCACCTATTTCACCTGCAACTCCAAGTGAGTATACTGGCAGTATACTCACTAAAATCTGGAATTTGAGTAAATCAGGAGCTGAGACCATGCTTTAATGATATCCTCAGAGCCTCAGCAGTAGGCACTCAATACATATGTACTGAATGAATGAATAGCCTGGTAGGATGGGATCATAACAACTACAGAGAAACAAACTACTTACTCTTTTTTTTCTGTCTTTTTGCCTTTTCTAGGGCCACTCCCATGGCATATGGAGGTTCCCAGGCTAGGGGTCAAATTGGAGCTGCAGCTGCCGGCCTACACCAGAGCCACAGCAATGCGGGATCTGAGCCACGTCTGCAACCTACACCACAGCTCACGGCAACGCCAGATCCTTAACCCACTGAGTAAGGCCAGAGGTCGAACCTACAACCTCATGGTTCCTAGTCAGATTTGTTAACCACTGCGCCACAATGGGAACTCCAACAAACTACTTACTCTTGAGTACACCTAAGATGAGACCGGGAAATGCCAAGATCAAGGGTATGAGCTCCATCTCCATCTCTCCCCTTGTGCTTCTTTATCTTGTGTTGGCACCAGCTTTCTCCATTACAAGGACCTCTGAAGAAGCAAGGAGGTTGAGGACCATCTATCTTTTTTATACACTTATTTGAAAAATTATTTTATTGTAGGAAAAGCAAATAACATAAAATTTACCCTCTTAACCATTTTTAAGTGTACAGTTCAGTTGTGTTAAGGACTATCTCTTTTTAAGGGAAGTTTCTGATACCTGAAAAATATATAAATTTTCGGAAATGAGATGTTGTAGGAGAAATGGCTATAGGCTGGCTTTCCAGAATTTAATTTTTTTTCTTTTTTTTTCTTTCTTTTTTGTCTTTTTAGGGCCATACCCACGGCATATGGAGGTTCCCAGGCTAGGGGACTAATTGGAGCTGTAGCTGCCACCCTATGCCAGAGCCACAGCAATGTGGGATCCAAGCTGCGTCTATGACCTACACCACAGCTCATGGTAACACCAGATCCTTAGCCCACTGGGTGATGCCAATGATCGAACCTGAAACCTCATGGTTCCTAGTCGGATTCGTTAACCACTGAGCCACGACGGGAACTCCTAACTTACTAAGAAAGTACTAAAAATTGGTGCTATGTTTTTATGATTAAAGAAATCCTTCAATAGTTGAGTTTAGAAGAAAGAGATAACATGGTGGCCATGACTATGATAGATGAAATGGCTGCATCTTCAATCTTGGGCTTTCTCATATGATATGAAATCTTAGGTATCACATTCTTCTTTATTTCCTCTTTGGTTAAGTGAGCATATATAAAGCTGGGTTGCAGTACCACAAATCACCACTAGGTGCCACTACTTAACATGACAGTAAAGAGTGAAAAATGAACAAATTTTCCTTCCTCCTTTCCTTTCCAATTTCTGCTCACTGGGTGCCAAGCTCTGTGTTAGGCCTTGCAGCAATAAACAAGACAAAGCCCCTGGGTTAGACCGACAACTCATTACAATAGGTTTGGAAGCGGGGAATATCTATGCTACTGGAGGACCAGTTGGGCCTGTTGGGGTAATGCAGCTGTGGCATGAGGTGGCTTGAACCTGGGCAGGGACTTTGGGAATGGAGAGGGATTTTGGCTTTTGGAACCACTTGGTGGGTTCATGTTTCTGTGGCGGCCATGGATCCAGATGGCCCCACCTCCCTTGATCACTGTCTACCAGGGGTTGTGAAATGGTCACATTCTAATCCGTTGGGTTTGGTTCACACGGCATTATTCTTATCATCAGCATTTAAGTGTGTAATGGTCCATTTATTTCCAATTGTTAGTTCCCTATTATAGTATTGCAATTTCAAATCTGCCCCCTTCTCTTCAGATATGAAATTCACATTTCCAGGAACAAATTAATTAGACCATTAGTGACTTAGATTCCTAACCTGCTAAAAGGAAAATTGTTTGACTAGAGTACCATGTTCAATTAAAGTCAGCAAATAGGGCACTAGGGAGCAGAAGAAAAACCAGAAATGAAAAAACTTGAGGCATCTTCTCTGTCCAGTGGCAAGTCGCTCATCAGTGTTGGGAATTTCCCTATACTTCATCATGACCAAGCTCAAACATATGTGTCAATCAACCTATCACAAAATGAATGATTATTAATATAGATTCAGAGCTTGCTGGCAATCCTAAGAAGGGCTTGTTTGCAATGTCTCTATAGAAGCATTACGTTTTAATGGGTATTACTTGCCAAAATAAAATACAGATTTTTAATATTTACTGGATGGATACTGGCCCATCTGAACCAGGTTAAATTGGTGAAATCTTCCTATTCTCTCGATAAATACCTTCCCAAGCACCCTTTTCCTCCAGGAGAGACTTTCCCCAAGAGCACCCTAAGCCCACTCCCCTATAATCTGATTATAAAGAGGTTGCATCTGGCATGAAGAGGCTCCAGCTCCCCGCTCCATCCCAAGGTGACTAGTCTTTGCCCTGAACCATAATGACTGTTAAATACTTTGACCAGCAGCCCTGCCTTTAGGTGACAGTCTGTGGCCTCTGGGCTGGACCATGCAGCCTGGCCTCTGGAGCAGGGCCATCACAGATGGCTTTGGTGTTTGGGTTGGTTTTTGTTTTTAACTTTTAATTGGAAAAGCTATTTTATTTTCGGCAGTGTTTACATTTCCATAGCGCAGTGCTAACCCTGAGCAATCTGGAGAGGATTAGATAAAATTTTACAACTCCAGGGAAACAGAAAATTATTTTTTTTTATTTTTGTGGTTCCAACACATTAAAATAATTTTTTTTTTTCCAACCATTGAAAGCCACTCCAGGGACATAGTTAAGCTCTTTATAGTCAGCATCAGGTAGCAAGCAGTACTGCTTTAAAAAAAAAAGATAATAATACTAAACCTATTTGTACTTTCTAAAATCAAGCCTGTTTGCCTTTCCTTCACGAACAGTGCATCTATGGGAGACTCGAATGCCCATCTTAGAGGAACTTGTTCTTTCTCCTCCAAGAAATTGTTTTGCATCTAAGAGAAACACGTGTCCCGTTTTAATTAGAAACTGGTGGGCACCAGGCCGGCTGGCTGGCTGCTCGGGCCGCACCGTGAACCGGAGGGCTGAGTGGAGGCCAGGGAGCCTGAGCGTATCTTCAGGGTAAGATATTTGGTTACACAAGGGAGGGGAGCTGATGGCCAGTCCTCTGTTTGGAGACAACTTTCTGGGTGGCAGGAGCTAAGGATAGGGTGAAAGAAAGTGATACACTGGGGAAAGGGGTGAGGCGAGGAGAAGAGGCTGGCCGTCTGTGTCAGTTGTGGGGAGGGCAGCCTCTTCTCTTCCTGCGTCTCCCCGAAACCCAGCCTATATTGTGGGACTAAATCGTGCTGGGCTTCGGTTGGTGCTCTGTTCCACTGGTCTACAGCCCTTCCTCCTCACTGTCCCCAATAAACCCACTTCTCCCTGCTTTGGCTAACAGGCTGTCTGGCACCTCCCTGCAGGTTTTCCTGAGATGGTAGAATCGCGGGGAAGGTAGGCTTTCCTTGAATTCCCCTCACTCTAAGGCAAAGGCAGTGGTTCCCTCGTCTTCTCCCTCCACAGTTGGAATTTACTGCTTTTATAGCTCCTGTCCCATCACATCCTAACGGGGCCTTACAGACCGCTGTCCCCACTAGGATGTGAGCCGTGTGACACCCATGACCAGCCTTTCCACTTGTTTGTAGAGCCAGCATCTAGCGCCGTATCTGCACAAATCAATTCAGTAAGTGGATTAAGTGTCTGTCGACCGAGGGCAGGCAAAATCCACACTAGGTAGGAAACAGCCCTGACATTATTGCGTGTATTTCCCACAGCCGTGCTGCTTGCAAGGATCCAAAGTGTAGTAAGACCAGGAAGGACATGGGGAATCAGGATTAATGAGTCACACGGGCAGCAGAGTGAAGCAAACACGACCAGTTAAAAGTTTGGTTTAGTTTAATGGTGTGAGAGCCAGGAAATTTGTTGGTGCTTGATGCTGAGTAGTAGCTCAGATAGGTTACCTGACCCTCCAAGGTTAATCTCAGACATTCTGGACAAATCAATATACTCTTTGTATAATTTAGGGTCCTTTTGATTGCGTTTTGCATTTTCCGAGTACGTCGTTGGCGTTCTCTTGGAATTAGCAGAGCCCCTTGGCTGAACTCCGGCGAGAGCCACGGCCTGTCCAGGCGCTTTGAGGGTATTAGCATCACAGCAGTGGGGGAGGCGGAGGCCGTCCTAGTACCCAGGCCGTGTCTGGGGCTCAGGCTGGTCCCAGGACAGCATGACCCTGTGCTGGGACAGACTGTTTGCAGACTGCTGCTTAAAATGATGGCACCTCACCATAGTCATTAAAACCAGAATATCTGGGAGTTTCCACTGGGGTACAAGGGGCTCCTGCGGCATCTCTGGAGGGCTGCGTCACAGGTTGGATCCCTAGCCGGGCACAGTGGGTTAAGGATTCGGTGTTGCCACAGCTGGTGCGTAGGTTGCAACGGCTGCTGGGATCTGACCCCTGGCCCAGGAACTCCATATGCCACAGGGCGGCCAGCAAAGAAAAAGAAAAAAAGGCAATACCCAGAATATTTGGTTTCTCTTGACCAGCCCATCCCACGCTGCGCTAGAACAGTGGGAGGAATGCAGGCTGTGAATGGTTTGCTCTGCATCAGATGCACACGTATTTTTATGAGAACTCTGTGATCTTCGTTCCCTTTGCCTTGGGATGGGAGGAGAGAAGGCTGGCAGGTCGGCAGACTTTCAGTCGTGCTAGTTCCAGAGTTGGGAAGAGCCCGTTTGACTCCCAAGCTGGATGGGGCCTTTCTCTTGGACCCGAAAAATTTATGACCTGATCCGCCAAAAGCCCTACCACAAAAACCGCATTGAGCTGGTTACACATTATCTTCCAAACATCAGCTCAAATTCAAAGGACTGTCTGGCCCCCTGACAATTAGCCCGTGGCTTCTGCAGTGTATTATTGTACCGCGCTTCCTTGGGAACTATAATTAGGTGATGGTGTAAGGGGTCCGTGGCACACGTTTGAATAGCGACTCTATTTGGGTCATGATGTCACACTCGCTCACGCCGGCCCCTTCTCGTTATATGGCCCTCGCTGGAGTGTGCTTGGAATTCAATACACATGAAATCAGACCTTCACTGAGTTCTCCATGAAGTAATGATAGCATTTAGGATGAATCATATGGGAGGAGAGGTCCTTTCCATACCTGAAATAATTATGACTTCAAAGCCGAGAGTTCTGGGAGCCTCACTTTTTAGCTCTTCAGTGGGGACAAGGCCCTCAGCCTCTCAGAGACGTCCTTTGTTCATCTGGAAATGGGGCTTATAATGGCTTATCATGGGTTACGCTGTATAGTGTGCAAATGACCTGCCTGTTTCTCCCCCAGCCCCCACCTAGTCAGTGACCACATCCTGAGCCTTCCACCTCTTGGGTACCTCTCAGCTCCTTCCGTGTTTCTCCGTCTCCATGGTGACCGTCCTCTCTTACCTTGGACCATTGCACCAGCCTCATGGCTGGTTTCGCCGCACCCCCTCCTATCTTTCTCTACGGCTGCTTCCCCACGGATGTCTCTGAACAATCACCAGGAACATTGTCTCAAGCTTAAACCCTCCCAGTGGCAGCTTGTGCTCTTAGGACAAAGCCCCGATTCCTCATCTTGACCGGGAGGATGCTGCATGACC
Source organism: Sus scrofa (assembly GCF_054392235.1). Classification (NCBI taxonomy): domain Eukaryota; kingdom Metazoa; phylum Chordata; class Mammalia; order Artiodactyla; family Suidae; genus Sus; species Sus scrofa. The sequence goes on from NC_139398.1 coordinate 34,980,989, forward strand.
TGTCCTTGTCCTTATCCCGAAGCTCCTGGCATGCCACCCTTCCCCTCACCCCTGCATTCCAGCCGAAGCAGCTTACTTTCAGCAACTCGGATACATCAAGAACTTGCCCCGTTAAAAGCTCTCTGCACTGGATGTTCCTTCTGCCCAGCATGTTCCCTACCCCTTCTCAGTGCCCTCCCTGCCCCGCCAACTCCAGATGCTCCTTCAAGAACTAGTCTGAAATGCTACTTCCTTGGGAAGTCCTCCTGAGACAGCCTCACCACCCCCCATCCTATGATCTCCTGAAACACAGCTGTGCTCTACCTCCTTGCATGTGTCATAACTCCAACTAAGTAATTAACTGGGAAAATGTCTGCTTACAGTCCGTCTCCCTCTCTGAACAGTATCTAGGATCCAGTCTTATTCCCAGTACACTAAATGCACATAACTGATAAAACACTGTGGGGCAGATAAAGCTTGTTGCTCCTCTCAGCACTTAATGCTGCCATTTAAAAAAATTTTTTTTGGAATTCCCATCATGGCTCAGTGGTTAATGAATCTGACTAGGAACCATGAGGTTGCAGGTTCGATCCTTGGCCTCGCTCAGTGTTTAAGGATCTGGTGGTGCCATGAGCTGTGGTGTAGGTCACAGACTCGGCTTGGATCCTTGCTTGCGTGGCTGTGGTGTAGGCTGGCAGCTATAGTTCCGATTGGACCCCTAGCCTGGGAACCTCCATGTGCCATGGGTGTGGCCCTAAAAAGACAAAAAAAAAATTTTTTTTTTTTTGCAATCAAATACCCTCGGGAGGTACCTTTGCTGTTTAACCTCCAGCCCCCTCTTGGTTGAGAGGAACGATGTGCCTGTGCGAGGGAACTCGTCTCTGGGGTTCTTTCCCCCAAGGGCTGGGTAGAAAGCGTGGCGGGAATCAGGAAGCCATTGGCTTGCTGAATATCAGAGCTAAAAAGATGCTTAGGGTTCAGTGAACCCCATGGCCACATTTTACAGGTGGGGAAACTGAGGCCAAGAGAAATTGAGTGTTATGTCCAAGAGCAGAGCTAAGGAATGGATTCAATGACCCTAAAATATTCTTTTATCAGGCATTAATATACCCATACAAAAATATGTATTTACCCATGATGTGTGGAACATTTTCTAATTTTCATTTCTATTGCCTCATTGCTCCTCATAGCAGCCTTGAGAAGAAGGTAGGGCAAGCTTTATTCATCCTCGTTATCCAGATGAGGAGACAAGAGCAAAGGGCCTGGGTCATTTACACCTACAGCCAAGGTCAGCCCAACCCTCATGTACAGAAGCCTGAGGCTCTGAGCTTCTGGTTCTTGGGTGAATATTTTTCCCACTGAATTCCTCTGTTCCTCTTACAAGTAGATACATGGGCACCGTCATTTCTGGTAAGAGATGCATTGGCCAGGGAGCTCCAGCTGAGAGCAAAAAGTTCTGTTTTGTTTTCTGTCTTGCTCCTTTAGTGGCTGCGAGGTCTGTGACCGACCTTCTCTTCCCCCACCCCCACCCCGGCCAGGTGCCATGGCATAAAGTCAGAGGTGTGGGAAGGGAGAGCGTGTAGGCGCTTCAAAGTTGGCTTCATCAGGGCTCTGCGTGACCTTAAGCACATTAATAGGAAGCTCTCTGAGCCTTGGGTGTCCGGCTCAAAAATGAAGGTACTGATTGTCTGTCCCTGGCTTTGTTCAGGATTAAACGAAATCACACTTATAAGACACACACAGAGAAAACAGAAGGTGCTCCATAAACACTATTTATCCTAACATCCAAGGCAGCCTGAAGCAACAGAGTTGAGGAAAAAAAGGTCAGAAAAGGCCAGACTTTGGGTAGAAGAGGTGTAGGGGGTTGTCAGAAGGGCAAAATGAACTTGGGGTTGTGGTTGAAAGGGGAGCAGGTTTGCAGGCTGATGGCAGGTTGTATTTTAGCTGCAGTCTCAGGGCTGCCTCCTGATTTCACGAATCCCCCTGTGTCCTGCAGGTTGCACGAGCGTGTGCTTGCTCCCTGGTTGGAGCTGGGGGAAAAGGTGGAGGCAGCCAGTGTCCCACCCAGCCCCGCCCCCCTTCCTCCCCTGCCCCCCCTTCCTCCCCCCACCCCCCGTCGTCACCTCCAGCAGCGCGTCAACACATTTCCGCACATACGTGTTTCCTATTTCTGCATTTGGAGGGGGAAAGTTAAAAAAATAAACGGGAGCAAATGTTTATAAATTTATCTGATTGCCAATCTGCAAATGGTTCCATTCCTAAAAACATTTGGGAGCTGTTGCTTTTCTAAACTGTGACCTTGCAAAATGCATCCAGAAATGGTGCTTTAAGGAACGACTCAGCTGTGAACCCTGTCATTGTATGACTACCTTTTTTTGCAGTTTGGAAGTTGACGTCTAAAACACCATCCTTCATCCTTAAACTAGAAAATATAAATTAGAGTGGTTTCTCATTATCAACATTTAAATTAAAATTTCACGGCAGACCCAGGAGCAACAAAGAGGGATTGTGGGAAGTGGTGGCAGGTGATCAAAGTAGAGATTTTTTTTTTTTTTTTTTTTTTTTAAAGAGCCCAGGTTATTCTTGGGGAGGGTGATCTGCTCCCTGTGGCTCCTGAGGCAGAAGTCATGGCCTTGTGGAATTTACCAGTCCAAGGGCTGTGCCTGAGCTCACATGCTCTGTCACTGCATTTTGTCTACAGATCAAGGGCAAGTCCAGGAGCAGACCCAGCCGCCCCGAGCTCCAAAGACTAAGATGAAAGCAGACGCTGTATTAGTTCATTTCCAGCACGAAATCACTGTGGCAAGGTCCAGAATCCCACATTAGCACAGTGAGCTCGTTCTTTCCTTGTGGCAGGAAGCTGTAGAACTGAGTTGAGTTAGAAGAATCAGATGTCTAATGGGGGAGGGAGACAGTGTCTGAGTCGGCCCTGCCACCAGGGCCCAAAGGCACCAAGTCCCCAAAGCAAGGGTCCTGTTCCTTTGGCAGGACACTGCCCACACCTGCATCCTTGAGCACACAGCTCCCATTGCCACCAACCCCCATTTGGAAGAGCACATCTCTTTTTTTTCTAAGGAAAAGACAAAGCTTTCTCTCCTCCTCCTATTTTCTGAGGATTGAAAAATGATGATTTCAAGTCATTCAGTGAGATATTCAGGATGGCAAATTGAGGCAAGGACATGTTCCTTGAAATGTCTTCTACACATAAAGGAAAAGAAAGCAAGAGCTCTTACAACACATGTGGGGGTGGGAAAGTAAGAAGGTGGTCTCCACACTATTCTGATGAGCTTAGGTTAGTTTGTTTGCTGATGAGTTCTTGCTGGTGTGCAGTGGGTTAACTATCTCTGAGGAGGTGCAGGTTTGATCCCCAGCCAGGTGCAGTGGGTTAAAGGATCCAGCATTGCTGCAGCTGTAGCATAGGTCATAGCTGCGGCTTGGATTCAGTTCCTGCTTGGGAACTTCCATATGCCATGGGCATGGCCAAAAATAAAAAGGAAAAAAAAAATTGTTAAGGGCAAGGAACTGGAGCTCTCGTCAAGGCGCAGTGGTCAATGAATCCAACTAGGAACCATGAGGTTGCAGGTTCGATCCCGGGCCTTGCTCAGTGGGTTAAGGATCCGGTGCTGCCATGAGCTGTGGTGTAGGTCGCAGATGTGGCTCGGATCCCATGTTGCTGTGGCTCTGGTGTAGGCCAGTGGCTACAGCTCCAATTAGACCCCTAGCCTGGGAACCTCCATATGCTGCGGGTGTGGCCTTAGACAAGGCAAAACAAACAAACAAACAAACAAACAAACAAAAAAACCAAGGAACCAAGCAGAGTCTAAATGGATTGGGGAAGACGCAGTGCTGGTAACCTTATATCTCTAATCTCTTCCCCTTCTCCTGAGCTTGGGATCCTACTGTCTACTGTCCATCTTCACCTTCAGGTCCCACGGGCTGCCTAAGTTCACCACACCCAGCCTGGAGAGCTCCTCCCCCAGCATTGGTGCCTACTCTGCACACCAGTGGCTTCGTCCACCCCATCATCCAAACAGAAATGTGGGGATGGTGGCAATCCCACCTTCTCCCTCTGCCCTCAAACCTAACCTGTTGGCACAGCAGTAGATTATTTCTTCTGTCCACGAAATGTCCTGCTCTTCCCCTCACTTTCCCGTCCCACCGTTATTGTCTTATTCAGCGCTTCACCCTCGCCTTCCCCCTGGTCTGTTGCACTTACCTCCTAACTTGTCCCCTTCCTCTCCTCACACCTCCTTCAGGCCATACTCCACGCCGCGAGGGCCTTGATGTAATGATGATGCGACCCTCTGGGCTTCGTGTCACCTACAAGATACAAGGTGCAGGCTCTTTAGCGAGGCAGGCAAAGCTCTCCTTGACCTCGCTTCTGTCCATCTCTCTAGCCTTGCCTTTGACTTCCCTTCTCTAACCTCTTCACTCAGCTCACGTTTACCATGAACCTGCTTTGTGCCGGGTACCGTGTAGATGCTGGAGACACAGCAGTAAAAGTAACTATCACCCTGCTGCTTACAATCCGTCTACACCAAGCACATATGGTTGAAGGTTTGTGCCTTTGCTCACTCAGTGCTCT